>NC_134152.1:18450000-19832500 GCF_033958435.1 Carettochelys insculpta
ATGGGGTTGGAGATGCTACTATTTGACAGAGCACTTCAACCTGCCTCAGCAGAGACAACGCAGGTGGAGGGCTCTTCAGGATCGCACAAGAGGAAGGCTGCCTCTTTGACCTCCTCTGTGCAGAAGAAAAGAAGAGCTTCGCCTACTCGATCCCTGCCCGTTACTTCTGGGAGCGGGACGAGTGCAACGAAGGGCCCACGCACGCTGGCTTCCTCCGCTGGTAAAGCCGCGGCGCATGTAACCGCTCAAGGGCCTGCAGCTACTGGGGAGATGGCACCGAGAGCCATGCAGGCACTGGACAGACCGGCACCGGCTACTGCGGCACCGAGTGAGGCTCCCCCAGAGGCACCAGAAATGATGGCTTCGAGGACGATGGCACCGGGAAGGACGGCACCGAGGACGACGGCACCAAGGACGTCGGCACCGGGATCAACGGCACCGAGGACGACGGCACCGGTAACGACGGCACCAGCAACGACGGCACCGGGAGCAGTGGAAATCAGCATGACACCTGCTACGGTACCAAGCTCACCGATAAGACCACCTGAGAGGGCAAAGGCTAAAACAAAGACCAGGCACTGCAGGCCCTCCCCTGAGGTAATTGCGCTGCCTCTGTCACCACGATCACCACTGGAGATTCGACGGGCAGCAACACCTTCAGCCTGCCACAGACGTCCATCTCCTTTTCTTCGGAGTCCATCTCTAGGGGCTGCACGCTTCTCTCCATCATCTAGCAGAGACCCCTATGAGTATTCCCACAGAGGCTCTCCCCGTACGTCGGTATCATCTTGACGGTCTCGACATTCCCTGCACCACCCTTACATCTTTGGGTCATGGTCCAGGTCCCCATCACTGGGCCCCTGTCCCTGTTGCTACGACCGCCATCATTATGCAGGGCGTCAGCATAGGAGGTCGATGTCTCAGCGTGGATCTCTGTCAACTCCCCCTCAACACCACAGTGTACAGCTTCCACCTGGGGGAACACCACAAGTCCCCCAATCAGAGGCTGGGTCTAAAGACATTGAACCCCACCTCGAAGTTTCAAAAAGACAATCACACCAATACAGCCAGGATCCAGAGGAATTGGAGGAGAGATACCATAGTGATGCCTCCTTATCCTTGCCAGATGAGGCGGTGGTTCCTGGAGACATTTCTCCCCCAGATGACCTGAAACAGTTCCAGGAGCTGTTAAGAGTAGCTCAATCCCAAGATATTCAAGTGGCGGAGGTGCAGGAGAAACACCACAGACTCCTTAAAAATCTCAGGCCTCCATCCTCTTCTAAAATAGCTATTCCTCTGGACGATGCAATCATGGAGGCAGCCACTAATATATGGCAAACACCGGCATCCACTCCTCCTACCAACAAAAGGGCGGACAAAAAGTACTTTGTCCCTGCGAAAGGTATGGAATTTCTCTTTAGTCATCCACAGCCAAACTCGCTAGTGGTTGAATCGTCTCAACACAGGTCCAAATCATTCCAGTACAAATCTGGGGGACTGGACAAGGATATAAAGAAGCTGGCTCTCCTAGGTAGAAAAGCCTACTCCTCATACACGCTGTTGCTCCGCATGGCCAACTATGCCGCTCATTTGTCGAACCACAATTTCAACAACTACTCCAAGCTTACTGCCCTCATGGACTTCCTTCTGGAGGATAAAAGGCCGATTCTTAAGGCAATTGTACAAGAGGGCTATGCGGCTTCTCGAGTGGGCATCCAGATTGCATTGGATGTGGCAGACACAGCAGCCCGCGCCGTAGCCACTGCGGTGGTAATGCGGAGGGAGTCATGGCTTCACACATCCGGCATTCCAAAGGACTTACAAGTCAAAATTGCAGACCTCCCCTTCGACAAAATAAAATTGTTTGCCGAATCAACTGACTCAGTCCTACACTCGAGCAAAGACTCGAGAGTGACACTTCGGACTTTGGAAATATATACCCCACCGTTCAGAAGGAAGAAGTTTTATCCTCAACAACGCCGTTATGGTTACCAACAGCAGTGTACCCAATTTCAAAGGGGGTATGATCAGGGACGTCATCAACAAACACATTATAAGGGCCCTAAGCGTCGACCTCAGCAGGGCAACGCCTCCGCAGGGCAAAGTACAAGGCAGCAGGTTTGACGGGTATGTTGAGGGTCGCGAAGCCAAGACCATATCTCAGTGCCAATCTCAGTACATGTTCCATCACCGACTCAAACCATTTTACCCGCAATGGAAAAGCATCACTTCGGATAAGTGGGTATTGGAGATTGTAAACACGGGATACACGATCCCCTTCCAGTTGTTACCTCCACCAAATCCTCCCACCGCACCCCTCCTCAGAGACCCCTCTCACCTACCGGAATTAAGGCGGGAGGTGGACCACCTCCTATTCATAGGGGCAGTGGAGAGAGTACCGGAGCAATTTGAAGGCAAAGGTTTCTACTCCAGGTACTTCCTGATGGAAAAGAAGACAGGAGGGTGGAGGCCCATTTTGGATCTACGCGCACTAAACCAGTATCTACACAAACAGTGCTTCAAGATGACTACAATGGCTTCAATAATCACGGCACTAGACGATGGCGATTGGTTTGCAGCCCTCGACTTACAGGATGCATATTTTCATATCGCAATTCATCCAGCCCACAGGCGCTTCCTCCGGTTCATTGTTGGCACAGATCATTTTCAGTACAGAGTCCTTCCATTCGGCCTCTCTTCAGCACCCAGAGTCTTCACCAAGACCTTAGCGGTGGTGTCAGCATACCTACACAGACAGGGCATTTTCATTTTCCCTTACCTGGACGATTGCCTGCTAAAGGGAACTTCCCGGGCAGAGGTATTACAGATGATACACATCACCACAAACACATTTACCTCATTGGGCCTCATCGGGCCTCATCATCAACTTCTCAAAGTCAAAGACCGACCCCATGCAAAATATAGAGTTTATAGGGGCTCGGATAGACTCAGTCACGTCAAGGGTGTATTTATCCAGGCTCGTTTTCACGCCATCGAGTCTCTCGTACAACTACTAACGTACAGCCCCACTGTTCCAGTTCTTACGAGCTTACAACTATTGGGGCATATGGCAACCACCAAGTTTGTGGTGCAAAACGCCAGGCTGCACATGCGAGGATTGCAGCATTGGTTGGCAACCATATACAAACCCTCAATCCACACCGTTCACAAGAGGATGTCACTTGCAACAAAGACACGAAGGTCGCTAACATGGTGGGAAAACCCCAAGAATCTTCTAACAGGGGTGCCCTTCCACCAACCACAAATTACTGTTCATTACATTACAACAGATGCCTCCCATACGGGATGGGGGGCACACATGGACAACAAAACCACTCAAGGGTTATGGTCCCCCGCGGAGAAGACACTGCACATAAATATATTAGAACTCAGAGCAGTGTTCAATGCGTGCAGGCATTTTCAGAATTATCTGCGTGGAAAAATAGTCGGCGTGAATACCAACACCACCACCACCATGTTTTATATAAACCGGCAGGGGGGAGCCAGGTCTCTTACGCTTTGTGCGGAGGCGGTCCGACTGTGGAACTGGTGCATTGCCAACAATATAACCATAAAGGCTTCATACCTACCAGGTGTCCACAACGTCAAGGCAGACCAGCTCAGCAGACACTTTGCGCCCACCCACGAGTGGCAGATCCGTTCAGACCGACTTCACCAAGTGTTCCGCAGGTGGGGTTTTCCCCAAATCGATTTGTTCGCCAGCCGGGACAACAAAAAATGTCCCCGGTACTGCTCCAGAGCGGGCATGGGACAGGGGTCTTTGGGGGATGCCTTCATGATCCCATGGAAGGGCCCTCTACTTTATGCGTTCCCTCCCACGACACTTATACACAAGGTCTTGAAGAAGGCCAGAAGGGAGAGAGCATGCATGATACTCATAGTCCCAACCTGGGACTGGCAACAGTGGTTCCCATTGCTCCTATGCATGGCTCAGCATCGGCCATTTCCCCTGCCAACAGTACAGGACAGTCTCACTCAGGCTCGGGGGTCAATACTGCACCCGCACCCGAAGAGACTTCGGCTACAAGCATGGTTAATCCATGGCTAAACGCCTTAGAGACTACATGCTCAGAGGCAGTACAACAAGTCCTTGAATGTAGTCGGAGGACTTCTACCAGAAAGACTTATCAGCACAAATGGTTGCGTTTTTCCAATTGGTGCTCCTCCAGGCAGCTAACACCCCAGGACGCCACCATACCTACAATTCTGGACTATCTGCTACAACTCAAACAAAACAGACTTTCTCTATCCTCTATAAAGGTGCATCTGGCGGCTATATCAGCATTTCGGCATGAAGAGGATGGATCAACCACATTTGCCCATCCTGTTGTCTCACGTTTCCTAAAGGGGTTGGTAAATCTGTACCCCCCTCAGAAACCAATACCGCCGTCATGGAGTTTAGACCTAGTTTTACACACCCTCTTGGGACCGCCCTTTGAACCATTGGCTACGGTCCCCCTTCGACTACTCACCATTGAAACGACTTTACTCCTGGCAATCACATCAGCTCACAGAGTGAGCGAGCTCGCGGCCATAATGTCCACACCACATTGCACGATATTTTCAAAAGAAGCAGTGGTCTTACGTTTGCACCCAGCCTTCGTTCCGAAGGTCTCTTCGGATTTTCATATTAACGAACCAATAGTGTTGCCCGCGTTCTATCCTAAGCCTCACAACTCAAATGAAGAGGCACAGTTGCACTTACTTGACATAAGAAGGGCACTGGCCTTCTACATCGATAGAACTAAACCCTTCCAGAAAACGGACAGACTCCTGGTGTCCATTGCACCCAGGTCAAAAGGAGAAGCGCTATCTTCACAGAGGATTTCAAATCACATTGTGTCTTGCATAAGACTGTGTTACGAGCTTCGCAAGACTCCTCTGCCAGTTCTGCCAAGGGCCCACTCTACTAGGGCAATGGCGGCGTCAACGGCCTTCTTCAAGGGAATCGCGCTGAGAGATATCTGCAGAGCGGTGACGTGGTCTTCCTATGACACCTTCGCCAAGCACTACGCCATGCACAGGATGCTTGATAAGGATACACGCCTGTCGACAGCAGTCCTTTCACGGGCAAGCTGCACATAAATTGGGTACCCACCTCCTTTTTCGGGGGGGGGTGGTTACTGCTGGGTAGTCACCTACTGTGGAGCACCCACGGGGACCACTCGAAGAAGAAAGAGAAATTACTCACCTGTGGAGTAACGATGGTTCTTCGAGATGTGTCCCCGTGGGTGCTCCACTACCCACCCGTTCCTCCCCACTTCAGAGCTCTGTTTGTGTGTTTTTCAGGGGCGTCCGGAGCGGTTGATCAGGAACTGGCGGGGACCGGATCGCGCACGTTACCGTAAGCGCGCGAAGAGCCGACACACATCGGCACATACGCAACCCGACGGAGACTGCTGAAGAATTTCCGAGCTGCAGCACCGGGGCGAGCCCGACACCTACTGTGGAGCACCCACGGGGCACATCTCGAAGAACCATCGTTACTACATGGGTGAGTAACTTCTCTTTACTATGTGCTTCTCTTCAGAAGCAGAACAAACAAAAATTCCAGCAGTGAAATTTGGCCAACACAGCAAAAACATGCCCTTTTTTTAAACCTTTCTGAAATCAGATTGCAGCAATTAGTATTAGTAGTGCTGCTGAAGGATATCTGTTCCTTTGGGGATTGTGTATTTGCCAGGCAAACCAATTTAGGACTTACAGTTACATCTCTTTTACATTTATTGGTGTTATAAGATAGTAAGTGATGCAACTCTTTGAATGTGGCCACGCTTAGACAAAAATTTGAAATGGCCACGATAATGGCCAAATTGGAGAATACTAATGAGGCGCCAAAATGAATATTCAATGCCTCATTAGCATGCTGCTGGCCGTGGCACTTCTAAAGTGCTGCATTTCAATTGCATGCAGCTCAGCTACATGGGGCCCTTTTTGAAAACACCCCGCAAACATGAAAATCCCCTCATTCCTATCAGCTGATAGAAATAAAGGGATTTCAACATTTGCAGGGATCTTTTGAAAAGGGCCCCCCTGAAGATGAGCCACGCACAATCAAAACATGGCACTTTTGAAGCACTGTGGCCAGCAGCATGCTAATAAGGCGTTGAATATTCATTTCAGCACCTCATTAATATTCTCCGATTTGGCCATTAGCACGGCCATTTCAAAGTTTTGGCCAAGTGTAGACATAGCCTATATTAAATAAATCTTTACCTACAACTCCCAGTGTAGGTATTTGAAATTTAAATCAGTGAGGTTTCTTTGCAGCAACGTTGGTATAACCAACATTGCAAACTCCCTATTTCAGCTTCTCTGAACAATACAGTTTTGTGAAGTCAAGCTGGTTAGGGGTGCTCTTTCAGTGAAGCTAAGCTCAGCTTTCCAATGGGGGAAATATTTACCATTAGGAAGAAAAGTATCATAAATAAACACACTAAAAAGGAAATAAGCGCAGCCATTACCTTCTTTGTAAAGAATAAAACTTACTTTAAAAATCTTTCTGAAACTGTTGTAGGCTGAAACAAGAGCGACACCCAGTGACTATTTGTTATATTTTATAAAATTGTTTCTTTCATCTTGTTAGGAAATTACTACATTTGACTTCTGAACCACTTACCCTTCCTGGAATTGGCAAACGATATGTCACTTGCTCAAAAAATCAGGTATGGTGGAAATTTTACCAAGTGTCAAGTATCAAGTGTAATTGCAATTTAATGAACAGCATTTCAAGAAACCAAATAATTCTTCCTTCCCTGAGATAAAAGGAGAAAAGTGTATTTTAGGGAATGAGGCTAGAATATTACTCTGTTCCTCTTTTGTCAGAAGAACATGGAGTTTCACACCTTAATCATGTGTGTTTACACCACGTAAACAATTAATTTGCTTAAGAAAGGGTGTATGCATAAGGTAGTCTAGTTACATGTCAGAATGTGGCTATAAATGAGTCCAAGTGTAAGGCTATGTCAATACAAGACCAAGAAAGTCAACCATGGATACACAAACTATGCCAATTGCATAGCTAGAAATCGATGTAGCTGTGCTCAGCTAACTTCTCAGTCTATACAGGGAAAGGTCGACAGGAGAGTTTCTCCCTTTGAGCTCCCTTAATCCTTGCATTTTGCGACAAGTAAAGAGGTCATCTGCAACCCCTGCAAGCTCGATTTCCTGAGCGCAGACTAGATGCACAAAATCGAACCCTGAAACATTGACCCTGAGCAGGTTGACCTTCTGTGGTAGTGTAGATAAGTAGCACAGTTACCAATCTAGCTAGTATTAATCGAACTTAAAGAGTGGGGTGGTAGATAAACATTCTGGTAGCAATCTGAATCCAATTTGTTTCATGTCAGAACAGAGTAAATGGATTACATTGTTATCCCACCTGATATACAGCATACACTTTAAATATTGTCCTTACTGAGAAAATAAGATGTATAAACATAGTTCAAACTTGAATTTGGCCCTGGGTTTCCCATTAACTTATTGTTTAGGACTTCTTCAGATGATCAGGGCAGTCAAAAAATATCTAGAGTGTCTTACTCCATCCCTGCAGAAAGGAACTGCAAAATCTACATTGGAAAAGATGCTATTAGACCAATATTATTTCATCATTACTGAAACTGGAGAGGATTCTGTTTTTTAAATAAAAGATGGAATGAAGAAACTTTTGAGACTTAGGTAAGAAACTCATTTACATTGATACTTCTATGAAACCATTAGAAGAAAACCAAACAATTCTAAATATATATGTAGTTATGATGATGTGTTCTGGGACAGTGTACAAGAAAGCAGATACTTATAAATCTGAAGTAATGCAGTTGTTGAAAAAGAGACAAAGCTGGTGTGGAAGAGTGTTAAAGGAAGGCAGCCACAGTGCTACAGAGAACAGTCAACCCCTTTCAACTACGATTTGCAGTGGGGCAAATATTAGAGGAAAGAGATTACAAGATCAGAAAGTTAACCATTATACTTTGCATCTCTATGCCAATGCTAATTAAGCTTTACAACATACCTGTACATTATTAGTCCCATTGAACAGATGAGTCACAGAAAAGTTAGGTAACTTGCTCTGCGTCCTAAAGAGGAGTTAGCTGCAGAGCTAGGAATATACTCCAGAAGAGAGTTTTATCTGCCAGAAAGCAAGATGTTAGTCTCGATTTGTTAAATAGCTTCATTTTATGCACCAGTTTGTTTACAAATAGTCTTCCTTCTGAGTTCGCTCAATCATTCCTAATGATCAGCAGAGCTGGCAGCCACCACAGGCCTGTGGTGAAGTGGGAGAAGGTCTCAGCTCTATGCCTGGGAAGAGGCATGGGTAAAGGCAGAAGGGGTCCAGGGCAGTCAGCCCTTAGTGCCATTCAGGCCATGATGCTGGGCCCCTCCTCCCCACCTCCCAGTCATATGGGCTGTGTCTACACTACCTCCCTACTTCAAAGGGAGGATGGTAAATAGGGTGTTGGGAGTTTATTAATGAAGTGCTGCAGTGCATATGCAGAACTTCATTAAACAAATTACCCCCCTGCGGCAACTCCAAAGTGTTAAAGTTGGAAGTGCCAGTTTGTGTCTAGCCGCAGCTAACCCGCCAGTACTTCAAAGTGCTTGGGCAACTTCCAAGTCCCTTTACTTCTCAAAATTTAGTTAGCTGGACAACGACTTATCAGGGATGTGGTCCCATGGTCCCATAAAGTTTGTTTCCAGTCACCAGTCCTGGCTCACAGTGTTCTGTGCAGTAATTTAGCTATGATTTACCCATAAATGTCTTCTAAGAGCCCAATAAGAAATAAAAGTGTTAGCAATGTCCTAGACAATATTGATCTCCTGAGGTCCAGCAAATTCTGTCAATCGGCACAAGTCAGGTCCTGAGGATGCAAGGTGAGAGAGGTTCAACCTGTACTATTATACTTTACCAGAACAATCAATAATATAATAGTTGTCCCAAATAAATTTGTATTGAGTTGTACCAGGTAGAATGCTACAAAACCACATTTTTTCTGATGTCTTCAATAGCTTCCATAGTTTAATTTAAAAAATGTATTGGATCTTGCAATTTCAAAGATAATCTTCCATGCACTGTGTTCTTACTGACTTTCTGACAGACTGAATTAATACCTGGTGCAATTCCTACAAAATCAATGCAATTGCACAAGAGATGTGAGGGTGCTAAAAGCCGCCTTCATCTCAGTGTTTTATGATAAATAAATATGTCAACATTATCTATCTTGCTGCTGATCATTTTAGCACAAATATCTAACCACTGTATAGTACCAGAGGGGTAGCCGTGTTTGTGTGGATCTGTAACAGCAACGAAGGGTCCTGTGGTACCTTATAGACTAACAGAAAAGTTTTGAGCATGAGCTTTCTTGAGCAAAGACTCACTTCATCAGACCGTCTACACATGCACTCTTTCGAAAGAGCTGTGCAAGAAACAGCACAGACGGATTCACATGTCTGACAAGCCCTTCTGTGGCTCGCAGCCAGCCGCTCCCTTAAAGGACCCCTCCCAAATTCTCACACTCTGCAGTCACTCTGACTTGCAGAGGTTTCACAAGCCCCGCAGAGCCTCTGCATGGACCTCACAGTGCTTTGCAGCCTGTCACTGATGGAACCTCAGCAGCGGCTCCTTGTGCTGGAGCTGGACATCCTCCATGTCCTGGTTGGCCACATGTCCATGCTGGTCACTGCCACTCTACAACTCCTTCTGTGGTTGATCCCTAACACCAGGGACCTGGAGCTGCTTGACCCAGGATGGTGCGGGCGTTCCCCCCGCTCTGAGTGCCCCAATGACTCTTGAGTGTCTGAAGCAGCAGTGACTGGTGGAGTGGCTGGTGCTGGGGGACTGGGATGATGGTCACTAGCTGCAGAATTTTTGAATGAGCAAGCAGACTTTCCAGGACCTCTGCCACTGGCTTGCCCCCGGTTTGGTTCACCAGGAGGCCCTCATGAGACCCACCCTCCCCACTGAAAAACAGGTAGCAACCACCATCTGGAAGCTGGCCACCCCAGACAGCTACCAGTCCATGGATCAGCAGTTTGGAGTGGTCAAGGCCACCGTCAGGGCTTTTGTCATGGAGGTTAGACATGCTCTGCTTGTGCAGTCGCCACTGGGAGTGTGGAATCTTAACCCAGAAAAGGGTGAACCTTGGCAGAAGGGGTCATGGGGCCAGGGGCATGTGGGAGGGGTACGGTGAACATCCCCTGAAGGCCTCACCACACTGAGCACCTTTCCTCCCATGCAGGTTGTCCATGCCATCAATGTGATGCTACTGCACAAGATCATCCACGTGGGGGATGTGGATGCAGCCATTGCAGGATTTGCAGTGCTTGGCTTTCCAAACTGCTTTAGTGCCTTGGATGGGATGCACATCCCCATCTGTGCCCTGGAACACAGTGCAGGAATATACATCAATAGAAAAGGCTACTACTTGGTAGTGCTACAGGGTTTGGTGGACAGAAAGTGACGCTTCATGGACATTTGTGTGGGCTGTGCAGGACAGACACACGAGGCCCATGTGTTCTGTAATTCTGGGCTCTGCCACCACATGGAGGCCAGGACATTTGTCCCACATAGGGAGATTGAGGTGGGGAAATCAGGATCGTGGTGGTGGTGGATGCTGCATGCTGCCTACACCCTGCTGCCATGGCTGAGTCTGCCCTACATGGGCCCCACAACCTCTCCCAGGAGGAATTTAAGAGTTGCCTGAACTAGGACCAAAATGCGGTAGAACAGGCCTTTGGCAGTCTGAAGGGCCGATGGCGCTGCTTCCTAACATTCCTGGAGGTGGAGCTATGGAATGAACCCCCAGGTGGTAGGGGCCTGTTGTGTCCTTCATAACATTGTGAAGGGAAAGGGTGAGCTGTTCCCCCCAGGGTGGTTGGAAGAGTATAGCCCCGGTCTCGACCAGCCCATCCCCCATCCCCCTGCCAGAGCCAACAGGCCAATGTGAGGGTCTCTGTATTAGGGCTGCTTTTCAGGAGATCTTTGAGTGTGAGCCTCAGTGATGCTCACCTACGGTCAACCAATGCAGGTCTCCCCACACATGCAACACTCTCCATCCCCCCCGCAATGACTGCACTACACACCCACATCCACCTCCCCACTGTCCGCCCGCCTCAACAAAAATAAGGGACAATGTACAGTTTGAAAAATAGCGATTTATGTCTTAATGAAAACAGTTTGATTTACAAATGTACAGCCTTTTCTATAAAACAACAGGGGAATAACTATACATAAGGTTGACCTGAGAAGGCAGTGTTGCTGGAAAGGCGAGAGGGGGAAATAAACCATACAGGACAGTGGGGAACCAAAACTTAGAGGGGGGGGCAACATCAGTGGTAGCATTGAGGGGGAAACATCAGCTGTGGTGGGGGTGAATTCAGGACCTTAATCAGGATGGTGGAGGAGAGAACATTGTGTGTGCAGTGGGGTGAACTTAACTGGTAGATGGGAGTTGGGGAATATGATGGGTGGGTAGCAGGGACCTTCACCACGGGGTGGAAGATGGAATATTGGGTGTTGGGTGTAGTCAACTTGACTGGGGAGGGAGGGGGGAATATAATGGGTGGGTAACAGGGACCATAACCAAGGGTGGGGAGGGCACACTACTCCAGGGCAGGGGTGCATGGCTGTGAGCCATGTTGACCCCATGTAACCCTCCCCTCTCTGGTCTAGGGTCCACGGCAGAGTTCTCAAGCGGCACAATGCACAGAGAGGTAGGGCCTGGTGGTGGGGGTCGGTGGCATCGGGTTGTACAGGGCAGTTGTCATTGGCGGGAGAGGAGGGTGCCTACTCCTGTGGGTGAGCAGTGTGGAGTCCTGAGTGGGGACAGGTGTAGCCAGGGGTGGGGGGGGGCAGGATTTGTCTGAGGAGCCCAGTGTGCTTCCTCAGGACCTTGGTGACATCCCTGAGATGCCCCACCAGCTCTGGCCAGGCCTCCCTCTGCCAGGTGTAATGGCCACAGTCCAGTTGGAGGTGCTGCTGGGCAACATCCACAAGCTGGTGTGGTGCTTCTGCAGCATCTGCCCATCATCTTGCCCTCCTGCCACAAGCTCCTCTTCTGGGGATGGGAGGGTGGTGACCATTCCCCCTCCTCTTCCTGACCATGGACCAACATGGTGCTGGGGGTCTCCCAGCCCTCATTGGCACATCTGCTAGGATGGATAGGAAGAGTCAGCCCATGGTTCGTGGCTAGAGGGCCCCCCACCCGCAAGCACCAGCCACACGCTCCAGGAACAGACATCATAGGTGTCTGAAATGTTCCATAGCAGCTCCCAGATATTCTTTCATGGTCCAGCACCACAGCCAGCTCCCCACATGTGCAGTTTGTGGTGCTGTCGCAGGGGGACCTGTTCTATGCCCAGCACAGGTGCACCAGTTGTGTGGGTGGCCTGCTGGCAGCTAGGGCACCAGCACCCAATGCACCCAAGTGTGTGCCCCATCGGGTACTTACCGGGTAGACCCTTTGCAGGTTCCACTAATGTGTGGCTAGCCATTGCCCTGCTGGAGGAGTGTGACAGGATGTCTATAACAAGGTCCCGCTCATTACTGGAGACATCAGTGTCTGGTTCTGGCCCAGTGTCCGGTTCTGGCCCAGTGTCCATCAGGCAGCTGCGTGCTCCAGACTCCTTCTCTTCACTGGGGTGTGGCTCTTTGGATGCCATATCTAGGAGGACTTCTGGGAGTGGGGGAGCTTTCCCTGGGCCCCAGGAAGCAGTATAGCTCCCAATAATATGGACAGGTCACTGGACCTGCACCCGATCGACTGGCAGCATCCTTCACCTTGGCATACCCCTGCCATAGTTCTTTAAGTTAGCTTCACTCCTGGTCAGGGGTGCAAGCAGGGTGTCCTCTGGTGGCCAGTTGTTTTGACAGGTGGGCAAATGCAGCTGCATTTTGGCATGTCTACCCGCTCATTTCTTTCAGTACCTCCTCCTCCTTCCACAGCCCGAGCAGGTCACAAGGGTGCCCTTTTCTTTGGGGGCTGGCTGGAGTCCCAAGAGCCTTCAGATGGGTTTGGGGCGGGGGGGCCTTGGGCTCTTCCTTAGGCTGGATCCGGGAATGTTTTATTTTCTGAAATCTGCAGAGCACATCAGACTGCTGGCTACAGCTTGTGCTTAAGCTGCTTCTAGCAAGCTCTCCGCTTCCAGCAAAGGGCTTTCTGGGAGCTTGGTGCTTTAAGCATGGCCAGACATAAACACCATGGAGCCCCACAGCAACAGGGCAGGATGTCTCCGCAGTCCTCCAGGCCACCACCATGGAGGACTCCTCTTTCAAAAGAGCAGAATGTGTAACGTCCACACAACTTCTCTTTTGAAAAAGTATTTTGAAAGGGAGCCTTCTTCCCATTTCCAGAACGGAGGACAGAAATCGAAATTTGGCCCGTGTTCCTTTGATTTGATTTCAAAAGAGTTCATTATGTGTGTGGGCAATCCACGCGCTCTTTCAATAGAGTGACAATTATTTCAATTTTCAGTGCTAGTGTAGATGTAACTTGGGAGAAATGATTCAAAGAAATGTATGCTCTATTTTAATTTTTCCAACTATTATTTAAGCATCAGCTCATTCTACGATATGTGTCTTTGGTAATGTTATTGGGGCTATAATAAAACTGTGGTTGAAGTAATGTCTTTACTATTTTAGCTTCAAATGGCCTGAATTTGCTGAACCAACACTTCCACTGATGTTAGTTGCCTTGGGTATGCACACTTTCTATTTCAATCTATAACTTCTTGAACAAATGTTTGGTCCCTCTGTGTCCCTCTCATAGCACACTAAACCAGTGGTTTCCAAACTTTTTATTATGACAGTTCAGCAGCTATATTTGACCCATCCTTCTCCTTCTCCTTGCCTGACCAATAGGACACCAAATACTCAGTACCACCCTTCGCCACCACACCACAACCTTAATCCTGGCCCCAGGAGAAGTCCATGAGCAGAGGCTGTTGGAGAGCAAGCCCATACTGCATTCAACTCACAGTAGCATTTCTTGTCTCATGGGGCTGGGCCAGGTCCACACTCAAAGCATTGTAGCCTCCTGCATGGGTCAAAATGCCTCTAAGGTTTAACCACTATGGGTAAAAGTAGGGCTCACTATCCAGTCCCTGTTGTCCTGTGGCCTCATCTGCACAGCAGGCCTGCAACCCACCTAGAACCTAAAATTTAGCTGCACTTTCACATAACTTGATTTGTAACAGACTTCACTTTATCTGTAATGGGATCTTTCCTGAAAGACCTTGCACATTACTCCAACACTACTAACTTTCAGCCACACACCATCTGCAGACTGGAACTCAGCTGCATGCTTCCTTCCTGCAAGAGAAACACAACTCTATTTTAAAATAAGAAGCTCCAGTAGGTTTGGTAGCATAAATCTTCTTGTGCTGATTTCTTTTATCTAGTCCTTCTTTAACATAGTATTTTACTAATCCAGTTACTCTCACTCTGAATCATGTTTATGTTTCTTAGGCCGTGTCTACACTAGCCAAAAACTTCAAAATTGCCATGCAAATGGCCATTTTGAAGTTTACTAATGAAGCGCTGAAATACATATTCAGCGCTTCATTAGCATGCGGGCAGCCACGGCACTTCAAAATTGATGTGGCTCGCTGCCGCACGGCTTGTCCAGACGGGGCTCCTTTTCGAAAGGACCCTGCCTACTTCCAAGTCCCCTTATTCCTATCTGCTCATAGCGTATTCCAAAGCGCCACAATACCATAGCCCTTCCAAAAGGAGGGGCTAGTGCGGCCATGGCCTTTCTGCCATTCTTAGGACTGCATAATTGAAGCTCCAGTAGCACCTCCTATTCTTTCAGAGGTAAAAACAGTTTCTCTGGACTGTTAGAGAAGCTTTCCAATTTCACTTAATTTTCTCAGGTCTCTCCAATTTTTAACTGCCGTATTTTCAGGTGGATTTTCTGGCACTAGTCCAACTGGTGTCACTTGCTTAAGTGTAACAGAGGAGGAGCTGTGTTAGTCTATGTACTATCAAAACAAAAAAGCAGTCAAGTAGCACTTTTAAGACTAACAAAATAATTAATTAGGTGATGAGCTTTTGTGGGACAGACCCACTTCTTCAGACCATAGCCACACCAGAACAGACTCAATATTCAAAGCATAGAGAACCAAAAACAGTAATTAAAGTTGACAAATCAGAAAAAAATTATCAAGGTGAGCAAATCAGAGAGCAGAGGGGCGGGGGGAGGGGGAAATCAAGAATTAGATTAAGCCAAGTATGCCAAAGAGCCTCTATAATGTCCCAGAAAATTTGCATCCCAGTTCAAACCACATGTTAATGTGTCAAATTTGAATATGAAAGAGACTTCAGCAGCTTCTCTTTCTAAAGCAGACTGGAAATTCTTCTTCAATAAAACACAAACTCTTAAGTCATTAACGGAACAACCCACTCCATTAAAATGTAGACTAACTGGTTTGTGGATCAGGAATGTTTTGATGTCTGTTTTGTGCCCATTAACTCTTTGTCTGAAAGGGTTTGAAGTCTGTCCAATATACAAAGCATCTGGGCATTGTTGGCACATGATGGCATATATGATGTTAGTAGAGGAGCATGAGAATGTGACCGTGATTTTGTGAATAACCTGGTTAGGTCCAGTGATGGTATCGCCAGAACAGATATGTGGACAAAGCTGTCAGCGGACTTTGTTGCAAGGAAAAGTTCCAGGACTAGTATTCCTGCAGTATAGACTGTGGCTATTGGTTAGAATTCTCATAAGGTTGGGAGATTGTCTGTAGGAGAGAACAGGCATGTCACCTAGGGCCTTCTGGAGTGTGGCATCCTGATAGGATAGGTTGTAGGTCTTTAATAATTAGTTGCAGTGGTTTGAATTGGGGGCTGTAGGTGATGACCATTGGTGTTCTGTTCTTGGCTTTTTTGGGCTGATCTTGGAGTAGCTGGTCTCTGGGTATTTGTCTGGCCCTGTCGATTTGTTTTTTTCTTTCTCCTGGTGGGTAATTCAAGTTTATGAATATTTGGTAGAAATCTTGTAGTTTTTGGTCTCTGTCAGTTGGATCAGAGCAAACGCGATTGTATCTAAGGGCTTGACTGTAAACAATGGATCTAGTTATGTGTGCAGGATGGAAGCTAGAAGGGTGTAGGTAAGTATAGCGATCAGTGGGTTTCTGGTACAGTGTGGTACCGATCAGGCCATCCTTGATTTTCACTGTAGTGTCCAGGAAATGTATCTCTTGCATGGAGTAATCGAGGCATAAGTTGATGGTGGGGTGCAGATTGTTAAAGTCTCTGTGGAATTCTTCTAGAGTCTCGATACCATGGGTCCAAATCATAAAGATGTCATCAATGTATCTTAAGTAGAGTAGGGATAATAGGGGATGAGAGCTGAGGAATCGTTGTTCCAGGTCATCCATAAATATATTAGCATATTGTGGGGCCATGGTGAGCCAGGAAGGAGGTGGCAGCTGTCAGTGCTCCCTGGGAGCCCTGGGGAAGCCACAGCTTCCAGACTCCATGGAAGCCCTGGGGAAGTTGCAGCTGCCCACGCTCCTCCAGCTTCCCCAAGGTGGCGGGGGGAAGGGGGCGCAGCAAATATGGAACGATGAGTCCCTTTTAGAAAAAAAGTCAGGATGCCTTTTTGGCATCCCAAATACAGGATCATCCTGCCCAATATGGGACAGATGGTCACCCAAAAAACAGTGAGAATGGCGAGAGTTAAAGAGTGGTATGCTCCAGGGTGTGGGTGGCAGGTGACACCAGGATATGTTTTAATCCACATACTCATAAACAATCTGGAAAAAAGGTAAACTGTAAGATGGCACAATTTGCAGATGGTACAAAATTACTCAAAATACTAAAGTCCAAAGCCGACTGCAAAGAGTTACCAAAGTGGGTGGCTAGGCAACACAATGGCAGATGGAATTCAGTGTTGATAAATGCGAAGTAATGGATGTGGAAAAATATAATCCCACCTATGCATACAGAATGATTACCTGTTACCACTCAAGAAAGATATCTTGGAATCACTGTCCATAGTTCTCTGAAAACATCTGTTTAATGTGCAGTGGCAATCTAAAAAGCCAACAGAATATTGAGAATCATTAGGAAAAGAACAGATAGCAATACAGAAAATATCATATTGGTTCTATATAAAGTCATGGTATGCCCACCTCTTGAATACTACATGCAGATCTAGTAGCCCCAGATACACCTATGACTGCGTCTACACTATGATATAAAACTGAATTTATTAATATTGTTTTTTAACTCTGGAATTAATAAGTTCAAATTTGACCATCCTCACCTCCCCACATGCTCCTCACAGTCCGCTTATTGTTGCCACACTCAAATTGCAAACATTTGCTGTTGCAGTAGCGCATTGTGGGAACTTACCCCACAGTTCCCTCATCCCTGTAGCATTTAGGGTATGTTTGCTGGTCTTTGACATCATCTTTCCATATTGCATTGTCCTCGTTGCCCTCTTGTGTTAAGCAAATGTCCACTTTTCCAGTCAGAAGGAAGGAAAAGTAGGGCATCAACAAAGATGGCAAAGTTAACAGAAATCTCTTTCTTCTGCAACTGAATTATCAAGGACTTTGTAAAAATCAGCAGGTGTGGGTCTTCTCAGCTGACCACTGACTGTCCCCCACTCCTGTGAATGCATCCGATCCCTGAAAATAACACAGGGGCAATGAAAAGCTTGAAGAGAGAGCTGATAGTAAAGATTTTGAAAAAAGAGAGTTGCTGAGGGAAGGGCATTTGGCTTCCCTGTGCATTATACAAATTCTGTGCACAGTCTGTATTCTCAACTGGCCCTGCACTGACTGTCCCCACTCCCTTGATTGCATCTGATGCCTGAATATAACATAGGGACACTGTATTCTCAACCTGTCCTCCACCCACTCTTCCCTGCATGGAGGGGTGCAAAGTTAGAAGAAAGAGGATAGAAAAGGCTAAGAAAAAAGATTTTTGTCTTCCCTCTTCACTACACAGACATTGCCAACATGGTGGATGGCAGTGAAATTTCATACACTGAACTTATAACGGAAACAGAAATCTCAACTGGCCCTCCACCCATTGTTCCCTGTGTTTTTTGGGGGTCAAAGCATGAAGGAAAGAAGCATGAAAGAAGATGGGAAAGATTAGGAAAAAATATTTTTAACTGAAATATCAAAGATTTTGCAAAAAGCAGCAGGTGTCTGCAAAGGCAGCAAACCCCCAAAAATAATTTTGGGGGGGGGCGGGGCTGTGGTGTGTGGCTGCAGAGCCAATTGAAATGTTCCCCCACCCCAGATAATATTAGCCACCAGGGGAGACTTCCCTCCCGCAGCAGCAATATGCCCCTGAATATCTTAGCTTCTGGGAAAGACTTCCCCCTGGCAGCAGCAAGACCCATGGGTCCACCGCTGGGACATGGGGCAAGGGGGGGCTTCAATGGGGGTCTGTTGAAGTAGACCCCTGAATATGTTAGCCACAAGGGAAACTTCCCCCAGGTGCCAGCAAGCCCCCAAATAAATTAGCCACTGGGGCAGACTTCTCCCCAGTGGCAGAAAAGCCCTGAAAATATGTTTGGTGGGGGGCCAGTTGAAGTAGTCCCCCCAGATATCTTAGCTGCTGGGGGGAATCTTTCCCCCTGCAGCTGCAAGCCCCCGAAATTCTTTCCTGCCCTTGGAGCCCTAAGCATGCACAAGCCAGGCCATGGTAGTAAGGCCATTCTGGTGTTCTTATACACAGTGCTTCTATTGTTAAATAAAGGAGAAAAAAAAAGAGGAGCCTATATTCAGTCTGCTCCCTGCCCACTGCACCTGCAGCCAATCCCACGGCTCAGGCTGCCGAGGTTCTGGTACTCATTACTAGCAAATATCGGCACAAAAAAGCTCTGCTTATATATAGTATATATATAAGATGTATCTTCCCCTGCTCTAACAAATTAGACCCTGCTCCCCTCCCAGAGCTCAGAGACCCCTGGAGTCCTGCCAGTCTCTCTCTTTTCCTCCATAGAGTTTTTAACAAAGTAAGAATATACATTAAAATTTTAAGCCTAACCAGTGTCCCTTACATCACTTGCCACAAGATGTCAGAGTATGTTAGTATTCCAGCTGAGTGGATCTAATATTTGTTAAATTTTCATTCTTTTATGTAGGAACTAGATACACTGCTCCTGTCAGCCGAATGCTAAAATATCTGCCAAAACACTAGATATTTCAAAGGCCTTAGCAGACCCCAGAAAAAGATGATGTGTATGTGGGCAGGGAGGGAGGATAGAATCATTCTCGTCTACTTCTCACCCTCCCACTCCACTTGCTGTTTGCCTTGGACTGAGCATGCTCAGTAAAATTGATGAGGCGACTGTCCTTGCTCTGCCCCCTGCTACTATCATGCCCAAGTTCCTCACCCCTCACCAAAATCTCCAAGGATGTCCCTGGGTAAGTAATTTGTTTTCTGAGAACAAAAGGAAGTTTTAGTCTTCTCCTAACCAGTGCCACCACTAAATAAACAAACACTGTAGGATTCTATCTTTCAGATGAGACGTCAAACCAAACTGCTGATCATTTATGGCATTTATCACACAAGTCTCTTGGCCAAATCTAATTTGGAACTTTCTGGTTCCCCAAACTCCCTTGACTCTTTAACAGCTGATTATAGAATTCTTCTCTTATTTCTTCCCTGAAATGTTATGTAGTAATGCTTAGTCCTGTTCATCAGCTGTTGCATTTCACCCCAGAAGTTGCATTTCAATGCTGTACAAAATGTTTCTAAATCATTATAATTTGTGAATCAGTTTGCAAGGCATTTAGGGATGTAAGGCAGTATCTGTTGCCAGAGCATTGCATTGTGTGCTCCAGGAAACTCTGAGGACTTGGGGAGGGGTGAGGGTAATGCCATGATTGGGGTGGCACTGAGGGCTGATTACCCCAATCCCACCCTTTTTACCCAAAGCCCCACCCCTTCTGAGGCACAGAGCAGCCCCCTTACTTTGCCCAGGAGTCCAGCAAGGCTATGGGCCCTGCTGGGTCTACACAACAGTTTTTTACCTCAATAGTTAATGTTAGTTAGCAAGGCTAGTCTGGACATTCCACATGTCGCTTCTAGGACATCAATGTTAATGTATCCTAAGTACACTAAGCTCTGTACTGTCACCTTCCTGAGGAAAGTTCTTAATTTCTCTTATAACCTATACTGTGTCTCTTGCTCTTATTTCAAAAATTGCAATTTCCCTCCACCCCACCCCTGGAGATTTTGCCTGTAGAATTAAAGCATCTCCACTCTCACAATATGCTTTATGCCCTCAGGCCAAATGCTTTATGAAGGCATGTTTTCTTCAGCAGTGATAATGTGCTGTGAAGTAAATGCTGCAGTAGTGTAAAAGCAGTCAGCTTTATACCATCTGTTTGTGTCTGAGTTGAACACTGGAAATAAAATAATAATAAAAACCTCCAAAGCTTCACTGATAGGGCCAAATTCCAAGTATGGCAGAAACCAAAATGGATTGAGTAAAGTTAAAAGGCAGCACCGTGCCAGCTGCTGTCACTTAGACTCTGCAGAAAGTTTGAAAGCTCACTGGGGTGCAAGAGGAGGAGGCTTCTGAACTGCGCTTTGGGTAGAGACTCATACAGCCATATGCAATGTCAATGATGGCTCCTGGGGTCAGCATCCATTTCCTTTACAGCTCTTAACACAAAAGGGTAGTCTAAGCTAATCATCTTATTAAAAAGAACAGCTGGCATTAGCCGTAACTTAATATTGGTTGCTGTGGTCTGAAGGGAAGGGGCATTTATTGGGTTCCTCTATAAACATCAGTTACTTCTTCTGGGTGTAGGATTTTCTGGTAGTGAATCTATTTGTTTAATAAAAACAAATGTCATTAACAAATGGTGCATATTATTACACTCTTACATAACTTAATGAAAAAGAGCTAATGGTACAAACTGAAATGTTATAGATCAAGATATTTCAGCTTCACCCATGAGATCTTGTCCAGATGTCAAAGTTTCCAAGTGGAGTTTGCAACAACTCCAATTAGAGTCCCAGGGTACCATCGACTCTTAATACCCTGAAGTTAAATCAGTATCATGATATAATTAATCCATGTTGTCCCAGGTCTCAGCTGAATCTTTAAAGGCTTGTCTAAACGCTAACTTTACACCAATTTATCTAATTTTATTTTTAAATGCTTACAATCCTCTGATATAGACACATTTAATCAAATTAAGTTAAATCAATATTAACCACTTATCAGGGCTGCCTCCCCACTCTGACACTCAGAGTGCAGAAAGTGGGGGGGGGGCCACAAAAAAAACCATAAAAATACCTTGCCTGTATAGGCTCTGCTAAAAAAGCACCCCAAGATCACGGTTTCCCTGACTCTGGGTTGATGGTCTGCCACCACCCAAGTGAGAAAACCCCTTTTTAGAACCCAGGAAAACACCCTGTGGAGCACCCGCCCAGGCTTCACCCTTTCCTTAGGAGATAGCTTGGAAACAAAGAACTGTACAGTCAGGTCTCAGAGCACATGAGGGTTCTGTTCCACACACCCTCGCGTAACCCGGATTTTGCATCAGTGCCTTTCTGGCTTTTTCCCTGGCAGTACACTTGTTCTGCAGCCAGGGAAGCAGCAGAAAGGTAAGTCCTGGGTTGGGGGCCAGATGGGGAGGGTTAAGCCTGGTAGTGGGTTGAGGGGATAAGGCCGGCGTGGGTTAGGGCTGCAGAGGGGAGAGGGGTGGAGTTAAGCTGGATCTGTGTGCAGGGTGGTGAGTTAGAGCCCTTCTCGGGTGGTGAGCCAGGACACAGCAGGAGGTTGAACCGGAGCCAGAGCCAGATGTGGGTGGTTAGACTGCTGGGGGGTAAACTGGGGGTTTGGGGTTGGGTTGCATTGGAGCCGTGAGCCGGGGGGTAGGCTGGTATGAATATAAACAGACCCTTCTCTAGGACACAGGAATCAATTAATTTCCTTAAAAAAAAGTAATTTATTCACAAAACATAAGATGGAAAAATACCAAAAAGTAACTAAACTTCCTTAGTTGCTAGATGTAATAAAACAATTCGAAACATTACAGTTGCAGCACAGAGAATTACTTCTCTGAGAGTTCAGGTTAGAGGTTACAGAGTACAGGGGAAAGAATCAAATCATTAGTCAGCCTGAGAAGTTCCAATTCCAAAATAAACAGAACCTGATCATGTCTAACTAAACATTTCCTTTCTACTTACATATCTATGGCTGATTATGGGTGCATCTACACTAGGAAATAATTTCGAAGTTAACTTTGAAGTTAGGCACTACATTGAAGTAGTCAGCAGAGAGTCTACACACATTTTCCCTTACTTCAAAGTTAACTTCAAAATAAGAAGCCCAACTTCGAAGTCCTTACTCCATTCCTGGGAATGAAGTAGTGCCTACTTCGAAGTTTAACTTCAAAGTAGAGTGTGTGTAGTCGCTCTACTTCGAAGTTGCTTACTTTGAAGTTGCATTTCTAAGTAAGCAACTTTGAAGTTATTTTTGTAGTGTAGACACAGCCTATGAGATGGCCAGAGTATTTACTGGGTACATTCCAGCTGCTTAGGATCAATCATTTCTGTCTGTTCCCTCTGCATCAGCCACACAGACAAAGACCCCTCAGACTGCAATTGTTCTCAGCTCAGAAGAATTTCTCTTCCTCCCATTGGCTTACCTGACCATCCCCCACAGAGAGATGCCTCTAGCAGTTAGCCCTTTAC
Source organism: Carettochelys insculpta (assembly GCF_033958435.1). Taxonomy (NCBI): domain Eukaryota; kingdom Metazoa; phylum Chordata; order Testudines; family Carettochelyidae; genus Carettochelys; species Carettochelys insculpta. Next base: position 18,472,700 of record NC_134152.1, read on the forward strand.
CAACATTCATTCATGACATGCCCCACCCCCCAAATTGCAACAGTGATGGATGTCCACACTGGATGTAATTTCCTTCAAGAGGTCTTGGAAAAACATAAGATATATTCATAATTCAATATTGCTATGGTTTACATGAAGAACCAACAAAACAACACATTTGTAGAGCACAATGCTGTCATGGGAAAGTGCATCAACCACTTTATTAGTAGCTCCTGAAAAGTGTTCTAGGTCAAAGTTGAAGTCTTGGAGAGCCAAAATCCAATGAAGGAGTTTCTTGTTAGACTCTTTGACTGCATGAAGTTACTTTAGCACAGAATGGTTGGTCTGCCGATGACAGCGTCATCCCCATACACATTGTCATAGCTTCTCTAGGGCACACACCATAGCATAGCATTCTTTTTCTGTGATGGACCCGTGGTTTCTCCCTGTCACGGAGTTTTTTGTTGAGAAACATGATAGAGTAAAATTATTGATCTGGTGTTCTCTGCATTAGAACAGTGCCCACCAGAGAGATGCCTTTAAGGTTTAACCCTTTACCTGCATTCATTCATGACACCACTCTATTCTGTTTCTGCCAGACTCATATAACTTCAGGAAAATGACTTAGAACAACCTTTTGAAATGGTTTGCCTAATAAAGATACCTAAATCTACATTTACACACTGTAAGACTAAAGGGCTATGAACAATAAACAATCAACTCCCCTACTCCCATCAGACAGTTACCTACTACAGGTTCAACCTCTCTAATTTGGAACTCTCTCATCCGGCAGAATCCGTGATTTGGCATGCTTTTATTTAGCTGGATGACCACTTATCCTGGCTGTGGCTTGAACTTTGTTAGTTCTTAATGGAACTCTTATAGTTTAGGCCTTCACAATATTTCCAGTCAGAGTTCCACAGGTTGACTGTGAAGAAATACTTTCTTGTGCTTGTTGCCTATTAATTTCATTTGCTGACCCTTAGTTCTTGTATAATGTGAAGGAGTACTTAACATTTCTTTAATCAGTTTTTACACAAGATATGATTTTTATAGCCCTCTAACATATCCCTCTTAATCACCTCTTTTCCAAACTGAAACATCCCAGTTTTTTTAATCTCTCCTCATATGTAAGTTGTTCCATACCCCTAATCGTTTCTGTTGTCCTTCTCTGTATCCTTTCCAAATTTAGTACACCAGTAAAAGCTCTGTTAGATGTAATGTTGGGGAATGAGGCATTCCAGTTAATTGAATATTCTGGTTAATTGAGATTTACAAGCAGCTGGGCCCAGGTCAGAAAAGAGATCAGCTCTGACTGCAAAGACTTTGCCTGGCATAAAGACTAGGGTGAGAAGTTATAATTTGGAATGAGTTCTCTGAGTGTATTAGGCTTAGCTGGCGTGCTTTGTTTATTTTAGCTCAGTAATGTACTTTGATCTGTCTGTCATCACTTGCAGCCACTTAAATCCTACTTTTATATTTAATAAAATCACTTTTGTTTATTATCAAACCCAGTGTAAATAATTGTTACCTGAGAGGAGCAACAGCTGTACGTATCTCTGTTTTATTCATAAAGGGTGTGTCTTCACATGCTGCTTCTCTTGGAAGTGGCTTACTAATGAGCTATCTGGAGGATGCTAATGAGGTGTGGATGCGAAGCTCTTCCAGACTCCAAAATACATGTGCAGATGCGTGGTCCACGGGGAGCTTCTGGAAGAAAACCCTCCTTTCAGAAGCCCTTCTTCCCCAGTTAGTCAGCTGGCCCCACGTTATGATCATACCTTCTGAATGCAATATAAATTATTCTGTGTTTCTCAGTTCTTCACTTATAAACCAGAGATGTACTTCACTAGGTCCTAATTATTGAGAAGTTAAGTTCACTAAATGATTCAGAGGTGCTCAGAGTTATGAGTTCCATCCCAGGAGTCCCATTGGGACTGTCACCCAGTGTGTTGGTCATGTCACTGAACCCACCATCCTGTCCTTCTGGGTGAGAAGCTCTGACCTCCTCCAGCCAAGGCACAAAGTTGGAGTAACAGCCCCCACAGCAGAGCAACACAGATACTGAACAAGCTTAGCCCTGGGAGGACTCAGCCATATGGCTGTTGCTTGCACACAAGAACGCAGCCCAAAGAGGACCAAACCCCCAGATAAATCCATCTTACCCTGTATAAAAGTTTTACACAGAGAAAGCTCATAATACCCCCAATTCAAATAGCCAGAGATATGCCCAGTTGTTGCTCCCGTCCCCTCCCCGCAGAAGAAAGTTATTTACCCTGGGCTTGCTAATAAACAAAGTGTTCTTATTAAGTATAAAAGGTAGGATTTAAGGAATTGCAAGTGAAAACAGGTCAAAGTAAATTACTAAATCAAAATAAACAAGACACACCAGCTGATCCTAATACACTAAGTAACTTGCAACATGCAAATGTGTACCCTAAGAGTTGTTCTAATAATCTCTTTCACAAGCCAGGTGGCCTCCTAGCTTGGGACCAGTCCTTCCCCCTGTTCAGTTTTAGATGTTTCCATCAGTCACCTTGGAATGTAAGTTGGAGTTTCCTGGTTTCTGACCACTCCCCTAGTGCAGTACACTTCATATTCCTTACTTTAGATACAAGAATGACACATGCTCAGAAAAAGAATATACACATTCAGCAGACTTTATCACATCACTTTATCATATGTCACATGATGCATTTTGCTTGAAGTGTCTTTGAACTATGCATATTCATAAACCCGTTTTCACAAAGCCGGCGGGGGGGTGACATTCATATATTGTGATTATGAAAGCCATATAAGTAACTATGATAGATATGTAGAAACTAATTATTACTGAAAGATCTCAAACTTTTTTATCTCCCTTGAATTACCAGTCCTTTTACATGTGTGAACAAAATCTAAAGAGGCAATCATGCTGCAATCTGTACATAAATCAATTACCTAATTCAATTTGTGGAATAGCATCAGTCTATTACAAGAATTTGGCAGCAAACCTGGGTGGTTTTAGAAAAAAATCTTCAATAAGAAATACCTAAATCTCTAAGAGCTTTTACTTACAATTTTATTATAAATGGCTGGATGATACAATGGGACTACTTGAAAAAGTAAAAAACTTCATAGTGTTGAGATGCCTCCAGAGAACATCACTATCTATATTTCAACAGATGTTTGCCAGTTAAGAGATCGTGATGTGTCTTGTCTGCTTCACTCTTGATTTTAAGTACTGCCTAATATTTCCGTTTGAAAACATTGTTAGTTAAAACTTTAGGGTTTATATTACTCACCTCTTATGCATGAAGAAGCCTGAAGAACAAGTTTACACACCTTTAGGAATACTGCAGACGGCCACAAGAGTTTCAGGATCCCAGTATCTAGGGCATAAGTGTCAGGCTTGACACACACTGCAAGTAACTTTTTTTCCATACAGAAAGCCTCTGAGACTTCCGGCAGCATTTATCTCTGGAAACTTCATCAAGCCTATTTGCACTTCTGTGCCAAAACCAAACCAAACAAAACAAAACCAATAAAACAAAACATGAATAAACTCGATGAGGCAAGAACTGAGTTTAGGAATACATATTGCTGTTAGAACCAGGCTGGATTTCAGGTGCTTTGAAGTGTAATCTTCTAAAAGATGGCAAAACATACATGTAATAAGACAGTGCTGCCCACAAGCTCTGCGTGTAGGCAATTTCAAAGTAGATATTGACTGTGCTAAAACCTTTCCTCTCAAAGGAGGTAGCTGAAAGAAAGGACACATCTCCCCTGTGTTAACAATAAACAGATTGTGGAAGACTTTCTAAATAGGGAAAAAGAACTGAGAAGATCCCTTTTGTGTGTTGCATTTGGTTGAAAGTAAGACGTCATTTGACTTCTTGACAGAGTTAGAACTCACATAAGAACAGGCTTGCCAATGTAATGGTCACAAAACTGACTTGACTTACTTGACTTAAACCCTTGTACTCTGAGGCTGTGTCTACACTTGTCCAAAATTTCGAAAGGGCCACACTAATGGCCAAATTGGAGAATATTAGTGAGGTGCTGAAAGTGCTGTGTTTCGACCACAGACGGCTTGTCTACACAGGGCCCTTTTCGAAAGGACCTCACAAACATTGAAATTCCTTTATTCTATAGGAATTTCAACATTTGTGGGGTCCTTTCGAAAAGAGCCCTGTGTAGATGAGCCATGTGCAGTTGAAACATGGCACTTTCGAAGTGCCGTGGCCAGCAGCGTGTTAATGAGGCACTGAATTTTCATTTCAGTGCCTCACTAGTATTCTCTGATTTGGCCATTAGCATGGCCCTTTCGAAATTTTGGACAAGCGTAGACACGGCCTGAGTGGAGCATAGGTCATCCACAAGTCTCCCCCACTTCACTCTGTCTCGAGACAAAACTTCTAGCTGACTCCAGAAGTACCCCAGTTGTTGTCCTTCAGTCTCAGTTGATCTTCCCCACGTTGTCCAAGGTCGTCTTCTTTTGCATTTTCATTGCAGGTTCCATGTGAGAGCTTGACGGACTATTCTGGATGATGGTTTTCTGAGGCTGGGGCCTAGCTATCAGCTTTCTTCTAGCTTTCTTCTCTTTATATGAAGTGGCTCTTGTCAAGTGGTTCTTGTCCTGATCTGTTGCAAAGCTCCTCATTTGTGACAAACTCTTGCCATTTGATGCAATGGATGTACCTCAGGCATCTGTTTATCAATGTCTGTAACTTGTGATTTGAAGACTTTTTAGTACACCAGGTCTCACACCCATATAAGATCACACTTTTCACATTTGTTTAGTCTTTGCAGATATTATCTGTGAACTCCATATGGGATGAGGAGCCTTGAATGCAGCTGTTGCTTTCCCTATTGTTGGCAGGGGAAACGTTGTTATATTTTGTTCTCACAGAAACATTGTTTTGTATAGGAATGCTTACTGATGTTCCCATGAGGTTCAATATTGTATTTAGCACTGTTAGTGAATCCTCCTTAATTTTCTCATGAAATTCAGCATTGTTTTGTTACTGAAATCCTGTTCATGTTCTATACGACTGAATAACTCTACCTCCCTGTAACTTACATTCTGTTAATAATCTATTGGTACTTTACCTCCTGATTAATAGGAAATTACCAGAGCGGAATGTCATATGAGCAGTAGAAATTCAGTTTGAGCTGGAGGAATGGATAAAGGGAGTATGAGAAACTCTCCCCTGGTTTGTTGGGAGGGGTGGTGAACAAAGGAGGAGAGAGGTATAAGTATTGCTCACTTCTTGTTGCAAGGTGTGCAGGCTTTGAGGAGAGATCCCCCTGCACCTTACTTGGCCTGCCAAATAAAGATTCTACTTCCACTCTCGGTGTTACTGGGCCAGCGTTGCACACCAGGCACGAACTGCCACTGTGCCACCTTAAGAAGGAGGCAACACTATCATGGCACTGACATATTGTCTGTTCCTCCATCTCTGCCCATAATACTTCCCAAGTAGGAGAACTGCTTCACATCTTCCAGGGCATCCCCTCCTACTGCGATGATGTTGTTGGACTGGTTGATCCTCATTGTCTTGGTCTTTCCCTTGTTACTAATCAGTCCAGTCACTGAGGCAATTTTGTCTAGCATTGTGACCTTTTCTTCCATGCTTTCATATCACTGTGAAAGAAGGGTGACATCATCAGCAAAATCAATGTCCTCTAGCTGTTTGAAAAGTGTCCACTGAATGCCCCATCGACGGCCATCTGTTGTCCTGCTGACAATCCAGGTTATTGCAATCAAGAACAAGGAAGGTGACAATAGGCACCCTTGTCATACACCTGACAGTATGCTGAAGGAGTCTGTCAAGATACTGTTGTGAACAACTTGGCATGTCAAGGGTTTGTACGTTGACTCAATCAGGTTAATAATTTTGGATGGGATGACACGGTGTTGTAGCAGTTTCCACAAAGTGTCTCTATCAACACTGTTGAAGGGTTTTTTGAAGTATATGCAAGTTATGTACAGGGGAGAGTTCCACTCAAGCAACTGTTCTATAATTACTCTGAGAGTTGCTGTTTGGTCAGTACAGGATCTCTCACTTTGGAAGCCAGCCTGTTCTTCCCTGATCTGTCTATCAATTTCTGTCTTCATTCTCTCCAAGAGACAATAATGTGATGCCCCTTCACTTTTTGCAGTCCTTCAAGTAGCCTTCCTTTGGAAGCTTGGAAAGGTAGCCATGTTTCCAGTCTTGTGGGATCTCCTCAGTGTCCCAAATTTTCCCAAATAGATTATACATCATGTTGACTCATGTCTCACTACCTTCCTTGCTTGCTTCTGTGAGGATGTTGTCTGGACCAGATGCTTTTGTGCTTTTCAGATTGGAATGGCTTTCCTGATTTCTTTTTTTTTTTTTTGTAGGTCTGCTGCTGTTAATTTGTAGCAGTATATTTGCAGCTGGTAACACTAGAGGTTCCATGTGGGCAGGGCGGTTCAGTAGCTCTTCAAATTGTTCCTTGCATCTACTGATCTGCTCACTTGGGTTTGTTAGCACATGCCCCTCCTTATCCTCTACTGGCTGATCCACTGTTCGCAGTGACCCAGGTAGCTTCCATGTGATGTCATACAGCTCTTTCAAGTTTCTCCATCCTGCAGTCTGTTCCACTTGTTTTGCAAGGTTTTCCACAAAATTCTTCTTGTCCTGTTTTACAGACTTTTTAACTTCTCTGTTGGCTTCTGGATACAGTCTCTGAGCTTCTGCCTTGACTGCTCTTGTTTTGCTGTTGTTGATTGCTGCTTTTCTGTCCTTTTGTACCTTCACATTTCTCAGAGGTTCTGCTGTGATCTATTGTTTGTGATGTCTTGTCCTATTTCTCAATGTTTCATTGCAGGTCTCTTTCCAGGCTATTTGGCGTCTTCCCAAATTTGTTCCATGGTAGCATCTTCCAGTTAAGGTTTGTCAGAAGTGCATATCTGTTTGACAGATCCACTTGGAAACCATTTCTTGTCTCTAAATCCATCAGCTACTCCATGTTGAATCTCAACCCCAGCTTGATCACTTTTGTGGTGTACCTCTTGAGCTTGAACTTGAGTTTTATCATGAGCAGAAGGTGGTCTGAACCTACATCTGGACCTACTCTGGCTGTGATGATGCATGATGGTACTGCTATCTACTCCACTAAAGCACCAGAGGTCTCTCTTGATAACTTCAACCCCACACTTTCTGTGTGCAGTGCGCCCTCTTCTTCATGTCCTGAATAGATGAGGGTTTCACCTGTTGCCAGGTGTAGCTGCCCAGATTGTGTCCTTCTTGTCTCACACAAGCCCAAAACTGCAAGCTTGTACTGTTTCATCTCCACTGCAAGCTGTGCTGTCTTCCCACTTAATACGTGGTCTGAACTTCCCACATACCAAATTGGGTGGTTGTCCTGAATGAGAGAAGAGTCATCTGCAGGGCAGCTTTCTTTTGGCTGATGTTCAAAATAGGATCAGGGCTTGGCTCCCATTGGGTGTGACTCAGATACCCTATTAAACACTACTATACTACTTGGGCTTTATCACTTTTCAAAGGAGAAATATATTGTGGTAATCTATCATTTCCATGTGCCAAAATGAGATATCACTCAAAGAAGATTGTGCAAATCTTTATAATATGATTGTTCATCTCCTTTCTTTACATATTTTGATAAACAGTAATAATAAATAAATTTAAGTTATCTTCAATACACACCTGATTAAAATTAATCAAGACAGTTTTTACCTCCCGGAGCTATTGTTTAAGGCTCTCTGCAAATTCAGGCAAACATCAGGCAAACTCAAGCAATCATCATTGCATCAGTTACACTGAATCCATTTACTGATTATTTTTTTCACAACCCAAATGGCTAGAGACTGACATTTTAAAAATTTTCAGTTAAAGCTGTGATTCTGGAATGTGAGTTGCCACTTTGTGGAAGATGCAGACACAACATATGCCCCACTTTGAGTCCTGCATATTGTAATCCCGAGAATACTTTAATGAAAAATAGGAAGATCGAGACCTAATATTTCTCAGGGGAAAACCATTCAGAGCTACTTTATAAATTATAAAGAAGAAAAATTTGTATAATTTTTCACTTTTCCTGTTTGCAAAGTATTTTGTGCACAACTGCAATTAGCGCAAAATCTACATTTTTCTATTATATATATGTGAGTAAAAATTCCTAAGGTTATAGAAAGAAACAAAGTGCTTCAGTTCTGGGAATTATGCTACAAGTGTCACAGCTAAATACAAGGTGGAATAGATTGTTTAGTATACTGTAAATAAAAACATATTTCAAGAGACCAGTCAAGGTGAAGTGACCAGTTAACACACTAGCAGTCCTCCATTCAAATGGGGGGAAAGGAGAAAAAAAAAGGGCAGGAAATGGGTTGGGGTGGGTGGAAGTGAATTATAGTTTATTGTAATAAGCCATAAAGTCGGTGTCTCTATTCAGTCTATGATTTTTAGTGTTTAGCAAAATTATGAATTTAAGTGTACAAGCTAATTTTTGTTTGGGAGGTTTCGTTTGAGGATGAAGACCGAAAAGTCGCATACAGAGTGAATGCTTTGTGAAAAGCATTCACCCGTAGGTGACACAGTGTATTTGTCTTTTAGCATTTTCTGAGTTCATTTGGGAGTACTGTGATTGTCTGGGTTCACCCACAATAATTGCTATTGGGCCTCTTAGTACCCAGGATGAGGAATATCATACATTCTTAGGTACGTGTAGGTCACATAGGTCTTGAAAGACATGTTGTGTGTGTGTGTGTGTGTGTGTGTGTGTGTGTGTGTGTTTGGGGGGAATTTATATCGATAATTGTAGGCATGGATGTAAGTCTACAGGTTTTACATCTGATGTTCTATCAAAATCTGTTGCTGCTTTTACTTACTAGCTGTGTCTACATGTGCACGCTACTTCGAAGTAGCGGCACTAACTTCGAAATAGCGCCCATCGCGGCTACACGCATCGGGCGCTATTTCGAAGTTAACTTCGACGTTAGGCGGCAAGACTCGAAGTCGCTAACCTCATGAGGGGATCGGAATAGCGCCCTACTTCGACGTTCAACGTCGAAGTAGGGACCGTGTAGACGATCTGCGTCCCACAACGTCGAAATTGCAGGGTCCTCCATGGCGGCCATCAGCTGAGGGGTTGAGAGACACTCTCTCTCCAGCCCCTGCGGGGCTCTATGGTACCCGTGGGCAGCAGCCCTTAGCCCAGGGCTTCTGGCTGCTGCTGCGGCAGCTGGGGATCCATGCTGCATGCACAGGGTCTGCAACCAGTTGTAGGCTCTGTGTATCTTGTGTTGTTTAGTGCAACTGTGTCTGGGAGGGGCCCTTTAAGGGAGCGGCTTGCTGTTGAGTCCGCCCTGTGACCCTGTCTGCAGCTGTTCCTGGCACCCTTATTTCGATGTGTGCTACTTTGGCGTGTAGACGTACCCTCGCAGCGCCTATTTCGATGTGGTGCTGTGCAACGTCGAAGTTGAACATCGACGTTGCCAGCCCTGGAGGACGTGTAGACGTTATTCATCGAAATAGCCTATTTCGATGTTGCTACATCGAAATAAGCTATTTCGATGTTGGCTTCACGTGTAGACGTAGCCACTGTGTCCTGGTCGAAGGGGAGCTTGCTTCTGATGTTGAGGTTGGAGAGAGGTTTGCGGGGTGTCTGAAGACAAGGAAAGGTGATTCAGAAAAGATTTATTTCAGATGGTGGTCCCCATTGACGACAGTTTGTACTTGTTTCATAACACCCTGTATGTGTTCCAAAGCGGGTTGGTAGGTGACAACTAGAGGTTGGAGGGAGTTTTATTTGCATATTGAGGCAGGTTCTTTTTCCTGTTAGCCTGTTCCATGATGAGACTTACTTATGTGTAAGTGTCATAAAGACACTTTTATAGTAACAAAGAGGAAGCCGTGCTAGTCTACACACTATCAAAACAAAAAGCAGTCAAGTAGCACTTTAAAGACTAGCAAAATGGTTTATTAGGTGAGCTTTCATGGGACAGACCCACTTCTTCAGACCACTTGTGTGTTAAGATCATGGGTGACAGGTGAAGCTTTCCCTTGGGGAGGCTACCATCCTTCCCTGTCTCTTCCAACTGATGGCACACCCCAACTTGCAGCTCTCAGTCCTGCTATGGCCCCAGCCAGGGCAGGGGAAGGCTTAAAGCTTAGTAGGGGATATGTGGCTAAGTACTCAGCTGTGGTTAGGATCAGCCTCTCAGTCTCAGCCAGGAGTGCTTTTCCTGCTTTTGGCTCTTCTGCCATCAGCCTCATCCCACATAGCCCCATCCTGTTCTGCCACTTCCTCTGCAGTCCTGTCACTATTCTGTCCTCGCTCAGCCTTTTCCCCTGAAGCCCCACTCCTTTTCACCCCTTCCTGTGGCCCCAAGATGAGAAGAACACAGTTCCTCTGCTCCAACGCCTCCAGAATTGGGGCAATGATGCAGGGAGGTTTTTCTGGGGGCCCAAATTGACCCAGGTGTAGGCACAAGCCCCATGGACCCCTGTGGTAATATGCCTTCTGGTAGTATGCCACTTTCCCCACAACCCTCAATGGCATAAAGTTTGTGGAGAGGCCTAGACTTTCCAAGCCTCCATTACATGCCCTCCAGAGTTCAGATGCATATCCCAGAATCTCTCCTCAGACCATAATATGTGGTATCTGTAGATAACAGATTTATTGGTGTATTTGTGGTGCTTATTGGATTGCTGAAGGTGGGTTTGCTGATTCATGTTTCTTGTATACAGCTGTCTGTGGGCAAAGTGTCCAGAGAGCAAGTGTGAAAAATCAGGACAGATTCTAGGAGCTGGAGCTTTAAGAAAAAAAAACCATCTACCATAAGACTAAACATAAAAATCATCAGAGTTGTCTCTATTGCTTTAACTGTTCCACACTCTGGGCCTCCCTTAGGGTTACCATATTTGACCTTTCAAAGAAGAGGGCACCCCTGAGAGGGAATGTCTCTTTATCTACCAACTGACCTTGTATAAATGTACCATATATACTACATCACACTAATACAAGGTGAGTTGGTAGATGCTGATACAGATACAGACCCTCGCAGGGGTATCCTTGTTTTTTAGGTGATACCTCCACCACTCCAGGCTAAGACAGAGACTGAGGTCTCCCTGCTGCCAATGAATGAAAGTGGAGTGGAAAAGTCCTGTGTTGAAGAGGTCAGGTCCAATATACCTTGGGACACCTGTGGAATTGTGCTCGGAGGTTACGTCATGTGACACGCACTCGCCTGAACATGGATGTGGGAAGACGGAAGTCCCAACTTAGTATTAGAGAGCTGTGTCAGAACTACCACCACCACTGGAGGCCACCTACCTTCCCCACGCCTGGGTTAACGTGTGTTGGGGAGCGAGGGGGGCTAGTTCTAAGGAGAACTACATTTCTCATCACTCTGTGCGCTGCCAGAAAAAGCTTGGACAAAGCGAGTTGAGACGCAATGTTTTCTGGGACGTGGTGTTCTCCTTCAGCGTGGCTCACGCGAACTTACATTTCCCGTCTCCCCGCGGAGGGAGGGCGAAGAAAGAGGCTCAAAGCCGAAAGAACGGCGCGCAAAGGCCACTGGGAAGTGTGGCTCTTTCTCAGCCCGCAAACCAAAAGAACTACATTTCCCGTCTCTCCCAGTGGGAGGAGCGAGCAGATCGCGCAAAGCCTAACGGGAATCGTAGTCGCTGTCCCTCAGCACACCCATGCTTTGAAACGGGAAGCAGAGGAGAACTAACTACCAAGATGGCGGCGAACGCTTGTGTGAGGAGGAGGCACGCGAACTCCGGCAGGTCACACTGCGCAGGGCGGTGGGGCACACGCGGAGTCGCTGGAGTGAGGGAGTGCTGAGTCGGTGCTGCCGCTGCTGTCGCCGCCTTCCCCCGTACGGCTTGGGAGCCGCAGAGGTTTGTGGGGCAGCCACAAAATGGAGGCGAACGGGAGCGGCAGCGGGAGTAGCAGCGATTCGGCTCCCGATTGCTGGGACCAGGCGGACATCGAGACGGGCAGCGGCGCCGACCCTGGGTCCGCCCCGCCGGCCGCAGAGGCCCAGGCCGAGCAGCAGGAGCTCCTCGGCGCGGCTTTTAGCCGCCAGCTCAACGTGAACGCCAAGCCCTTCGTGCCCAATGTCCACGCTGCCGAGTTCGTGCCGTCCTTCCTGAGGGGGGGCCCGGCGCCTGGCCCGCCGCCGCCCTCCCCCCCGCCCGGCCCACCGCCTCCGCCGCCGCCGCCTCAGCCCCACGGTAACCGCCGCCGGGGCCACGTTGCGGGGCAAGGGGGGAGCCACGTGCGCCGGAGGGGGACGCGAACGCAGCCCTGGAGCGAAGAGGCAGTGGGGGCGGCGCGGGGAGGGAGGGCCTGGTGGTGAGTGGGGCCCCGGAGTAGTCAGGTACTAGGGGCTGTGGCTCGGGAGCGAGGCTGGGCTGGGGGACCGGGGACTGGAGACTGGAAATGATATTGGGGGCAGCGTTGGGGGAGGGATGTGGAAGCCGAAGAAGTCCTGGGGAGCAACGCTTGGCTGTGGGGCTTGATGGGAAAGGTTGATTGGGGGGGGCTTGGGAATACGTTGACAGGAGGGAAGGAGGGAGCACCTGGGGGGGGCCATATTGCATATGAGGACAACGTGGGGCAGATGCAGGGAGTCTGTTGGCAGGACGTGGTGGGGGCTAATACTCGTGGGGCCTGTGGGAAGGACAGGCTGGGAGGGTAAATGTTGGGAGTAAGGTATTGGTGTCTGGGAGGAGAATCGTTGGAATGGGGGTGGGGCTTTGAAATTTAACTTGGTAGAGGAAGAAGAGGATATCAGGTGATACAAGGGGCATGTGAGCATAATGAACATCTAGCTTAAGAAGCCTTAGGAGACAGCACAATAAATGTTAATTATGGCTGGAAATACAACCACAGAGTTTTGAGGTGGAGTGTAGTAGAGCTGGGCAGAAGGCCACTTTGTGACACAGTTTAGCTATTGGAGCAATGAGCTGGGCAGTTTTAGGAAAGAGAGAATTGGATGAAATTAGAGGAGTCTGCACAAGAGTGTAGAGTAATTGTTTTTCTGGTTTAGAAGCAGGGATTGAGACCGACATGATTTAATTTATTGTTCCATGTGCTATCGAAATCCCTCATTTTCCCAACATTACTTTTTTATATTGCTTTTCATCCTGAAGGGTCAAAAGCCACCTTAGAGGTAAATAGACTTTTTGAGTGATCATAGTGGATGGTGGGAGATACAAGAGTGTAGAAAAGGGAGGTAAGTCACAGGTCTGGCTGGTGTTAGGCATGGTTGGAAGATAGGCTCTGTCTCTGTCATGGACCATTTCAGGGAGATTATTTCTGCCTTAATGAAGATCTCTAGAAGTATTTAATAATCCTTCCAGTGTGACACTTCTTGTGAGGTGGTTGGGGAAGAGGCCTGTCTAGCTGGCAGTGCTTGATCTTAATATCTTGAATTTCTGTATTACCTTCTATTTTAAATAATTTTAGAGTATTTTGCAATTAGTGTATACGAGGGGTTCACTTTTTTACATAAGTGAAATTAAACAGCTACTTACTAATACCTGTTCCAAATTCACAGTTTCCTTTCAAATGTCAAAAACATGAATTAATTTTCTGGCAGTTTGTCAATTGTAAATTTCTATTCACAGATTACAAGGTCGCTCTTGTGATTTAGGATTCTGAAAGTTGTTTGAATATGACATTTAAAACCTCACTTGATTTTTTCCCCTTTTTTTTTTTTTTTTTAAATATCTTTGCTCATTCTTATTGATGGCAGTATGAGACAACCCTCCATTTCAGCTATCAGGGTTGCAGTAATTCATAAGCACCAATTTGTTAAACAGTGCTTAATAATTTATGATGTCTTGCTGGCTATGGAGTATTAATTATTGCATGCTAACTTGGTATCTAAGTGAATATCATAGTCCCCTTCATATTTAACTTCCATATGAGAATGATTAAAATTAGCAACTAAACTTTCACTTAGTGGTTTACAGAAAAGTGTGTGGAATATTCATTATCGATATACTTATGTGCTAACAAAAGTGTAAAGTTCTGAATTCACAGTCTGATTTAGCATCAAAGGTTTCAGTATAAAATTACTGTAACTTTCAGGATATGTATTATAGGGTTAGCTGACAATAGACATGACCTTGTGCAATTCCATTTAAAATATTCTTTGGGTAAGCTTTGAACAGGCGCATTGACTCCTGCTCAAAGAATCCGTATACTGTAAACTTCGCAGTTAAGTATCAGTTGTAAAGGTGTTGCAAATGGTTGATGTATGAGAATGTGTTATGAATCCTTGAAAAACCTTTGATGTTCACTCCAATAAGAAACTTGGAATTAGAATTAAAGAATAGTTCAACAAATATTTTTACTACTTGTACATAATCCATTGGAATCTTTTAAATTTAAATGTAAAGCTGACTCTTTAGATCCTCTGTCCATAACTCAGATCTTCCCCTAAAGAAAAATGATTAGAGCTTTGTTCTGTATTGTAAAGAATTATTCCTGGAGGTGTTTGTAATAGTTACCAATTTTTGAATAATGGCGTGTGCAATAACTCATTTTTCCCCAGCTCTTTTTATGAGGCTGGCAGCTCCTCAGTAGCTCCTCTTACATGTGTAGATTTGATACTTTCCTTCATGTAGCCTCCTCCCTTTGTTTCCTATTCTGTATGTTGCCCCTTTTCTACTTAAGGCCTGGGGAGTCAGCTTCCATATTTCCATAGAGAGACTAAACTGAAAGTCAATTGACATAGCTTCCTAGGTATGGTCAACACTTAAGTTTTAGGTTGACCTGACTGTGTTGCTCAGGGGTGTGAAAAATTTGCACACTTGGTATTGTTGTTACATCACTACAGCCCCAGCATAGATATGGTATTTTTTCATGAGTGTAGTTAATTCCTACATTGACAAAAGATGTTATCTGTTTGGTGCGACAGTGACATAGTTGCAGCTGTGCAGCTGTAGAACCATAGTATAGTTCAGATACAGTCATTCCTTGGGCCTGTTTCAAAGGTTTAGTTTGGTACAATTATATATCTGGGTTCTTATAATATTAAGCTGTTATCTATTAAAATCACTTTTGTCTATCTTGGAGCAACTTTTTTACTATGAGGCATTTACAGTTCCAGACAATATCTTATCTCAGTCCTTGAACTGTTTGTCACTGCTGTGACCCTTTCAGGCTATGAATATCTGGTCATTTTAAATAATTGATGACCATCAAAGTAATGGTGGAACCAACAGCGTTCTTTCGCATGGTTCTATTTTACCCAACTAAGTTGTCATCGTCTCCTGTTTACATGACCATGGCTACATCTACACGTGCACGCTACATCGAAATAGTCTATTTCGATGAATAACGTCTACATGTCCTCCAGGGCTGGCAACGTCGACGTTCAACTTCGACGTTGGGCAGCACCACATCGAAATAGGCGCTGCGAGGGAACGTCTGCACGCCAAAGTAGCACACATCGAAATAAGGGTGCCAGGAACAGCTGCAGACAGGGTCACAGGGCGGACTCAACAGCAAGCCGCTCCCTTAAAGGGCCCTTCCCAGACACAGTTGCACTAAACAACACAAGGTCCACAGAGCCGACAACTGGTTGCAGACCCTGTGCATGCAGCATGGATCCCCAGCTGCCGCAGCAGCAGCCAGAAGCCCTGGGCTAAGGGCTGCTGCACATAGTGACCATAGAGCCCCACAGGGGCTGGAGAGAGAGCGTGTCTCAACCCCTCAGCTGATGGCCGCCATGGCGGACCCCGCTATTTCGATGTTGCGGGACGCGGATCGTCTACACGTGCCCTACTTCGATGTTCAACTTCGAAGTAGCGCGCTGTTCCCATCCCCTCATGGGGTTAGCAACTTCGACGTCTCGCCGCCTAACGTTGATTTCAACTTCGAAATAGCGCCCAACACGTGTAGCCGTGATGGGCGCTATTTTGAAGTTGGTGCCGCTACTTCGAAGTAGCGTGCACGTGTAGACGCGGCCCATCTGTGACACTTCTGGCCAGGAGGTGGAGCTTGCCTTGGAGATCGGTCAGTACAGCTCATGATTAGTGATTGGTACTGAACAGGTGAGTTGAGCAACAGCATCAACTCTTCCCATTTCCTCAGGCATTTCAGTGTTCAACAGTCTGCCCATGCGAGCTTTTGTTCACCTTTGTTACCGATATTTATTTACATTTCAGTAAAATGTTAAAGCCCTAGAGGTGGTTCAGGATCCGCATTATGCTAAGCACAGTGCAGACAGTGAACAAAAAGATGATCCTTGGTGCACAGAGCTTAGAATCTACACACATAGTAGAAGCACACATAGTAATAAAGGTTGACAAATCAGAAAAATATTGTCAAGGTGAGCAAATCAGAGTGTAGAGAGGCAGAAGGGGGTGGGGAATCGAGAATTAGATTAAGCCAAGTTTCATTACTATTTTTGGTTCTCTGTGCCTTAAATATTGAGTCTGTTCTGGTCTGGCTATGATCTGAAGAAGTGGGTCTGTCCCACGAAAGCTCATCACCTAATAAATTATTCTGTTAGTCTTTCAAGTGCTACTTGGACTGCTTTTTTGTTTTCTTAGTGTATAGACTATCACAGTTTTCTCTGTTACTGAATGTACTTGTATTTTTAAAATCTATTTGATAGACTAGAGTAGTAATTTTGACTAAATTGCCATTTAAGTGTTTAGTTCTTTTCACAGAAGACATTTTAGTTAAGCCAGTTCTAAAAACTGCTTTTTGTTACATCCATGAAACATTCTAGTTTAAGTGCTATACCTCCACTGTTACACCTTTAAAAACAAAAAGCAGTCAAGTAGCACTTTAAAGACTAGCAAAATAGTTTATTAGGTGAGCTTTCGTGGGACAGACCCACTTCTTCAGACCACAGCCAGACCAGAACAGACTCAATATTTAAGACACAGAGAACCAAAAACAGTCAGCAAGGAGGACAAATCAGAAAAAGATCATCAAGGTGAGCAAATCAGAGAGTGGAGGGGTGGGGGGGAAGGTCAAGAATTAGACTGAGCCAAGTATGCAATCTAATTCTTGACCTTCCCCTCCACTCTCTGATTTGCTCACCTTGATGATCTTTTTCTGATTTGTCCTCCTTGCTGACTGTTTTTGGTTCTCTGTGTCTTAAATATTGAGTCTGTTCTGGTCTGACTATGGTCTGAAGAAGTGGGTCTGTCCCACGAAAGCTCACCTAATAAACTATTTTGCTGGTCTTTAAAGTGCTACTTGACTGCTTTTTGTTTTCATAGTGTATAGACTAGCATGGCTTCCTCTCTGTTACTGTTACACCTTTGTTTTTACACAAGGTTTTCTGCTGTTTGCAACTGAGTTCACTGAGTGTCTCCTTCTCATTTTTACTTCCTTGCTTTCCTTTGTTACTTTTAATGTAATTAGAAGTTTTGTTTGGTGAAATATGGCTGTCAAAAGTACAGTAACATGCCTGACTTTGGAAGCAAGTTCACCTTGAGGTTGTAGTTAAAATAGCATTTTACTTGGTTTCCTTGGAGCACCTGTCATTTTTCTCCTCAATTTAGTTTAAAATAAAAGCACTACCTAGTTTTTCATGAAGTCGTGGTTTTCAGGTTCAACCTCATTTGACTGAGTTTTGGGGTTGGGACAAAGTTACAAGAAGGTAGACTGACCCAAAATCATACTTCACAAGTATTCACCTGGAATTTTAACTGAGGACTTTTCTGTATCTTCATCTATAACTGAATGCAGTCCTACACTACTTTCCACTCATGTTTATTATAGATGAGCTATGCTTTTGGGAAAACACTTCTGAGATGGCTGAGTAAAATAAGATGACCTAAATTAATTTGAGTTGAAAGTAAATTATGAAACTACAGTTTATGGTTTAGGGGTCTTAGAACTATTCTGTCCATCATCATCATCAATAACCGTGGGCTTGGTGCCCGGTGGTGTGTGATGCCTCTCTCACTATTTGCTTCCACTATTCTGTCCGTGGTAATCACTAATTTTAGCCTCACCATTCTGTAGTGCATATTTAATTCTCACCACACTTTAGTGCTTTTTTCTAAATCCATTTAAAAGTGATGGCTTGGGATTTTCTGGTGTTCTTTACTTTTGCTGTTCTAAAGGATTTGAGATGTTCATGCTTTAAGGAGTGAGGTAGCAATTAAAAGAAAAGACTTTATTTAAGACAATGGTTTTCAACCTGCGTTTGCTGCCTATGTCTAAGATTTCCAAATGGGCCTGTACCTCTACTGCAAATTTTTAGAGGTCCGCAATTTTAAAAAGGTCGAAAGCCACTGATCAGGGATGTGTTCTTTAAGGTTGGAACTTTTGTTTGGCTCTCTTGTCAGACATATGGTATTGGAAACAAATCATATTTTGTAACAGAAGAACAGAAGTGAGTTAGGACTCTGGTCTTGAGTAATTTTCATGATAGTACTCTATTTAAAAAAAGTCAATGTAATCATGATATTATGTGTTTTGTGACACACTTTAAAATGTCTTAAAGATTACTGTGGTTTCGGTATATAAAATTGTGAAGAATTTTATGCACAGAAATGATGTGAACAAAAAGTAGAGGGGGAAAGGTGTAGAGCAAACCAAGATGTTGAATTATTTTCAGACATACTAAAATTTCTTTCAATGTCTTTTGATTACTTCTAGCATATTTCTTGATGGCTATGGTTGCACTGACCTGAACCACCGTAGCAGTTGAAGAACATAAGAACATAAGGATGGCCATTACTGGGTCAGACCAAAGGTCCATCTAGCCCAGCATCCCATCTGCCGACAGTGGCCAGTGCCAGGTGCCCCAGAGGGGGAGAACCGAAGACAATGATCAAGCGACTTGTTTCCTGCCATCCATCTGCAGCTTCTGGCAAACAGAAGCCAGGGACACCATTCCTACCCCCTGGCTGATAGCCTTTTATAGACCTAACCTCCATGAATTTATCTAGCTCTTCTTTGAAGTCTATTATAGTCCTGGCCTTCACAACCTCCTCTGGCAAGGAGTTGTACAGGTTGACTGTACACTGTGTGAAAAAGCATTTTCTTTTATTAGTTTTAAACCTGCTACCCATTAATTTCATTTGGTGTCCTCTAGTTCTTATAGCATGGGAACAACTAAATAACTTTTCTTTATTCACCCTCTCCACACTGCATATATTATATATCTCTATCATATTCCCCCACCCCACCCCCTTCCTCCGCCTCCTCTTTTCTAAACTGATAAGTTCCAGTCTCTTTGGCCTCTCCTCATATGGGACCCGTTCCAAAGCCCTAATCGTTTTAGTTGCCCTTTTCTGAACCATTTCTAATGCCAAAATATCTTTTTTGAGGTGAGGAGCCCACATCTGTACACAGTATTCAAGATGTGGGCGTACCATAGTTTTTATAAAGGGGCAATAAAATATTGTCTCATTTTCTATCCCTTTTTTAAGAATTCCTAACGTTCTATTTGCTTTTTTGACTACTACACAATGTGTGGATGTTTTCAGAGAACTATCAATGATTACCCAAAGACCTGTTTTCTGATAAATTGTAGCTAAATTACCCCCGCATCATACTGAAGGTATGCTTGGGGTTATTTTTTCCAATGTGCGTTACTTCACATTTATCCTTATTAAATTTTATTTGCCGTTTTGTTGCCCAATCACTCAGTATGATGAGAACTTTTTGACGTTCTTCACAGTCTGCTTGCATCTTGACTATTTTGAACAGTATAGTATTGTCTGCAAACTTTACCATCTCGCTACTTACCCCTTTCGAAGTCATTTATGAGTAAGTTGAGTAGGATTGGTCCAGGATTGACCCTTTGGGAACACCACTCGTTACCTTTCTCTGTTCGGAAAAATTACCATTTATTCCTACCCTTTGTTTCCTGTCTTTTCACCAGCTCTCAATCCAAGAAAGGATTATCCCTATTATCCCACTACAGCCTAATTTATACAAGAGCTGTTGGTGAGGGATTTTGTCGAGGGCTTTCTGGAAATCTAAGTATACTATATCTACTGGATCCCCCTTGTCTGCATGTTTAACCCCTTCAAAGAATTCTAATAGATTAGTAAAACATGATTTCCCTTTACAGGAACCATGTTGACTTTTGCCCATCAAATTTTATGTTGTTCTGTGTGTCTGACAATTTTATTCTTTACTATTGTTTTGACTAATTTGCCTGGTACTGACGTTAGACTTACCGGTCTGTAATTCTCAGGGTCGCCTCTAGGGCCCTTTTTAAATAGTGGTGTTATGTTATCTGTCTTCCAGTCCTTGGGTAGAGAAGCTGATTTAAAGAATAGGTTACAAATCACAGTTGTTAATTCTGCAATTTCACATTTGAGTTCTTTCAGAACCCTTGGGGGAATGCCATTTGGTCCCGGTGATTTGTTTCTAAGTTTTTCTATTTGTTCCAAAACCTCCTCTAAAGACGCTTCAGTCCGGGACAGTTCCTCAGATTCATTACCCACAAAGGACGGTGCAGGTTTGGGAATCTCCCTAACATCCTCAGCCATGAAGACTGAAGCAAAGAAATCATTTAGTCTCTCTGCAATGGCTTTATCATCCTTGATAGTTCCTTTTGTATCTTGATCGCCTCGAGGCCCTGCTGGTTGTTTAGCATGGTTGGCAATGTTTATGTTCCTTCTTATTTACCTCACTAGGATTGGACTTCCACTTTTAAAAGATGCCTTTTTATCTCTCATTGCTTCTTTTAAATGGTGGTTGTTAAGCCGTGGTGGCTCTTTTTTAGGTCTCTTACTTATGTCTTTTAATTTGGGGTATACATTTAAGTTGGGCCTCTATTATGGTGTCCTTGAAAATTTTCCATGCAGCTTGCAGGGGTTTTACTCTAGTCACTGTACCTTTTAATTTCTGTTTAACTAACCTCATTTTTATGTAATGACCCTTTTTAAATTAAATGCCAGAGTGTTGGACTGCAGAGTTTCTTCCAACCACAGGTGTGTTAAGTGTTGTCATATTATGATCACTGTTCCCAAGTGGTCCTGATTTTTTTCCAGACGTAAGAGGCTACCGACAAACGAGGATGGATGAGTGCGGGGGGCCTTTCTGACAAAACCATGTTTACATATCTTTTTTTGTGCCGGCGGCAACATCTGCTAGTGAGCAACTATGCAAATGGCCATCCGTTTGCATACTGCTGCCAGGAGTTTGGGTCAGTGTAACCATAGCCGATGTGTTTAGCAAGGACTCAACAAATAGGTTTAACAGTAATGTTTTTGCAGACAACTGTGGAAAATTATCACTGCCCTTTAGGATGCTTAGTTCTCTACATGCCCTAGTTGTCACTTGAGCACTCTTTGGAGATGGTTATCTAGGAACAGATGGAGACTATCTTCTCACAGTTAAGGAAACTGATCTAAGTTCCACGTTTTTGGTTTCCATAACCTCTGACTGCTAATTGTCTTGTTTGGGTTGACCGCCCTCAGCCAGGTAGCTCTTTGGTCATCCATGAACCATTCTCAACCAGATGTTTCAAAGAAAACAACTTTTGTCTTCTGTCAAAGGTCACCATTTTGGAAATAAGGTGGTAAATTATCTCTGGTACCACTGTCTCAAAAATAGTTTAGTCTCACATATGTCTTGGTTTTCCAGCTTTGTATAACTTACATGAATATTAGGCTATTTACTCCTTAAGTGTCTCTTCAAAATTACATGCATTGTCACTGCCATTCTGTGTTCAACTTAACCCCCACTCCTCAGATTTGTAGATTAATACCTCTACATTTTAGACAAATTGTTTGCCCTAGATCAACAGTTCAGTGCTTAAATAATTAAATGACTGTTTGTTAATGTGTGCCCTTAAATACCACCTATTAGCTGTAGTTCAAACACACAATTGATTACACAAATTTTGATCTACTTCATAGAGCCTAGGGCGGTGGGATAGCTCAGTGGTTTGAGCAGTGGCCTACTATACCTAGAGTTGAGTTTAGTTCTTGAGGAGGCCACTTAAGGGTTGGGGCAAATAGGTGTCAGGGGTGGTGCTTGTTCCTGCTAAGAAGGCAGGGGACTGGACTAGATGACCTCCCCAGGTCCCTTCCAGTTGTAGGAGATGCAATGATGTGATATACGTGGCTTTCAGTATCTGTGATGCCCTCTTAGTTGGTCATGTGAAGACAAATCTTTCATGTTACTTGTGAACAGTTCATCTTTGTGGAGTAAAAATATGTTAAATTAGCACAGAATGGAGTCTTAAATTAGGTGATACTTTAAGTTCAATTGATTTTTAGGCTAGCATTTTCAAGCTTGGCTTCTTAATGGAACTCTTGCAACTTCAAGTCTAGTTTTAAAAAACAAAGTGAAAAATGGTTTTAGGTACTTCCCTTTTCTATTTTGGTTTTTACACTTCCATTTTTCTAGTTGTAGCATTTTTTCCCTAATGTGTTGTATCGATATTTTGGTACAGGAGGAAGGTGCTTATAAGGTGAAATAGTGAAATTCACTGTACACAAGCGTTGCCAAATGGAAGAGGTTAAGATGACGAGTTTTATTTCTCTGATCTAATTGAATGATTGATGTTGCTTATTACTTGAAATATTTAAGTGGGCCTTTATGCCTGCATCAAAATGCAGTTGGTCAAGCTTTAGTAATTCTAACATATCATTTTCAGTTTTACAGTGTCTCCATACTCTGGGTTCCCCAGTTATCTGTGTAAAGCAAGGAGTTAAGTACAGGTAATAAAATGCCAGCAAATAAATGTAGATCATATTATAGTCTTTGTAATAGTCGGGACATTTGGCAATCTCAAAGTTAGTTCTGTGTTAAGACTGAGTCTGATGCTGGCTTAATTCCCATTGAATGTTAAATCTGTCTCATGTACCTGATGGATTAGGAGATGTCTTATTTGGAGGGTGGAACAGTTACTGTCTTTAGTTCTGTCTAGTAACAGGTGACTGTTAGTCTGTATTCTAACAAAACAAACAAACATGCAGTCAAAGGGAAATGTGTGAACTGCGGTTTTGCTCAAATTCCATACCTTGAGGCTTGGCCTTAATAGAGATAGCAAGTACCTCACGCATTAAAGACAGCTTCCCACTCTTTGATATTCACAGTGATCTCAGGCAGGACACTTACAGTATTTCATTCCCTTCCCCCTGCCTCGCCCCACCTCCTCTTTCAGTCCTGTGTATCTGATTTGTCAGCTTTGATTTCTTTTCTTTTCTTTTCTTTTCGCATCTCTGTGTTATAAAACCATCAGTGCAATACTAGAAATGACATATCTCCTGATCTAAAGAAGTGTGTCTGCCACACTAAAGCTTATCCATCTAATAAATTGTTTTGTTAGTCTTTAAGGTGTTGCATGCTGCTTATTTATTTTCTTTAATTCTGTCTAAATTGCAGGCTTCTATTGGGTGCCCCAAGGTCTTCCAACAGAAGTCTGATGCGTTGGGAGCCTTCTGACGGTATCCCAGTCATCCTCATTCCATGAGGAAGAAGGGCCAAGTCGGCAGAGGAAGTTTTTCTTACGTTTGGCCCCATGTAGATGGGCCAAATGTCAGGAAAGCCTCTCCTGACGGAACTGTCTGCAGGATGTATGCAAATGCATTGCACTGTTTGCATACCTTTTGCCAACAGATATCTTCAATCTAGACGTAGCCTTAAGTCTTCTCTCTGAAAGGCAAGAATGTTACTGATTGAACTTGAGTTTTTTATTTTAAGGTGATCTCTTGGGGTATATAGTGGTGGTGGTGAATCCACAGGCTTTTAGAAGGTCTACCTGTATAGAAACATGTAGGTTTTAGTTAAACAGGTAAGATACTTAACTGTAAAAAAGGGGGGTTTGCCACAAAATAGCTAATGGAAGGTAACTAACATGAGGTAAAATGCTAGCGAAGGCATGGTAGTTTGTTGTTTTCCCACATATTGATAGGTAAAAGTTAATGATGCTGGAAGCCTATGGTTTTTCCTCATCCTACCAACTCGCATAACTACAACTGCTTTTTTTTCCACTGAGATTTTTACCTTGTTTGTTATCGTGAGGGGAGAATGTTTCCTTTCCTATGGGAAAGTGGAAGACAGAGGATTTGAGGAGGAGAGCAACAAGGCTTTGGCTAAATCATTTATGGCACAAGTCTGAGATTTTAAAGATAGCTTTATTAAGCTGAAGTTCATTTCTGAAACTCCCTGAGAATGTTTTTCTTTCTCTATAATTTTAAATATTGATCATGTGAAATACTTAGAACCGCTCTACTATCTACTCTCCTTAATTAGTGCATACTGTTTTTTACTGTATTAACTGAGTCTCTCTGTTTTTATGGTTGGCTATTCTCTTGCTTTATACTTGAAAGGTAGACATTTAATTTCTTTTTTCTTTTTTTTCTTCTCCTTTTTTAAAGGAAAGGTAAACTACTGAGACCACATGGTTATTGTATAAATACGGTAGTAAAATCAGATAGTCAGATGAGAAGCATTGGGCAGTGATGGATTCCTAAGGTTACTCAGTTCATATTCAGAATTGGCATCTTGCATTTCCTCATCCCTCACTATTTCAGGAATTGTTGTGAAGAAATTTATGGTGTTTGTGCTGCTGCTGATGCATCAGAGGGAAAGTAACCAAAAACAGGTCAGGTTTGCTCTCTTAGTTATATGCTTTGTGCAAAGGCAGCACAGATGTACAATGAGAATCTACAGAGGCTGTGAAAGGGGAGGGCGTTTGGAACTGAGTGTGACTAGTCTAGTGATGTCGACTTTGGGACCAAAATCAGCCTCTTGATCCCTGGGCCAGAAGGGGCTAGGAGTCCTGGGGAATGGGGCCCTGCTACTGTCATGGGTGGCAGTGAGAGTCAGGTTGCTGTCTCTGACAGGTACATGGAAATGGCTTCTGTCATGGGCAGCAGCCAAACTCTTGCCTGTTGCCCCGACAGGTGCAGTTTCCCAGTCCTGGGAATGGCAGGGAGCTGGGATCCAGGCGGCAGCCTGTCTCCTGGCTCCCCTCTGCTTGCTGAGAGGATGAACTGACCAGGGCAGCAGCCCTGGTCAGTTTCCTGGCTCCAAGGAGTGGAGAGGAGGGAGCCAGGCTGTCCCTAGTTCCCAGCTCCCCTCCCCTGGCTGGAGCCAGGAAGCTAACCAAGGCTGTTGCCCTGGTCAGTTTCCTGGCTTTGCAAGGGGAGGGGAGCCTGGAACCAGCTGCCAGCTCCCTGCTGCTGGTCAGTTTCCTGGGTCCCCTGAGGAGCAACCTGGTTCCTGGCTGCCCTGCACTGGCGGGAACCGGGAAACTGGCCAGCCATGAGCAAGCAGCAGGGAGCTGGGAACCAAGAACCAGGCTGCCTTGTTCAATTCCCGTCTGCCCTCCGTCTGCCACTCTCCTCATTCCTACAAGCCCGGTGTGGATTATATAGGCCGTGTACTGCATTCTTGCAGTTATTTGGTACTCTAGAATAGTACTTTAAAGTGCTAGGTTGCATGATCTTCTACTTTGTAATGCAGTTTTATAGAGGCTGAGTTTGAGCACACTTAATCTTAGCTGGAGCACAGGTCATGCTAGAAACTGAGCTGTTATCTAATGCAAACAGTATACTGCAATACACTATAGCCTTACTGATTCTTCAGCCTTGTAATTGAAGGTCCTGTGTCTGTTCTTGTAAAGTTTGAGGGGTGATAAGTTACCCTAAACAATGTTCCAAATCTCTAATTTTTAGGAAGACCGTACAGACTGTTTAGTTGCTGCCACATTCTTCAATCTCTTTGTTACCAGTATGTTTAATATCTACTGTAATATGTTTTGAGAATGGGTGGAATATGAAAGATGGTGCATAATACCAAATTATGTTGAACTATGTGGTAGTGCAAAATTTTGCAGGGTTTTTATCTGATCTTCTGTGACACTGGGTGTGAATTAAGATTGCCATTCAGTCAAAATTGAATTTCTGAGTAAACAGATGACACTTGGATTGTGAAGACTCTAACTTACCAGAGTGACTTGTACAGATAATGAAGAGCTAGAATTTTGAAGCAGAATTTGTAAGGGTGGGGGAATTGTCATATTCCTTACTTTAAATGATAGCAGATGGCACATTTGATCTACTAAAGACTGCATTTGTAAGGTATTATAAGAAAGTGTAAACCCTTATTTATCTAGACAGTTTGTGGCTCAAGGTAGTAATAGAAACCTTAAATATTTGCAAGAGTATTGTTAGAGAACACAAAAAAAGCACATAGTACAGGTAAGATCTTTTTGGGCCTTTCTCGTTTTCGCTTTTCTTCATGTTACCTTCAGAGGTGCTGTGGTGTTCTTGTGATCTTCTCTGTAGCTGATTGAAGTCTGAACTTCATCTGCGATTAATTAACCTGCCCTGAACATGCCTCCAAATGGGTCAGTATAGGCTTCAACTTTTTCATACTGCAACCCCACATAGAGCCACGGTCTGCCACAGCTAGTCTTCAGAATTGTTTGGAGCACATCAGAGGAAATGCCAATATTTATGGTGTTTTTGTAAAGCATAACAATTGACTTGGTGAGATATTCTGCACTCCACTGTTAATTCCTTGAGTTACCCAGTTCCTTCTTAGATGTCTGTCTTAACAATGTGTTTTCTTTAGTAGACCTCTTTGTATTTACACAGAGCACATACTGGAAGTCTGTCAAACTTTTCTCCTCAATCATTTTGCTTTTCTGTATATTTGGCAGCCCATGGGGAGGTTGCTACAGCATTAGCCTTGTAAACGCAGGGTTATGCATTCAATCCTTGAGGGGGCCTTTCAAGCCTCTGGAGCAAGGTAATTTAAAAAAAAAAAACTGTCAGGGATGGTGAGAGGCACTGCTGGGAGTGCAGGGGACTGGACTCAATGACTTCTCAAGGTCCCTTCCATTTCTATGAGATATGTATATGTATGTTCAAACTTACTAGTATCATAATCTTCCAGGACAGGTGGAATGTTCATTTCTAAAAAATGAGCTGTTTTCTGTATGGTGTTTACATCACAAAATAATATATGCAAACCCTATTCTTTTTTCTTTGTAGAGTAGATCATTTTCAGCTTCTTTCATTCTTAATTATATCTTCTACCATGCTAAATTATGTTGGTGTTCACCTTTTTATGCACTTGCAGGTGTTTGTGTTATCCCTTTTCTGCTCTAGTAGAACTGTGCATATTAAGATAATTGTCTTTTATTGTAAGATGGGTCCTCCAGTTTGCCTTCATCTCCTTAGTACTGAAGTGCCCCAAACTGCTCATCCAGCTGCAGTCATACTAAAATGTGTAAATCCATCTCCTAACTCTGAGAACTACTTTTGTGGATTCAGCTCAAAGTAGCACTAGCTCTTTTGCTGTCGCCATATGGTATGGTACTTTCATATCTAATTTTACCAATACTGTTGTGGCAAAGTCCATCTTTCACTGCCTCAGCAGTGGGGACCTGGAATGGACTGTCTTACTCCAGAGGCTTTTAATTCTGTTACCTGGTTTGTTTTTTCAGTATTTACAAGATGGGTCTTTGAGTAGACACAGAACCCTCTCAAGCAAAACAAAGGAGATGTCTTACCCTGCCATCCTGGGGGGTTGCTTATTATGCTGCTTTCTGATTGCCAGCTTTTTCCCAAATAGACTTTATTGACTCAGGTGTCTGTGAAAGGAAAGGGGCCCTCACCATTAAAGGCTAATATACCTGCCTTTTCCTACTGTCTTATAGGTGTCAAGTCTAACTTTATTATGCTACCTTTAATAGTAGTTCATTAAAGTAGCAGTGCTGCTCCTACCAGATCAACCCAGAATCCTTTCTTCCTTCTGTGCTGCTTCCTATTTTCAATATTTCAGTTCACTGTGGAAAAGTCACTTTGTTGTCCTTAGACTCATTTTAGAAAATGTAGTGCAGAGCTTCAGCAAGCTTCTTTTGATGAGAGAAACTGAACAGAAAATAGCTTTTTCTCATCCTGCAAAGAGTTCTGAGATTTCAAACAAGTTACTATTCTGCATAATGACTGGAGACGACACATTTGGATTTTTTCTTCCGCAGGAAAAAATTAGACACCAAAATAACCAACAGCCTGGCAAGTAGGGCAGTTTTCTGCATTTGTGATGTGACAGGAAAGGAACTTGAATTTGGGTCTCCCACATCCCAAATTAGTGCCCTAATCATTGAGATATTGGCTGTTCTAAAATATCACTGTAATAATTTTGATGTAGATGAATTTTTGTTCCTACGAGAAGCGTTTTTTTGAGAATCTCAAGCAGCTCTGAGCACTGCTGTGCATGCAGTTGAGAGGGAAAAACAAACCAACTTAAGGGTATTCAGTTAAACTAGGCAAATTTTTACCCCACTTACATTTTTATTTCAAGTCCAGTGAAAGTAAAATATGTATTAGATTTTGCATTTACAGCAAAGAGACCTGTGGAAAAACTTAGCATAAGCAATGCATGTCTTAAAATATCGCAAGCATGTGCAAATAGGATTGTAATGGAAATGATTTTTCAACCTTGACTACAGAGAATGCATTATTAAGTTGCCAACTAAAATTTGGGAAGTCATGTAATCTAGGAAAATGGGTTTGGAGTTGAATTTAGGCTCCAGTTCCAGCTATGCCATTTACTACTCAGTGTTAGGTGAATAAAGCAATTTTTCTATTTTGGTTTGCTATCTGTAAAATAGGAGTCTTAACCACTTTCACAGAGGAGATTCAGGGCCACTATTCTGATGAATTGTACTATAATCACAAAGTATTATTGCTGCAAGAATTACTTCTTGGGATTCAAGGATTCCTAGAATGAGCCTCTATTTTGTGTAATGCAGGGGTGGTCAAGATCTGGCCCATCATACATTTCCTCAAGCCCACCATGATCCTCCAAATCACTGACAGTTCTGTGGTGCAGTAGGGCATTCAAGAGGTGCCTGCCTGCTGTGGCCCTGGCCAAGCCGCTCCTGGAAGCAACTGGTTGCTGCTAGCAAGTGTCTCTGCCTTTGGGGGCAGGGAGTATCATATCTCCAGTGCTGCCCCTAGCCCCAGCACCATCCTTACAGCTCCCATTTGCCGGAAACTGGCCAATGGAAGCTTCAGGGGTGGCACTTGTGGACACAGACAGCACATGGAGACCTCCTTCCCTTTCTCTCTCCCCAAGAGGTGGGTATGCAGAGATACACTTGCTAGCAGCAGCAGCTGGTCACTTTGAGCAGTGTGGGGCCCCCATGGCTTGCAAGCAGCCTGCCTGTGGGAGTGGCCCCCTCTGCTGCTGGCCAGCAGCTGCAGGTGATAAGTGCATCTGGCCCAGAACTGAAGTGGGGATGTAAACTGCTAATTGGTGAGTGTCACCCTAAATGGATGAGGCTGACCAGTTACAGTTGACCAGTGGGAGATGGAGAACTCCACCTGCCTGCCTCTGCTGCAGACAGGGGGTCCTTTAACCTCTGCTCCAACCTGGCCTAGGCAGCACTGATTTACAGCAACCTGGGTTGTACTGCGGGCAGAGGCATTCCAGCCTGGGCAGAGCAGCCCTTGTCCACTGCAACCTGGGACATTGCATCCCATCTGGGCTGGAGCAGCCTCCCTGACTGTGCCTGCCCCCCATCCTGGTTAACTGGTGAAGCTTAATCTTTAACCAGTTAATTATTTACATGGGATTTTACTTTCCTAAGCAAATGCCTGCACCTTGCTCCAATACCCTGCCCCAGGTCAGAGCACCCTTCTTAGGCCCAAGCTCTCTCCTACATCCAAACTCTGTCCCAGACCCCACGCCCCCTCCGTTAATTCAGCAGAAAAATGTGGCCCACACCCAAAATTCCTGGAGTAACAACCCCTGAAGATTACTGCTCACACTGCATTGGTCTTGGTTTGCAGTCCTGAACAAGCTCCTTTTGTGTATTTTTTGCTTTTTCTGTCACTGCAGGTCAACCCAGTCGCCACGTCTACACTACAGAGATCCTTTGAAAGAAGCTATTCCGGAAGATCTCTTCTGGAAGGACTTCTTTCAAAGGAGCGTGTGCACAGAGACAAAAGCAGATCCAAAGAGTGATCTGCTCTTTCAAAAGAGAGCATCCATGCAGCCCACACTCTTTTGAGAGAATGGGCCAGGGATTGAATATGAGGATTGTTCTTTTGAAAGAAGGGCCCTGCAGAGCATCTGCACATTTTCTTTCAAAAGAAGCTGAAACAGGAAAGGAAGAGTGATTTTTGAAAGGCATATCACGTTCTTTTGATTTTTCTTTAGAAAGAACGCTTTTTGTGTGCAGACGCTCCATGGGCGCTTTCAAAAGGGCCCTCTTCTTTCGAAAAATCTCTTGAAAGAACTTGCTAGTGTAGACACAGCCACTGTTATACCTGACCTACGTCCGCACCATTTTTTCTGCGAGCCTGGTAGTCCAGTGTTCTGCCAGTTTCTCCTGCAATGCTCCAGTCTTTAACAGCCTGCACAGAATGTGAGGCAGAACTAGAGCCAAGTGGCTGAGGGCCCCATTTGTTTCCACTGTTTTTTTTTTTTGTGACCTATAGTTAAAATAACTACAGTAGTACAGGAGTCCAGGCTTCATGCAAAGTGTGGAGAGAGGAGAGCTGAGGACAACAACTAAAGGGTTCAGTGTTGGTAAGGGACTAGCCAAAGGTAAATCAACAATGTGGATGGAGATGCTGTTTTTGAGAGCATGAAAAGTTGTTCATGTCACTTTCACAGAGACCCTTCAGGTCTGGTTTACCCAAAAAAAAAAAAGCTGTTTAAATTCCCCAGAACACCTGTACTCATGTAAAAATGATGAAAGCGTGAAATGGTTTAATAACTGCTTGGAATGGACTACCTGTGTAGGTTGGATTAATTAAAACTCAACCTGACCCAAATTTATGGGCGGTAGACCACTGAAAATAGTAACATGGAATGTTCAGTTGAGTTGACTTGAGGCCACTGGCAGCCCTGTGAAATCTCCTAGAATGTATATTTTTGGAATGCTGCTGAGGTTTGTAGGCTAGACTGTACTTGTAACTCAAATGGCATAAGAGCCTAGATGCAAACGTTAGGGAAAATATCTTAAACAAGTGAAAGGTGTGGATGCAATAAATCATTGTGCTTAATCTGATCCAATTACAAATGGTTCAGCTCTTCAATATGGAAAAGACATTAGAAAGAAGTTTATTAGGTTTAAAAAATGAATTTGCTAGTTGCTTGTCTTTATTCTTATGTTTGATAAGTATGGCGGACTTTTGTTCAAACAAGTTCTCTCCTGTTCTTTACACTCTTTCACGTTCTTATTTGATTTGTTGTGAAGTTTAGCCATCGGGATTACTGGGGTGATGGGCACAATAAAAATTATACAAGATGAATTATACATAACTTTTTCTATATAATAGAAAGACATTACAAACAAAAGAGTATTGTAAATAGTGGAGTTACATGTCAGTGTCTTAATCCCTTAGCAAAACCCAAATACCTAAAACAGCCTGAATACACAAGAAGAATAGTGACGTAAAAGGCACATACGTAAAAATTGCTTCCTCTAAATTTGCTTTGGTATTTTTTAGATATGGCAGGGGAGCGAGGGAAATTTACCCCCTCAAACTGTCTAATGTAACTTTAGTTCTCAAAACATAATATGCCACCTGTAGTGGAACTTTTTCCATACTAGAAGGTTGTATTTAGTGTCCTCTTGAAGAAAAGAGGAGGGAGGGTTTTTTTCGTTAGCTCTGACTTTTTGTTTCCATGATAAATTTGAAAAAAGCCTGTGCTTTATGGGATTATCTTGAAATAAATTACAACTGATTCTTGTTTTAAAAAGTGTTTTTTGTTTTTTAAAGGAGCACCTGCAGAGTCTTCTCAAGACGAGCAAACAGCATCTTCTGAAGGTACTGGGTTTTCATGTTTGAAAGTCTTTTATGACTCCACTAAATATGAGTAAGAAAAATAAATATTTTTAGTAATTTCAGAAAACATCTTTATTATAGTGTTCATGGTGGTACTCCAGAGTTGGTTGGTTGGTTTTTTTTTTTTTAATTGTTGGCTTCACATTAGACAAATACATGTAATGTCTCTTTTTTTGTCTAGGCTCAAATGTTGCTGTTAGTATGGAAGTCTCAGAACCTGTTGGTAAGACATTGCTATAAACAGTTTCTAATATCATGCGGGTTGATTTAATAGTGAAATTGAACACGAATTAAGAATATTCTGCATTTTTTTAAACTTCCTTTCTTGAATGTGTTCATTTCAGATTGCAATATATTATGCTATGATGTGCTCCCTATGAGTAGGATAGAATTTTGTTTAACATGAAGATGTTGAATGTAAAAAGACAATATTGTTCTAACTTTTGTAGCAACTTCCCATTTTCCTGCTCAAATTGTCTGCAGTGCTGTTTTGAATACAGGTTGAACCACTCTCTCGTTCAACAGCATCCGTAATCTGGTATGATTTTAGTTAGCCAGGCAACCATTTATCATGGGTGTGACTAAGTTTCCCTTGGTCCCATAACATTTGACAGCCACTAGTCCTGGCTCTCAGTGTTCTGTGCTGTTATTTAGCTGTAACTTAACTCTAAATGTCATCTTCTATGGATTCAGGAAGCAGTGCAAGTGCTGGTAATGTTGCTAGACATTATTGACCTCCTGTGGTCTGACAAAGTCTTTTGTTTGGCACTGGGCAGGTTCTGAGGGTGTGGGGCCAGAGAGGTTCAATCTGTACAAGTATTAGTTTGTAGTTAACCGTTCTACTATTTTAAATTTTTTCAGGTTTTCTTCCCCCTGTGAAAAAATGCAGCTTAGTTAAAATAGATTATTAAATCTCTGGCAGTCATAATTTTCTGATATCCACAGCCAAGTTAGCAGTAGTATCTGTTTCAAACAAAGTAGACAAGATCTGCTTTTGTATAGCAAGGCATCCACAAACTGAGTATCTGAAAAGCGGAAAAGTTGCATCTTGATTTTAAAAATAAAAAAATATTTTAATGAGTTATTGGAGCAAAATATTGGCTAGCTTTTCTGAGTTAGTCTTAATTTATTTGAATTACTTTGTTCCATTAACTTCTAGTAGAAAATGGAGAGACAGAAATGTCCCCTGAAGAATCATGGGACCACAAAGAAGAAACCTTTGAAGCAGAGCTAGGAGGTGGCCCATCAGAAGATGCAGGGCATTCTGAGGAAGGTGCCCAGGAAATGATGGAGGAAGAGGAGGAAATACCAAAACCTAAATCTGTAGTAGCACCACCAGGTGCTCCTAAAAAAGAACATGTAAATGTAGTATTCATTGGGCATGTAGGTAAGTTACAGATAAACTATTGCAGGGTAAGGGATAGAAATTTCCGGTGGCGTGTATGATACATTCTTGTATAACTGTGCCCTTTAATCTAGAGTGTGACTTTTGCTCTTCTTTCCTAGGTTAGCAGGTTACTAGAATTTAGAAGAATTTTGAATATGATTGACAAATATCAGCAATATGTCTTTGGAATCTAATAAACTAGGTTATATACTGTTTTGGCTGAAGATTTCAGTCCTTGGGGCAGAGGCTTTACTTGTCTTGAATAATTACGTTTCATAAATAACCCCATCATAGATGAATAAGCATTGATAGCTCTTATAGTATTATATTAAAGTATGCAAAATATAAAAGTTGATATCTGTGATATAACATTTTCTTTTTTACACAAATGCTGCTGTCTCGTTTTATGACTAGAATCCTTTTAGAATGATAAGGGCTTGTCTTTTGGCTCACTGAATGGCAGGTGTTAAATATGTAGTGTAGTTTCTGGGTTCTTTTTTCTAGCCAGAATTTAATCCTGCTTTGTGGTAATGCTAGTCTCTTACTCTAGTAACGCTACTGCTTTTAAAATAGAGAAGTAACATCTAAGAAAAGGGTACAGAAAGCCCATGTTCTCTTGGATAAAATAATATCCATATTTAGGGTCTTGGCATTTTTTTGTTGGCTTGGTAATTTAAGTGAAGACTACCCAAAAACCTTTGCCAAAAAATCTTTTCTTTTAATCCATTTTTGGCAAAACTATACCTAAATATTGGTGCTTCTCAACCAAAGCAATATGGATCGTTCATCACAAAGCAACAAATATGGCAGAGTTGACCAGAAGTTAATAGAGAAGCTCTTACAGGCCACTGTCCCAATCTGTGTTTTTAGACCAAAAAGAACCAAAAGTGAAGAATTATGAAGGATGATGGGGGAAGATACAGACTAACTCTAATTTATTGACAAAGAAATCTTAACCTGCAGAATAATCTTTAAGTAGAAGTGGTAGAAGCTCCATTGCCTGGGACAGTTTAAAATTAAACAGGACAAATTACCAGGAAATATATTCTACTATACTAAATACTCTAAAATGCTATGTTGTCATGTAATTTGGATCTAACTTAATTTCTTTTCTTTCTAGTATTTAAAACTAACGACTTAAAGTATCTTTCTTTTGTATGTTAGATGCTGGCAAATCAACTATTGGAGGACAAATAATGTACGTAATGTTTTAAACGTAAGATTGCTTTAAACTGTTACAATCTTCAATATTGTGAATTACAACGCTTATGTGGAAGTAGATAGTCTGGCTGATTTCAGTGAGCATAGGTTGTTTTTGTTTTTTTTAAAGAAATACCTCCACAGTTTGAAACTCCAAAATCCATAATTCTCTCATCCAGAAACATCTGTGGTCTAGCAGGAGCCAGTGGCTGGGGCTGGACAGAAAACTGAGGCTAGGCAGGAAGCCATGGCCCCCGGAAGCTGGCGCTGGGAGCTGGTGGATGGGCAGAAGGCCTTGGCCAGGCAGAAGCCACAGCTGGGGCTGAGGGGTGGTTGGCTGGGGCTAGGAGCCAGCAGGTGCAGCTGAGCCATGGCTGAGGACCCTGCAGGGGTCCGGCAACAGCTGCTGGTGGGCAGCCCAGGCGCAGAGGCTGGAATGCCTGCAGGAGGGCAGAATTACCTCCGCTGGTCCAACAAATCCCTGGTCCAGGACTGCTTAGGTCCTGAGGGTACCAGGCAAGAGAGTTTCAGCCTCTATTAATTTAGTAAGTCATTGTCTTTTGATTTGTTAGATTTGGTGCCCCAGTCTTACTGCCAGTGGAGTGTCATTTACTTAACAGAAGCAGAACTGTACAAATGCATGTTTTGCTAAATAACAAAAAGTGTCTCTAGAATATCTCATTCCGCTTTTTTCTGGGAGATGTTCTTTGAAGGTGCTATTCAGATTGAATCATATTTTTCAATTTTGTCCTTCATGAGATTTTTTTCAAACTTTTTTAATTTGAATATGCTTAGCCCCTGATATCAGCACTACCATTCATATGTTGTTATCCAGATACAGATGTTATATCATGCCAGATTATAAATTATCTTTTTCTTTATATAAATTAAACATGACCTGAGCAAATCTGGAATAACTTTCTTGTAGAAGAAGCTTCTTTGTAAGGCCAGACTTTTAGAAGTTGGCTTTTATTGTGCATCAAGAGGCTCTTAAGCCAAAAGAATATACTTTAATATCTAATGTACTGGAAACAGTCATCCAGTTAGGTGTTAAATTTTTAAAATTCAATGAAGATACTTGTCTGTTGCATAAGTTAATTTTGCTGTGTTTTTATTTTTAATGCCTTTTAATTTTCTTGAAAATCTCTCTTTATAGTGAGGAAGAAGTGAATGCAGTAAACCAGCAGACTAATGGGTGGGGGAGTGTCCGTTAATGCCAAAAGTCCATTAAATGTGAGGGTTTACTTGTATTTGTATAGCACAAGCACCCCCCCCACCCCCCCCGTTTGTAAAATGGGTGACTCAAGAGCTGCTGGAGCCACCTTGCTGGAGCCTCCTCGGGTCCTTGGCCACTGCCGGGGCTGGAGAAGCCACTGCAGCTGGAGTCCCCACTGCAGCCAGATCCACCACGCACTCCTCCCACCATCTGTGGGGTGTGTATAGAAGTGCCTTCTGCTCGTATATGCATCCCATCCCAGATGGTAGGAGTGCATGGCAGCTCCTGCAGCCATGGCTCCTACAGCCCCGGTGGTGGCTCCAGCCATGGCATGGCCTCTGAAGCTGCAGTAGGAGCCACAAGTCCTGCAAGCTTGGCACAATGGCCCCAGACACAGCTGGTCCTGCAGCAGCAGTGTGGCTTTTGCAGCCGCAGCAGCAGCCCCAGCTGCAGTGGCTCCAGCTGCAGCACAGCTCCTGCAGCTGCTCTGGGAGCCCCAGCTGCAGCGACTCCAGGGGGTTGCCAGCATTTATGTATTTTCTTGGTGGGGAAGCATGGGGCGGGGGGCTGTTGATGGTGGGGGGACTGGTCGATTCAGCGGACTTTGGGAACACGGGTGGGGCAGTGCTGGTGGTCATCTGTTGTTCCCAAAATCCACTGACTCTGGGTCTGCTAAATCGGGGGTTTAGTGTAGTGCCTGTTGTACCTTCTCATCAGCCATTAATTATTTTGAATGCACCTATAATTTCCCTACTTTGCTATTTTCCTTTTAAACTAAATAGACCCACTCTTACCGTTACAAGACCAAACTGAAGCTTTAAGGAAAAGCAACATACCAAATATATTAGATACTCTTCGTATAATACTAATAATGATAGGCATCTAAATGGCTTAACAAGTTTAACGGGTCTGTGGGAAAATGGCAGTTTTCCTTTTCCTCAGTTTAAGAGGACACTGATTAGAAGTATACATAGTCAACCTTCACCAGAATTTAGCATTTTTCTTTTTTGTATATTTATCATATGACAAAGTTTCTTCTTTGTATTACCATTTTATAGTTCTGTGGGTAGTGATGCTGTTAACTATTATCTGGGTTTGGTTTAGAATATAATGCTTTTAGTTGCTGATACCTCTTCTCTTTTCTTTTATGTTTTGAGTGTCTTATACATTGTTTTATTGTCTTGATTTATTTATTTTAGGATTAACAAATAAATTTGAAGTTTTGAGTAAACCAATGTTCTGTAGCTGTTCATTCTAACTTTGGATGCCCCTGTGTGTGCATATATTTTCCTTTAAACAGTTGTTTTAAAACAATCCAGAAAAACAATATTTGCTTGGTTAAGACATTTCAAAATTAAGACAGTTTCTTGGGCGGTCCTGTGTGTGAAATTAATATATTAGATTTGTTTGCCATTGTAAAATTTATCGAAGCATTTTTAAATGCTGTGTACAATGTGTTACTTGTTCTTAAGTGTGTCATTTGTGTACTTTTTGAAGAGTGAAGCTTATATAGAAGGCAGTCTCCTACCTTGTTAGCTCTTCACTTTCTTAATAGATAGCTATGCCTTACTTTTTAAATTATGAGCTTGCTCTTTGGAGAACAGAAATTCCATTGTTACCCTGTTCAGACCATACCCAACATCTACAGAATAATCAGATACTCCATTAGAATACAAATTTAACTGTCATGTAATTAAAGTAAATGTCTTTCCTCCCTGCACACTCCAGGTACTTGACAGGAATGGTTGACAAAAGAACACTTGAGAAATATGAAAGAGAAGCGAAAGAAAAAAACAGAGAAACCTGGTATGGATCTTACTTAGGATTATAACATGACTCTTTTTTTGAAGATCCTCTGTTGGGATTGGATTTTTGAAATGTTGGGTTCCTCTTGGTTTGGCAGAATTTTTCCAACCAGGGCTTTCTGTGCCACAGTATGAACTGCATTCTGGCTCTGGAACAGATTTTGCTTCCATATCGTACAGTAGTGGTTCTCAACCCGGGTCCATAGGTCGCAAGCAGGTTTTGTGGGGTCAGCCAAGCAGGACTGGCATTAGACTTCCTGGAGTCTAGGGCAGAAAGCCCAAGCCCCCACCATATCGGATGAAGCTCTGGGCCCTAAGACTTGCCATCCAGAGCTGAATCAAAAGTTTAAACAACTTAACTTCTTGTGATCCCCTTTGACATGGGATCCTCGGCAGTTGCCCTACTTGCTAGGCTAATACTTGCCCAGACTTTGCATATAAAAAAGTTTGTTATAGCACAGGTGAGCCACAGATGCTTTGACATGTGGAGCGGTCCTCTGAAAGGAAAAGGTAGGAAACCCCTGTTGTGTACAGAAAACTACAAACATCTGTGGTGTTGCACAATAACTGACTGGTAGGGATAATAAAAGAAGGAAACCCTCCCCAGACAGCAATTGGACTGGACCCCTGTATCTTCCTGCCCTTCCCTATAAGTATCTAAAGAGGGGTCAGATGCCTTCTCCCTCATCCCTATCCTGTTTCAGAAATGCTTTGAGCCACACAATTAGGGAACATTATTTTAAATTTAAAACTTGCTTATACCTATAGCATTATGTGAACTGAAATGTGAAATGTAGATTGTCAGTGATAAGATGTTTCATTGACATGCCACACATTAACAGTCTTGAAAATTGAGAGGTATATATTCAATTTTAGTATCTATCAGGCTTGTCCCGTTTCTTTCCTGGGACTCTTATGTGTAAATTCTTCTTCAGCTGGTCCAGGTTGTGGGCACTCTGAAAATTACAGAAGAGGTTCTTCCTTTTTATGAGAACCCCCAAGTCCAGGGAAGGAGTAAAACCTGTCATCCCATCTCTGTGGTCTCAACAGTTGAAGTTTATGAGCTTCTGCATGGTTCTCTTAGTGGCCATTTTTCCTTGGTTCACACTGGAGTTCTTTGACTCGCTTTCTTGAGATTTGACTTTGACTCCAACTAAGAAATCAAAATCTGTAGGGCCTACTACACTATGAATTAGAGGGCTTTTTCTCTTACATGAGTGATTCCAAACAGTTCTATTTGTTAACTGGATCTCCAGTCTGATCCAAAGATGGTCCATATATAGCTGAAGTTACTTATGTGGCTCAACATATGAGATGGTGTCTTCATCTTCTTTAGTCATGATTGAAGTTAGTCTGTCATGAGCTGCTAGGACAGGCTTGTCTGAGTGCCTCCATAAATACTGGACACTCTGCGTTGCTGAGTAAAACAGAACAATGTGTACTAGATTTGATGTGGCTCTGGCCTTGCTTTGGTGGGTCCCATGCTTCCTAGCAAATTATGCTCATCTCAGAAGCTCACTGTGACCCTCAGCATAGTCTCTGCCTCCAAAGAGGCAAGGGTCCCAGTCTACTGAGCCACTTTCATCATAGGCTAGGACTGGAGTTTGTGGGAGAACTTCCATAGTCTCTGATGCCCCCTTGAGTTTAATAAGAACAGTTTAGCCTTCTGTCCTAATAGGAGCCTGTCTCCCCTCTGACTGTCACCATGGTGGATTGGGGAGGGTTAGGGGAAAGTGCACTCTACTCTGGGTTCCAGTCCAGAGATCCCCATGGCAGCAGCGCTCCTCTCTGACAGAGCAGCTAGACTGCTGTCCGCGCTCTCAACAAAACAGGCACCCAGAAGCACAGCAGACAGGGATGCCCATTGTTCTCTGTGTCGAGAGAAGGCCCCCAGAGTGTCCACACAGCTCTTTTGTCAACAGAGTCTGTCGACAGCAGTGTTACACCTTGTGGCTAAGAGGCAGAGCGCTACCAGCAAAAGTGCTGAGATTTGCTGACACACTGACAATGCATTTTTCTGACATACTGACAACCTGGGTTTCGTCAGCCAAACTCGCTAATGTAACTGTAGCTGTCAGCATTAGAAATGTCAAACTTTGTGTAATTATTTTGATGCCATTTTAAAGGTCATATTTATTTGACAAGTAACTTTTTTAAAATTTAGCAAAGTGCACATCTCTAGAAACGTTGGTATGTGCCAGGGCAAAACTAGTTTTGTTATCTGTGCCTAGAAGGCAGAATACATTGAAAATTTTCTTCCATTATCAAGTTAACCAGTAATCTGTTGGAGTTCCTTCAAATAGTAATTCTCTGAGTTGAAGAGAAGCATGAAATGTGCATGTGCTCAAAACCTAATTTGGGGAGAATTAAGTCATGCAAGTAGAATTTTGAATGACAGTATCGTAGACATAACTGAAGCGTAATTGGTTTAATGTTGTATGTGTATTGTAGCAGTAATGATTTAGCACTACGAGGGTGTCCTGTCTGTATGAAACCTAACTTCTGCCACAATCTTTAAAATAGTTATGAAGTTTTTGGTGTTGCTCAGGGTAGTTTAAAACACTACATATGCAAAACATTCTTTAAGAAAACCCAAATATTAACATAGTAAATATTAATGCAGAACTAGAATTACATATTTTTGCAGGTACCTGTCTTGGGCCTTAGACACAAACCAAGAAGAACGAGACAAAGGTAAAACAGTAGAAGTGGGCCGTGCCTATTTTGAAACAGAGAAGAAACACTTCACAATCCTAGATGCCCCTGGGCATAAGAGTTTTGTTCCAAATATGATTGGAGGTGCTTCTCAAGCTGATCTGGCTGTGTTGGTAAGAAAAACAAGTTTGACATCTAAATGTAATGGCACTGCTACAAAAAGTTAGCTCAGGACTACGTGTATGACTCATCTTGTCAGTTGTGTCTGACATTTTCAAATCTTAATGTAGCAGTCTTAGTAATATTTGTATCGTAACAAGAAGTCCTGTGTTGCCTTTTAGACTAACAGATATTTTGGAGCATAAGCTTTCGTGGGCAAAGACTAACTTGGCTACCTCTCTAATATTTGTACATAATTCAGTTCTGATAAACACTGACTCTTTTTCTAATTTCTCCACTGTTGAAAGATTTTAAGAATTAGATTATGGTGTTATGTATGTATTCAGCATTTATTGTCCGGTTGCATTTAAGGCTGTAAATTATGCATTGTTCTTTGATTTATTTGCAGAGCTAAGAATAATTCTAATACTTAGTTTTTTAATTAATATGCTTTTTTGTAAACAAAAAAAATAGGTTATTTCTGCAAGAAAAGGAGAGTTTGAAACTGGATTTGAAAAAGGGGGACAAACAAGAGAACATGCCATGTTAGCAAAAACAGCAGGTGTAAAACATTTAATAGTTCTTATTAATAAAATGGATGATCCAACTGTAAACTGGAGTAATGAAAGGTGAGTTTCTAAGAAGTACATTTTTAATATTTTTATGTAAGTAACTAAATCTGAACTACATGCTACACTAGTTTTCAGCTAGCGCTAGACTTTGCAAAAGTAGTGTCCAGCTAGGCTGGTAGGCTTGAGACTATAGCCATAATCCGCAAACCATTCACAGGCAAAGTAAGCAGTTATGTATTTTAGCCATCTGTTGTGCATCTGTGTCTAACATCAGTTTAAACTTAAGAAAACTTGAAATGCTTGAAAATTTGTTGAGGAATTTTCTCTCTCTCACTCTGTGTGCACAGTTAATGCAAGTTGCCAGACTCTCATCTACTTCAGACATAATTTTAATAACTCCATTGACTTAAAAAAAAAAAAATGGAGATACACATCTCATAGAACTGGAAGGGACCTTGGGAGGTCATTGAGTTCAGTCCTCTTCCCTCTTGGCAGGACCAAACACCATTCCTTTTTTTAAAAATCTATTTGCTGCAGATCCCTAAATGGCCCCCTCAAGGACTGAGCTCACAAACCTGGGTTTAACAGGCCAGTGCTCAAACAACTGAGCTATTCCTCTCCCAACTCAGTAGTTTTATTTTAAGCTTTCTTTTCTTACACCTAAGCTTCTCTGGGTTAGGGGAGGGGCTTTAAGCATACAGTGCTTAAGTAACTGCATTGACAAATTGACTGACAAGTCACTTAAAGATGAAATACAGAATATGGATCTAATCAGTGAGATTTCTTTTTATTGCAATAGATTTCAAATAGAGAACTTTACTAGAATGTTTTGGTGTAATATGATTGAGCTGCATTGCAATTTTTAATAGATATGAAGAATGTAAAGAGAAGCTGGTGCCATTTTTGAAGAAAGTTGGCTTCAATCCCAAAAAAGATATTCATTTTATGCCCTGCTCAGGACTGACTGGAGCAAATCTTAAAGAGCAGTCAGATTTCTGTCCTTGGTATATGTAAGTATCTTT
The DNA here is from genome assembly GCF_033958435.1 of Carettochelys insculpta. Lineage (NCBI taxonomy): Eukaryota > Metazoa > Chordata > Testudines > Carettochelyidae > Carettochelys > Carettochelys insculpta. The sequence continues at coordinate 18,514,443 of NC_134152.1, forward strand.
GTCAACATGTTAGAGAAATAGTAATAGTAGATTGCTAGACAGCAGTACAGTAAAGATAGGAAGAAATATAGGTTTGTATCTTGTAGACAGGTCCAATATGATTAGTGGCTAGCATATACCTAGGGGAAGGCTATCATTGGAAAGGGAATAGAAAACAATATGATCAAGAACTAAAGCATAAGCATTTGGGAATTGTTAAATTCACTACAAAAAGTACTGTTGTATGTTAAGTTAAAACTTACACCATATCATAAAAGTATTTTCCTTGCCTTGTGAGGTTTGGAAAGTATGGTACTGCCACTGGAACTTTTCTGTGATTTCATGTTGGGGGTGGGAGTAGGGTGAAAAATAGTTTGTGAATAATCTGTGTAGAACCCTAATAAGACTGTGGATACAGCTCATAGCCATTTACTGCTATGTTTGCCGTTATAACTCTCAAGACTATTAAACCATGTTAATGAAAATGGCTTTGAAAACCAGCCTGTCACATTCAAACTCTTGAAACAGATTTAGCATATTTAGCAAGACACTCATTGGACAAGGGAACAGTTCTAAAAATGCCTGTAATTTGGTTTTAAACTTAAATGGCATGATTGTAAGTATAACCACTTTGTTCCACCATTTTTGATGTATGCTGGGCTGCATAAGTTCAGGATGACTTTAAGGATTTCATAGAGGTTAAAATTTTTCTTTGTTGTGTTAAGTCAACAAAAGGATTTCAGCTAATTATGAATAAGCCATACAGTTCAGCTAAATTTTCAACCAAGTGAAATGTTTGTTTAAATATTTTTACTCTTTTAGTGGGTTACCATTTATTCCATATCTGGATAATTTGCCAAACTTCAGCCGTTCAGTTGATGGACCAATCAGGCTGCCAATTGTGGATAAATATAAGGTACAAATTGAAACTAGGATTGAAAAATGGTTTTATAATCTAAGAGGTGGCCCATTTATTCCATTCTGACTTTATTTCTAAAGGATTCTTGTAGTTCTGTTTTAAAATGATGTGGTGGGCATGGTGTCCCTTACCTTTTGATCTGTTAGATTGACTGACTGAAAAAGGTAACATTTGCTTTTTAGTATGTTCTATAGTACTGGCCCTTTCATGCTTCAGAGATGCTTTCCTCCTTGGAAAAATAGTAACTTCAGATGCAGTAGTGTATTACTAGCTATATCAATTGATATGTTTGAGTTAGTTTTATAACTAAACAGTAAAATAGAACAATATTTTATCAAAAATAATCTTTTAAATAATTTCTCCTTTTTACAAAGGACATGGGCACTGTGGTCTTGGGAAAGCTGGAATCAGGCTCTATTTGCAAAGGACAGCAGCTTGTGATGATGCCAAACAAGGTATGGCAAGTTTTCACTTTACATGTCGACAATGTTTCTTGGGATAAATCAGTTTGGGTAGAGTAAGTAAATTGATAAGAACTTCCGTGTTTGGCAGGGTATCAACAGGATTCAACTTCATATTGCCTATGAAAAATTCCATGTTTTGAAACAGTGGAAACCTATAGAATTTATGGAGGAAAACATTGGTGGTTAATATCTGAGTTTAGCAGTTAACTTTTTTTCTGGAGGTTGATTGTCTTTGATTTCCTCAGTTTTATTCTTAGGTCATCAAATAGTTTGGCTTTTTTGCACTATAGTTTGCTTTGCAATAGATACATTTGCCCAGTTGAATCTTTTTTCTGCTGGGAGTTAGTTTCCATTTCCAAATGGGAATGGAACAAACTCTAAGGCTATAAGTTGAGGTATATGTTCTGTGAGAGAACCGGGGTGTGTGTGTGTGTTTAAATGCAAAATGCATTGTTTGCTCTTGGAATAAAATCTGGATACTGTATGTGAAGCACCAAAGGTTTATTACAACCAGTTGGAGGAGTGATTCTGAACTTGGTTGTGTTTTGCACTGACAGGCATTAAGTTATGAGTGGTTTATGTAGAGAGCTGACAGGCAGAGGAAAGAATAGGAGCAGTCAGTAAGGAAATGAACATAATCAGTGAGCAGTCCAGATGAATTAATGAATAATCTAGGAGTTACAATTTTCGTGCACAGTTTACAGAACATTTTTTCCATAAACAACTCCTTTGAAGAGTGCAGTTGGTAACATCAATGTGTAAAGCAGTGACAGCTTGTCTGTAATACACCAATGTCTTGTCTGGCATCTTGACACGGACATGACCATTTGCATTATCTCTACAGAATCAAAGCAGAAGGTAGTGAAAGAATCATGTCAGTTGCCCTTAACTATAGTCCAATTCCTCTCCCTGCAGGGTCCCTTCTTGGAATGTGGCTGCCTACTGGCTTATTTACATCAGCTGGGATGCCTTCCCCAGATGGGCGCCCGGGGGCGGGGGGCACGGGGCGCTTACCAGACTCCATTTTGGACCATTGGTTCTTAGCAAATATCATGGCCTACTTCTGAATTTTATCCTATAGTTGCTCAGACTGTTCTGGAAAATTAGAAGCTGCAAGTTAAAAAATGGGCATATTTTTACATTAGATTTAAAAATTGACAGTACAGAGGAGCTAGCTTTTGTGTTGCTACTGTCTGAGTGAATATTCAGTGGTATGGTTAAAAGTACATTCTGTAATTCCAGAAGTCTGGAAAGTTGCCTATGTTTCCTTTTGACACTGTCTGTCTGTACCTGAATTAAGATTCTTAGGCTATGTCTAGATTGCAGGGCTTTGTTGAGAAAATAGCTGTTTTGTTGACAAAACCCGCGAAGCATCCAGATTGCAAAGTGTGTTCTGTTGACAGCAAGTCAATAGAATGCAGTGCTTTTGTCAACAGCTGTACCCCACTTGCAATGAGGAAGAACGCCACCACTGAGAGATACCTGTCAACAAAATGCGTGTCTGGACATTCCTAGGGGCTTCTGTCGATAGAAAAGGCCTCTGGGAGCCTGCGCATGTGCCAGAGAGGACAGCCTGTCCACAGCAATCAGCGATCTATGGTTTCTGCCTCTGGCCCTTCTTAAGCTGCTGGGAGCCCAGGGAACCCGGTGACAGGAGGCTGAGCATTGGAGCAGCAGCATGCTGCATGGCTCTCTCCAGCATGCTAGAAGCCCCACCCAGGAGTACCATGACGGAGGCGCAGGCCCCATGAGACCCCCACAGGCCCTCACAGGAGCAGTCTCAGGGCTTCCAGGACCCTCCCCAGGGCTCCAAGAGGCAGGCCTCATCCTGGTCTGTCCCAGAGATGGAGGTCCTTCTGGATTTCTGGGTCAAGGAGGAGACCCTCCAAGACCCCTATGAAGAGCATTGCAACACAGAAATCTACAGCCACATGGCTGCAGCTCTGGCTAAACAGGGCCACCCCTACCTCACCCTTGAACAGGTGCTGGCCAAAGTCAAGGAGTTGTGGCAGAGGTATGTGCAGGCCTGGAATGCTCGGGTGCGGGACCACGCTCTTGCCCTTACTACAGGGAGCCCCCCTCCCCCCCAGCACAGCAGGAGGTCCAGAGGAGGAGGAGGAGCCACAGGCCCGACCCCTACAGGAGTTGGGCTCTGAGGCCAGCAGCGTTGTCCTGGGGCTGGACCTGGTCCTCAGTAACCAGGCCATATCCCAGGTGTCCTCCGAGCTGAGAGACTGTCCCTCTGGTGAGTACCCTGTGTGTCATGCACCCCAGGGTGTGAGAGGTGGGTGCAGATGGAGCAGGATGCGAGCGTCACTCAGCCAGCTTGGACAGGACCTTGCGCTGCAGTCCCAGCACATAGAACCACGTGCAGGGGTAGTGTGCGACACCCGGACCCAGCGGACAGCCCCAGGGCATGGGGCTGCCAGGCTCATCAGAAGCTGGACAAGCCTCAGGCACTAGGGGCGAGCCCTCCCAGCACCTGCCATGCCTGGAATTAGGCTAGTTACAGGGGCACTGTCCTGACACAAAACACACTGAGCTGCAGGTGAGGGAGTGGGGCACAGGGAGGGTTAGGCTGCTCCCAGCTCACCCACCACCCATGAGGAGACTCCTCTGTGGCTGGCTGGACAACACCCCCCCCCCCCCCCCCCCCGGCTACTAGCCTGTCAAGGAGGGGATGGGTGGTGCAGTGGTCAGCACATTCCCACGGAAACCCCATGTGGCAGGGACTGTTGTGCAGGGAGGGGGTGAAGGGTGGAGATGGGTAGGGCTAGGAGAGCCCGGGGGAGGGTGACTGTGGTCCTTGGAAGAAGCTCTCCCTCAGGGCTTGCCAGATTTGCAGCCTGTCCTCATGGGCCTGGCGGTGCGCAGCTGCTCATAGGCTCTCCCCTCACAGCCAGCATCTGCCCCCCATGCTGGGAGGAAGCCTCCTCTTCTACAAGGTTGTGCAGGGCACAACAAGCCCTCACAACCTGGTGGATGTTGCGTGCTCCTACGTCGAAGGGGGTTAGCAGGCACCTGAATTGTACCTTGAGGCAGCTGAAGGCACGCTCAGCCTGCATTCTGGTGCAGTTTTGGCACTCATTTAATGGTTTCCAGCTGGGGTCCAGCTGGCCATTATAGGGCTGCTTCAGCTAAGGTATGAGGGGGTAGGCTGTGTTCCCTACGACGCAGAGAGGCATCTGCACATCTCTTACAGTCAGCTCACATCAGGGGAATGAAAGTGCCCACCTCCATCACAGGCTGGAGTTGTGGAATATGTGAATATTGTGGCCAGCCCACCCACTGTCCATGGCAGCACCACAGAGAAGTAGCCCTTCCTATTGACATACTTGGCCATGCTATGTTCTGGGGCATGAATCGGGATATGGGTCCCCTTGATGGTCCTGATGCAGTTGGGGAACCCCAGGGCAACAGGAAGACAGCTGACGGAAAGTTCAGCCCCGGACGCAGCATGTCCTCGTGGGGCTACCTCAAGCCCAGTGGCAGCTTCTGCAGCATGGCACCCAGGAACCATCTATGTTGCCCCACCCCAAAGGCAAGGCAAGCACAGCGGGCGCTTGGAGAGCTCTGCTGTCCTTCGCAGGAGTAGGCAAGCCGGCAGCAGGGTCAGGGAATGGCTGTCTGCGGGGGTCCCTTTCAGCGCCCGTTTCCGCAGGGCTCTGGCACCAGTTCCCAGAAAGAACTGGTGACTGGCAACCTTGGTTGATGTTCCAGGTGGTGGTTTTGACATGAGAGTGGCTGGGTTGTCTGGCCACTCTGTTGACAGAAGTTTTGTCATAAGATATCTTCTGACGTGAATGTCTGCAGCCAAAACCCTGCAACTAGACATAGCCTAAGAGAAATTTTCAGTCACTTTGCCTCCTAAAGTTGTATGTCATAGGAACCCCTACTCTCTTTGATATCCAGCCCACTTTAATTTAGAGCAGTGGTTCCTAACCTGGGGTGGATGCACCCCCCTGGGGGTGCGTGATGCCCTTTTTGGGGGTGCAAGACATCCCAGATTTTTTTCGAAGATAAATCGTCAAAAATGCAAATTAAGCACAGGCATGTAAGTACACCTCCTTTGTTTCATCAAGCCTATGTATTTATTAGCATTATACATTTTTTAACAATTACTATAATACACAAACAAAAAATACAATGTACTGCCACATTGCGAGGTATTCTTGACACGTGCAGATAATGATGTGGCAGCGCAGTGGCTTTGTTTCAGTTCAGTTAGCTGCTGTTAGCGTGTCAGTCGCAGTTTACTTCTACAGCAAAACTCTGCAACATCTCTAGGTAGTACTTGCATATTTTTGCATGCCTATTGTACTATTATTTGTGATAAGTAATAACATATATTTAATATGGATTTAAAAGTGTATGGGCCCCCCAGTCTCAATTTTTGATAAGGGGCATGAGAACATATTGTGAGAACCAAAGGGGTGCAGGCTGCAGTAAGGTTAAGAACCACTGATTTAGAGCATGGGGAACCAGTTGCACCTCATCAGTATTAGGGCTTAAATTACCAGCATTTGTTCTACTGGTATAGGTGACTAAGAAATTAACCACAGCACTGAATAAACTAATTGCTCATGAAATTTGAGTAAAACACAAAATGTAGTGAAAAGTTCTAAAAAATCAAATGCATTTGTAAAAATATTTTTCTTGTAAAACTTAATTTTACCTATTTGGTGAAAACCGAGTGCTTCTCTGAACTCTTCTGCTTGGCACTTCTGTTTGCAAGTGGTTAAGAAAAGCTTATTTTAAAAGACAACTTACATTGAACTTGAACAATTATTTCACCATGGGAGAGGGAGAAGGGAATAGTAGATTCAACAATTTAAAGAACTAATTTGAGATGTAATTCTCATATGAGCTTGTACCTTTTGGCTTAAGGTACTTTAAATAGCTGTTTCTTTTCATGATAAAACTGTGATACAACTACTAAGTGACAAACACCAGTTTAACTCTGTAAAAGAATTAGTAATGAGAGGTTGAGAAGTTGCAAAAGTCTTTGGCATATTATCATAAACATAAAATTTGCATACATTAGTGTGTCCTACATTCCAAATGACATGGATTCCTGTTAGTGGCAGTAATTTGCTAAGAGAGTACAAAAGTGAACAGTACTAAACCTTTTACTTTTTGAGGGGCAGGATGAATTATTTTATTCTTTCATGTACGTGCGGCCTCAGATTAATCTAATTTTATCCCCACGGGTCTTTACTGGTGAGTGAAGGCATGAGATCAAATGACAAGCTTGTGGTATAAAGGAATGTCAGTAAATTAGACTGTGATGTTTTGATTGAACATATTCATAAACCTACATCCTGGTTTTATATTAACTTCGAAGTGCTGGCTTGCGTGTAGCTGTGGGTCAGCCGCGGGTACTTAGAAGTGCCCGCGCTCCTTCAAGGAGTAAAGGGACTTCAAAGTACCTGTGGCTACGGGCAAGCCAGCACTTCAAAGTTTCACACCTCAAAGTTGCCATCAGGGAGATTTTGCCTGTTGAAGTGCTGCATATGCACTGCAGCACTTCATTAATAATCTTCCAACACCCTAATTAACATGCCCCCTTCAAAGTTACAGGCTAGTCTAGACACAGCCTTAGTGTAGCACATATATTTAAATTGGAGAAGCTAATGCAGAGGTGTAGCTGACAATTTTTGTATTAAAGTGATTTTTTTTTTGTTTTTGTTTGGCATGCATTAAGTAAAACATTTTAATGTATCAGAAAACCTGAATCCTGTTTTCTTTAAGCACAACGTGGAAGTTCTTGGAATCCTTTCTGATGATGTAGAAACTGATTCTGTAGCCCCAGGTGAAAACCTGAAGATTAGACTGAAAGGAATTGAAGAGGAGGAGATCCTTCCAGGATTTATACTCTGTGATCCTAATAACCTTTGTCATTCTGGACGCACATTTGATGCCCAGGTACACTATCTGAAATACAGTTCTGTAATTCCTTGGTTCTTGTGCCTAATGAGTAACACTAAATTAAAATATACCATGGCTGTGTCTATACTACCTCCCTACTTCGAAGGGAGCATGGTAAGTAGGGTGCGAGGAGGTCATTAATGAAGTGCTGCAGTGCATATGCAGCACTTCATTAAGTTAATTCTCCCCTGCGGCAACTTCGAAGTATTAAACTTTGAAGTGCCGGCTCACGTGTAGCTGAGGCTTACCTGCCGCTCCTTCCAAGTCCCTTCACTCCTCAAAATTTTGAGGAGTGAAGGGACTTAGAAGTTGCCCAGGCACTTTGAAGTACCAGTGGGTTAGCTGCGGCTACACGAGAACCAATACTTCGAAGTTTAACACTTCATAGTTGCCACGAGGGAGAATTAGCTTAATGAAGTGCTGCATATGCGCCGCAGCACCTCATTAATAATCTCCTGACACCCTACTTACCATGCTCCCTTCGAAGTAGAGAGCTAGTGTAGACACAGCCCATATGAAATGTCGTTAAAATTTTCATATCTACTGTGGTGTAACCCCACTCTGATTTTTTTAATGTCAATCAAAGATGTAAAATCAATGCTACAAAATACATGTACAAGATTTTTTGAGAATATGAATATTTTACTTGAAGTTTCAGAAATACCTAATCTTAAAGCAAAATTCTATTTTCCTTTTTCTGTTTTCCTATTTTCTATTACTTATGGGCCAGCTGTTTTTCAATAAGCATTCTTCCATATTGTAAGACATTGTCATTTTTCTGGTCACGTAAGAGTGTAAGCTTAATTGTTTCTGAAAATTTGTATTCAGTGAATGTTACATGCTATGTGTATGAAGGTCTAGATAAAGATGCATGATAGTCAGCCCTTAACTGGTTTGCCTCTGCCTCTTTAGAATACAGTATGTAAGAAATGCAGTTATATTAAATTTGTGTTACTTTACAGATTGTGATAATTGAGCACAAATCCATCATCTGCCCTGGTTATAATGCAGTGCTGCACATTCATACCTGTATTGAAGAAGTTGAGATAACAGTGAGTTTATATTAATGCTTTAATTTAAAGACTGCATGCTTTTCAGAGCAGGAGCTTTTTTTCCAATTGTTTGTAAAGAAAATAGCACTACAGGTCTCCAGTCTGGATTGGATCTTCATGTACTAGCACATTTCTACAACACAGCAAATAAGTGTCTTGTGTAAATATTAATGTAAATCTTCTGAACATTTTTCACCCAAAAAAGGGATAGCTTTCTTTTTAAAATTTTGTTTTTTTGTGCATTTGACAGCATTTTGTATGTCAGTTTTGCTGTATTCCAGGTATAGTCCATTTCTCTATTTTTGTTGCTTTCCCTGTAGTAACAAGGAAGAGGGACATTTGTGGGGGGAAATCAGGGTTATAAGCTCATCAAAGTTGATGGTAGGATGGCAGTGAGTCTCATGGGCAAGTCTCAAAGGGGTAGCTGTGTTAGTCTGTATCTGCAAAAACAGTAAAGAGTTGTGTGGCACCCTAGAGACTAACAGATTTATTTGGGCATCAGGTTTTGTGATGCCACATGTCTCATGAGCCACTGTTCCTTTTTCAAAATTTACTAAATTTCAAATAAAGAGTACTTCTTCTGAAGGGTCTTGGTGAATACTGATGCTTTGTTTCCGAGTAGAAAATACAATTTTCAGTGAACTATTTTGCTAATACTTAAAACTTCTCGTTCTTGTGAAGGCCTTAATCTGCCTGGTAGACAAAAAATCTGGAGAAAAAAGTAAGACGCGACCACGTTTTGTGAAACAAGATCAAGTATGCATTGCCCGTTTAAGGACAGCAGGAACCATCTGCCTTGAGACATTCAAAGAGTTCCCTCAGATGGGTCGTTTTACTTTAAGAGATGAGGGTAAGAGTACTTGTGCAACTATTAAAATTCATGTGTATACACCATCTCATTACATAAGAAATCTCAAACACTGAAATGAGAAATTGGAAATGGAACTACTAGCAGTCCCTTTTCTAACTGCAGTACTTAGAAGAATGTTCCTTATTTTTCCCGATGCAAAACAGCTATGCCATTGTACAGTGTATAGAGAGGAGACTAGAGGGCTGCTGCTGAAAATAGAAGCTCGTTCACAAATATTGCAAATTAAAATTGATAGGTGCATTATGGGAAAAAAAGGAATAAAAATCAATCATTCATCTCTTCAACCACACATCCTAGAGTGGTACTCAAGACATAAAGATACTTTATTTGACTTAAAGTAATGCATTTGTAATAATTTTATGCATAATATTACTGTACAAGTCCTCTTTAACAGGAAACTAGGGTTCTTGTTTTCTAAAGCTCAACAACTTCTCCAGGGGGTAGTTGTAGGCTTAGGAGGTTTGGTGGCAATGTAAAATATAGGACTTCATGTCTATCTTTAGCAGTCAGTGGCCCAAATATTAGCCCATTTACCTTTTCATAACCAAAAGTTTTAAGATACGTTAGGAGCTACAATATCTCTCTGTCTTTGAGGGACAGGTTGCTTCCTGGACTTCATTACTTTCACAATATTAGTCTCTGAAATTTGGCCTCAGATCTTGAGAAAAGTCCTGTATTCTGTAACCAGTAGTACCAAAGCTTGTAAGAAGGTCAGTCTGAATTAGTCTGTCTCCTAGAAGACCAGTACACCCAGACAGATAACTTACAGTAACAATCCAGAGTTACTCGGTGTGTTCACGTTACAGTTTCTGAAGTAGAGGTTAAGTGGAAGGACACCTGTGGCTTTGTCCCTTTTAAGTTCATAAGTGTCTGAATTTTTGAAGTTGAGAAAAGGAAGCGTGTAGCACAAAGGGACCTTCCATTTTCTGTATGGCTGTGAGTTGCTTATGGACCTAAAAGGAGCTGGTTTTTCGTACAGATCCCCATTCTATTTACTTGTTGTTTACTCATCAGACTAGCTAAATGTCATTGCTTGGCTTTTTTTTAATAAAAACAGCCACTTAAGAAATATAATGGTGGACAACAAAATGTGACCCCTTAAAATACCAGCATTTTTGGATATATTAGCATTTCATGGAGTTATGCCTGTCAGGAGTTGATAGCAGCTGAGTTGAAAAGTAAATGGTTTCCCAAGAATTTCTCCCATCTTCCACATAAACAGGTTGTTCTGAAATTGTGTTTTCTAGATGATAGTGGTTGAAGTCACTTAAACTTGAAAACATGATGTCAATTGTTTTTCATCACCAGTGAGCAAAAAATGCAGGTTCATACTGGAATTCTGAGCTTCCATCTTCCAAAACTTTTGAAAAAATAGTCATGGGCTGCCCAGAGCTTAATCTTCTTTTATGCCACATCCCCACTGTTCACGAACCTGTGCAGCATTATTCTGTTTGGCTCTTAGTCTTTACTACTTTTTTTGGTTTTGGTTTCTTTTTGCTACTACAATAAATTTAAAACATGTTGTATGTTCTTTAGCTATTTTTTCATGATGAAATATCCAAGTTAACAGCTTTTGGTTCTAAGAGTCAAGAAAATCAAACTGAGGGACAGGAATCCTGTGAGGCATAATACTGCAAACTTTGCTGGAATTACACTCAAAAATAATTCCCCTTTTCTCCCACCAGTGTGTGTGGGTTTGTTTTTTTTTTTTGTGCCGATAGTATTGAACACCTGCACAAAAGTTTCCTGTGACATCACCTTCAAATAAAAATGACTTTAATATTAAAGTCCATCTAGCTTGAAGTAGATGTTGTAGCAGGGCTCACTAATATTCCACCTGCTAGCTGAACTTCAGATAAGGAGAAGTACATGGTATTTCCAAATAACTTCACTAACCTGACAGAAATTGCCTTATGGTCACAAAATCTTATGACTTGAGACAATGTGTTTTGCTATTCATTCAACTGCATGCATTCATAACAAGACATAAGGAATTACTTCTGAAATAATGTGCTCTTGCTCTTTAAAAGCTGCCCCGATTGATGATTTAAGTTCTTCATGGGTATGCCCGTGTCCTGAAATGTACCTGTACAAGCTGAAACAGCATAAATAAAGCACTTATGCCTCTCTCTGAAAGCAGAAGTTCAGAGAAATGTTGAACCGATTAGTCTTTGTGCTATGCTGATTTTTTTTCCTGCAAGTGGCACCTTTGCTCCCATTAACCCACTGTTGTATTCTTGTCATGAAAAATATCCGCTAATCAACGTAATTATTTCTGACACCATGAGGAATCTGTATGTTTTAGAAGCTTTCACACTTCTAGAGGTAGATGCATTGTTCACCAATGAAGACCTTAATAAAAGCATCTTTCTTCTTGGTTTAGGTAAGACCATTGCAATTGGAAAAGTTCTGAAACTGGTTCCAGAGAAGGACTAAGCATTTTTCTTGATGACCCTGCACAATACTGTGAGGAAAATTGACTCTGCAAAAGCCTACTTCACACCGCCTTCTTTATTTTCTGCCCATTGATAAACTTCTCCCCATATTTTGCAAAGACAAATTTCACAGCAAAGGTCCACATTATGTCAGCTTTCTCATATTGAGAGCTCTGCTATGCCACTGTTGAATTTCCCAAAAAGAGGGGCTTTTTCTCCCAAATTTGCTTCCTTGCAAAGATTTGGCAATAGCTTTGTAAGTGATGTGGACGTAATTGCCTATAATTATGAAAACCTAAAGGATTTTTAATGTTTAATTTCCCCTGGCATATTAAGACCTTATTTTTCCAGGCAGATCACTCAGCGTGAGTGTGTGTGCACATGTTACAAAGACAACTACCATGTTAATAAACTATTCAATTTGAAATCCTTTTTGGTATTGGAATTGTTTTGAATAATGTTTTTTATCCAGATGTAACACAGCTGCATTAGCTTTTTAACTTTCCAAGTTTTGAAATACTCGATTTACTTGGAGTTTTCTAAACTCAACTTCAACTTCCCCCAGATTTTAGAAGAGGCAATTAGACAATTGAGCAAGTTTGGTTTTTTCCCCCCCATCCTATTGGTGTTTAATACATTGTTTGAATTAAATACCTTTATGGAAATATGGTACTACTTCATTAGCTTTACATTGGTTTATATCTACAGCACACCTACGTTGACTTAATGTGATTTCTTAGACTCCGTAAAGTGGGTTGAATTGCTAGATCTACATACTGTGTCTTTATAAAAAGTACAGCAAAATCAAATTCTTAACCTCTGAAAATGCTAACAACCAGTAAATCAATGGAAGTCGCAAAACCATGGTATTTGTGGCAATAATAAGAGCTAGATATTTTTCCTCAAAGATGGGTCAGGTTTAATAATTGCCAGTTCCACAAGTTACTGAGTTCATTCTGTCATTAACTTAGAAGGCTGGATAATCCCTGCTGTTTTAAGGATTTCTCTGAATTGAGGGGGTGAAACTATTTAAGGCCCTGTTTGCACATATTGAAATTTGAGGTGCGGAATCAAGTACAGTCTTTAAATTTTTGCATATCAAGACCATTTAAGCTTTTGTAGTCTGGTGAAGAGCTTTCTTGAGAATAACCAATTTAAAATTAAGCTTCCTCCGTATCACTCAAAGGAGCTACATATTAAAACCCTACATAGTTGTAGGTAAAAGTGGACTATCTCCTGTTGCCATCCTGGTTTGAACAATGAGAAAGAGGGTGAATGGGAAATGTGAGATATATAAAGTATTAATGGAAATCTCCATTACTAGGTTGAAGGGTTAACTTCAGAGATTCTTCAGAACACTTTTTCTTAAACTAATTATTTTGCAATTGTAAAATTAAATAGTGGTGAGCCCTTGACTTCCCCAGAAGCTGACAGTCACACAACTGTTCCAGCTTACAGACCTCAAAATTTTAAACAGTTTTATCCTTTTTGTTTCTTTGTAACTGTGGAATTCCCATTCATTTCACTTAAGGCTACATTGTATGGACAGCGCAAGTTATTGTCCTTCAATTTCATATGATTACACTTGTAGCTACCATAATGCATGAAATTTAAATAAATTTTATTAAGTCTGCAAATCTCTGGGCTTTTGTTTTTCTGGGAAATATTAGAGCTTTAGATGAAATATAAACAAGCTTTTTTCCTCAACTAAATGAAAAAAAGGAAACAACAAAACACCTGGATCTTAAAACATTTATTAAAAATTAGTCAAGGAAATTCTTCCAAAGCTTTTTGTTTTTTTTCCTGGATTGACTAAAAATTCTCAAGTATCTAAATTGGCTCCTTACATGCTTATGCTTTTGAAATTCTCTCTTTATTAAAACTGTCTTTGAGGATTGACAGTTCAGGTAGTATCTAATGTAAGGTTCTGGTTTTAAAAAGCGTTGAAGTGCAGCTAAAACACCAGATGCCTGACTTACCACTTTTGAATGAACTTACAATGAAGACTTAAATATTAGTTTGGTCATGGATTGAAAATAGATTAATCACTGAAACCTGAAAATCAATTGATGGATGGAAATTTAACAGGTACATGGAACTGTCAAGGATTTCTGTAATATTCCATCATAAGTTTCTCGCATTTGAATCCTACTTACATAAATACAATTAAAACTGCCTTGTACGATAAGGGAAACTGATTTAGATTAAAGTGCAGTAACAATATGTTGAATCATAGGTTGTAGCTCTTGTTAAAGCAATACAAATTTTCCTAAGGTTGAAAGGTGTTCTATTTGAATATGTTCACAACCTTTAACTATATTAAAAGCAAAGTGCAAAGCAAAAGTGCAGGTCAATTGGCTTCATTTTTAGATTTAAGAGCTAAATATGGCTAGCTATCTTTATCCTTTGACCACTGACTCTTTTTTGTTTGTTTTTGAAACTTCCTCAAATTGCACAAGTTTAATGTACTTCATTAAATCTTCATGCAACATTCTTGCTAGTGCAGTTTTTTTTTACAGTTGATGGGCTCAATTTAGATAAGGAAAAAGGAACGGTGCAGCTGTTTTGTTTTGAAATAAATACTACTTGCTAATAAGTTCCATGGTGTAATAAAATTTTTTAAACAGTTGTTATTTTGAATTATTTTCTTCTGTCAAAATACATGGCATACTACTTTGAGGATGAAAAAAATAAAGGATTTTTTCCATCCATAAGCAAAAAAATTGTGGACTAAGATATGAAGGGTCAAACTGGGTGCAAGGAAATGACAATGTAAGGTCTGTATAATATTTTTATCTGTTAAAATATTTTGTTCTTGAACTGAAAGCCTTGATGTATGAAATGTAAAAAACCTTTACATGTAGTATCAGAGTCTTGATTATTCTGTAACATGAAAAATGACCGTTGATTCTTTCCTTTTAGTTATAATAGGAAGCTGACGCCATACAAAATAACACCATTGGCATGCTAATGCTAATCATCCACTTAATTGAGAGTATGTAATACGCGTTTGGTCATATTTGCTCTTAGACAGAAATTGCTGTACATTTGTTGGCACCAATTTACAGATGCATAGTTAAGCTAACTGTTTGATTCAGAGGCCCTAGCCATCCACTGGGGGCGGTAATTGTTTGGAAAACTAGATGCTTTATGGAGTTTATTCTGCAAGGATCTCTGAGGATAATGTGGCTTGAGACCACCCTGCAGAATTTTTTCCATGGCATACAATTGCTTGATGAATAATCGCAGCCACCAATTTATTAAATATTATGCCAATCAGACCGTGTTTTTTTAAGATGGTGAATATTTCCAGAAGTCTGAAGAAATGTTACATCCTGCCTTTTTTGTTTGTAGTGCAGATTGTTCCGGTAGTCTTGTCAAAACCTGACCAGATAATGTCTTTTGCACACAAGACTTCATATTTTTTTTCCCACCCATCACTCCAAGAAACTTGCTCATTTAAAAAGTCAGTCGACCTAATCTGCTTCTTTACAGTCCCCACGTGGGACCCTTTAAGGAAAAATATACCAACAGTGTTCATTGTTGGGTAGCTGTTGTTGATAGGAAGGAGAGCAGCAGGTTCCTAATTTATGTCAGCGTGCTGTAGACCAAGCCAGTTTAATTTTCCCCTGTGGAGAAGTTATCACTGCTTCTATTCTTAATATCCAACAAAAATAACTTCTGACTTGGTTGATGCATATCTTGGAGGATCTTGATATCTGAATATAATGCCTTATTTAAGCCTATTTTCCATGTTAAAAATATCATTCTTGATGCCTGCACCACAATTAGTTGGACTGCTGTTGCTAAAAAAAACTGCAGAATGGAGGAAAGCAAGAGGGGCACAAGAGACTGGGTGCAAAATATCTTGCAAGGATTATTAGGATTTCATTAAACTACCTTCAGGCAGTCAAGCTTTTAACCTCTTCTTGTAGTGCAATCAAATGGAAAAACATGGAGAATTAAAAAGATGAAAGTTACCTCTGCTCCTCCAGACTATATGACCACTGCCTACTACTGGAGTGCTTGTGTCAAGATGGCCATTTAGAAGACCAAGGAGATGAGGTTGGCTGTGGGGTGGACTGCCATTATGGGGCCTACTTTCACTCCTCTATCTGTTCATGCATCCAGGTAGAGTTCCTCTGGGTGGTGTCCACCAGCTCCCTCAATGCCTTTGGGACCCAAGGGCACTGTCCAGGGCTCTCTGCTTGGAGTCCTCTTCTGGCTCCCTTATTTAAATCCTATGACCACCCCACCTGCCTGTTTTCTTTGCATTTGGCCTCTATAATTATTTGGGTTCCAGAGCCCAGTGGATCCTTGCCATTCCTTCCCCCTGTAGGGAGGGGAACATAATGGGATCTTTTAGCTGTGAGAAGGCTTGTACTGGCCCAATACTTGGATCCCAAAAGGACATGAGTGCTTGTAGTTCTGTTCCCTGGATAATATAATACTATGGAATAAGGGATAGAACAAAAGACCTTCCACACCCACGGCTCCTCCACTAGTAGATACATGATCTTCTAAATGTTCTGATTGGTTCATTGACTTGCACTGAATAACTTAACACAGGTTGACTGCTGTAGAAGGATCTGAATCAGTTCTGCAAAGGTGTTTTGAAGAAAGTCTCTGGCTTTTGTCTACAAAAAGCTATGTAGACGCTTGGGGATGGGGATGAAGGGGCCTTTTGTCAGAGAGGATCAAAAGATCACTTACGTGTAGACGCAATCTGTTGACAAAAGTTTTGTCGGGACATTGCGTTTGATGGTAGCTTCTTTCGACAAATACTTCTAGAGTAGATGTGGCCTGAGTGACGGGGAAGATAAGTGTCCACACCATTGGAGGGGGTAGAGGGTTTGGAAGGAAAGATGCAAAGTTTTGTATTAGATGAAGTTTGATAGGGCAGAGAGCTCAAGCTGCTGAACTGGACAAGAGGAAATAAGTCATCAGTAACCACTATGAATGGAAATTAAAAAAAGTAAATTGGCAGAATGGAGGTATTGGTTAAAAATTACCACATGTCCTTTCAATTAAGGGCGTGAATGCCCCATGCACTTCCCCAAGTCCTATACTGTGACTTCTAGCTAAAATGGAGAACTGCTTTTAATCCTAAAATTTTCAAGATAAACTAATGCAGTATTGTTTTGAAACTTTGTTTCATGTGTTTATACCTCCAGCAGCCAGGCACTAAGTAAAACCAATTTTTCCATGGCAGGTCACTTTAATTGCTCATTCTATTGCTATCAAAGCTATCAGGTTTTTTTCTCCCCTCATATGTTGAAGTACTGGCTTGAGGCTCCCAATACTAATTTAAAAAATATTTTTCCAAAGGCTAACCCCAGATTGAATCAGACAGTGTGCATACTTAGGGATGACTACAGAAATCGTTTGTAATGTGGATCATGATAAATCCTACCAAGTTCACAGTCCACTTTGGTCAATTTCAGGATTGCAAGACTTTAAAAAAGTATGAATTTCAGCATCATGTAATTGGGGGGATAGAGACTCAGAAGGAGGCTATGGGAGCAGCTCACTGATCAACTGGATGAGGGATGGGGTGTGACCACCCTTCTGCACTGCTGCTTTCAGAGCAGGGTGCCTTGAGAGCAGCTGCTGGCCAGTTGTATTCCTCTGAAAGCAGCACTGCCTCCAGCAGCTGCACACAAAAGCAAGAGAGTAGACATACCATACCTCCCTCACTTCTGTGCTGCTGCTGTTCACAGAGCTATCTCCAAGGCTGGGTTTTCAGCCAGTAGCCACTTCTCTCCAGCAATGTTCCATCTATTTTTTCCCATCCAGGTGCAGAATAAATTTTATGTGCCTTGAGGCATGTGTAGATATGCACCACCAGTTGAAACATGCTTTTGGCTGTGGATACTCTGGTGATCACATATGTAGCACCTGAATCTCTCTTAAAATCTCAGCTTAAAAGGAACACTGCTCTCCAGCCACTCAACTCTGTGAAATTTGGCTATCATAGGGGGAGACCAGATTTCACAGGGAAGATCAGATTCACTGTCTGTGACATGTTTTTCACAGTCATTAATTTGGTAAAGCCCTAACACTATCTTCCCTTTTGTTTAAAGCATTTGTTTTTAATGTTCATACTTTGAATATAAAGAGCCATGTTTCTTATTCTTCGGGGGAGAAGGAATGTAGTTAAGGATTTCATTTGCTACTTATATTTTCTGTGTACTCTTGAACATCTGTATATTTTTTCAATGTCTCCAACAATAGTTTTATTGGGTATTCCTTCTCAAAATGTTTTTCTTACAAATTTCTGCATACCTTTTCCTTCTATGATTTTAGGCTAGTATTACATGCGGTCCCAACAGCATGTGGATTTCTGAAATTTGTCACCAATGAAAGGGAGACCTTGTCTGAGAAAATAACACTTCTCCCAAAAAAAAAAAAAGTAGAGAGAAGAAAAATAATTAGCTCTAACTTGGTTTTCAAAATAAAAGATGTGCTAGATAAAAATATTTTGCTAATGCCCCTTTTATACTTGTTTCAAAGACATACTAAGTTTAAAAAAAAAAAAGTCTAAAAGCCCTGGCTTAGATGACAAATAAGCAGCCATCAGCGTATTATGGATGTGGACTGTACAGCTGGGTTAAAAAAAAATGGAAAGTTTTCATTTGTAAGCATGAAAAAAATTGTGAAGAGAGGATAAATTATAGAAGAGTAATTTACACAATGTTCAGAATGAATGAAAATGACATTTAATTTTGTTATTGGAAGTGATTACAGTGTGAACTTCCTAAATCAAAACTAATCATTTCAACATTGAACTCCATTGTAGATAATCAATATTATTACACATTTCTTAACATACTCATGCCTAATGGCTAAGATAGATGTTTTTATCAAATGATATTCCCATTAATCACATTATAAAGACTGACTATAAATGCTAAATTATTCTTAATGAAGTGTGACTGCTCTTGTCAAGTTTTAAGTTTGCACAAAAATCATACCTCTAAAAATGAAAAAATAAGAATTGGGCAATCTAATGATGTTTCCCTAGTTTTACCTTCATGATGAGACTAAATAGTAATACTATACTGATGGATAGTTCAAACATCCTTCAGACATGACTTTAATTTATTCAAATATAGTGTCTGGCTAAGAAAAACCAGCTGGCTTATTTTCATAAAGGGATTTATGCATTGTCATATAACACTTTTGTTTTATTAAAACATGCAGAGAATGAGAAAAAGATCTCCATATACACACAAACACACTAATGAAGAGAGAATAGTACCATCTTAATAAAGTGACTGGGCTTATTCATTACACTGTACACACACCACATACCCCCATGAGTGTTATTTATCCTACAATTTAACTGCTGAATTTTATACCAACCTCACAAAGACTATATAGTTAGTAGTTTACACTACAGGCATGTGGCACCGAATACTGGCTTTTTTTTCCTAATTTGTTTTATTCAAACCACACAGAGGGATTGAACATAGTTAGAGTTCAATTTCTAATAATTACATATTTCATCCTTAAGTAAAAACAGTCAATGCACTTTACAACATCTAATGCCTTCTGAAGTTCATTCTGCTTCTAGTCTTGGAATAAATAAGACACCAAATCAATTAAGATTAAAACTGGCAATTCCACCTCTATAACTGAGACATTACAAACTGTTCCAAGCCTGGACAAGTTCTTTCTTTGTGACCTATTTTATATTTTACTTTTTTCCTGCACCTGGTTTGCTGAGTTAGAACTGCAGAAAAACTAAGCTTTTATTTCTGATCTGTATTACCCACACATTTACTCAAAACAGCAGTTTTTACTTGACAACCACAATCCAGACAGTTTTTCCCTCCAGGAGACTGATTCAGGCCACATCTATGCTACAACTACTTCAGCTGTGCTACTGTAGCATAGACACCACCTACATCAATGAGAGGGATTTTTCTGTTGGAGTTAATGCAGCAGGCAGGTGGAGGTAACTTTTTACAACCTTGAATGCCTTGGGCAGGCATGGCATTTGCTCCCAGGTGTGGCCTGTTGGTCAGGCTGGAGCTGTCCCCTCTCCAAATACAGAAATAAAACTACACCTATGGTTTTGATGTTGTACGGATGTGAGACATGGGTGATAACAAAAGATTCGAAGAAAAGAATATTGGCGTTTTGAAAGGAGTTGTTACAGAAAGATTCTGAGAATAGGATGGATGTTGAAAGTCACCATTGAGGAATTATATAGAAAGATACAGCCAAAAGAGAACCTGCTGCAGAAGGTTATAAAACGGAACCTACAACTATTTGGGCATATTTGCAGAATGAACAACAAACAAAAAATCAAGACCCTGGTATTCAGCATAATGGATGGTTCAACTAGGAGAGGCAGATCCCACAGAGAATGGATAGCTGATATAGTAGATTGGTGCAGAGCTAGTCTACAGAATCTAAGCCACTCTGCACTGGACAGGGAAAGATGGAAGGAAATAGTGAGAGAAGCATCAGATGCCAATGGGCGCTGAGCCCAGGGTTATTGATGATATGGTTTTGAGTTCTCTTCCTTCTCTCCAAAGACCCCTAAAATACAAGTTCTTTGCTTTCACTGGTTTTGTTATCATTTTCATTTGACAGAACACTCAGCCTCTACCGAGCTGAGGATAGGACTTCAGATTTTATGGCCATCACTTCACTACCACAAAATCCACCGGTACCCTATGCCAATCTCTTAACTAGGACAGAGGAAAGTTTGAAATCACCCTAAACTATACTGTTACCAAGCAAATGTTGGAGCCAGCAGAATGAAATGGTTTAAAATATTCTGCTCTCTGAAATGGCTGCATGAAGCATGCCAGAGACCAGACATGGGGAGAAGTAAGAACTAAGAAACAATGTCCTCATTCACTTAGACACAATGCCTGAATACATACACAAAGTTTAAATCTTGTGCTCAGAAAAGGAAAGATGTCAGAACTGCGAGATTTTATTATTCCTGGGTATTGCTTTGGTTTGACTCTTTGGTGAGTCTAGCCCAGGGGCCAGCAACCAAATAAGCAGGAGCCTTTTATTTTCAAATTTGGTAAAAATACTCAGTAATTCAAGAACTGCAATGCATGTGAATATGAGACTGTCCTTAATAAATAAGTCAAACCATACCTTCTGTAACTCCTATTTTAAGAGCAGCAGACACACACACACACACACATATCCCACAACACACTGTACATACTGAAGAAGCAGTTATCCAATGTTTCAAGATCACATATTTTTGGCATTTAGATATAAGTTGTTCATTATTGGGCTTTTAAATATTCACTGATATATCAAAAATAATCAGGTGGTTTTGGTTTTAAACTTTGCAATTATACTGTTGGGAGTCACAAAGAGGTCCCTCAAGAGCCACATGGGGCTCTATAGTTGCAGGTTGCAGACCCCAGCCTTTTCTACCTTTTTCAGTATAGCAACTGCCAGCAACACAGAAGCTGCAGTGGTGCTGAGCCATTGATGTTGACAGGGCTCTTGTATTTCTACTACAGTGTTATGCAAACCGATTCAAAGCTGCAGATAAAATAACCTGGCCCCTGAAACATAGCAGACTTTCATGTAGAAATTTTGTCACTGGACAGCCGTGGGTAGAGCTGCCCTGAGAGTATTATGGTAATTAGGCAGGCAGGCTAATGACATACCCGCAACTAGACCCCCCCCCCCACGCCCTCTATTCCCACAGCTTCTTTCCCTCCCCCGTCTCCCTGGGCACACATCGCCCTTCCCACTTCGGACCACCGGCTCCTTCTATGCCAGCAGGTCCCTCACCCGCCACTCACACCCCGCTCCTTGTACCCACAGCTCCTCCCACCTCAGAGCTGCCCTCTCACTGGCCCCGCAGCGCTTCACCATTTGGACTCCGTATTCACTAGGCCCTGAGCTCCCCTCTCCCAGCTTCACATCCCCTCACGGCGCTGTCTTCCCCCACCGCCCGGGCCTGCAGCTCCGTGCTCCCCCGCCCCGCTGTCCCCTCCGCTCCCGATTTCCCCAAGGCGCCCTCCCTGCTCACCGCACTGTCCCGTCCCCGCCCCCACTGCTCCCTCCTTCCGACGGGCGCGAAGCGAACGCACAGAGAAAAGACTCAATCAATCAGGCACCGAGCCAGTCGCTGTTTACGTAATCATGCCGCGCCAGTGGCTGCGCGCATGCGTGGATGCAGGACCGTGGTGCCACACGTGCGCGGTCTGAGGCCGGGAGGTGGGAGCATGGCAGCCTCGGAAAACAAGCTGGATCGTGCACAGGTATCGGCTGCTTGGTCATACGGGGCTCGGCTCTCGCGGCGGTTCGAGTCGCTGCGGAGCGGCATCAGTGTCGCGGGTGGGCTTGTGGACGGGGACACCACAGTCTTGTGAGGCTGTTGGTGGGGCAGCTCCTCGGGTCCAGGCCCCAGTCCTCCCGTGGCGCCTCGCCGCGATTAGATCTTCTCGGTCGCCGCGTTGGGTCGCTGATGTGGTAGGTGTTGGTGCATCGTGCGATGGGGGAGGCGACAGGTAGAGTCCTATAAATGCGCAGATATAGATTTTGTAGATGCGGATACTGATGTTGTATCTGGGAGCCTGTGGCTTTGCGACTGTCTGCGTTATGCCCGCAGGTATCCGCATTTGCAGGTACGGATGTGGATATGCGGTTCATTTTTGTGGATATGGGCACACATTTTATATCCCGGCAGGGCTCTAGTGACAGGGCTTGGCATTGCGGGATAGAAGCAGTTTCGCAGTGACTTCTATATGTGGGACGAACATCAGTACTGTCAAACCGAACCTATTCTAACTGGAAAGTTTAATCTCCTTTCTGGTGATGGGAGGGAGGGCCCTGGACTTTCAGGCAGCACTGATCATAGAGATGTAACACGAAGTCCTGTGGCACCTTATAGACTAACAGATATTTTGGAGAATAAACTTTTGTTGACAAAGGCCCGCTTCATCAGATTCATGAGTGGCAGGTGGTTTTCCAGAGGGGTATTTAAAGAGTGGGGTCCCAGTAAAAGGGGGGCCAGAGTTGACAAAGTCTATTCAGCAAGGTGGAAATGACCCATTATCAGTAGTGTGTATCAAAAGAGTTAAAAACAAGTCAGATCGTTGTCACAAGTCTAATGGGGAGATATTAACACCCAGGTCAGAGAAGCTGGTTTTTTAAGGGGCCAGCCACTCCAGCCACTCCCAGTCTCTGTTTAATCCTTGGTTCGTGGAGTCAAATTTGCAAATAAATTGCAGCTCAGAGATTTCTTTCTCTGTTTGATTTTTGCAATTCCTTTGTTTTAGAGTGGCTATTTTTAAATCTGTGACTGAGTGTCCAGGGAGATTGAAGTGCTCTCTCTCAGGTTTCTGTCCATTTATTCTTTTACGTAGGGACTGTCCGGTTTGGCCAATGTAAATTGTAGTGGGGCATTGCTGGCACATGACAGCATATATTATATTAGTAGATGTGTAGGTAAAGGAGCCCCTGATGGTATGGTTGATGTTAGGTCCTGTGATGATATCACTGGTGTAGATATGTGAGCAGAGTTGGCAGAGAGGTTTGCTGCATCCCCCTGTCTGATCTGGCTTGTTTTTAACTCTTTAGGTACATACTACTGATAATGGGCCATTATCACCTTGCTGAATAGACCTTGTCAGCTCTGGCCCTCTCTTTTACTGGGGCCCCACTCTTTAAATACCCCTCTGGACTCCACCCCCCCATCACTCATGCATCTGATGAAGCGGGCCTTTGCCCACAAAAGCTTATGCTCCAAAATATCTGTTAGTCTATAAGGTGCCACAGGATTTCTTGTTGTTCTCAACGATACAGACTAACACAGCTACCTCTCTGATACGTAGAGATGCGTCTCCCATTAACTCACCTTAGTGGATACTCAGCAGTCAGGTCTGGACTTAACACTAATTTATCTTCGTTCTCTTTTTCTATACGTCCAGGTTAAAAAGGCAGTGCAGTCCTTGCTTGCATACACAAAGGCCAGAAATAAAGCAGATGAACTGCTTTTGAATGAGAACGAGAATGTGTACTTAATGGTGACAGTATGGAAAATTCCACCACATGAACAAGTGATCAAAATGTAAGAATTCTTACATTACTATTGTTTTTTCCCACAGGGTCTGATTTTCTATATTTTATAATAAGTACCTTTTATTTTCTATGGCATGCAGTTGACTGAGTTTACATTCAGTGCTAGTATCCCCATGAGACAACTAAATTTTTTAAAATAAATCATTTTATTGGTTTCAAGAAATGTCAGTAGCATCAAAGCAATGACTGAGTATGCTTGGGAGTTTCCATGATATACGAGTCAGTTATATAAAGGATCAGATCAACTTGCTCACCTTGAAGTCATTTAGATTTAGATTATTTACATAAACAAAACAAAATTTAGACCTATAATCTGTATTTAATGCACAAGTTCTCTGAATTTCTAAATAGCTTGTGTCTGGTTTTAAGCATTGGTCTCAGTTCAGGAAATAACGCTAAGGCTAGGGCTACTCTAACTTGAAAAAACTTAAGGAGTTTACAGATGTATCCTGAAATAGAAACTGTAGTGTAGCCTTAGCCTAAATGTTTTTTCAGTTCTGTTACAAATAGTTAAAAGATTGCTACATCTTCCTTTTGTGCCATTGGTTAGTAGATGTGAGACCCACATTTTATCTTCAGCAGTAGTGATGCTGCATGAGAAGATACAGAGCTATTCATGGTCCCAGTCCAGCAGACTTTAAAATATGCTTCTCTTTACATGCACTAAAGTCCTACTGAGGTCTGTGAGATATATTTAATTCTTAAGAACGCAAGGATATGTTTCTGCTTAAAATGTTGCGGCTGTAGTGTGTTAGTGTAGTCACCATCTACATGAGAGAAATTCTCCCACTGTAATATACCTCCCTGAGAGGTAGTAGCTAGATCATGCATCATAGAATTCATACATCAACCTAATGTTGTCATAGGGGTTAGGTTGGTATAGTGATGTCTCTCTCAGGTAAATGTATCTATACTAATGTAAAATTGTATTATGGATCAGGCCTGTAGTAGTCACGGAAGGACTCGGGCATGAGGTCTTTGTGTTGTATTTATTACTGTAGTGATTTTGGGCTTCTCTGTAGGACTTTGGAAGGGAGATTTGTATTCCTTCTCTGAATGCTTCCACCCTTCTGACCTTCTTGTTATAGACCACTTCCCTATGGTATTCGATCAGAAACATCTGAGGTTTGCCTCTTCACCAAAGATGAACCTGAATTATCTGCAGAACAGACTGAAAACTTGTACAAGAAACTATTGATCCAAAATGGGATCACAAGTATAAGCCAGGTAAAACAGATGAAAAACAGATGTGCAATTTCTCAAGCAAAATATTAGCTTAATTCAGATGGTTCAAAATATAGTTTTCTATGGCATATTAAACTTTCAAAACTTCTAAATTTACCCAAAGGACTAACATTTTCTTTGTTTTCAATATTTTGCCACCAAAATAGATCTAAGCAGGTCTATTAATTAACAGCATCTTACTTCATTTTTAACATGCTGTTAGTTTACAATGATTAGAAAATAGTTTTGAAAGCATTTTTAGGAACCTTTTATCAGTGCCTGCCAGTCTGGTTTCCGCACTAATTCTCATATGACTTAAATAAGGTAATACTTAAATGGAAATGAATACTCTTTAATGGTTTATTTACTGGAAAAATATATATAATGGTTGGCGTATGAATTGGTAAGCAGAGTTTGTTTACACAAGCTGAAACAATTCACAGTTCATCCATCCCATTCTTTGCATTCTTGTGTCATAGTAGGAATAAAAAAGCAGCCAAAACTTGTCTTTGATGTTTGGTTTTTTTTTTAAATGAATGGTTTTAGATTATGTGTGACCAGATGTATTCCAACACCTTTTCGTGATAATAGATTGCTATTTCACATCTGTATTGTTTTGACTTTATTAAATAAAGGGCATTACACGTATTTTTGAACTTTTATTTTATTGGGGAAGTCTTAATAGGTTGGCAGTCATGCCATGCATATATAAAAATCCTATCGACAGTCCATAGGGCTGCCATATGTTTCATTCACATTTGCAAAGGAGTTTAATCCGAACACTTCTTTCACATTACAGATAATCTCATATAAAACTCTCAAAAGTGAATACAAACCTTTTGAAGCAAAGCGTCGTCTATTGAATAGATTTGACCTCTTCCTGGCTGATGACCGAATTCGAAGGCTTTTACCTTCACATATAGGGAAACACTTCTATCGAAGCAAAAAGTAAGTCTCTTGCTAATGCATGTTTATATCCTATCCTCCTAGGAAGCTGAGCTGTTTTTGGTGAACTGTGTTTTTCTTTTCTTGTTTTTGTTATAGGGCACCTTTATCCGTAAACCTGAAAGCCAAGAATCTAGCTAAGGAGCTAAACAAACATATCCAGGGAACTATACTTCCAGTAACCAACAAAGGGTGCTGTTAGTAAGTATCAAGTTTCGGCTTGAACTTCACTTGAAGGACTCTAATGTGCTCCTAATAGTTGGATCAGGATAGAATAGTAAATTAATTTATTTTCCCTCCAGTAGGGCTTTGAATAGAGTGAGATAAAGGTTAACTAAAATGCACAATGCTTGCAGTAGACTCTTGTTTGTACAGAGACTGAGGATTTTTTTAAATAGAAACTTTGCAAAGAGTTTTCTTTTGATGTCTTCATTAAAAAATATTGAGATAACATGACCATACCCCTAATCATCAAAATGTGAATCTACATAGACAAGTTGGAGGTTTATGGGTCAAATTTTCAAAGGTTTCTAATGGACTCACTAGCCTAAATCCCTCTGACAGTCAATAGGACTTATAAACCTAAAGCACATTGTTCTGAAAATGTTACTGTTATGACTTTTGAGAGACAGTTTTGTTTTTTTACCAACAGGAGAATCTTTTTCTCAAGATTTTTCTTGCCATTTTTTATTTTACGTTTAAAGACTCCTGTTTTTCATTGGGAATTGTTGATTTCTGTTACAAAGACTTTAAAATGTAATAGTATCTTGCAGAGAAAAAGTAAACCACCAAAAACAAGTGTCCAGATAGTGAAGAGGCTACTATAAAGTAGCAGTTACAGTAGATCTTACTTCTCTGTAAAGTCCAGCATCTTTTTTTAATTAAAATCATTGTCAATAGGCAGTAGTCAGTCAGTTTTTTGATCTGACTGAACTGCTTGCTTATAGTCATAATAGGTGTTTCTTTCTGTAGTATAAACCAGCAAACCTCTCTCTTCTTTCAGTACAGCCCGCGTAGGTCACACTGGAATGAAGGCTGATGAGTTATTAGAAAATGTCACTGTTGCTGTTGATGTGATTTCCAATAAGTTGCCAAAGGTATTGTCACATCATTAAATGGGAATGTGAAGATGACTTGATTTAAGTTTTTCTTTGTTTATATTTTCTCTTCTTAATTATTGCAGAATTGGCAAAATATTAAAGTTCTTCACCTCAAAACACTCAAATCTGTTGCTCTTCCAATCTTCAATTCTTCTCTCCACAATTTAGATGAGCTTGACAAGCAGCCACCTCTTCATAAAACAGGAGGACAGGTAAAAACGTTCTACTGGCTATTTGGTTGCCTTTATGGAATAAATTGTTTGTAATTTTAATATACTGGCTTTGCCAGACATCTGGGTGCAGTACAGAGACAGCAGTACACATAAATGATCTGTGAACTCTTCTCACCTAACATTACGTAGTAATAGGAAAACATTGTTTCTTCTTGAAGTATTGGCACATTGAAAACATAATCCTTGTAGTGTTGGCAGTCTCCTCACTTACACTAGTAGAGGATAAGAGCAGATTTCCCCCAATTTTTACATCTGTATTTCCACCATGAGATCTGTCTTCTTCATGAACTCGGCAGGATCTGCAGCTTCACTTATTTTAATACAGAAAATACAACAGATTAAATTCATGCATCGCTCAGGAGGATGTAGTAATTACTCATCAGCTGAACTGTGTCTTAAAAATTGTTTGGGCAATAGATTCTAAAAAATGTGGGATATTTTAATTTTTTTAGCTTATTTGTCTTGGATGCTGTTTCATGAGTTTAATCCCCAAGAAGAAAGTCAGTTATTCTTTGCAATGAATTCTGCTGCTGACTTTTTCCTGTACGTAAAATAGATTTTTGCTTCACTGCTCATAGCTGTAAATGCCTCCTTCTATACTCTGTGAACTCATCAGTTTTAATGTTGGAGCATAACTTTCGTACAGGATCTTCAGTTTCAGGAATTCTACACTATTAGACTGCTCATTTTTGCCTTTACTGATTGATATCAATCAGTATATTTCTAATGAGAGTCAGACTGGGGCTTGGTGGGGGGTGATGTATAACTGAAGATGTTTTGATTCTTCCTGTAAGAAAAAGAAAGGAAAGAAGAGGAAACAGAAGGCAGCCACAGAACAGCCTTCAACTAAAGCTAAAGTTATAGCTAAAAAGAATAATGCAAATGCTGCTACTCGAGATACTGGGATGGAACAAAAGAGAGAGGAGGAAACGTTGGCAATCACAGAACCAATTGAGAATGATGAAGAAATTCCACAGCTGGTTCCTATTCAGACAGACACCAATGTTCCTGGACAGGAGGTAATCTATTTAACAAGTTTGTGAAATCTAAAGTTTAGGTTTAACTAAGTGACGCTTTTGAATGTAGACAAAACATACCTTGAGAACGAAAATGTTTTAAAGCTAAGGGAAACATTGAAGTTAAATCATTAGTATATATAGCCTTAAGCTTGCAGGGCAGTGTATATTTAAAATGCAACAGGTATTTATATTATATATGTGAGTATATACCTCTTGCAGACAGAGAGAGGTGTTTGTTTTTTGTTTTTTTCAAGAAAAGCTGGACATAGCAATTCTTTCTGACTAGCACAAGGAGCAGGTTCTCTCTTAGATAAATTTTCATTCCGGAAGCCATTGTTTTCTTTTCTGTTTGCACTCAGGGCATCCAAAATCTTAATTAGACCCATCACTTCACTTTTAACAGAAAGAAAGAGTGAGAGAAAATTAAGTATTATATAAATAGATATATTGGGAGAATATCTATCTTTATATATGGCTCATCAAACTGTTTGACCTCAGTATGTTGGTACTGGACTGGTAGTTATAGATAAGTGGTGGGAAACCTACAGCCCCTTGATCCAGTTTGGGTCTCGTGCCCCCTCCCCTCCACAGGGGTGCGTGCTGCTGTTGGTGCTGGCACTCCAGCCTAGTTGGGGGTACCATGGCTGGAGTGTCAGTGCCGGTTCCTTGCTGCAAGGGGGAGCCCAAGGCTTGCTGACCCAGTTGGAGGAGGAAGGGGCTGGAGATGCAGCAGGGAGCCATGCCAAAATACATGTGGACATTCCCTCTCCCCAGGAGCTGCCCGAGTTGCCTGCCTCCAGCCCGCTCCTGCACCTCTCCTACTGTCCTGACCCTGCACTCCTACCCTGCTCCTACACTGTCCCTACTAGACAGACCCCAACCCTGCACCCTACCACCTACCCAGACCTCACTCCTGTGCCCTCCCTTCTGCAGAGAAGAGGGACACAACAGGCTGGGAGAGGTTGGTGTGTGTTGGGGGCAGTGCCAGAGAGCAGCTGACAGGCTACTCAGTCTCCACCCACTGTGCTGAGTTCCAGGGAAGTGGGGAATAGCAACCCCTGCCACCGCTGCAGCAACCTCTGTCAGGTCCCCAAGTAATCCTCCCTCACCCCGTCTGGTGTCACTTGGGAGAAGAGAGCTCAGCAAGAATATGGAGCAACAGCAGGGGGCAGAGCCTGCAGTAGGGGGGTTTCCTGGGCCAGGGATCTGTAACCTGTGGCTCTTTAAGGAATTCTGTGGGGCTTCCCACGCTATAATTCCAGAGTGTTTAAAAAAAAATAAATTTTCATCTTTTGGTGAACATGTAAAAGTCCAGCAAGGAACAACTCATATCTAAATAGCAAACAATATGTGATCTCAAAGCATTGGATAACTGCCCCTTTTAACGTGTGCATTGCATTGTGGACACTGTGTGGGCACTGGTCTTAAAAAAGGAGTTACAAAAATATGGTTTGATGTTATTTATTAAGGACCGTCTCGTTTTCACATACACTGCAGCTCTGGAATTATTGAGCTTTTTACCAAATTTGAAAAAAAATGGCTCTTGCTTTTTTGGTTGCTAGCCCCGCCCTCATCCCTGTGCCTGGATCACTGTGGGAGTAGGTTGCACTTCCCTAGCGATCACCAGACATACACCACTACCTCGAACCTGCTCCTTGGCAACTCCCCTCACATGCTGAACCCCTCAATTTTGGCCCTACCCAGATCTTAGTGGGGCCCCCACAAAATCTGCTAGCCTTGTTTGCTCAGAAGAGATATTCCAGCCCTGGTGTAAGCCCTGAGCATTCCTTCCCCACTCCGCCCCTGGCCACAGTTGTTGAGAGGTTATTTTTTCCCTGCTTCTCATTTGTGTGTGGACCCCTACTGATCTTTCTTTTTTTCTGGAAGTCATTGGCTCTGACCTAAAAATAATTTCACACCCCTGTTAGAGATAATCTTAGCTGCCTGATCTGTTTCCTTTCTGTACGGTATCCCTGAAAATATTTTTTTCTTGGATCTTTTCATGGTTGGGTTAAGTTATGTATTTTGCATAGCCTACCTGAAACATGACCAACTGAGTTAGGGTGGAAAATATTTTGAGTGGGTGGCAAAGTGCTAGTATTTTTATCAATTTTGTCTTGAGAAACAGTTACAATGTTTCCGTGGTTGTAAGATGACACTTTTTCTAATATGTTAGTTACAGAAAACCAAACCAAATCAGACTCCAGGAAAAGGTGTAAACATGAGCAAAAAAGCTAAGACGCCTCTTGGTAAGAGAAAGCTAACCTCATTGGCACAGGAGACTCCCAAAACAAAACTTCAATTGGATGCAAATGAGGCAGATTTGCCAGCACCAGCTGAACAGAAACAACCCAAGAAGCCAGGGACCCCAAAAGAAGCGGTAAAGGACAAGGAGCTGAAAAAGACGCCCAAAAAAACAGAAGCAGCATCTTTTGTGACTCCGAAGGGGGGCAAGCTTGTAAAATCAGCCAAGAAAGCGCCCAAAACCCCAAAGCCTATGCCCAAGAAAATGAAAGTCCCGCAATCAGCTTGAACACCGTCTGTTATGTTACTGCTGTATCCTATAAAGTGACCAGTTAAACATGTTTACTGTATTAACAATAAAAGCTGCTATAAAGAAAACAGCATGACAAGAAGAAAGCTTGAGTCTAGGGAGCTTTCCTCACCAAGGTTTGTAATCCCTTGTCAGTGTTTCCTACTGATAGCAGTGGAGCTGCAAGACATGTAAATAAACCTTTTCTAACTTGATTGTTTCTATATCTGTTTGTGTGAACTCCCAGGCTACAGTATTTCCTGTGCTACACTAAAAAATATACTTCAGTGTTTTATTTAGGTAAGTGGGTGGTCCAAACAAGAGTTATCTGCTTCTAACAACACAAAAGGGAGAAAAGAGAGAGGGGCTAATCAAAATGAGGGAAATACAGCTTTTGTTGATGTTCTTTTGGAAGATGGTCAATTATAAACATGCTTTGGGTTGGCCACAACAGCTGTGGCATGAAGCCTAGCTCACTGCCCTGGTCCGCAACAGCATCTGGTCAGATCCTTCCCCTTTTCTCATCCTTCTCAAGTTGAGCAGCACGGGATGGGCAGTCTCATCTTGCTTTGCTGGTGTTGTCTGCAGTGCAGGTTATTTCAGGATCTGGTGAAAGGTAGAGTAAGGAGAAAAACTGGGGAGGTGGAGGGGGGACTGCAAAGAACAGAGGGGGTTGGGATGAGAGGGAAGCAAAGCCTGATCTCAGTTATGTGGGACTGGTGTCACAGCCCCAAAACTTCCTGCAGTGATGGTGAAAAGTTTTTTCTCCCCTAAAGTGTTTTCTAAGGGATCCAAAGAAGCAATCTGCCGTCTTGTTTTGCTCACCAAGACGCATAATTTCTAAAACATGTATTTTGATCCATTGTTTGTGTGTGTGCGTGTGTGTGCACATGCACTTATTTACCAGTTATAATCTGAACACAGTCCTTGAAGGGTGTCAGTGAACCCTTTCTGTTTAATTCAGTCTTTCCTCACATTTTTCTTAAACTGATTTATATCTGTAATTCTGACAATTCATGAACAATTGCTCGTAGTTGAGTTCACTATTAAGGTAAACAGACCCCACTATTACAACAGTCCTCATCCCTGACCACTCAGCTGCTTTCAAAGTCATCATCCATGTTCTTGAAATTGTGTTCTCCCTTGGCTTCCACATCAGTGTTGTTTCTTGGTTTTCCTGTCTCTCTAACTGCTATTTCAACACATCCTCAGGAGGATCTGTCAGTATTCTGGGGAAATTCAAGGGGACTTTGTCTTTGATTCCCTTACCTTGTTCTTCTCCAACTTCTCTAGCTAATCTCATCAGCAAACATGTATTCAACCACTGTCTCTTTGTGGATGACTTACAGATCTTTCTGTCTCCTTTGCAAACTAAAATGTCATCTGGTGTCTCTGACACTTCTTTGTGGATTTCTAGCCATCAGCTCAAGATCAACATGCATGAAATAGCTTTTAAACTTTGCACCCCACCCCCCAGACCACCTTTCTTGATCCTTGTGGATAACGGCATCACTGCTTGCTGACTAGCCACATTGGTGTCAGCTCTGATTCAGAAGTGTTCTAAGGTTCTTACATCTAAGCTATATCTCTATTTTGCTGATTTTTTTTTTCTGCATAACATCTGTAAGATACCGCCTTTTCTGTCTGCATGCATTGAAAATAGGGGTCAGCAATCTGGGTGCTGAGAGTGGCACGCAGACTGGTTTCCATAGGCATGCGATGTGGGAGCTCAGCCCCACCTCTTCTCTCTCCGTGCATCTGGGAGCTTGTTCAAAGCAGTGTCTGTTGCCTGTGGATTAACAAAAGACCAGCTAATGCTACTAACGGCCCCCTAAATGGTAAAGTTCTGCATCTTAATTTATTTATTAATGAACCTGTTGTAAGTATTATTGACTTTAAAAAGTCTGCGTGACACTGATACTGTACATAGAGGTCAAAAGGTCAAATTTTGGCACTCTACTTTGGAAAGGTTGCTGACTCATGATTTAAATTCTTATCCAAACTCTCATGTCTTGATTACTACAACATCCTTTTCCTTGGGCCTTGCAATTCAGTATTTACCTACTCATATTCATTCAAAATATAGCCGCAGTGATCATTTTCCTGGCACTTTGACCGTGTTACCCCTTTCTTTGCATCTTTCTGCTGTCTCTCCATCGTTACCTCATCAAACAAACTCATTTTTATTGTCTCTCCTGGAAATGAGGTTGTAATACAGCTTTTTGTCAGTTACATAGCTGACTGGTCACTGCATTATAAAATTAAAAATTAAAGCTCTGAAACTAGTGATCAAGAAAAATATCTCACACTTTCTGTAGCGGGACTGTGTTTATGAGCTGTGAAGCAACATAAACCATTCTTTATTTTAGCTCTTTTAGCATCTTCCTCTTTGTAGGCCTGGCCTACGCTGGGATGTCAGACCAAACTTAGCTGACTTAGGTAAACTTTCTAAACAGTTGTCCCACGCTGCATACTCCACTCTGCTAACTTTGAGGACTCCTATAGTTGATTTTGATACTCCTGCTTTTCATGAGGAGTAACTTCAAATGCAGCCTTGCATGGTCAACTTTAGTGTAGTGAAGATGGAGCATTGTGAAATTTGAGGTTCTTGGCCTCCTGGATGTGTCCCACAGAGCTCTCGTGACCACTCTGACCAGCACTTTCAAATCCAGTGCTCTCCAAGTGTGCAGGAAATGGCCTGGGAAAGTTTGAATTTCATTTCCTGTTTGGCCAGCATGCTGAGATGAGCAAACAGGACACTTCAGCAGCACATCTAGCCATGAATTCCAAGAGTCACAGCTTCAGCATGGAGTGTACAGGAGATCTATGACCTTACTGCTGTGTGGGAGGATGAAGCTGTGCTGGCAGAACAACAAAGTAGCAAAAGAAATGCAGACATATATGTCAAGATCGCATAGGTCATGATGGAAAAAGGATCTACCCAGCAGTGGATGTGAAAATAAAGTAGCTCAGGTAGGTGTACCAGAAGACAAAGGAAGCAGATGGACGTTCTCCATCACTGCCCTGCAAACATGCCGCTTCTATGATCAGTTGCGTAGGATTCTTTGGGGACAGCCAACTACTGTCCCCAAAGAGTCTGTGAATACCTCCCAAGAGATTCCTCAGACAGCATCTTGCAACATCAGGGAAGATTATAGTGGAGGAGGAAGATGACAATGGTCAGCAGGTTAAGGGAGCAGCTGGCCTCACTGTCAGCCAGGAACTTTTTAAATTTTGGATTCATCCCCCTTTTTCCAGGACATTTTACAGATGGACCCTGCTGGTGGGGAGGCCACCTCTGGTGAGTTCTAATTTTCAATCATGCTACAAGTGGCTTAGGGCATTGGGTGTCATTTGTGGCTGGCCCTATACCTTACACAGCCTGGGCTCTCCGAAACAACTTTTATACACGTCTTGAGGATAGATCCTCCCTGCACATCTTCATAAAGCTCTCAGACAGTTACTGTTTAATCCTTCGCACAAGGTTTCTGGGGGGACTGCCTTATTCTGATCTCTACAATAGGACACCTTTCTGAACCACACCAGCATTAAGTAATTTGGCATTATCGTAGCATAGCAGTGCAGTGTACTGACCAGCCTTTGCCTGCATTCAGTTAAAATCTGTTCATAATAACGTGTGTTAACTCTAAGCAGGCTAATAGTTCATTTTAAGCTAGAGAAAGCAGAGGAAGGAGTACTTAGCCATGGCAAAAAGTGTTTTCACTCCCATTTTTCACTGGGTACACATATGCCATTGCAAGGCTAGCATAGACCCGGTCCTGCTTCAGACTTTTGTGACCAGTATTATGAGCACCTCATGCATTGTGTTGTGGAATGTGCAGAGCCTAACCAGCCCTGAGAGCAGTGAAGACTCTGAGGACATGGACATACACAAATGCAAAGCACTGGAGAAGAGGAACAGGGAGATGCTGGCTGCACTCAATGCTTTGTACACAGTGCAGTGCTGGTTCTGGTGCTGCAAAATAAGTTCAGATTGGTGGGACTGCATTGTCCTGCAGCTTTGGGACAGTCAGTGTCGGCTACAAAACTTCTGCTACATAGGGAACTTTGTGAAATGGTTCCCCCCGACCACCCAAAGTGCAGCAGAGTGAGACATGCTCTGACTACTCAGAAGCGAGTGGCAATAGCTTTGTGGATGCTTGCAACACCAGACAGGTACCGGTCAGTGGGCAATCAATTCAGAGAGCGAAAATGTACAGTGGAGGATGCTGTGATTCTGCTACAAAGGGCATGGATTCTGGGTAATATGCAGAACATAGTGGATGGTTTTGCCACACCGGGGTTCCCTAACTGCAGAGGGGCTACAGGTTGAATGCACATCCCTCTCTTGGCACCAGACGATGTTGCCACAAAGTACAGAAACCGCAAGGGGTACTGTATGAGGGTATTGTAAATGTTTATGGATCACAAGGGCCATTTCAAGGACATCAACATGAGGTGGTCCTGAAAGGTGTGCGATGCATGCATCTTTAGGAACTCTGGTCTGTTCTGAAAGCTGCAGAATGGAATTTTCTTCTGAGACCAGAAAATTACCAGTGGAAACATGGAGATGCCAGTTGTGATCCTGGGAGATCCTGCCTATCCCTTACTCTGTTGGCTCAGGAAGTCATACACAGGCAGCCTGGACCTTGGTATGGAGCAGTTCAACTACAGACCAAGTAAGTGCAGAATGGCAGTACAAGGTGTATGTGGTCATTTAAAAGCCAGGTTTGGGACCCTCCTGACTCAGTTAAACCTCAGCAAAATCAGCATTCCCCTCATTATGACAGCCTACTGTGTGCTCTATAACTTGTGTGAGAGTAAGGGGGAAATTTCATGCCAGCCTGGAGGGCCTAGGCAGATGACCTGGCCACTCATTATTAGCTGCCAGACATCAAGGCAATAATCTAAACATAGTGAGAGGCACTGCTAATCGTGGAGGCTTTGAAAATCAGCTTTATGGATGACCAATTGACATGACAGTCCTGTTTGTTGTCCTTAAGGAGATGCCCCCCGTATGATGTCTGCTGACCTGTAAACCTCTGCCTCCTTGCAACTCCAGCAGTAAACTGTTTTTGAGAGCTTAATTCTTTTTATTTAGGGGACAAAATAAAGCACAGAGTATAGGAGTTTATTGCAGGGGCTTTGTGGGTAGCTAAGCAAGGGCAAGAGGTGTTTTGCTATCACAGATGGCGAATCTTCAAAAAACAAAAAAGGAGTATGTATGGGGGAATGTCAGCCTTCTGTTCTGAGAAGCATCCATGGGACTGGAATGCAAGGCTGCCCTTGACTTCCCCTTCCTCCTGTATTCTGTAGTGCCAGTGGTGGGGGGGAGGGCATGAAACCAGGTGAGGATGTGTGGCTCATCCTGGGCTGCAATGAGGCCCTGTGCTCCTGTACCAGGCACTTCAGGGACCTGTCTGCTTCACCATCAGCTTCAATGTCTCCTCCTGAGTCTTGACTTCACACTGAGTGCTCTCCTCTCCTCCTGATCTGCCTCCCTGTCCTCTCAATATGCCCTCCTGTCCTCCACTGTGGTTCTCCTCCATGCATTTAACTGTGCGGGCAGCTTGCATGTGCTCTAAGAACATATCTTCCCACGTTCATTTTCTCCTTCGGATCTGTGGCAGTCTAACAGCTGGAGGTGGATGGG
Organism: Carettochelys insculpta; assembly: GCF_033958435.1. NCBI lineage: Eukaryota > Metazoa > Chordata > Testudines > Carettochelyidae > Carettochelys > Carettochelys insculpta. The sequence continues at coordinate 18,550,876 of NC_134152.1, forward strand.
GAGCAGTAGTCAGAGTGTTGTCTGTTGAGCACACTGCAATAAAACATAAGTGAAGACCTGATGTTAGGGAAATATGTTCACTTGTATGAGATGAAATTTTACAACACACAAGGTAATTTCATGATAGAGCCTCTGTGGCAAGCAATAGGGATGTGTTCTGTACAAGGACGAATTTTGGCCATTAAGCATCCTTTGCCCTGGAATTAAGTGATGTTAGTATGTGACCTCTGATCTGTGGTGAGATCACGGAAGATATCTGACAGAAGCAGAATCTGAGATCTTAGTTCTTTCTCCTGTTACAAGGAGTGATTTCACCAAGATCTAGAGCAGGGGCTAGGGATGAAGCTCTTTGAAGAACTTTCCAAGTACTTGTAAAGTGATCAACTTTGGCAGGAGAAACAGAATCATGAAACTGGATCCTCATGGCTCAAGTAAGTAAACTTTATTTTTTGTATTACAGTACAGTTAAGGCCTAATACTATCAGGGCCTATAGCACTAGGAATTAAAATGACATTTATCCTCAAAATGTAATGCACCGCAGATACTTTGTGTTTAAGATCTCAAACCAATTTGCATGTACTACAATGCATTTTAGTTCATTAAACATTTTCTGACTCATAGGAACATTACAACTTCAGCAGTGCAGCATTATGAAGACTTTCTCTTGCTGTAAAAGGACATCTTATGTTTCCTATACTTTTTCATAATGGCTAACAAACTGTTAATGTTGCAAAATTGGCAAAACCATAGGCTTTTATATTCTTTCCAAGTGTGCATTTACCTTTGGTCAATTAAGTGTACAGAAACACATTTTTCCACAGCAACCTGTGGAGACCATTGTATATCTGTGCACCTGGAAGGATCATGATACAAATATAATGATTAGCTCTTAGGGGTCTTTTGTATTGCCTTGGGAAGATAATATAGTGATTTAATTGAGACCTATCAAATAAAAATAAGTCTCTGCAAGGAAATAAATGTCGACATTTAAACTGTTCTCATAGCAAATCCTTAGCTCTTATGACTCTGGTGGTGTGTTGTGGTACCTATGGTCAGAAATGTCATGGAGACAAATCCGTCATTTTAGTCAATTTTTTCAGTAAGGCTGAATTGCTGTAGGGAGAACTTAGAAGTTATTAAGATAATCTGATGTAACTTAATGTACAGATAATCATTAAGAAGCATATACTACATTGAAAAATTTGGATAATATTGGCACTCACTCTTCTCTATCTTCATCTGCCTTTAATGAAGGGGATTGGAGGAGGATAATGTTTGTCCCTTCCCGTGGTAAGAATAAGAGATTTTTTTTAAAAGAGGAACACGTGAGTCTACAACCAAATCAGTAGTTGTTTCAGATGGAACAACTTTAAAGTTAAAAAATGCAAGGAAATCTATGGGGATGGGTGGACCCACGTAAGACTGAATTCCAGACAGCCACAGGTAATTTACTGTAGATTCGTCACTAGAATTTTGCTGTTGTTGCTTTTGAAATAGAACCATCATATTTGCAACATTTTAAGTGATTCAGCTGTTTTTCAGAAAAACATCCTGTGATATAATACCTGTAATGAAACCACTCCCCTAGGAAGAAGTTGGTTTACCTGCTGTTGATTATCCAGCATCAGTGAGAATAATGACAAGTGAACTCAGTCTTTTGGTCAGAGATAGAAGTCCCTGGGTTTATTATAACAAGCCCATTACCCTCATTGCCATTGGAGGACTGGTCTTTTTTGGTGGGATCATCCTCAATGCATTATACTTTAAATATGTAGGTGTCCCACATGTACTTGGGCCTGTTTGTCTTTCTAGTGCATTGATGTTTCTCATCACAGGAATTGTGTGGCTCATTAAACAGACAATCAGCTGTAATGGGCTTCTGAGAAGAAAATCAAAAAAATCCAGAGCTGCATGCAACTCCAGTGTATGAGTAAAACTGTATTTTTTTAAAATTGTATCAGAATCCTATAACTTTTTACCTTTTATGTCAACTACACTGCCAAAGGTGACCATTTGACTTGCCTCTACCTAATGTTTTCATCTTTCAACACTGTTAAAAATAAAGCTGCTTTTGAGCCAGCTAATGTGATAATACAGAACTGAAATTATTAAGAATTACTATGTTTAATCTTCTTGGACATGCCAAATATAATATGCTTTGACAGAAACCATTACCACTAAATGGAATACTTTGACATTCTCCACAGGTGAAGGGTCTTCACTTTCCATCACTAAATGTTGTAGGCACTATTAACCGATCAGGGTTAACTGCACCTTACTCCCTCACTAGGTTCCCAGCTGTTACCTCTCAGAACTGGAACAAAACAAAGCAGCAGAAATGTAGCACTTTAACAAAATGATGTGTTGGGTTATGAGCTTTCGTGGGGCAGACCCACTTCATCAGATCAATCTCATTTCAGTCGTCCATCTCTCTTCTGTCTTCCTGGGGTCTCCACAGCCTCTTACTGTGACCTGCTCAGCAAAGTCAGGCTGCCTATGCTAGCCTCTTTTCCTTTCTCCTCAGAGGCTGCACACGGTGTAATTGCCTATAGTTGTTACCAAACCCTGCTTTCTATGAAAGGGTGCTTTTCCCTAAGGTGCAATTATTACACCTTACAATTCTTAAGTAGGTTCTTCACAGCAAAGTGTGTTTGTATACAAGCCAGACTGCCCACACTTTGCCTCGCAGGCTCCTGCTTTGTATGTGCCATGTTGCTTACTTACCCAGGGCTGGGGAGATAGCAGCACTTCTGCACGCTCTTGCTCCCAGTACTCTAGGACTGAGGGGACTTCAGCAGTGACGCAGCACACTCTCCCTCAGAGAAAACAAGAAGTCCTGTGGCACCTTATAGAGTAACAGATATTTTGGAGCTTTGTGGATGAAGACCTGCTTTCTCCCTCATGGCACTCCGGTGGTGGGAGAAGCTACAGGCAGTTGCCAGACTGGAGCAAGGGCCAGCAGCTGCAGTGGGTAGGCAGGATCTGGATTCTGGGGAGCACAGAAAGGGCTTTGGATGGAAGGAGCAGAGTTGGCTAGCCTCCCACAGCCAGTGGGCTCTCAGGTGGCTCCCAGCAGGGGCCAGCATGTCCCTTTGGCTCCTACGTGGGAGGGCAACCAGGAGACTCCCCAACCACCGGCACACCCACACACCTCCCCTGGGGCCGTGGTTCCTAGCTAATGGGAACTGGGGCTGAGGCAGGGACAGCGCATAGAACCCCCCCAGCTGTTTTTAAGCCAGATGGATATGCCAGCTGGTTCCAGAAGCCAAGTGGTGCTGGCCACTGCAGCCAGCTGGAGTTTTAGTGATGTTGGAGCCATCCAATGTGACAGTTCAGGGCAGTCCTACGGATTGGAGGGAGCTGGGGGGATTATGGTGGCTTGATGTGAGGTGGCATCACGAGTTGTCTCCCCAACTCACTAGGGCATCAGGATCCACTCCTCACTGCCATGCTCTTCTCTCCCACCCAGCTGTACTTTGCTTCATCCACGCAGTAGGAAGCAGAGTGCCACAGCCCTATGGTTTTCTGCCTCCTGCAGACGCAGAGAAATGGGACAAGAATCACTGTGGTGAGCGGGAGTGGAGGTGGTGACCCCTAGAGGGAGTGGCGGGGGGGGGGTAGAGCAAGGGCAGGGTGGAGCAGAGGCATGCCTGGGGCTCTGGGGGAAAGGGGGTTGTCCGAGGTCCCATGGGCCGCTAAGGACAGCCCTGGTGACTGCCACCAGAGTTGCTTTTTGACCGGGCATTCCGGCTGAAGACTAGATGCCTGGCCATGCCAGGTGCCCCCCACCCCCGCTCCATCTGTCCAAGCTGTTGTTCAAAGGGAGCTCAGCTCCACCGGAGTCAAAACGCAGGAGAGGGACGGACGGGGCTGGATGGGGATCCGTCTCCACTCCAGGTCTGTACCCTGCCTCTGTGGCTGCTGGGCAGCAGATGGTGTATTGCTCTCCCGCGGGGACCGGGCGAAAGGGCTCGTCTGCTGCCAGTCACTGGCTGGTGCTGCCTGGGCGGGCGGGAGGCCGGGGGAGACCGAGCAAAACCACCCCCCCACTGCCTGGAGGAGCCCTGCAGGGGATGGGTGGAGGGAGGGCACGCGGGCAGGTGCGCCCGCTCTGCACTGCCCCCTCCCACCGGGAGCAGCTACAGCGCCAAGCGGCGTGGGGCCGGCCATGACTGAGAGCAAAAGGGCGGGTCGAGAAGTGGGCGTGTCCCTGTGCGTGGGGGCGGGGTTATGGGCTCTCTCCCTCGGGTGTGGCGGGGGCGTGGCCTCGTCCAGGTACGCGGCCGCACCTGCCCTGAGGCGATCACCCATCGCCGCGCCATGGCCGCTCCTGGCGGGCTGGGTCGCTGCGTGGCCGCCTTCTGGCTGGCGCTGGCCTTCGACGCGCTGGGCCTGGCCGTGCTGCTGACGGGGGTTTTCGCCGACCTCTTCTTCTCGGACCTGCTCATCTACGCGGGCGGCATCGGCATCTTCCTCAGCCTCATCTGGTGGGTGTTCTGGTACGCGGGCAACCTGGAGGTGCCGCCCGCCGAGCTGCTCGACGACGTGGGGCTGGGACCGCCCAAGGGCCGCACGGACAGCCGGCTGCGGGGGCTGGTCCGAGGGCTGAGCACCCGCATCTCCGCCGTCTTCTCCTCCGCGCCTCGCTCGGGTCCCCCCGCCGCCGCCATGGAGCTGCAGCCCGCCCCCGGCCTGCCCCGCCCCCGGCCACAGGTGGGACCGAAGTCAGGGAAGCGGCGCTTTGCAGTGGGCGTGAGGGGAGGTTCAGAGCCGCCGCCACGGGTCATCCCTCGTCCTGCTGTGGGCCTGCGCCCTCTGGCACAGGCGGTGCTGTTGCTGCGGGGCGATGCCTGGAGTCTGAGCGGGGAAAGGGGTCGCCAGCCTCGCTGTGGCGGGTCGGTCTGTCGCTAGCGGGTGAGGGTGGCGGTGCTGCGAGTGCGGGGAAGGGCTTTGGCACGGAGTGACCGGGAAAGACAAGCGGGAGGGGGCGATGAGGCTGCTCGTCCTGACCTAAAGCAACAGAGGGGAGAACTTTGAAGGTGTCAGGTGAGGTCACCGGCAGTGCTGTAAGGGGTGTAAGTGGGAAGGAAGAGGACTGGTTAGGGAGGCAAAGTGAAAACTTGTGTTTTTTTTTAATCTGGCTTAAATTCTTTTATATAAAAATTATCTATAATGGATCTACTAACACACTATGTAACTAGGTGAATAAAAGTTTGCAGTCTCTGCTTGTTCGAAATGTTACTGAACTTTGTTAATATGATAAAACTGAGCAAAGAAAAATATTGGTCTGAATATCATGGAAACTGCTAAAATTGATTTACGGATATATAACTTCTAGAGAACTGTTGCTTGATGTATTTTAAAACTAGGTGGGATAAAGTCTGGTAAAAGTGATTTTGGGTTGGGTGGTTCATAAGCTGATAGTGTCTTGCATCTTAGTTATGAATCTCAAAACCTTTGTTACGTGTGCAGTGTTATCTCTGCCCCAAAGAGCTTACAATTGAAGAACATACTACAATTCATGATGAATCTTGCCCCAGACCATTCAAACTAAAATAGCTTTAAATGTTAGTCTTTAGTCCGTTAGACTTTATTTCAGCAGACTGTCGCTTCTAATTACTTGGAGCACCTATCCAAGAGAGAATGAAATACAGTGAAATCAAAAAGGTATATTAGTCGTAACACTCTCATTTTCTTACATCCTTAGAATTGCACCCAACATCTTAGAACTTGTACATACAGTGAAAGAGGGATAAGGGAAAGGAACTCTTGAAATGAGCTTGCCATTATGTATTGGGTAAAACTTTCATAGTCACTGAAATAATTTAGCAGCCAAAAACTCACTTTCACAAGTCACTTGATCACAGGTCATATTAAAAACTTTGCCCAATGTTATTGTTTAAGGAGAAAAGTATGCTCAAAGTAATGATTTAACAATAAAAATCTGTTGGTCGCCATATGAAAGGCTGCTATAGTATAATGTAAATGAACTTGCTGATATTCAGGCTGCTAAACACTTTACAGTGTCAGTCCAGTTTTTGGAAGATTATCTTCTTAATGAGCAGCGCATAAAGGCTACGTCTACACGAGCACGCTACATCAAAATAGCTTATTTCGATGTAGCGATATCAAAATAAGCTATTTCGATGAACAGCGTCTACACGTCCTCCAGGGCTGGCAACGTCAACGTCGATGTTGGGCAGCACCACATCGAAGTAGGCGCTGCGAGGGAACGTCTACACGCCAAAGTAGCACACGTCAATTAAGGGTGCCAGGAACAGCTGTAGACAGGATCACAGGGCGGACTCAACAGCAAGCCGGTCCCTTAAAGGGCCCCTCCCAGACACACTTGCACTAAACAGCACAAGATACACAGAGCCGACAACTAGTTGCAGACCCTGTGCATGCAGCATGGATCCCCAGCTGCAGCAGCAGCAGCCAGAAGCCCTGGGCTAAGGGCTGCTGCACATGGTGACCATAGAGCCCCGCAGGGGCTGGAGAGAGAGCATCTCTCAACCCCTCAGCTGATGGCCGCCATGGAGGACCCAACTATTTCGATGTTGAGGGACGCGGATTGTTGACACGTTCCCTACTTCGATGTTGAACGCTGAAGTAGGGCGCTATTCCCATCCCCTCATGGGTTTAGCGACTTCGACATCTTGCCGCCTAACGTCAAAGTTAACTTCGAAATAGCGCCCAACCTGTGTAGCCGTGACGGGCACTATTTCGAAGTTGGCGCGGCTACTTCGAAGTAGCGTGCACGTGTAGACGCGGCTAAAAAGATGAAAGGGCTATCCACCTCTCCTACCCTATTTCTCCCCCTCTCCCCTGCCTCCTCCCAACAATAAGTTGTTTGCTAAAACTACTACATAGGTGGAAAGTAGTCATTTCCTTTGTCTATACTGACCCTTATGAGTTCTAAAATGAACTGGTGCACTGCTTTATGTGAAACTTATAATAAAGGCATAGCACAGTACTGCTCCGCAAGGTTACTTTGTGGCAGTTAGTTAATCATTAACTAACTGCAGTTAGGAAAGGCTTTCCTTACCAAATGGCTTGCTTTTGTTTAGTTACAGTCACACCCAGAACAAGTAGGTGCCTTTTTTTTTTCCAAATTCAGCACACTTTTATAAATATGAGTTCAAACAAATATTACTTCAAATAACTTAAACTTCAAATTTTAACCAACTTTCATATTCACCAAGCCCTATTCATTGAAATGGGATTTATTTGTGGCTTCTATTTTTTAGTTACCTATGTGGAGCTGTGTTTTATTAGTTAACATTTATGGAGCCAGGTACACGTGACACTGTGTAATAAATCAGCTCTGCCAAGCAAACAGCAGCTTCCTGTTCCAAATACCCTTTTTGTCTAATTGCGTTGGTGAGTATAACACAGTGAACAAAGTGAATTACATAAAATTTAAGGTCCTAAAAGCTTCGACTTACATTCAGGCTGTGTCTACGCTACCACCTTTCTTCGAAGGAAGGATGGTAATCAGGGTGTTGGGAGTTTACTAATGAAGTGCTGCCTATGCACAGCAGCACTTCATTAGTAAACTCCCAACACCCTGATTACCATCCTTTCTTCGAAGGAAGGTGGTAGTGTACACAAGCCCACAGTGTGTTCTCCCCCACTCTCGGAGTAGACATAGTGATAGTGGTGTTTGTATCAGAATTAAACTGAGTCTCCATTTCATAACACTTATGAAAATTGTTTTCTAGAAGTGCTTGGTATTTCTTCCCATAAATGAAGAATGCTTGATGCTGGGACAAATTCAGAAAATCCCAGGTTTAACTTACTGGACTGAATGTTTGAGGCAGAGATGCTAGACAGATTAGTCTGTCAGCAAAAAATATTTCACATTGAAGTTGAAGATATTTCATTTTTCATTAACTTTATTACTAGAAGTCTAAAAGGGTACAAGCTTTAAGAAATATTTGTAAGCCAAGGAAATCTCTTCCAAAATTAACTTCAATATTTTTATTAAATTCAAGTTTAAGAACACTTTGGATAAATTATTTGTCATAAATAGAGGAAAAACATCAGTTCTGGTAAAAGATCAGATTAATCAATGAGACATTTAAATTCCTTCTCATAATGAAGGTTTTACGGAGATGTAAGTTCACCTACATGTGTTTTACTGATCAGTGAGGTTACGCAGGTAGGCAGTCTACTTGTGATAGTAGTTTGAAAAATTGTTCAGTTTTCCACAGCTATTCTAACAGGTTTTTTTTCTTTCCAAATCATTATTTTCTTGTGCTCTCCTCCTCAGGATCCTCTGAAGATATGACTACTGATACTACTGCCACTTAAGAAAACAAACTGTTATGGCATGTTAGAGAACTGGAAAGAGGATTTCCAGGTTGAAAGAGATTCTTTCTGTATGGAGTAATCTCTGCTCCCCTCACTGGAGCTAGTACCAAATAGACTTAAGAGCCATCCCTTTTCCACATGTGCATATTTCAGCATTGGACTGGAGAATTTAAACTACATTTATTGGTTGCATTTCAAGCCATATGAAAGATTCCTTTGTTTTCAAATGTATTGGACTTCTCTTGTGAAGACTAATTGGTTTCATAAGTATTTGTTGAAATGCCTGAATTAGTAGTCTGAAAAGGTGTAGAAGTTGTGAACTTGTTTTTACAATGACAGTACAAAGCCTTATTTGTAAGGGTGCTTGTGGAATCCCTTTGTGAAGCAGTTCTGGAAAGAGCTGATGTAAAATTATAAATGTAATAAAGTTGATCTTGTTTTACTGTGAAAACAACTTACTGTGACACAATGTTCAATCATCTGTGTCCAAATGTGCTTGTCATCTGCATTTCTTTTATAAGTTGTTTAAAATCTTAGCTGGACAGATAAAACTGGAGAGTTTTGATTTGGAGACACTCTGTTCTAGGAGAATAGTTAGAACAGATGTAATGTGAGGGAACTATGAGAGGAAGACTCCTCCTGAAATAATATCCTAACATTGCATCATTTTAGAAACCACAGACATTAAAAAAGTACCTAGTCAGTATTAGTAGTTTAATATTTTTTCCTGGAAATACTGTTTAAAAGTATCTGATGTAAGAACAAGAAGGAATAGGGTTTAGTTTAGGGCTAAGGTGATCTGAAGATCTGTTAGACAAGTTCCTGCATGTTATTTTTTATCTCTCTTGCTAAATAAAGTGAATATGTAGCTCTCCCATGTGCAAATAAAGGTGGACCTTACACCTGCATTGGATTCTGTATGAATCATTACTGTGTGCTCCTTGCAAGTTGTCCATAATGAGTAGATTAATGCAATAGAATCCTGGGTCCATCATAACTTTGGCAGTCTTAGGTGAAATCCTTTCAAAGAAATGATTTTAAGGCAGGGGTCAGTAACCTTTTCAAGATGGAATGCTGAAATGTGACCTTTTGATCTCAATGTATGGTCTGAGTGCTGGTGATGCTTTTTAAGGCCACTAATGGTCCTACTTACAACTTAATTAATAAAGATGCAGAGCTTTACCATTTAGGTCTTTAAATCTTAACTCGTGGCTATCTTAAATATCTAACAATGTCTGGGATTTTAATAAAGGTTGAACCTCTCTTACCCCGAATTCTCTGGTCAACCACCAGACCATAACTGTTGCTGAACCAGGGAGCCCTAGCCACAGAGGTTGCAAGGGACTGGGGGCTCAGCCTGTCTGGCAGGCTGTCCCACTGGCTGGAAGTGGACCCACGGGGGAGCCCCAGAGGTCAGGGGCATGGAGCTACCCTTAGTCCCTGCTGGGAAGCTGCATGGGGGAAGAGAAGCGGGGCTGAGCTTCTGCCTTCATGTCAGGGAACATGGGCTCACATGCCATTCTTGGCACACATGCTGGGGGTTGCTGACCCCTGTTTTAAGGTCTCATTTTTTATTGGCTACTTCCACTTAATTTTACAGGGGTTTTATGTCTATCCATGGAAATAGAACAATTTCCTTGTACAGCTTACCAGTGGCCCCCCGTTTAGTTAATGGCTGCCTGAGATAATTTGCCTATGTACAGAATATCATCACTTCTGTTTGCAGGTCTGCAGCTGAAATATGCATAGAGGGTTGGGTTTTTTTGTTGTTTATTACAGCTAGTTGTAAGTTCAGATGCAGCTTTTCTTAACTGTTTACAGACACTTTGATTTTAATAATGCAGTTATTAGGAATGTTGAAAATTGCTTATTGGTCCACTGGCATAATCTGGTCCAAGTTAACTACTTTGGGATTTAGCTAGGAGCTACCATAACTTATGGCTGCTTTGAATTAAATGTACAAGACATACACAAATAGTACTCTTTTAGGGTCAGAATGGACAGAATTTTCCATAATTGCGCGTAAGTTCCCTGTAAACAGGCATGCCTATTTGTTACTGTGTAGTGCTAACCAATTTATGGGAAGAATAACATGGGTCCTGCATTGTCAACAGAACTGTGAATTCTGATTTACAAATCTTAATTTCATACCTTCAGAAATGGTCATTTGTGAGTAGACAGCACATTGATTTTTGAAGTTCTTTACTGAATTGCAAGAATTAGTGACTGCTGCATTTGTGAAGGGTTTACTATGTCAGCTTTTAAAGCTAAATTTGTCAGTGCTTTTCTCACTTAACAATAATGCATTTTAGGGAATGGTAGAGATCAGCAATGTGTTTTAAGAAGTACGTTTATCCCTTCATTATATTAGACCCTCCCTGATGGTAGCATGAAGAGATTTTATGGTATATTTAGAGGCGTTAGCTACTTCAACTTCATATTACAAAATATACCCATGGTTGCACTGAGGACCATTTGATGGATTCAGTCTTATGAAAGCTTGATGCTAGTTGGTAGTACGTAGTGTACTATTTCACATTAACTGTTGCATATTAAAGTCTTTTGAATTGTCAACTATCATTTTATAGAACATTTCATCTGAGGTGTCTTTTTTCATGCTATTGGAAGTGCTGAATGCAGTTCCAGAAATAAGATGGTGCTAGTTCTGCATTTGAAGTATTAATTCCACTGTTAATGTGTGAAGAATACATCTTACCTTTTTTTCAAATTATAGCAATTACTGTGGGCACAGAAATGAATATCCAGAAATTGAAAGTAAAGGGTTCATTAGAATTAGGTCTTTTAAAAAAATTTTACCACATTTCTGTCCCTAATTATCTGATATACAAATAAGTATCTTCAATATTTCATCAACTCACTGAATTTTTGTATATAAGATCATACTTGAAAGTTTTTTTTAATTAAAGGATACTTTTTCATTACTTTTGAGATGAACGTTTCTTTACAAGTGGTTTGTGCACATTCTTTAACAGCAAATACCATTAAGAGCTGCCTTTTTTTCAAAGACTTAATTCCACTGTTCACAATGGCAGTAAAGCAAAAAGTCTTCAGATGTCCTCAAAATGCTTGATAGTCTAACTCCCATTGTTCTTATTGGGACTGAGGATGTAATAAAGATGGACTCTTGTTTTGTTTTTGCATTTCAATGGTTCTCAGGTGTAGGTTTTTCTTCTTTTCTTCTCCTCTGCCTGTTTCTTTTGGGCAACTTGGTTCCAGGCTCTATGAATGCAAGTGTAGATAAAGGAGATGATTTTATACAGTCATGTCTACAGGCAGATAAACTTTCAGGTATGAAAAATAATAGCAAAAGTGACTACTACTCTTCTATGAATTTTTAAAATCTACCAGTTGTATTAAATCTAGTCAACATAGAGACAAGTAAGAAAGAGTGTGTGAGAATCCATGTACAGGAGAGAGTTTAAAAACCTATTCTGTATTTAATTAGAAATACATTCTGGTTATATTATTTGGATTTCTTGTTTGGTTTTCACAGAAGTTTTAACTGAAAAAAATCAAGGTTGTTCCTAGACAAAAACTGGAATTATGACTGAGAATGCATTTCAGTAATTGAGGGTAAAATAGGTTGGAGGGGTGTAGAAATTATCACCAAATAAAGTGGGTTAAACTTAAGAAATTCAGCAAGTTAGGATATGGAAATATGCCATTGGGGCATCCAAATAATCTTAAATCTTAGTTTGTAGGTGTCACAGCTATGAAAATATAGTTGAAGAGCTCAAACTAAATAGAAACATTTTAACTTTAGTATTGAGTTCCTTGAACTTGTTTTTGTGATAATTACACCAGACATGTACTCAAGAGACCTGAGATGTGCTCTTACCTGTAACTCCATTTTAATGTGTTTTTAATCTAGGAATATATATAACTGTATAACAGCATTTTGAAACCAGTGCTCAGTTGTGTGCTCCAAAACTTTTATACATTGAGGGAATCGCTCATGTGAAAAGTTGTCTGTGTGATGCCTTTCGATGCTGAGATTTAGTATACTTACATTTTCTTGTCTAATTCATGATTACTAAAATACGTTTTGTGATTAAGTATTTCACCCATATCACTGAACATAATCTTTATATTACTAAGAATTCAAAATCCAATAATTTAAAAAAATACATTTTGTAAAATTGCTCATATCAATGTGACAATGATATGGAAAGGAAATTAAATATTTGATTTTGATCAGTTGTCCAGCAATTGAGTATAGCTGGTTTTCACACCAAGTGCATTATTTCGTTTCTCTGAGTTCTAGATTGCTAAACTGCAGTGTCTTTTTTGCAATAAAAGTTGACTTTAAACACGTTTCCATCAGCTGTTTCCCCGATGTTAAAATGTTGTCTTTGAGTGATTTTTTTTCTCCCTGTGAGCTGCACCAGTACATAGTTAGCTGTAAATTGTAAATTAGTAATTGTAAATTAGTTCTCTATATTTGAAATATTTTTAATGGAAGACCCCGCAGTGGCACTAATAGAACCACTGTTAAATTCCAGTCAGTCATGCCTTTAGATATTTCTAGCACTTTTCCATTTTAAGATACGATAACGCAGAGATGAAATCCTCTTTTTTAAAAACTCAGTTAAACAAATGGATAGATAGTGGGGGGAACTAGACTTAAATCACTGATTTTAATCCCAGTGCATTTCACTCTTGTGTAGGGTGACCATATCTCCCTGTCCCAAATATGGGACAGGGAGCTATGGGCAGCTCCTCTTGGCTGCACCAAGCCCCGGAGAGCTGGTGCCCCACCCTCAGTCTTGGGGAAGCTGCGGCTGTAGCTGCTCCCAGCCCCACAGTCCCAGGGAGGCAGTGCCTGCAAATGCTCCTGGCCCCACCCCCAAACTCTGAGGGCCTAAATATGGGACAATTAGTCCCTTTAATAATAATAATAATAATAATAATAATAAAAAGTTGGGATGCCTTTTTGGCATCCCAAATACGAGACGGATTGTCACCCTATAGGTATCTTCAGCTATCAGCATATATGGATTTACATATTTATTGACAAGTATTAACAGAGGTGAGGCAGATAAATCTCCATAGCACATTTTATCTTAAAATTCAGCAGTGCATTTTCACAATGATTTTTGTGCAAACTTGTCATATTTTATTTGGCTTTCCACTTAAATTTAAAAATTATTGACCTAACTAGGATTTCTAATTTATATCATTAGCTTAGATATTTTCACAAAAGTAAATATTGAGCTGTGTTTTATGTGGACAATGATATATTGTCACAAACCTGTTTGAGGTTTCATTGATGCAGTTTAATACTTCTCTCAATTTTCCACTTAGTGCAAAAAAGGTAGTGGGCCAGATTTATACTTGGTATAGCTTAATTGAATTAAGGGGAGTAATACTATAGATTAATTTATCCCATTTTGTTTGTGTGACTGTGCTGCTGGTCTCACTTATAGTTCTAGACATACAATTTCACAGCCAGCTGCTGGGAGTTTTAATTTTATCACTTTCCGTTACGTGCCATAGTGCCTTCTCTCAAAGATGATTTCTTACCTTAATTACTTGGAGAATTGGATGCCAAAAATTAAAAATACTGCACTCCATATTTTACAATAGTGTTATTTTTGACAAATAAAATGTAGTATGTAATCATCAGTTTGTTGTTTTGATTTTGATAACTGTAACAATTCAGATCCCCAAATAATTCCTACAGGAGTAGAGAGTTAAGGAACCATTTGACAATCCAATTCCTATTTCTCTGTCTCCTCCCCCCAGAGACCAGCCACAGCAGGGCAGCCTCCCCTAGCCTAGACTCTTGTGGAACTCCAGGATCTAGAGAGAGAAGCAAGAAACCTGATGCTATGGGGTGCGAGGGCTTGTACGGTTTCCTGCATGTCACCTCTTTCCTTCTTTTCTATTAATCTCTGACCTTGGTATAGCTTTAAAACTTTTTATATTTTGTTTCGGAAGCTGTTACACAGAAAACACTTCCTTGCAGGGCAGTTGATCTAAATACAGGTTGAAACCAAGATTCTCTTGTTTGGCTGGACCATGGATGTTGCTGGACCACATGGACCCAGTCACAAGGGCCAGGGGAGGCAGCTAGACCAGCAGCTGGAGTCCTGGCCAGGGCAGCCACAGCTGGACTGGTGGCAGTTGGGACCAAGGGCAGCCAAGGAGCTGTGGTCTGGGAACAGCAGTAGGAGAGCCTCTAGCCCAGGAGTGGATGGGGCCAGGAAGCTATGGATCACTGTGCCTTGGGGCTGGGAAGCTGTGGCCCAGGCAAGCTCTAGGTAGCACTAGCAAATGGGCAGTCAGGGCTGGGGAGCAGGCAGCCAGACCTGGGAAAGCTACAACATGGGCAGGAAAGCAGGCTGCCAGACCAGGCGAGCCACAGCTAGGGAGCTACGGGCAACAGCTGGGAGGGGAGCCCAGGAGCAGGGGCTGAAGGCCAGCAGGGGAGCATTGATCTCAGGCCAGCAAAATCAGTGGCCTAGGAGGCAGGGAGGGACATTGAGCATTGGCTTTGTAAACCCAGTGTTGTGAGTTCAATTATTGAGGGGGCCATTTCGGGGTCTGTAGCAAAGAAAAAAAAATCTGTCATGGATGGTGATATAGGCCCTGCTGAGAGTGCAGGGGACTGGACTCAAACTCTGAAGGTCCTTTCCAGCTCTATGAGATAGGTATAGATATATCTCACTCAGGTCCCAAGGGTGCAGGCCCAGAGAGGTTCAACCTGTACTCGTGTGCATCTCTTATTCTCTCGTTTCAGGTTTGTGACCTGTTTGTCAATGCACTAAGAATTAGCAAATATACATGAAGACTAACCAGAGAAATTCAATTTAGAGACCTAAGCAGGCAAATGATAGAGACGGGAAAGGTAAAGTCTAAGTTTTTAAAGCTGTGTTTTCAATAGTCAAAAGCAGAGTAAAAGAAAATGATTGTTTCCTAAAACAAATGTCCTATATACCAATTTTGTATGCCTGTTTTTAAAATTAAAAATGGTTATTGAAAGAGCAGAACAAAGCATAATAAACAAGTTAATTTGCAGACTCAGTATCCATAAATATCTTGATGAACTTTGTTCAGATGAATTTAAAAGCTTCATTACGTATTCTGAAATGTTGATTTAGTTAAGCACTTCCTTATTCTCTATCTTGGTATAGCTGATCTGGCAAGAACTTTGACTGTAAGGCAAAAATTGAGAATGAATGCAAGAACTTTATGCACTCTGTAGTGGGAATAATAAATTGATTTGGAATGACTGCTATAATTACAACTATTTTTTCCAAGTGCCAGCCTGCCCTTCACAAACTTAGTAGTATTTAAGGGTAATAATCCCTGTCTGCTCTGAAAAACAGATTCAGTGTGACCCTTGGAGAGCTGTACAGCAGCTCTCAGAGATAGCAATTAAAAGTCAGCAACAACAAAACTGCAAAATCTCACCGTTAGCAGTGAATACTGTTTCTGAACACTTCCAGTGGGACAGACTGGAGACTGAAATCTGCTTTTTATCATAGCATAGAGGGGCAATGTAGACAGTGGAAATTTAAGCTTTTCTCATGCTGTCCTCTACGTCCCAAATGTGTCACTCAGGGACCACCAAGGCAAGATGCCAGTTGAGTCAGTAAAAGGCCTTCCTTGGGCATGACAAATAGACCCATGTCTAGTACAGCTTGATTTTAACATATTTCCCTAATTTACTTATAACATTGTATTACATTGTTAAGAAGAAACCTTAACTGTGATTCCTTGTAATTTTTAGTAGATTTAAGGAACAATGTGGTCCTATCTCTAAAACGAAGTTATGTGATAAAACAGATGGGTTATTTACAACATATATTACAGGATATGTCATCCATCTCCTTGCAAAATTGCTAATCCTGTATTTGTAATCTGGGATGCGTCTGTTGTCTATCAGTCTTTATATTAAAAAGAGCAAGGTAAGGCAGTGTATTTTCTTAGTTGATTGTTTATCCATTAGGAACAGAAGCAACTTAGAACTGGTATAAATCTAAATACTGATTGTTTTAGAAAAAGAGTTCAAAACAGTTTGTCATGCACCTGATAATAAGTGCAATAACCAAACACACAACTAATTTGAAAGGACAAACTGAGAATAATCTTACCTGTTGCTAGAGCTATTTTAGGTTAAATTACTTGGAGACTGTAAAGTTGTTTATTCACCTAGGTTATCTGGAAATCCTTTGAAGCTCTAGGAAGCTTGCCACTCATGGCAAATATACCTGTGGATAATAAGTCAATGTACACAAACTATGGTATGCTGTTTAAGAATTAATGGTGCGGGGGAGAAATCAGACTTCCACAGATTTAAAATCATAGTTTGTCCTGGTTGTTAAGAGACCTTTTGGTATGTCTGTAAGTCATATTAACAAAACAAAAAGCTGTGGCATTGTAAATTCTGTAACGAAAACAGTGTGGACACAGTTTTCGTAAAGCAAAACTTCAGGGATAATCTACCAAACTTAGATCTGTGGTGTTACTAAGATGCACTGAACAGATACTTGACTGTTGGTGAAGTACATTACTTCTGGCTAAGTTAAAGTCTTAAACACAGGACTGAACTAAAAATGAAAAGTAAAGCTTGATAGTGAATGCTTCATAGCTTCAAAAGTAAAGCTTGTGGATTAATAGTATAATACACAACTTTGCAAGGGAGTTGCATTTGATTTTTCTAAAAAATGTTTTACAACAAGAAAAATAATTTATACCGTATCTACATGACTGCCTAACCTCAAAATAAGCTATGTAATTTGCGCTATGCATAGCTTATTTCAAGTAGATTTTGAAATAGGCTATTTCAGCATGTGGTGCTTTCTAAACAGTGCTACATGTCAAAACAAAGTGCTGTTTCAAGGCATCGCTGCGATGAGGTGTACACAGATGTGGGATCATGTTTCTTAGATGTGGGTAGCTATTTTGGGGTACTGCCAATCTTGAAATCATGCCTACCCTCTAGATATAGTGTTATAGGCCTCTTTGTCACAGTTTTAAGACAATGACAACATTCTTTCTCCCACACGTTCTTGTGTCAAACCCAGAAAAGAGACAGAGATAATCCAGATATTACTGTGACAATACCCTGACACATTCTGGTATTTATGGTTTTTTTATTAAGGGTTCAGTGCTCCCTGTGCTCTGCTCCACCCTAACATTCTACCATACTGCTTGTCCTTTATTTATACATGTCCATCTCCCCTTTAAACCACAAACTGGAAATAAACTAAAGAGAGGCGCAGCCAAAACAGAATGGAAAATTTAATTCCTTGTCTATATGCTTAAAAACAGAATGAGAAAAGCTGATAGGAAGAATGAGAGAGGATGCCCCACTCTTCTACAAAAC
This sequence comes from Carettochelys insculpta, assembly GCF_033958435.1. Taxonomy (NCBI): domain Eukaryota; kingdom Metazoa; phylum Chordata; order Testudines; family Carettochelyidae; genus Carettochelys; species Carettochelys insculpta. Next base: position 18,568,548 of record NC_134152.1, read on the forward strand.
TACAATAAGGTTACCATTATTCCTTTTACCCTTACAGGAAATTGAGATATGCCTGCAAAAAGATTTCCTGGCGTGAGAACAGAGAACAGACTTTGCTCATCAGAGCTATCACAACAATATAACTTTGAGCAAATTGATTATTTGTAAAATAGCAATAATAATTTGATGCCTTCAGCAGCACTAAATCCACACTATTTTTTTAGTGTGTCATGAATGCCTGTAAAGGGTTAAACCCAGAGAGAGTGGGTTTTTGCTGGTAAGCAGCCAGGTGAGCCAATGGGAAGAGAGAAAGGGATCTATTGACTTAAAGCTGTTACCTGTTGAGGGGTTGGTCTTTTGTGTGGCTGGAGGGAAAAGAGACAGATTTTTTTAAGCCTGACCAGGGCTTAAGAAATTGAGTAAATATTCAGGCTGCATCAACACTACTAAATTCAAATTTATTTAAGTTGACTTTTTAAAGCTGGATTTTATAAAGTCAAAAGTGAGTGTCCAGAAACTCGACATAGTATGTTTCAATTGTCTTAGTTAGGTTTGACTGTCAGCAACGCATTGTGGGTACCTATCCCACAATGCTGCAGCTCCATTGCATTCTGGATTTTTGTGCCAGTGTACTATGGGGGAAAAAATGTGCTGCAAGTGCTTGTGGGTGTCCAATGTCGTCATCCCAGAGAGTGCAATGTCCGTACCCCTTCTATTGTTAGAAAACAAATAGCCCAAGAAATTATTTGAGCCGTTTTCCCAAAGTCTGCCCCGGCTCATGCTGATACATGGATCCTGAGCAGCGTAGAGCCATTGCACAGTGTGTTATTGCCACTTCTTGAAGTGGTGTGCAGTATTTTATTAGACAAAGCCAGTGGGAGGATAAGGTGGATGCAGATGATTTTGGAGGACTGGAAACAAGGAATGCAGAGCTGCTGCCTGCCCTGGCTGTATTTCATGCAGTGGAGCGCTAGTTCTGGAGATGTGAAAACAGCACCCGCTAGTGCATTGTTTGGAGGTCTGGGAAGACGAGTAGTAGCTGCAGAACTCACACGTGTGCAAGGCCACTTTCATGGAACTTTGTGATTTGCTGTCCCTCACCCTGAACCACTGTGATACCACTGTAAGATCTGCTTTGACAGTTCACAAGCAAGGGACAATGGCCCTGTGGAAGCTTGTAACACCTTGCAGCTACTGGTCAGGGGAAATCAATTTGGTGTGGGCAGATCTACAGTGAGGGTTGCTGTGGTCCAGGTGGCCAAGACTATCAATGCCCGTCTGCTCCAGAAAACCATGACTCTAGAAAATGTGCAGGACATATTGGACATCTTTGCTGCCAGAGGGTTTCCTAACTGTGCTGGAGTGACAGACAGAATGCACATTCCCATCCTGACCCCAGACCACATGGCCTCAGAGTACATAAACAGCAAGGGGCTATTTCTCCATGGCATTGGTTGCTCACAAAGGTCATTTCACTGCCATCTGTGTGGGAGGGTCAGGAAAGGTGCATGACGTGCATCTTTAGAAATAAAGGTCTGTACAGAAAGCTCCAGGATGGGACTTTCTTCACAGACTAGAAAATCAAGATTGGAAACATGGAGGTGCTCATAGTGATAGGGGGTGGCCCTGCTTACACTCTGGTACCTTGGCTCATGAAGCCATACACAGGTACCCTCAACTGCAGCAAGGACATGTCAACTATAAGTTGAGCAAATGCAGAATGGCAGTTAAGTGTGCACTTGGCCATTTAAAAGGCAGATTCAGCTGCCTTTGGACCTTTGCAAAGCCAGAATTCTCCCTGAGGTTGCAGTGTGCTGTATTCTCCATAACATTTGCAAATCAAAGGGGAAAATTTCATTCCAGCTGGGGTTGCAGAGGCAGATGTCCAAGGCAGTGCCTATGCACAGCTGGACACTAGGGCAATCAGCAATCCCTATGCAGAAAGCAATAAAAATCAGGGAGGCTATGAAAAATAGCTTTATGAATGAACAGACAGCCAGATGAATCTGCTGCATTTAACTATTGTGATACCATTCCCAACCCCACAATGATGTGTGCTTGACCTTTATGAAAGCATCTCCAACTGCATCCTTTCCCATGTGAACCAATAAATAACACTCTAGTTCTCACAAAAAATGTTTGTTTATGGCGTGAAGGTTAAGGGGTAGGAAAAAGAAGGGAATCCTGGCATCACATGTGAGCCTTTTTCAGTGTGGAGAAGTCCTGGGTGTGGACTGCAAGACTGCCCTTGTCCTCCCCCCTGTGTTTAGGGCCCCCTGATGAGGCAACATCAGAGGTGGGTGATCCACTACAGTTCCAGCATGGACTGCAGGATGTCATTTTGCTTCTTGACAGATATCAGGAGCTCTGCTGAGTCCTTTTTCCTCACTGGACAATGCTTTGCCACCGCTGCTGGGTTCACTGTCTGTCAGTAGCAGCTTGGTTCACCCCATCTGTGCCTGTTGAAGCTGCTGCAGGTTGAGGTCCTGTTTTGATTTTTCCTGCAGCGCAGTAATCTTGTATCCTGCACTCATGCTGCCATTGAAGACAGTCAAGATCAAAATGTAGATACAATTTTTAAATGTGACACAGTGCAATGACCCATACAATGAATGGGTCTCTGTTTTGATAATCACTACAATTTGTTTTCCAAGACCACTTTTGGCTTCTCAAGGATGACAATAAATTAACTTCAGCAGAACAGAAGCTAGTAGTTCTCCAGACCATTTTGTTGCAGACAGGGTAAGATCCTGGTGGCTAAGGGAGTGGGGAGGGTATGATACAAAGCCCTGTGAAATGTAAAGTGTGGAAAAAACCTTTCTTGGTGGCTCATCCTTAACCCTGTGCAGGGGAAAAAGCCATTTAAAGTGGGGAAGGCCTACACTGAACATGCCAGCGTCTGGGGGCAAGGTCTGACAGTCTGGAGAGGGGGCGAGGATCAGCCCTGTAAAATGTAAAGCATAGAAAAAAGCTCTCAGCAGCTCTTCATAAATCATTCACAGCCATGTGTTTGCAGGCTGGGTGGAGGAGCTGGAGAGCCCTCCAGCAGAGGGAAGAGATGGAGAGTCCACTAGCCATGTGATGCAGCAGGGCAGTCCTGGGAAATGTAAATGGTTAGGGAGCAGTGAGATAATGTTAAAGGGACAAACTTTAATAAAACTTCCCTTGTTTCTGCTAAGTTGTAAAAAGAGATGTCAGCCTCCTAAGAATAAGAGAGTGAAAAAACTTCTTAATCCTTATACTGTGTGAGCACGGGGCTTGCAAGTTTGCCAGAATGTTGTGTGGTTCCATGATGCCAGATTACTTACGGGTTGCCTGATGTGGCGAGGTATGCTATTGTGGAAGCTGGAATAAATCAGGCCCCTCCAAAAACCTTGTGTGAAAAATAAGAGTATCTGGCTGAGACCTTTATGGAGATATCCAAAAAGGATAAGCACACCATCCCCAGAAATATTAACAGGCTGTTCTAACCCACTTGTAGCCATTTAAAAAATATACTCACTAGAAGAGCCCTCTCCAGAATTGCTGGGCTCGGAAGCATTAGGTGCTGATGAAGGGACTGGCTCCATGATGAGGAAGAGATCCTGGCTGGCAGGATCAGCTTCCTCTGGTGTCTGCTGACTGGGAGCATCCTCTTCTTCATCAGTCTCCGCCTCCTCCTCACCCTTTCAGCTTTCACGGGAGAGCTGAGCATGGTCTCCTGAGGAGTCTGTGCAATCCTTGGAAACCATGGTTGGGTCCTTCCCAAGAACTGCACTGAGCCACTCTTAAAAGTGGCATGTTTTGGGAGATGTCCTGGATCACCCATTGGCTTCTTTCACCTTCTGATAATTCTGCCTGTGCTCCTTGATTTGGACCTGGCATTGCTCAGTGTCCTTGTGTACCCTTTTCCCTGGGAATTCTTCCCAAAAAGGTCTGCGTTTCTTTTGCTGGTTCAGTCTGCTCAGCATAGATTTGTTGTCCCACACAGAAGCGAGATCCTGGATCTTCTCATGGCTCCATGCTGTAGCTCTTTTGCAACCCTGAGAACTCTGATCAGAACTAGAACCCTGACAAGTCATGATGGCTAGATGCAATTGCTCCTGAGGTGTGCTATCCATGCTGGTCAGAGAGAAAATGAATTCAAATTCCTGGGCTTCCTGTTACCTACTTCTTATGCACCTGGAGAGCAGCAGAGATGAAAGCAGCCAGAAGGAACAACTGTGGGGCATTGTGGGATATTTCCAGAGGACAATAAAATCAATTTAAAGTAATGATGTGTAGGGAATGTGGCAGAAGGAATGCAGTGCTGCTGAAGGCTGGGAGGAATGAGTCTCCCAGAGGTCATCTGCATGAGAATGCAAAAGGTGTGCATGTGTGATACCTTTTCAGGCAAAGCCTAATGGGTAGCAAGTAAGCCATGAGATTTGGTCTATTGTAAACATGTAGTTGTAAAATCACAATTTAAGCTGACACTTAAGGTGGGAGTTGTGAGATCTCACCAATGCTCTGGGTTGTTGTGGGGGGACAGGGCAGTCGCCTTAGCTGTGTAAGACATTGATTACACAGGGCTCCCTGGTTTAAAGCATTGTGAGAGAGGAGGGGAGGGGTATGGGTTGAGCCAGCTTGCTGAGTGCCTTGGCCCTGCCTATGCCTTGGCCATATAGCTATAAGCCTGGCTTGACTAACCCTCCCCACCTGTTAAAAGATAGAGCTGGATACTAGGGTGTTTGTGAAACCCCACACTAGAGATACCAAGAGCTGAAATCACAGAGTGGCAGCTGAGGCCACACAGAGCTGAAATCACTGGGTTCTGCCTTAGGGCAGTCCCAAGCAGTGGGGTTAGGACTGGCGGACAACAGCAGGACCAGCGGGCGGCCGGTAGGAGCGGTGGCGGCAGACGACGGCGACCGGCGGCCGGCCGGTAGGAGCGGCGGCGGCGGCAGACGACGGCGACCGGCGGGCGGCCAGTGACAGCAAGGGGAGGCTGCAGGCAAGTGGACAGCTAGTATTGCCCTGGTGATGTATATGTGGGCTTTGAGTTTGGGACTGTACCGCAGAGGGTACACCCTGTAACTGTGTGTGTGTGGAAAAGGGCCAAGAGCCCCAGCAAGAGACTGGGTTCTACTGCATATGGGGATGGTATCTGGGTAAAAGGAGTTTTGTCTCTTCTGTGCTGAGATATACTGCATCTGTCGCTGTAACCTTGGGGTAGGTTACGGTCATTAAACAAGCCATTTCTATCTCAGACTCTGTGCTTGCGAGGGGGGGGGAGAACCACCTTACAGGCACCCAGCACGGGGGTGAAATTGTCCCAGGCCACTGGGTGGGGGCTCGAGCCGGTTGATTGTATCCTTGATAGGAAAACCCCACAAGAGTTGAACCCGGCCCTTCTGGCAGGCATCTGGCGTTAACAGAAGGGTTACATAAGTCGGGGCTGGTCCGGGATATCTTTTGCTGGGTAGTACCCCTCGCAAGCACACACACACATATATATATATATATATATATAACATTGTAAGAAGCAGTTGTTGTTGCGGGATAAGTTAGAGTTTATACCATGGCTGGCCGTATGCTAGAAGAGTGGTGTGAGGAGTTGGGTATTGACCCTAGGAATTGTCTATTAGTTTTAGGGATACCTGAGAGTATGGAAGATGGCCCGATTGAGGCCCTTCTAATAAAAGCCATTGATTCTCTAACGAGGTGTCGCATACGGGGGCGTAGACCTCAAGTAGACGACAAAGCATTTGTGGTGATATGTGAATTGCCAGTAGCTGTGGACTCTTTGCAGATCCCAAGTGAGATAAAGATTCCCACTGGCACTTTGAAAGTTGTGATCGCCAAGGCCTTTGCAACAGGCCCCGCTTCACATGCTGTATTTGAGGAGAAGATGACAGCCTTTTTGGCACAGGAAGGAAAGACTATGGCTGACGTGTCAAGTCTACTGAGTGCTGAACCATTGGCCCCTGGCCCTTCTATGGATGTATGGGCCAAAGCTTTGGGACAAGCATTGGAGAAGGTCCTGCAACCTCATCATGAATCTAGTTCATACCGTAAGTTACGCTTATTTTCGGGTGGTGCGGTCCCAATACCCGGGGAAGAAGCGTTTGAACCCTGGTTAGAACATACCACTGAAATGCTCCGAGAGTGGGCAGTACCTGAAGCTGAAAAGAGAAGGCGATTGATAGAAAGTCTCCGGGGTCCCGCGCTGGATGTCATTCGGACGTTGAAGCTGGGTAATCCGGAGGCTAGTGCAAATGACTGCTTAGAAGCTCTCAATCATGCCTTTGGGAGGACTGAAGATTCGGAGGAAGTTTATTGCAAATTCTTGAGCACCAGACAACAGAGAGGCGAAAAGTTATCAACCTATGTTCAGAGGTTGGAGAAACTACTGCAGAGAGTTGTCTTGCATGGAGCCATCACAGTGGAGCAAATGGATCGAACTCGAGTGTCCCAAATTGTGAGGGGAGTGCAATACCAGCACCCAATCCTATTCCACCTTCGGTTAAGGGAACGACTGGCGGGCCCACCCAGCTATTCGCGATTGATTAAAGAGATCCGAGAAGAGGAAGAAAGGCAGGCCACCAGTGAGAGCGGGGACACTCAACCATCCAAACATGGCAGCACGGCCCCCTCGCAACTCCCCAAAACATTGATGGTGAATGGTGGAGAGGAGCTTGCCCAAAGAGTGCAAGACCTGATGGTGCAGGTGGACGAACTGAGGGGTGCTGTAGGTTCAGCCCGGGCACCAGGGAGTGGTGAACAGCTAGCAGCAGCGGTCCATAAGATTGGGCTCAGGACAGCTACTTCTGCAGGCCGGCCAAGTAAAGGATCCTTCTTCTGCTACAAATGTGGTCAGGAAGGACACACTGCAGCAAGATGTCAAAATAAGGAAGATCCAACACTGGTGTACCAAAAGCTGAGGGCCACCTGGGAAAAGTCGGGAAACGGCTACAGGGTCTGGGAAAGGAGCCGCCCACACCCTCGGGAAGCGAGGGCTCCCCTAGAAGAGACAGACCCACGGCTTTCCCACGAGGACTAATAGGACCTAGAGCAGAAGTCAATGTGAAAATAGAAGGGGTGGAATGTACAGCCGTCCTTGATACAGGGTCTCAAGTGATGATCATATTCCAGTCATTCTATCAACAAAGGCTTGGGCACCTGCCTATCCAGCCATTGACAGGTCTCGGCCTGTGTGGACTCAGCCTGAATGAATACCCCTATGCGGGGTATATCATCGTGCACCTAGAGTTCCCAGAAGATGTGGCAGGGGTAAGAGAGGAGGTGGACACAGTTGCCTTAATATGCCCTGACCCCAAGGGGATCTCTGACGTGTCGGTGCTCATAGGGACCAACTCCAGTATCTTTAAAGTACTGGCAGAATATTGCAGATGACGGGCCGGGGACCAATACCTGAGCACCCTGATGATTCATGCACTTTGTGCTGAAGCCTACAAAAAATTTGAGGATTCTAAACAGGAGTTGCCTGAACTACCAATGGGTACCCTGAGGTATGCGGGCACAACTCCCATAGTAGTGCCTGCAAGGACAGAGCAAGAGGTGCTCACTAGGAGTACCTGGCTAAAGAGCTGCGGAGGGACTCTAGCTATGGTAGAGCAACCAGCTGATGGAGGCCTTCCTGAAGGAGTGCTGGTTCCCAGTGGAGTTATAGCCTTACCCGCTGAAGCCCAGGAAGAGGTGACTATACTAATCGCTAATGAGACGAGTCGTGATATTGTTGTAAAGCGAGGGCAAAAGATAGCAGACCTTTTTGAGCCCGATGCAGTGGTAAAGCCCCAGTGTGGTACTCCGGCCCCAACGACAGATCCAGAAAAATTCGACTTTGGAGATTCACCACTGTCTGAGGAATGGAAGACGCGGTTAAGGGAAAAGCTTTGCAAGAGAACAAAGGTATTCTCACTGCATGAGTGGGATGTGGGATGTGCAAAAGGGGTTGAACATAACATCAGGCTGCATGATTCTCGACCCTTCCGGGAGAGATCTAGGAAGATCGCCCTTTCTGAGATGGAAGATGTGCGACAGCATCTTCAAGAGCTGGCAGAGAATGGCATCATTACAGAGTCCCGCAGCCCATATGCTTCACCCATTGTTGTGGTCCGTAAAAAGAATGGAAAAATCCGGATGTGTATTGATTACCGCACCCTAAACAGCCGTACGGTGACTGACCAGTACACTATGCCTCGGATCCAAGATGCCTTAGACTGCCTGCTAGGAAGCCAGTGGTTCTCAGTTTTAGACCTTCGAAGTGGATACTATCAGATTCCTTTGGGGGAAGAAGATAAAGAGAAGACAGCCTTCATCTGCCCATTAGGATTCTACCAGTTTGAACGCATGCCGCAAGGGATTTCCGGGGCACCAGCCACATTCCAGCGTCTTATGGAGAAAGTTGTAGGAGACATGAACCTACTGCAAGTCTTGGTTTACTTGGATGACCTGATCGTATTCGGAAGAACATTGGAGGAGCATGAAGAAAGACTTCTTAAGGTCCTCGACCGGTTGGAGGCCTATGGGTTGAAACTTTCTATTGACAAATGCCAGTTTTGTAGAACATCGGTGAAGTATGTGGGTCACATTGTGTCCCAGGAAGGTGTGAGTACTGATCCAGACAAAATAGAGGCACTGGTCACATGGCCACGTCCCAACAATTACCGAGAGCTTAAAACCTTTCTTGGATTTAGTGGATATTACCGTAGATTTGTGGAACATTATGCGTCCATTATCAAGCCTTTGAATGATCTCACTCGTGGATACCCGCTCAACAAGAGCAAGGCTAAGACCAAGGGTAAGGGGGGGCCCTCAAGACTGCCAGGGCAGAAGTGCCGTGGCCCTCTAGAGCCTTTTGGATCACAATGGGAAGAGAGGTGTGAGAAAGCTTTCCGAGAGATCATTAACTGCCTAACTCATGCTCCAGTCCTCGTGTTTGCTGACCCAAACAAACCCTTTATCTTGCATACGGATGCCAGTTTGGAAGGGTTAGGGGCGGTGTTATACCAAGACGTGGACGGCAAACATAGGCCTGTGGTCTTCGCTAGCCGAGGATTGTCTGACAGTGAGACCCGTTACCCGATCCACAAGCTGGAGTTCTTGGCCTTGAAGTGGGCCATCACTGAGAAGTTTCGTGACTACCTATATGGTGCTAAGTTCCAAGTATGGACAGACAACAATCCATTGACATATGTATTGACAAGTGCTAAGCTGGACGCCACTGGGCAGAGATGGGTGGCTGCCTTGGCCAGCTACGAGTTCAGCCTACAGTACCGATCGGGCAGAAGCAGCATTGACGCCGATGCATTGTCACGACGCCCACAGCCACAAGAGATTGCTGAGATTCCTCGAGATGGAGTAAGAGCCATTTGCAATGGAAGTTATCACAAGCCCCAGGCCCCTGAGAGTTGCATTGCTGAAACTCTAGGTTTACCACCCGAGAGTGTGCCGTCGGCCTCTGTGAACTATATTGTGTTGGATCAATCGCCATTGCCTAGGCTCAATGCAGCGGACTGGCAAAAAGCCCAGTTGCAAGATGCCGACATCCGTGATACCCTACTCGCAAAAAGAGAGGGGCAAGACCCTCGAACCATTGTTCCCTCCACTCCGGGAAGTAAAATACTACTAAGGGAGTGGAACAAACTGAGACTGATACACGGCGTGCTGCACCGGGTCACCGTAGATCCATTGCAAAATCGACGAACACAACTGGTACTACCGACCGAGTACAGGGTTCTGGCCATGAGGGCTCTGCATGATGATTTCGGACATTTGGGTATGGAAAGAACACTTGAGCTTCTCCGTAATAGGTTCTATTGGCCCCGGATGGCTGAGGATGTACGCAGGAAATGTGAGACGTGTGCTCGATGTGTTCAACGCAAAACTCTGCCCACTAGAGCAGCCTATCTGCAGAGCATCACGACCAGCAAACCCTTGGAACTGGTATGCATTGACTTCTTGTCTCTGGAGCTGGATAGGAAGAATATTGGAAACATCTTAGTGGTAACTGATCACTTTACCCGATACGCCCAGGCCTACCCCACACAGGACCACCACTATGGCACGGGTATTGTGGGAAAAGTACTTCTCAGTGTTTGGACTCCCAACTCGGATACACTCTGACCGAGGGCGAGACTTTGAAAGTCAACTCTTAAAGGAGGTGCTAAGAGTGGCAGGAATAAAGAAGTCCAGGACAACCCCTTACCACCCACAAGGGGACCCTCAGCCAGAACGGTTTAACCGAACCTTATTGGATATGCTGGGGACATTGCGCCCGGAGCAGAAAGCGGCCTGGAGTCAACATGTTGCTTTTTTGGTGCATGCCTACAATGCCACAAAGAATGATGCTATGGGAACCACCCCGTATTTGCTAATGTTTGGACGAGAGCCCAGACTACCAATAGACATGTGTTTCGGGGTGTCAGGGGATGGGGAAGGCTATGAGACACATTTGCAGTATGTTTCCCGACTAAAGGAAAAGCTGCGGGATGCCTACCGTTTGGCTACGGCAGCTGCCTGCAGGAACACAGATCGTAACAAACACCGGTATGATGCAAGAGTGCGCCCTCAGGAGCTCCAACCTGGGGACCGAGTTCTCCTGCGGAATCTAGGGGTTGCTGGTAAACACAAGATTGCCGATAGATGGAAGGCAACACCCTACCTGGTGGTGGAAAGACTTAAGGACCTACCTGTTTACAAGATTAAACCTGAGAGCGGATCAGGGCCAATGAAGACCGTACATAGGAATCTCCTACTGCCTGTGGGAGAGTTGGTTGGTGCATCTGCAGAGATGGACTATGACATATGACCAGGTGCAAGGTCACATCCATTACCCAACACAGGCAGTGGGTGCAGTGGAGATGATCTTCCCTTATACAGCACCTTCGAGAGTGATTCTGAAGAGAATGAGATTCCCATGGAACACCCTAGAGTGGGAACCAGATCCCAGAGTCTATTGCAGGAACCTGGGGAAAGGGCAACACCTTTGGCACTGAATCCCAGAGCAGAAGTGTTTAGGCCCCAGCCTGGGGACCCTCCTTCCACAACAAGACTAGTCTGGGATGATGAACCTGCCCCAACTGCCGACAGTTTGGAGGAGAACCAGGCATGTGCAGCTACACCCCCATTAGCTGACGGAGACATTTTTGTCTGGGATATCCCAGTCTAGCTGCGTCTACACGTGCACGCTACTTCGAAGTAGGGGCACTAACTTCAAAATAGCGCCCGTCGCGGCTACACACGTCGGGCGCTATTTCGAAGTTAACTTCAACGTTAGGCGGCGAGACGTCGAAGTCGCTAACCCCATGAGGGGATCGGAATAGCGCCCTACTTCGACGTTCAACGTCGAAGTAGGGACCGTGTAGACGATCCGCGTCCCGCAACGTCGAAATTGCCGGGTCCTCCATGGTGGCCATCAGCTGTGGGGTTGAGAGATGCTCTCTCTCCAGCCCCTGCGGGGCTCTATGGTCACCCTGGGCAGCAGCCCTTAGCCCAGGGCTTCTGGCTGCTGCTGCAGCAGCTGGGGATCCATGCTGCAGGCACAGGGTCTGCAACCAGTTGTCGGCTCTGTGGATCTTGTGTTGTTTAGTGCAACTGTGTCTGGGAGGGGCCCTTTAAGGGAGTGGCTTGCTGTTGAGTCCGCCCTGTGACCCTGTCTGCAGCTGTGCCTGGCACCCTTATTTCGATGTGTGCTACTTTGGCGTGTAGACGTACCCTCGCAGCGCCTATTTCGATGTGGTGCCGCGCAACGTCAAAGTTGAACATCGACGTTGCCAGCCCTGGAGGACGTGTAGACGTTATTCATCGAAATAGCCTATTTCGATGTTGGCTTCACGTGTAGACGTAGCCTCTGTGAGCAAGAGACACAAGGGCCAACGCGGGTGGAGGGGGAGTCCCCGGGTGGATGCCCCTTGCCCCTGCTGCCAGAGGAGGACCCTGCCCCTGTTATCCCCATCCTCAATAGGCGAGATAGAGCCATAAAGCCCATAAACAGACTAACTTATGAGGCACCTGGAGGAGTTGGGGAGGATGTAATACATCTGGCACACAGACTTGTAGAAGCCATAGTGAGCTTTCTCAGGCCATTAGAGGGGAATTCGTGTGGATGTTATAATCAAAACAGTGTTTTGCCGGGACGTCAAATTCTCAGCTGGGGGGAGGATGTAGGGAATGTGGCAGAAGGAATGCAGTGCTGCTGAAGGCTGGGAGGAATGAGTCTCCCAGAGGTCATCTGCATGAGAATGCAAAAGGTGTGCATGTGTGATACCTTTTCAGGCAAAGCCTAATGGGTAGCAAGTAAGCCATGAGATTTGGTCTATTGTAAACATGTAGTTGTAAAATCACAATTTAAGCTGACACTTAAGGTGGGAGTTGTGAGATCTCACCAATGCTCTGGGTTGTTGTGGGGGGACAGGGCAGTCGCCTTAGCTGTGTAAGACATTGATTACACAGGGCTCCCTGGTTTAAAGCATTGTGAGAGAGGAGGGGAGGGGTATGGGTTGAGCCAGCTTGCTGAGTGCCTTGGCCCTGCCTATGCCTTGGCCATATAGCTATAAGCCTGGCTTGACTAACCCTCCCCACCTGTTAAAAGATAGAGCTGGATACTAGGGTGTTTGTGAAACCCCACACTAGAGATACCAAGAGCTGAAATCACAGAGTGGCAGCTGAGGCCACACACAGCTGAAATCACTGGGTTCTGCCTTAGGGCAGTCCCAAGCAGTGGGATTAGGACTGGCGGACAACAGCAGGACCAGCGGGCGGCCGGTAGGAGCGGCGGCGGCAGATGACGGCGACCGGCGGGCGGCCAGTAGGAGCGGCGGCGGCGGCAGACGACGGCGACCGGCGGGCGGCCGGTAGGAGCGGCGGCGGCGGCAGACGACGGCGACCGGCGGGCGGCTGGTGACAGCAAGGGGAGGCTACAGACAAGTGGACAGCTAGTATTGCCCTGGTGATGTATATGTGGGCTTTGAGTTTGGGACTGTACCGCAGAGGGTACACCCTGTAACTGTGTGTGTGTGGAAAAGGGCCAAGAGCCCCAGCAAGAGACTGGGTTCTACTGCATATGGGGATGGTATCTGGATAAAAGGGGTTTTGTCTCTTCTGTGCTGAGATATACTGCATCTGTTGCTGTAACCTTGGGGTAGGTTACGGTCATTAAACAAGCCATTTCTATCTCAGACTCTGTGCTTGCGAGGTGGGGGGAGAACCGCCTTACAGGCACCCAGCACGGGGGTGAAATTGTCCCAGGCCACTGGGTGGGGGCTCGAGCCGGTTGATTGTATCCTTGATAGGAAAACCCCACAAGAGTTGAACCCGGCCCTTCTGGCAGGCATCTGGCGTTAACAGAAGGGTTACAGATGTTTCCACACTAGCATTAATTTGACTTTTTTACATTTGAACTTGGCATTACACCACATGGGAAGAAAGTCTACCTTAGCACCCCTTCAAATCAACCTGATGGTATTTGCAGTGAAGACAATCACTTTCTAAAACTGAGCTAAGTACTTAAAATTGACTATATGCTGTAGTTAGGCATAACCTCAGGCCTCAATGAGATCTGGGCATACAGATATACAAGTAGAAAGGAAATGTTTAGTTTGATGCAATCAGACTTTTTTATTTTGAGTTTGTTCTCGGACTTTGCAGGCTGGCTGATGTCCTTTTTGGCAGTCACTTGATAATGAGTAGGACATCTTCATGTCACCCTCCTATTTATGAGTCCATTGATGGCTGATCAGCCCAATTCTGGACCCACAGATCTTATCACAAAAGAGGCAGGTATTAGTAGTTGTTGGAGAGGTGTGGGGCAGTTTGATGCTCTTTTCTTCTCTGCCTGTCCTCATCTGCACTGTGGTGGGGCCTCTCAAATTGCTCCACCCCCTCATAGATTACTGTTTTCCACTGGGCATGGTCTTGGGCAAGGTTCTCCCAAGTGTCAACATCAATGCTGCACTTTTACATGTGTGCCTTCAGCATGTCCTTATATCACTTCCACTGGCTCCCAAAGCTTCTCTGTCCTCCCTCCAATTTGGAAAACAGAATCTGTTCTGGGTGGTGCTGATCAGACATCTGAACCATGTGACCAGTCCAATGAAGCTGTTGATGAATGGTAGTGGCTTCAATGCTGGTCATGTGTGACTCTTCCAGGATGCTAGTGTCTGTGCACCTTTCCTCCCAAGAGATATTTAGGATTCTCCTGAATCCATGATATTGTTCAGTGCCTTCAGATGACACTTGTATGTTGTCCAGGTTTCATATACATATAGAAGCGTTGGAACAACCACTGCACGATATACAAGGAGCTTTGTCTTGGGATAGATGTCCTGGTTCCTGAACACCCTTTGTCTCAGGTACGCAAAAGCAGAGCTTGCATGGCTCAGACAATGCTGGATTTCTGCATCAATGTTGACTTTAGTGGAAAGATTACTTCCAAAGTATGGGAAGTGCTCCACATTTTCCAGCAGTTCTCCATTGACTTCAGTAGAAGTGCATGAGATTGTTCTGTCAGTGAAGGCTGGTGGAGAAGCTTGGTTTTTTTGATGCTCAGTGTGAGGCCGAGATTCTTGTATGCTTCAGTAAAGGCACTTAAGATGGTCTGAAGAGTTGTGAGAGAGAGAGCAACAACCCATATGGTCATCTGTGTACTGGAGCTCCATGATCAAGGTTGTGGAGGTCTTGCTTTTAGCCTTCAGCCTCCGGAGATTGAAGAGCTTTTCATTCATTCTATAGACAATCTTCACACCATCTGGAAGCTTGCCATCAATGAGGTGAGGGGTCAGAGTGATGAAGATGCAGAACAGTGATGGGGCAATGACACAGCCTTGCTTGATTCCCACTTTGACCTCAAAGGGGTCGTTTTGGGATCCATTGTTGTTCAATACTGTGGCATTCATGTTGTCGTAAAGCAGCTGTAAAATGCTAATGAATATTTTGGGACAGCTGAGCTTTGAGAGGATGGTCCACAGGGCACTACTATTGACTGAGTCGAATGCTTTAGTCAGGTTGATAGAACTCATATATAAGGCTTGGTTGTGTTCACAACATTCTTCTTGCAGTTGCCAGGCAGTGAAGATCATGTTCGCTGTTCCTCAGGATCGTCAGAAGCCACACTGGGATTCTGGGAGAATTTCTTCTGAGAGTGGCAGGAGTCGCTTTGCAAGGGTTCAAGCTAAGATGTTCCCTGCCATTGCCAGGAGGGAGATGCCATGATAGTTTCCATGGTCCAACTTGTTGCCCTTCTTGAAAAGACTGACAATCTGTGTCTCTCTAAAATCTTGTGGCATCTGCTCCTTCTTGCAGATCCAAAGAATCAGGAGGTGGAGCTGTTTGTGGAACTCTGGCCCACCTCTGAAGACTTTGGGGATTCTGGCTAGTCCAGTTGCCTTGTTGCACTTAATTGGTTTGATGGTAGCTTGGACCTCACTCGGTGAGAAATGTTGCAAGATCATTTCTAGGAGGTTGCTGAGGGATTTGTTCAAGGGATTCTAGGGCCATGGTGGAGGGGCAGTTAAAGAGCTCAGTACAGTGCTCCCTCCAGTGAGAAGCGATGGGTTCATTGTCTTTCAAGAGTTGAGTACCATCCTTTGATCTCAGGGGATTGATTCCATGGTTTGTTGGTCCATAAACAGCTTTGGTAGCATTGAAGAAAACTCGTGTTTTTGATGTCTGTGAGACGCTGGAGTTCTTGCACCTCTCAGTCCACCACTGTTTTTTCAGAGTCCTTGTTTTATGTTGCACTTCTGCCTTGGCCTTGGCATGAGATTCTCTTTTCATTTTGTAATTGATGCCCCTTTGCCATGCCCTAAAGCTTTCCTTTTTTGACTCAATCAAGCATTCATTTTCTACAACATTCTCATCAAACCAGTCCTGATGCTTTCTGGTCTGGTAGCAAATGGTTTCTCCACAAGCTCCAGTGATGGCATTTTTCAACTGACCCCAGTGTTCTTCCACATCTTCAGGGTATATTGTTGGTAGCTTCCTTTGGAGCACTATCTGGAAGTAATTTTGTTTGATGGGGTCCTTCGAGCCTTGTACAATGATCTTTCATGGGATCTGCTTTCTCTGACTTCTTCATTTGGTGACAATCCTAATCGCTATTGTGGATCAAATAAGGTGTTGATCAGTCCAGCAGTCATTAGCACTAGTTATTGCACATGTGAGAAGGACATCATGCTGATCCTGAGCACGGACAATGACATAGTCTATGAGGTGCCAGTGCTTCGATCAAGGATGTTGCCATGAGGTCTTAAATTTTGTTTTTCTGGCTAAACAAGGTGCTCATGATGATGAGCTCGCTTTCTGCACATTTTGTAAGGAAGAGCACTCCATTGGAATTGCTGTTGCCGACTCCTTCGTTCCCATTGATAGTCTGTCAGAGAGCCACGTCTCTTCTGATGTTGGCATTGAAATCTCCCAAGAGAATAATCTTGTCTTCTTTGGGTATGTCTTTCAGGACTGTGTCCAGTTGGGTGTAGAACTTTTCCTTCAGGTCATCTTCAGCGTCCAGAATGGGTGCATAAGCACTGATAACAGTTGTCTATTGGTTTTTGGGAAGCTTCAAGAGGGGAATCATGAGATGCTCACTGATGCCTACAGGGACGTCAGATTGGATCTTTGTCAGTTTGTTTTTGATGGCAAGTCCTAGTCCATGAATTAGTTTTTTTTCCTTCGAGGTTCCTTTCCAAAAAATGTTTCCTCTACCTTTTTCTCTTAAGTGTCCTCCTTTTGGTCTACATGTTTCTGCCAGGGCAGTGATACCAACGTTGAATAGTCACAGCTTGTGAGCAATAATTGCTGGGCATCTTTCAGGTTCTTCGCTATCTGGGTTCTCCATTACAGTCTGAATATTCCATGTTCCAAAATTTACTGTTTGATTTCAACCACATGGAGGTGAACACACTGAACGTGGTTATCCATTTGGGGGACAGAGGTGGACTATGTTTAGGGCTCCTTTTCTAGCCCTCTCCCCATGTGGGTTGAGAAGAGTGGATCCTAAATAGGGCTGCTCAGTCATGGATGCAGCCCACAGGGAGACCTATACTTATCTCTTAGAACTGGAAGGGACCTTCAGAGGTTATCAAGTCCAGTCCACTGCCTTCTCAGCAGGACCTATCACTGTCCCTGGCAGAAGTTTTTTAAAATCGGTTTGCCCTAGATCCCTAAATGGCCCCCTGAAGGATTGAGTTCACAATCCTGTGTTTAGCAGGCCAGTGCTCCAATCACTGAACTATCCTTCTCAAGTGTGTCTTCCTGGGTTTTAAAGAGGGGTTTTCTTTCAGCTACCTCCCAAGGTTAGGGAACTCGTCATCTTGGGAAACTTTTAATCAAAAGCCTGTAAAGGCAAGGTATTTTTAAGGTATCTTGCAGGCCCCACCTTCTGCACTCAGAATGTCAGAGTGGGGATCAGCCTTGACAGAGTTGTTTATGTTGGTCTGAAAATATTCAAATTTACTCATTACACTGCATGCAAAAAACATACATGAAGCTCCACAAAGCTTGGCAGCATGGCCACTGGGCTTGAGATATTGGGAGGAGTTCCTGTTAACATCCTTGTAATGCTAACTCAGCACAATTCACCTCCTTTCACTTTGTTCCTCAGTTCATGAAGCCTAAGGCAGGGTTGGAACAAACTTTACACTGGGCTCCACTTTTTATCCCTGAAATTAGCAGGGCCCCCTTAACCCATCAAATGAAATCCAAGCTGATGGAAATTTCAGTTATGTTCATATAAAAACACTTTGGCAATAAAACAAAAAAGCAGTTTTGTAGCCCTTTAAAGACTAACAAAATAAATTATTAGGTGATGAGCTTTTGTGGGGCAGACACACTTCTTCAGTACAGACTAACATGTCTGCCTTTCAGCATGTATAAGAAAATAAGTATGTAGAAGGTAAAAACTTGATCAATTGGTATTTAAACCTGAATACACATACAAACAGTAAAATTTACACATTTTAATGAGATGGATGAGCCTGAGACCCAGCAGCCAATCATGCTGCATCCCCTTTATGAAATTTCACACCCCTTGAAGGGGCTCTGCCCCCAACTTTGCTCACCACTGGCTGAAAGCATGAAAAGACAGCATCAACTGTGATGAAGCATTGCTAGCTGGGCAGGACTATGTGTCTTGAGTGTCTATTGTCCTGTCATACCCATACTACATATTATATTGCATCATAACCTCATACGCTCTCAATTCTTCTCCATACACAAAGTCTGCACTTACAGTTTTTGCCCGTTTTGATGATTTGCTGATTTGGGTGTGTGTATATGTGTGTGTGTGTTTCTGAGCAAATACACACCTTCCAATCCTGTAGCCCACAACCAATCAGTCTCCATTCAAGAAATGTTTTAGGGGGGAGGTCACAGTTTCAAGCCTGTCTCTTTAGCTTCAGTTTTGGAACATTCTCCATATTTTCTCATGCCTTTTACACTTTATATATGAAGTTTCACTCTTTCTAAGTATGCTGCTACCCTCCTATTAAAATCAGTCTGCTCCATGGCTGCGATTTGGAAGCTATTGAAAGTATCTGGCTCCTGCAACAAGTACCAAGACCAATTTATCAACAGCAGAGCCGCCCGGTCCATAGGATGAACTGGGGTGGCTGCCCCAGGTCCTGTGCTTTTTGGGGTTTGGCATCCTATGGTGGGGAGGGATGGGAAGGTGAGTTACCTGGGGCTGGGCATGGCAGCAGCGGGGGGTTGCCTCCCTCCCCACATTTACCATGTAAGCAATGTGAGTTGCAGCTTGCTCTACTCTACTGCATTCTCCTGGTTGATTGAGCCCCATGGCAGTGCGAAGTGGCCTCTGCTACCTATCGCCTCCCAAAAAATGGGGTGCAGCAGGCCAGAAGGGCACAGTGGAGCAGAATGCTGCTCCTGTTGCCTATGTGGTGAATGAGGGGTTGAGGGAGCAAGGGAAGGGGACTGCCTGTTGCTGCTATTGCCTGCTGCTGCGTCCTGCCCTAGGTAATCCCTGGCCCAGTTGGTTGGGGAGGGCATAAGGAGAGGGTGGAGTGGGGAAGGGGCAGGAGCTGCTCTGCAGGGGTGTTGCCCCAGGCCCTATGGAGGGATTTTTTCTCACACTTCTACCCCTGTCCCATCAGCCCTGATCAACAGCACCAGTCATTGTTTCTGTGTTCACATACAACCACCTCTGTTTGAAGCATTTTCACAATAAATGAATTCCCTTCCCTCAATTCCAGTGATGTTTGTTAGCCATTCATCTTCATCTAGTTTAGGGCTCTGGACTTACTGTGAAAATTCTCTGATTGTTCTCAAATCTGTCCGCTATGGTATCATACACTGTTGCTCTCCATAACGCAAGGGCTTAGGCTTACTTACAGAACTTGTGTTTAAAAGTGAGAGATGGGTTGGTGATGGGCTGCAGGATCAGAAGGTATGTATTTGCTCAGACTAAGTTAACTTTATTAAAAAAATAGACCACCACAAGGTAGATACCAACTGCTGTTTGCAATTCTCTTATCAGTGCCTACAGTCCAGATTCACACCCTACATTCCCATGGTCTCTATACCCACACCTCACATTCTTACACAACTACTCTCTCACATAGTCTTGAACATCCAGGGACCTGTCAAAGTGGAACTCCCTGTCTGGAAACACAGGAGCAGGTCTGTTATTCTCTAGGACTGTGTCTACACTGGAGCAATCTGTCAACAGACAGTACTGTCAGAAGATATCTTCTGACAAAACTTCTGTTGACAGATTGTGGCCAGACTGCAAAATGGATTGCAAGAGGACTGCCTGGCTGCTCTTGACAAAATGGCCAATCGGAAGCACAGCAGACAGGGCTGCCTAGTGTCCCGGAAGCCCTGTCTGTCGACAGAAGGCCCCCGGGAACATCCAGACTGGTTTTCTGGCATCCTGCCTCAAGGGAAGTGGCAGAATGCTTTCAACAAAAGTGCTGCATTCTGTAGATTTACTGTTGATAGAACACCTTGGGAATGCGGATGCGCTGTGGGTTTTATTGACAAATCCCCAGTTTTGTCAACAAAACTCAGTAGGGTAGACATAGCTTAGGAGTCTAGGTTTAGAGACACAGAAGGAGGGGGACGCTACTGTTTATACCACTGTGCTCTGATGATATTCTGGAGGTGTCATGAAACTTTAAGCAACAAGGTCATATAAAACACCACAGAAACAGGAAAGAGTTGTCCTCAGATGATATCCAGCTTTTAACAACAGTTGCAGCCAGCATAGTTTTGATCCCAGTAGGAACAGGCTATATTTGTCAAGGGAGTTATACTCCTGAATCATAAAGCATTCTAAAATCAGTCTGAATTTTTGCATTCAGACTTTGCATATAATAAATTGTACCAGGCACTGAACTGCCACTTTAGGCACCTAAATCCTATAATCCAGTCAGCACTGGTATTCACAAAAACTTCGCTTAGCTCCCACTTGGTGAATTTACCCTGGTCTGTCTTAAGTGAGGCAGAATACAAAGTGCCTAAGTTACATAACACTGTTCTCATTAAACTAACAAATAATTCTTTTTTAACAATTTCCCAAGAATTAGATCATACTCCATCATTTATATGCAATACCCTGAGTATTTCTATAGACTTCAGTGGGAATTGATACAACAATTCTATCACAAACCAAATTCATAATGAATTCCAATCGTTTCCATGGCTATGCTATACTTTTAGCTAACATAGTTCACTAAACTTTTTCCCCTCTGCAGTTTGCAGAGATACCTATCTGTACAACAGAAGACATAAAACAAGAGATCTTTGTAATAGCTAGCTATCAAGATGATCAAAAAAACGGACGTATTTATGGAGCTACAACAGTCTGCACTGTCTACCTGCTGCTAGTACAATTACACTGCTGATCATGTGATTTTCAGTACACAAGCCAATTCTAAATTCCATCCTTTTTCGGCAGGAGAGTGCAGACACTGGTCTCACGTTCTACAAGACACTACCAGGGTTCTGCAACCTGTGCTTCTGAAGCCACATGTGGCTCTTTACGGGCTTTTTTGTGTGTGTGTGTGTGTGTGTGTTTTGTGTGGCTCCTGTTGCTATAATTGCAAAGTTAAAAAAAAAGAATTCAATAAATGGTGAATGTCCTGCAGTAAACATATATTGCATTACAAAGCATTGTGTGTGTGCAGTTCTTAAAATAGGGGTTACAAAAAGTATGGCTTGACATTATTTATTAAGGACCATCTTGTAGTCACCTACATTGAGGCTCTTGAATTGAGTTTTTTACTGAATTTAAAAAAATGTCTCTTTTTGCTATTTTGGTGGCTGACTCCTGCATCACGCAGTTTTGAAACAGTGAGTGGTGTTAGCTCATTTCAGATCAACAATGTAACAATTAACATGAAACTTTTAATTAAACCTCACATTCCATTTTCCAAATCAGAAGTTCACACAGTATTAATAGTACGTTGACTCAAAAGTATTGTCCAATAACATTTTAACTATATTAAATATTTATTTTCTTGCTTTTATAAAGGCTAAATCCTTAGCTTCATTTTACAGGCAGGGAAAGAGAGGCCCAAAGAAGTCGATGGTACGTCCACTCACAATGGTCTAGTCTCTTTCCCATTAGCTCCCTCCTCCTCAGGTATCTGCACCTCTGTAGTCTTTGAAAGAGCCATAGGCTTACTGCTGCCACCTGCCGGTACATAAGAGCTCGAGGCACCACCGGTCTGTCCGAGAGGGTCAGACATTCCCTCTGTTGAACATTGTAACATCAGTAACTGCCTCTCAGACTTTTCCACCGGCCCCCGCTAGTTGGGCTCCGTGGGCAGCGCTTCAGCGGCAGGAGCGCCTGGTCGCCGCAGCCCGCCTTTCCCCTCTGGCAGAGGCTAGTCCTCCCACCTCCTGCGCTCCACGCACAGCTGCTGGGACCATGGACATCCCAGCCCGCTCCCCACAGGCGCCCGCGGCCAGTGTAACGGCCGCCCAGGGAACGCTAAAGGCAGGGCCGGAGGGAGCCCGGAGCGCTGCGACCGATCCAGAGTGGGCGCCCTGCGGCGCGCGGGAGCCGGGATCCTCCCTTTGCCGCTACCACCCCAGCCACGGAGGAAGCGCGCGGGCCGGGCTACAGCCCTGACCCCGCACGTGTTCGGCGCTGTCCAGCACTGCAGCGGCCGCGTCAGACCCAGCGCGTCTTTCCCCCTCCAGCCGTTTCCGCCAGTCCTCCGGGAGTAGCGAGAGTGGAGCTAGAGCGTCTATCCCTCCGCCCTCTGTTCATGCCGCCGAGCCAAGCTCTCTATGGGCGGAAAGGCAGAGCTTTCACTTCCGGGGCGGTCAGCCAGCCCTCCCTGTCTTCTGGTAGCATGGGGGTGGCTGGCCCGGCAGAGCGAGGAGAGCGCGGCTCGCGGTACCGGCTGAAGGGCTAATTGAGACCCTCCTCCGCCCCCCCCCCCCGCCCCCCCCGGCGGGGAGCGCGTCGAGTTGCTCTCGCAGGTCCCAGCTACGGGAAGGTGAGGAGCCGCGGGGCGAGGAGGGCTGGAAGGAGGCGTTTCTTCCACTGTGCCTCTCGCTGCTCCGCTTGGGCTCCGTCTGGGCAGTTGGGCGGGTTAATAGCTTCGCGCCGTAGAAGCGTCTGGGAGATGTGCTGTGTCCTGAGGGGCCCTTCGGCTGTTCTCGCTCGCGTCCTGCGAAGGCGGTGGGAATGCCTGGCGGGCGGGGTGTGTCCTCAGGTTGTTTTAACCTTTGTCTTACTGTGCAGCCTCTCACCATGTTGGGAGGAGATGAATTCATGAGTTCACCACGACGAAAAGCTGTCAGGTTTGGTGGGACGTTGACAGATGTCTTGCAGAAATACCAGAAGGTGACTAATCTTGTTTTCCATAAGAAACGCTGTGCGGAGAATGAGCGTTTTCAGACTATTTAGGTTTTTGTGTCGATGTATACATCTTAAATGTGTGACGTCAAGTTCTCTGTGGTGCCAGCCTCTTGATTTCAGGAGGTTTCTTCCAGCTTTTCCTCATCTTTATGGTATTTGGGCAAACTCATGAAGGCCTTGCATTGAACTCAACACCATCTGCCTTCCTGTAATATGATAGCTTGTGAATATTACATCCAGTAGATTCCATAATTTAAGGGAATGTTCTAGGGCTCAGTATCTGTAACCCTACAAGTTGAACAGTAACAGACAGGTAACTGTGTTAGTCTGTACTCCAACAAAACAAAACAGCAGAAATTTAGCACTTTAAAAACCAAGAAAATGATCTATCAGGTGATGAGCTTTCTTGAGACGGACCCACTTCATCAGATCAATTTCATTTTCAATAGAGACTGATATTTATAAATATAGAGTTCCAAAAAAATTGCAATCAAAACTGACAAATCAAGTACGTAGGACTACAGGAGCGGGATGAGGGGTGGGGGAAGTTAAACGTCTTGCCTGAGATAATTATGAGCATCAAAGGAAGGGAAGCCATCCTTATAAAGTGTGAGGTAATTGTTGCCTCTGTTCATACTAAGCGTTAATGTGTCAAATTTGAATATGAATTCCAATTCACCACTTTCTCTGTGTAATCTGTTTTTAAAGTATCTTTGTTGTAAGACACAAATTCTTAGCCATTTAACACAATGTCCCACTCCATTGAAGTGTTTAGTGGCCGGCTTATGTGTATTGAGATTCCTGATGCCTTTTTTTGGACTTCTGTACTTATAAATGTCAGTCTGTATTGAAAATGAGATTGATCTGATGAAGTGTGCCTGTCCCACGAAAACTTTTCACCAAATAAATCATTTTGTTAGTCTTTAAAGTGCTACATTTCTACTATTTTTTGTTTTGTCTGTAACCCTGTGGATTTTGAGGAAAATCAGAAAATTGAATGGGGCGGGGAAGGGTTGTATGGAGCTCTTACCACCTGATTAACACTCTCATAGCTTCAATCAGCACTTCCCTCAACACTGTCTCTAGATCAAGCAGCTGGTTGATGGTACCCATTAACACTTTCAAGCATGATTCCTCTTTCAAGCAAAAGAAAAAAGATGGTGTAGTGTTGAATAGGCCCTTGTACATAGCCCCTGACATGGGGAGATAATTGGGGTTCCTGGTGTGGGGGGAATGGAGCGCACACAATCCTTTGTATTGGGAGACTTGGAGGGGAGGGTTCACAGAGCCCCTAGTGGGACGGAAAAGTGGGAATGCAAGACAGAACCCCTGACGTAGTGGGGGCAGGGGTATCAGGGGAGATTGGGAACTGGGCACAGAAACCCTGGGATGGGGTGGGAGAAATTAGGGAACAATGGTCGAAGGGGAAAGGAGCTACTGGAGTGTGGGGTGGGAAGAATGGGGACCCTGACTAGGAGAAGGTTGAAATGGGGGATGCAGAGAACCCTGGGTGACAGAGATTGAGGTATATGGTGGAATGGAATATGGGAAGGGACACAGGCCCCTGGCATGAGGGAAGGGTATGAGAAGTTTCAGGAAATCCCTAAATATGAAGAGGTATGGTAGTTTACTACACAAGGTGTTTGTGAGGTGGAAAGGAGGAATACAAGGAGTCCTTGGTGTGTGCAGCAAGTTTTGCCTATGCAGGCAAAAAAGTGTGTGACTCCCTAATATACATAAGAGGATAATTTGACTCCTTGCCCAGGCAGCCTAATCTAAGGTTACAAAGGGATAACATTTTATAAAATAGTAACTGTACATGCATCTCTGTTCAAAAGCAAGTTATTTCTGACAAAACAGCCTTAGCTGAAATAGAAAACTATTTTTGTGAATGCTGCTGCTGTGTGTGTCTTGGGATTTCTAGGGTTTATCCATTGTCTTTGTAGCTATCATCATCAAGTGCAGAGAATAGGCTTATTTCAAATTGTTTAAATGGACGATGTGGCAGAAAACAGTTTGCTTTTATTTTCCCAGGGTGAAACTACTGACTTTGAGTTGTTAAAGCACCAGTTATTGGATCCAGAAATAAAGGTAAAATACTTGTCTGAGATAATTGGCTTTTCCTCTGTAACTGAATGTAATTGTGCAACAAATTGTATTTGCTTAATATTAAGTTTATTTATTGTTAAGATTTACTGTTACTGGGTCATGTTGAGAACCGTGATTTTATCTAGCCTGACTGTATTTGCTTTGTAGTTCTTTTATAAAGGCAAAAGTATTTTAAAGACGTATTGCAAAGTGATATGAATGTAGCAGTAAGTCTTATGCTGTATTATTGGCTTCCTGTGTTTTCCCCTCTCAAAAACAACAAATTATACATAGTCTGTTACTGTGAGGTAAATTTGATGATGAGGGGGCACTGATGTAAATTTCCTCTCAGATCTGCTACTGCCTTCAAATGCTCATTCACAGCCCCTCTGCTATTCCAAGGCCCAATTGCCTCTTCCTGCAAGAAAACTCAAAACACCTACCTGAGGCATAGGGAAGGAAGCTTAAGGATCTGTGTGTGGAATTTCCTCTGAATTGATCTTTTAGTTTGGAGGGCGGAGACATGAGGGAAAAGGGTGTTGTTTCGCACCTGTGTGTTTTCTCTTGGAATTTGTGGACCCTCTGAGATTTGTCAGAAGTACAGAGATTTCCATTCAAAAACTGCTTTCTATACCAGCTCCAGAATCCAAAGCTGCTCTCCATAGGCCCATTGGAGCTACGCTGCCAGGGAGTTTCCTGTCTGCTGCTTAAAAGGGTGATTCATCAGCACAGAGAAAGAGCTCTGTTTAGGAGTTAATGTACCATGAGGTTCTAATCACACCTTAGCAGATTCCCGTGGGTTAGTGGGGAGGCTGTGCTTTGCTTTGAGTGCCCATAGTCTCCACCAATCCCTCAAACTCCTGCACTTTTCAGCACTGTAGAACGCATTGTACAGGGACAAGAGAAGAATGTGAGCAGGAGAGCAGATGGTTGCTTGCTTGCAGGACTGATAATACCTCCATGCAGAATAACATCCCTTCAAATGGATTCTGACGACACAAAAGCTGGCATCCAGGCTTTTAAGTTCTGTTTTTTACAATGTAGGGTAGTTTAACAACAATGACAAATGCAAGTTTGGATAAAACTTCAAATTGCTTACTGAAGTTGAAATTTCCATTCACATATTTGAATGTGAGATGATTGGGTTTATTTATTGTGCCACTGTATTTATTATTGAAACAGAAGTAGATTCAAGCTAATATGTTCTCCCAGTGATCTAACTCTCATTAATAGGATTTCGAGAAATTCATAACGTGTGTGAGGAAATAGCCATTCTGTTTATAATTGTCATGTTTGATTGGGTTTTGAAGATTCTGAAATTAGCTTTTAAGGGCGTATAATTGAATTTGTTGTATCTATCTTGTCTGATTATTTTAAGGATGCCCAAATAATAAATTGGCTGCAGGAATTTCGTGCTTCTGTTGCATACTTGACCAAAGACTTTGAGCAGCTAGTAAGCATTTTGTTGGTAAGTACAGCATCCACATAATACACCTTGAGATCAGTGGCTGAAGTCTCAAAGTGTCTTTGTATTTCACATTATAGTAAACCCTCTATTTTACAGACCCCAATTTAGCAGACTTCGGGAACAACGGATGACCCTGTTGTTCCCAAAGTTCACAGGGGTCCGTAAAATTCTAACAACGCCCCCTGCCCCAGAAAAAAGCAAAAAAATTAAGGGACTTATGGTTGCTGCCTGGAGGAACTGCCACCACTGCCAGAGCCATCATGTGCTCCTCTCACCAGGGGTAGGTCATGAATGCAGGCAGACAGCACTCACGTATGCAACCCACCCCTCATGGCAGGAGTGTGTGGCAACTCTGGCGATGGTGGTGGCTCCTCCAGCTGTGCGGCAGGCTCTGGCAGTTCCAACTCCAGCAGCTGCAGTCTGGTGAGTTCCCATGTTGTGGTGTGATTTTTCTTTTCCTTTTACCTTTTTTTTTTTTTTTTTTTTTTTTTTTTTTTTGCGGGGTGGGGCTGGGAGGATGGGAGAACCTAGCAGGGGTGAGTGGGCAGTAAACCCTTGGATTTAACAGACTTCGGGGATTAACAGATACCCCTTTCCCCATTAGTCCATTAAATCCAGGGTTTACTCTATTGTTTCTAACAACATGTTTGCAATATTACAGAAGCTTCCATGGTTGAGCAGAAGTCAAGATGTGGTGGAAGAATATTTGGGTTTTCTTGGTAATTTAGTGTCAGCACAAACTGTGTACCTTAGATCATGTCTCCGCATGATTGCATCGTATTTTATACCCCGTAAGTGTTTTAGTCATCTTTTATTCATTATATAAAGATCAGAATGCTTGACTTACTTTATTAAGTGTTGTGTATTTATTTGAACAAATGAAATGCCATAAAGACTTACATTAACCGTAAAGTCCTGGATTTTTAGCAAATACATTTTAAATTGATATTAGAAACTTTTTCCTAAAATAAATTGAGAACAAGTTATGCTACTTTTAATGAAAAAAACACAAGTAAGATGAAGCTAATACTATGATGTCATGTGGAAAAATTTTCCTATCACCCAGAATGGGAAAAGACCCTGAAATTATTTTATTTTATTTGAAGAAGTGGGTCTGTCCCATGAGAGGTCATCACCTAATAAATCATTTTGTTAGTCTTTTAAAGTGCTGCATGACCACTATTTTGTTATATCTTTGGTGTAATGTACATAATTTTGAGACTGTAGTTCAGACTCTTTCTTCTAATGATACTTAGTCTCCACGGTACAGGTTAACCATCTTTAAATTTTAAATGGTTATGTAATAAAATAATCATCCTCTTTCCTCTCAGCTCGGGTAACCATTAGGGAAGATGATGTGGATATTTCAGATTCTGATGATGATGAAGAAAGTGAGTACTTATGCAGCAAGGTTTAAGTATGCTCTATTAATTATTTTAGCAAAAATGTTTGTATGACTTTTTTTCACTGCAACTTTGATGTGTACTATTGAAAACCTTTGTAGAAAAATGAGATATTTCTTAGAAAATGTACAAAGTGTTAGCACCTCCTGCCCTGAAGTGCTACAACTCCCACTGAAATCAACTTCATGATAATTTGGCCCTTTTAATCTATTGCAACTGGTTCAGTAGTTGGGGCATTGAGATGAGTGCATAGGAAATACATTTCTATTTCAAAGGCTTAGAACTATGATTATTAAAAAGCAAGTTAACTTAAGTATTTATGTTAAGTTTCATTTGATTTTGGTAAGAAAATATAACTGTCACAGCTGAAGGGTATTTAAAATCCTTTGCTATGTTCTTATGTTTTTCTGATTGAATTGCTGCAGAAAACAAATATTTTGTAAGATATTTGTTGTCCTACTCATATTCACTGTATGTATATTCTGTATAAATTCTGCTGGTGGCTGTATAATGACAGCTGTGGTTTTCTTATAGGAGTGAGGTGAGCCTTCTATGGGCTTTTTCTTCCCATCATTGCACATCTTTTAAAAAGTATTATTTGATCCTTTTAAGGCCTTATAATTCCTATAGGAGTTTGCCGTTATCTTTTTATATACGTTGATTAGTTTCAGCCCTTAATGATTTAAAAAAAAAGTAGAATATTGTGTATGAACTATATACCTTCTTAGTATGTACTCAGTCCCTATCTTTAGGGAGATAAGTGATGTTGGGATTGTAATAATACCTTGCTTTGGTGGTGGTGATTTGCGATTGATTATGGTATTCACACGTGGACAGTAACTTAGGAGACTCCAAAAGCTAACTTGTAAATGTAGTTTCCACACTGAACTATTAAGCACAAGTAGCTAGCAGAATGTATTTATGCTAGCTCCTTGAGTACCTGTTGCATGCAACTTGATAAGGGAAATAATTCATTATAACAACTAACTTTTTGTTTTTATAGATCTTTCTGGTAATTTTAACACATGTCATAGAGCACTGCAAACTATAGTAAAATATGTTCCTTCGTAAGTATCTCATTCTACAGTTTTGTGTATTTTTGCTAATACAAACCTTTGTTTCACCAACTGGTGAATGTGAATTAAAATATAAAAAGCAAGCTGTGACTTACAATGTTATGTTGTTTGCTTGTATGTAACACAGTAACATTGGAATGTTGTATTTAATCAATTCCTGAGTGTCAAGGACTGTTGTAGACACCCCATGTTGGTTTTTTTGCAAATCGGAACAATAGGAAATAAGGAATCAAAGGAATGTCATTGGTCCCAGAGTGCCTGGTGCTGCAGGCAGAGAAATCTCTCTGCTGCCTAAATATATGAGAGGCAGCATGTTAACACTGTGCATAAGGTATTCTAGATTCTTACAGAAATAAAAGAGCATTATAGGGAGGTGAGGGAATGATGATAGAATTGGGGACCCAGAGAGGGAAGGAGCAACAGTGGGATTGTGTTGTGGGTAGAAGGAGAGAGGAGGGAGAGCATCAGGGACTAGAGGTCTGGTGTGGAAGTGAAAGGGGAAGTGTGAGGAAATCAGGACTGGTGGGAGGGGAAGGGAGAACAGAGATCCCCAGGAGAGTGTTGGTGGGGAATAGGCCTTAGGGATTGGGGAAAACAGGCTTGA
This sequence comes from Carettochelys insculpta, assembly GCF_033958435.1. Taxonomy (NCBI): domain Eukaryota; kingdom Metazoa; phylum Chordata; order Testudines; family Carettochelyidae; genus Carettochelys; species Carettochelys insculpta. The sequence continues at coordinate 18,597,976 of NC_134152.1, forward strand.
GGGGTTGGGGCTTGGGAAGTGGTGGTGATGAAGGAAGTGAGGGCCTAGCGTGAGAACTGTACAGAAGATATGGAAACAGGGCCTGCTAATGGGTGGAATGGAAATGGGCAGGGGACTCCAGGTCCTGCAGGGAGGAGGGGATGGTGGGGGGAATGGAAGACCTGCCATGAGAGGCGAGGGAGAACAGAATGTGGGTACATTGAGCCTCTGGAGCTCTAGTAGAGAGAGGAATGGGAGGCAGAGAGGCTGGCATTAGGGGCAGGGTAGAGCGAGTTGCAGGAAGTCCCTGAAATGGAGGGGCATTGAGAGGGTGGCACATTAGGCGCTTGTGGGGGAGCACAGAGAAATGCAAGAGCCCCTAGGTGTATGTTACGCTCTCAGCATACAGAAATTGTGATGTGTAAGACACACCTAGTTATAAAAACTTGGATACAGTTAGATCAAGCAAGCTCCTAGCAGTTTACAAAGAAACTGTGTAACGTATAGTAGTACTTCTTGTATGTAGCAAATCTAGTCTTTATCAGAATTGGAGTGTAGTAATTGCAGTACAAAGTAAATCTATTCCAGTGAGCAGTTCCAAAGTTGTTACTGATGAGAATTGTTCCAAACATTATTTCTTTTTGGTGTAGAGACTTTTCTTTGCTGTGATCTGGTAAGATCCTGATTATCAGAATCCTGGTTTATCTCTACTTACTTCAGGTAAAAATCAGGATCCTGATTAGGTCCTAAGCTTTTGTGATTGGAGTGGAAATTACAGAATCCAGGGTACTGTCAGTTGTAGGCCCAGTGTTAATGAAGATAATTAAGTCAGGCTGGATGTGTCTGTCATAGCATGTGATGTGTCTCATTCAGGTGAAACTTTGTTCTTGAGCCACCACTTCTTGTTAAGCATAGCTTACACAAAAGCCATGCTGCTGCTGTTTCCTCTAGCTTTGAACTAAAATCCTTTTGTTGTGGGAGGAATATTTATGCTTACTTTAGTTGCAGTAAACTCAGCATGAGTTTCCACATGGGAATCTGCTGGGTATACAGGGACACCATGCTGCACAGAGAAGTTGCTCTCCAACGTCTCCCTTAAATAATGGATTTTGGCAGCTTAATGTTAATATTGGAGAAGCTATTGTGGAATTGAGTAATGAGAGAGTGTGCTTTCTAACACCCCCCCCCCACCCTCCCACAACATAAATGTGGAGAACTTTTGATTCTATTTAAAAAAAAAAAAAACACTTTTACGTAAAATATATAACATTAATGTCCTATGCAAACAGCTTGTACAATTTGTTATCCTACAAGTGTGAAAATAAAATTTTCTTGAAAAGGGCTTGTTCCAAACTCCACTTATAGAAAGTTTCAATACATGCTCTCACTATTGCTTCTGTTTCGGTTAAAGCTTCCTTTATTTCCTTTATTACAGAACACCACAATTTCTCATGCCAATACTTGTGGAAAATTTTCCGTTCATTAATAAATCAGAAAGAACTCTGGTAAGAGCAGGCAGACTATATATCATTTTAAAATGTATAATGTGTACAAAATACCATAGTTTGGCAGAGATACATTACACAGTCTAATACAGGTACTTTAGTACTCATCATACTGAGTAATGTAATTTTAATATTGTTGATCAATTAGAACAAAAACAGTACTTGTTCTATAGCTGCTTCATTGATATGCACCCGCTGAAAGGAGGATCCAGTCATCCTGTCAATTATTAGGTTTTCCATTACTTTCCATTATAAGATCTTGTTTTCAGTTGCTTTAAACTTTGGAAAACCAAAGTTGGCCATTTGGACTGAATTTTTTTTTTTTCTGGGTGCCTGTCTCAGAACAATCTTTGCTTATATTTTCCTTGAAAATTTCAACCAAAATATTTGTTTCTGAGAATGAGGTGAAAAGAACAAATGTTGTTTTGCCAATGGTAAAAACACCTGCTTTGTTGAAAACCTCTGGTATTCCCATTCTCTGAAGCAGGGTTTCAGCTTATGAGTTGGTGGAGTTGGGGGGGATCTTTTTGTCAGAATGCTGCCTTTTGCCATCCTGTGAGCCCTCTAAGTGTGTGGCTGCACAGCTGTGGTGGGAAGAGATGTTTCCCATGGACCCGTCACGGCTAGGAAAGAGAACTGGTGTGCCCCAGCTCCAGCTGGACCTGCTACAGCTGGGGGAGAGGATTAGTGCTGTGAATGGAACCCAGGTTATTGGATCTTATCATTCCTCTGCTGTCAGCAGTTACGTGTGAAACGCACTGGCAAAGTGTCAGCTCTCTCTGGTGTTGGTTCACAAAGACTGACAATCCACCAACTGCTATCCGTTACTGTTAGCTCCAGTGGCAGAGGTCTGATGGATCTAAAAATCCTAATGTAGTTTTGTGCAATTATCAGTTGTTTGTTATAATGCACTAAATAACGTGGGACGTACAGTGAAAACAATTTCATTTTATTAGTTCAGTTTCAGTAGATTTCACTTCTGGACAAGTACTGTGTAGGTAAACTTGAAAATAATAGTTGTGAGAGATTGACAAATGTAACTGATGCCATCTTCCTCTTGCTTAAGCACATTTTTTGGATTATAAATAAACCTGCTTTTAGCAGAAGTCAGGAAGGACCTAGAAGTTGTCCAGCATACATATCAGTTTCAAGACTTTAAATAAGAGAGATTTTGTGTTTCAGCACTTTTATAGCTGTACTTCTGCTTCTTGTTTCTAAAATCCTGGAAATAAATGTCATGTAAAACTCAAAGGAAAATCCATATTCATGGTAATTTTGTATTACAGGAATGTTATGTTCATAACTTGTTACGAATTACTGTGTATCTTCCAATACTGAGGCTTGAAATTCTGGAACTTATTGTTGAAAAGCTGTTAAAGATAGATGTAAGTATGGAACAACTGTCTTTTAAGAAACTTACTGTTCCTAAAGTCCCAGCAATGGCATAACTATTTAATATTGCACCTCAGCAGAAATTACACTCAAATAGGGTTCAAAGTCCAAGTTAAAAAACTGAGTCTGAAGAGCTGCAGGTCTGCCCTGAAACTGTACAGTTGGGTTTAGATGTGGCAGCATGTATGATGCACAGCATCCCTTGTGTGGAAATGCTAGTGCACAGTCTTGAATATGCCAAAGCAAGGTGTGGATTACAGGATTGAATGAGCAGTGCATATCACCAGACATTTTCTGAAATATGCTCTGTTACATCAACGTGCTGGAGATTAGAAACTGGGCCCCAGAACCCACCTTTTAAAATATTGTGCTTTTCCTGTATTGAACCTCTGTCTGTGTTGCTTTAATATAGACAGTTTCCATTCATCAAAGCATTTTGAATGATTAGGACTTTGTGGATCTCCATTTTGGAGCACTCAATGTAAATCAGTCTGTCAGCTTGTTAGTAAGAAGTAGATTACTTTATCTTTCCCTATGAAGAGTGTCTGCTCCCTCCTGAGCATTCCACTTACTGTTTGGTCAGGGATTCAGAGAGGGTCAGAAATAGACCCTAGAATTTTTACATGTAAGCAGTGTTAGTAATAATTGTTGGCCACGTGTTCTGATATTTGATCTGTTATGGCCCTTCTTGCAAGCATGAAATTAGGTTAGTGCAAGTCAGTTTTCGTGTGTACGTAGGCACCTAAAGTCCTTTTGATGTTCCAAACAAAAATTGGGAAAACGTAGTTCCTGGACAATTTAAACCATGTTTTTAATATAGTTAGGCTACATTAAAAACATATATTTAGCCACTGAACTAGGTTAATAGCAAGATCTGGATTTGACTTAACGAAAATAGTATGATTACATTCTCTCCCACCCGAGATTTCTATTAAAAAATCTGATGTTTTTTCTTATTTCTTACTCCAGGTAAGTGCACCACGACAGGATATTGAGGATGCTGAAGAAACTGCTAATAATCCTGATAACATGGAACAAACTTCAGAGGAAGGACTCTTTGACATGGTTGGCTGTCTAAACACTCTAAAAATGAATGTTTTTATATTTAAACCAATAACAGTTAAGAGTCATACTAATTTTGCTTGTAGTGGGCAATGGGGTACAAACTTGCTTTGTTACAACTAGGTTGTAAATGAATTGCTAAGAAATACCCAAATCTTCAGTCTTTGCAAGATGATAAAGTAAAAGTAATGATTCAAGTAGAATTTGGCCAGGATCTCAGCATACAGGTTAATAATAAAGCTTATTGGAGACAAGTATATGAAACCTTTTGTCAGAATTAGCAGTTATATTGAAATAGAAACCTTTTATGGGGCCATGTTGATTTTTAACAAAATCCCACTGAAAACCAGGCAGCTTGCTTGTTTTGCCCTTCAGTAGCCCAGGCTCCTGACTCACTGGCAGCTCCTTAGTTGACGGACAGAGCTGTGAGCCTGGAAACCCTGACTTCTTGGCAGCCCCAGCTCCCAAGGCATCCATGTCCCCAGTTTCATGGCAGCCTACCAGATCAGCTGTCCTGATACTAGGATTTTCAAGGTCTATGAGTATGGAGGAGTCTCCCAAGCAGAGTCCCCTGGAGTTGGAGCTTTCAGACACCCTACCTGATTGCCTGTCAGGCCTTCCAGTGGCTTTTTTGAAAATGTTGCTTTTCATTTTGAATTGGAACAAAAATAGGTTTAATAATGGGATACAGTAAAAAGCTCTGTCTGGCATATTGGAGGAAATGGGGGTGTCAGTTAATGGAATTATTCTGGTTAATTGAGAGTTACTCTTTACCAACACAATACCAATTTTCATAGAATTAGAATACAATAAAATGAATAGAGTATAAAACAGTATACAGGTACCACTCCATTGGATTGTTTGAGGCAAGTGCCATTTGTGCCTTCGTGGGGGGGGAGGGGCCTGCAGGGTGCATCGCAATCTGGGGAACTAGCAGGGAGTCTGGTACCCATAAAAGGGGTTGGACCACCACCACACTCACTGGCAGTGGGGGCGGGAAGTGGAGTGATCTGGCTCCAGCCTATTCCATTCTCCCAGCTCTCAACACTGTCACTTGAGAGAGGAGGTTAAGAACGTAATAATGATCATATTGGGTCAGACCAAAGGTCCATCTAGCCCAGAATCCTGTCTTCAAACAGTGGTCGATGCCAGATGGCCTAGAGGGAATGAACAGGACAGATAATCTTTGAGTGATCACTCTCCTGTCTTCCAATTCCAGCCTCTTCCAAACAGATGCTAGGGACACCATTCCTCCCCATCCTAGCTTATAATTATTGATGGACCTCAGCTCAGTGAATTTATCTAGTCTTTTTTTGAACCCTGATAAAGTCCTGGTCTTCATAACAGCCGCTGGCAAGAAATTCACATGTTGCATTTGCACCGTGTAAGGAAAAACTTCCTTTTGTTGGTTTTAAATTTGCTACCCTTTAATTTCATTTGGTGATCCCTAGTTCTTACGTTGTGGCAACAAAAAAACCCTGTCCAATCAAGTGTAAACATATACTAAGGAAAGCCTTATTTATATTCCTTATTCACATTCCCCATACCAGTCATTATTTTATAGCCCTCTATCATACTCTCCCCTACTAATCTTTTTTTCTAAACTGAAAAGTCCCCAGTCTTTTTAAATTCTCTTCATATGGCACCCATTCCAAAGCCCTAATCATTTTTGTGTCCTTTTCTGAACCTTTTTCCACTACCTTTTCGAGATGCGGCAACCACTTCTCTACACAGTAGTTAAGATGCAGGCATGCCATGGATTTATAGAAGCAATAAGATACAGAGGTATTCTCTGTATTATTCTCTGTTATTTTGTTAATGATTCCTAACATTGTTTGCTTTTTTGACTGCTGCACCACCTTGAGTGGATGTTTTCAGAGACCTATCCACAATGACTCCAAGATTTTTCTTGAGTGGTTATGGCTAAATTAGTCCCCGTAATTTTGTATGTATAGTTGGGATTATTTTATCCAATATGCATTGCTTTGCATTTATCAACATTAAAATTAATTTGCCATTTTGTTGCCCAGTCACACAGTTTTATGAGATCCTTTTGAAGCTTTTCACAATCTGAGACAGTTCCTCAGATTTGTCATCTAAAAAGAATGGCTAAGTTTTGGGAACCTCCCTAAAATCCTCAGCCATGAAGATTGAAGCAAATCATTTATTTAGTTTCTTTGCAATGACCTTATCTTTGAGTGCTACTTAAGCATCTTGATCATCTAGTGGCCCCACTGGTCGTTTAGCAGGCTTTCTGCTTCTGATGCACTTAAAAACATTTTGCTGTTACTTTTTGAATTTTTAGCTAGCAGTTCTTCAAACTCATTTTTTGGCTTTCCTTTTTATATTTTACACTTTATTGGACAGAGTTTATGCTCCTTTCTGTTTTCCTTAATAGGATTTAACTTGCACTTTTTATGCAATGCCTTTTTATCTCTTGCCGCTTCTTTTACTTGGTTGTAAAGTCCACGGTTGTATTTGTTTGGTTCTCTTACTGGGTTTTTTTGGTTTGTTTTTGGTTTTGCTTCTCTAATTTGGAGCATACCTTTAAGCTGTGCCTCTGTCATGGTGTCTTTGAAAAGTTTCCATGCAGCTTGCAATGATTTTGCTTTTGATACCATACCTTTTAATTTCTCTTTAACTAACCTCCTAATTTTTTTTGTAGTTCTCCTTTCTGAAATGAAATGCCCCAGTGTTGGACTGCTGTGGTACTTTTTCCCACTGTGAGGGGATGTTAAATTTTATTACACTATGGTCACTATTTCCAATTGGTCCGGTTTCAGTTACCTCCTGGACAAGAACCTGTGCTTCACTTCAGGCTAAATCGGGGGTTGGGGGGGGATTGTCTCAGGGCCCACACCTTCCTTGGAATGGCTCTTCACCACTGGACTGCAGAGTGGTTGGTTTCTTGAAGCACTTGGGTGCTTAAAGGTAAAGGTTTTTTTATACAGTGATACTATTGTATCACTGTTGGTAACACTTGGCATATACCCAAGTCTCTAAAAATACGCAGTCCTAAAACTATACTGAACAAAATTTAATTTGATGATTCATAGGCACTTCAGGATCTTGGAGTGCCTCAGGGTCATCATTATCAACATCAGTTATCATTTGTAAAAGTAGATGTAGGAGATGGGACTGAATCCGTGATGACCCCATGATACAACCCTAGAAGTTGCTTTTTTGAATAAATTTGTGATTTCATTTTGCTTACTTGTCTTCTGCTACTTTTTTACATAATTAGAAAGCAGAATGTGCCATTTCATAATGTGCTGGGCAGTATACAAGTCCCAATTAGGTAGAATGAAGATTTGTATTGTGGGATAACAGAAATGTTGATTGATTGGGCTTTCTCATTAATTGAGTGCCATATAACAGAGATTTTACTGTACTATTTTCCACTCAGCTTGAGTTAGGAGTAGATCCCTACTTGAGTGAACATTAAGGATTTTAGGGCATTTACTTTGTCTTAGACTTACTGAAAGTTGGTACCTCCAGCAGTACAGTCTCCCTAAAGCTACGCTGTGGCACTGGAAGGAAAAATTCTAGCTACTGAATTGCCATTGCTGATTTGTGCTAAAACAAAACTGAGCATTTGAAAGCAAACCCTAAGAAATTTTACGGTTAAAGTTAAAACTGGGCTGACGTTCTATTGATAATTCATGTGGGCATAATTCCTGTTAAAAACCCACCAGCAGTTTACCATAAATATTCCAGAACAGCTGACAATTATTAACTTATTCTCACTCTCACAGAGAATGTGGTTTACACAAAAAAGTATACATAACTACATTTAGAGCCTATTATAGTACTAAGTAATTGACTTAAGGTTATCAGCCGTACAGTATTGCAATATTTATATATATTTGCTTGTAGCTCTTATAACTAAGCTGCATAAAAATTAATTACATAGATGATGATGATCATTTAAAATTGTTACTAGTGCTAAATATGACTTTGAACAGAGAAAATATGTTTTAGTTTATTTATAGGGCTCACTTTGTTGTATAGTATGTATGAGAGCTTTTTAATTACCATTTTGTCCGACAGGAGGAAGATGAAGAAACAAAAGAAAACAAAGATGTTTTTAGTAGGAGTGACAGCATGGCCCACCCACTAGCAGAACGCTTGGATATTTTGATGAACATCCTGTTTTCTTATATGAAAGATATCTGCCATGTGGATGGTAATAATGTATCTGAGCCTTTTTTTTTTTTTTTTTTTTTTAAATAATTAAAGATAACAATGTGTTCTGTATAAGGGGTAGACGAGTTAGTTTATATCCTCAAAAACAACAAGAATTCCTGTGGCACCCTATAGACTAACATATACTTTGGAGCATAAGCTTTCGTGGGCAGAGACCCGCTTCGTCAAATGCGTATGATGAAGCAGGTCTTTGCCCATGAAAGCTTATGTTCCAAAATATCTGTTAGCCTATAAGGTGCCACATGACTTATTGTTGTTTTTAATAAGTGTTCTGCTAATGCAGGTCTCCTAGAATCTGTGTTTTCAGCTGTAAAATTCTTCACAGAGCAGCCTGATATGGACTAGATTGTTTTTAACGCTGTAACATATATCTGCTGGGGAAAGTTGCAGTTGAACGATGAAACAGAAAAGCCAGTTTTGGCTTATAGCTGCTGGGAACCCTTTTTTTAAATTATACCAATTCCGGTGAACTTTTGAGCAGCCTCCTTAGTTGTACTCTATGACAAATGACTGTAAATCACCTGAGAATAGCTAAAGTGTACTATCTATAGTGTTCTGACTACTCTACCACCCTGTTCCCAGCCGAACATGTCCCCTGCGTTGGGAGCCAAAGGAAATGAGGTATGGATGCCAGCTGTGTTGTCTGAGGAAGCTGGGGGGGTTCCTTAGATGTGGAGATGCTACCAAACTGGCACAAAGGAACAGAACAGTGAAGAGACTCTGGCCCTTAATCTGTTGATGTTAGCCCTCCTTTCTTTTTCCTGTCTGAGATTTTTCTGTCAATTCTGTAAAGTCTTTGCTATCCGCCAGCCCTGGGACTGGGAAGTTGCCAGATATTCAAATATCCTGGATAATAGAGTGGTGTACCTAGTGATACATAACATTAAAGAAAAACAGGATTATATGTAAAGAAACAAACAAAAATGTATGCAGAGTACTTTATTTACCAACAGTAGTATTGTATACTGTAAACTTCTTGGCTACATCTACACTAGAGGGTTTTGTAGACAAAACTGGGGTTTTATCTACAAAACTTGTGGAGCAGCTACACACAAAATACACACCGAAACTGTTAACAAAAAAGCCACGTAGGTGCTCCGGATGGCGATTTTGTTGAGAGAGTGGATCAAAAGATTGATCTGTTTTTATGTGTAAAAGCAATCTGTTGACAGAAGTTTTGACGGAACATTTCAGTAGACAGAGGCTTCTAGCGTAGATGTAGCCATACTGTATTTGCTGTATTTGTTTGTTTTGTATTTACTTTCACTGGACTTTACATGTGGAAAACATAACTAAAATTTATGTATGGTTAAAATGCCAGTTATTTGAGAATTCTGGATGATAAGAATGCTGGCTATGGAAGAGTTTACTGTACTAAGTTGGCCATATGTATTTTTTTCTTTCCTGTCCTACCTTGGACTTTGCTTCTCTGGCATCTTGGTGCGAGAAAATGTCTGTAATAAATAACCTCAGTGCCTCCTTGCTTCTACTTGATGATTACTTTGATAGTTAGAGTTTTAGATTATTATATCTAATTTGTATATCAGAGGTAGATATCCTGCAACCAACCATCTAGTTCAAATCAAATTTAAATAATGTGAAATGCAAAAGAAAAGTAGTTGCATTCTTTTCCTTGTTCAAAATGTATACGAACAAATATCTGAAAGAGCCATTGGTATGAGGAAAGCTGTATTTAACCATACATCTATGCTACTGAACCTCTAAATTATTGAACGAGAGAGAATATTTAAAAATAAGATGTACTTTTAGTATTGGACTCATCTTGAAGAGGGATACAGTATGACTCAGTTTCATTTTCTGGCTATTGTGCACTAGCACAATACTGCAATATTAACATATATAAGAGCTCTGGGGAATTTTTAACTCCAAACCTATGAAGAATTTAATTGAAATTTATATCTGGAAGCATTATTGTTAATATGAGATTTATAGACCTAACATTTGGAGTCTAATCTGTGTGGTGCTGATCTTTTAAAATATTCACTGGAACTTTGTGATAATCCATGTACCACTATGACTCGAAAAATCCCCCCCCCCCCCTTTTTTTTTTAAATAGGGAAGCTTGATGTTAACGGTACAAAAGATTTGTATCGGGATCTGGTTACTGTCTTCGACAAACTCATTTTGCCAACCCATGCTTCATGCCATGTACAGTATTTCATGTTTTACATCTGTAGCTTTAAATTGGTAAGTACTAGCATGCACTTCTTAAAGTTTACTACTTCTGTTGTATCTGTTGCATGTTTTTATTTTGTTCTCCGAGCCAAAAAAGTTGATTAACTGATATCCCAGTCACTCCAGATTTAGCTGAAAAGGCACATTTTTATCCCTGTTCTTTTTTCATCCCTCTCTCCCTCCCCTTCCTACAAATTCTCCACTATAAGTTGGTTATTCAATATTTTGTCTTAAACCAAAAATGGCTGGAATTCAGACCCATTTAAACTGAAGCAGGAAATGTATTCGCTGTTACAAGAACCAGCTAGAACTTTGAACCTGAGGTACAATGCAATACAGCTTCGTTTATGTGTCTAAAAATGTCATCAAGATAGATATATTTAGCCTCCCATTTTGAGCAGGATTTGAGTTATGTTTAGTCTGTTCCACTCTATCTCCCCATCTATTTCTTATGCAGTATGCTCCAGAATGTTATTTCATGCACATAACAAGAGTTCAGACTTTGTCAGCATAGTGTTAAAAAAACAAAATTATGCAAATTTTCACGACAGCCCTTTTAGCATTTGTAGGAATATATTTTTTGTATTCTCTTGCATATTTCTGTAGTTACAAGCACTAGTAGCAGGACTGTCTGTTTACAGATGGCTTTAGCACTGGGGTTAAGAGTTTAAATGTTTATTTGTCTTGCTTTGCAGGGATTTGCAGAAGCATTCTTAGACCATCTTTGGAAAAAACTGCAAAATCCAAATAATCCTGCATTGATCAGACAGACTGCTGCAAGTTATATTGGCAGCTTCTTGGCGAGGGCTAAATTTATTCCAATTGTGTAAGTAATGTTGCTAGCTCATTTTAAGTATCTTATACTTTATATATGGTAAAAGTGAAGGACTTATGGCATGCATTGAAGTATGGAAAGATAATGTGCCAGGTGTCTTCCCATAACTCTGTAAATGACCCAGAAGTATTGATTTAAAATGTCCATCTAGTTCCCCTTTTAAGTTTTTCAAAAAGTTTTCTATTTATGGGAAGTGAGTTAATGCCTGGTGGATGACGGTGAGGTAATCAAACACCAGATTTATCAGAGGTACTGAAAACCTACGGTGCTCATTGGCTGTTGGAATTGCAGGTGCTCAATGTGTCTGAGGTCCAGCCCCTAAACTGAATGTTATCTAGTATGGGGTCTTGTCTTCAGGAATGCTGTTATTATTAAATGCAGTGGGCTTAATGACTTAATATTGAACCCAATTTGACATTGGAACCAGGTTTCTCTTGTTGTTTGTGCTTCGCAGCTCAGACAAGATTTACAAACTTTTTATTTAGTTGGCCAATTTGTAAGTGATCCTTGTATGGATTCCTCCCAATATTTTAATCTTCCTGATGCTTAGGGTTCTCAGTGGCATTCCAGCCAGTTCAGTAACTGCTGGCACAGAGGACAAGGCTAACTGTGTAATCTACCTTTTTTACAAAATGACTTCTATGCTTATTTGCATGTACAGTACACACTGAACTCCTTAAATTTAAAATATTTCATATGCAAATTTAAATGGTGTTCTTACAGACCATGTTTCTCCATTATAGTACAGTAAAAGCATGCATGGATCTGTTGGTTAACTGGCTGCATAAATACATTGACAACCAGGATGCAGGGACGAAAGCTTACTGTGATGTTGCTCTTCATGGACCATTTTATTCCACGTGCCAGTCTGTGTTTTATGCTTTAATTTTTCGCCACAAGCAACTTTTGGATGGAAACCTAAAGAAAGGTGAGTACATTAAGTGTCAGTATTATAAAATTAAAGTAGAATTCATGTGCAAGCTCTCAAAATATTAATTTCCTAATGGTCAACTAAATTATGGGAAGGTTAAGTTACTATATTTTAAACAAAGTGCTTTATACTTTGTATAGGAATATAGAGCTGGGTAACTTGCTTTTAGCCTGTAAAAATCACTGCAGGTAGTCATTTGGCCAGACTCATGGCTCACTAGTAGTTGCTTTGAATTGTTTTACTATTGCAGTTCAATATAATTTGTTAGAAGGTTCCCCTTCTGGTGCAGAGCTGGCATGGTAGGACTATCCCACCCCTCCGTTACTGATGCACAGATGATGACTGGAGTATCCATGGCCATGTAAGTCTGTAAGCAGTGGAATATAAATTAGAGCAACCTGCTGCTGCTGTTGTAACTTAAATGTGGGGTTGGTACAGCACTTGGAGCTCTACTCATGAATGGTGCTATGTAAGTTAGGTGGCATTTTTAATTGATTTTTTTGATTGACTGACTGATTGTAATGTAAAATGACCATAAAGCTCCATGGTCCTTACTGAATATAATTCTGCCATATTGGAGAATCTTATTTATGAATTAAGCATCTACTGTGCCAGTAACAGCATATTAAATATGGAATCTTGTTATATTACACATGCTATTTGTGTTTCCATACATACACTACATCCTATTTCTGGTGCCAAGCTATTTAAATACATCAGAAAAGTACCTAAACTTAACTGGTTTATGTCAAATTACAGGCACTTAGAACAAATCTGAGACTTTTGCATGTATTTTAATGGGAATTCAGTGATGCTCTTATGAGTTTTCACCCACGAGCAGAAATTTGGGAACCAGTTGTGCTCATATAGCAAGGGATGAGTGTAGTTGTGAAAAGTCACTCTAGAATTTCCAAACACAGTTTTTGTGCCACCATCAGAAAACTTGCAGGTTGATCATCTAATGCTTATAATCTAGTATACAGTTTTTGTAAGTGAATTCTTGCACTTGCTTTCAAAGGTCAAACGTGACCTTGCCCTTTATCGCTCTCAGGAAATGAGAAAGTGGCACAGGGTTGGAAGAGTTCTAATATGAGCTCTGCTGATGACTTTGAGTGGTCCTAAGGACAATTGGGGATAGCTCAGTGGTTTGACCGTTTGGCCTTGTAAACCCAGGGTTGTGAGTTCAGTCTTCGAGGAGACCATTTAGGGGTCTGGGGCAAATAGATTTTAAAAAAAAATCTGTCGGGGAGTGTGCTTAGTTCTGCTGAGAGGGCAGGGGACTGGACTCACTGACCTCTTGAGGTCTCTTCCAGCTCTATGAGCTATATATATACGTATGATTCTGTTTCCCTATCTGTAAAGTGCGATGATTGTCAACTATCTTCCTGGGGATTGTGAGATTAAGTGGATCTGTACAGTGCTCTGAACATGGAAGAGCACTTAATAAACCCTTAAGTATTTATTTGTACACCTTTCTTATTTTGAAGGATTGGCATACCTACAGAACTTAAATTTTGAACGCATAGTCATGTGTCAGCTAAATCCTCTGAAGATTTGCTTACCTTCCATTGTAAACTTGTTTGCAGCCATTACCAGGTAACTTGTTTTACATTTTATATGGACCATATCAATCGTGATACAGTAAGCTCTATCTTAACCGAGAGGTAACCATGTTAGTCTGTAGCTTTACAAAAGAAAAAGCGGTCATGTAGCACTTCAGATACTAACAAAATAATGGAATGACAATTATATAACCGACAGATACCAACAAAAAAAATTGAAATGAAAACTGACAAATCAGGTACATAGGACAGAAGGGAAACTTCCTGCAAGTGTTTGTTTTTTCACCCCCCACTTCCCTTTCTGTGTTAAAATTGTCATGACAATTCAATTTCAGCACTATTTCCAGTACATCACAATGTCCAGATCTGAAGGAGCGGTCTGCCCCACAAAAGCTCACCACCTAATAAATTATTTGTCTTTAAGATGCTACATGACTGCTTTTTAGTTCTGTAATAACTGGCATTCTATCACCAGGTACTCTCAAATAAACAGCATTTTAGCCATAAGTAGATTTTAGTTACGTTTCCATAAGTACAGTATATTGAAATGAAATACAAATAAGTACAGCAAATACAGTATAAGTTTACAATGTACAATACTATTGTTTGGCAAATAAAGTTCTCTGCATGCATTTTTTTGTTTGTTTCTTAATATCTAATCTTGTTTTTCTTTAGTGTTATGCGTTGCTAGGTATACCTCTCTGTTATCCAGAATATTCAAACATCTGCCAACCTCCCAGTCTCGGGTCTGACAGATGTGAAATACTGTACATAGCCACATTATTTCAAATATTAACATTTTTTGTGAACTTGTATGTTTGTATAGTGACTGTAAGTTATAGTGAAATATACAATAGCCCCTTTTGTGTCAGAATATTACCTGTATACTGAGCAGGACTGGTTTATAGCTAATTCAAATACAATGAAACCCAGCAGTTAAACAGAGCTGTTTCATTACTTTGTGATAATGCAGATTGTTATACTACTTACACAATTTGGTTGAGAGTAGATAGATGGGTTAAATAGATTTCATTTATAAGCACTCTTTATTCTGATTGTATTGCTAATTCCTGCTGTTAGTCATAAAATTGATGTTTGTGCTAGAATTTGGATATTTATGGAATAGATTTCATCCTATATCAGTATCTTCTGAAAGTATTTACTTTCTCTGTGGTTAGAGATCCTTAGGCTTACCTGTGTTTTTGTTTGTTTAAGGAAATATCAGTTGGTGTTCTGCTACACCATCATTGAAAGGAACAACAGGCAATTTTTACCAGTCATCAGAAGCAGCAGTGGGGGTGACTCTGTACAGATGTGCACTAACCCACTGGATAGTTTTTTCCCCTTTGATCCTTACATTCTCAAAAGGTACAGATTTCAAATGCAGTTAACTCATTTCTGCCTTTTATAAAATAAATTAAAAGCACATATTTATAGTGACTCTTGTGCTTTTCGAAATGTATTTTTCCAGTGTAAGTAAAAACATTTTCATTCTACATAAGTTGTTTTTGTAGGATCAAGACTGTCAGAAGCTGAAGAATTAGTTTGTGTACACTATAGGTTTTGAGTGTGGAGAAGGGAAAAGGGCCCTTCTCATACTGCATTGGATGAAAGTTTACTTCAGGCAAAATTTCTTTTATCTACCCTGCTTTTTAAAGAGTCCCATTCATAGTAGTAGCATAACAAAACGTACTGAGGTCTGAATGGTAGTTTCTTGCATCTCTGGGATTGGTCCCACTTGTGAAAGGGCATCTGTTTTTCTTTTTTCCCCCCCTCTTGTGGCTTAGATGGACTGTTCCTGAAGTTCATTAATCTGGAATGCTTATATTCTTCGATCCTTGAATATGTGTGTGCTTGTATTCTTTAACATACAAAAGATGACCCCCTTAAATAGAAAGAAAAATCTGTCTCTTCTCCTAAAAGGGGCTGTTGTGAGTCCCAAAGTCCACTAAATCCAGTGAATAGGATTACAGGATAGAAGAAAACTATAGTTGGCTGAGGGAGTACGGTCTACACATTAAAATACATAATTGGAAAATCTCTGTTCTGTTCCTGATTCTACCACTGTTAGTCTCTTCAGGCAAATATTTATATTGTAGTTTCTCCATGCTCCATCTTGCCTGTCTTTGAAATGGAGATAATTTACATACCACAGGAAGTGTCAGGATTAGTCTGTAAAGTGTATAAGACCCTCTTCAAGCCTCTAGAGAAATGTAAAGAATTACATAGTGCAACATTAAAACAAAATCCCTGGTTTATAACTGCTTGTGTGCACTTTTATTCAGCTATTTGTACTGTACTGCAATTTATTACCAGATCAAAGAAGACCATTGATCCTATTTATCAGATTTGGGAAGAACTGAGTACTGAAGATCTTCAAGAGCTTAAGAAACCCTTTAAAAAGGTAACTTTTTCCCGTCAGAAATCAATGGTGGGGGGGGGGGGGGCAGAGAGGAGAGGGGATGCTTCTGGGTTTTTAAAAAATTATTTAATTTTTAGTTAAAGAAACCTTAAATTTTGCATCAAGTGACATTAGGGAAGCATACTCTGATTTGGGGAGTAATTTTGTTTAGGTCGCAAAATACTTAATCTTCTTGGGAAATCATCACTGAATTATTAAGCAGCTGTGCAGAATTGAGGAAGGTGTGTGTACAGAGATAAATATTGCATTTTCTAACTTGGGGGAGGTGGTATCATCATAGCCCTCAGATAGCTTATTCGCTCTCTCCTTTTGTGGGTATGTTCATAATTGTGCTTTGATAGCACTAGGGATGTAAAATCTTGTTTAATTAACTGGTGCTTTTACTAATTAAACTTGATGTTAACAGATTCAATTGGGGAGAGGAGTGGCCAGAATGGAGTGACTTTCTCTCGCCCCGCTGGCAGCAGTCCCCAGGCTGCTGTGGACAGGGCCTACTCCAGCCAGGCTGAAGTGCCCACTGCAAGCAGGAGACTGTTTCCGGCCTGTGTTGTGAGCAGAGGCACTCCAGCATGGTCCGGACAGCCCCAGCTGCAACACTCCCAGGACTGCTGTGGATCAGGGCTGCTTGGGCTGTTCTGCAGCGCCCCTGCCTTCAGCAGGCTCCTCCAGGCTGGAGCAGCCCCTTGCCCATGGTGGGTGAGAGGCTGCTCTAGCCCTTACTGGTTAACTGTTAGTACTTGTCACACAAGTATTGATGATATCTCTGTCATGATTGAAGGAGGAACTGACATGCAAGCTGCCAGGTTAAGATGCAAGCACAGATAGAGAGCAGTGTCATATAAGAGATCTAGTTTGTTTTTTATCACTAAGCTCCTGGAAATGCCACTTTTAATCTTTTTTTTTTTTGGGGGGGGGGGGGGGGGGGCTATTCTCACAGCAAACTATAGTTATTAAAGCTCCCTTCTGCGCTGCTAATGATTCCAGCTTCTACTTATGTAAAGTATTCCTAGGACAGCTCTCTCCACATTATGTAATTGATTCACATCCTTCTGCTACTGCTTGCCATGTACATTGTGTGATCTACATGTGGAATTCTCTTCCCATCTCTTAACCAGTCTTCATTCAACTCCTTAAAACTCTTAAAACTTTTGTAAGCCCACAGGCACCAAATTTAAAAAAAAAAAAAAAATTCTCTAGACTTTCCCAATCAGACAGTTCTGGCTGAGCTTGAAAACTCTTTGTAGTAGTGGCTGTATCTTTGTATATTGTACAGACATAGCACATTGTTAGTGCAATATGAATAATAAAATACTATTTGGTGCATAGATGTATTGTGGCAGTTGTCCAAATTAGTTTTGCTTCACCTGTTTAATTGGCAGACTGTATTACTGCAACCTTTTGTATTATTTCAGAGTTTATTTCAAAACACATTTCTGGTTTTCAGAATTTTTTGCCAGAGGGTAAGATAAAACATGTTTACCAAATGAATACCAGAAATGCCCAGATTTCCAGGACTTTTCTTCACTTGTTTAGACATATGTACTTGTTAGTCAGATATATATGTTCCTCTGTAGCATGAAATCTATTAGCCTTGTTATGAAGCAGAGACTGGGTGCCTCATGAGAACTCTTTTATTTTACTGGGCGAAATAATACACTCCAGTAAATCACCTGTGGTGTTCAGAGAACTTCTCCTGATTTAAATTAAAACCAAAGGCTTTAATCTCAATTTAAGGTATTATAATGTCTCTCTTTTTATTAAAACTTTTTCTCTGTGTAGTGTACAACTGAAGATGAAGATGATGACTTTCTGACAGGAGAAACACCTCAAAATGATGGCATGGCTGGAATTACTCCAAATTCTTATGAATCCAATATTCTGAGCCCAGCAAGCAGTGTCGGATCCCCCCCAGTAACATATGTACAATGGCACCTCTGACTGAAAATCAGAAATTAAACCGATAAAAAGCAATGTGCAATTTTCAATCTTTCAAGAGACTTTTGGAGTAACTTTCTAGACTCTGAAGATTTTACTTGTTTTTGGTAATCATATTAAAGAAGAGAGACTGTTTTTTCTTAAATTTGGTCAGGTTTCTACAGAGATACGTTCTGACTAATTTCATGCATTCTAGAAAAGACTAGAGAATAAACTACGCTATTTTTCAATTTTCATATTGAAATGCTTTTTACATATAGTTATTTTTCTTGACTGGTTTTATTTAATAATGTTTGCTCTATAAGGATTTACACAGAAAGGGTGAAATCCTGATCCGTCTTCTAATTCATTACAGTGGGTCTGAGATTTCACTCTAAAGTTTAATTATGCTTTGATCCAGTAAGTTTTTAACTTATCTTTCTAACCTAAGCAAATTGACATTGCTACCCTCTGAACTTTGAGGAATCTGAGGAAAAGAAGCTATCTGTAGAAAGGACATATTTGGTGAAGTATTTGGAAGATGAAAGGTGCCATTACCACTGCATAAAATTCTGTTGGAACACACAGATTTTAAGTATGAAAGTTTAGACTTTTAGCACCTCAGAAAATTGTCAGTTTTGAAATTGACATGAAAGCAGCTTAATGTGCAATCATATGATATGTAGTCAGTTGATCAAGAAATGTGTGGGTTTTTTGAGTTCTGTGGATGAAAAGGGTTCTGTATAAAGTATTTGTTTTGGAACTTGTTATTTAAATGTGAAACTACAAACTACGTTTGCTTATAAAAGGAAAAAGATGCCTTTCTTCTCATGTTTCAATGCAGAGAATTCCTTTACCCTAAAATGAGTTTTTGTTTTTCATAATTGAGTTGTTCAGATTGGTTTGAGTGCATATGTAAATAATTAAAGCAAAATGAACTGGAAGTATCAGCACAATACTTGTTTTGATTACAAACACTTCTTTTTTTAAAAAGGAAGCATGAGTATATTCTGTTAGGAAATAGTAAAATCTTAAGTATTTGTGAGCCCAATTCTCCTCTTACATCAGTGCAATTCCACTGGTCTGATCGTTTTGTTTAGACTCTTGTTAGATTTTCAAAACTTTAGCATTGGGTGCGAATCAGAATAAACTTATCACATGGAGATACTCGCAACATAAACTTGTACAAAAATAAATGGAAGTCTGGATGTGGTCTCATCCCTGGAGGATGACACGATGTGGTGAAATGAGTTTCAGAAGCACTTAATTTGGCATGTTTCTTCAGCTGGAGATTTTAGTTGAGAGAGGTTTGGGGATGATACGGCAAAATTCACGTTCCTGTATCTATAAATGACCTCTTCCTTTTGTTTTAAATGTCACTCCTCCTGCTGTAATTTGAGAACAATAAATAGAGAATTGCAGTTGAAATAACCTGTTTTATTGCCTAATGTAAAAGTACTCATCTTAAGCAAACAGGGAAGGATGGTTCCAACATGATTAAAACTTTCTGTTCTTCCCCATGACACCACTGCTTTGTCAACACTCTCAGCCCTGGTTTGGTGAACTCAAATAGATTTTTTCCAAAAACCTAATGCCTGTTTTTTTTTTTCTTTTGGTCAACCTTACTGTATTTTGTATTTGATCTGGGAATATGCATGTGTGGGCATGCATGTGCTTTTTTATTACCTCTAGAAAAAATAATTTTTATCTAAAATTGAAAATCTTGAAAATTGTAACGCTAAAGACAGACCCACTTCTTCAGATCAACAGACTTAATATTTAAGGCACAGAGAGCTAAAAATAGTTATCAAGGTTGACAAATCAGAAAAATATTATGAAGGTGAGCAAATCAGAGAGCAGGGGGCAGAAGGTGGGGGGGGTAGTCAAAAATTGGATAAAGCAAAGTAGGTAAAAGAGCTTCTATAATGAGCTGGTAGTGAGGGATGGCAGAACAAGGAGCAATGGTCTGAAGTTACAGAGGGGGAGGTGTAGGTTGGATATTAGGGAAAAACTATTCCAGCAGGAGGGTGGTGAAGCACTGGAATGCTTTACCTAGTGAGGTGATGGACTCTCCATCCCTGGAGGTTTTTAAGGCCGGGCTTGACAAGGTCCTGGCTAGGATGACTTAGTTGGGGTAAATTATTCTGTTAGTCTTTAAAGTGCTACTGCACTGCTTTTTTGTTTTTTAGTTGGGGTTGATCTTGCTTGAAGCAGGGGGCTGGACCCGCTGACCTCCTAAGCTCCCCTCCAGCCTTAGGATTCTATGATTTGATGTTATGCACTAAGTTTTCACCAGACTCCAAGAGCACCTCCCAAATGTGGAGCTTGGGGCTACGGGAGAAAGTGTGCGAGTGCATCTTACCGCCTCTCCCTAGGGACAGAGGCTTTCCTGGACACTGGCTGGCCCCAACCAGCTCGCTCTGTATTGGCCCGCTGAACACCCGCTCCTAGCGCTCCTCAGGGCAGAACCGAGCCCCGCGGTCACGGCCAGACTCCCAGATGGACCCCTGCGTTGACCTGCCGAAGTGCCGCCTTGCACTGGCGCTGCCTTCGACCCGGCCGTTCCTTCCGCCCTTGCTGGGCTGCGAGTCTCACGTGACAAGGCGGGTTGCCCGGCGACTGGTCAGCGCGCGGCCCGCTCTCTGCCTGCCCTGGCTGTCGCTGAGCGCGGCGCGTGCTGCAGGCGCTCACGAGGCTTCCGCCGAACTCCTGGAAGCAGGACTACATCTCCCGGAAGCCCTCGCGCTCCCTTCCCTCCCCCGCCCCCACTGCCCCGTCGGGCACCTGTCGGAAGTCCGCCCAGTAGCCACGGCCGCGGTAGCTCGGCGGAGATGCCTCTGCTGATTAACGGGGAGCGGATCGAGCTGGCCCGGCCCGCGGGGGAGGTGGCCCGCGCCTACCCGCAGTTGGAGGTACGGGGGCGGGGCGGTTGGAGCTGGCTAGGAGGGTGGGGCCGCTTCCCGAGCAGGCTCAGGACCGGCGGCGAGAGCCCCAGGAGCTGGTGGCTGTGGGGGAGGGGGAACTTCCAAGCGCGGCAGGTGTGTTCTGGGGCGAGGCGTTGGCGGGCTGGAGCTGCTGCCCCGGAACTGAGCGCGCCGGGCTGAGGCACGTGGGTCCCTGGGCAGGGGAGAGGTCAAGTTCTGCTGGCCTAGTCTCTGTTGGCAGGAAGACGAGCTCTTGGGCGTTGGCGCTGTGCTGAGCCTGGCTGCTTCCAAGCAAAGCAAACAGCAGAAACGTAGCACCTTGAAGACTAACAAAACTTGGTGATGAACTTTCGTGAGACAGACCCGCTTCATCAGATCAGTCTAATTTCCCACGCAGACTGACATCTGTAAGTACCGAGGTCCAAAAAAACCTGCAATCAGAACTGACAAAGCAAGTACACAAGACTGAAGGAGGTGGGTGAGAGGTTATTAAAGGAAGGGAAGCAGTCCTTGTAATGCCTGAGGCCATTGCTGTCTCTGTTCATACCAAGAGTTAATGTGTCCTATTTGAATATGAACTCCAATTCACAACTTTCTCCATATAATCTGTTTTTAAAGTTTCTTTGCTCTAAGACACAAATTCTCAGGTCTTTAACAGAACAGCCCACTCCACAGCAGTGTTCACTGATTGGCTTATGTGTGTGCTGAGATTCCTAATGTCTGCTCTGTGTCATTCATTCTTTGGCAAAGTGTTTACCCAGTCCGTCCAATATATATAGTATACGTGCATTGTTGGCACATAATGATGTATATAATGTTGGTCAAAGTACACAAGAACGTGACCATGATCTTGTAACTAACATGGTTAAGTCTGGTGATGGTATCCCCAGAATAAATATGTGGACAAAGCTGTGAATTGGAATTCATGTTCAAATTTGACACATTAACATTTGGTATGAACAGAGACAACAGGTACCTCATGCAATACAAGGACTGCTTCCCTTCCTTTGATGCTTGTAATTATCTCAGGCAGGACACTTAACAACCCCCACCCATCAGCCCCCTCCTTCAGTCCTATGTACTTGATTTGTCAGTTTTGATTGCTGTTTTTTTGGAGGTCTGTATTGGAAATGAGATTAACTTGGTAAAGTGGGTCTGTCCCACGGAAGCTCATCACCAAATAAATAATTTTGTTTGTCTTTGCTACATTTCTGCTGTTTTGTTTTGGTGGAATACAGACTAACATGGCTACCTCTCTGTTGCTTCCAAGCACTTAACCAGGGCTTGGTTCCCAGCCAAGGCAGGGAGTCACACCTTGGGCCTCCACCAGAGGGTGCTCTGTGGTGTTGGAGGCATGCCCACTGGATCGGAGGGCAGAGGCATGGAAGTGGTGCCTATGTGTTGGAAGCATGGACATCCTGGCGTGTGGAGGTCTTGGCAGCCAAGAACTCTGATGCAGTGGGCTCTAGCATGGACAGCTCAGGAGCCTAGATGCCCAGGTATGGGGAGGTCTTTATCAAGAGTCAGGAGATCAAAATGCTGAAATTCAGTTTTCCCCCCTTCCCATATTAGAAAATGGTAGGGTGTTCTAGTCACTAGAAGTGGAAGAGCCCTATTGAATCAAGTCCATATCTTATAATTAAGTTTCTGGCTAGATTGTCACAGATATATTGAGCCCCTGAAGTTCCCAAATCAGGCAATGGATGGGTAGTGTTAGACATTTCATGAACAAAACAGACTCAAGTTTCTGATTCAGTATTAAAATAAGTCAGCGTTGAATGAAGTGTGTGGTCAGTTTCAGGAAACGTCCAGTACTTAGTAAAAGTTTGGTTTGTGGAAAGGAAGGTTATGTAATGTTCTGCCAAAGGTGGATGAGCAAATATCGCATATTCCCCTACTGTGTTTGAGTCAGAAGGAGCAGTTTATTGCCAGCTCAAAGATTACGAGGTAGTCTTTGTGCTTCTACTTCCAAGACTGCTATTATTAGGGAGACTGAGGGCCAATGAGCAATCCAGAGTTTGCTGGTACAGTAGTCTGGTTCTTTCTCCAAGTAGGAGTCTTATGTATGTTAATTCTCTCATACTAATGTAAAAATAAAGATTTATAATTAGTGAAATAATCAAATAAAAACAACTTACCCATAATCAGGTTGATTATTTTGTTCATATCTTCTGATACATTAGTCTACATTGTGGTTAGCTTATTCACCCTGAATAGGATCTTCCCCTACAAGGAGTCCTTTTGATTTTAGCAGGGCTACCCATGCCATTTGGTGAATGTATAGATGATTATTACACTCGAGGCTTTAAAAATATGTTTTATAAATTTATCATAAAAGCACCCAAGACAACAATTATAGGGAAGCTAGTAAATATTAAATATTGAACTTAAATATTTAGCTCTCCTAGTCATAGCATTAGACTGAGCACATTGCTGGGAGCCAGAAGCTGCTGAGTTCAGCTCTTGTATTGATTGATTTTTGTGGCTTTGGGCAACCTCCCTTTTATTTTATTTTATTTTTATCCATTTTTTCAAGTGGTGATGACCATCTCTGTGTCTGTGGTGATATGCAAATTAACTGATTAATGTTTGGAAAGAGCTTTGAGGATGTAAAGCACTCTTCTTCTTCCTTGTCACTTCCTTCTTTGGGGTCAGTGACTTTTATGTCTCTCTTCCAAAACTCATGATTGTACACTCGGCTGTTCTGGAAAGCAGTCATTCTCAGCTCTGCTGATATCCAGTCCCTGGTCCAAGTCTTTGGCCTTTCCCTTGATTACTAAAGATAGAGCACACCATGAAATATAACTCTTTCTGGTCAAACTCAGCACTTGCGGTCTTCTATGAGCTACTGCCTGGTTCCCTTTGTTTTCTGTAAGCTTTGTTGGGTCAGTGCCCATTCTGGTTCCTGCTGTACCTGCTCTTTCATCCATTTTAGTCAGTGTTCAATTTATTTACAGGAGAAAGCAAAAGTTCTGAGAGGACAACCTGCTCAGGTAGTGGGACCCAAAGGACTCTTATACATCCAGCAAAGAGAGTTTGCAGTGACCACCCCCAAAGATGGTATGTGGGGATGCAGTAATATTACGTATTGAAGCAAAAAGCATGATGGCAAAATTCTTATGTGTTTCTCTCCATTAAAACAGGTTCCATTTCTATTCTTGGGTCTGAGGATGCAACTACCTGCCACTTGGTGGTGCTCAGACACACAGGTAACAAAGCAAACCGGGACCATAAGATGCACGTTTCTCAAAAGATGGCTCTTGTAATAATTGTTGTTCCATACGGAATTTCCACATCTGGTGTACTGAGCTTGCACTGGGTGTTGTATTCATTGTTTCTCAGTCCGCGTGGGTCACATTTAAGAAACAAATCTTGCTATTCAGTCTGCAATACCTTCAGCAGCATAAGCTAGAACTGCGTGTTCACTCTAACCTTTAGACCACAAGAATCTGACTTGTTGGTTAACTAAGTGGTTTGTCTAGTATCATATAGTGATCACACCAAAAAAAATTTAGCTTGAAATAACCACCAGGAGCAATTAAGCTCTGCAGAGAAAAGTCCCTGGGTGGATAGTGCTGTGTCAACAGAAGAGTTCTTTCACTGATGTAGCCACCGCCTCCTGGGGAGGTGGATCATCTGTGCTGATGGAAGAACTGCTCCTGTTGGCTTAGGTAGTTTCTACGTTGGAGTGCTTCAGCAGCACAGCAACAGCAGTGTTTCAGGCGTAGACAAGCTCTTAGTGACAGAGCTGTGAAGGGAACCCACTCCCTTTGTTTAATGGAGGCAGTACAGGAGACTTTACTGGTTTCAGCAGGATATTGGAAATCGAAAGAGTGAGATTCTGTTCCTGACTACCAGTGAATTTTGTGGTATCAGACAAGTCACTTAACCCCTTCTGATGTCAGCTTGTCCTCCTGTAAAATCTGGATGTGGTTTATCCATTTGTATAACATGCTGGAGAGCGGTGTTTCCCACACTAAAAACATTTGGATACCCCTTTCGGGACTCCAGCTTTATTGACGTACCACCTCTCCCAGTGTTGTCCCAGTGCTTATTTTCTGAATATTAGTAATTTATTTTCTGCCGCATATCCCTTGAAATCCTTTTGCATATGCGTACCACACTTTGGGAAACACTGATTTGGAGAATGACGCAGTTTTTATTCTTGTTGCACAGTTCTGTGGTCAGTAAATTTTGTTTTGTCTTACTTTGTTTTATTTTTTGTTTTATTTGCCTTTCAGGGAGTGGGGCTACCTGCTTGACACACTGTGATGGGTCAGACACACAAGCTGAGGTGTCACTGATTATGAGTGCAGTAAAATCTTTCTCTAATGACACAGAATATGGAAGGTCAGCTCTGCTATATTATGCTTTGGGTACAGTGTTTCACGAGGGTCATTATTCTGTGTGTAAGGAAGGAAATTCTAAATATCATTTGGGGCTCAAAGAATTAGTAGCTTGCTGAGCCCAGACAGGAAATTGTATCTCAAAGTGCTGTGTTTGCTGTGGTGATTTTTTTTTTTTTGGCTTACTGGCATTGTTACAGAATTAGTAGCTTTCGTTATTGTTGAGTAAATCAAGAACATCAAATTTTGTATGTATGTATGTATTTTTGTAGTTCTCTTGCAGTGATTTAAAGTGTGGTTGTACTTCAAATAGTGTTGCTGTAAAAAATGACACTGTGAGGTTCCGTGTTTGTTGTGTCTCAGTGACTGCCATCAAAATTTGTTTAGTTTCACAAATGGAATTTTGCTTTAAAACCAATCCCAACAATAAAAACAAAACCTGTTGGTCCATAAACTCATCCTGGAATCTGAAATTAACCTGGAAGCTTCTGGCTTACACATAAAATGGAAAAGATTCTGAATAAGAAGTTAATTATAAGTTCTGTTGCTCTTGGGGAAGACAGAAAGGAATCGTGCTTATTTCTTCTTGAGCAGTAGAGGCTGAACCTGGTAAAACTCGCCACTAACCATGCTGAATACACCTGGTCCCAGACTTTCAAAAGCGAGTGGTTGATTTTGAGTCTCTTACCTGAAATATCTTAAAGGAGCCCGATTTTTTTTTTTTTTCGGCTGATGGCTACTCAGCATTTTTTGAGAATTGGGACCCTATGTGGTACCTAAAGTTGGAAACGTGAAAATCACTAGTCACTTTTAAAAAGCTTGGCCATAGAGAACAGATTCTCAGACTGAAAGAGGGGCCATAACTAAACAGAAATCTCTGACTCCTATCATGAGGGTCATGGGATTTGTAAGGAAGTCATTGAAGCACATTTAATTGACCCTTGCTGAGAAACCTAACATATGGCATTGTAATCTAAGGTCCAACCCTTTTGGCTGCATCTGCCCTAGTAAGGTCCTTCAGAAAATCAGGCCCTCTTTGGAAAGAACACATCCACACACAAAATGCGCTCTTTCAATCTGAAATTGAAAGAATTCTGCTCTTCTTCTGGAAGCTGTCTTCCCTTTCAGGATCAGGAAGAGCACCTTCTTTTGAAAGCTTCTTTCAGGAAAAAGCACGTGTAGATGCTCCATGGGCCCTTTGTTCAACAGAGCAGTCCTTATGTCACCGCATTTTTTGGTCCCTGGCCCATTCTTTTGAAAGAGCAGGGGCTGTGTGGACGCTCTCTATCGAAAGAGCGGATTGATTTTTTCGAATTGTTTTTTGGTGTGTGGACACACTCTTCCAGAAGGTCATCTTTCAAAAGATCACTGTAGTGTAGATGCAGCCATGACAAGCTGAGCGCCTATAAAGCCCATCAAGCTCAGTGGCAAATGCACAAGTTCATTGTCACTCATGTTCAAGTCCTTAGTCTGTGCTGCTTTTCCGATATTCCCAATAGCACCCAGAACAAAGGGGTTGCTCACATTAGGTCCGAAGATAATACACAATCAGTTGGCGCATGTGAGTGTAATAAATGAGCCTTTTTTAATGATCACTGTACGGGGGGGCTGGGGCATGTATGGAAAAGCTGTTCACTTTGGGATGCCTTTTTAATTGCTGTTTCCTGTTATTCCATCTCTATTTGTTAGGCTGGAAGTTCACCTAGTTGGAGGTTTCAATGATGATAGGCAATTATCACAAAAACTTACTAATCAGCTTCTTAGTAAGTTCACATTTTTTCCATTCTCCTGTCCAAAACTAGAATTCTGGCTGGATTTGGGCCAATTGTGTGTTATCTTAATCCTCAGTTATGCAGTAGAAAAAAAAAAATCTTGGGTTTGAGTTTTTCTCCATTTGGGAATGTAAAGTGCATAGATGGGAGGGTGGTGCTGTGAGGTGATGTACACGTGGAGAGAGAGAGAGACTTTTTAGTAGCTGTTTGTTTCTGGCCTATCTGTTAAAAGCAGGGCACTGAGGAATACTGCCTTAGACATGGTGTATGCTCTTGGGCAAGTCTCTTCTCTCCCTGTATTTGTATTTACTCTCACATAAAATGAGTATTACTAATGAGATGTGCCTGCTAAACATGTAACAAAGTAAACCTGAATTCTGACGCTAGAGCTACCTTGAACAAATGCTTGTAAAACAAATAAAATGTTAGGAGCACAATGCTTTCTCTTTAACACTTTTGCCCTTTGCCAGTGATCAGTGGTGTAAGTTACTGTGTTATCTAGAGCAGCTTTCTCTTGTAAAATGAAGAACAAGATATTGAGACATACCTGGAAAACACATGCTGGTCCTTTATCTATATCAAGACGAGGGAATGGGAGATTTCTTGCAGCTAAAGAGGGCCTCACATCTAATCTGCAGGGCGCCACATTGATATACCCTGTAGTTTATGTGCAGACATGCTTTGATGTGCCTCAGTTTTACAACTTTCTGCTATTGTTGTTGTTGTAGGAGCATTTGATCTCCAGCCAGATGATGTCCATTTAGTGACTTTCTGTGTGACAGGTAAGAATGTTCATGTTTTCCCTCCTGTAAAAGTATGGTTAGTCTTTTGAAATAAACGTGAGGATCTTCATTTTAGGAGAGACAACCCTTCCACCTGGCCTGTAATGTACATCAGTCAGAGAATTCCAAGCCTGGGGGCTTACTGCTGACAGTGGTGTTTTTGCTGTCATAATTGCTGTCCATTTTAGTTGGCTACTCTGGTGGGCATTCTGGAAGTAGTGATTTATTACAACAGACAGCAGGTAGGGCAGTAGTAAGTTAGGGCTTCTCTTCACAGGAGTGTTAAGACCTGTGGAAATAGCTGAAGTATTTCAGCCATTTGGCCCTGTGAGCACTCAGATTGAAGCTGTTTGTGTTTCCTCTGTGATGAGAGGTAGCGGGGTTAGTCTGTTTCAGCAAAAAGCAAGGAATCTCCTGGCATCTGAAAGACTGAAAATTTTATTGGAGCATAAGCTTTCAGGAGCTTCATCTCAGGAGTCTGCAGCTCTGTGTCCTTACCATCTGATTCTTTCACTTTGTGCTGATAAAGTGAGTTGCAACTCTCAAAGGCTCAATCAACTTGTTAACTTTTAAGGTGCCACTGGACTCCTTGTCCTATTTCTTCTGGCTCCTTGATAAGTGATTGGGAAGGAATCTACTAAACCCATATAAACAACAAGAAGTCCTGTAGCATCTTGTAGACTAACAGATTTTTTGGAATAGAAGCACCCTTTAAAAAAAATAAGTACCCCCCAGTATCTGCAATTTTCTGACGCACACAGTTTTTTCTACCATTGTAACACATTTGTTTTAAACAACTTAATGGTAACTGATTGGTTGGAAGAAATGGCCTAGGGGCAATAAACTTGCCATCATACATCTGATTTGTGCAAAAAGGATAAATAAAAAAATTAGATGAACATAAGATAAGTCCAATTTTTTTTATTCATAAATAAGGTTGAGGAACACTGAGTTCATGTATCCTCTTGAGCTCTGCATACTCCCCAGGATATACACACCGTTGGTTGAGAACCACTGTGCTAGACAATATTGACCTCTCATGGTCCATCAGATTCTCTTGTCTGAAACCGGTCAGGTCGTGAGGGTGCTGGATGAGAGGAGGTTTGACTGGTATTGCAGCAGACAGATGGGGGAAATGTGTAAGAGGTGGATGGCTCTAGAGAGCACATGTCCCTAAATTACTGTTCTTTTATTATTCTCTCTCTCTCTGGCCCCTCTCTTCAGTTTCCTTTTTCCTCCATTTTAACCGATTCAAGTCTGATATTTTTGATGTCTCCTCATTTTAGTGAGAACAAGAGCTGTATTGTCACACTGACTGTAGCTTAAACATGGTATTGTTACAGCTGTGTGTTTTTGCAAGTCCTTTGCATGTGAAATTTAGATACTAATAGCTTTGGTGCAAGTCAGTTCTGGTGTGGGCAGATGACATAAACCTTCCCCATCTCGCCTTTGCCAATACTTTTTAGTCCTTAGCAGCTCTTTCAGTCCAAGATGTGGCAGGATGTGAATGATTTCTATGTTTTGATGATGTTGTGCAGTCTGGTTTGTGCTGTGTATAACTGTCCACCGAAGATAAAGGATTAGTTCAGATCTGACACAAGCCGTTGCCATTCTGCTGAGATGGAACAGAACAGACACGGTATAAAACCATAGATATAATTGAGCTAAACAAGGCTCTGAACCCAACTCCAGTTGCCTTTTGGCTGCTTTTTGTGCTGCATGTCCCACTGTTACACTTTTTTTGGTAGGGCCTGGCACCTTCCTGAGTAAGCTAATATTTGCTTGGAAATAAACATGATAATAGGGGCTGGACTATTTGACATATTTGTTCTTTTTGAAACAGAATTAAATGATAGGGAGGAAAAGGATAATCATTTTCCAATCATTTATGGAATAGGTGAGTACAATGCATCTTGGATGCCATTTTAAACTGATTGCTGTTCAGACTTGTAAAGCTAATACATTTTGCCAGTCCAGGCTAATATAGGAGGTACAAAATACCATGATACACAGATGAGTGGAGCTCTGATTAATAATACTAAAAGATTGGCTTTACTAGGTGCTGAAGATGTCCTGCTGCTTGGGAAGTACACTGGAACGGCTCCTCTCGGTCAGGAGCATGTGTATATTTTTTCTTTTCATTGAGATCTTAGCGCCTTGATGGTGTTTGCTGAATTGTTGGCTTACAGTGATTCAGACTGTTCATTCCTTTGCTTCGTATGTTTGGAGTCCAACTTCTTTTTAATGTGTTTAGTTTATTTTGTTGTCCGTTTTTCCCCCTTTAATTTCTGTCAGTTTTGGTAATCTTTATACCACTATAGGAACAACATTTTTGGACAGATTCTTTCCTCAAATTGACAATATTCCTTAAAACTTGCCTCTGGACTCCTAGAAATCCAACCAAAGAGCGTTGTGAAAATATAAATGAAGCAGAAAGTGAAACTTACCGGACATGTTTCTCAGTCCTAGTCTTCAATACCAGTGTTTGATAGATTTTGGCACGAAGGTGAATTTCAGAGAGTGTTGCTGTTCTGGAATGCTGTGTTAAGGGTTGGGGGGTAGATGGATATTTTAAATGTTATTAGTTGGGTAACCCTTTTATTCAAACAATTTTCTCCCCAGCTGTGAATGTTAAAACAGCAGAGATTTTCCATGCAACTTTTCCAGATAGGGGACCAGATGAGGATTTGCGTTCAGCCCGAGTATTAACAGGAGCAACAGTGAGTGAAAAAACACATTTTGGTGGCCTGGGAACAATCTTTAACAGAAAAAAATACTCCTGATACTTTGTAAGTTAGAAACTAAAAGTTACTTCTTAAAGAGAGATTATTCTAATTATGATACATAATTAATAATACAGCTTGTTTGTGATGGTGTGTAATTAGAGATGAGCATTGGACTTAACAGCCAATATCCCTACTACAGCAGCGGATGGAAAACTTTGAAAAGTATTCTGTTTAGAAACAAGGGCAGAGTTCATTATTTTTATTACAGTAGCTCCTCAGCTGAGATCAGAATGTCATTGTGCTGGATGCTGAACAGGCAGCCCCTGGCAGATGAATAGTGAGAAAAGGTTACTGGTGTGAATCCAGTTTTGCAGAACTGGAAATGATGTGCAGGGGCTAAGTGACTTGCCCAACGTACACAAGAAGTCTGTGGCGGAGCTGGGAATTGAATCCAGCTCTCTTTGATCCACTCAGAAGTAGCCATACGGCGTAGAGATGCTGCTTTCAGCCAAAGGCTAAGGACTTCAGTAAGCAGACACTCCCACAAAGCATTTCTAGAATCTTGGCCCATGTCTACTAAGCCATAATGGGGAAAACGCTCTATTGTTCTCAGGCTTATGACGTAGAAGCAGCTGAAATATTTGTCATTTAGGTTTGTCATTTTGTGTCTTGAGCCCAAATTCGTGGCACAGAAGGGCTGGTTTAGCCTCATGTGTAAGTGCCATAGTTGGGAAGGAGAGTTGAATGTGGGGGGTATCCTGCAAAGCAGGGAAGATAAGGGGCTGAAACCAGGCAAGCAATGAAGGAGGCAGGGTAGGTTGCTAGACGGGAGCAGGGGGACACTGAGGAATAGCCTGGAGACCTAGGACAGGAGCTGCAGTTTGTTGCATGTCAGAGGGTGGGGACGTAGGTGTGGAGCCAGCTCTTAGCTTATTCCCTTTCACTGCGTGGTTGGCTCAGTGTCATGGAGGGTTCGGTGCACTGAGTGCTGCTCAGTTTCAGTAGGGAAAACCCTTTGAGAATCTGCTCCTTGTTACAGATGACAAATATTTATGATGCAAAGACAGAGCAACTCCACATTGGACCTTACTTCTGGCTGCCTTTCCCACACGTGGACTTCTGGTTGGAGCAGGATGATAAACAGATATTACAGGTAACTGGAGCAGCCATGCTTGTTTGTCAGCCCTGATGGCTGTTCTGTGCAGTGCTGAAAAAAGTGTGGGGTGTGGGGAGCACTAAAACAGGAGGCACGACAGCCATGCACAGGGGTGCAACTAGGGGACAAGCCATGCATGTGGGCCCACAGCCACAGAGGAGCCTGATCCAGAACTGGGCTGCAGCTGCTCCCAGAGCTCTCCTGCAGGCTGCCTGCTAGGTAGAAGGTGGCCATGCATGTGAAAAGGGCAGGCTGGGGATTTTCATGCCCCGCCTCCCCTGCCCTGGTCTGGGGCTGCCTCAACAGCTGGGACAACCCCCCCTATGCCCTTGGTGGCAGGGAAGCTGCAGTCTTGAGTCCCTGGAGCACTAGGGCTCTTCCAACCATCAGGTAGCGAGGGCAAAGTGCACAGCCTGTGCTCCAGCCTCTTGCTCCCAGGGCAGGGGAAACTTCAAGCTGAGTACTTCACCTCACTCCCTGGAAGGTCTGCAGCCCCCAGTTATCATCCCCATGCAGTCTCCTAATCCTCTGCTCGGAGCCACTTATCCCCAGCCCTTATTCCTGCCCCTGTCTACAGCCTCCTATCCTGAGCGCCTCCCAGGAGGGGCGTGATACAACAGTACCTGTAAGACAGAGGTGGTGCACTCTCCTTTCCACCCACATGCCACACCAAGGCTGCTTCCTGGCAGCCCCCTCACACCCTGAACTCCTCATTTTTGGCCCCACCCC
Source organism: Carettochelys insculpta (assembly GCF_033958435.1). Lineage (NCBI taxonomy): Eukaryota > Metazoa > Chordata > Testudines > Carettochelyidae > Carettochelys > Carettochelys insculpta. The sequence continues at coordinate 18,630,415 of NC_134152.1, forward strand.
TAAGCCTAGGGAGGCCCAAAGGCCCTACTCCCATCCCACCATGCTCTGGAGCTGGTGTGTGACGGGGATGAGGGGAGTGTCTGTGTTTGTTTTTAGGCAGGAGCCACCTCAGTGAGATGTGGGTTTTGGTTTTTGCTTCACTTGTGTGGCCTCCAACTGATTTTTCTGTGGGTCAGTCACCCTGACCCAAAAACGGAATTTTTGTAATTCCCCACTCTGGACTGTAGGGCAGTATGTCTAAAATAGAACAGCATCGAATGGTGTCAAATGAGATGTTCAAAAGCACTTAAATTACTTTGGAGTTCAAGTCTGCTTGGCTGTCCAGATTTATGGTCCTAAGTCACTGAGGAGCTCCAGAAAATCTTACTTTCAAAAGCAACGAGACCACCTGTGGCACCTTATAGAATAACAGATATTTTGGAGCATAAGCGTTTGTGGGCAAAGACCCACTTCGTCTGATGAAGCAGTTCTTTGCCCATGAAAGCTTACGCTCCAAAATATCTGTTAGTCTATAAGGTGCCACAAGTCTTAGAATCATAGAATCGTGGAACCCTAGTGCTGGAAGGGACCTCAGGAGGTCATCTAGTCCAGCCCCCTGCTTCAAGCAGGATCAACTCCAACAAAATCATCCCAGCCAGGACCTTGTCAAGCCAGGACTTAAAAACCTTGAGGGATGGAGAATCCATCACCTCTCCAGGTAAAGCAGTTTTTCCTAATATCTAACCTAGACCTCTCCCTCTTCAACTTCAGACTATTACTCCTTGTTCATTACTCCTGTACCCCCACCACTGCTCACAACATCGTCCAGTCCCTGCACCCTGAGTCAGAATCCACTCCTGCACCCAAACCCTTTCCTGTACTCTAATTCCCTGCCCCAGGTCACATTCTCTGCACCCCAACCCCATACTCCAAGCCTAGAGGGGGAGCTGTGTTAGTCTGTATCCAGAAAAATGAGAAGTTGTTGGCATGCATCTGATGAAGTGGGTCTTTGACATTTTTTTGGAGCATAAACTTTTGTGGGCAGTCTATAAAGTGCCATAGGACTTTTTGTTTTTACCCCAAGTTCCTTTCTGCATCCATCCTCCTCCATGAAGATCATAGAAAGGTACAGCCCTTGACCACTTATAAATGTGTTCCCCGTCAAAAATTATTGCCCACCCCTGAGTTCAGCTATAGATGCCACAATCTGCATGGTTTCTACTGGGCACTTTATGGGTATATCTTGCAGCAGAGCACAGCCTACAAGCTGCAAAAGCCTAATAGAAGGCAGGTACACAGGGAATTAGGTTAATATATTCTTATTTCCCAAGGAGGCTCACAGCTGGGGCTCTTTAAGGACCAATCAGGTACCTGCTGCCAGGGTAAGCCTTCTGGCTCACTATAAAAGACTTCCCCTCTAGGTAGAAGGGGCCATGAGTTGTACCAGGAAGACACGCTGAAGAGCTGAGGTATGGAAAAGATAAGCAGCAGCTACTGCTGCCAGGTACAGGGGAAGAGTGCTGAGGGGAAGTGGTAGAAATGGCCCAGGAAAAGGCTGCTGAGTTTGGGGTAGGCAAGAACCCCATCAGCTGCCTCTCTTTAGGGTCCTTGGGCTGGATCCCAGAGTAGTGGGTGGGCCTAGGCTCTTCCCCACCTTTCCCCTGGAGACCTGATATGCCAGAAGGTCAGAACAACCAAGCCTGCTGAGTGGGGCTCACACACACCCCAACTTGGGACTTGCCAATGATGAGTATGGCTCAATAAGCGGAGTCCCTAGTATTTGGAACAATTCCAAGACAACGAGAGGGCCACCATGGGTCTCTGTGGGCCACCAGAAAGTGCAGGACCCAGAGTGGAATTGACAAGGGACTTGTCACAGTTTTCAGAGCAGTTTGCTCAAGTTACCCCCGATTTGATTCCTGCTCACAAGAGGAGTCTAGCTCGGGGTGGCCAACCTTTTTCATTGGGGGCCATAGGGCAATGTCACATTTTGGGGACTGAACACTAACTCCAAACCAGCTCCAAACTGAGAACTGGCCTCATGCATGCTGTATGCTACTGGTGGGCCGCTGACATCTCTTTCCCAGCCCTCCTACTCTCTTCTCCCATGTACTGCACAGCAGGGGCAACTCCCTGCCCTGCTGTGCTGAAATGTAACAACCAAATCCTTCCTGTCAGCTGTTAAACCACTTGAGTTCTACTCTTAGCACAGCAGGGCAGGGAGCCAGAAGCATGAGCAGCAGCAGCAGCAAGAACCACAAATGGTTCCTTAAAGAGCCACATGCAGCTCAGAGCTGCCTAGTCAGCTTTCCAAAGGGTGCCGCTGCTGGCTCCCCAGGCCAGACTGAAAAGGCTCCCCAGGCTGCATTCTGGCCCATGGGCCATGTGTTGGCCACCCTTGGACTAGCTCAAATGAAGTGGTCCTTTGTGCTCTCCTGCAGCTGGCTTAAATGTGAAGGGATGCTACAGTTAAGCTGTAAAACAACTCAACAGAAGTTTTACAATACTTTGCACTGTTGCTGCTCTGTCTTGCTGGAACTGAACTGCACTTGAGCTACTCCACTTTCTAACTCAAGTGTGCTAACTGTGCTGTGAAAACACCTGAAAGCAAGTTTATTTTTCAACCAAGAATGTAATCACAACACAGTGGTTCCTGGACCTGGTTTGTACACCTAATACCACAGACTAGCTAAACTAAAGCAGGTTACTCACCACACAGAAGTCAAAGGGGACGTGTGGCACGAGGGCCGTCTTGTTGCTTTTGAAGATACAGACTAACTCGGCTATGTCTCTGATAAAACCCTACCTGTGTTGCATCCTTAGGAAGATTAGAGAGATGATTTTTGTGGGTGAGGCACTGACTAAGATCTGAAGATCTGGTTTGTTTCCTGGCTCTGCTACAGACTTCCTGCATGGCTACAGAAAAATCATTTAATCTCTGTATCTTTATCCCTAATACATTAAATTCCCCATATTGCCTGCCCTTACCCCTCTCTCCATTTAGCCTAATTTGCCCCTTTACAATGCTGGCCCATTGGAGCAAGACCTGTCCCTCACTCTGGGTCCATGCAGCACTTAGGACAATTGGACTCTGCTCTCAGCTGGGGTCTCTGAGCACTATGGTATTACTAATGATGCAGATTTGGAATACAAAAATACTGCATTGCTCTAATAATTATTAGCCTCACTGGCTTCTGTTAGACCCATTTTCATTAATGGAGAAACTACTGTGCAGAAAGGTAAAGAGATTTGCCCAAGGTTGCAGTGCACATCAATGGCATTGCTAAGACAAGAGAGTAGCATCGTGCCTCTACGGCCTTTACTAGAGGCTGTCCCCTTTTATCCCAATAGTATTCTGTGTATCCATTGCAGCTGGATCACTGTGCTGAAGACATAAAAGGCCACCTAGTTTATAGGTCTGTAATGCTCCTGTTGAGTCAATGGAAGGCTGAGTGTTAACAGCACTGGATCAGGCCCTCTCTTCAGTATTATTGGCCCAGAATACAAAAATAAGCACATAAGATAAGTTTCAGCTGGTTTTACACAAATGAATTATGTCCTACCTCCCATGCATGAGTCCTACTGAAATTACAAATCCAGGCATCAGAAGCACCTTGGAGAACACAATAAAAGTATTGTGCATCTCAGTAATGCAACTAGCAATGTGGAATGAATGGGGAAGGGTAAATATTGTCTACCACGTAAAGTGAGCACTAAGTTTTGTGGAACTCCCTGATCTAGCTTACAGGTTTCATTTTTAGCATTACTTCTGTGTTATTAGAAAACAATCACAGCTCTGGTATAAGAGATGAAGGTCTCCTGTGGCTTAAGTGAGATGTAAGAGAACTGAGCATCTGGAATTAGCAAGATAAACAATACTTTTAGCTTGTATTAATACTGTTGATACTGACTTGCAGTTCAGACCAAGTCCTACTACTGTACCTGGAATATCACTCAAGTGTATTGGAAGCCAGGGGATTCTGGATTGTTTGGGTAGTTGAATTAATAGACACAATTAGAATGATGCAAACTTATGTAATTGCTCTTTAATACATTGAGAAGATGGGGTAAGAATAATTAACATTAGCTAAGCAGTAATGCTCAAGAGGAGAGCAGGGGAACAAAGTCATTATCCTGCGTGCTTCCCTCACCGCCCATGAACAGCTAGTTGCACCCCTGGCCATGCAATGTTTTACCCATCTTGTTTTTCAGAATCTTTCTACGTCGCCTGTGGCTGAACCACCCCACTTCGTTTCCCACCTTCGGTCCACGTTGCTATTTTTAAAAGAGCATCCATTTCCAGATCACTCCCTGTTTCCTAACAGGAAGCCTCGACTTTATAAAAAGACTGAAGAAGGCTTATGGGAGAGAATCTGTTAACACAGAGACAAACTCTTACCAGATGAGTGTTGGGAAAACAGAGCCTCACCAGAAGTATGGCCATTTGGCTGCAAAGATCATTTTTCTGGGTCCATGTTGGTCAAATCTCCTGCTGTTCCTTGTTTAATGCTTTTCAAAGTAACATTTTGGCAGAGGTGCATTTGTTTGCACTCTTACTTACATGAGTGAATATTTACTACCTAAGGCAGTATTTTGTTTCCAGATGATCTTTACATTTGCTTCCCCTACCCCCCTTTTACTTTTGGTGTTAATTGGATTCATATTAAAGCCTTCTGCAAAATCAACCTAGAGGGTGATTTATGATGCACTTGCCCTTTGAAGAATGCTTTTTTTAAAGTTGGGATTAAGTGTCTGTTAAGACTGTATACACATTCTTTTAAAGCTTGTACTTACTAGTTTTTGTGAGAGATTTCTTTAACACCTAACCAAATAAACTACCACCACCTAAGTTTTAGTGATATATAGAAAAATGTCCTCTACTAAGAGATAACCATTAACTCTGCAGGAATGATTGCCAAGCAAGACCTAGAAAGCATATTTTTCAAACAGGACAATATCTTTTACCACTGCTGTAAAAGTAATATTGTATGAGTCAGTAAAGCTCTCCAGAGCTAACTATATCTAAAATAAAATAAATCTTTAATTCCTAGTCGGTAAACTAGAGCTGTCACTGAACTTTGTTACTGCATTTCCTACCAGTAAAACAGACATTAAACTGCACTTTTCACCATTTGGACTGTGCGCTGCTTTTTGCATTTCTCTGAAACTTGGACAATGAAAATCAAAAGTGCAGATGCTTGCTCATGGCTACCTTGTTTGGGTTGCAGAACACACAAGAAATGATGTAACTTCATGCTGTATGTAGAGTTTAAGAATTTGATAGAAATATTTCTGCTACTTCGCTTGCTATTTAAAATAAAAACAACCCTCCTGACTTTGATATTGAAACTTTAAGAAACCACATGGAAGATGTCCAGAAATACTTGTTTAGAGGTTTGCCTCCTCTTTTGCAATTCCATGGGCACAGTGTTGTACTCTGAAAGCATGTCACGCTCTTCTGAAAATGTAGCTAGAATGACTACATTCTACATCTTGAACTTTTAGATACTTATGGACAGTGGCTTTTATATAAAGTGTATTGAGCTTTAAAAGCCCTAATGTTTTTAATGTTGTAAATACTCTTAACAGGAGTAAATTAATAGTTAAAGGTATATCCAGCTGTTCTGTCACAGTCATCTCAGAACAATGCTGAATTTGCTAATTACAGATTCGCTACAACATTCTGATAGAAGGGTGAAACCTATAATTCCAAGCCCAATAAAAAGGGTGGAGTCACTGTTTATAGTGCTGTCATCTAGTGCTCTTGGGTTGGGGCCCTGCAGTGATCTTGTAATTCAGTCCTCTAAACCAGACTTTGCCCAAGTCTCTTCCCTTAGTTTGGGACATCATTATTCCATTAGTCATTAGCCTGCCATTTTCTCCTCTTTTGTTCCACTGTCAGAGTAGTGGCCCCCAAGGCTTCCTCTGGAATCTTTTAACCAACTATAAAGCAATTTCTGTTCCTGCCTGGGCTTGAACTTCAGACAGCCAGTCCTCCACAGCTCTGTTTTTCCTATAGTCATACTGACTCTCAGGCTGCCTTCCCGAGTCTTATACTTGGCTGAGCCTTGAGAGCTGGAAATCACAAAAATAGTTGGAATGGGGAGGCTGTGCGATCTGTGAATAAAGATTGTAGTAGAGATGTTTGATACTCTTTTTTAGGTCATCAAATGGTTCCTAGAACAGCCACCCTTGTTCAAACATCTGTTTTCATCATAAATGATACTGCAGCTTTCTTCAGTGGTAATTGAATTCTCAGATGTAGTAATCTGACAAATCTTTATTGAAACATTCAGGTAATAGATAAATTGTGTAGCTCTAGTCCAGCAAAACCACTCATTTAGCAATTAAAATATAAAAATATTAAATTAATTTGATCATTGCCTCCCCTCCACAAATATACCCTTGTTAAAGTACTTCATTAACAAAGTAAACTAATGAGACTGACAATTATTTTTGTACTGAAGAAAAATTGCCTTCTGAGAAATACCTAAATAGCAAACTAAAAAAAAATTAGACTTATTTTAAGTACAACACCCCAAACCCCAGAGAATCAAAGTTGACACTACATACAAATGAAAAAGTCTTAAAATAAAATATTATACTACTACCCAGTCCTGTTACTACTAGAGCCATCATGATGATCCTCACAAGAAAGTAATTTACATACAGCCTAGATATAGAAAGGGAATACTGGGTGACAGTGTTAACGAGTCAGTTTTTTTAGTGCATCTGTTTACTGTGTAGAAGCATGAGTCAGTTTCTACAGGTAGTCTAGTGGAGAAAATACTTCTGCTAGAACAAGTTAGTAGAATTATGCTGTAGTGTATGTAACCTATATAATTTCTTTATATGTAATATGCGCTATTAAAAGTTTTATTCAAATTAGAACAGTTTAGAAACCATCACTAACAGAACTTACTTAGGATTTACTAAAAGTATCTTTAAAAATACATAACCAAAGTTTTACGTAACTGTTTCATAGGAACTGGTTATAGTGGGTGTGCAGCAATAAATAAGGATGGATCTGCCCCTTAGAGAGGCAAGAAGTGACTTAGTCATGCAGAGGCACTATAAAAGGATTAACACAAATCCTGGAAAATTAAGGAGTTTAACTGAGTGGAATAATTCTTGCAACATCAAGAAAAATGATGGCAAAGCAGAATTTACATATTAATATACACCTGTGTACCTCCCTGTCTGTCACTGGATCTCAACTGCTTGACAACGCTTTAAAGAAGAAGCAATTGATTTGTAATGAATATTAGGGATTTAAAAAAACAATGAGATGACGTGTACTACTGACAGCATGACTACCTTGATTGTTGTGCTTTTTTGTAAAGACTAAACTGATTTAAAGTATAGAGGTAAGTACGTGGCAGGTTTACTCAATTTTAAATTAGGATCACTTTACAAGTTACCAGGTGCATGCTTAAACTTAACTCAAATGTATGATGAACTCTTTAAGCATGAGAATGCCACCTGGATTCATACAAAACTCACTTTTTTAAAAAAAAAAAAAAAAAAAAAAAAAAATCCTTCAGGCAATTGTTCATAAACCATTAAAATAAATCAGGTATCTTTGGAGATATTAATGCATATAGGATTAAAACAACTAATGTGTACAATAAAACAAATTCACTAACCCCTAAGAAAAAAAGGCTTTGTTTTGTGCAAAATCCCTGTTACTTGTGAATTACAGTAGTAGTTACTGTACAAACTTGTGGCACTGTTCACATTTTGAATACATCATAAACTTCCCTGCCCTACAAGGGAATGTGGTTAATATACAAAGTCTTAATTCACAAAATCTGGATTTTATCTTAGACTTTCTTGTTCTTCTACTTTAGTGCAGTCATTTTCTGATTTGTCTCTTTGCAGATCTTCAGTACTGTCACTTGTTACTTGTGCTATCTCATTCTGTTGCTCTGCTTTCTCGGTCTCCACAGTCCCTTGCTCTTGTACAGTAGACACAGAATGAGACTGTTGCTCCATCTTTTCCAAGTCATCAGTGTGACTAACTGAACTGGTCTCACTAAATCCATCAAAGCTTCTTAAAGATCTTTTAAAAAGCTTTTGACCTGTGGAAATGTTTGATGAATAAAGCATTAAAAGGCAGCAAGTGCACAGATGAAGCTACAGAAACTATAAGCCACATTTTAAAAAGCTGCCCTCTTTTTAAAGCTAGAGATGCAATTTTGCCCCAGCCTTTAAGTTCATTTGATTTACAAGGAAAGATGTGCAACTGATATTAATCTGCACTTGTAGTTGTATAAATAATAGTCCCCAAGTCTTGGTTAGAAAAAAACTGTTGGTTCACTCAGTAAGAAGAGCAAGCCAAGGATCACGTTACTTGAGAAGACTGGTTTGGATGGGTTAATTACTACAACAGGGTCATTGTAAGTTCTCTGGCTCACATTTCTGAACAAAGCGTTCTTCAGTGTCAAACTGCCCATTTATTAAAATTGGGGTAAACTTACCCGGAAGTCTCTGTTTAATGCGAGTGGGAGTCGGAGTTGCAGGTGGAGTGGTCCCAGTCCCCTGCACTTTAGATACATATGTAGATTCTGTGGATTCTAGAGAGCCTGCCAATGGGGGAAAAAAGGGAAAGGGACAATGTTTAATTTTACTGAAACTGTTAAATAAAAAAATAGAACTCCAGTTTTCCAACGTATTATACAGCTGGAATTCACAGAGAGATTTGAAAAGCCCTTTCTTCCAGTACAATGGAGGGAACAGTCACCAAATCCAGCAAATCACTTTAAATTGGTTTGAGAATTGAAAATATTAAGATTTAAATGGGAACTGGACAGATGGGTTATTTTCTTATTCAGTGTTGGAGAAGAGGTGGGTAGACAATGTTTCTTTAGACCAGCGAGGGGCAACAAAGGCTCATGAGGGCTGCAAGTCTGAAGTCAGTCATGTGCACTACCCAGGACTCCAGGAATAACGGATGCTGAACATTTCAAAACAAACAGAAATGCTTTTATCATTCATGCATTAATAGAACTGTCGTCAGCATCAAACAACACAGAAACATTGACACTTTACAGTATCAAATCCCTGCTCAGCCCTTTTCCCCGCCTCCTCTCTCAAGTACATTACATCCTGCTCCTTCCCCCTCCTCCTCCCAGCAATTCTGGAACACCACGAATTGGCTGATTTTGCACCCTAGCTCTCCTTGTCCTCCTCCCTTTCAAAGCCTGAATGCTGCAACCAGCCGATTCATAGCACTCCAGAAGTGCTGGGAGGGAGGGGAAGGAGTAGGTAAGTGTGCAAATGGCATGAGGGAAAGGGGAAGAGGGGGTGTGCAGGCTGCATATGGATCCCTGAGAGGCCACAGGTGGCCCACCAAAGCTTTATACAGTATGTGTGCCTTTTTCACCTTGTAATTAGGACACCTTATGAATCTGTCAACAAGAAATCTGTGTAGCATTCTAAAGTTTTCCACATCTTACAGACTTATCGCTAATTAGGGTGACCATTTCTCTTTGCTGCAGACACTGGTAAAAACTTGTATTCAGGTGAGTTCAGTGGTAATTGGGACTATGCAGTGTAAATGGTCAAATTAACATCAGGATGACTGAGTTCCTCTTACAAAGAATTAGTGTCTTGCTGATACTTTTTACCTTCTTATGTTTAAGGCTTTAGGGTTCACACAGGGAGAGGTGACATTTCCATTCTGTACACTTCTCTTACACAGTGAAGAGAGTAACGGAGAGGGAGCTGTGCTAGTCTAGATACTATCAAAACAAAAAAGCAGTTAAGTAGCACTTTAAAGACTAAGAAAATAATTTATTAGGTGATGAGCTTTGGTGGGACAGACCCACTTCTTCAGACCACAGCCAGACCAAAACAGACTCAATATTTAAGGCACAGAGAATCAAAAACAGTAATCAAGGTTGACAAATCAGAAAAATATTATCAAGGCAAGCAAATCAGAGAGCAGAGGGGCAGAAGGCGGGGGGGAGGGGGAGAATCAAGAATTAGATAAAGCCAAGTATGCTAAAGAGCCCCTATAATGAACTAGAATTTGAATATAAAAGAGTTCAGCAGAAGAGAGAGGTGGTAACTGACCGACTGGACCTTTGCCCAGCCCTGGGTGTCTGGCTAGGACCCTGGGATGAACCTCTCTCTCTCCTGGTACCTGCAGCCATGTCTTCATGAGGCAACACATGGGAGGGGCCACACAGAGTCACATGTCCCCCACCCCAGATTTCTGTCGGGTTTCATACCAGAATGTGACCAGCAGAAAGGAAGGGCCAGGAGCTTCTTCCAGCCATAATGAAAAAGGAGGAAGAGGGAAGAGATGACCCGGTCTGTATCCTTGCCGAGCTCATCTCTTCTCCTCCTGCTCTCCCCTATGGCTTGAAACACCTTGTCCGGGGTGGGTGGGAGGAACCTACCTGCACAGTATTGAAAGGCAGCTAACACCTCTAGGCTGCTGCTGGCCACTGACACCACCCCTTGTCCCCCAGCTATGGCACTCGCAGGAAGGGGTTTAACCTTAAAGTTGCATTGTGCTCCAGGGCCCAGAGAACCTGACTACCGGAGCTTCAGCAAACCCGGCCAAAGAGGTGCCAGAGCAGGGGTGTGCAATGCAGGAGGTGGGCCCCCTCATGGGGGTGGGAGGGGCATGAAATTTCCTAAGGGGGACTCAGCATGAGCACCTGCTGAGCCTCAAGCTCATCCATCTCATGAAAAATGTTGCAATATGCTCCTGTTCTTATGTCTGCGTATTCACATTTTTATACTGGATTAATAAAGCTTTTTATATTCCACGTATTTTCTTACACATGCCAAAACGTTTTGTTTCATATGAACATAACCAGAATTTCCGTAAGTGTGGATTACATTAGGCAGGTTGCAGGGCCTAACATCAACAGTCTGAAAACCCCTGATTGAGAGGAGATGGAGCAGTCCCATGCTCCGTGGGATGGGACCTCAGGCAAGGCAGGTGAAGAGGGTGTTGCGCCTCTGCCCAGAGGGCTGCAATGGAGCCTGTAGGGTTGGGGCACTAACAGACTGAAAAACACTTCCTGCCCCCATGCTCTATAGCTTCACTGTATGCCTTCCCCATGCCAGTGCTGTGCAAGGCTTTGGTGCACACAGGACTTGGCTTCTCCCAGCCAGAGCTCTGGGCTGGAGGGTCTTGGAGTTTCCCAGGGCCCTGGCCCAGCCAGACACAATGGGGGAAGGAAGGAACCTGCCATCTGGGCTGTTGGTGATCTCAGTGCTCCAACCATGGGCTGGTTCTCTGCACAGCACAGGGTGCACCCCATGGCGGGGTGGGTATGGAGGAGCAGTGAGGTTGGGGGAGGCTGATGGGGCAAAGCTGGGAGAAGACAGCAAAAAGAGGGCTGACTGGTGGGCAAAGGTGACATGTAACCGATAGCTTCTGGTGCCTGCCAACATTCACCAGTCACCGCAGCTCGCAGCAAACAGTGCTGTCCAGTACTGGGATGGGAAGCAGGGCCCTGGTGGCTGACAGCTGGCAAGCTGCAGGGGAAGGGTGTGTACTGTGCTGATGGACCAGCATGGAGCAGTCTGTCCCTGCAGACTGCAGCTTTGCCCCTCCACGAGCCTGGCACACCCACCAACGCCCTTCTCCCACACAGCACTGATGGATGGGTGGCTAATGAGCAGGGATCTGGCCAGCAGCAGGACCTGCCAATAATGATGGAGCCGAGAGAAATACGGGACAACATTGTGTGTTTTTAAGAAAAGTTGGGACACCTACAGGAGGACTTAAAATACGAGACTGTCCCTTCAAAAACTATTGCTGCAGAAGTATTTCTTCCTACCTGCAGTTAAGTTAAAAGTTCTTCCCTTTGGTGATGCCTGAAATGGGGAAAACCAGTTCAACACAGAGCCAACTACAGGAATCTGTCGCAGCAGCCCCTGTAAAACATGCCGTTAACAGATCATTCTAGTGACTGAGCCACAGAAGTGTTAAAGTTTGGAGATGCAGATAATATAGTATTTTGTTATTCTCACCTCTTCCAGAAGTCTTTCTTCATTTGCTTTCTGAAGCTGAACCTGCGCTTCGTGTATCCCCTTTCTAATGACTTCAGTCATATTTTCCAGCAGCTAATTAAAACAGAATAACTTACATTAGTGCACTTACACTGGCTTCTTAGTCACTTCCATGAAAATTAAAATTTAAATGGGGACATGGCTACATTTTTCTAAATTAGGTCAGCAGTTGACTAATGCCATTTATTTCATACTATGAATAGGCAACTACAGACTGAGAATAGGGTTTGGACATGGACCTCGAAGACAGAATGTCACATTTAATTGCAACACTATGTATTTCTCTTCCTTATAGGTAAGCAACTCACCTTGTGCCAGAGTTCTCCGAGCATCCTCTGTGTCTTCACATTCATAAACGTGCCAATCATGCAGCTGTGCTGGTGGAAGCTTTTGACTGCAATGCCTGTTGGAGTGCTGTTACATCCCCACCTATCTCCTCCTCCCACGCCCTCTAGATTTTCTCTTGGTAACATTTTGATTCACCAACCATCCAAGTGCAGATATGAGGAGTTCTTGTCTCCATAAAATGTGCTGCCACTACCCTGAGGCTCTTGGTAAAAACTCGGGGGGTAGCGGAACTCTGATTTGATAATTATCCTCTTCTAGGAAGCAAAGACACTTGCAGTACAATGATCAGATTGAACTATCCTTCAGACTGAGAACAGTAAATCAGCCTTGAACAGACAGGGAAGCTATTATCGATGCCAGTTCAAAAGGTATAGACTCAACTTCCTAATAAAGAAGCTGTATTTTCTCAGGTCTAACACAGGTCAAAGATGCTGCAGTGTAGGGCTCTAAAGAAGCCTTCCTTTGCTTTCCAGAGTCCTAATTGCTCCTTACCAGATTTGAGCTAAGCTGAGGTTCTGGAGCCACATGGTGGAGCTAAGCCACAGTTACTGAGGAGGTTGAAACAAAAAGCAGTCAAGTAGCACTTTAAAGACTAGCAAAATGGTTTATTAGGTGAGCTTTCATGGGACAGACCCACTTCTTAGTTGAATCCAATGGATCAGCTGGGACAGCGCCTAACCTCTGCTGAGCACCAGCTTAATAGCACATGGGAGTTAGCATTTGGATCCCCTTACAACTGGGGAGCTCAACCAGACCTGTGACAGACTGCTCCAGACACATCCATTGACTACCAAGGCTCTGCCAACAGAGTCCTTCTTTGCAGCATGAGTTTTCCCCCACCAAAATTCCCAGTTCCAAGGGAGGTATCACTCTGGCAGATTGGCTGTGCTCAGAGATGCCATCACCACAGGGTATTTCTATTTTTCAGTTTCAGATCCAAAAGATTAGGAACCTTGGTAGGTACCACAGGTTTTTTTGAGCACTGGACTGAAGTAGTTATCTTATACATTGATATATATCACTGCTTCTTCTCTCAAGTAGTATCAGGGTCTGGTTGCTTGCTCACAGGTGTGTACAAGAGCCAGACAGCCTGTCAGTCAAAGCCTCCCACTGTCTGCTCTGCCCTTCCTCCCATATTCTTAAGGAAAGCACTTCAGATTGAACATCCTCAGGAACAGCACCCCTCCCTGAAAGGCACCTCATATGGGCGGCAAATGCGGGGCAAAAGAAGCACCTCTGAAGAGCTGGTCTCCAGATCTTCATATCTAACATCAGATTCTAACAGTGGAACCAGGGGTGAACTAATAGTTACTTAGAAAAGTTTGTATTTCCCTTCAAAAGTAAACTTCTGACCCTTAAAATGCCAACTATTTACACAAGAAAGCTAAGTTAAATGGGCACTATTCAAACAAGGGATCAAGGCTAAGTCCAAATGCAGTTCCTGACCCAAGCACTGCAGCAGCTGGAAGGAACTTAGGGGCTAGCGTGTTATTCCCTCTTTTACAGCCTAACCCGTGATGATCAGGAACAGGAGGGAAGTAACAGGAGAGGTGCAATAGGAGCTGGACAAGCATTGCTCTCAATGGCCGTGTCTACACGTGCCCCAAACTTCGAAATGGCCATGCAAATGGCCATTTCGAAGTTTACTAATGAAGCGCTGAAATGCATATTCAGCGCTTCATTAGCATGCGGGCAGCAGCCGCGCTTCAAAATTGATGCTCCTTGCCGCCGCGCGGCGCGTCCAGACGGGGCTCCTTTTCGAAAGGACGCCGCCTACTTCGAAGTCCCCTTATTCCCATGAGCTCATCCTGTTCCTGAGCTCATGGGAATAAGGGGACTTCGAAGTAGGCAGCGTCCTGTCGAAAAGGAGCCCCGTCTGGACGCGCTGCGCGGCGGCAAGGAGCGTCAATTTTGAAGCGCGGCTGCTGCCCGCATGCTAATGAAGCGCTGAATATGCATTTCAGCGCTTCATTAGTAAACTTCGAAATGGCCATTTCGAAGTTTGGGGCACGTGTAGATGTAGCCAATGGTTCCACAGCCACAGCTATGTAATCAGCACATCTCGGGAGTGGGAACACGTGAAATACACGTCAACAAGGATTTATTTGGTGTGTGCAGTGATGTCCAAATAACCACTGCTGTCACAGCAAAACCGTCAGTAAAAAGGACAACTTCAATAGGCCAGATATTAGGGATAGTAACCAAAGCTTCTCCAGTAATCCACTGTAAGAACAAATGTTTTTACTAGCAATGAAAATATTGTAAAACCAGTTTTCTACCTATTGATTTAACAAGTAAAGTGAATGGGCAGATTCTCAAGTTGGGTAGTTTGGCAAAATTCCCCTGAATTCAATGGAACAGTTTACGATCATCAATAGTTGATGATCTGCCCAAGAACATTCAAAAAAGGATTTTGTAAAAGCTATTACGGAAACTGTACAGTCATTTCAGCACCAGAAAGGAATCTAATGCTAGCAGATATAATAGCAGAAGAGTTATAACCACAAAAATGCACACCTAAACCATAACATGACGACAGAGTCATCATACTGTGAGAAGTTCTCTCACCATGTAGATACAAATCACTGCAAGTTAAATAGGTGCAATTTTCTTTCACAGAAAAATAAGAAGTTGCCCTGAGACAAGCTCAGAGAAAACTAAGGTGAAACATTATGTAATTTTGAACACAAAAGATTTCAATACATACTCGAGAATTTTCTTCAATTTCTCTGCCTGTTGCCGCAATCGTTTCTACCAGCTCGGACACATCCAAATCTTCGGTCACCATGCCAATATACACACAGTTCTTCTCTCCTCCAAATTCTGGGCCTGTGAACAACAGGTGGCAATTCTAGACATCTGTGTTAAGCGCACACACATGCACACACACACTCCATCTAGGCCATTTGCTGTTTAAAGATTCAGAATGAATCTGGCTTTATCAACTGGTTAAAGAAATACTGAAAACCACTAATGTATAAAAATGCAACACATTAGCACGCCTACCTTTTCCAGGACAATCAACACAAAGGCCGTGTCTACACGTACCCCTCCCTTTTGGAAGGGGCATGTTAATGAGGCACTTCAGAATAAGTTAATGAGGCACTGACATGCATATTCATCATCTCATTAGCATAACGACAGCCAGTCATGCTTCAAAAGTGCTGCTTTTGAAACACAGACTGGCTGTATAGACGTGGGCACTTTGAAATAAACCCCTGACTTTGAAATTCCCTTATTCCCAATTTGTTTTGTGAATAAGCAGACTTTTTAAGCAGACAATACACGGATATGGCTTGTAATGTAATTTATGACACAGTTTGGGGAAAAAAGAATTGAGAGCATTACAGTGATTGTTGGCAATATCCATTCTGCAAATAGTGATAATTACCCAAAGAAAAAGAGAGCTCCGACTCCAGTTCATTTAGTTTTTTCAAAAGTCCAGTATTAATTTTCTCTACTTCTTTCTCTCGTTTGTCATCATTCTTCTCATCACTGTTATACTCATACCTTTAAAATCAAGCCAGGGGACAGCAAGCCAGTTTATTTTACAACACAAACAGAAGAAATCTGCACTTCTAACATCTTTCAACAATTTATCCACATATTTCTGTAAACAGGTGTACTTGGTGAAGTTTAAATAGTGATAGCAATCAGCCAAGTTGGAGAAAACTTCGTAACTTTTACAGTTGAAGGAAAAGCCTTTATAGACACAGCAAAATTTCTTAAATAGCTTTTTGGAAGTACTATCTTCATAATGGCTCAGTTCTTTCTGATCACATATGATATCCAATACTTGAGCACCACTGTACTTACCAAAAAAAGACAAATAAATGTTCTAATGTTTAAAGACTGACTGCAGTGTTCTAATGTTCTAATGTTTAAAGACTGACTGCAGTGGTAGGTTAAATACATAAAGTACACAGGATTGTTTTTTTTTTTTTTGTTTTTGTTTTTTTTTTTTACACTACAAATGATCCAAAAGGCTGCTTAAATTCTAGTTGTTAACTCAATCAATCATTTTGGCAAATCAGATCTTTAGCTTACAGGAAGTTTGAAGCTCCTAAGTAATTTCATAACATTCAGACATCCTCTTATGAAAGTGTAATCTATTCACAAGTTAGTTAAGAAAGCTGTAGTAGTTACATAAGCCAATTTTGCTGGTCAAAATGATCACAAGTGAAGAAGGCTCTTATTTTCTCTGCCCAACGTACTATCTATCCAAACATCTGTTGAACTAGAGCCGAAGTGATGTCACGTCTGGAGCTGCCTAAACACTTACCTTATGACACCTAATCCTGGCCAGCTGAGGTCTTCAATATATGACAAGCCTACTGTTCTTTTCACTTCTTGCTCAAATTCTTCTCTTAGCTGCAGTGTGCATGTCAGTATTGGTATCTTCATTTTTAAGCAGTCCACCAACTGATCTACATCTTGTACTTCAGTCCCTAAAACTGAAGAGCTAGTAAATTAGCATGTGAATTACTGAATAGACAGAGTATTCACATTTTAGACATAGTAAGACATGTACCATATGATCTTTCAACTTTTATTATCTTAATCTATATACTGAAAGCTGTTTCCTTCAGCTTGCCATTCACTGAAAACACTCACTGTACAAACATGGCTGGAAGCAAGTATTAGGGAGAATTAAAACAAGTGAACTGTAATATAAAAAATAGATTTTCTGATACTATAAAGTAATGAATGTATTTAGCAACAGGAAACCCCTCTCTCCAGAATCAAAAGATTAATCTTTTTTGTAATCAGCTTCAGTTCTGAATACAAAGTTCAGTTTCACCAACTAAAGTTACTTATTAAACTGGAATCCTTTGTTCTGTCCTTTGGTTTCTAATTTAAAAGTTCTCCCCAGTAGCTACTTCCAGCTCTCTCTAACATCAGAGCCTACAACCTCTTATAAAAGCGAGAGAGAAAAGGTTTTTTATTTTTCCAGTGGTAAAGAAAACAACCAAGTTTTAATGATTACTATTTTCTTCTTCTAATTACTCCATCTAACTACTTGAATAAACAGGCCAAATTCTTTTGTCATTCTGTAAGTGGATGAGAAAGGGAGGATCACGAATCCTTCCTTTCCAACGTTTCTGTAGTCTCAGGTTTAGTCAAACGTTACTCAGTTTTGTAGATTATTCTCAATCCAGGTTGAACCTCTTTTAATCAGACATCCTGCGGACCTGGCTGATGCCAAACAAAACAATTTGCTGGATCACAGGAGGGCAATATTGTCTGGCAGCATTACCAACACTTCCACTGCTTACTGGGCCCTTAGAAGACATTTAGGGGGTAAATTACAGCTAAATAACAGCACAGAACACTGAGAGCCAGGACTGGTGGATGGAAACAAACTTTATGGGACCACAGGAAACTTGGCCACATCCAAGATAAGTGGATCTCTAACTACAACCATGTCAGATGAGAGAGAGTGCTGAACTAGTGAGAGATTCAATGGCCGTGTCTACAGTAGTCCCAAACTTCGAAATGGCCACGCAAATGGCCATTTCGAAGTTTACTAATGAAGCACTGAAGTGCATATTCAGCGCCTCATTAGCATGCGGGCGGCTGCGGCACTTCGAAATTGATGCGGCTCACGGCCGCGTGGCTCGTCCTGACGGGGCTCCTTTTCGAAAGGACCCCAGCCTCCTTCGAAGTCCCCTTATTCCTGTGAGCAGATGGGAATAAGGGGACTTCGAAGGAGGCAGGGTCCTTTCGAACAGGAGCCCCATCAGGACGAGCCGCCTGGCCACGAGCCGCATCAATTTCGAAGTGCCACGGCCACCCGCATGCTAACGAGGCGCTGAATATGCACTTCAGCGCTTCATTAGTAAACTTCGAAATGGCCATTTGCGTGGCCATTTCGAAGTTTGGCACTAGTGTAGACACGGCCAATGTGTAGTAAATGCAGACAGTATAAAGTAAAAGACTTTACAGGTGTAGTACAACATAATGCTATAGAAGATGATAAAGCTACTGAAGATTCAGGTACTTCTAACGTAACTGTTGCAAAAGCACAAGAGAACATTACAACTGTTTTTGTAGTGTTAAAACATTCTCAGTATAAAAATAAGGAAAAAAGCAACTCCAAAGAGAACAGATTTAAACACAGATGTTATACGCATGTAGGATATTTACAATTCTAAATAGCAAATTCCAATTTTTTTCACCTCAAAATGAAATATCTACACAAAAAGCTAAATTAACTGACTCATTTACCTGCAGAAGTCATTAATGGGCTAAAACGTACACATGTGCCTTCATCTTCTAGTTCTACCACATCAACTCCACTGGCAGGCACTAACTGTCCCAACTGTTCACCTAGCTGAAGAGACAAGGCAAAATTAGAGGACTTTACTGAGCATTAATTTCTTCCCATTGTCAACTTGCATTAGAGCGTTCCTGTAGTTTCCATAAACTATTTGTCTGTTAAATTGTCTCTACTCTTTACTTCTTAAATGTTACCTGTTCATTCAAACAGAGTAAAATTTTAGCTGTGAGCAAGCTCACAGCACAATCTACAAAATAAACTAAAAAGATACACAATTATATTAACAAAATGAAAACCTATGCTATAATTTCTAATCAAACCACAGATGTGTCATTTTAATCACTGGTTATTGCATGGTGATTAAATCCTCTCCCATAAATTAGGACTATGTTTAATTCCAAAATAATTAGTTTCAAAACAAAATCACACACTTGATTGTTGAACAGTGTATTTTAATATAAATTCTGTCAGTAGCAGCTGGATAAACACCACTGAAATTGCAGAACATAAAGGAAGGCTATCAATGAGAAACCTACTCGGTTTTAAAAAGTTAGAACTAGTTTCAGATACTTAACCTGCCATACAGTCTGCCTGCCCATTTTTGTGGTTTTACAATCATTAAAAAAAATTCTTTTCCCCTGTTGCTCTGTGAAAATTTTACAAAAACATGGGGAAGTGCTAATACACAGGCTGCTTAAGTAAATGCATCAAGTGGAACTATTTGTAACAGCATAATTTTCAAGTTGGCAGCATCCTGTTAATACAACTAAGATTCACCTTTATTTAGAAGACTAATGTCTCTTTTCCATTCCTGAAGATGCCCAAATCCTTCACTCATAAAAATCAATTGCAAAGGCACAAAACTCCTGCAAGTTCATGCCAGAATTATTTTATATTGTTTTATTTGAAGAAATGGTGTTTGCCAAGGATGTCTAACTTGAATTTTATGGCACGCTTGACACCAAATATAAAAAGTTTATGAAAAATTCAAATGGAAAGTCAGCTCTTCTTCAACCCACTCTAATTTAGTGCTAATCTACATGCTGCCGTCAAATGGTGGGATTACGTGTTACCGGAATGCGTGACAAATGTGCAGCATTAATTTCTCCTTCCTGCTGTCTTGTTTCTCAACTATCAGGTTTCCTAGCTTGGAAAGTTTTAATTCTGGTTCTTGACTTTCTAGTTCAACCAGATTTCCAGGTGGTTCAAAGCTCAGAATGGTTAGAGGAACAACTGCCAGCAGTCAAGGCAGGTCATGAGTACAGGGGGGTGGAAGGACAAGTGTTCCTGAACGAAGTCCTCCAACATGTCTTCCCTTGCACAGGATCCCTAACTAATTGTCAGGCTGCTCTTGTTACGGATGTCACAAACAGACTGGGAGTTCCTAACGTTTCAAATACTGATTTTATGGAATTAGAGAGATGCATTTTCTTAACATATAATAAAACCCTTGTTCCCACTCCGAACACAAGGGCTACAGTTACGCCGACCTGAACTGCTGGCAGAACTTGGCAAATGGACGGTCTTGAAAATGCAAATGGACACTCATTTGCATATTTTCTCACCAGAAGAGGCTGCTGCTGGCAGAAAAAAAGCAGTGTAAATGTAGTTCTGCTGGCAAAACACCCCCTTTGTCGGCAGCCTCTTACGTCTGATTTTTTCCAGGCATAATAGGCCACTGACAAAGAGGGTGTTTTGCCAGCAGAACCACGTTTACACTGCTTTTTTTCTGCCAGCAGCAGCCTCTGCCAGTGAGCAAATATGCAAATGAGCATCCATTTACATATATGAGACCATCCATTTGCATACTGCTGCTGGCAGTTCAGGTCAGCGTAACCATAGCCAAGGGGAAAAAAGAAGAGGCACACGTGATCTCACAAATGGCAAGGCATGGATAAGGAAGCTGTTTTATGTATGGGAAACAGGGTTCTGACACATTGGTCATCTTGCTTTCCCTTTCCCTAGAGCCTGTAAAATAAAGAGACGCAGAAGCCTAGACTGGGACAGGAAAGTAAGCACAAAGTTTGAAAGACTGAGTCGAAACTGACATTTCAAATAGATGTCAAAAGAAAATTAACCAGTTGAAGCCTCCTAGACAAGTATTTTGTGGCAAGATGGAGGAGACACTCCCCTCCTAGGATACAGGGCTCTCTAATACAGGGCATCCCCCCCATCTCCCAAGGGTATCAGTTTAAAATGGAGCCATATCTGCTGCAAAGTGAAAGCAACAAAACTCTCATATGTGAGTTTTTTTTTAAATTTCCTGTGGAAAAAGTAAAATCTATTTAATCTCGTAGCCTAAAACAGGAGTGTGCAAAGTGGGGAGATGCGAAATTTTGCTGGCAGGGGGTGTGCAGCGTGATTGGCCCCCTCCCACTTACCCCCTGCTACGCTGCACTGCCCATTCTCGTGCTCCCCATAGCTTAGGAGGCTTCAACCTGGTGGCAGCATTGAGGCTCTGTGCGTGGCGAACTCTCAATGGAGCTAGCTTAGGGTGAGTCTGGGGAAGGAAAGTCATTCAGCGGTGCTCCAGCTGCTAGGCCCAGGTGCTGCAGTGCAGAGCAGAGCTGGCAGGGTGGGATGAGGGACACCGGAGCAGGGAGGGGGATGGCTGGTTACCCCTGTTCAGAGCTGGGCTTCATGATGGCAGTTACAGCACGGGGTGTACAAAGGGGGGATACACCCCTTCATGGAGCATGTCATTTCATAATGGGGGCAAAACACAATCAGCCTCCCCCGACAACCTCCACTGGTTCCCCTGGAGCCTCCGCTGGCTCTCCCGCTTGCCCACACGGCTTCCACTGCTGTCACCAAGGAAGTGCAGTGTGTAATTTCCAGGAGACTGTCACTCACTTCTGGGACATGAGACAGGCTGGGGGCCTTTGCTAATTGCAGGGACAAAAAGTGGGGCCTGATCTAAAACGTTTGCTCACCCCTTGCCTAAAACACACACTTCTAAAGATAGGCGAGGAGTTTAAAAATAATCACTGCTTTCATCAGAGTTTAAAATTTAGCAGAATTATTTTGTACCTTAAAAACACAAGAGACACCAGCTTGCCACTGCTTCAGACCACAACCATCTTTTTTTAATCCCAGAAACTCTCCACGCTGATTTTACATGGGATATGAAATTGCCATTTGGTGACAACTGTTATCAGTCACTACTGTCATGTCCATTCTATGATACATAATACGTTACCAATTCCCTGAAGCAACCAAACCTCCACTATTTTACAAAACACCCATTTTAATTCTTAAAGAGCAATCAAAATCCAATCTTACCCACTGATTGAAGGTGTCACAAATATGTCTCTCATTGATGATTACAGGTTGTGGAATTATAGATTCCCGTCCATCATGCAGCCTCTGATCTGAAGCCAAGGAGAGAAGAATTGCAGAGACAGAATTTCATTTCTTGAAACTAAAAGCAAAAGGCAATTTTCTAACTGACAAAACATTTTTATGAAATTTTATGAAATGTAGGGAATGAAACTGTAATTCACCTCAACAGGGCGAACGTGGGATTTAAAAAGATATCGTTCCAAAAGCATTTATAGCATTGAAATGTACTTACTGCCACAATTTATAATCACTTTCCATTGTCTCAATAAAATGGAACTTCGCAAGAAGAATACAATTTATGAGAAGCTGTCCAAAGCACTTCCGTATTAACAAACCTTATTTTATGTTCAGATTAATAAGAAAACACAGGGACAATATAGTGTACCTAATAAAAATAATTTCTTCAAATAGTACATCTGAAACTATCACATTTTTGTCTTTAAATTACACACCTATGTTTGGAAGTTCCGGGGAAAACTTGAATACCACTACAGGAGAGCTAAGTTCATCTTCAACCTTAAAAATAGAATTAACGAAAACAGCCTTACTGTTTAAATGCACAAATATGACAGTAGAGACCACTACATCATTTATTTTTGTCAGTATTAATGTTCTAATTATTGTAATTTTTTGATTCAGTATTCACAAAACAACTGCATGCGGTAGTCACGGTGTGGGTGCACAGTGGATTTATAGAGTGACATTATATCTATTGCATTTTATTATTTATCCCTTTTTTAATAGCTCCTCACATTCTATTAGCTTTCTTAACTGATGCACATTCACTGGAGGTTTTCAGACAGCTATCCCTAACAATTCCAAGATCCTTCTTGAGCTAATTCAGACTCCATCATTTTGTATGTATATTTGAGACTATGTTTTCCAGTGTGCACTACATTGCACTTACCATCACTGAATTTCCTATGCCATTACCCACTTATAGTTTTGTTAGACCCCTTGGTAACTCTTTGCAATCTGCTTTGGATATAACTATCTGGAGTCATTTTGAATGATCTGCAAACTTTGCCCTCTCACTGTCTACCCCTTTTCCCAGATGACTGATATTAAATGCCTATCTCTTTATATATATAAATTTATTTTCCTCCCAGGCAACAGAATGACATCCTCATGTAAATGAATCAGTCTGCCATTGGGGTTGGGGGGAGGTAGGGAGAGGGACCTTGTGGATGGGGATGGAGGTGGGGAGAAGGTCCAAGGTGGGTGAGGAGACCCTGGGAAACCTTGGGCTGGCCGCATGACTCCCCAGCCGCCACACCCCAGAAAAGAAAGGGGGACTGGCAAGCACTGCAAGCAGGAGGCACAGCCCTCTAGTGTTTTTTAAAAGCTTTTTCTTTGCTTGGAGCTCTAGGAGCAAAGATTCTTACAGAAATCTCTCAATAGAAAACTGAGCTGTTCAATGACATGAATAGAAACTAGACAGAACATATTCAGGGGAAGTGTAAAGGCCACAGTGGGTCTCCACAACTTGTAAATTCTACAAGATTATTTCTGGAAATGAAATTACTAAGTAATTCACAGTGATCTGTGGTTATTCATTTCCCAAGAAAACTAGTGTGCATACAGTATTTATCTTAATACACAATAGGTCAATCAATAAAAATATTGGTTGAATAAGGGCACCTTTGTGACAAACTGGATTAGAAGCAGCTGCATTAGACATAACTGATTTAAGAACTAGAATGTTTTCTAAAAACCTAGCTGTGATTTTTTCTTTTTTTAAAATAGGCATCATTCCCCCATATTATAACATCCTCCCAGCAAGATAACTACAACAACGTCTGGGTACTAGGAAATCCACAGTCAAGAATTACTTTCAAATACAAAAACTGCATCACAGGAAAATACTGAACAAATTTTAACATATTAAGTGCTACTCAGCAACATAAAAACAGTTGATGGATATTATAACTGCAGCTTGAGTGTCTATACAGAGAAAGAGCTGCAGGGGAAAGAAAACAACCTAGGGACCACGTTCTGCTACGTGCAACTAAATGTATAAAATTCCATTGACATGTAAAAGGGATTACTTCAGTAGTCAGAATAATACCACCTCCAGTAAGGCTGTGAGTGGGGGTCAATCCTGTTTTACATAATCTGTTTCACAAAAATGTTGATCTACATTAGCCACCAGTTTCTAAGCTATTCCAAGTATTAACGGCAGGTTGTACCGAAGTTTTAATGAAATCCATGTTCTTCAAGTTTTCCAGCAACCTCTGACTCTAAAGAACAAAGGGAAAAATATTTTTCTTTAGATTTACTATTCATGATCAGAGACAATTAGCCATCCATAAGCTTGAGCTTACATTTACAAAGTTTAAATTCAGAATGCTACAAACAAGAATCTTTGTCTTATGAACATTATCAATATTGTTGAATTTCAACCGCATATTCTATAGGCAAATGCACTCAAATGACGTTCACATACACATACACACACCTAAGCTTTGTAGAAAAATATTTACATTTTATTTAGTCATTTTAAAAGTCCATGGATGTATAAATTACTACATATTAACAGGAGACACTAGTACCTATGGACCACAGTCAGCTCTTCATTGCATGTATACAGCTCCCAGGCCCTGAACACTTGAGTAGAATTACTATAGTCTTTAATCTTCACATAGATGCTAATCTATTGGTTATGGTCAAATATTCTCATGTACAGTATTTACCACATACTGCCATGAATCTCAGTTTTCACGGCAGAGCTATAACTTCCAAACAGTTCTTGCCATGGTAAGAAACCCTCAGTACCTCCATTTGGAATCCCTTGTCTCATGGATTTACAAATTACTACATATTAATTGTTACAGTAAGTCTAGAAGCTCCACTGTGCTATGCACTATACAAATAAATAGTAAGATAAGCTTTTCAGGGTCTGGCCTACATTTTTACAGAAAATACCAAGAGCAGGGGAAGGAGGAGGAACTGATGAACAGAGATTAAGGTCACTTTGGAAATATGTATCAGAGAGGTAGCCATGTTAGTCTGTATCTTCAAGAACATCCGGAAGTCCTGTGGCAACTTATAGACCCATGAAAGCTTATGCTCCAGAATATGTTAGTCTATAAGGTGCCACAGGACTTCTTGTTGTTCTCAAAGCTATAGACTAACTCAGCTACCTCTCAGATACTTATAGACTAACAGATATTTTGGAGCATAAGCTTTCGTGGGCAAAGAAATATGTGGTATTACCAGACGCTGAAACTTTCAAATCCCAATCCAGAGCATTAAATATACTTCCTTTACAAGTAAACATATTCAGGGGCTGCGTCTTACTGCTAGAAGTGGTGGGTTTTTTTACCTTGTGATAGATCTCTCAGTGCAAAATTCTACTGGTGATAGGACATGGATAGTTTTTAGCTCAGTGTATCTAGTCATATTTTGTTATTTTTTAAA
The DNA here is from genome assembly GCF_033958435.1 of Carettochelys insculpta. Taxonomy (NCBI): domain Eukaryota; kingdom Metazoa; phylum Chordata; order Testudines; family Carettochelyidae; genus Carettochelys; species Carettochelys insculpta. The sequence continues at coordinate 18,655,820 of NC_134152.1, forward strand.
CCTTGATGTAGCTGTTCAAGGTAAAACCACCCATGACCTGTATCCACTAGGATTTCACATTGCAAAGCCTGTCTCCTCCATTCCAACAAAGACATAGTTGAAAAAGAAATGTCAGTATTGTAGTTATCAGTGTGGCTGGCTTTAGTATATTATGCACTTGTTTCTGAGATGCTTCATCATATTCAAAGATTTACTAAAGACAGGTTATCAAAGTGGTCTTAAATAAAGAGGTGAACCAGACTTGCCATTTAAACTAACTTCCTGTCTTGAAAATGAACTTATTCTAGTAAGATGTTATGAAGATTCTTAATTAAGACCCCCCTACCCACACTCAGAGAAGCAAAAACTAGCATGTCATTTGAAAACAAACTCCTTCTTACCAGCTGAGATGCATGCTTTATTTTCTCAACAATCCCATCATGTCCCAAGTACTGCAAGGACAGCCACAGGGGCAGGGCACGAAGTTTCTCTACTGGCTGGCTTGATGTCAGGCCCGCAGCTAAGGACTAAAGACAAGAAAGAATATGGTCACTGAATAACTAAAATTTCAAGACCATCTGATACATTTTAATGCTTTAAAAGCCCAGAACATGTCACAACTTTAATTGAAGGATCTTCTGCAAATTGCTTATTTAGGCCTCTATAGGGAATGAAGGATCATGTTATGGTGGCAGTTTTAAAGTCTATAGCATCTAAATATATTTAAAAAAAAAAAAAGTAGTCAAAACTACCAAAGAAGGATCCTCATGTCTGTAGAGTGTCACTGCAGGTACTGCTGGGAGACCCAACCAGGAACCCAGAGTAAGAGTCATGCTGTCACATTTTGTTGCAGCCTAAAGAGGAAACATTCACGTTCATTAAGGGCAACCTATATTTTGATTATGTAACAGTTTTGAAGTCTAGAACATACTTACAACACATCAGTACATACCAGTACTGAAGAGGAGACATAACCCAAAGCCAAAGTTGCCAAATTAACTCTGGAAAGGAAAACATTCTTAGCAAAATTAATTATTCACAGGTTCTCTTTGACTAAAAGGTCCTACTTTAATCTTAATTTTAAATATGTCATGTATAAAAAACATTATCATTTTTGTTCATTTACTTTTTATTTCACTTTTATAGTAGACATTGCAATTCAATATGCCAGAATTCAGACCAACTAAAATTTCATTTTAGTCTAGGTACCAGCGTGGAGTCCAACTTTTGGGGGATATTAATCCACCCTGTGCTAATCATATGTCATCAGCAGCATTCTGTCAATGATTCACAGCATGCCATAAATGATGGTACAGTGGTAGCTCAAGGCCAAAGAGGTAACAGGCTCTGCTTTGAGGAACTCACCATGTAAAAGGCTCCTCTATTAACAGTATTTATGTTGTTCTTTTTGTCAACCATGCTGCCCATTGCACTCCTTTCCTTAGTCTCCACATGCTCTCCTCTTTTAAATTTCATTTCTTCAAACATTCCATCATCCCTTCACCACTTCAATAATCCCTATTAATTGTTCCACACAGTTCAAAGCCGGGGCAGGTTACTCACATCCACATACTGATTCCATGCTGGTAATTACACACACAGGAATAAACTTCTGCCACACAACGTGACACCTGTAGGTCTCTACGTTTTGTAGAGTGGCAAACCTCTGATGGCACATAAAGCATTTAGTAATGGCCAATCATGCAGTCAGCTGTGAACATTAGAGCATGTTAGCTACAGAATTAAAGGCTGCACCATTTTACAGAATTTTCATGGGTGAACATTATTACACAGAAAGAAGTCTTAAGTTTTGTACCCTTCTACATGTAGCCACATGTTATACTGCTCACAAAGTTCCTTCAGTCGCCCAAGTTTGTCTGTGTGACCAGCTCCTGGTGTACCTGAATTGAAAGGAAGGAAAGGTCACTCTAAATATGAGATGTGTCAGTCTGCACACACAAACTTTCTGCCTTTAAGACTAGCTCTATGTGAAAAAATAACTTCAAATACTGTTTAGAAGGTTACATGCATGGGGAAAGAAAGGTTGGTATACTTCTTTTTTATAGAAATTAAAATCTTGTCTTCCTGATGGACTCATGAGGAAGTGGACAGAGAGCAAGTACAACTAGGACACCAGATATCATGGAAATTCAACTTGGCTTTTATTTATAATACAGGTTGAACCTCTCTAGCTTTGCAATCTTGGGACCCGATTGGCACTGAACAAGAAAATTAGCTGAGCCATGGGAGGTCAATATGGTCTAGCACATTACCAACACTTCCACTGCTTACTTGGCTCTTAGAAGACATTTGGGGTAAATTAGAGCTAAATAACAGCACAGAACATTGAGAGCCAGGACTGGTGGTTGTAAACAAACTTTATGGAACCATGGGAAACTTGGCCACACCCATGATAAGCAGACATCCAGCTAACTAAAGTTATGCTGGACAAATGATGTTGCCAGATGAGAGAGTACTGGACTAGAGAGGTTCAACCTGTACTTCGGCTCTGGTTTTTTCCTAACTATTTTAATTAAAAATGCTTGGGAGACTAGATGTCACAACTCAAAAATACAGCCTTTTCAATTTGAAAATTACACCTAATTCATCAAAGAATGACCTCTGCCAAAATAAAGAAAATCAAATTTGACATACTTATTATTTCTAAAGGCAAAAAGCAAGTATGCACTTTATTCCCATCTATGCTTACCAAAACAAGCAACAACTATAGAGGAATTTAGACTTTTGCTCTAATATTCATTCAGAGAAAGTTAATTTTTTATGTTAATGGAACGTACAACACCATAGAAATTTTCTTGGTCAGCTTCAGAATCACAATTTTTCAAAAGCTAAGTTGTGCTCACTACAGAACAAACTGTGAAGCCCTAAAACCATTCAAGCTCTCCTGCTGACAGAAACAGAACTACTTTTATGAGTAAACTCTCATGAGCATTAATACATTTGTACAATCTGGTCCTAGGTAACTTACTTTAAATAACATTTTGGACATCTAAATATTATGCATTCATTATGATGTTCTGTATCAAGAAATCAATGACCTACTCTAACCCAAGTCATCACTGTTATCTATAATTCCATATTCTAAAATACAACTTTTTCTAGCATACAAATTTATTACTATCTGCTCAGGATACTTACCAGCATTCGCCACTAGAACTAGTGGCAGCTTTCCAGATTCAATGTCATCTTTAATCAATCTGTCCAACAGAGCAACATCCTGGTCAGCAATTAAAAAGAATAAAAAAAAACCAAACACTACATTAGACAGATAGCAGGTACTATGTTCCTTTGAACTGGAAAATTGGGGTTTCTAAAAGTAGCATAGGATAGAACCCTGGCATTGTAAAAGCTGATCCACTGATTAAAGTCTTAATATCTAATCTGAATTTTAAACTTCCCCATTTCCACAAGACCCCAATGACAAAAAAGTCAAATACAACATAAATACACAGATACAGCGTAGGTACTTTTTTTAAAATTCAGAGTTTTGAGTTTATAGTGGAAATAATTCTGCTGAAGAAAATCTATACTCTTCCTCTAAAAAAGCATGGATTCAATGGTACTTCCAATATTACAAGATACAAATGCCTTTCTCTTAACTTTACTGGGAGTTTTATTGGGACCTAATATAGTTAAAAGTTCATCTTTCAACTTGAAAAATCAGGCTTTTGCAACAAACTTCCCATGGATTTTTATCTGTGTGATTCTATTAAAACAAGAGATAAAGGCTAATTAACAGACAATGTTCTATTACATCTACACTGAGAAAAGTCAGGGGATGAAACATTCACCACTTTTTCTTAACTACGTTCTCCATCATTCCTTCATAAGTGTTCCACAAAGCAAAAAGAAAAGGTCAGTTTAAAGAGATACCATCCAAAACCTACCATCTGATGTTGGGATCCAAACATGGTGTTACAAGGCACGCGGCACATGCATGAAAGTGGCAACCCAAGCTGCAATGGAAAAGATGGAATCTGAACAATTCACCTGTGATTTATCTTACTTGTTTAAAACTGCTCATAGAAATACAAGGAGGAAACAAAAAAGCCATTGAAAGAGCAACTGAACAGACAGACCTGCTACCTTACATTTTAAAAATAAGTTTTCTGCTAGACTTTATACTCAGACTAAGAGTGGAGAAAAGGAAGAAAGTGAGACCACTGGAAAATTAAAAAGCTGTTATTTTACAACTGCTTTGAACACGTGTAAGGGGAAGCCGACAATAAGTCAAATCTGGACTTTTTCCGAGTTTGTATCTTGTCTACAGGCTGCACTCCAAGTGGCATTCTGGAAAAAGATAAAACACTAATATTCCACCAGGGAAATGAGGCTGCTCACAGTGAGCTCTGTCCTGTCCAGAGTAGAGCTCTTTGGCCCAAAGATAAATGTAGGACTCTAGTTACAACAGGGATGGAAAGGAATTCCTTCACCCACTCCCAACAACCCACACAAACATGTGCTGCTATTGCAACATACCAGTATGTATCCGTGAGACTCTGGATCAGCAATGTGGAACTGTGAAGGATGAACAGGCTACGAGTGGCCCTCCTTCACCTCAGTGGGCTGCAGTAGCCTGCAGTTCACTGGAGTTCCACCTGTGGCCCCCTCTCCCCAGTGTGCCTCTCCCGCATGGGGCATGAGAGCCCTGTTCTTTCCTGCTTCTACCCCTCCCTCCCAATATTTTTGAAGCACCACAAATTGCCTGATTTGCGCTCCTCCCTGATTAGCATTAGAGCTAGAACAGTCACAAACAGGTGACCTGCAGTGTTCCAGTGCTGGGAGGGAGAGGAAGGAGCAAGGAAGTGCAGGGCTCCAGTGCTCTGGTGTGCGAGAGGCACACTGGAAGGCAGCTAGGAATCCATGGATCATAGATGGAGCCCCAGTGGGCCGACGATAGGTTGTCCTGCTCTGGATCTATTCTCAAAATCTGAGCTGCCAGCAGGCTTGATGATGATGATTGCAAGGTTACATATGCAACAAAGACTCAAAACCTTACACTTAAACCTCTTACCTGATTGCAGAGAGTTTGGCCCAAGCCTGTTCTGGCTGCAGAACTAATGTATATAATAGGCTGCTTATTATATAACACATTGAATCCTTCTACAGAGTAGTCTTCATAACGAGAGTGAATAACAAGTCTACAAACTTTTAAGAGACCTTCACGATCATCTTCATGGTAATAAGCAGACCCATTTTCATACCTGTTCGGCAAAGACAACAGAAACAGCCCCAAGTCATTTACTGTGTGCAAATACTGAGCAGTTATAACAGGTGTTTTCTATCACAGATACACTACGAAGAGGTACATCACTACAATGACCGGGCATGTGAAAGTGAGGTACAGCTAGGCTAAGTAATTTGCTCAAGACCAAAGCCAAAATTAGATCTCAGGAATTCCTTGAGTCCAACCTTCTGTTTTGTCCCTGCTGTATTTATTGAAATAGCATCTGAAGCAAAAGCACCTATGTTAGCATGTTTAGTTCCTCGTTAAATTGAAGCTCTAGCCCAGGAATCAGCAACCGTTGACATAAGTGCCAAGAGTGGCACGCAACCCAAATTTCATTGGCATATGAGTCAGGAGCTCAGCCCTGTTCCTCCTTCCGCATGAAGCCAGGAGCTTGCTCAAAGCCATGCGGCCTGTGTATTAACAAAAGACAAGCTAATGTTACCAACCACCACCAAAATGGCAAAGCTCTGCATCTGAATTTATTTATTAATGAAGCTGTTGTAAATAAGACTATTAGTGACTTTAAATAGTATCACTGGCACTCAGACCACACATAGAGGTCAAAAGGTCAAATTTTGGCACTCTGCCTCAGAAAAGTTGCTGACTCCTGTGCTAGCCAATCCCTTATTACAAATAAAACTAAGCCAAGAACAGAAATCAGATTAACAGCAAATCTTTACTTCTACTTTTATAAGGATTTAATTTAGTCTCCCCCTTCTAGTCCAGGGATATGTTGTTATATCACAGGAGTTTGTGACTCTAGAAGACAAAAGATACGTCTACACTCGCCCCTCCTCCTTCTGGAAGGGGCATAGTAATGAGCAGAGCAGAGGATGCAGATGAGGCACAAATTAAAATATCTTGTGCCTCATTAGCATATCCCAGTGAGATCTCACTTTCAGAAGATCCCTTTCTGGTAGTAAAGCTGCCATGTAGACAGGACTCCTTCAGAAATGTTTGCTGAAGAAGGGTCTTTCTGAAGGGCGACTTCCTTTGGAAGGACCCCCATGTCCTTCTGAAGGAGCCTCATCTTCATGGCAGCTTTGATTCTGGAAGGGGATCTTCTGGAAGCGAGCTCTCGTGGGGATATGCTAATGAGGCACAAGATATTTTAATCCACACCCGATTTGTATCTTCCGCTCCACACATTACCATGACCCTTCCGGAACAGGGGTGGGGGCCAGTGTAGAGACGGCCAAAGATTATGAAAAAGAAGATTCAGTGGATCATGGTATAGATGGTATTGAATCATGATACAGATGGTGCTTGATCCTGCAGTGAGGGCAGGGGACTGGATCTGATATCATCATGAAGTCCCTTCCAGTTCTAATATTCTATGATTGTAACACAAACAGTAGAAGTGAATGTTGGAGAGCTAAAGAGAGGGTAAAAGACAAAAAAAAAAAAGTCTTTACTAAGGATAAATTATGTAAAGGTAGTAAGCAATGTTGGCACAGACCAAGATTAATAACTGTGGAAGCCTAGTTTACGCTTCAGTTCTTTTTACCGTTACAAAGTAGACACAGGGACTTGGGCGAGAAGCCACTCTACAAAATCCTCAAAATTTGCAAATTTTTTTTCCCTCAGAGTCTTCTACAGTCACACAGAATGCAGCCCCCAGATCACAAAATGGAGATGGAAACATTTGAGGAACTTGAAAGACTTTTCATATTTAAAAAAAAAAAAATCTAGTATAACCTCCCTCACCTCCCCCCAAAATGGGTGTGGTTCACATCTGTAAGAATCAGCAAGGATATAATATGAAGCAGACTCAAAGCATAATCTTGTAAAATCACAGTGAAAAAGACTTTTAAAAACAGATTTAAATGTGGGCAGGACCTTGCAAGCTTTACTATGAAGCCACTACAAAGCAAACCTATAATACCAATGGTTCCTCATATTCTGTTTGAGCACTCCTTGAAATACAGACAGACAGACTACCATTCAGTACAGTTTATTTAGTAAACAGCCATGCCTACTGCCCAGGAAGTTGGAATCCTGGACTATAAATCTGCACTGGCAATTCATCTGTGTTTCTCTCTCTCTGAACTAAGAACTTCAGCTTCAGCAGCGATGCACACACTAATGAAGAAAAGCCAAGAGAGGACAACAGTGGAACCAAATACCCAATGAAGGTACAATAGTTCAAGTGTAAAGAAATATACACACCTAACCAAAACAAAGGGACAACAGGAGGAAGGGTAGTACAAGCCTGAATTTATTAAGTGAAATGAAAGTTGTTTTTTTGCTATAATAGTTTATGTTCAACACGTATGTCACATATGTAGAGTCCTACAGTCTCACCATAAATGACTCACATGACTCCTAACAAGTGACATTCCTTTTTGCCTTAGGGTAGCCATGAAACCTTGTTGGAGCTGAATTATAATGTAAGCTAAACACATTTTAGAAACTTTTTCAAAATTATTCAGAGACTCTTTGGGTAAAACCAAATATACCACTCACCTTATCCTACACACCTGTTCCAAGGTCCAGCAGGATGTGAAATCACTAGGGCTATGTCTATACTAGTACCTTTCTTTTGGAAGGGGCATGGTAACAAGTGAGTTGGGAAGATGCTAATGAGGTTTTTTCATGAATATGCAGCACCTCATTAACATAATGGCAGCCGTGCATGATTCAAAAGCACCGCTTTCAAATCACGCACTGCCCCTGTAGATGGGAGCCTTTTGAAAGGACCCCCACCCCCAGACTTCAAAAGCCCCCCTTTTCCTATTTGGTTTTAGGGAGAAGGGGCCATTGAAGTCGGGGGAGGTCCTTTCAAAAGGTCCCCATGTACACAGGTGGTGCACGATTAGAAAGCGGCACTTCCGAATAGCACATGGCTGTCTTCCCAACTTGTTCATTACCATGCCCCTTCTGAAAGGAAAGGGCTAGTGTAGACATGGCATTGGTGTCAGAATGGAACCAGCTGCTCCTCTAAGACTGGGTATTAGGAGCATCAATACATAAACTGTCAGATATATGGATTTTTGCTTAACCCATCTGCATCTCATCTTTGAGTCACGTAACCTAGCCTCAAATCCATGTAAGGTTTCAGAAACAAACTTTAAGCCACACAAGAAAGTTTACTAAATACAGATATTTATTTATCTGATGTTTTATTACCTAGAGAATGTTCATTATGTTGGCTCTACAAAAGGTCTGTTTGTCACCATACACAGCCAAAACAAGCTTTCATTTATTATCTGTAATGGGGATAATTTATGACTAACAGATCTATGGCTAGATCCATTTTAGTTTTTTCCTTTATCACATCATCAGTTAATTTACTTAAAATTGCCCCATCCTCCTTCCTACAGAAGTGCTCCAATGATTTGATATTGAAACATTGAACGGGTATTATATCCTTTTCACATAAGAATAAGATTCCCATTAGAGGCCCCCAAAACCTAAAGAAATGTTGTGAAATTAAAGTGAAATAGTTCCTGACTAAATTTCCTTTAAGTTAAAGCTCCCTTCAGATTCTTGGTACGTGTTCACATAAAAGCATTGAATATAAATTAAAAATCAAAGCAGAAGAAATTATAGTCCTGAATACTTTAAAACTCAGTTTTCAGAGACTCATGGCTAATCAAATCTCTGAGTAAGTCTGCTTTGTTGTTGTCTTTACTCAGTGCTCTATATTGTAATCCCATCAGGACAGAGATCACTTGTCCATCACTGATTTCCACTGCATAGAGCATATAATAGCCATATACAACAATAGCCAGTGCTTGCTTGGCAGAGGACAGGCATAAACCATTCTCTCTGGAGCCAGTCAAATAACTGTCTGTCAAGGGTCCCACCAAACACCACGTGGTGTATCCCTGCTACTCTTCTTGTTGTCTACAAATTAATATACTGTATTTACATCATGTCCAAACCATGTTAGTACACAGAGCAAGACACACTGACCAGTTAACCCAATCTCAAAAACTGCACAGCTAGGGAATACTCCGAGATGGCTACTAAATGAAATGTCAGTGAAGATTTGCCTCAGGCTAAAAGTTATTCCTTTACCAAATGGGAAATATTTCCTACATTAGCAGCGAGATTTCCATTTTAAATCTGTAAGCCAACCAGTTCTGGCACCAGAAATGCATTGTTTTCACATACATTAGAGCATATATTTTTTCTACTGCTTAACTGTACATAATAAATAAGGAATTCATGACTTACCTGAAGAGTCTGCAAAGCCACAGAGTGGTGTCTGAAAGGATTCTAGTTGTAAGGTTTCTCAGCCTTTCCCTGTTCAGCACTGAAATATAGGCTGCCAGACTATGCCCTAGTAAAGCCATATGACCCTGTTCTCCAACATTCTGAAGTCTGCCAACAAGAAACGTTGTATCAGAATAATTGTCAGTTGGATACATGTTGTGCATATTATGATGGGTTTGTGTGTTCTCCTTTTACTGGATATATCCAGATCATCACTGAACTGGTTAGCATGCATTATTTTCTTCAAATATATATTAGAATGAAGTACAAAAGAACCATGTTTACACTGGGAGAAAAGGTGACTTTTAAATCAGTTCTGATCAGTTAAATCAGCAGTTGCAGTCCTGACACCTTTTAGCGGTTAGAGACAAACCCTAGAAGGGAGCATAGAGTTTCTCCCAACCTACTGATATATTAAAACGGCAACTACCCCTTCTACAATAGGATTTTAATGTGCATTAAACGTATGGCTAGGCCTTGTCTACACAAAAAAAAGAAAGTAGACACTGTGAACTGGGAAATTTAGACTTAACATTTTTAATGTATAAACTGTTTCGCAAATATTGGTATTCCGCACTTTCGTGCAGGAAGACTAGCTACTATTGCCACCATTTTATGGGGTCAGGAATATCTCAGTGGTTAGAGCATCGTCCTTGTAAACCCAGGGTTGTGAGCTCTGATGGGGCCTTTCAAGGGTCTGGGGCCAGTTAGATTTAAAAAAAATCCTTCTGGGTGATGACGGTCCTGCTGTGAGGGCAGGGGACTGGACCTGATGACCTCTCAAGGTCCCTTCCAGTTCTATGATAAGAAAGAAATGGAAGGAGAGAGGTTAAATGCATTACCCCAGACTACACATAAGTAAGTAGTAAGTAGACTCCCTTTGTCAATACTAGGGAGTTAAGTCTTTTGCAGATACACAGTTATATACCTAGAATTGACTTATCTGCGATTGGTTTACCTCGATGTTCACATAGAGAGAAATTCCTGACAACCTCCCTTACTCCCCACGATATCAAGGAGTACAGGGGTCGACTGCCGACCCCAGACAGTTCAATTTTGCACATCTCTACCAGGTGTGTGAAATCGAACTCCAGAAGATCAACCCTGACAGGGTTGATCTTCCTGGTAGTGTAGACATACCCTTAGCAACAGAGCAATGATTAGACTTCAGTGGCTCACATTCCTGGGCTCAGATTACCCACTTAAAAATAATCCATACACAGAGATACTAACACCACCATACCAACAACTAAAACTTCTGAAGTCCAAACATTGGCTTCCACAGAATGCACACAACATAACCAATGCTCATCAAGCCGAGGGCAATTTAAAGAAATTGAGTTATCAAGCCAGAAATAATTCTTTGCTATATACAACTGCTTTTAATAATTCACTGCAGTGAAGAGCATGGCTATTTTCAGGAAAACATTACCACCAGCTTATGAATAGTCACACAATTTTAACTCAATATTTGCCATCAGGACTATAACAAAAATTCTTTTTTGGTATGTTCCACATTTGACTTTTTCTCCTGGTTCAATGTAAAATGTAACAAAGTTTTCATTACAAAAGGCTTACACTGTTTCAAACTTAAAAGTAATAAAAAAAATTGTGGCTTCAAAATTTATTAAATCAAATACTTATCAGGTATAATCTTCCAAATAGAACAATGCAAATTAGTATTACCGGTAAGACTGTGATGAGTCCTCTTCATCCTCTCCATGCATGAGGTTCTGTACTAATTGGAGAATGCTCACCATATCTTGCCCACTAGGAAAAGAAAAATGGTGAGCAAATGAATAATTCTAGTGCCTCAGGATAAAGATCCTAATGAAAATGTACCGTACGACAAAGTTTAGCTACAAGCAACAAGGGGTTTGCTCTGTAGAAAGTTGGGATGGCAGGGGAAAAAGTGTCAGTAAAGGAGTCTCCTACTCACATCCCTATCACAGTAAGATCACAGTGGGAAGAGCTGCTATACTTATGAGTCTGGATCCTCCCAATTTATGCATGGGACATTTCAATAGACGTAAGGGACTGGCTCACACAGAGGCTCAATTCAAATCTAAAAATGTGGACTGACAAGCTTGACTATGCAATCATTCAGCCCTGGGAATGGTGGACTATGTGTAAAGACCTTGTCAGTTGATGCCCAAATTCAGAGGCTCAAATCACAAGCTCACAATGTTGAACACGTGTCTCAGTAATATGATTACCTCTAAAACAGACTGATTATTTACAAACATCTGTTCTAGTGAACAGAATGGATTTCTTTAAATGATTTCTGGTACAACAGGAAGCCCTCGAGATATGCGCAACCAAGCTGTGCATATCTTGGGTTAACACGACTGCCGTCCCCGACAGGAGCACCATTTTCCCTAAATCTTGCCCTGGTCAGTTTCCTGACTTCTGCAAGCTCAGGGGAGCTGGGACCCAGGTGGCAGTCAGGTTCTCATATTCCCTGGACTTGCGCGAAAATTTGAGTTACGCAGATGTTGCAAGAACACAACCCCTGCATAACTTGAGGTTTTACTGTATGCTGCTTTACAAATGCTAGAAGTGCAAAAGTAAAGGATGCTACACACAAACCGAATTTGAAGTAGTATCAAATTAAAAATATTAATAAAATAAAAAATGAAGTAAAAAGAAATTGTGAGAAAGGTATTAGCTATACACATAAAAAGCATTCCCAACATTTTACAAGTCTGCTCAACCTCATAAATTCATCCCAGTTTCATTAACTTCCATCAAAGAATTTTTTTTAAATGAAAACAAGTTTTGCATTCACAATATTCTTCTGCATTTAGACCCATGTTCAATTAGAATGAAAAATGAACTGCTGTTTTTGTTTGGGCTCAGGGATCACCTTGCACAAGAAATATTATGACAGTGCAAGTCTAAATCTTAACTTTCAGAAGCAATTGTCAATTTTGTGCACAAAATCATAGCATGTAAAACTTACAGGTTGTTATGCTGAATGATATGTCGTTTTCTCTGAAGGCCAACCATATTCCTAAACGTGGTGCTTTGTGCCTCACAGTGTGGAATACCATTTACAAATATGAACTTCCTGTCTTTGAATGTCTCTCTCAAATTCACCGAATCCAATATTTCAGATTTAAAAGTAAATCTGTATAAAGTTATGCTATATAATAAAGATGTAAAACTCCATTAAATTATCTCCTCTAGAGCTTTACTAACACAAGAGTTCTGTGTAGTTTGAAAGCTTGTCTCTTTCACCAACCGATATTGGTTCAATGCAAGACATTAGCTCGCTTACCTCTTCTCTGTTATCCTGGGCTTAACATAATTGCAGCACTGCAAACAGCTACCATTGACACAAAAATCCTACTCACAAAGAGCAATTTTTTTATATAAATTAAATATAATCAGCCACTGGCATAGTCAAGAGACCAGATTTTATCACAGGCAGGTAAATTTTCTTAATAAATAATAAGTTAATTGCAAAATTAAAGCAAACATCTTGTATTTAAGAATTGGTACACTGTCACCTACCTGCCTTGGAGTGGCCCAGGAATATCCTTCCTTATGTACTTTTTTTCGTTTTCTTCCTCAATTTTTCTAATTTAAAAATACAAGAAAAGGAGCTAATTACAATTTTACTTTTTGTTGCATGGTACCAAATTCCTAGTGCGGCTTGATGCTCAAAAATACATTGGCAGGCTCACAGACAACACAATCTTTGAGTAAAGTTGGAATAGACCAACAAGACTAACATAAGATTTAAAAATACTGGCCTTAAAAGTTGTGATTTAAATTTTCCTTTAAGAAGAAAAAACTTTAATATTATGTTTTATAAGCCTCTGTCAGTAGATCATGTCAGATGAAAGTAAATGTTACTTGTGGATATACATTTCCCAAGCTAACAGAAAGTCAAAGGCTTTAGAAAATATGCTTTGATTTGATTTAGGCTGAATTCTACAAACTATGCATTGGATTTGCCTTGCAAATATTCATTAATAACAAACACCCAAGAAACATTTTTGAGTTTAATAGGACAGAAATTAAGTACAAGTATCTGATTATGATCTGTCCTAGAATTAGTGGGGAAAAAAAATTCTACTTTGCTTAAAGACGCTGGCATCAATATCTAACTATGTAACACGTATCTGAGTTCTTGCAACCGTTATTCTTTGTAAATACCTTTCACTGTCTTCTAGCATCTTCATAGCCTCATTAAGATTCTTTCCCATTTCTGCTAAAGTTGGGTCAACCATCTAAATTGGGAGGAGGAAAAAAAGAAAGGTAATTCCAAATGCCAGTCTTACGAACTACTCCAACAGGATAATTATTGCTTTTGTAATTCAGAACAGCTCAGATTTAAGGTTACGTAACAAATATCAAGTACTACATCTTCGATTCAAAACAGACTAAGGTATTTATGTACTGAAATAAAACCTGTACAGAACAGCAACACAGACAGATCCAGAACTTCTGTATATTCAAACAGAAAACCAAAACTCATTCCAAACACTTGGAAATGTGCAGATTGTCTGCTCTTGGGTGGAGAGAAAGGAGTGGAGCAAAAAGTAAAAAAAGGAGGAGTGTGGTTTGAAATCCAGATTGAAAAGATTTAGGGAAATAATGGTGCTCAAATGAGGTCCACTATATATAGTTTGGATCTGCAAATTCCCATCTGTGGTAGCCCTGAGAATCAACTGTAGCTATTATTCATAATCATTATGTAGCTCCAGGAACCTCTGACTTAAAATTTCTATGAACACTGGTATGTAGAGTAAAAACCATCAGCCTCTGTAAGATCATATAATTTATACAAACATTTCTATATGTAGCAGTTATACAATATCCCATTGAAAAATCGTGATAAGGGCTATGCATCATAAAAGTGCCGCAAAATCTGGGATAGAAACTAGAGTGACAGCTTCAGCTCAGTTTCAGAAATGCAGGCTCTTACCCTTACCAAAAACAAAACAGTGAGGGAGGAAGGATTCTAAGCAACAGGAGGAAGGAACAGAGGACTCAGACACAACACAGGATATATGGACATCATCCCCAGAAGAAGAAAACTTTTCTTCTCTAAAGGGCCCTAGCGTTTTTTTTGTAAGTTTCTTTTTTTAATAAATTTTTATATATTTTTTATAAGTTTTGGTAAGAGACTGGAACCTGAATGAAGTGTTCACTTCAACTTCTGTTTTAAAAAAAATTGAAAGTAAAATTTTAGAGTGTTTGGAGTGAGTTTTTGGTTTGCTTGTTGAAGAGAGGTTAGAACAGAGGATCTCAGGATCTAATAAAATCTATGTTGCTAACCAGTACAATTTTTACTTCACTCACACACACACAGGCCTCATCCACACTACGGCGATCGTTTGAAAGAGTGCATCCACACACAAAAAAGCGGATAGAAAAATAAATCCTCTCTTTCAATAGAGCATCCACACAGCCCCTGCTCTTTCAAAGAACAGGCCAGGGATCGAAAAAATCAGCGTCATGAGGACTGCTCTTTCACAAGAAGGGCTCATGGAGCATCTACACACACTTTTTTCTGAAAGATTCTTTCAGAAGATGCTGTTCCTGGTCCAGGAGTGGAATAGGGCCTCCAAAAATAGTGCTGTGTTCTTTCAAAAGGAATTTGAAAGAGCAGTGTGTGTGTAGACACACTGCACGTTCTTTCAGAAAAGGGCCTGCTTTTCCAAAAGAATATGCTAGTGTAGATGTGGACACACACACTATGTAATATAATCTTACCCAAATATTTAGATTGAGCATTCTATTGAGAGGCACTTAAACACGTTTATCTGTTCAAATGTAAAAATAAAGGAAGTTTCAATTTAAGGTTGTCAATCTGTCCTTAAATTCACACTACAGCTCAGAAGACTTGCAACACAAACCTGAAAGACTATAGTATTGTTCAATTTATCATGCTGTACCCCGTGCTAATTTACAAAACAGACTAGCAATGTTAACTTCTGCATTTTTAACTTGATGTACCTTAACCTGATTTATGTAGGAAATTCTCCTTCTAGTCAATAAAAGCTAAGAACCTGTTACACCTTCATCTAGTATAAACAAAAACTAGTAGCAATGCCAGAGTGGCTCCATTCTCCACCAGTTGTAACTATATACTCTTCCTCCTACCAGAACACACAAATAAATCTCTATAAAGCCTGACATTGCTGCATGAATTATCCTACAACAGAGGTCTATGGAGAGGCCTGTCACAGGGTTGAAAGGTTCTTTAAAGGTACAACACACTCTCCAACTGTGAATGAACTTCCCAGCCTAATAGACAAACTTACTTGAGCATGCTAAACATAGATGTATGGACATCACAGCACCAGCAGAGATTTGGGCTAGCCAAGCAAGCTCCATCAGTCTGGCAAAGTCCACACAACTATATTTTAATATAATAGCACGAGCCCAACTAGCACAGACCTGTTTATCTAGGCTGGGAGGCTTGTTCCCAGATGCTATTCAAACAAAGCTTTAGTTCCTTAGGGTTATAGTCCTTACTTGCTATTAGCCAATTGTCTCCTGCCTGATGAGATAAAAGGCCAACAAGCAATTCAATTACGGATAGGACTGGGGAAGCTTTTGCACAAGACCCTGAAAGGGGGATTCCTGCATCAACAGAAGTCCTCGGAGGGAGAGACCCAAGGACTAGCCATGTGGCAGAACCTGTTTTGATTGATGCCAAAATCTGTTTCTTTTTGAACCATAAATGTATACTTGGGGAAAAGGAAGGAAACACTGATACCACTGAAAGCTTCACCCAAGCACCCAGTGAGCCAAATTATATGAGCTAGGAAATTGAGGCAACAATAGGATATCATCAGGCAATTCTATTAGAGGGACTCTGTCCCCTTTGCTCAATCCTCCCTTCTCCAACCTTCCCAAAATAGGCAAAAGTTGCATCATCTAAAAAACTGAGATGTAGTCCACTTTCACACAACTGGTCCTGAGCCCAAAGCCTCCAAAAGAGCAGTAGTTTAGCCTTCAAGATTTTTGTCCACAATTGTTAATTGGGGATATTTTAAAAAAAATAAAAATCAACCACAAATACATTTTACTAATAATACTGTAGGGATATACTGACCCTGGCTGTTTTGCTACAGTAACTAAGAAACAGTACTCCCAATGGCCTCTATCTGCCTGTTGTCATCACTGACAGTGGCACACTGCGGTGTGGGGAAGGAGAACAGAACCCAAACATTTTATTTCTGCATAAGACAGATGGAATATTAATTTGTTAATATTGTAAACCATTTCCACCACAAGGACTAATTCAAAAATTGGGTTTACAGCTCTCATTTTAAAGGCTACTTTTATGATAATATTGAGAGATGTATTTAACCCATGAACATGGGAGGCGAGGTTGATAATGGAGTGGGTGGAATGCTTCACAACTACACAAATTAAATCAAAGTTCCAAAAAAAATGTTTATGGAAATAGCAACTGACACAATATTATAGACTTACATTCAAAACATTGTGTTGATTAAGTTTTTAATATATCATTAATGGATGAGAATATGAGTCACCAAGAAACAAAAATTGAACCCAGTTATGCTATTTTTATTTACCAGAAAAATCTTCCTGAAGCTCCACTGATGTTTTCATTTGCACCAAATTCAAAATAATTTGCAGTGATCTCATTTGCTTAAATAAAATAACCTCCAAACCCATAAGTAAATATTTATGGAGAGTAACTGTCTAAAGAATGTTATTATTACAGTAGCCCATATACTGAAGTCATGAAAGCCTAACTGGCAAAAGGGATCAGTACGGGTAAAGGGGGAACTCTATATCCTTGTAAAAAGGATAGGAAGGAAGATGATAAAAGTACAGGTAAGAGCCAGTAATGAACAGCCAAATGTGGAAAAACTCCCATAAAAATATACACAAATCCACACTAACTATATGTAGCTTGGTGGAAAGAGGATAAGTTGGATGTGATAATACTAGAAAACAAAATATATAGAAAGGAACAGAGTAGACTACTGGTGAGGGAGTGGCAATACACACCAAAGAAAGCAGAGAGTCAAACAAAAACAAAAATCTTAAATGGATTAAACCGTTCCATAGAATCTCTACGGACAGAAATTCCATACTTCTTCAATAACAGTATAAGCAGTAAGATTACACTTCAATCTGCTTAGAATAATACAAGTAACTCCGAAATGCTCAGGGAGATCTGAGAGAGACTTAAATGGCAGAAAACACAATAGGAGATTTCAACTAGTCTCATATTAGCTGCATAAATATCACCTCAGGAAGGGTTGTAGAAATAGTGTTTAGACATCCTAAATAACTGATTCTTGGAGCAGCATGTCCTAGGAACCACAAGGAGAGGGGCAAGTCTTTACTGAGTTCATTCCATGACATGAAGATAGTTGAACTGCTTTGTACTAAATTTAATCTCTTGAAAGAGAAAAAAATTTTCAAAGAAACCCCTCAGAGTAGCATTTATCTTTAAAAAGGAGAACACCACACACAAAAAATGAGGATGCTAGTTAAATAGAAATGAAAAAGAACAACTATAAGGGTGAAATGTCTGCAAACTGCACAGAAACTATTGAAAAACACAATAAGAAAGGCTCAAACTAAATGTAAATAAATAAATAAAACAGTAAGAGAAAAAAAAATACCACTTCGGCTAAACAGTTGAGCATAAGAGGCAGTTAAACGCAAAAAGGCATCTTTTAAAAACTGGGATTCAAAACTTACTGAGGAAAATAGAAAGGAGCATAAACTTCTGCAAGTCATGTATAGAAGTATAATAAGGCAGGCCAAGAAAGAATATGAAGACCAGCTAGCTCTGGGGCACACAAAACTAACAGTACATCAGAAGGAGAAAAATTGATGTGCAAACAGAGGCATTAGACAATCAAGGTGCTAAAGGACCACTCAAGGAAGACAAAGCATTGTGCAGAAACTAAATGAATGTGTTACAGTAGTCTATGCTGCAGAAAACATGGGAGAGAGCCCAACAAGGGAGCAATTTATTTTAGGTGATAAATAGGAGGAACTGTCCCAGACTGAAATGTCAATAGAAGATGGTTTTGGGACAAATACAACAGTAATAAGACTCTCAAGTGCTGGAAGGACTCAGATTATGAAACTGCAGAAATTCTAATTGTGGTAAGTAATCAGTCTCTTAAACTGGCCTGTGTACCTGATAACTGGAGGGTAGTTAATATTTTTTTGAATGCTCTAGATGGGGATCCTGGAAATTGCAGGCCAGTAAACCTAACTTCAGTACCAAGCAAATTGGCTGACATTATATTAAAGAACAATTATCAGATGCCTTGAGGGACATGATATGGTGGGGAAGAGTCCAGGCGGCTTTTGTAAAGAGAAACTGTGCTTCACTTGTCTATTAGACTTCTCTGAGGATGCCGTCAAGCACATGGACAAGTGTGATCCAGTTGATACAGTGTACCTGACTTTTCAGAATGCCTTTGGCAAAGTCCCTCATAAAAATGTTTTAAGCACAGTAAGCAGTCATGAGGTAAGAGGGATCATATTTTGTTGGATCAATAACTAGTTAAAAGGATACAAAGGGTAGGGAATAAACAATTTTTCAAAGTGGAAAGAGTTACATAACAGATGGCTCTGTACTGGGCTCTGTACTGGGAACTGTATTCATAAATGATCTGGAAAAAAGTGAGGTGGCAAATGGGAGACAAGACTATCTAGGGTTATGCCCAAAACTCATTGTGAAATGTTATAAAGGGATCTCACAAGACTGAGTGACTGGGCACCAAAGTGGCAGACAAAATTCAATGCTGACAAGTGAGAAGTAATGCACATTAGGCGCGCGCACGCACGCGCACACACACACACACACACAAAATAGGGTCTGTATTAGAGCTCCCACTCAAGTAAGATATCTTAGAATTACAGTAAATAGTTCTCTGAAAACATCTGCTCAATGTACAGTGGCAGCCAACAATGCTAACAATGTGAGGAACCATTAAGAAAAGGATAGACAATATAACAGTAAATAGTGTACTGCCACTATCTAAATCATTGGTATGCTCACATCTTCAATATGACATAGTTCTGTTTGAACTGTCTCAAAAAGATATAGTAGAATTGAAAAGGGAGCAGGAAGGACATCAAAAATTATTAGGGATGTGGAACAGCTTCCATATGAATAGTAACATAGAGGTAGCCATGTTAGTCTGTAGGCTAACAAAACAAAACAGCAGTAATGTAGCACTTTAAAGAAAGCTCATCACCGAATAAATCATTGTTAGTCTTTAAAGTGCTACATTACTGCCGTTGTGTTTTGTTAGCTTCCATATGAGGAAAGATTAAACAAAGACAGCATGGAAAAGAAACAACTACGGGGGGAATATGACAGACATCTACAAAATCATGAAAGGTAAGGTCAAAGCAAGTGTTATTTACCCCTTTACATAAGAACTAGAGGTAACAACTAAATTGTTTTAAACTTGTTGCCTACTAACCAAAAGGAAGCACTTCAAAAAAAGGTTCATGGAGGCGAGATCAATCAATAGCTATTAGTCAAAATGGTTTGGGCATATCCCCATGCTCTGGATGTCCCCAGTCCTTTGACTGTCAGAAGCAGGGACTGCACCACTTGATGATTGCCTGTTCTACTAATTTCCTCTGCAGCAGCTACCATTGGCCACTGTTGGAGGATTACCACCTAGCATTGTCCATTGTTGGGTTAAATGGATCACCACTCTCCCCCAGTATGGCTGTTCTTATGGTACAAAAACATGATTGATTGTACAGAGACAGAGGCAGATCTCTGTGCATGTCTCATCATGGCTATTGGGGGGAAAAATCAGAATGGGATTCCCCTTTCAGATCATACTGCCTGATGATCCTGTTATTGTCAGACAACATGACTTCCCCTCAAATCAGAGGCATTTACTCTGATCACATTAGGTCTCTGTCCCTCTAGCTCTTTGGGTCATAAAACTGCACTGCCACCTGACAGTGTATAACTGATCACTTACCCTACACTTCCCCCATCTGGGACTCTAACAGTTGCAGACGCCCTCCTCCTCCTCCTCCTCCTCCTCCTCCAGTCCACCAAAACAAAGAGAATTCATATCCTATTTTGCCTTTTTTCATGTGTTTTCATCATATCATAATCATGCCGTTCTCTACTTCAGTAATCCAGTTTGTTTATTTCTGCATTCCTTGCAGACATCCTACTTTGGCATTCCTTTGAAAATGGCTTTACACTGCATCCAGCTTTGTAGCTAGTGCCTCAGATCCTCGGCAAGTGTAAAACTTATTATTTTCAGACTGGAATAAGACAGAAGGCTCATGAAAAACTATCACTGTGTGTCAAGTTGATCTCTCATTTTTGTTCACTTTTTTCAATTTACATTGCTAATATGTTGATTTACTTTAGCTCAGTCTCAGACGGGCCAGCAGAAATTCACCCTAGAACGGCTCAACACAACTCATAAAAACGTCTTTATTCATAAAGAAACAGTTTGTGCGCACAAGTTGTAGTGCTGTAAATACCTCAAAAATCCTTTGTGACACATGCAGTGTATTTGTATTGATTTTGATTAATGTTATGTTCTCTTCAGAAATGTCTTGTTTGGAAATTCAGAAAAAATATTACTCTTTTAAAATCAGTGGTAAATGATGCTTTGTTGATAACACCAATCTGTTTCCAGCCAAGTCATGTTTCCCACACCAAGTCAAGTTTGTCACCTAAGCAGATACATGAAAAATAGCTTGTAGGAAATATGGACATAGGGAGAGAAAAGAGAGCATTCTAGCTACTTTCACAGTTAGAGTTCATTCATACCTTTTTTTGCTTTTACTTATATTGGCGGGGGGTGGTTTATTTGAGGAGAAGGGTGTTAGTCCCTATCATTTTCTTACCATAGGTCTGTGATCACAAGTCTTCAGCAAAAGTTAGCAAGATGTTGTAATAATAGAAACAACATAATCATCAAAAGTCACAGGATGGACATGGAACCAAAATAGATCTTCCATGTTTAGGGAAACAGTGAGCAATTCTAAACAAAGGGATTGCCATATTTTTTTACAGTTCCGTTGACCAAACTCCTCTGAAGCTACAGAGGAAGGTGAAAATCTCACAAAAGACACCTGGCCACTTGTGTACCGGTCACAGCTGAAGCTTTAGCAAGGTTAATTTTGAGGAAAGCATTGAGGAAAAATAAATCAAGGTACAAGTGAAAAGAAGTTACACATTTCTGTTAGTCAGACATGTTTTTAAACCTACTGCAAGTTTCTGACTTTAAACACAGCTTCTTCTGAGATTCCAAAAAAACAAATCGTTCAGAAAATGTGTTTTTTAGTTAAAATTAACAAATTACAAGTGTGATGATAAATGATACAGAATCTCTTGCAGTCTTTTGGGGGGATTACAGCTAACCCTAAAAGGCATTCATCTGGTTCTGTATGTTGTGTCTGATGCTCTGCTCTGTGCTGATCTCCCATACAGCATCAAGTAACAATCTCTACAGTTCTGAAAGTTTGTTCACCTGACCTTTGAGGTGCACCTGTATTTATACACTGGTCTTCACAAATAAGACTTGTGCTTATAAACACTATCATATTATCCATTTGATCACATAATGGAATACTTTTTGGTGAAAGTTTACAACTAAAAATGTGTCTTTCATCAAAATATTTTAAAGGTTTTTTTTTTTGGATCAACTAATATATTTTAAGGGCTATCTACCATTACACCAAAAAGAACATATGCAACTTGTTCATCCACTATTTTCTGACTTCTGTACACATCTGGCCACTGAGAAGTTTTCCCAAGCTTGGCAGCAAGTTTTAAGCTAGGGAAAACTTCGTTATAAGCACAAGCTTAATTCTTTATTGATCAGAGCATTACTTCTAAGCTTGGTCTATTTGAAAAAAAGCTCCAACCCATTGTGTTAACATGTTACTAAACATGATTTTGACCATAATGTGGGTATGGATGGTTATGTTTAAAAAATGAACTAGCTGGTTTTGGATAACATTAGGGTCCTCCACAAGGAATAACTACTACACTTCTTCTAACATGGTGCTTTCTCTCAGTATATGTTAAAACAAATACAGAAGGAACACTAATGTTTTCCTTATGGCAGCCTTCAACACGTAACCCCAAAACTATGCTTTTTGTGGTTCTACTGTGGTAGCATAATAAAATAAGAAGAAAAGTTTTCCATTAATTCGGTAGTAGTGAAAGATACTGACAATGTGAAAAAAAAAAACCTCCTGTCATAATGTGTCACATTGTTTAAATAACTGCTTAGTTTACTATGCAGTCAGCTAGCCTCAGGCAAAAAGTAAATAGTATTATGGAATAGTACTGTAATTAAACATCACTCAAGCAATGCGAGTCCTTCAGAACCAGGATCAACTGCTGTAATATTTGTTAGCACCATGGAATAAACAGGTTGAGCTCTCTGATCCTATCACATACCCTTCACAATGATATTACTCTCCTTAACAGACTTTAAAATCTAGCCAAAGTGAGGGAAATGAACACTATGCAAACACCATAGGGTAATGTTTTGGCTTTCACTACCTTACTCACCTAGCTGATATCCAAACAAGCTACAAAATTGACATATCAAAGTTAGTGTGTGTGTGTGTGTGTGTGTACATTATATAACACACACACAAAAGCAGTGTATAAAGCTGCCTACACTTTTCATAACCACATGTAAATATGAAATATTTTCTTTAAAACATGCAATAACTGATCATAAACATCATGTGATGACATCTGGTTAAACATGTAATACAAATTATTTCCTTGTGACTTGTAAAACAAGTTTCCTGCTATCATTACAGCACCTGCTATATTTCAACAGTGTGCCTTGCTCCCATAAGCATCACTCTGCACTATCTGTGTAGAACAGGGGTTCTCCTTTTTCATTTCTGAGCCCCCCCAACATGCTATAAAAAGCTACAAGGCCCTCCAGTGCCACAATAACTTTTTCTGAGAAGGGTTACGTAGCTCTTGGACACCATAAAGGACCCTGTGACATCAGATTATCTGACACCAAGGGACAGAACAAAACACTGAATGACAGTCACCAAGTTACCCCTTTTTCTTCAAAAGCACGTTGATGAGGGAAGAATGATAGATGAGCCCTGGCTTCAAGCTTGTAAAGCTGCAGGGAGAAAATGAGGGGCGGGGGGATCCTCATGCTCCCTTCTCCCCAGTCACCATAAGCCTGCAGACCCTGGCTCTGAACGCTCCAGAGCTTTTTAGCCAAGGAAGGGATGTTTACTCTGGTTTGCAAGACACTCCTCTGAAAACGGTAAGACTCTCCCCCTTACCCACCAGGCACTTCCACTTCTCACTGAGCGCCTCTCAGCAGGGCAGCACATCCCCCACAGGGGGCACAAACCCCACACGAGCAAAACACCCCCACCCAGCCTCCCTTCCCTTCCCCTCCCCGGCCCACCCCTGTTATCAGCCCAGCTCCCCCACCCAGTCTCTCCTCCTCCTCCTCCCGTATCAAGCAGCCCCCGCCCCCGCGTCTGCCGTCCCCGCACTGCTCTCCACCCACACCCACCTGTTCCCCCACTCTGTACCAGGCCGCCCAGCCTGCCGTCCCGCCCCGACTCGGGCACCCTTTCCTCCGTCACACTAGACCCATCCTCCAGGCTTCGCCCCCTGCGCCGGGCACCCCAGTTCTGCCCCTTCCTGCACCCACAGACCTTCTCCAGGGAGCTCTCCATGGCTCTGCGGAGTGGGACTCTCCCCTCCGGGCACTTCCGCCTTCTCGGCGGCCAGCCGGCTCCACGCTGGCAGCGCTGACGACGCTGGCCAGCTGAGCTGGGGGTAGAAGGGAGGGAACGCGCTCGCCACGAGGACGGAGGGAATAGGGCCTTCTAAGCCTCCGTAGCCGACTGTGTAACAGAAGTGGGATGTACCAATCTAGGAGAGGACAGGAGTGAGAGAACAGGCAGACAGGGCAGTTGCCCTTCAGCGAACCTTGACGCAAATAGCGTAGACTGAAGGTTGGCTGCGGGTACCGACTTTCATCTTCAACGCCGATAGTAACCTCTTCAGTTGTACTTGTTTCCCGGCTTTCATTTTAATGGTACATTCCAAAGCCAAAGGAGGCTATCTGATCATGCGCAATTCATCCGCATCCTAGCGGCTCGGAACAGGTTGGTAGCGAGCGTGATGCTCGTGGTGGGCAGGTGTTGCGACCCGTGGGGTTGGAGGTTCGAATCTGGGCTGGGGAGGGAGGCTGGCAGTGCGCCAAGCAGGACGAAGGGCTGCGGTAGGGACTCTTGTGAGTTCCTCCAAGACGAGGAGCGGCGGCTGCTTGTCGGGAGATAGTTTCTTGTATTGCTGCGGCACCCAACCCAGGCTGAGCGTGCAAGGAAGGTGTTGCTACTAGCAGGGG
This sequence comes from Carettochelys insculpta, assembly GCF_033958435.1. Taxonomy (NCBI): domain Eukaryota; kingdom Metazoa; phylum Chordata; order Testudines; family Carettochelyidae; genus Carettochelys; species Carettochelys insculpta. The sequence continues at coordinate 18,680,645 of NC_134152.1, forward strand.
TGTGTGCAATGAACGTGTCGCTGAGCGACCCTTCTCCACCTTCGGATGCTCACCTCGTGTCCGTATTTTGCCCCACAATGCTTGGGGAAGGTGCCAGTTTTGCTGTCCGTACTCCAGGTCTTCTGGAGCGGTTAATCCAGCATTTAACAAAAGTAATCATAACCTGTGCGAACAATGTCAGGTGCTATATTAAATTAGAATGTTTAGAATTGTTTAAATGTAAAAAAAGGAAAAGAAGAGATTAGAAATATAACATTTATTCCATGGGCTGAAAGGTTTTGATTTTCCTCAGAAGCTTTAATAAATGATAGAAACAGAACATCACAAGCTGTAATCTGGTCTTGTAATTTTCAGAGAGGATGTTTCATCTGCTTTTTGTAAAATCTTTCATAATTCAGTTATAAAGCAAGAGATTTGAGTTAATTTGGCAATTTTTGTTGATGCATTCTTTCCAGTCTTTATTTATTTTGGCAAATTCCTTATCAAATGGCATCCTTAAGACAGGTCACACCATACTGTAGTTTCAAGGGGGAAAAAGTAGTTGAGGCACCAGTTGACATGGCATAGTCACCTCGGTGATCCCATAGCACATATACATTGTGATTCCCTACTTTTCCTTCTTTCCTTCTGGAAAAATGACTGTTTGCTTTCCAAGGGAGGGGAATGAGGACAATGCAGTGTGGAAGATGACATCACATGCCCACATCTACTCGTGGGGCATTTTTTTCCCATACTGCACTGGAGAAAAAAACAGAATGCTATGGGGCTGAAGGAACTGGGGAATAGGTTCTTACAATGCCCTACTACAACAATCGATCTTTGGCAGCGTAGTGTGACAGCACTAGCTCGACTTTGTGGGGCACTGAGGATACTCGAATTTGAATTTATAAAACCCAACATTACAAAGTTGAATTTAATAAAATTAAATTTATATTGTAGTGTAGACGCAGGCATAGTTACACTAATCTTTAAACAGACATTGGGAGCCATGTTTGATGTGATTTCATAAACATATTTACATCTAAACTGAATGCATTTTAAAACATGGTTCTAATATGTTTGGTTGCCATCAGTGCAGCCTATCCAGTGTTTGAAAACTAGTTTGGTCTTGGTTCTCCAACATTGTTGAACCCCCATGTGGGTGGTCCTATAGCATATGTCCCTAAATATTATCATGACAACATAACATAATATTTAATAAATAGTGTAAGAACAGTAACATATTGGTAATGTTATTTCAATTTATACACCATTTTCCTTCCCGACTAGTGCTTCCACAGCTGCAGTATGAAAGAGAATATTGCTGAAGTTGTTCATTGTCATGTCCCCCCTATGCTTTATGAAATTTGGCCTATTAATATGAATGTATATAACTCAAAAATGCTTTATTCAAAACAGTTCATGTAACATATGTGTTACAGTTACAATCTGCTGAAATCTGTATATCCTATTTTTGTGCATGTATCATTCTTGTATATGAATCTAGAAAAATGAGGTGTGGATCAGTTCATAATTTTAAATGTGCTAATGAGGTCTGTTACTGATGCCCTGGAACCAGAATAGCTCAGTGGTCAAGTTAACAACCTGTGAATAGCTTTGTCTTATGAGCCCAAACTGTGGTTGGTCCTAGAAAGAAATGTGACCATGCCACCTGCTACTGAAATCCCTCTTGAACTTGGTATTTTTTCCTTGCAGATGGAGAGTGCTGAATGAAAGGTGGGGGCAAGTCTGTTAAGCTATGGAAAGCAGCCTATCCTTTGTCCTTATCTTGCTTTTGAAACAGCCTGTCCCACCCTAAGAGGATACAAAGAACTGTGAAGAATCTGTAGACCCAGACCAGAGTAAAAACTAACTCTAACTTGAAGCTTTTTACTTGAGATTAGAACAGCTGTTTAGGGTAAGAATTTGCATATAACAAGTCTCTTAGTAGAATTGAACTGACTGGCTTTTTGTTCATTTTAATTTACTAACTTTGATCCAACTGATTTCACTTGCAACTACTGTACTTAAACCCTCCTTTTTGTACAATAGGGTCTCAATATTCGCTAACCGTAGGTTCGGAAATTCAATTATTAGCGAGCGAGTGATGCAGCCGCTTCCCCCATGGGGCTCTGGGCAGGGAGTGCTGGCAGCTGCCACTTCCCCCGGGACCCCAGGCAGGAGCCCCGGCAGCCCGGGGCTGCCACATCATGAAATTCAACATTCACGAAGGTGCCCAACACAGAACCCTCACGGATGTTGAGACCCTACTGTACTTAATAAATCACTGTTATTTATTATCAAGCCCAGCATAAATAATTGTTACAGAGGCAGGGGGGCAACCACTGTGCATATCTCTTTTTCACTAATAAAGGAAGCAGACCTTACGAACTCTCCCTGGGGTTAAACAGAGTAAGACGGATTTTCTTGGGGGTTGATTTCCTCAGTGCTGGGCCCTTTTAACTGAACCCTCCTGGAGCTGAACTGGTTCAATGTCTGTTTTCGTCAGCATGAGGGTGGTAACCTCAACTCTGTGATTTGGCTGGGGGAGAGCAGAGGATCTGGCTTAGGAGGACAGAATGGTGGGGAGCCCCAGAGAGCAGGAAGGCAGGCATCAGTGGTGTGATCACACCAGGGAACAAACAGTCAATCTGTCACATTCATCATATTGTCAAAGGAGCATAAGAACATAACATAAGAATAGCCATTAGTGGGTCAGGCCAAAGGTCCATCTAGCCCACCACCTCGTCTGCTGACAGTGGCCAGTGCCAGGTGCCCCAGAGGTGGTGGACTGAAGAGAATGATCAAGCGACTTGTCTCCTGCCATCCATCTCCAGCCTCTGACAGAGGCCAGGGACACCATTCCTACCCCCTGGCTAATAGCCTTTTATGGACCTAACCTCCATGAATTTCTCTAGCTCTTATTTGAGCTCTGTTATAGTCCTAGCCTTCACAGCCTCCTCTGGCAAGGAGTTCCACAGGTTGACTGTGCGCTGTGTGAAAAAGAACTTTCATTTGTTAGAGAAGTAGAATACAGTTGTCTTTTTCAGAAGAGTAACCACAGCATTATTATTATTGTTATTATTACTACTATTATGGCTTTTTGTGAAACAAGCTGTATTTTGTAAAATAATATTTTGTCATTAGCCTTTAAATAAAAGCCTGGGTTGTCCTATCAAATTTCTCAGTACTTTCTACATCTGTGCGCTTCACTGGTCCCTGAAACTACTGTAGGCCAAAACAACTTCATTTTCAAATTCAGTGGATTACTAAAGGGTCACAGTACAATTAACATAACTGGCCTGATACTCTTCAAGATTAGCCATTTACTGCAATGTTTGTATATTGACTGTTGAGTCTGGACTATTAATTTCCCCAAAACAGAATTAAAGCCAGTGTAAGATTATGCATGACAGTATTATTTGTCTCTCTCTGTGTTTCTCTCTCTCTGTTTCCCAGTGGTTTTCAACCATTGTGCCACAATGCACTGGTGTGCCATGAGAACTGTCCAAATGTGCCCTGACATTTTGTCAGTTTTCCCTCATTGCAGCTCTTTGTAGAGCTACCGCAGGTGGGGTGGGGGAGGCACGGGGGGTGGGAGGAGTGCAAATTGAGAACCCCATGCCAGCTAAGAGTCAAGCAGCAATGCCGCCTGAGTCCCACTAGCACAGGGTTTGTCAATTCTTTTACACCCCCCACCCCACCCCGCAGTGACTCTCTGCAGAGTCACCATGATGGAAATGCTGGCCTCATTCATGCTGGGGGGCAGCTGAAATGCTGCTTCCTGGCCCAAACGAGCTGTCAGGGAGCCCACCTCCCTCCCTGCTGTGGCACAGGGGAGGGAGGGAAGGACCTTGACATGCCCAACCCTTACTCCTGAACCTCTGATATCCCCATACCCTAACTTCTGCACCCCCACCCTAGAGCCCTTCATGCACCTCAGCTCTGATTCCTGCAGCTCCACATCCCCAGCACCCTCCCCTAACTTCTGCAGCCCCATACACTCCAGTCCCATACCTTCAGCACCTCATATACCCCAACTGCTGCACCCCTACATCTGCAGGCCACTGCCCTGAGCCTCTCATGCTGGATCCCACAATTTTGGGATTTTTTGTGAAGTGATTCATAGACTTCTTTAGCATCTTAAACCTGAGCTGTGTGTGGAGATTATTCATTTAGGTGTGTTCACTAGCTTGAGCTATTAGAGAGGATGATAATACAGGTACTGAAAGAGCTGTGTTCATTTTTTAATTTGATTTCATAGTAGATAACCATTGTAAGCATTGCTCCTTGTTAATTATCCCTTAACATATTTCCTTCCACACCTCTGGGCTGTTTATATTTAGATGTAGGTTTTCTGTTCACGGGGCTGCTGCACATCCACGCACCGCCTCCGTGTTGCACATAAGACATTTTAACTCCACCCACAAGAAAATTTGATCCAAGGATGGAAAGTCTTAGACAGGGAACGCTGCTCCCCTGCCCTGCACCCACCTGCAGGCCTGGGGGGCAGCGAGGAGAGCCTCGGGTGTGCGGCAGCCCGGGTCTGGCACACCAGGCAGGTAGGAGGGGGTGCGGGGGGGACAGCAGGGGCCCCTGTGCGCATGGGGGTGGCTGCTGCCAGCAGGGATGCCGACGGAGCGGGGCAGGGCCCGCTGGAGGGCCGGGGGGAAGGGCGGGGCCTGCTGCGAGGGGCTCCACATTTACCCCTCCCCCCCCGAAATTCCTGCCCCGGGGCTTGAAGCGGGCAGGGCTCATCGAGGAGCAGCGCTGCGGGGAGGGGCTCTCGCAAGCACAGGGGCGAGTGGCGGCAGCGCCTCCTGCCGCGTGCACAGCGGCAGCCACTGCCCGGGGCGCGGCGCTGCGCTGCGCTGCGCTGCGCGGGAAGGCGGGGCAGTTCCGGGAGGTTCGGGGCCGGGCGGCTGCGGCTGCGGCCGGCGCGGGGAGCCCATGGCCGGGCCGCTGCTCCGGCGCGGGGTGCGCCGCTTCCCCTGGCTCTGCAACGTGCTGCTCTACGGCGGCCTCTTCTCGGCCGGGGACGCGGCTCAGCAGCTGCTGCGGCGCCGGCCGGGGCAGGAGCCCGACTGGGCGCAGACCCGCCACATGGGGCTGGTGGCGCTCAGCTTCCACGGGAACTTCAACTACGTGTGGCTGCGGGGGCTGGAGCGGGCGCTGCCCGGCCGGGCGCCCGGCGCGGTGCTGGCCAAGGTGCTGTGCGACCAGCTGGTGGGGGCGCCTATCGCCATCCTGGCCTTCTACACGGGTGAGTGCGGCCGGGGGCTGGCCTGAGCCCCCCCGCAACCGCTCCCAGCTCCAGCCCTCTCCCAGCCTCCTCCCTCCGCGCCCCCTCATTGTCCAATCCCCAGCACCGTCCTGCCCCCCACACCTCCCATCCCCCAGACCCTCAGGCCCTCTCCCCTTCTCCACCCCCCGGGCGCTCCTCATCATCCTGCTCGCCTTGTCAGTGTCATGAGCTTCTCGTTTGGTGATCAGACAAAGGGATCCTTCAGGGGGTGCTTGAGAGAGGAAGCCCAGAGCTAACGCACCAGGGATCCCGGTGCTGAGGGTGATGGATTGGAACCCCAGGGGTGTCACACGTTTTGCCCATTATCCGGTGCAAACCGCCTAGTCGCCATGGTGAACACAGATGCGCAAAAATGACCTGCTTAGTAGGATCAAATAAACTCTGTGAATAGGATTGAAATCTCTGGGTATTGTGCTGTAATAGCACAGCTATAGGTTGTCATCGGGTAGATATACCGTAAACCCGCTATTTAACGGACTAATGGGGTGAAGGGCTGTCTGTTCTTTCTAATAGTCTGTTAAATGTGAGCGTTTACCCCCCTCCCCACAGGCTCCCCCAGTCCCATCCCAACTTCCCCCCAAAAAACAACCTCCCCAAAACACCCCCTCAAAAAGTCCACTCAAAACACTCCTCAAAGCCACCTCTCCAAAAAAAAAAAAAACCCAAACCTCTGCCACTCACTGGCTGTGGTAGACGAGCCGCCAGAGCCCACTGGCTGGAACCGTCTGGCCCCTCACAGGAGGAGCTGCCTGGCTGCCTGCCACTGGAGCTGCCTCACCGCAGGCCACCGCAGGGGCTACCGCACAGCCCGGAGGAGCCACCTCAGGAGCATCTGGTGGCTCTGGCAAAGGAGGTGGCGGCAGCAGAGGCTCCTCCGGGCTGCAGCGGGTAAGTCCCTTAATGTTTGGGTGGGAGTGGGGCAGGAGGGACTGTTAAGATTTTACTGATCCCTATTTAGCGGACTTCAGGAACAACAGGGGACATCCATTGTTTCCAGAGTCTGCTAAATTGGGATCCGTAAACTGAGGTTTTACTGTACAGGTAGGCTACATCTACACGAGCCCCGAACTTCGAAATGGCCACGCAAATGGCCATTTTGAAGTTTACTAATGAAGCGCTGAAATGCACGTTCAGCGCTTCATTAGCATGCGGGCGGCCGCGGCACTTCGAAATTGACGCGTCTCGCCACCGCGCGGCTCCTTTTCGAAAGGACCCCGCCTACTTCGAAGTCCCCTTATTCCCCATGGAAACTTCTCTAGTTCAACATGGCTCAGGTTCCATGGAATAAGGGGACTTCGAAGTAGGCAGGGTCCTTTCGAAAAGGAGCCCTGTCGGGACGAGCCGTGCGGCGGCGAGACGCGTCAATTTCGAAGTGCTGCGGCCGCCCACATGCTAATGAAGCGCTGAATATGCATTTCAGCGCTTCATTAGTAAACTTCGAAATGGCCATTTGCGTGGCCATTTCGAAGTTTGGGGCTCATGTAGACATGACCGTAATAATAGACGTGTTATACAGGTTGAGCCTCTCTAGTTCTGGCACCCTTGGAACCTGAGCCGTGTTGAAGTAGAGAAGTTTCTGAACCACGGGAGGTCAATGCAAAGTGCCAGCGAGTCTCCATTAATGCAGAAAGTAGGGGTGCTGCAACACTCTGAGGCTTTGCGCCCTGCATAGCCCCACATCTCAGGGTTTGGCTATGAGGGGAGCCCTAGAGTTCCCTCCATAGCTAAAGCATCTCCTCCCCTGTACCTCTCCTCTCCCTGGCAAAGCAGGAAATGGAACTGTTAGGAGACCTGAGCCCCAGTGCCTCTCAGAAGGCTGAGCCTGGGAATGGAGCTATGGGGCTGAAGCCCTCAGCCTAGGACTCCCCCAGGGCTGAAGCACTGGGCCACCTTGCTCCCGTAGGGCACAATCCTGGAACCCTGACCAATGTTCCCTCTTATCTTCTCCATCCATGTGTGGATTTTTTCCATCCATGTCTGCAGTACATTTTTACATGCACCAAAGCATGTGCGAATGTGCATCACCAGTACAAACAACCTAGCTGTGGGTACTCTGTTAATCAGCTGGGCAGCATTTGAATCACTCATTGAGCAGCTGCACAAATGCACAGCTTAAAGGAAACACTGGCCCTGCTCCACCACCATCCCCCACACCTCATCCTTCAGCCCTATCTCTAGCACCCTATGTGGATGAACTCCATAAACTCTTCTGCAGAGCTATGAAGGATTTCTGAGTTAAAGTCAACTTCTATTCCTAAAGTCTCTGTAACTGAGTTTCTATTGTATAATCATATATTTAACATGACCTATGAGGAGAGGCTGAGGGATTTGGGTTTATTTAGTCTGCAGAAGAGAAAAGTGAGGAGTGATTTGATAGCAGCCTTCAACTTCCTGAAGGGGACGGGGCATGTGCCGGAGAGGATGGAGAGAGGCTGTTCACAGTAGTGACGGATGGCAAAACAAAGAGCAATGTGCTCAAGTTGCAGGGAGGGTCTAGGTTGGATATTAGGAATACTGTTTCACTAAGTGGGTGGTGAAGTTGAACACATTACCTTGAAAGGTAGTGGAATCTTCATCCCTAGATACTATTAAACCCCGGCTTGACAAAGTCCTGGCTGGTATAATTTTAGCTAGGATTAGTCCTGCTTTGGGCAGGGGGCTGGACTCAGTGACTTCCTGAGATCTCTTCCAGCCCTAGGATTCTATGATAATTTAACCCCTGCATAATGCAGACCATAATTTTTAATTTGGTTAGAGCGCATCTTTTAGGAAGACATCCAAGGCTCCTAAATTCCATTCATGGGAATTTGTTGCCGGAATAGATTCTCTTTAGTGGTCAATATTTGCCTCTTATTTCCAGTTTGAATTTGTCTACCATTTAACTTTCAATCATTGTTGCAGGTGCCCAGTTCTCGTCTGGATCAGGCTCCTTTTCTGTCATGATCTAACTCCTGTGTGTGTGTTCCCAGTACCATAACAGGCAGTAGATCAGCTAGTGTGTGTATAAATTTCAAATTGCTGTCCACGGTATATTAAACAAATACATTTTAGAACTACTCTACTTTTCAGATTTGGACTGTGGACTTTATCATAGATGTTGCCTATAATGTTAAAAAATTACATTTTGACCACTTAGTCATCTAATCCTCAGCCAGATGCTGAGCTCTGTCTGCACTGTAGTTGCTGCTGCTGCTATCATGGATGACTTATCAATTCTGTTTTTGTCACGGTAGGTGCAGCACAGTAGACAGTTTGGATCACATCTTTAGTGTTACCACTGAAGATTAAGAGAGATGAGTTAAGAAGTATAAAGCAGTCATGCAGAACGTTTGCTCCCCTTTACTGTGGCTGTGTCTACACTAGCATTCCTCTTTCAAAAGAGGCAAGCAAATGAGGGAAATCAAAAATGCAAATGAGGTGCAGATTTACATATCTGGTGCCTTATTTGCACATTCTTTCGAAAGAGCTTCTTTCGAAAGAAGAAAAGCAGTGTAGACATGGTTCTTTTGAAAGTAAACCCCATTTTCAAAAGAACACTTATTCCTTAAAAAAATAAAAAAAGGAAGAAGGGTTCTTTTGAAGATGGGGTTTACTTTCAGATGAGCCCCATCTACACTGCTTTTGTTCTTTCAAAAGAATAATATGCAAATGAGGTACCAGGTATGTAAATCTGTCATTCATTTGCATTTTTATTTCCTTAATTTGCATGCCTCTTTCAAAAGAGGAAAGCAAGTGTAGACACAGCCTATGACTCTATCTTTGCTTTCCAAGTGACTTTTAACATTGTGACAGAATGTGAAAGGTCTGATACAATATATAAATGTTGCCCTTTTTGCAAGTGTTCTGATTGTGCTAAATTCTTGCTAGCAGGCATGAGTATACTTCAGAGGAAAGAAAACATTTTCTCTGACTGTAAGAAGAAATTCTGGAATACATATAAGGTGAGGCAAAGGGTTGATTCACCTCACTGTTAAGTAAAGCAATTAATGTTACTGAATTCTACAGTATTCTACAGTTGATCAAAATAGGATGATAGCCTCCAACATGGTTTATTTTACTTTTTGCTTCCTCTCACTTCATTTGGTATTGCTAACATCTCTGGTTGTGGAAACTGAGTCCATCCTTAAATTGTGCAGCATATGTGTTTACAAAAGCACCTGAATCTGTGTCACTGACAATATCACAACGTAAAAGAGATAATTGTGCTCAAGGGCTATAAAACCATTTATCCTGAGAAAGAACCACCCACTGGTGTTTAGTTAATAATACAGTTGGCACCATTCACTTGACCACCTGTTAATAATATTAGCCACAAGGACATCTTTTTAGTTTTCACCCTGCACTTGTTACTGACAGTTTCACCTTCTTTTAAGAACATTTTAAGACTACTGATGTCCAATTTTCACTCATTTTTCCACATGAGTGAAAACAGTGGATAGGTGGTGGTAGCAGCTAGCTGTATGTTAAAGCCTATCACAAATCCTAAAACAACACAAATCAGGGACTTTAAAGATTTTCCAGGCCTTGAAAGAAAAACGTATCGTTAGAAAAAAATAGTATAAACATTGCAACATAGTCTGCATTTCACCTCTCATCATGAAATTATTGCACTATGAGGATACAGAAGCATTTTTGTCACTATGGAGGATGTTCTTTTAACCAGTGACAACTATGCATTTGTAAGAATATTTAGTTTAACAGTGTCCTACTGATCTTGCTTACTCTGACTAAATTAATCAGTTCAGTTCTAAAACAAGCGTTAACAGTATATAAGCAAGTAAAAGGAATGCTGCAAATGTGATATCAATGTAAAGTTCAGTGGTATTTTTCATCCATAGTTGAAACAAACATTCACTAATTTAAACATTTGTTCACACGTTTGTTATATGGGTTTACATGTCAGGCATCAAGTGATTCTGAAGTTCACACTGTGATCAGATTTTTCTATATGAACTGAGGCAGAATAATTGTTTAGACATTCTCAGTGATGCAGCTGATGGGGTTATTTTCAGTTTTAATAGTACCACCTTTTATCTGAACCATCTAATTTGAAATTATTAAATTTGTTGGGGGTATTTCCTAGTCCTTGTTAGGGTTAGGGTTAGGGTCAGTAAAAAGGATTACTTGAAATAAATCTCCATAACTGAAATATGTAATAGTGCTTAATTAACCTATCACTTTCATTTCAGACTGGGCTGATGTACTGGCCTTTTGTACAGGTGAGTTTCATGTTACTGTCAGTGCTAAACCCATAACCCTTTATTTGCCATACAGTCCTATCCTACATTTTGGCCACCCAGTGCTCCCATTGAAGTCAGTTGAATTTTTGGGTGTGTAAGAAATGTAGGATCAGGTCCTAACTACATTTGGAGTAATAAGTGAACTCTCTCTCTCTTTCCAACACAGCTTTCAAATTTCGTTCTGGTGCCTGTTTACCTGAGAACAGCTTACACTGGCCTCTGTGGTTTTCTCTGGGCTATCTTCATTTGCTTTTCACAACAGAGTGGTGATGGTACAGCAAAGTCAGCTTTTATGTGGTTCCAAAGAGAGAAGCTCAATGCAGATGGAAAACCGTCAGAAAAATGAGAAAATTGTTTAATGGAATATTTATTTAAAATGGCTAAACTGAGCTTATAAAAGACAGTGAATTTCACCATCAGCTTGTTGCTTTGTTTTAAAATTAATCTTCATCCCAATACTCTTTGATGGTTAAATATACAGTACAGTAGTTTGGTTTTTCACCTGTTTGTTTACACTGAAAAGAGGCCCATTGTATATTGGTTTTTAATTGTTTTCATACTGCCAGCTGATCTCTTCTGGGGACTTTAGCCACTTGATTATTACAGGGCAGTGAGAGCATTTTCACAACATGGTAGCCCGACAGCCAGAAATATTAATCTTTGTTTAATTTTTAAACAACTTCTAATTGCTAGAAAAGAGAGACAGAACATTTAACTCATTAGTGTTTACACTTGCCAGTTGTTATGAGAGCAAGATTCCTTTTGCGTTCACTGGAGTTTTCTCTGAATTGCAGTCTAGGGTGTTGCATCAATATTTATTCTGCAAAAACTGTACTTTATTAATAGGAACTGATGACATTTTTTAAACTCTTGTCTTAGCCTGCAGTGAAACTGTGCAAAGACAATAACTTAGCCTTGCAAACTTTACCAGCCTAAACATAAAATCTTTGTTTCACCCTCTGCAATAATTGGTGACAATGAAAAATTAACGATTTTTATGTACTTGTCTGTTTAGCATAGTTGCCCAAGGGAGTGAATGAATGGAATTTTCAAGGCTGGTGTAGCTATTGAATTGTTATTGCTCTGTGTTTATTTAATATCCTCAAGATAACGAGGCAATGAAAAGATGGGTTTATTTATTCTGCGGAGTACTTATAAAAGCAAAATTATATTTCAGTGTTTGTACTTCTTTTTAGTGAGCGTCATAATGTATGAAATTTATTATAGCTGTAATACATAACATTCAAAACCAAATTAGAAATAGTGTGCTCAAATTAATGCTTTTTGGGATAATTCTATTACAGGCAATGTTTTTATTTTTATTTCTGTGTGTGCCTTCAATGTATAGTAATGACTGCACTCACATGGGAGAAAGGAACCTGGGAAAACGCCACTGCAGAGACAATAAGGCTATGTCTGCATAGCAGCCCTATTTTGAAATAAGGTATTCTGGAATAGCCATTCAAAAATACCTATTTCAAAATGGGGTATTCCTGAATAGTTCAGTGTTCCAAAAGATATGTGGGCCCTGCACCTTTCTGGACTACCCTGGATTGACGTTGGTGAAAACCCTATGGATAATCCACAGGCGCTTGGAGAACCATGGAGAAATGGTCCTTCCAATGAATGTGCTCAGAGGCTAGATGATCTGGTGTCAGAATTGGACTATGAATGCCATCTGTTAACCCTCCACAGTTGGGGAACTCCTTCTGTGCAAAGCTATCCACAGTTTCACTTATGTTACCCAGTATCATGGTCTTTTAGAGCAGGATGTGGCTGAGGGTGCTGCACACTTCAATCAACATGAGTCCAATAGTCGACTTTCCCATTCAAAACTGATTGATAGCTCATCAGGAGCTGTAGACACCTTCCACAGTACCACTCCCTTTTCCACCCACAGGGCTGCTCTCATTCTCTTGTTCTTGTGCCACAGGTTGGGGGCGAGCTCATCACACAGTCCTAAGAAAATGACTTTCCTCATTCAAAAGTTCTGCAGCCATCCAAGACTTGAATGATGTGATCCCACCACTCAGTGCTTGTTTCCCAAGCTGACTGTGCCCGGCACCTCTGAATGCCACAAGATATTTTATGTCATATGTATGACACATGGCAAGCTCAGTGTATGACTCCTTATCATAATTTTGCATCTTAAGGAATAATTTGACTGCCATTCATGACATGTTAGTGAGACCAATCAGCATTTTCTTCAACAGTTTGTGATCCATTCCTGCAGAATGAGGAGGCAGAGTATGCAGCAAAAAAGTAATTGAAAGATGCTGCCAAATGCAGACAGTGGATGGCATGTGAAGCAATGCATCATGGGACATTGGGACAGGACTCAGGATGCCCCATGACCACCTCCCTTTGCCTTCCCACAAACCTCAGTGGCAGAGTAGGAAGAGGTGCTTTGTGGGTAGGTGCCCAGAATGCACTGCTCTAAATGCTGCTTCACATGCCACAAGTGTGGTCATACTACTGCATGGGCAGCTAATAGTGTGAACACACAACACCAGTTTCACTGCTGCAGTCTGTGAGCAGTGCTTTACATCTGCCAGTGAAGACAAAGCCTAGGTATGTATAGCAGAGCCAGCCAAAATATGCCCTGCAGGCCACCTGTGGCCCACTAAGCCACTAGATCCAGCCCATGGGTACAGCAGGATCCTCAGTCAGGTTCCCTGCCTGAACTGCCCCCTGCATACCTGTCAGGAAAGCTGGCTGCAGGATACTGTTTGTGTGTGAACAGCTGTGAGCTGGGGTGAAGGGGAGAATGCTTCATATGCTGCCCCCCCCAGCATAATTTTGCATCTCCCATTGGCTGGTTTCTGGCCAATGGAAGCTGACTTTGAAGAACAGGCAGCAGTCAAAGGACTGCTTTCCCCATTTGCACTCACAGCTGTTCACAGATGCACATGTTCCCACAGCCAGTTGCTCTGAGCGGTCTGTTAGGGTATGGAAGCCTGGGACCCTGCTGGGCTGCTGGTGGGAACTGCCAGTGTGGTATCAGTGGTGCCTGGCAGACAGAGCAGCAAAGGAAATATATTGGACTCCCCAGCCCTGTAAAACAGCATGTGGAGATTAGCATCCGTCAAAATTTCACGTGTTAGTTTTTAGATACACTATACATTGATCACAACATCAGTGAGTGCTACTTGTGTTAAAATGTGTGTGGAATTCAAACAGGAAAAGAGAATACAGTGAAATAACGTGGAATGCTTGGCAGTTTATTAACACTGCTTATCCATCCTTCTTCGTATGCAAATTGCCATTTCTTTCTTAAAATATAAATCATGTAGCTGCTGTTGAAGAAAACAGAAAGGCTAGACTTATTATTTAGAGGTAAAACATTACAAATGGATTTCTGGAATACAGTGGTCTCCTGTCCTGCTTGATTTTCAGTTTTGGCTCTACAAACCAAGAAGAAAGGCAGCTTAATCAGTGAGTTGGGGATTCCCCAGTTGCAGATGTATCTTCAGGTGGCACAGAGACAGGAACAGTCCTGAGGCTTTTCTAACTACACTGGGGACTGACTCCACCTGTCCCCATTCTTAGAGAAGAAGAAAGGAAATTTAAAACCATCTTTTCTCATCTTCAGCTGCACTTGGGGGGGAAGGAGTTATGATCCTGTAAGTTTAGTTGTTTTATTACAGATTATTTTATTTTTATTTTTATTATTTTAATTTTATTGTCTTATTTTATTACAGGTTAACATTTGTTAATACTGTAAATTATTTTTGTACATAATATTAAAGAGATGTGTCAGATGATTATGGGAAAGGAATACAGAAGAGAAAAAGCTATGCATGTTACAGGTTAAAACAGGAGATGAAACCCTTTGGGGCTTTAGATGTCTTTCTAGGGTGAAGCAAAAGTGGCTCAATGAATGAGTCTTTGTAAGCTCCTTGCAGGCAGATATATGAATTGATGGACTAGCAGCAGCTTTAGGTCAAATTCTTTCAGATTTTCCATAGATATTCCAAGGCTAAACAGGATCATTGTAATCATTTAGTCTGAGCTCCTGTATAACACAGTTCATAGAACTTCCCAAAAATAATTCCCATAGTAAGAGTTTTCATCTTGTAGCCCATGTCTAATGGGTCCTTAAGAGACCAAGACTGAAAACTGACTGAACAGAATTCTATTATATATAGAAAAAATAGTTTCCAAAGGGCCCACACCTCCATTTGAAAATTGTTGGACTCTGCAAATTGAAAATAGATTGAGAAGCATTGTTCTAAAGAATATCCTTTAGAAAAACATTCAATCTTGATATAAAAATTGCCTGTGATGGAGAATCCGCCGTGACTCTTCATAAATTGTTCGAATATTTAACTACCCCCAGTAGCCAAGAGAGAAAAGCTCATTGCACTTTTCCATCATGAAAATGGCCCCATATTGTGTAAGAGGACAGTATGAGAGGCTGTACTGAATACAGTGGAGTCTTTTTTTTTAGTGTATTTCATCTCATCTACTAAAAACACTGTTCTAGGGAAACAGAATGAAAATCCAAACTGGCCTCCCATTGTAATGTATACATTTCACTTGTGGTGCTGATGAACCTCTACTTAGCATGTAGTTGTTCAATATGAGAAGGTTCCATTGTAGAAAGTGTTTTTTAAAATGTAAGAGGCGGATGGATCAGGAGGGCTTTTTGGCCTTGGCCTCAAGCTCAAGGGGGGCTCAAATTTAGACACTTGTTAATTTTTTGGCATTTGATAAGTTTTATAACTCTGTTTTATGGCCTCCCTCAGTAATTAGTGCGTTTACACTGAAAAGGCTATAAAAGCACTTGTTAAATAAAAATATTCAAATTATGTCTCACTTGCTTTGGTGCCTTATTTTTTCAAGTGTCTTTTTTTTTAATTTTGATTATGACTAGGGGTCTTAAAAGCTGGAAGTGGCCCAGGCCTCTCTGTACCTCTCAGTGATCCTGCCGGCGTCTAAGAAAAATATTGGATTTACCTACAGTGTGGTGTGTGTGGAAATATCATGAAGCTAGAATGACAAATGTGACAGTTGGAACAGTGATGGAGCCCTAATTACATTGGAACATCCATATAGTAATATTTTACGTTTATTTATGCAGTATTTTTCATGTGAGCTGCTCAAAGCCTTTACTGAATGTTAAGGGAGAAATCCTCTTCTTAGCACCCACCCAGAGTAACTGGGCTGGGGATTGGTGATCTTTGAGAGGGCAGAGAGAAGTAATCCTCTCCTAGAGAATCTGCCCCAGGCCTACTTCCCAGCCTCAGGAAGAGAGTAGTCTCTGCAGCTCTGGAAGCCCACTCCAATGCATGGGGGACGGAGAGAAGGATTTGGTCAGCGACCCCAAAGATCCTGCACCCAAGGAGCCGAGCAGAGAAACAAGTATACATTGAGCAGGGCTAGAACATGCATGGTTTCCAACTCATGAATTTCCAAAACCTTTATACGCAGCACAGTTACAGTGTTCAACAGTGCCTGAGACTCTTCGCCGTGGGGAGATGGCAGCTTTATTTAGCCCTTCCAATGCCTTTTTCTGAGAGAAAAGTTGACTGGGGACAATGAGGCAAAAGTGATTGTGCATGGCTGTACAGTGAGCATGTATTCGAGGATTCTCATTCCTGAACTCCTTTGCTTTTATCTGTAGACCAGCTTTTTCCCCCAACTACGCTTGTCTTAATAATGGCGCCACAGGCATTTTAGGCAGAGCGTTCTTTCCCTGACTTTAATCTTTCCCACTAGTGGATTGCTTATGTAACATCTCCAGCCTTTCTCCCACCCTTGATGAGAGGCTGAGTTAGAAGAAAAAATTGACTATTTTAGCTTTCCTCTCCAGTTTGTGTTGTTCTTCTCTAACCATTACTTTAACAGGCCCATTCTACAGCAAAAACTGCCATATAATTCAAACTGTGTGGTTTGTCTGTGTTAGGATTGCCCTGATAGAGTCTTGATAATGATGGGATTTGATATCTCACTCTTTGAAACAAGCACCACATCTAATAAAGTATACTCAGCTGCTTCCATTTCATGCATCATATACTTTTATTTTCACATCCAAGGCACAAGATTGTTAGCTGTACCTGAGCTGTCTTAGCAGTTCATTGACAATGATTGAAGGACGTTACATTCATTATATGTTCAATTGATATTGTCCACAGTACACAGTGATGAGAGATTCGTAGTGTAGTAATTACATCTGCTGCTATGTGGCAGTACTTGTACTGTTCTGGTGCATTATATCTCTTGCTCAGTAAGTAGGATTCTGAAAAATCAATGGGACATGTGCTTCTAAGTCACTTGGGGATGAATCTTTAAAAAACAACAAGTTCTGTGGCACCTTATGGACTAACAGATATTTTGGAGCATAAGCTTTCATGGACAAAGACCCGCTTCGTCAGATGCATGAGTGGGGGCGTTCCAGAGGAGGGTTTAAATATATGGTCTTATGAAAAGGAGGGAGTCCCAGTTGTTGCCAAGGGCCAGAGTTGACAAGGTCAGTGATTAATGTGGAGTTGTGAACATCAAGAGAGGAGAAATCAGGTCAGTTCAAGTCAGGGAGCTTGTGGCCCATTATCAGTAGCTAATGTGGAGGTGTGAACATCAAGAGAAGAGAAACTTCTTTTGTAATTGGCCAGCCACTCCAGTCTCTGTTCAGTCCTTGGTTGATGATGTAAAATTTGCAAATGGATTGCAGCTCTGTAGTTTCTCTTTGGAGTCTGTTTTTGAAGTTTTGCAACATCAACCAAGGACGAACAGAGACTAGGAGTGGCTGGCCAATTACAAAAGAAGTTTCTCCTCTCTTGATGTTCACACCTCCACATTAGCTATTGATAATGGGCCACAAGCTCCCTGACTTGAACTGACCTGATGTCTCCTTTCTTGATGTTCACAACTCCACCTTAACTGCTGCTGATGGGCCATATCCTCCGTGACTGAACTGACCTTATCAACTCTGGCCCTCCTCTTGACTGGAACTCCCTCATTTTCATAAGCCCATATATTTAAACCCACCTCTGGAACCCCCACTCATGCAGCCAACGAAGTGGGTCTTGCCCACAAAAACTTATGCTCCAAAATATCTGTTAGTCTATACGGCGCCACAGGACTTCTTGTTGTTTTTGAAGAAACACTCATCCCTCACTATATGAGCACAATTGGTTCCCACCTTTCTGCTCATAGGTGAAAACTTGTAACAGGGACACTACATTTTTATTAAAATACACGTAAAAGTCTCTGATTGGTGAAGGAGTGGCAGCATGTGGCGCTGCTTTTGAAAGGTTAAGAGAACCTTGGGTGTTGGGGAGAAGTTCAAAGGCTGGGGGCAATTTGGGGCCATGAGTGGGAGGGAGGGTTAAAACCTGGTGGTGGGTAGGGTCCATGGGGCAGGTGGGGGGGTTAAGGCTGCTGCAGGTTGGGTGTGTGGTTGGTGGTGGGGGAGGTCAGGCTCTGGTGGGTTAGGTCTGCAGGGCTGGGGTGGGTAGGGTCAGGCTGCCACGGGCTGTGGGGCTGGTGGGGGCGGGTCAGGCTGCTGCGGAGCTGGTCTTTGGGTCCGGTGGGGCGTGTTGAGGCTGTTGCGGGCTGGGGCCATGGGCCCAGCAGTGGTCAGGCTGCTGGGGTTGGTTGGCGGGGTCGGTGGTGAGGGTTAATGCTGCCAGGGCTGATCTGCAGGGCAAGACGGGGTAAAGGCTGCTGCGAGTTGGGTTATGCTGCCACAGGGCTGGTCTGTGGGACTGGTTGGGGGGTCAGGCTGCTGGGGCTGGTTTGTGGGGCTGGTGGGGGTTAAGGCTGCTGCAGGCTGGGGCTGCGGGGCTGGCAGTGGTGAGGCTGCGGCAGCCAGTGCAGGGGGTTAAGGCTGCCGGGGCTGGTCTGGGGGCCGGGTGGGGGGTCAGGTTGCCACAGGTTGGGGTCATGGGGCAGGCAGCGGGGGGCATCAGAGTACGGTAGGTTGGAGCCACAGAGAGTAGGGTAAAGCTTGTAATAGCGGTGGGGCGGAGTTCACGCATCTAGTGAACTAAGGTAAGTATGTGTGTCCCTCGTTTAAGCGAATACTCATAAGTAAAGTACTCGTTTAACAAGGGATGAGTGTACAGACTAACTTGACTACCCCTCTGATAAATGTATTTATGCACTTAAAGGTGCAAATAGGCACCTACTCGGATTTTCAGAAGCACATTGCCCGTAACTCCCATAGGAACTCAGTCCTGCACAGTTCCCAATGGGAGTGGGCTTAGGAGCTTTGAAGTTTCCATTAGATGCCTGTCTGCATCTGTAGGTGCCTAAATAAATATTTTAAAAAATCTGGCCTTTAGACACTTATAAAAATCCTGAGAGATGTGGAGCACCTGCAGCTCCTACTGGCTCGGGAGTACTGGGGCTAGTTTGCATGACTCTACTGGTGCACAGGTAGGAGGTAATGTGGCTGGCTCAGAATGTGGCTGGATTTAGTGGCTCGCACAGGTTGTTGAGTGAGGGAATTACATATCCCTTAGATCAATGGGACTGTACAGCTCCACGTCCACTACTCAACCCCGTGAATAAATGGCAGAATTTGACAACTCACCAGGAGATTTGAAGATTGTAGCTGCTATTTCAAGAGAAGGAGATAAAAGAATAGGAAAGAAAAAGTAAGAAAGAACAGGGCATATCTATGGCATTGCATGGGTAAGATCACTCTCATATAGAATGTGGGGGGCTTGTCGTCATTTTTATTTTTGGTGGACCACCAACGAAATAAAATATCCTCCTTCTATGCCTCAGGGCCTATGAACATTTTTGAGCTCTTTGCATAAGATCTGCCCTTGTGATGAGGAAATGGATGTCCACATATAATTACCTTTAATTTTTAGACTTGTTAATGCCAATGCATGTTAACTCAGGCCCTAAGTGAGATTGCAGAGTGATGCTAGGTTGGCATGTTTTATGACTTTACAACAGATTTATCTATATATTAAAATTCAATACACTCTTAATTGTACACTTTTGTTAGAATTCAGCCCCACACAATGTTCTGTGAACAACTTGCAGGTGTGCCACAGTGGTGTAGCAACTACAGCAGATGTATATATTTTGTGTTATTAAAATAAAATACAATGTTACTGCTTCATTGTTACAATACCTAATTAAATTACTTCATTTTGGTTTTGCTGTATATGTTGCTGTTTGGATTTGGATTTGTTTCTTTTTGTTTTTGTTTTGGTGTGACTTTTTTTTGAAGAAAATTTTTATAGGTGTTCTGCATTAAAAGTATTATTGTTTAGTGTTCTGTGTCTCAAAAAGTTTAAGAAACACTGACTTAACATATCCTAGACCCTGTATCATTGCATAATTCAGGAATCTGTTTTACTGTATATCTATTACAATCCAAAGCTCATGTAAAAACTCTGCTGCAAGATAATGGCTCAGCTACATGACAAGGTGCTGAAATTGATCCAAAGATGTGAAAAAATGTGAATATTATATGGAGTTCATTACCATTACTAATTATAGTATGTCCAAATTGTGCAAGTCAAGGTAAAGTACACATGATTTGATGGCTTTTAGTATATTGCTGTAAAATTTGCAATCAAAGAGCAAAGTGTGAATGTAGCATGAGTTTACTAAGAAAAATGAGAAGTCAGGTATCTTTGTTATGGTCCCAAGTCCTGACAGATGGAATCTGTCATTAAGCCCCCACCAGTTTACTCAGAGGCCATGTCTACATGGGCAGCTTCTGTCGACCAAACTCGCCGAGCACTCTGTCGAGCGTTTGTTGTCAAAACTCAGCTGTTCAATCAGCAGTGTTATCCCTGTTCCCAATCAGGTATAACGCCTCTGTCGACAGTGTTTCACTGGTAGAGTGCCCATGTAGACATTTCTGTTGACAGAGAGGGCTTCCAGTTCCTCAGGCAGCCTGTTTGCAGAGCTTCCATTCTGTTGAGAGGGGCAGGCAGTCTAGCTGCTCTCTGCTGACGGAGCAGCTTGGTCTTTCTATCTGCTTTTGTGTGTAGATGTTGTCTGTCGACAGAGGCTGCCCATGGAGATGTGGCCAGACTGTTTCTGTTCTATCTCCCTGGACCTGTGTATGCCCTTGTAAATGGACTACCATTTTGTACTTCTAGGGGTCCTCTATTTTGTACTCTGTACTCTGACCTTTCACACAGCAGAATGGAATTTGAGTGAAGAGATGTTTTGAAAAGTGCTAGTGTGGCCTCTTTGTAACATTTGTAATCAGATATCATATGTAGCAGACTGGGACCCCTGGAGCCTGGGCAGAGGTAGGGCACAGGAGCAGGTGTGGGTGGGGATCTAGAGTCTGGGCACAAGGTAAGGTGCAGGAGTGGGGTGTGTGTGGAAGTAGGCTGTGGCAGGAAGGGGAAGGGGATTTGGGAGCATGCTTCCCTGGCACAGCTCCTACCTGGCAGAGGCACAGGTGGCTCCATGCTGCCCTGCATTTGCAGACATTACCTGCCTGTCACTCCCGTTGGCTGCAGTTCCCAGCCAAAGGGAGCAAAGGGGATGGAGCCTGCAGATGAACGCAGGTACAGAGCTTCCCTGCACTAGCTTTCCTGTGCTACTGTTCACCCAGCAGGGGGATGAAGGGGAATGGAAGCATACAGAGCCACTTCCTCTCCCACCCACATGCCTCCACTGCAAGGCAGAGCTTGCCACACATGGGCTTTAGCTGGTGCTCATACTCCATCCATGCAACAAGGTGCTGAGGCTTGTAAACTTACCATGGGTCTGGATCAAGGCAAGCTGGGGCCTAGGTCAGGCCTACGGCCCATAGTTTCCCCACCACCGCCTTACATGCAGGGATGTAATGGATGTACATGCCTGGCTTCATGTAGCTTCAGTTGCAAGTCGGAAAGTCTATGGGACAAATTCACATATGTAAGCATATACTTTTCCCCCAGAAAAACAAGTTTGGAAGCACAAAATGGTCCTGTACAAAATGAAGAAAACGTCCACTAAATCTTGGACATTTTTAATGTCTCTTGTCATTTTTCAAGAGAAGCTATATTTTAAATACAAGTAAATGAAAATAATAAAGAATTATTAATTACATGCTCAGTTTCACTAATTTATATACGTTAAATCCAGAGCTGTACCCCTTTAATATTTCACATTTCAAACATCAATTAAAAATCAAGATATCACAATAAGATGACATATAATTTAGAGAACATGAATGCACATATGTTCTAATTACCATCCTAAATTCAAGGAATTTCCTATTTCCCTTTAATATGCTCCTGAGGTGGAAGGCCTTGCCTTTAAACTACAGAGTGCTTTTCCAATCCTTGCAGAAATGTAAAACATCAGTGGGAAAGGAGTAACACTCCATCTATTTACTTGAATTATATATATTTAGGTTAGCCTAGAGTACATTAGAATTTTAGAGGAATAATTAATTTTTAGAAAAAACATGTAAAGATTTAAATAAAGCAGTGACAAGTCATGGTATGGGAAAGACTCACAATGAGAAAGTAATATCAGTACTGACATATGATATAAATTAATCTACTAGCCTCAACTCTGATTTATGCATCAGGATCTGCTAGAGCAGCAGTTCTCAAACCGTTGTATTGGTGGTAGTAACAGAGAGAAAGCCGTGCTAGTCTATATACTATAAAAACAAAAAAGCAGTAAAGTAGCACTTTAAAGGCTAACAAAATAATTTATTAGGTGAGCTTTCGTGGGACAGACCCACTTCTGCAGACCATAGCCATACCAGAACAGACTCAATACTTAAGGCATAGAGAACCAAAAATAGTAATCAAGGTTGACAATTTAGAAAAAAATTTATGAAAGTGAGCAAATCAGAGATTAATGCACAGCAAGCCTCAGAGGGTGACATTAAAATACATTTTAGAATATTTAATATTGTTATAAATGCTGGAGGCAAAGTGGGGCTTGGGAATGGAGACTGACAAGAAATAACCTCATGATTCCTCCCCCAGTCTGAGAACCTGTGTTCTAGAGCAGACTCCTGCATCCCTGTGGACTCCCTCTGTTGTGCAAAGGGGCAGAATCCATGCCTCTAAATGTTCTTTTTTTCATGACAGCACACAACTGAACATAGTTATAAACTGCAAAAAGATACTAAGCTGCTTCTTGCCCTTCTATTTTGAATTAGGATTTATATACTCTGAAGCAGTAAATTAGAAAGAAAATGTGATATGCACAATATCAGAAACAAAGACCAAGAGTCCTGATTTTTTATAGGGCAGTAACATGAATCAGTGACGTGGCTGGTTTCATATACGCGGGCAGGACCAAACTCTGTTATATCATGGGCGGCACTGAAGTGTTATATCCCAAGCTCCTTAAATAGTAAATGTGCCTGGGTGGAGAGCTCGTGGCATTATGGTGACAGAAGCTTATATGTAATGTTTAATGTGGTCTTTTTCACAGATCCAGTCCCCCACCCTATTGATTTCATCTATGCTATAGGTTCATCTGTACTGGGGGATCCGGTTACTGCACACTTGGATATGTCCCAGACTTCATGGACATGCTGGAAACACAGGCGGCTAGCTACATTCTGCACTATCAAACTGAATCATTGAGGGAGAAGTGATGGGATTGAAATTCAAGTGCCAGCTGGAGCAGGAATTATTTCATGTAAACTGTACTGTATTGTGTTTTAGAAAATAATGCTGTAAAGTTCCCTAGGGTGTTCGTATATTAAAGACTCTTTAGCATGGTTTGGCCACCAAGTTGCTCAGGAAAAAAAAGATCCCTGGCCAAGCTGACTAAGGCACTAGCTAGAATTGTGCTAGCATCAACAACTATTGATACTATGGTTTCAACTCTAATATAGACAGGCTCTAAAAAGCTTGATAAAGTTAAAAACAAAAAATACAACCTGCTGGCCTCCTTCTATAGGAAATTAAAATCAGGCATTGAAGTGTATGGCATACATGAATAAAAGCAAGAGATTAAATCATTTTCCACATAATTCACCTTATCTCATGTTACTTTACTGGATCAAAGTTGCAGATGTTAGTTTTAATAATGAGTAAGTAGAAACCTTTGCAGAAGTTTAACCATTATTCTTATGATGTTAGAATGACAGCACTATGACAGAGAACAGCAACCCTACTTCTTCCTTCCATTGTGGCCAGTAAGTAGCCAGATCTGGCCCTTGGAGATGACCATTGGTGTAATCAGACTGCTAAAATAATACAGACCTTCCTCCTTCTCTCCATTGTGTGTGTCATAAGGCCTATGAGGAGAGCTTTCCTAGGGGAAGGGAAAAGACAAAAGTCCTGCTGTGATTTGGCTATACAGAAGTTGATTGGGAACCGCTACAGCTGAGTGCATATCATAGTAGCCCTCTGGCTGCTCTGACTTTCACTAACGTTCTCATCAACCCACAGCCAGCACAGAATCTGTTATCCCATAAAGGGGCCATGAAGCTCTTTTCCCCCTTGCCTTATGAGCTGCTTTGAGCTATAGCTCAGAACTGATGCTAATGCATTTGGGATACACACCCAGGGTAATACTAGTTTTAGATTCGGTTTCAAGGTGAAACCTACAGCAGCTTAAATATGTTCCAAAATGAAAGTGCCTATTGAAACAAGAATTTTAAAAGATGTTAAATAGGCCAACCATGAAACAAATGTGGACCACTTTTCTACTGAATCTCACTACATTCACCCGAACAGCAAGTTTCTCATAGTACCCACCTGTGAGACTGGGAAATTAGAGGCAGGCTATTCCTTCCTGTGGGAAAAAATACCTCAAAGAATAAAATCAAAACAAAAAAGCAGTCCAGTAGCACTTGAAAGGCTAACAAAATAATTTATTAGGTGAGGTGCTTTTGTGGGACAAGACCTACTTCTTCAGATCATAGCCATACCAGAACAGACTCAATATTTAAGGCACAGAGAACCAAAAATAGTAATCAAGGTTGACAAATCAGAAAAATATTATCAAGGTGAGCAAATCTGAGAGTAGAGGGCAGAAGAGGCAGCTGGAGTCAACCTTGATTACTATTTTTGGTTCTCTGTGCCTTAAATATTGAGTCTGTTCTGGTCTGGCTATGATCTGAAGAAGTGGGTCTGTCACACGAAAGCTCATCACCTAATAAATTATTTTGTTAGTCTTTAAAATGCTACTAGACTGCTTTTTTGTTTTGATAGTATATAGACTAGCACAGCTATCTCTCTGTTACTATTCAAAGAATAAAACACTTCTACATTGTTGTGAGGTCTCACAGTAGTTTTTCTGCTGTACCATCTCTTCACTGAGCTGAGATTGAAACCTGTGGAAAGAACAAGGTCCTTAGTACTCATGTAAACAGGGGATTTGTATTCTGTGGGAGCCACAAGCAAAAAACCCCAAACCTATAGACACAAGACAATTTATGTGAAGCCCAAGATTCATCATACACATCTTCTTCTACTCTGATTCACGTGCTGTGCTGCCATTGCCTGAATAAAGAGTAAACATCCTGTATAGTGTTTGTCTGCTGCAGGACATCATTGGTATGCATTGGAAGGCAAGGGGGAAATAGATTGGTACATGCAAAAATGGTTCAGTTTCACATGACTAGCTGTAGCATCTGATGACATTACTTGATCATAGAATCATAGAACAATAGAGCTGGAAGAGGCCTAAAAAAGCCATGGAGTCCAGCCCCCTGCTCTAAGCGGGACCAAACCCATCAGATCATCCCTGCCAGGGCTTTGTCGAGGGGAGACTTAAACACCTCTCATTGTGAGAACAGGTAGAAAACTAAAGCAGTCATGTGGTCTAATTTCATGAGAGAAATGTAAATCAGGCCTGAAGGACATATGTATGTATTTTTCTACATCTCAGACTTCTCAATAAGTGGAATGAACTGTGATTTGCATAGTTAGTTTCCCCATGATTCATTCAGTAAAATAAAACAAACGGTGTGGGTGTGAGGGCGAATACCTTTCTGCAGGGCACTCAAGGACATCATTACCAGCAGAAAAATTCCTTCCACCACAAATGAGGCCACGCTACAACAGCAAAAATGCTAGAATATAAGCAACTTTACTTCTTGTGAACTAAGACCTCAATCCTGCCAGTGCTTGTTGCACGTGAACTAATTTGAATTACTCAAATGTGTAACTGTTTGCAGGTTCAGGCTCTAATATTGTTACATAGATATATCAAGGGAAAGTAGGTGAAAACCCACTATCTGAATATGATTGACTGAAAGCCTCTGTCATCTACAGTTAATTTCTCAAAATATCTGATTTCTAGCTTCTCCTTTTTCCCCTCTCAGTCTAGCAAACTCATCTTAAAATATTTGGTTATTTTCCTAGATTTTCCCCATCTCATAAATGAAGCTTTTGGATTGCAGTTGTGAAAAGCACCTAAGGGCCAGATTAAACCCATATGAGGCCCAGATGCACCCACATGGCAGCCCTCCTCCTCCTTCAGCCTCTACTTCCTTGTCCAAACCTGGCCCCTACCCCAGACAGGCTTTTGCCTTCCTCCCACTTCTCTGCTCTTCATTCCCTCAAGTGAGTCAATAACCCACCTCAACAGGCAATCAAGCAGTCACTCAATCAGCTGTGCACTGTGCTGCCACCTGCTACATTGCTTCTGACTCACATTTCTGGCTAGGCTCCTGCTCACGAAGGGCCGAAATCTGTCAGGACTCAGCATTTTGTAGTCACTGAGAGCACTTCCAGAAAGTCAGGAACCCAAAATAGTCCCAGCAAATCTCCACCAAACGCAGATTAGAAGGAAGGAGCCAGGTGTCCTGCCAGCCTTCTAAAACATTGGCCAAGTAATTCTATTCATTCAGTGAAAAGCAGAAATGTAACTAGAGAGATTCAGTGCTACAATTTTGAATTTTGCTTTTCCTGTGCAGGTTCCCCACCCCCAATTAAAAATAGCTCCCCCAGTGTTGACCTCAAAAACCCCAACATCATTTTTTTGAAATCCCTTCCACACTCTTTCTACATCCCACCAAAACAAAAAAGCAGTCAGGTAGCACTTGAAAGACTAACAAAATAATTCATTAGGTGATGAGCATTCATGGGACAGACCCACTTCTTCAGATCATTCAAAGCTTCCATAGCACTTTGCTACCTTATTAATTACCCCCAAGCTACAGATAAGAAGCCCAGACAGACAGGGCATAGTTAATTAACTCGCTCATTGTCACCCAGCAATTCAGTAACAGAGTGAGGGCCACAGCCTACATCTGCTGCTGTGATGTCATGATCTGGAGGAGTGGGTCTGTCCCACGAAAGTTCATCACCTTTTTGTGTTAGTCTTTAAAGTGCTACAGGGCTGCTTTTTTGTTTTGGTAGAATACAGACTAACCAGCTATCTCTCTGTCACTTTTCTACATCCTGTAATTGAAACAAAGCATTCAGAGTGACTGGAAATCCATGGATTGTGATGAGCCGGGCACTTGATTTCTCAGCTTTTTTTTACCTATGTTTAAAAGGAGACACAATATGGATCAGTGGTTAAAACACTGACATGACAGCAGTAGATATATTTAGTGGCCCTCACCTTATTACTGAATTGCTGGGTGACACTGGGCGAGTTAATTAACTATGCTTGGTCTGTCTGGGCTTCTTATCTGTAGATTGTAGGTAATTAATAAGGCAGTAAAGTGCTGTGGAAGCTTTTAATGAAAGGCGCTACGTAATGGAAAGAGACACGTTATTATACGATTTTACCCACTTGCCGCCACATAAAATAAAACCAATAATTGCCCCAGTTGGAAATTAGCTTCCTGCAGAGTCTGTTCCTTCTCTCCCAAACCCGGGGAGCTGCACCGACTGAAGGCGCACGCTAATGAGAAACGCAAAGCCCCGTCCTTCGCTTGGGCGCCACCCAGCGGCGTTTGCTGGAAGCGGCGCAGTCAAGCCGGGAGGTCTGTCCGAGGCTGTTGAAACGCGCCTGGGAGGCGGGATGCGCCGGGAAAGCGGCGCCCGGCTCGCCTCTCCCGGGCGTTGCTGCGCCGCAACATGCCCACGAGGCGCTCAGCGCTGCGCAGGGCGCAACCCGAATAACCCTCGGCGCAAGGTTTCCTGAACCCGGAGTCCAGGGTCACAGAAACCTGCCCGAGCTCCGGTTCCCCGTGGCGCCCCGCCGCGCGTTCCAGAGGGACTGAAAACGGAGCAGGCCCCGCCCCCAGCTGCCTGCCACCGCTCAGGCGCGGACTTGGGCATGACCAGCAGGTGCCGGAGAAGGCGGTTAAGCTGCCCCCCCCACCCCGCACAGGCGGAGGAGCGCTGGGTACCGGGGGAGAGCAGCGTGGGGGAGGAGTCAGGCGCTGGCACCACAGCGATGGGCTCGGGAGGGATGTCCCTTGTGGGCGGGAAGCGACCTCCTCCCTCTGCGCTTGGGGGTTGGGATATTCAGGCAAGGGGCTTCTGCCTTTGCGTACCTGCCTGTGAAGTGCCCCCCCCCAAGCCCCTGGCAGAATCCCAGCCAGGGCCCTCCTCTTCCCCCCTCCCCCGGCATGTTTCCCCCCCTTCTCCCTTGCTCTCTGCCCGCGCTTCTGTAGACAGCATCCTCGCACTGAGCATGTGCGCTGCATCCCTACCGCCCCCCCCCCCCGCCCCGGGTACCCGCTCGGCGACAAGGTGCAGTGAGCTCAGCAGCGCCTTCCAGTCCAGCCCGGGGAAGGGCTGCGCCGAGCCCTGCCTCCCTGCTAGGATGGAGTAAGCAGGGGAGCCCCAGGCACACCGCCTGCCCGGGCAGCAGCCATGCACTCGGGCGTGGAGTTAACCAGAGCCCTCTCGGCCAGCATGGAGGCGGAGAAGCCAATGAGACGCTACGGGGCAGTGGAGGAGACGGAGTGGAACGCCGAGGGGCTGGGGAGAAGTAAGTGCTCCGGGTCCTCAGTGCCCAGGGTGAAAGCGCCGAGCTCCGGTTCCTTTCCGGCTCCTGCATCAGCGCTTTAAACCGCGGGGTGGGGATGGAGGGAGGAAAGGGGGGACCATAGCCGTTTAAAGGGACATTCTGTCTGAGACTGCGCTCAGTCAGCACCGGATAGTGACCTGATCCCCCCGAGCTTAGATCTGCCTACATGCAATGGAGCAACGTGGTCTTGGGAGCAGCCTTTGCTTTGTTTGGGCTGGAGATGGGTTGTGTGACCATTTTGCACTCTGAGGCTGATGGGCGCCTCTGCTGTCTGAACTGGGTTGAGTTCAAGACAAAGGTCTTTCCTTCCCTGACCCTAAGAATGGATGGGGACCCTGGGGCTGGATTTGTGCGAGGGCCACTCAAGTCACTTTGTTGTTTCATTGAAAAATGGATCGCTCAGCTCAATGAAGTGTGGAGAGGTTACTTGTGTTGGAGGTTGTGGGATGGGAAAGGATAATTGGGACATTTGTTTTCCTCTGTTGTGTATAAGATGTGATTTAATAAACGGCATTTAACAAATATTGGCAGCATTGTATAGGCTTCATGTTTGAGAGACACAAATGACATCCAATCCACATTACTCATTCCTGTGTTCAGCTGGAGGGTACTGAAATGCTGTGCTTCATTCAGTTGTATAATAATGAATGTACTGGATCTATTGGCTTAATAAAAGCCCTTTGGTGCAAGAGTGCTCTTCAGTGAAATCAATGTTTTTCAGAATGCAACAGCTGACGCATCCACACTGAAGTGCTGATGACAAGAATAGGTATAGAGATAAATGCTATCAATGCAAGTTATCAGCACTCCTGACTGTCCCAATACTGTAAGTGTTACTCTTTTGGTGGCAGGGCCATTCCCACTGCAACTTGATAAACTTGTAAATTCCTTCCCATTTTCTAAGTAGCTAATTGTGGCTAACATTGAAAAGGAAGTCATGGAGAAGCTGCGTGTTCATTGCAGGACAAAGTATATGATACGTTTTAGGAAAGGTTCTGTTTGGGCTCTGTGGAAAATGCTTTGCACATTGTCTGCAATAACTTCTTTGCCTAGACAGGTCGTGGGTCATATTTGTTGGGCTCCTAAATCTGTCATCCTCTTTTTTGATATTATGCACCATGATGTTTTTCTAGAATATTTTTAACATTTCTGATTTGCAGCAACACTGAATCATGCTTTATCCACTGTTTTCTGCTTTGCTCAAGTTTCTAAGATATTGCAGTGTTCCATGGGGCTGTGTGCGGAGTTCATGCTTTACCTCTGGTTTCAGTTTTCCAGGAATATGTTATCATAGATCATATGCTGATGACAGTGAAATCTAACTCTCCCACGCGCCTGATGTTTCAGTTGCAGTACTGGTTTTGTTGCCGTGCTTGGCATAGGTTCAAGGGCTGAACGGCCCAACAATTTCCAAAACTGAGCTAAACTAGACTGAAGTTATGTTGGTTGGCTCATGCACATGCAACAGTGTCTGCTGCTTCTGTGGCATAGAATATACTTGTGCTCTTATCCTTGTTTCTAAAAATAAGACTGTTGGTATTGTTTTGAGTTAGATCTTGAATGTTAATGACCATGTAGCATCTTATAATAATGACAATAATTTGCGTTTATATGGTAGCTTTCACCCAAAGTCCACAAAGACCTATATTGCTACCATTCCAGGATCACCGCACAGTAAGCTCAAGCTTAGAGAGGTCACGGGTATGGTTTTGAGAACTGCTGATCGCTTATGACTCACACTAAATAGCAATTTGAAGTCACAGAGAGAGTAATTGGTAGGCTGGAATAGAACCCAGGTGTCTTGACTTACCTGTCCAGATGCTAGCCAGTGGAGCTCCACTGCTTCTCGCTAGCCCCAGTTTAACTGAGGACTTCTTTTAAAAAATCACTTGAGGTTACATTACAGTTTATATATCAGAGAAAAGCACTAGTCTGTTCTCCAGTCGGTTTGAGTACTATTATGAGGTTTTACTATTTGAATAATTAATCTCTTGGTTCATAGGCTTCAACTTACTTAAACACTATGGAGAGGCTATTTACAGTAGCTGTTCAAAATGAAGCATTACACATCTTTCCTTCTCTGATGCCTTCACTGACACCTAATTAGGCTTTTACATTGATTTTAAAATCTTATTTTTGACCTTATGAGGTGATTCCAAGCACTTTGGTGCAGAAAACGGTGTCAGAAGTGCTCTCCAAAAGATGTGGTAAGCAAAAGGTAGTAAAGCGTTAGGACAGAGTTTCTCCTTCCAGTGCCACAAATTGAAATTTAATCATAGAATCATAGAACGCTAGGACTGTTAGGGACCTTGAGAGGTCATCGTGTCCAACCACCTAACCTCATGGCAGGACCAAGTACTGTCTAGACCATCCCTGCTGCACATTTATCTAACCTGTTCTTAAATATCTCCAGAGATGGAGATTCCACAACCTCCCTAGGCAATTTATTCCAGTGTTTGACCACCCTGACAGTTAGGAACTTTTTCCTAATGTCCAACCTAAACTTCCCTTGCTGCAGTTTAAGCCCACTGCTTCTTGTTCCATCCTCAGAAGCCAAGAAGAACAAGTCTTCTCCCTCCTCCTTATGACACCCTTTTAGATACCTGAAAACCGCTATCATGTCCCCTCTTAATCTTCTTTTTTCTAAACTAAACAAGCCCAATTCTTTCATCCTTTATTCATAAGTCACGTTCTCTAGACTTTTGATCATTCTCGTTGCTCTTTTCTGGACCCTTTCCAATTTCTCCACATCTTTCGTGGAATGTGGTGCCCAGAACTGGACACAATACTCCAGTTGGGGCCTACCCAGTGCAGAGTAGAGTGGAAGAATGATTTCTTGTGTCTTGTTCACAACACACCTGTTAATGCATCCCAGAATCACGTTTGATTTTTTTTGCAACAGCATCACACTGTTGACTCATATTTAACTTGTGGTCCGCTATAACCCCTAGATCCCTTTCTGCCATACTCCTTCCTAGACAGTCGCTTCCCATTCTGTATGTGTGAAACTGATTGTTCCTTCCTAAGTGGAGCACTTTGCATTTGTCTTTATTAAAGATATTATTGATATCACAGTTTGAACGTGCAAAGTATTTATTTTAAATAAAATAATAATAATTAATAATTAAAGAAAATAAGAAGCTCAGTCTAACCATACGGAGTTTCCCTCCCTTGTTTCTTGTTTGTGTCATTTGTTTGCTGCATTGTGTCACAACTGAGATCATGAACTTTTCAGGGCCAAGACAATCACTGTGTTACCTGTCTTTCCAGTGCCTATCACAATAGAGTCTAGACACAACTGCAACACAAACAAATAGTCACAATCACGTAATATACATATGTTTTAAAGTTACTTGATAGTGTAGATAATGTGGGTGAAAAAGATGGAAGCCAATATAATGGAAGCCAGGTGGTTTCCACTTAACTGTTAAAGGAGAAGGAACTCTTTGCTGATATACATCAAATTCAAAATTAGAAAGACTTATTGGTTGTATCAGAGATTTGTTACTTTTAGGGCAATTAAGTGTAACACTTGGGAAATCCTATTCTACAACAGTCACTTTTAGCCTGATCCTCCCTGATGCTACACTGGTTTACACTAGCTCATATGTCTCAAGCAATTTTGTTGTAAGGTGTGTTTTCTAAAAGGTTCATGAGGCACTGAGCATGTTAACTCACACGTGGGTGAAATTTCTGAAGCGAGAAGAAAAGAAAGTAGCAATCCTTATGCATGGGTGGAGCAGCTTGGGCACTTTTTATGCTCAACTATAAAATACGTTGACTCGTTCGTGGACAGATAAGTATCTTATAATCCAACACATAGTAATAATAATAATATCCAACACGTAATAATAGTTTGGTGACAACTTTCTGTATAAGTGATCTTTGCAATATATCTTTGGAAAGGCTTCACTGAAACAGAGACATAAATGTACCTCTTGGTCATCATCAGCATACACACAACTTCATTTGGAATCAACTGTATTGGTTTCACTAGGGTTATAGAATTTTGAGGGCAAATACTAAGATACCAATCCAATGAAGTAATCACACAGAGATGAATGAGTAGTACAGCATTCTACTGAGTCAAAGGTACATAGCTCTACTTTGGTCAGCACAAACAGGAACACATGCCAGGAGACTGCAATGGAAGACCTTTGCTGAAATTTAACATGAGAACCAAAAACAAATAGTCTGTTTTTTGCACACTTAAGATTTAGGAATTTGTATGTTATCCTTAATTTGATGGCAACGTCAGATGTAAGCTGCAGTAGTTAGTTCAAAAGTCCACCTTTTTGCTTAACTTTGACTAAGAATGGTGGGGTAGAAAAAAGGGATCAGATCCTCACTCAAGACAACTTGAAATTACCCTATCACATGGGGATCATCCAGTAGCATAAAGTCAGCTCTGCACCCCCAGTTCTTCCTTTGCATTCCCAAGATATGGGGTACATCATAGCTGTGCCGTTGTCAGGAAGCACTCAATCCATGCTAATGATCCTGGGCCATCAGAACAACCCTAGTGAATCCATACCTGGCATAAGTTACAACAGCCCTGTGGTTGCTCTAGTTTGTGCCTGGCATTGAATGCCACCTCTGCCGCCAGCCCTGCACTAGGCTTTAGCCCACTTGAGGATTTATTTCAGAATATTTAGTTGGTAAGTCTGTGAAAAGTTTATTGCCTTTTTTATCCAAAGGCTATGATGGCAGCTATTTGGACAAAGTAGTGTGTCTGATCTACACAGTGAAAACATGCACTATGTAGTACATGCACTCATTTTATAAGAGACTGCTAATGAAACATACAACTCCTTTTACTGTTGCCAGAAAATTCAAAATACTGGGGGACTAGATTGTTCAAATAATGGGAAATTAGAATCTTCCACATTTACATTACTGATTCAAAACCAGCTCATGTTAGTGATGCTGTTCTGTGCAGCAGGGAGAAGCTGAAACAACAGCTGAAGATTAGTATAGCACAGAGACATGATTGATTATGTCCCAGACTCTAGGCAGGCACTCTTTTCCCAGTTGGAGTGTTGGCAGGAAGTGGTTGTGCTCTAAGAGCTCCTACTCAAGTGCCATACCCCTAGATGTCATTCTTGACATGGGCCAATCCCCCTGGGTTGGTTAAGTCAGTTTTGCTAGTCCATTGTGGCCTCATCACAGAACAGAATCTTGTCTCAGAATGTTGAACATGACTTATTAATGTTTAATAATCCTTTGGACTATTTAAAAACATTGAAAAGCTGTAAGGATATGCACTTGGGCTACGTCTACACGTGAAGCCAACATCGAAATAGCTTATTTCAATGAATAACGTCTACACGTCCTCCAGGGCTGGCAACGTCGATGTTCAACTTCGACGTTGCGCGGCACCACGTCAAAATAGGCGCTGCGAGGGTACGTCTACACACCAAAGTAGCACACATCGAAATAAGGGTGCCAGGCACAGCTGCAGACAGGGTCACAGGGCGGACTCAACAGCAAGCCGCTCCCTTAAAGGGCCCCTCCCAGACACAGTTGCACTATACAACACAAGATACACAGAGCCTACAACTGGTTGCAGACCCTGTGCCTGCAGCATGGATCCCCAGCTGCCACAGCAGCAGCCAGAAGCCCAGGGCTAAGGGCTGCTGCCCACGGTGACCATAGAGCCCTGCAGGGGCTGGAGAGAGAGCATCTCTCAACCCCCCAGCTGATGGCCGCCATGGAGGACCCGGCAATTTCGATGTTGCGGGACGCGATCGTCTACATGGTCCCTACTTCGACGTTGAACGTCGAAGTAGGGCGCTATTCCTATCTCCTCATGAGGTTAGCGACTTCGACGTCTCGCCGCCTAACGTCGAAGTTAACTTCGAAATAGCGCCCGACGCGTGTAGCCGCGACGGGCGCTATTTCGAAGTTAGTGCCGCTACTTCGAAGTAGCGTGCACGTGTAGACACAGCTTTGGATTGCCAAGACAAAACCTACAACCTGAGACCAGTGCCCAAGTCCAGGAATTTATTACTCTTGTCAGTCTCTTTTAAGTTTGTGTTTTCAGGCTGGATACATATTTATGATTGTTGATGCTAATTAGATACTTATGTACATTAGACGGAAAGATAAATGACAATTCACTCCTAAATTTGTGTGTCAACTTCCTGAGATTCTTATGCTTTCATGGGTCTTTGCAGAAAAGTCAGACGCACATATACAGACAGACACAGAATTTTGGACCCAGGCCTGCATCATACATGCCTTCTGTGATTTCTGACTTCACTGGGAATTGAGAGTGGTCAGCACCTTCCTGAATTGGCTCTATGCTTATAGAAAATAAACAGATGGATTTGTGTGGACTCTACATAGCGGAATAAACTCAACTGAAGTCTTCTGCAGAGGTCAAAAACCAAACCAAACCCATGGCTTAATTCAAACCAGCAGCCGGAGAGTGAGACTTTACTGGCCCAGACACTACAACTTATTATTATTAATTAGTATTATTTAATAATAAACTTCATTGTATAGTTATACAAGTCCAAAGGTTTTAAACCATTTAGTACAGATGTCAAAAACACACTTAATCGTAAACGGATGAATCATGAGCCAAAGGCATAAAGAACAGAGGAAACAACGTAGAGAAGAGTTTTAAAGGCATTAATGGGAGTTAAAAAAAATCCAACTTTCATTGATTTTCAGTGGAAGAGGTCCTCTATCTAGGCTGCTCTTTGTGCTGCTCAAAATCTGGCCTGTATGTGTGTAGTGTGCACCCACATTTCTAAACATAACACTGTTGTAAGGTGACTATGAGGTATATACACAAAGCATTCCTTCCTGGGACAAAAGTCTCAGAGGGAAAGCCATGTTCATCTGTATCTGTAAAAACAAGGAGTCCTGTAGCACCTTATAGACTAATGGATTCATTAGGGTATCAGCTTTTGTGGGTAAAACACACTTCATCAGATGAACTGAAGTGGAAATACAAAGGCAGGTATATGTAAGAAAATTGCTGCAAAGGAAAGAAGTTGCTATCCATTGTAAATTAGGGTGCTCCATCAAAGTGATTGTGGCCATTCAATGTAGCTAATGGGGAGATATGGATATGCAGCAAGGGGAAGTCACCTCTGTAGAGTGTTAACTAATTTAGAGTCTTATCTAGGCCTAATTGTCCAGTTTTGAATTAGCAACTGAGCTCCAATTCAGCTGTTTCCCTTTGTATAGGAGTTCTGATTTTTCTTTTTTTTTTGTAGATGGATGGCTACTTTTAAATCCTTTGCTGTATGTCTGGGGAGGTTAATGTGTTCCCCTACAGGTTTATGTGCATTCCCTTTCTTCATGTCTGATTTGTGCATGTTTATCCTTTGGTGCAGAGACTGATTTGTCCAGTGTAAAAGGCAGAGGGGCATTGCTGGCACTTGGGGGCATACATCACATTAGTGGATGTGCAGGGTACAGCAGGGCTTTCCAGATATGTGGACTCTCTTCTCAGACCCTATGCCACCAGCACTCCTATCTTCCACTGACTTCCTGAGGAAATTACAGCATATCAGTAATCTGTCTGAAAATACCACCCTGGCCACCATGGATGTAGAAGCTCTCTACACCAATATTCCACATGAAGGACAGACTATTAGCTGTCAGGAACAGTATCCCCAGTGTGATGCCATGGCACAGCTAATGGCTGAACTATGTGACTTTGTACTCATCCACAACCATTTCTGAATAGTAACAGAGAAGGAGCCGTGTTAGTCTGTATACTATCAAAACAAAAAAGCAGTCAAGTAGCACTTTGAAGACTAACAAGATAAT
Source organism: Carettochelys insculpta (assembly GCF_033958435.1). Classification (NCBI taxonomy): domain Eukaryota; kingdom Metazoa; phylum Chordata; order Testudines; family Carettochelyidae; genus Carettochelys; species Carettochelys insculpta. The sequence continues at coordinate 18,716,786 of NC_134152.1, forward strand.
TTATTAGGTGAGCTTTCATGGGACAGACCCACTTCTTCAGATCATATTGAGTCTGTTCTGGTATGGCTATGGTCTGCAGAAGTGGCTCTATCCCACGAAAGCTCACCTAATAAATTATCTTGTTAGTCTTTAAAGTACTACTTGACTGCTTTTTTGTTTTGACAACCATTTCTGCTATGGATAAAATCTATACCTTCAAGTCAGTGGCACTGCTGGGGTACCCCTATGGCCGCATAGTATATCAACATTTTCATGGTTTCCTTGAACAATACTTCCTCAGCACCCCTCCCCCTAACAATCCTCCTCTACTTATGCTACATTGATGACCCATGGGAAGGATATCCTTGAAGAATTCCACTGTGATTTCAACAGTTTCCACCCCACCATCAACCTGAGACTAGACCAGTCCACACGAGAGATTTACTTCTTTGCACCATGTGTAAGGCTGGAAAGAACCTTGAGAAGTCATCTAATCAATCACCTGGCACTGAGAAAGGATGATTGTCATTTATACGTATGCAAAGTAATTATAATAAACCCCTAACAAATTCAAATGGTAGCATTTTACGTTCACTTTACACAGCAGTAAGTGACTACATAAAGTATGAGGCAGTGAGGAGTCAGGACCCCAAAAGGTGGCGAAAAAGATAAAGTGTAAGAAGAATAGAAAATCCACAAGAAAAGAGATTGCTGATAAACTAGCATTTAAAGCAACAGTGTGAAAGAAGTTAAAAACTAGCTTGAAATTCTAGATGTTAGATGGACTTTGTCCTCTTAACCAAACGGATTTAAAATTGGAAAAGATGCTTGCTTCATTAAAGAGGCAGTGTTCTCAATAGGATAGAGCAGACATGAATCCTGCTCATCACTCTGTTACAGACCTGCTGGCTAACATCGGGCAAGTCATTTCATTTTCTTGTGATACATTTTCCATGTCTATAAAATGGAGATAATGATGCTTTGTAAAGCACATGGAGATTACGGGTGAAAAGTTCAGCATTAAGACCTAAGCATTACTAACTGTCTATTGCAAGCAATATCATAGACAACACAATTCTGGGTTAGTCAGCGCCAACCTACTGGGAAAAGTGGGAAAGAATCTAAGCATGGCAATTAAATATCTCTTTAGGATATCTTCTGGTTTTATGAAGGTCTGAAGACAGGTTTTATAAAGACCAAGAAAGTAATTAAGATTCTGAGCATGTTTCTATTTTTAAAAGACCTTTACATTAATTTTTAAAGAAACCAGAGAAACCAAGAAAACAAATTTGCAGTGATAAAAGAGCAATAAGTGATCCTACTGCAGCAGACAATAACAACTTGTAGTCTATTTTGGCAGCTATTTTCTAACAGGCAATGAGACAGACATCAAAGGATGAATCCAAGATTATTATTGTCTCTGATTATTATAATTATTACCATTAACATATTCATATTGTAATCCTTCACTGAGGAACGTCAGCTTTTGTCTCCTCAGTGCAGTAAAGACAATTAATTTTATCCTTTCCAAAGGATGGAACCTATTCCAGCTGAAGTCAATAGCAAAGCTCTCACTGGTATCAGTAGGCACAGGAGTGGGCCCTAAAATTCTGCTGTGTGAACATTTCTACAAATGACTGATGGCTTTAAGCAGAAACAGGTGACTCTGCTTGTATTTCTGGCACAACTGCAGATGCTTTTATTTATCTGAATTCTCTTCCTGTATTCATTTCTACCTATATTAGGCCCAGCAGAATCTTCCTTGCCTGCAGCACATTGCATACGTGTGGGGAAATAATACCTAAAAGTCCCCACAAGACCAAGCCTGTGCTGTGCGTAGCTCTCAAAGAGGAGATGTTTTCCTACCTCAAAGAGAAGGCAGTAGCATGACAGTTACAGAGGTCAGAGCACTTGAAGATTTGCATAATGACGAGTTCCCAGGCCAGCAGCTTCTATGATACCCACACAGGTATCACCATCTCCCCAGTAGTCGGGCTCTTTCCTCTACAGCTGTGGACTACTTGCAGCTGCAGAGATACGGTGACTAGACATCCTGTTTTTAAAGGGACTGTCCCATATTTAAGCCCTCCTGCAGGTGTCCTGACTTTTTTCGTAAAAATGGGCAAATTGTCCCAGATTTCCTATCTCCACCCCATCAGCATTGGTAGGTCCTGATGCTGGCTGCCCTGCTTGCCAGTTTCCTGTCAACCAGTAGGGCATGGGAAGGTCCAGTGTCCAATGATGGCGGTGGGAGTGCAAGATTGGTGGGGCGCAGTGCTGCAGCCTGTGGTGCCAATTGCTCCCCCCACTCCTTGGTCAGCACAACACCTACTCTCTGCCAGCTCTTGGCTAGTAGAGCCTCACCTCTTGTCTATTGTGCTCCGTGGTGGCTGGTGAGTGGGGGTGTCTGTTAGGCAGCAGCCGGTTATGGGTCATCTCAGTTGCATCAGCCTTCCAGGTGCTCCTCCTTTTTGTGTCCTCTCCTGGCTTTGCCTCTTCAAAGCCCTGCTGCTCTTCCACATCCTCCCTGGTGGCGGGGTGCATCCCACTCCCAGAACTGTGCAGAGAACTATCCCCTGGTTGGAGCAGATTCCTTCCTTGGCCCGCTGCCTCTGGCTGGGAAAGTGCCCTGGAAAAGCCAAAGACCCTCCAGCCTGACCCTGCATGTGCCAAATCCCCACACAATACTGGCACAGGGAATCCTCTCTGCTCCTCAGCTAAGCTCTGGAGTAGGGGCAGGGTAGAAGAGAAAGTGATTTCCAGCCTGTTCATACCCCAACCCTGCAGGCTCCATAGTAGCCCCCATAGGCACGGGCTTAGGACCCGCCTTACACGTCTTCTGGCCTAAGACCTGCTCCTAGGGAGTGTGGGGCTTGTCTGTCCCCTAGGGACCCTCACATGCTGCACTACCTCTGTGGGTCAGGTCACTGCAGTCAGGTTCACTGGGCCCTGGTGCGCAAGGCATTATTGGGTCTTAACTGTCTCCTGCCTGCATGATAGCTGGGGAACAGGTGTGACGGAGTGGGGGATACCTGCGTGTATGTGAGTGGCTCACAGCGGGTGTGGGGCTCCTGCTGAGGGTAACCTTGATGACCAGGTAGCACCTTTGTACTGGAGACAAAGGAGGAGGTGGAGCCTGAGGGGTTTGAATTGGAACTGGGAGTTAGGAAGCAGTTAGTCTGGGCTGGGAGAGACAGAGACCAAGGAGGGGGCAAGGCCCCGGCTCTGGGGCCCCTCAGGGCCTCCTCTGTCCAACCTGGATTTGACTGGCTGTCTCTGCCTGCTGCACTGACTCCTCTGTATGATGCTGTGCCCTGTCGTCTAATAAACCCGCTGTTCTCCTGCTGCTTGAGAGTCACTCCTGCCTGCAGACGGGGTGCAGAGCTTGGGGAACCCCAAACCCCATCACAGTGGTGTCAGCAGTGGGATGTTCTGCACCCGGAGAATGGAGCATCCAGCAGTAAGTGATGGGGGCCCCGGAAGAAGAAGGGGGGCCTGTGAGACCCAGGTGTGCTGATGGGCAGTGAGGTGTAGTTCCGAGGTGGAGGGGCCTGCGGCCGAACCCGGGCAACTGCGGTCGTGGTCCTCGAGAGGGGGTGTCACACCCGAGGCGGGGTCACTCCTGGGAGTCCGTTGGAGTCAGTCCCAGAAGGTGGAGGGGCCGAGGGCCCAAACCCCAGGAACAAGTGACCCACGAGGAGGCTGACACGCTGAATGAGTTCTTCCCAAGACAGGGCGCTCATGGTCCTTGAGAATGGGTGTCACAGCGAAGAAGGGGTTCCACTGGGAGTCTGTTGGCGTCAGTCCCAGAGGGTAGAGGGGCCTACTGCCTAACCCCAGGGAGCTTGTGACCTGCAAGGAGCCTGGCACACTGAAGGGATTCTTCCAGGGATCGTGGGCTGCAGAGGGCATCAGCCTGAGAGCCTGCAACCACACTCAGCAACTCTGCTGTGAAGTGACAGCACCTGGAAACCGAATCGAGATTAAAGGAGCTGGACAAGGCAGCATGGATGTGCAGTGGCAGAGCTGAGGGTTAAGGGAACTCCTGCAGGGGTGAGCCCAGATTTGGGCAGAGAACCCTGGACTGCATGGAGCTCTGAACCGAGTGGCCTGCCACAGCCCAAGGAGGGAAGGAGTGATTCCAACCCATCATCTACTAGTGGCCAAGACAGACCTGCGAAGAGTTTTCCAGGCCTGGGCCGAGGAAGGTGCCTGTGTGTCTGTGCAGGAAAGCAGCTTGCCCACTGGGAATGGCAAGTTGTCTCGGAGAGAAGCTGCCTCACCTTCTGGGTGTGTGTCTCAGATTAGCCGGGGGGTTGGGACAAAGGAGAGAGTGTCTCTGATTGTCTGTCTGTGTTGAACAGCAGCAGCAGCCTGGGAAGAGAGCAGAGCCTGTGTTTGAAAAAGGTGCCAGCGAGGAAACTAGTCCATTGTCTGAGGAAGATGCCCCAGCCTGGGGTGGCTGGAGAGGGAACCACCAGGAAAGAGTATTCCAGGTGTGTCTCTGAATCCAGCCAGGGGGGCTGGAGCAGAGGGAATGGCTCTGGGTTGGGCAGTGGTATCCCTGATAAGGACACTGGTCCTTAGTGCAAGAAAGGTGCTTCTGCTTCTGGGGAAGTGAATCCTTTGTCTGAGCCTGCGGGGGCTCGAGATGGTGCTAAGATCCCAGAGGTGGATCTGAGTGCAGCTGAAGCCCAGGTGGGAGGTGGGCCTACCTCTGTCTTTCAGGGAGGATGATGCTTTAACTCGGTCTGATCCAGTTAGTATCATCAGGGAATCCCAAAGACCAGATGATTCTAGTACTTGTTCTTTGCCTGATGCTGAGGTGTTACTGGGAGGGGTGATAGGACTCTGTCCCACCACAGTCATCCTCTTGCCAGGACACAGGGGCTACGTCTACACGTGCACCCAACTTCGAAATAGCTTATTTCGATGTTGCGACATCGAAATAGACTATTTCGATGAATAACGTCTACACGTCCTCCAGGGCTGGCAACGTCGATGTTCAACTTCGACGTTGCTCAGCCCAACATCGAAATAGGCACAACGAGGGAACGTCTACACGCCAAAGTAGCACACATCGAAATAAGGGAGCCAGGCACAGCTGCAGACAGGGTCACGGGGCGGACTCAACAGCAAGTCGCTCCCTTAAAGGGCCCCTCCCAGACACGCTTTCATTAAACAGTGCAAGATACACAGAGCCAACAACTAGTTGCAGACCCTGTATATGCAGCACGGACCCCCAGCTGCAGCAGCAGCAGCCAGAAGCCCTGGGCTAAGGGCTGCTGCCCACGGTGACCACAGAGCCCCGCAAGGGCTGGAGAGAGAGTATCTCTCAACCCCCCAGCTGATGGCCGCCATGGAGGACCCTGCTATTTCGATGTTGCGGGACGCGGATCGTCTACACGTCCCTACTTCGATGTTGAACGTCGAAGTAGGGCGCTATTCCCATCCCCTCATGGGGTTAGCGACTTCGACGTCTCGCCGCCTAACGTCGATTTCAACTTCGAAATAGCGCCCAACACGTGTAGACGTGACGGGCGCTATTTCGAAGTTACTGCCGCTACTTCGAAGTAGCGTGCACGTGTAGACGCAGCTAGGAAGAGCAGACTGGCAGTGGAGTTATGCTGCCTGATGAAATTAAGGAGGCTGGCAGCAGAAGGGAGGAAAGGGATCCTAACCTTCTGTCTGGTGGTACTAGCTGTCTACCTGGAAGGGAATTATGTGGGAATCTGCCTGATGGGCCAGAAGTAATCCTGGGTGTAGGTGAACCCCAGGAGCTGGTTGTGGCTCAAGGGAGCAGTGCCCCTGTGGAGGCAGACAGGGGTGAGTTGTTGTTTGGGGGAGCTCTTGAGGAAGAGAATTTCCCTGAAACTTTTCCTGAGCAGTCTGTGGGGACTGCAGAAAATGGGAGTAAGGTGAAGGAGAGTGAACAGGAAAGGTGCATGCCTGTAAGCACCAGAGCCAGCCCTTTGCCTGGGGAGAATCTTGTTTCAGCTCCTGATGGCCAGGACCTGCCTGAGTGTGAAACCACTGGCTGTGCTCTGCAAGGGTCCAAAGCAGGCAGGGTAAAAGTTTCTCAGGAATTGGAAGTTGGTCCAAGTAAAGTGAAAATTATCAGGGAATGTGAGCAGCCCTGTGAGAACCAAGTGAAACGGCTGCACAGTCAATCTCTGTAGGATGCAGGAGAGGGCCAGAAATTCCCCATCTCCAGATGGTGGAAACACTTATATTCTCATACTGGATTCGACTTCTGATTCCATGGGGAGGCAGTAGTTGGAGGTGGAAGGACAAAGGAGCTTTGGGCCTGGTGGGCCAGTAAGGGATAAACAGGGGTTCCTCCATGTGGATTCTGCGTCTGGGACTCACAAAACAACTTTCAGAAAGCAGTTTGGTTTGCAAATTTCCCGGCTGGCTGGGAGGGGGAAGTCTCCCTGAGATCATCAATGGCCCAGCTCTTGTTAGAAGGGAGGGCACACCCAGAAAGATCAGATTTCCACCCCAGGGGGCAAGGGAGAAGATTAGAACTTGATGGTGCTAAGAAAGGCCTCAGCCATTTATCCCCAAAATACCAGATTCTCAAGGAGGTTACACAAAGGTTGTGGTCTACCAAAGAGCAATGTAAATGTACAGTTGCAATGGGTTTGTTCTGTTACTCACGCTGACTGCTGTAACCAAGGGGTGCTGCTACCCAAAGCTGTAGAATTGCACCATGCACTGAATGTTTGGAAAGAGCCACGTGACATAATGACATTGATGTATAAGCATGAGTTGTACATTGAAGGAGTTTGTAATTCTGAAATGTCACTGTTGTTCCCTGTAACTAGGCTTGCAACCTCTCACATGAGAAGGAACATTCCAAACCTATTGTGTGGCATGGAAGGGGAAACTGAGGCACACAACCATTTGGGTGGTCTGGCTAAATGCCAAGGGTGGAAAGCATTTGTACCTTCCTTTACTGGAGTGTAACTGAATTCCAGACATTGGCCGGAGCAGCTGTATGGACTGGTGGTCAGATGGCGCAGGACCCAGACCAGAAAAGACCTGTTTGATCTGTTGGTGCTGCAGCAGCTGTATGGGCTCTGCCTGCCTGACTTGAGAATGTGGCTGACGGACCAGGGCCGAAGCAGGGAGACCGACCAACCCAAGGGAACTAAAGGGACTTGCCTGGCTGCATCACATGAAAAGGGCCAAGACCAAGCTCCTGACTTGGAGCCTCCCCCAGCAGGATTACGATGTGGAGGTGGTGCACATCAAGGGGAGCACCGAGGGTACAGCCGATGCCCTGTCACGAGGGGAGGGCCCCGAACTTCCCCAGGTCACCAGTTGAGTGACCCCACTCAGTTCGGTCTGGAAGGGGGGAGAGATGTGATGGAGTGGGGGATACCTGTGTGTATGTGAGTGGCTCACAGAGGGTGTGGGGCTCCTGCTGAGGGTAACCTTGATGACCAGGTAACACCTTTGTACTGGAGACAAAGGAGGAGGTGGAGCCTGAGGGGCTTGAATTGGAACTGGGAGTTAGGAAGCAGTTAGTCTGGGCTGGGAGAGACAGAGACCAAGGAGGGGGCAAGGCCCCGGATCTGGGGGCCCCTTGGGGCTTCCTCTCCCCAACCTGGGTTTGACTGGCTGTCTCTGCCTTCTGCACTGACTCCTCTGTGTGACGCTGTGCCCTGTTGTCTAATAAACCCGCTGTTCTCCTGCTGCGTGAGAGTCACTCCTGCCTGCAGACGGGGTGCAGAGCTTGGGGAACCCCAAACCCCATAACAACAGGGAGGAAGGTAGTTGAGTTATGAGGAAGAACCCCGCAACAATGTGGTCCGAGTCATCCCTTTCCGTCCCCTGCCTTCCCTACAGTTGGAAGCTGCTCCCTTCCCTCATCTCCCTCCTCATATTGAAAGGCTGCTGCTGGCCACAATCAGGTGTGAACCCTGGCAGAAATTGGGAGTGGGGGATGTGACCCCTCCATGTGTTGCCTTGGGAAGACATGGCACCCGCTACTGAGAGAGGAAGGACCATAGTGTGGTCGCAGTCAGGCAAGGAGCGTAGAGAGCGTTGGGTAGGGAGGATTGGAGAATCACCCCTGCCCCCCATCTGAGAGAGTGTGAATGTCACCTCTCCATGTCTGAACTCTAAAGCCTTAAAAATAAGAAGGTAAATAAAAGTATTACTTATTAATAGGGGCTCAGTGAACTTGATGTTAATTTGAATGTTTGCACTGAATATTTCTGATTTGAACTTGAACTTGCTTGACTACAACTAATTTTACCAGTGCCCTGTATTCAGCACACAGAAATATGGTTACCCCAAGCGGGGATGGTGGTAGAAGGCAAAGGGAGGGAGAACCCTGATTCGAATGCCAGTACACACATTTTGGGTCAAAAATCTGCCATTAGTAGAAGCAAGTCCACTGCTTTAAGCAGCTGTTGTTTTGCTTGGCTCCCTCTTGGTCCTTAGAACTTTACTTATAAATCTACAGAACCCCGATAGTACAAACTGGTGTGAAGGGGCTGTTTTGGATTCTGGTGATGGAGTGGAAACAGACCATGAAGCTACTGGTTTCCTCTCACATTCTCTCTATCTCTTCCTCCCACATAGCAATCCCCTTTCTAGCTGGGTCCCATGGCTGCAATTTACTGCACAACCTGCCTCCACATTCAAGCATCAGCTGAAACCTCTCACTTTCTACCAATTCGATTTACACCACATAAAAAATGGGCTAGTGAGAAAAACTGCAACTCTCCAAATAAAACCAAGCAAAACAACCCCCCCAAAAGCAAACCAAAACCAAAACACCCCCTCAAAAACCCCAACAAACCTCCCCAAAAAGAGGAATCTGAAGAAATGGAGGAGGAGTCTGGGTAGAGCAAGGGTGGTAGGCAGAGTACTATGCAGAGCCCTGCATAAGCAATGTAAGCTACTGCAGCAAATGAATAGCAAATCCCTCTCACACTGAGTAAACTCCTGGGATAAAGAGTTACTGAGTGCTAAAGGCTTTACCCATGTCTATGCTAGTGAGTACTTTTGAAATTTCAGGCCCTCTTTTGAAAGACAGCACAGAGGTCTACACACACAGTGTGCTCTTTCGACAGGAAAATCGAAGGAATGCACCCCGACTTTTGAAATCACTCTTCCTAACTGGAAATAGGAAAAGCCTCCCCTTTCGAGAGGCTCTTTGGAAAGAAAACATGTAGACGATCCGTGACCTGCCATGGCACTGGCCAGCTGGGACACGGAGACGTACTTCCCAGCACCTGCGGGGCTCTCTGGTCTGTGCGTACAGAAGCCCTTAAAGCCACACGGACCCCGAAACCCTGCTGCAGGAAGCTGAGACCGTGCAGTCAGCCACCATTACGTATGCTGCCCTTGCATGCCCAAGAGAGATTCCCATTACCTCCTGGAGCACCATGCAGCAGCCGGGCATGCAAGGAGCCCCAGAGCTGACCCCCCAAGCATGCCCAGGGCTCACAGGGGTCCAGCCAGCCTGGCAAAAAGCGAGCCCCCTCCTGGACTGAGCATGAGCTCAGGGACCTCCTGGGCCTCTGGAAGGAGGAGGAGGTCCTCTGGGAAATGGACACAAAGTGGCGGAACATGGCCACTTTTGCCTGACTGGCCAATGGCCTATCCTCCTGGGGCCACCCTGTCCGCATTCCTGACCAGGTCAGGAGTAAGGTCAAGGAGCTGAGGCAGGGATATACCCGGGCCAGGGACTCGGCCACCCGGTCAGGATCAGCAACCGCATCCTGCCCCTTTTATAAGGAGCTGCAAAGCCTCCTCAGGCCCAGGGACAACACCTCCCCACCCACTGTCCAGGACGCTTCTGCTTAGCCGTACCCTAGGGATGACAAGGAGCCGGGACCTGTGGCCAGCCCCACCACACCAGGACCAGAGCCAGAGCCAGAGCCAGAGCCAGAGCCAGAGCCAGCTCCGGAGTTAGCGAGTGAGGAGGGTGAGCTGGTCATCAACCTCCCCTCCTGCTCCTCCAGCCACACCTCTGCCAGTTGGGCATCCCCTGACCTTGGTGGTGGACCCTCTGGTAAGCACCCGACAGGGCATACACCCCAGATCACAGGGCAGGCACTCCATACCTGCCAGAGGGCCCCCTTGCCCCCTGAAGACCCTGGACAGCTACAGCCCAGCTGGGCTGTGGCCCTTCAGATGGTGTCACAGCTGCCAGTGGCCTTCAGCACCTGCTCTCATGGATAGCACCGTGGCCTGCTCCCAGGGGGAGGGGGTGGGCGAGGTCACCCACCTGGGGCTGGGGACCCCTTCTGCCACCTTGATCCCCCAGGGCTGCCCTGCCGTCAGACGGGGGATGGGGACCTGCTGCCCATGGGGGAATGGGGGTGTGGCCCACAGGGCAGGGGTTGGAGACTCACAGCCTATCCCTCTCTTCCGTTCCTGGAGCTGTACCACCAGAGAGTCAGGAGAGCCTCGCACCCCCTGTGGTCCTGGATAGCCCCTTGGAGGCAAGGACCAGAGACCAGGCAGCCCCACAAAGCCATCCCCGCTCCAGCGGCAGCCAGAGTTAAAGTACGGAGGACATCCGCCTCACTGCCTCTGTCCGGCACCAGGCTGAGGATGCGGAGTGGCACCTCCACCTGGAGGAAGCTGAGGCAACCTGGCTGTGGGCGGATTTGGGGGAGCTGATGGGGACCCTCAGGGACAGTTCAGACACCTTCTTGGAGCTCCTGGCCCGGCTGCACCCCCCGCTGCAGCCCGCCCGCCCGCCCCCCTGAAAAGGCCCCGATGAGGTGGAGCTCCCTGCTGAGACAGAGCCCCAGCCCTACCCCCCCGATCCTGCCCACCTCATCCCAGGCCTGCCAGGGACCCCAAACCAGGGGAGGCCGTGAATCCTGGATACGGTGTGGCTCAAGGCCCTCCACCCCTTCCCTGCAATAAACCCCCATTAGGTGCACCCATGTCTCCTGCCCTAAAATAAATCATTTGCACCCCTTCCCCATGTGTATATGGTTATATGGTTCTGCTTTATGTTGCTGTTAATAACTGCACAGTTTGGTTAAACAGGACATACTTTATTTTCCCCACATCCCCTGTGTGCTGCGTGCTTGGAGGGGGGACTTGGTGGAGGGGAGTGTGGTGGGGATGGCAAGGGGGAGTGCGGGGGGGGAAGGGGAGTGTGCAGGTTACGGGCTGGGGGTGGCTGGGACAGTATGATATCAGTGGGACCCCTGAGGAAAGTGCTCACGGAGGACCTCCCGTCCACGGACCCTGTCCTGGTGGACCTGGAGGCTAGGGGCAGTGGCTGGCTGTTGGTAACCCAGCCTGGACTCAGCCATCCACCCCTGGCTGAAGACCTACCCCTTACTCTGCACAATATTATGGAGAGTGCAGCAGGTGCCTACTACTTGGGAGACATTCAAGAGGCCCACCTCCAGGCGTGCCAGGAGACAGTGCCGGTGGCCCTTCAACCACCTGAATGTGCGCTCCACCCTGTTTCGGGTGTGATTTAGCTGGGTATTGAAGTGCTCCTGGCTAGGGTTGGGGTGGCCTATATAGGGCCATATGAGCCAGGTCTGGAGGAGATAGGCAGCATCTGCCACCATGCACAGGGTGTCCCTGAACAGGCCCTCCCTCTGGGGGATGGAAGTCCCTGCCTTCATGCAACGGCATTGTGGGTGCAGCCACTCTAGCCCACAGAAATGTCCTGGAACCAGCCCCTGCTGTCCACAGGGGCCTGCAGCACCATGGAGTGGTGCCCCTTTCTATTTATACAGTGGCCCGTGCTGTGTTCCAGGGTGCGGATTGGAATATGGGTCCCGTCTAGGGTGCTGAAACAGTTCAGAAACTCAAGTGCTGTAAAGCCAGCGATGGCCACGTCCAGGTCCCCCACATGGGTCACCCCTGGCAGGAGCATGGTGTTCAACACCTGAACCACCTGCGTGAGATGCAGGATATATGCACCCAAGAGAGTGTGCGGGGAGTGCCAGGCTCCCCACCCCACAGACCCCTCCCAGCCTCCAGGCCCCCCCAGGTCCCACCAGACTCTCAGTCCTAGGGTGACTATATGTCCCTGTCCCAAATACGGGACAGAGAGATATGGGGGGGTGGCTCCTCCTGCTCCACCAAACCCTGGGGAGCTGGCACCCCCCGCCCCCCAGCCCTGGGGAAGCAGAAGCCATGGGCACTCCCAGCCCCAGAGCCCTGGGGAAGCAGCGTCCGCAGGCGCTCCCGTGGGAGTGGTAGCTGTGTGCACTCCTGCCCCCACCCCCAGCCCCAGCCCCAGCCCCTGAGGGCCTAAGTACGGGACAATTTGTTCCTTTTAAAAAATAAGTCGGGATGTCTTTTTGGCATCCCAATACAGAACGGATGGTCACCCTACCCAGGCCCCTCCTGGCTCCTTGTCCCTGACACGCCCCCTTTCCTGTGATCCCCCTCCCCCTCGTGGGCATGTGGTCTGAACTTGCCTTATGTCCATGATGACGGCCGTGACTGTGGCCTTGCCCACACCAAACTGGAGGCCCACAGAGTGGCAGCTATCTGGAGTGGCCAGTTTCCAGACAGCTATCATGACCCTGTTTTTGACAGGAAGGTGCACCGCATCTGAGTGTCCTGATGCCGCAATCTCCGGGGCTAGCCACTGGTAGACTTCCAGGAATATCTGCTGCCTCATCCAAAAATTCTGGAGCCACGTGTTGGCACCCCATCACCAGGTGCTCCCACCACTCAGAGCTACTAGGGTAGCTCCAGAGTTGGGGGAGAACCCGGGGATGGGGGCACCAGAGGAGTCGTGGGTCCAGGGATTCCATGGCCATACTGGGGGGGTGGTGGCCCCGCAGCAGGAGATGGAGGGCGGCCACCACTGCTGAGGGAAGCAGGGTGACCACGTTGCTGGCAGTGGCCAGGAGCAGCTCAAGCTGCTCAGCTGGCGGTCCATCATGCCTTTCGAAATTGCACTGTAGTGTAGATGTAGCTTTTGTACATGACAGTGAATACTTAGTAAGAGAGAGGTAGCCGTGTTCGTCTGTATCCTCACAAAACAGAACAAAAAAGCAGTCCTGTAGCACTTCAAAGACTAACACGTTAATTTATTAGGTGATCTGAAGAACTGGGTTCGCCCCATGAAAGCTCATCACCTAATAAATAATTTTGTTAGTCTTTTAAGTGCTACATGACTGCTGGTTTGTTTTGTTAGTGAATACTTAAGTAAATTAAACTTAGCTGTAACTTAGTGTTAATATATATAAGTTGTTAGTCTTTAAAGCGCTCCATGACTTGGGTAAATTAAACTTAAATGCAGCTCAGTGTTAATATATGGGTGAGTGTACAGCAGTAATTATTTGAAATGTTACTTATGGGCCACAGGTGTCACATTTAGGACACCTCCTCAGTAGCTTTCATATAGCCTTTAAATTTAATATATGTACAATAATGTGGTAGACACATCAAGTATGACACTTTGAAATAAATTCCTGCCAATAGCTTGTGGCATTATGCATTTCTATTATGTAATTTTGTCCTTATGTTCAGTTGTTGATTCCCGTGTTTTACGGTGTGCCTCCCAGGGGAACTACTGGTTATTTATGAGTGTGTGTGTGTGTGCCAGTGCAGAGGCAGTTATAATAAATAGCATTGTTAGATCAACCCCCACTCCTTATGATGCACAGGGCACCTCAAATCATTCCTGAGTTACCGTGCAAACTGAAACTTAGACCTGGCAATATTCAGCCCAGAGATGCTAGAATCTACATCAGGATAAGCCCTGGTTGGAAGAAAATGTACAATGCAAAACAGTTGATTATTTCCCTTTGGGGCTATTAAATAAAGCCATTCCATTTCCCTGAGAAGCATTCTGCTATATAACTAGGTTAAGGCTCTAGTGCCAATTCACTCATAATTCAAAGATGAAAAAATGCATGCTTGGAGGGTGAGGTGTGTGAAGAAACAGTCTGAACATCTCTGAACAGTTATGTTAGTTACGCTACGGAATCAGGAATAAAAAACTAATTAACCACATTTTGTCAGTTCATAAAGGGCAAAACATTTGAGAAAACCATTTCAAGAGAATTTGTCACTAAATCAAATGATAATTTCTAATGAGACGTGGCTCATGGAGCCGTTCTAATGACTACGTGTGTTCCCACATACAAACAGTTATGTATTGTGTGAGGGGCAGGATCAGTGTTTTAACAATCTTTTTTTCTACACTGGGGAAACCACTTTACTGATTGGGGATAGATGGGATTTTGTACAAACTGGTTTGTTTTTTATACTGACAAAACAGGAAAGTATCTCATCGCCAAGTCATTTCATGGAAAAATGTGACAGCAGCCTTTCTTCCCCTTCTAGCAAAAACAAGTCAGAAAGGGAAGAAGAATCAACAGCAAATTGCTCCCTTAATATATTTTCAGAACATAAGGCCAAGCTCATTCCTGGAGCAGTTCCAGTGAAGCCAGCTGAACTGCGGTAGGGATGAACTGGTCTTGTGGGTGAACGGCAGAAGTGTAATATCCGTTCCCTTGTTTTTACAAAGACAGAACCCAGTCCTGGTTCCACTGAAGTCAGTGGGAGTTTCACCATCAATGTCAGTGAGAACAAAATGAGTTTTGTGCTTGCAGCTCTGTGAGTCCAGATCACCCTGATTTCCTGCAGGAATACCAAGGAGAAGGAATCTGAGAGAGTTGTGCAATCTCTGGTGATCTCCTTGCGGAGATTTTCTGGGATTGTTTCATTAGCATGGTGGAGATTGTCTCCAGTCCTCCTCCCGCCGCCAGGGAGCACAGTCGTGTTCATAACTCCCTGGAATCCACATGATCAGAGGTGATTTATCTTGCATCTACATTTACTGTGGGGATCATTGTCTTAACCATTTAGCTTCTGTGCAGTGTGGCACCACTGGGCAGTGAAACTGGTGCATCATGGGTCTGTGGCTTCCCCTAAAACCAGTGCATTTCCCAGCTGCAGAGAGAGCAAAGTTAGTGCTACCTGAAATTTATTCATTCCCTTGGCCATACTCTGGGTCCTCCAAGTGCTACCCCCAGTCTGTCACCTCTCTGACTAAGGGTACTTAACTTCACAGAGGACTCTCTACCAGAGTCCAGGCTGAGGAAAGGTGAACAATGCTGCTACAGAGGTTTCCCTCTGCACTGCTGGATCTGGAGCGTGTAAAGAATGAAACTACCTTGTGGCATGGCATATAGAACCATAGGGATGTGTTGGCCAGTGTAGTTCAAGTAGATTTTTCTGTGTTGTGATGGCAAGTACATATAGTGGAGTTAGGAAAACCCCTTCGACAGATAAGCTCCCTAATGTTAATTCCTCATACAGAGAGAAGGTGAGTATCCTAAATCCATTCAGCTCTGAGGTGACCTGTAGAGCTCTGTTACAAGGTCTCCATTTCTTCACCTCTAAGAACTCTGGGCAGGCCCTCAGCTCAGTGTTTTCAGTTGTCTGTCACTCCAGTGCCATTTGCAATGGAGAGTGCATTAGCACACTTAGGACACTGAAATCACAATAAAATTTAATAATTAACATGACCATGAAGGTTCATAAAGTGCCACCAGGTCTTCAGATGAAAGGTGCTGTTTAAATGGAATTAGTCTTTATTATTTTGGGTAAATATAAACAAATAAGAACCTCTTTTATAGCACCTGTACTCTGTTAATCAGTAACGCTTAATCAGATATGGGAAAAGCACTAGAAGATGTTGGCTCCACTGTGGGCTGACCTACTCATTCTGTAGACAGGCTGGTCAGAGAGGTTGTGTTCTTGATTGCTTGGCACCTTGGCTGTGGCAATGCAAGAGGGGAAATCCTGCGAAACAGGCCAGTGCAAAGTCGATGAAACACAGAAATCCCACGTTAGCCTAGAGAATGAAGGATGCCCATGCAGCCGCTAATAGCAGTGATCATTGCATGCTCCTTATGTAAGAATACAGGCTATAGAATCTTCAGAGTTTTGACCCATTGTCCAGGCCATTCCCTGAACCTGCCCGTTTCCCCTCTTTAGATCCTCCAAGAGCAAATCTATGGCACGCTGGGTGGGAGAGCGGGAGCAGAGCCTCCTGTGCAGCTTGTCTACAATCTGGCCTGACCCTACGCAATGGAACTTGGCAAGTCTCTCTGTATTTTTAGCTTGCTCTAGCAAAACTCCCACTGACTTTAGGACTGGGAAGAGAAAATCTAGTAACTATAAAATACCAGTAAGTTGATTCAGAGGCTTTTGCTTGGAATGAGTCAAGGAGATTGGAACTGATGGATCAGTGTCGTGGGACCACCTGAACTGATGGTGTGAATCCCAATTGAAAGCGGAGTGCTTATATAAGAATTACCTTATCTGGGCTATGCACCTTTAAGAATGTTCTTCCAGTTTGTTTCTCTGTTCTACATTGATTTGATAAGAAATTCTCTTGTGATTTCTCCCGTTGTGATATACAAGAAACTCATTTGTGTTTAGTTTTCATGCATAACATTTGACCTGAATTTAAACCCTGTCTTGGTAGAGTTTCTAATGATAAAAAGCACTTAAGTGTATCAGCACAGCTATTTAGTTTTACTTCAATTCCAGGGTCAGATTCTGCTTGTAGTCACAGTAGAGTAAATACAATGTAACTGTATTGACTGCAGATGTCTTTCTTAACCCAGTGTAACTGGAAGAAGCTGGATCCATACATAGGAGTCATTGAAAGACACAGGTGTTTGAGTCAAACAAATCACTGACTCCTTTCTGCATCATTCAGAAATAAAGTATAAATCAAACTTTGTTTCTTCAAACAAAATAATGCATTTACAACACAATCACAAGGAGAGGACTATGCACTGCTTTACCAAGAGGGGGACTGGGATGTCCCAGAAGCACAGGTGGGCCTTGCCGTGCAAGGAGTCTGAAACACCTTGGGGACTGGGCTAGGCCCTGTGACCCCCACTCACCTCTCTGCCCGATGAGCTGTCAGCCAAGGTGGGGGTGTCTGGCCTGGTCCTCACTGTGGCCCCCACACATGCTTGCAGCTTGATTGCTGTCCGGGGCACAGGTGCTGCCTGTTGCCTGTGGGCATGTCTGGGGCTGTGTCATCACCTGTGTGGCTGGCCCACTCCCAACTGTGGCAGGGAAAGGTGGCCCACTCCCAGCTCCCATGGCTCTGAGGGTCTTGCGGCCCCCGTGGGGCTGGCAGCAGGCCAGTGCCTGTGCCCAGTGGCTGCACGCTCGGATGGGGTGGGACATGCTGCCTTGCACATGTGTGCACCTGCTGGGGAGGGTCCTGCCAAGCCAGCCTGGTGAGGCTCATGGCATGCCCCATCTTCACTCCCCAACCTCCTGGCAGCATCCCAGGACCGGATATAGCCCTGCCGGCATTCCTTAACTTTGGCCTGGACCTGTACCATGGCCCAGACAGGGTGGCTGGGCACTGCCTGGGCAGTGGTGACCAAACTGTAGTCCAGGACGTTCCTCATTTTTGTTCCCAGGTCCAGGAGGATGGCCTCCTCAGACCAGAGGCCCAGCGGGTCCCTTATCTCAGGCTCAGTCCAGGAGGGGGCCATCCTCTTTGACCCCTAAGGTGGGTCCTGGGAGCCCTCACCTTGCTCCCTGGAGGGGCCAGGGGTTATGGAGTGGCTTGCCTCAGAAGACAGGGAGTGGCTGCGGAGCAAGGAGCAGAATGCTGCTATGCTGTTTGCATGCTCTCAGCTTCCTGCCATTGGGCTCCCTGGGCTGCCTGTAGCTTTAAGAGTGGCTGGGGGCTGGGAGCATAGAGCTTTGATTGCAGTGGACACCCCCCTAGCCAGCTGTCTGGTGCTATGGAGGACTTATCTGTTGACAAAACCGCCCCCCCCCCCCCCCGGCGCCCCTGGAGCATCTACACTTCAGTTTTGTTGACAGAATCTGTTAAGACTTAGATATAGATATAGATACAGATATAGATATATGATATCTATCCATCTATCTACGTATGTTATACATATATCTCTGTTAAGACATATGTACACTTGTGAGGGAGAGGCAGAAGTCTGTCATCAAAACTGCTGCTTTCTGTAGAGTTGCTGTTGACAGAATGCATTTTAGGTGTAGATGCTTCAGGGTGTTTTTTGACAAAATCCTGTAGTGTAGACCTGGCCCAAACTTGTGGGGTTTTGTTTGTTTGTTTGTTTTTTCCAGAATGTCCTAATTATAACACCACAGGTTCTTGTTCTTTATGGTAGACAGCGTAAATTTCAGAGATAACTGTCATTGTATATCTATTGTAATAAGGGCTACCAGAGCTCTCATTACTTCCAAGATACTGTGGTGATTGGTGTCCTATGAGCATTGTGTGAAAGACAAAGTGAATGGATGATGTCAAAGGGGTTTTATGTGAAAGACAAAGTGGAAGGAGGATGTCAAAGGGAATTGTGCGTGTGAACAAAGGACAGTATTAACACCTAATTAATGGCCTAAGTGTGTGTTGCTGATTCACATATAGAAATTGGTAGACCTGAAAGACACTTAGTTTTTATCATAACTCCTCCTAAAAGAGAATTAATACTACAACTGAATAATAAAACTTCTAAACTAGATGTGAATAAAATACCATAGAACATTCACAACAGCAGGGGAAGAAAGTAAGACTGAATATATGGTGCTAGGTTCTGCTTTATTCTTTAGAAACATGAATTAGAAAAGAAATATTTAGTTCAGAAGAAAGGTCAGTAAAAATGGACAAGCAGTCCTGTGATTAAAAATGGACCTTCATCATGTACTTAGAAGTAAAGACACCTATCATGAAGAGATCATTAAAAGATGTATAAGCTACAATGAATCCTCTACAAACAAATATTTTTTTGGATATGTATCTATTCTGTGTTTATAAGTAGAAACATTTACGAAATGGTAAATCTCACTTTTGTAAGCCTACCTGTAAATCTGCAATTATTACTGGTAACATGTAAGATAACAGGCCTGAAAGAGGTTCTAGTGAACATTTTTGTCTGTTTTTTTGTTTACTTTGCCCATTTGATTGCACTTTGTGACGCACAGTCAGTAATTTTCTCCTGTTGCCTCTGAGTGGTTTTCACGCAGAAACAGGGAAGAGATAAACACTTTAGGAAATAGGAAAATGCGATTGTAAAACTTCAGAATGCCGTAGTGGAGCTCTGGGCAGATTTAATTTAGATATTTTTTAATTGACAAGAGTTCATGTTGCTGGCATCCCAAGAGTTTATCCACTGAACAGGTACTCACCAGCCTCTCTCTCAATGCTTTTGTGTATTCATTCATATAGGGAATTGCAAGAACTTCTACCCATACCAGAAGAATATATTATAAATTACCCTCATTACCAATTTATTATGGAATAACTCTCTAGTTTAATTTGGTGTCTCTTTATATGCAGGCATGGCTACAGGGGAAATTCAGTGTTAAGGAAAATTCAGTGTCAGAGAAATTGTGTACAAAATGCTTCTCGGGGAAAATTAACTGTTTGGCGAAAGACCATGTCACAGTTACAGGGCTAGCTGCCCCTCTGTCCCTTTTCTGATTTGTCTAATAAGACTCCTCAGGTCTTAGGCTTTGCACTTTTACCTACCATGGTCTGGAATTCCATAATTCTCCAACTCTTAGCTCTAACTTGGGGCTACAATACCCTGCAAATCACTGTTCTTATCCAGCAGATCCAAATAGATGTCTGTGGTTTTTCCTTCAGAATCTTGGACAAGTGATGTGTTTAGTGACCCAACAGATTTCTTAAATCAAAGTATTGTTTGTTTTAACAGTATGATAAAGTACTTTGGGAAAATGAATTTTAAAATAGGCATCTGCACGTATCTCACCTAAATCTTTACCATCCCAGACAGCAAACTAGACAGGGCTAACTTCTTTAGAAACCATACTGGGTAGCCGCCTGGTTCCTTGAAACAATTCCAACCTTCTTCACAACATCTTTTTTTAAAAGCCTGTCACAAGTCCTTTCATATCTATTTCCAGGCCTTTTCCTATCCTGGCACTATGTCAGGAGTAAGAACCCACATCTAGCCTGCTTACCTACTATTCAACAAGTGCAATGGTCCCCACTTGTGCTGCCTGATTGGCCAACAGCCCAACTGTCGGAGGGCATCAGCAGTCCTGCTTTAAGACCCATAGTTGGGGCAGAAGGAGAGGAGTTCAGAGTATTTGCTCAGGGTTGTGGCAATCACAGAATCACAAAATCATAGGGCTGGAAGGGACCTCAGGAGGTCATCTAGTCCAGCCCCCTGCTTCAGGCAGGATCAACCCCTACTAAGTCATCCCAGCCAGGACCTTGTCCAGCCGGGACTTAAAAACCTCGAGGGATGGAGAATCCACCACCTATCTAGGCAACACATTCCAATGCTTCACCACCCGCCTGGTGAAGTAGTTTTTCCTAATCTGACCTACACCTTTCCCTCTTCAACTTCTGACCATTACTCCTTGTTCTGCCATCTGACACCAATGCCTGTATCTGCTTGTTTTCTGTCTTGGTCTAGCCCTGTTCCTGCATTGGCCCACTCCGTGTATCCTGGTTTTGACCCTCGATTCTGACATACGTCTTTTGGTTTCAGCTGTGAACCTTTGTTCCAATTCCTGATGTCTGCCTTATTCATAAATTTTTAGAGCAGGTTCAAATCCATCCTGGACAGTAACCCTGATATCTTGGCATAGAATACCCAGCTGATCTGATCCACAGTCACAAGCACAAAGAAAAATTTCACATTCTGAGCAGGATGTGGTAAACAGTTGGACTCTTCAATTTTTATGTACTAAAAATCTGTATTGTGGAGTGTTTATGTAAGCGCAAGAAAGAAAACCCCCTAAGTCATAGGTGAAGGTTCATCTTGCTCAGTAAAGCACCTGTCAGATGAAAATCTACTGCAAAAATTGCAAATCTGCTGCAAAAATTTGCAAAAAATGTGCAGGCACAGTCCATGTGATCAGGTAATAATACAGCAGTTATAATCATAGAACACTAGAACTGGAAGTGACCTCTGATCTCATGGCAGGACCAAGCATCATCTAAACCATCCCTGATAGGAGTCTGTCTAACCTGCTCTTAAATATCTCCAGTGAAGGAGATTCCACAGCCTCCCTAGGCAATCTATTCCAGTGTTTAACCACCCCAACAGTTAGGAGGTTTTTTCCAATGTCCAACCTAAATCTCCCTTGCTGCAGTTTAGCCCAGCGCTTCTTGTCCTATCCTCAGAGGCCAAGAAGAACAATTTTTCTCCCTTCTCCTTGTAACACCCTTTTAGGTACTTGAAAACTGCTATCATGTCCCCTCTCAGTCTTCTCTTTTCTAAACTAAATGAACCCAATTCTTTCAGTCTTCCATCATAGCTCATGTTCTCTAGACCTTTATACATATACATATTTCGTAGGACTGGAAGGGAACTTGAGAGGTCATTGAGTCCAGTCCCCTGCCCTCTCAGCAGGATTTTAAGCATTCTTGTTGCCCTTCTCTGGACCTTCTCCAATTTCTTCAGATCTTTCTTGAAATTTGGTGCCCAGAATTGTACACACTATTCCAACTGAGGCCTAATCAGCACAGAGTAGAGTAGAAGAATGACCTCTTGTGTCTTGCTCACAGCATTCCCATGAATACACCACAGTGCCATGTTTGCTATTTTTGCCACCGTATCACACATTGATGCAAATTTAGCTTGCAGTCCACTATGGCTCTTAGATCCCTTTCTGCATTACTCCTTCTAGACTGATGCTTCCCATTCTGTATGTGTGAAACTGATTGTTCCTTCCTACATGGAGTACTTTACATTCGTCCTTATTAAACTTCATTCAATTTACCTCAGGCCATTTCTCCAGTTTGTCCAGATCATTTTGAATTCTGACCGTATCCTCCAAAGCAGTTGGATCCCAGCTTGGTATCATCCCAGCTTGGTATCATCTGCACACTTAATAAGACTACTCTCTGTGGCAATATCTTAATCATTGATGAAGATATTGAACAGAATTAGTCCCAAAACAGACCCCCTGAGGAGCCCCACTTGTTATGCCCTTCCAACATGATTGTGAACCATTAATGACTGCTCTGAGAACAGTTAGCCAGCCAGTTATACTCCCACCTTATAGTAGCCCCATCTAAGTTGTACTTGCCTAGTTTATTGATAAGAAGATCATGCAAGACTGTATCAAATGCCCTCCTAAAGTCTAGGTATACCATTCCCACCCCCTCTCCCTTATTGACAAGATTTGTTATCCTATCAAAGAAAGATATCAGATTGACTTGGCATGACTTGTTCTTTGCAGATCTATTCTGGCTGTTACCTATCACCTTATTTTCTTCCAGGTGTTCATATTAACATTCATAGTAATAATTTTAAAAACAGCAGCCCTCGTAAAAAGACTACCAGAAATGTACTTACAGCTACCACATACACCAGGGGTCTGGCATGATTTTACAGGCATAGGACCATTTTCTGCCTTTGATGTATAATTCCTCTTGACTGATGTAAATTCAGCCTACACATTGCACAGAATATTTTAGGACTCAGGCTTTTAAAATTGAGATTTACTGAGATCTAGGCAGGGATGTCAGGTTAGAAAGCTGCTTGCCTTGCAACAGTTCCCTCAGGACAAAATGGACTTTAAAGAATAATATTTCTTTCGCGAAGTTGATGGCCAATGGTTCATTAAGCTCAACTAAGAACTGTGGTGCCACATAACTATATTAGAAAATATTTTATCTGATCAACATTTTGAAATGGGACACATTGGTGCAGTGGTGAGGAAGTCCTCTCTGAGAGGCAGATTATGACAGACTACACGCTTCTCCACAGGACTAAAAAGTCCTGTCATATCCCAGTGAAGGTTATTTGAACCATGGGTTCATAAGAGAAAGCAGGGTTACTTACCTGCAGGCTCCTTCCCTAGAGTGAGTAGATGGAAAGTAGTAGCCAATGAGAAGAACCCTGGCTCCACTCCTTACTTGCCAGTCAAGGTAGCTGACCCAATGGAGGATAGAAGGATGAAGATAGGAATTTACATTGTCTGGTCCAGTAGTAAATTACTAACCTCCCATCCCCAGGAGCAAGCAGGAATCATTGGTGTCACTGATTAACAGGGCCTTCTAGGGATGCTTGAAGTCAGAGAGAAATCCTGAGTCACAAACAATTACAGGGTAATTGCCCAAATTCAACCTGCACACTTTCAGAAATACTGATGAAATCCACTGCACATTGAGTTAGACTAGGCAACATAATTAGCAGCTCTTTAGTCACAAACAAACAAACGCAACTCAACCAAAAGCAGCTCTTCATATTCAAGCTGTCCATTCCCAACCAAATGGCAAAATAGTACTGAGCAAGGTGGGGTTTATGCAAACTGAAGATTTGTTCATTTTACAGATTTAAAAAAAAAAGGGTCAGATATACACTATGTAGAGACAAAATACAGGAAGGATTCTCACTTTGTTTTTCAATGCTAACATTGCTAAAAGACTGAAGGCAGCTTTTCCTGGAAAAAATGATGACCAGGTGACTCAGGGAGCTAAAAAATAAGTTGGCACATCTTTTTCAACAGAAAGGAAGAAAAATGCTGTTCCATTATGGTGGGTAGAGTAGAACCAATTAGGTTGCTTAGTTTTAGATTGGCATGTATGTAGCCTGCATGAAGTTACTTTCACACCTCATCTGAAAGTCACAATCTAAAGATGGGAAAAGTCTTGCTGTCGGAGCATCTGGCAATTACTAACCCTAGCAACAATTAATAGTTTCCAGTAAATAGTTTCTGGAGTTGGTTTGGATCAGGAAATAACAGTATGAAATCTGGAAAAAGTGCTTTAATAATGCATAGTTAATTAAGTCTATTAGAATTCTCCACAGACTTCATTGCAGGAGCAACCAAAATCCCACATAGAACTACATGTTGAACCTCTCTGATCTGGCACTCTCTTGTCCGGCAACATCCATAGTTTGGCGTGATTTAGTTAGCCAGATGTCCACTTCTCATGGATGTGGGCAAGTTTCCTGTGGCCCCATAAAGTTTTTTAAAGTCATCAGTTCTGGCTCTCAGTGTTCTGTGCTGTTATTTAGCTGTAATTTACTTGTAAAAGTTTTCTAAGAGCCCAGTAAGCAGTGGAAGTGTTGGTAATGCTGCCAGATAATAGTGACTTACCTTGGTTAAGCACATTTTCTTGGTCAGCACCAGTCAGGTCCAAAAGGTGCCAAACTAGAGCCGCTCAACCTGTATTTTTACTCTACTTTTTCTTTGCATGAGAATGGCTGGATAATCTACCCGAGGTTATTTGTTCAATGGGGCAGGTGTTTGTTATGCTGTTTGCACATCAGGGTAAATGACAATATTGAAAACAAGCTCTGTATAACCAGAAGCCAAGGATAGCAGAGACTTCCTCAGTGTTAGCCTGTGATAATGCCTCTACTTGTTCTGAAGAAATCCTTATCTGCAGATGAACGAGCTCAGTCTACATCCTACTTCTGAGCTGTTACTGGTACCATTTGTGTTGGTTGTTTTTAAGGTGTGTGTTGTCCTCTAGGAAATGTACCAAGATCAACAGCTCATTTCATGCAAGCCACTGAACAGTTGCTTTTGAACACTCTTGATTCATGTTTTAAATTAAGAGTGAGCTGGAAGTGAAAGTGTTGTTACCAATACCCTGACTCATCCTAGACACAATAAAAAAGTACAGTTCAGACTGTGTGTGTTAGAGCTCTGTCATTGCTTGGGAATTCAGTTTGGATTAAAACAGAGAACTCTGCTTTGTCTGTCAGGACACTGTAGAGTGAGACCCAGGAGTAATGCGTGCGGGATTTGTTGACCCATTGGGATGCCAGAGTCTGTTTCTCTGTTAAAGTTTTCTGTGCTGTTTTGCTGTTGTGCCCTTTGTTTTGCAATGATATTTGGATGTTGACAGGTGGAAGAATATGTGCATGATCTTGTTCTCATTGCAATAAAAACAGTCTCAGGTAGAGTCTTGCAGTTGACTTCAAAGGCCCTGTAACTGGAAAATTGAAAAGTGTCCTTTCCCTAAGGTTTTTCGAACAAACCCCTGAACCGCTGTCAGGTAATTCATGTTAGTGTACAGTGCAGTTCCCTGGGCTGTCTGCATATTTTCAGCCACGCAAAAAATTGGTGAATTTCTGTCTTGAGACTAAGACACTTCACAGGCAGGTGTGAGGTTGTTAGCTGGCAGGTTAAAAAGGACTCACTCATGGAATTCCTTCTATATTTTGAACAGGACCAAAGTTAAATTCCAAATTGGTGACTGGGACTCATTTAAGCATGTGTTGCAAAAGGGGCACAAAACTGATATCCAATGCATAAATATAGGTGGGTTAGCTTCTGTATTGCTGCGCAACTAACTCATTGAGGAAATATTTTCTCTAAATAAAGATCGCATTGGCAGATGTCCCCATCTGCTGGAACATTAAGGGTACTGAGAGACACGGATTGAAGGCAATATATAAATACACAGCATAATAAAAAAAATTAAAGATTTTAATGGCAGCAAAATTACAAGTAAATTATACCTACATTACATAAAATTGCACCAGATCACATAAGCAACGTCTACACTACAGTGATCTGTTGACAGAAGTTGCTGGCAGCAGAGATTTCCCGCCAAAGTTCTGTTGGCAGAGTGCATCTACACACAAAAGTGGCTTGCTCTTTTGATACACTCTGTCAACAGAAAGCGGACAGACTCCCCAGGGGCTTTCTTGACGGAACAGGCCCCAACGAGCTGGAAGACAGGGTCACATGGACGGCAATTCCGTCCTGGAGCCCTGGCCTGGCATGCCCTGAAAGGGCCCCCCAAACCCATGGTCCCTGCACATGCTGAGGTTTGCCTACCTCCTTGGGGGATAGCCAAGCTAGTGCAGGGCTCCCATGCTTGCTGAGGTAGAGTTTCACCTGTCCAGTTAGCCATGGTGCCAGAGCAGCCCTGGGCTTGCACTGGCCCCACACGCAGGTGCTGCATCTTCTGCTGCACTTCATCGGGCCATCCTCCCCCTGTTGTGGAGGGGCAAGGCCAACACCACCAATGAGGAGTACTCCCTCGCTGCTGCAGGGCACAACTGGTGCCCACCCCATTGGGTGAGCGGGTGGGTCTGGAGATGCTCCACCAGTTCCAACTGGTGGGACCAGCTCGTCGTGGTGCAGTGGAACAACCAGCAGTGGCTCCAGAACTTCTGAATGCAGAAGGGCACCTTCCCAGAGCTCTACACCTGGCTCTCCCCGCCCTTTGGAGACAGGATACCCTCCTACCAGGGTGCCATTCCCATTGAGAAGAGGGTTGCCCTCACCCTATGGAAGCTTGACACCCCCAACAGCTACCACTCCTTGGGGAACCAATTTGGCATGGGCAGGTCCACCGTCAGGGCAGTCCTCATGCAGATAAGACACTCTTATGTCCTTATGTTTGCATTGTGAAATGAAGGAGTACCAAAATCAACCTTAAGAGCCTTTAAACTTGGTGGAACAGGCCCAATGTTGTGGACTCATTCTTAAGAAAATTGACCTAATACAGCTGTGTTTGACTTAACATCCTTGTGGTGGACCAGGCCTGCAACCTGCTAAAGGTTCTCAGGCTAGGAGTATCGGTCCTGTGGGAAGAGCATAATGCCGAGGGGCTGTATAATGGTACATTTAAGAAATGGAAACTGTTAAAAATTGCCAAAACATTGAGCCAACAATATCTTCTCATGGGAATAAACAAAAAAAGGAAAGAATTTGACAGCTATTTTGGAAGACACTAAAATGGCAAATGATCTTTAGATGTCTGTTGCTTTTATGGACATATCTTGACACTGATCTTTAAGTAGGGAACAATAGCAGGAAAGAGTCCATAAAATATAAAATTGGAGAACTTATTTAATCATTAAGGCTCTGACTCAGCAAAATATTTAAGCACATGCTAAAAACTCATCCCTAATTGGCAATCAATTTTGCTGAATCGAGGCCTATATATCTTCAAGTAGAAGTAGGATCAGTATAAATCATAAAGTGACCTGGACGGTGTTGGAGTCATACAGAGCGGATAGCAGACTGATATGGTTGTTGAAGGATATCAATGACAATGTGGAGGCAGCTGTGAGAATGTGTGGAGAGTTGGAAAGTTGGTTTAGCACAAGTAGAGGTACGAGACAAGGAGATATAATATTGCCGAGTATCTTCATTGTGCACCTAGAGAGAGTGATGGACAATATCAAGGAAGAGGTGGAAGGGATACCTGTGCACAGGATAAGAATAAACAACTTGAGGTTCGTGGATGATATAGTTATCATTGAGGAAGATGAGGAGAAGCTAGCGAAAATGGTGCAGGTATTAAACAAGGAAGGGAAGTGGTACGAACTGATTATGAATATCAATAAAACAAAAACAATGGTATTTGAAGATAAGGAACTAGGAAGGAAGATCAGTGTAGATGGGATTAAACTAGAGAACACAGAGAAGTTCACATATCTGGGGAGCAACATGACGTATGATCTAGACTGTAAGAAGGAAATGGTAACTAGAATAGTGAAAGCAAGAGCGAGTTTGAAGGTGATGGATAAGATCTGGAAAACAAAGCGATTAGCTTAGGAATGAAGCTGAGTATCTTGAAAATGTGTATTCAGCAGCATGTTGTATGGATGTGAGACATGGGTGATAACAAAAGATGCAAAGAGGAGAATACAGCAAGGTCGTGACATTCACAGATGCAACATTCATGAATTCAATTATTTGCGAGCAGCTGCCACTTCCCCAGGGCTCCAGGTGGGGAGCGTCAGCAGTTGCCACTTCCCCAGAGCTAGGAGCACCGGCGGCTGCTGATTCCCTAGGCTCCAGATGGGGAGCACTAGTGGCTGCTGCTTCCCCAACTCTCCATGGCTCTGCTGCCGTCCCTGCCTCCCCCCACTGCTGCCCAGAGCTGCCTGGGAGCCCGCCATATTTGCAAAATTCAACATTTGCAAGGGTTCTCAACACCAAACTCTTGCAAAGGTTGCAATCCTACAGTATTGGCATTCGAGAAGGATTGTTATAGAAAGATCCTAAGAATAGGCTGGATGCAGAAGGTCACCAACAAGGAATTATATAGAAAGACACAGTCGAAAGAGAACCTACTGCAGGTTCTTCCTATACAGTGCAAGTTACAGGTATTCAGGCATATCTGCAGAATGAACAACAAATGGAAAATTAATACCCTGGTATTCATCGTTATGGATGGTTTGAACAGGAGAGGAAGAGCCCACAGAGAATGGGTAGATGATATAGTAGATGGATGCAGAGCTAGTCTACAGAAACTAAGCCACTCTGCACTGGACAGGGAAAGATGGAAGGAAATAGTGAAAGAGGCATCAGACACCAACAGGCGCTGAGCCCGTGGTTGTTGATGATGATGAGAAGTAGGATCCACTTCAAATTAAATTTTTATACTCCTCTTATTTGTCACCTAAGATACTGCAGTAGTCTGCAAATACCAACTGTCTACCAAGGCAGTAAGGAATCTCACCCTGAGGACAAGGCGTGGAGGCACACCTTCTGGAATACAATCCATTGTGCACATAGGAAACAATATTCCAAGCATCAGACAAGAGAAGCCAAAGTGACTTTGAGAGTTAATATTTTACACTTTAAATCTGACTTTTATATTTCAGGAGAGATCTCACGGAGGATACTGCATATATAGAATCCAGGGACAGAAGGAAATGGAGTGGTGCCAACAGGGCTTTTGCAGTGGTAAATAACGCAAAAATAAAAGACCAAGTATTGAAGAGATGGAAGAGAAATTGTACCTTTATATATAAAACAGTCCTGTGGCACCTTAGAGACACATTTATTAGTGGGTTTACCCCTGAAAGCTCATGGCCTAATAAATGTGTTAGTCTCCAAGGTGCTACAGGCCTGCTTGTGATTTGTGAAGCTACAGACTAACACAGCTAACCCTCTGTCTCTTATAGGAGTGACTATTAATTACGGAGCAAAGGACACTGATTTTTGGAAAAGTATGTGGGCAATTGCACACATGGGTTATCTTTATGGTCTCTGCAGATCTAATTTTAAAATTGGGGCATGTGGCTGGTAAGCAAGACACCACTTTAAAATGGAAATCTAAGGGGTTGTGTAAACTGCAATCTAACTGTGCCAGTTTTGTTTAGAGGATAACGAAAGATTTGAAAAGAAGAATATTGGCATTCGAAAGGAGTTGTTATAGAAAGATTCTGAGAATAGGCTGGATGCAGAAGGTCACCAACGAGGAATTATATAGAAAGATACAGACAAAAGAGAACCAGCTGCAGAAGGTTATGACACAGAAGCTACAACTATTTGGGCATATTTGCAGAATGAACGACGAATGAAGAATCTAGACCTTGGTATTCTGCATAATGGACGGTTTGAATAGGAGAGGCAGACCTCACAGAGAATGGGTAGATGATATAGTAGATTGGTGCGGAGCTAGTCTACAGAAACTAAGCCACTCTGCACTGGACAGGGAACCATGTTAAGGAATAGTGAGAGAGGCATCAGACACCAACAGCTGCTAAGCCCACGGTTATTGATGATGATGATGATTACATAATATCCTGCTAGAATGGTGCTGTCCTATCCTATACAAGAATAGCACAATTGTGTTTGAACTTGGTTTCGTCCAGCTGTATCTGACAAACAGGCATTTATCATGTTTTGGGAGGAGGGAATGTGGCAAGTGTGTTTATAATGGTTTCTGTTCGTGAAACCTCTTGATCACACTTATAATGAAACTTTATTTTTGGTTTAAGTCTTGCTTTCAAGTTATTTATATGTGCTTATTATCAGTTAGTTGACCAAAGCACTTAAAATTAAACTAAATAGATAAAAGTAAATTATGATGGATCCATGCTGTGCAGAGTATAAGTGGACTCTGCTGGGCTGTTATTAAAAACCAAGTAGAAGTACTTTTTGTGTGTTAAGCAAGCAAAGTGATACCTGATTCATTAATATTGCAGGTTGAACGTTGATGCCAAACAAGATAGAGAGGCAAATCAAATATTGAATGAGAGGAGGAAGCAAAATAGGACAGAAGAACTAGTCATGTTATTTGCACACTTTTTTCTTCAAATGACGAATTAGCATTTTTGGTTCAACAAAATATCAGAACTCTGTGTTCCAATCTTGCTGTGTTTATTATACAGTAAATATTTGTTCAGTTTGTCTATTCAGATAGCATATGTTTTTCTCACTTGTTAATTACATTTTTAATATACCCCAGAGTCCCTAATTTCCACTCTGATTACCTAAGAAGTAGCTAACACTCTGTGTAACTGCAGCTATTAACTTGACACGCATTAGGGAGAAGTATTTTTTATTCTTTACTATGGCAGCATAGCGATATTTGCTCTGCCTCCAAGAGCTATAACTGCACTATTTGCAATTATGTTAAATACCACTAGGAGATCATTTATCAAATTTAGTTTCTTATTTACTGTTATTCAGGAGTAAGCTTAAATATGTGATAATTCCTTGTGACCCTCCCAGGAATGTCTGTATTTCTCTGTGCAGGACTGGAGATAGTAAGGTTTCTGATCCACCAAAGATGGTAAAGTTGGGTCCATTCCCTCTGGGGCACCTGGTATTGGCCACTGTCGGCAGACAGGATACTGGGCTGGATGGACCTTTGGTCTGACCCAGTATGGCCGTTTTTATGATCACTTGAACTGTACAGAGCTGGGCCAGAGGGGCCCAGCAAGTGGGCGGGGCCAAGGTGGCACATGGACAGTGGGGTGTGGCTGGTTGCTGGTGGATGCTAGAGTCATAGGAGTGTGGGGCCCTGAAACCCTTGCTCACCTTGCCCTACAGCCGGGCCAGGAGCTATATGCTGGATGTAATGCCTAGGTGAAACGACCTTTTTGAAACTGTAAGTGGCTTCTGTGGCAGCATTTTGAGAGTATGTGATGCCTTGCTCTGTGTGGGCTCTGGGTATGTTCTCTTGCTCTCCCTAATGTCACCCTTTGTTGGTACAACTTCAATTGCAGCCCAGGTCAGGCATTGCTGGATATATAACTGTGCTGCTCAACCCTAATAGGAAACAACAGAGAGGTAGTAGTAGTTATGTAGCCAGAGAAAACCCTTCCTTTCATGCTGGAGGCAGAATAACCTTATATTCTCCCCAGTATTTGACATAGGAAAGCTTTAGAAAGCAAGTGGCTTTAGGAACTTCAGTGCATATAATAGCAGCACAACAAGGTAGGATTTTGCTCCACCACCAACTCCCTGTGTATTGCACTAGCAGCTTTACAGGCTGTTATGTGTTTATATTGCTGCAGTCTCCTGGGTAAAATGGCAAAACTAGTCATGTATGTGTGACCAATGGATGACCTATAGAGCTATGACACGTTTCTAACTACTTAGCCTATGATGAGCCGTGATACCACCCTGAATACCTTCCCATAGTGCTACAGCTGATGAAGACTCTCCCATAGTTTAAGCGAAGAGGCTGTCTTTCTGCTACAGAAGTCTTTGAGCTTTCTCCTTACTGAGGACCATAAAAACATGTGGCCACGACTGTACAGTCACAATGCTTTCTGTAAACATGCAGTGCATAAAGTTGGATGCGGCACGTCCTGTTCCGGAGGAAAAACTAGAGACGCGTCCCATTATGGTAATTTAATCTTTAACAGCAAAGAGAGCTGCTGTTCCGTCTTTAGTGTAAAGGGAGAGGTTTTGGTGAAAATCAATATTCAAGATGGGCAAGAATGCCCTGGGTCAGGAAATGAGTCTGAAACAGTTGCAAATCTTCCCTAAACTAATGACTTTAAATGACTATATATTGTGACGTCTTCAAGGCAGGAATGGTCTGACAGCTTATGCTTGTGCTTAGCACAATGGGCTCTTCTGCTCGATTGAGACTCTTGGTGCTACTCTAGTATAAAACACAATAACAACTGGTAGCAGGTAACAGAACAGCTTAGTTAACCATTACCCAATACAGGTGTTTAAAGATAAAGATTATAAACATTATTTTTGTAAATACACGTTCCTTTGCACCGTTTTCAAGAGAGAAGCATGAACAAGGAGGATCAGATAGGCCACCAAACTGCTGCTGGGGAACTTGGGTCTGATCCAAAGTCTATTGATTTTGAAGTCATTAACTTTAATGGAGCTTGGATTGGGCCCTTTATGGAGTGATGCAATTCCTTGGAAAGATCTTGCTGCCCCATTTAAGATCACAATAACACTGTGCACCTTGGAGACCTCAGAAACAAAACATACTGCAGCTGTTTGTAGTATGTTTAGGTATCATTTATATTTCTGTGGTAATTTCTAATGAAATACTTTGAATAAATAAAATTCTTCATCTTCTTTAGTGCTCTCAGTGACAATTTTCTGCAGCAGGCTGGATTGGGAGTGAATATTTGGGTGTCTTTCTTGCAGACGCTGGCTAATTGTTAGTCATGTCATTCTGCCCCCTGTACGCTAACTCTTAAGAACACCACAGCACAAGAAAACTGAATGTGTTTTCACAGTCAGAGCAAGGTACAGGATCTGGCTAGCTGGCTATAAATTGTGTTCATGTTTCCGGGTGTCAGGTTAGTGAGGGGTTAAATGAATCACCTGATCATTCTACATGTGGCTGTTATCCAGAGTATTATTTTGTAAAATACCAAATAATTATCCTGAATAATGAAGCTATTTTGGTTTCCACCAAATATGTTGCTTTGTTAAGCTTCACCATCTGGTCCTCGTCTCATCTGCATTTAACCTGTACCTCCTGTTTTGGCTCATCAGTTATAACTGATCTCGACAGTCCTAGCTTTAGTACATGAATCAGTCTTCAGGAGATATTTGAAACCATATGTTCCATACGCAGTTAGGAAATTCTAGTGGGAAGGGTTGTTTTAAGTGTTTTGCTTAATAATTATGGGAACTTGCAGAAGTGTTGATTTGTACCTGAAATGAAAACTCCAGATGTTTATGAAATTTTAACTAGGATTATCTTTAGGGATTGGCTATAAACCCTTACACCTCAAATCTGCCAGTTTCAATTCAGTTGAAGTCAATAGCAACCTAAACTCATTGCCCTCTGAAGGACAAAACTAGATAATCTGAGTGAAACAAATTAGTTTTCTTGGCCCATTATTCAGCGGAGGAGTGTCCACATTAGACGTGCCACCATTACAGTGGGCATGAATTGGTACCTTCTTTAAGAGTCCCAGAGAGTGTACAGTATTGAATGATCATGGAGATTAACCTGAATGTGGTGGATCCTCCAAGGTAGGGATGAAACAAAGAGTCTCTGTTTTGCCAGTAGAGTAAGAAGATATTGACTCCAGACCTAACGGGCATATTTATCAGCAGCAAATTCACAAGCAAGAGAAATCTGCAGGAAGGAGAGGAAGAATGATGCTTAGAGACACAGTGTAGTCTCACTAGATGTAACAATGGATCTGTTACTGGCTCCACCACTGACCTACTGCATTGTCTTAACAAGTCACTTCTCTTCTGGGTGCTTCTTTTTTCCCCTTCCAACTTTTATTTTTCTTGTCTATGGTGGAAATTGTTTGGGGAAGGAACGGCCTCTTACTATGTCTTTGCACAGCTCCCCGCGCAATGGAGATCTGATTGCAGTTCAGACCACTGGGTACAATCGTCTGGTTATAATAGCAACAATTTTGTGCTTGTGGCAAAAGAGCGGGTGCCACAATATTAGGGTCTTGCACAAACTTCCTGTGTGATCTTGGACAGATCCGTTTCTCTGTGCCTCAGTTTTGTACGAAGATGCAGATAATTCCCTCATTATGGGTCTGTGGAAGGCAAAATTGATTAACGTTTATAGAGCACAGTGGGCTTCTCTGATGGACAATGATATAACAGTATAAAATACTGAATTTATTTCCTATTTTATCACTGTTTTTCTTTCAAATGTACCTAAAATACCTACAATTTGAGTTATACATTCTTTCATTTCTCATTCTGTTACTTCAGGCATTGTCCAAAGTTTTCTTTGCACATTGAAAGACTTTTTACTGAGCAAAAGTACTCTTTCTTTTCTGTCTCTTTTCACTGCAGGTTGCTAATGTTCCTTTTAAGGCTGGCAAACTGGGGATGAAATATGATCATTACATCAATATGCAGTTTTACTATGCAGGTCTGCATTTAGATTGAAGCAAAATATGTGTAAATTACTTTGGGTTAACCCTGCTTTCCGTCTCACTACATCTAATAACTTGATGGTTTTATTTTTACATGGTAATTATCTTAATGTTAAGGCCTCTTTGTTCATACAGTATTAATATTTCACTTTTTTCTTCTTTACTGAAAATTATTCTGAAGATTGCAGACAAGGCAAAATATTCTAGTGCTGTCATTTGCTATGACTCATCTTGGTGTTGTCTTCGCTCTTGCTTTATAGATCTTGGCACGTTATCAGAGCCGGAGCTTTGATTTCTTTAATAATACATACTAAAAAGCAGTTCACTAACACATGCACAGTTGCAGTTATCAACTCACAGTTACTTTAAATAAAAGGGAATGTTCCTCCTTCACGTTATGAAGATGCAGCATTTTTATGTGTTGCCGTCTGCCTAGTCAGAGAGTATGTAGGAGGTTTGTTCATCATTCCAAGGGAGCTTGAATCACAACAGGGTATGTCTGTCTCACCAATGGGTCATAAGAGCTTTGTTCAGAGGCCACTAACATTTTGCTTTTTGATATCCTTTTGTATGCAAGGAAACCAGGGTTATTTACAAGCCCCAGAACAGTGCTGTCAGGTAGGGTCAGTAATATGAATTGGGTGAACTCAGGCACAGATAGGTTGTTGACTTGCCTGAGTTTGCAGAGTCAGAGTGAGGAACAGGATGCAGAAATTTTGACTCACTGTCCAGTGACCACACTACTGGATCATCGGTTTTTCCCTTGCAGTTATTTGATTGTTTCAGGAGCTGCAGGACATGCTGTGTTCTGGCCGTGCCTTTTCTATTTCCTCCTGCTGCTGGCATGGTTTTAGAGTGCTCACTTTTCTGGCATAGGGAAGGGCTGGAAAGGGCAGCCTGCTGCCCTGCTTTGTTGCCTTTAAAACCACCTAAGGATTCTCTTGTGTCTGGGGAATTTTCTGCTGCTCTGTCAAAGCAGTTCTCACAGCCACACTTGTTACGAAGTTATGTCAGAAAAGCTGAATATTGTAAGCAAATAAAGTAATGTCATAAATTGCTTAGCCATGAATATGGACTGACTTATCTACATAAACTCACCTCTGTCAAACCCTTCTTCAGTCTCTTGCTGGTCCCCTCTGTCACACCTTTCATTTCCACCCTGGAATTGCCTCCACCAATACAACTCCCTCACCTGTCTCTGATTTCCCACAGCCCCACCTTTAGGTTTCTTCCAATTTCACTTCCCTGTTTCTGGCTCTCCCACTCAAAATTCCCAATTACCCTTTGTTCAGGCCTCCCAACCTGTCTAATACAATCCAAACCAATGGAAATTTTGGTTATGTTCATATGAAGAAATGTTCATATATTCATATGTTCATATGGCACGTTGTAAGTAAATAAGTATGAATGAAATAACTTTATTAACCAGTATAGAAATGTGAATAGACATACACAGAAGCAGTATCACATTTCAACATTTTTAATGAGATGGATGAGCCTGAGACCCAGCAACAGATTATGCTGCACCCCCGTTATAAAATTTCATGCCTCCCACCAAGGGGGCCAGTCCCACATTTTGTGCACCCCTGCCCTATATCATGCATACAACAAGCTACCACCATAGACATATGGCTAGATTAACAATGCTCTGCTTCATAGTACTCAGGTTGGGGCTTGAGCTCGAGGTAGGTTATCTGTGGTTAGAGTCCTTGCACTGTGAGGTCTCTGTGATGAGAGGAAATTATACTCAGTTTATATTGTCTCCTAACTAGCTCTGCAGATTTCCATCAGCTACAATCATTACACTGAGATTGGATTGTGATGCTGGCAGACCATTTGCAATCTAAAGCCAAGGGCCCTGACAAATGCATAGCCGGAAACCGGTCGTATGTATTAGTATTGTTAAAACAAGTACTAGGTTTATGAAACTGTGGTCAGCGTTTCAATTTTATGACTTGCTCGTAAGTGACTGCATGTGTTAAGCTTGCTTAAGACATCAGTATATCATCATCATCATCATCATCGTCATCATCATCAATAAATGTGGGCTCAGCGCCCGTTGGTGTCTGATGCCACTCTCACTATTTCCTTCCATCTCTCCCTATCCAGTGCAGAGTGGTTTAGTTTCTGTAGATTAGCTCCACACCAATCTACTACATCATCCATCCATTCTCTGTGGGGTCTGCCTCTCCTATTCGAACCATCCATTATGCCGAATACTAGGGTCTTGATTTTTCATTCACCGTTATTCTGCAAATATGTCCAAATAGCTGTAGCTTCCATTTTATAACCTTCTGCAGCAGGTTCTCTTTTGGCTGTATCTTTCTATATAATTCCTCATTGGTGACCTTCTGCATCCATCCTATTCTCAGAATCTTTCTATTCCTTTCGAACACTAATATTCTTCTTTTCGAATCTTTCATTATCACCCATGTCTCACATCCATACAACATACTGCTGAATACACAAGTTTTCAAGATGCCCAACTTCATTCTTAAGCTAATTGCTTTTCTTTTCCAGATCTTACCCATCGCTTTCAAACTCGCTCTTGCTTTTGCTATTCTATTCGCTATTTCCTTCTTACAGTCTAGATCATACGTTATGTTGCTCCCCAGATATGTGAACTTCTCTACATTTTCTAGTTCAATACCATCAACACTGATCTTCCTTCCTATTTCCTTATCTCCAAGCACCATTGTTTTTGTTTTATCGATGTCCGTAATCAGTCCATACCGCTTCCCTTCTTCATTTAACGCCCACACCATTTTCGCTAGCTTTTCCTCATCTTCCTCAATAACTGTATCATCTGCGAACCTCAAGTTGTTAATTCTTTTCCCATGCACAGATATCCCTTCTACCTCTTCCTTGATCTTGTCCATCACTCTCTCCAGATGTGCAATGAAGATACTTGGTGATATTGGATCTCCTTGTCTTGTACCTCTACTTGTTTTAAACCAACTTCCCAACTCCCCGCATGTTCTCACCACTGCCTCCGCATTATCATTGATATCTTTCAACAACCATATCAGTCTGCTATCCACTCCATATGACTCCAACACTGCCCAAGTCACTTTCTGATCTATACTGTCAAAGCCTTTTGAAAATCGACAAAGCAAGTGTATACGTTTTTGTTCTTTCGTCGAGCTTTCTCCACTATCAGTCTTAGTGTCAATATCTGCTGTATGGTGCCTCTGTTTTTTCTGAACCCTGCTTGCTCATCTGCTATATGTTCTTCTCTCTGCGATCTTAATCTCTCAGTCAGTATCATCATCAGCACCTTACCTAGATGACTCGTTAGGGCAATTGTTCTGTAGGTCTTGCACTCCAATGTACTTCCTTTCTTGGGTATTGTCACTAGCACAGATCTTGTCCATTCCTTAGGTGCCTTCCCTTCTTTCCATGCTATATTATGTAGTCGGTGTATTTCCTGAATCATGCTTCCTCCACCGTATTTGATCATCTCTCCCGTGATCTTATCATTTCCAGGGCTCTTGTTGTTCTTTAGTTGTTTCACTGCTTTTTCTACTTCCTCCTTCGAAATATCAGTCTCGCTCTCGATGCTCGGGGGAGATATCTCTTTCAATTCTTCAATCAGTCTCTCTGAGACACTCAGGTCCAACTGTGCTTTGTATAGATTGGTGCAATATCTTGTCCATCGCTGCACAATCTTCTCCCTGTTCATGAGCACTTGTTCGTTCTCATCTTTGATCGCCATCTGCTTCAGTTGCCATTTCCTATAACTATTCCTAATTGTCTTATACACCTCCCTGGTCTGACATTCTCCATAATACCTCTCGATATCTTCACATTGCTCCTCTAACCATTTCTCCTTATCCTTTCTGTTTGCTTTCTTACCTCATTGCATTTCATCCTATCTGCTGTTCTGCCATGTCAGAAACATCTCTTCTGATCTTCAGCGCTCTTTTCTCTTGAGCCAACTTCAGTGTCTCTGGGTAATCCACTTCTTATTGATCTTTTCTTCTTCTGGAACAGTCTGCTCAATTGCCTCCTCTATAGCGATGGCTATCCCTGCAACTCTCTTATCTTGGTCTTTCTCTGCGCCAATATTCTTAATCCTCTCTTCGAGCACTGTTCTGTATGTATTCCCTGTTTCTTCCTCACATAGCCTCACCACATCTCTTATTTTCTTAAACTGTGTCTTACATTTTCTTTTGAGTTTTATCTTGATGTTTGTGATCATTAGACTGTGGTCTGAGTCTATAACCGCTCCTTGGAAAGTTTGGCACTGCTGTACTGATGTTATCCATCTTCTTCTTATCAAAATCATATCTATCATGTTCTTGGACTTCCCATCATTTGATTGCCACGTCCACTTCCTACAGTCCTTTTGTTGGAATCTTGTATTGCAAATCACCATCTCATGCTCTGTAGCACACTCTAACAGTTTCTCACCTCGTTCATTTTTTTCTCCATACCCAAACCTTCCCATGACTCTCTACCAACCTTCATTATCTGTTCCAACCTTCGTATTCCAATCTCCTCTGATGATCAACACATCTAAATACAACTTAGATGGGGCTACTATAAGGTGGGTGAACAACTGGCTGGATAACCGTACCCAGAGAGTAGTTATTAACGGTTTTCAATCCTGCTGGAAAAGTATAACTAGTGCGGTTCTGCAGGGGTCTGTTTTAGGACCGGTTCTGTTCAATATCTTCATTAACGATTTAGATATTGACATAGAAAGTACACTTATTAAGTTTGCAGATGATACCAAGCTGGGAGGGGTTGCAACTTATTTGGAGGATAGGGTCATAATTCAAAAGGATATGGATAAACTGGAGAAAAGGGCTGAGGTAAACAGGATGAAGTTTAATAAAGACAAATGCAAAGTGCTCCACTTTGGAAGGAACAATCAGTGTCACACATACAGAATGGGAAAGGACTGCCTAGGAATGAGTACAGCAGAAAGGAATCTAGGGGTTATAGTGGATCACAAGCTAAATATGAGTCAACAGTGTGATGCTGTTGCAAAAAAAGCAAACATGATTCTAGGATGCATTAACAGGTGTGTTGTGAACAAGACCCGAGAAGTCATTCTCCCGCTCTACTCTGCGCTGGTTAGGCCTCAGCTGGAGTATTGCGTCCAGTTCTGGGCACTGCAGTTCAGGAAGGATGTGGAGAAATTGGAGAGGGTCCAGAGGAGAGCAACGAGAATGATCAAAGGTCTACAGAACATGACCTATGAAGAAAGGCTGAAAGAATTGGGCTTCTTTAGTTTGGAAAAGAGAAGATTGAGGGGGGACATGATAGCAGTTTTCAGGTATCTAAAAGGGTGTCATAAGGCAGAGGGAGGGAACTTGTTCTTCCTTGCCTCTGAGGATAGAACAAGAGGCAATGGACTTAAATTGCAGCAGGGGAGGTTCAGGTTGGACATTAGGAAAAAGTTCCTAACTGTCAGGGTGATCAAACACTGGAATGAATTGCCAAGGAAGGTGGTAGAATCTCCATCACTGGAGATATTTAAGAAGAGGTTAGATAGATGGCTTTCAGAGATGGTCTAGAAAGTGCTTGGTCCTGCCATGAGGGCAGGGGGCTGGACTCGGTGGCCTCTCGAGGTCCCTTCCAGTCCTACTCTTCTATGATTCTATGATTCTATCTTTCTTTGGTATCTCCTCCACCATCTTTGTCAAGTCTTTATAGAATAGCTTAATCTCTTCCTCAGTACTGTCTGACGTGGGTGCATACACCTGAATGACTGAGATGTTGAATGGTTTTGCTTCGAATCGCACGACCATCATTCTTGCACTCACTGGTTTGTACCTAGTAATGCTCTTCTAGCTGTTTTGCGAAGAAGGAATCCAACTCCTGCTTCATGCTTTGTTTCGTTTCCTGACCAAATGACTTCGCAACTGCATATCTCTCCTGATCCTGTCCAACGCATCTCTGCCAGTCCAAGTATATCACATCGGTATCTCTCCATCTCCTTCTGAAGCAGCTCTAATCTTCCAGTTGCCCACAGCGTTCGGACGTTCCATGTTCCAATGGATAACATATGTGTTAGGTGTAATTCTCTTTCTGTAGCCAACTTATCGACCCAACCCCGCTCGCTCGATTGGTATCATGGGCCTTGTTTATCCAGGCGACGTCCGAGCCGGCATCTTTTAACATTTAGTTGTACTGGCATCAGATTTCGTTCATATTGTTGTTTGATGGTCAGCGAATCGACACACATCTGACCAACCCTCCTCCTTCATCCAGGCTTGGGACTGGCATGAAGCTCTCAGTGCTTTCATGGCGGAGTTTCAGAATATGAGGTAATATTTAAGTGTTTGCTCTGAAACCGAAACCCCCACAGTTGGGAGAGAAGCATTACCAAATGAGAAATTTGTTTGCAGGCAAAGGTTATCTCCTGCCCAACAAGAAAAAGCCCATAGACACCAGACAAAGTGCTATGGAACATCAGAGGATAAAAGACTTTGTTGATTGCTCCCCTACATCCATGAAAAGGAGATGTGCAGGGGTAATTATCCTGTTAGCTTGAACTCTGAGAAATGGGAATACAATTTTCTGACTGGAAGAAACTTCATGTCTAAGCAGCTTGGATTTGGGGATGGCAAGATTTCTAAATATAAGCATGGGATCCTTAGCTGCTTAACCTGGGTTAGCCCTAGAGGACATATACAGTAAAGTTCCCACACTGGTGAACTTCAGGTTCATGAATTCAATTGTTTGTGAGCCCAGGGCTCCAGGCAGGGAGCACCGGCAGCCACTGCCTCACTGGGACTCTGGGCAGGAGCGCCCACAGCTGGGGCTCAAGGCAGGGAGTGCTGGCGTCTGCAGCTTCCCTTTATCTGTGAAATTCAACATTCACGAGGGTTCGGAACACTGAACCCTCGCAAATGTTGAGACCCTACTGTACATATTGCAGCAGCTTCTGTTACCTCTTTGAACTTAAGACTGTGACTCACTTGTGTGTGTGTAGGTGCTTCAACTTTGTAAATAACATTCTTATTTATGTTTCTTAGTTAATAAATCTTTAGTTGGTTTATTATAGGTTTGGCTATAAGTGTTTTCTTTGGTGTAGGATCTAAGGAAGGACCTGGAGTAATAAATGACTGGTCCTTTGGGACTGGGAGAAACCCGATTACTAACGTGATTTTTTTTGTAAGAGACCATCTATCACAAAAGCAAAAATGCCTGGGTGACAAGATAGACTAGAGAATCAAAGGAAATTGTCTATGAGTCCCTTTTAAGACTACTATAGTGTTTAAGGAGTTTACACTTGATATTTGGTTGGTGAAATCTAAGTATAGAGCTCACTACCAGTTTTGGACATGTGCCCTTCTCAGCAGTCCACCTGTTCTTACTCTGAACTATTCCAGACAGCTTTATATGAATGCCTTTTTAAAAGAAATGATGCAATTAGCAGGTTTGTAACAGGTGGAATTTTTGTGGTTTGTGTTATGCAGTATGTCAGACAGATTGTCAAAACAGTGCCTTTGGCCTTAAAATCTATGAGCTGATAAAAGCTGCGTCTACACGTGCACGCTACTTTGAAGTAGCGGCACCAACTTCGACGTTAGGCGGCGAGATGTCGAAGTCGCTAACCTCATGAGGAGATAGGAATAGCGCCCTACTTCGACGTTCAACGTTGAAGTAGGGACCGTGTAGACAATCTGCGTCCCGCAACGTCGAAATTGCTGGGTCCTCTATGGCGGCCATCAGCTGGGGGGTTGAGAGATGCTCTCTCTCCAGCCCCTGCGGGGCTCTATGGTCACTGTGGGCAGCAGCCCTTAGCCCAGGGCTTCTGGCTGCTTCTGCGGCAGCTGGGGATCTATGCTGCAGGCACAGGGTCTACAACCAGTTGTCAGCTCTGTGTATCTTGTGTTGTTTAGTGCAACTGTGTCTGGGAGGGGCCCTTTAAGGGAGCGGCTTGCTGCTGAGTCCGCCCTGTGACCCTGTCTGCAGCTGTGCCTGGCATCCCTATTTCGATGTGTGCTACTTTGACGTGTAGACGTTCCCTCGCTGCGCCTATTTCGATGTTGGGCTGAGCAACGTCGAAGTTGAACATCGACGTTGCTGGCCCTGGAGGACGTGTAGACGTTATTCATCGAAATAGCCTATTTCGATGTCGCAACATCGAAATAAGCTATTTCGATGTTGGCTGCAAGTGTAGACGTAGCCAAAGGGTCAATAAAAAAAATTAGAGAGACTTAACAAGTGGGTACAAGGCAAAGGGAACAAGAAGCCAAAGATCTGACCCTAAAGGTCTACCGGAAACACTGGTGTTTTCAATACTCACTTCTAGAATTGCTTGAGATCATACTGGGGTAGTTGCTCTGGATCATAGCAAATACAGGAGTATTTATAGATAGATGTAAATAGTATGTAAGAAGAAAATTACAATCTTAAAGTAAAGCATAGCATTCCCTTCTGTTTTCCATGCTCATTTTTTATTTTTATGTTTGTATGTTTGGCAGATTTATTGGCTTTAATTTTTTGTAGAATCCAGATGATTTCCAGCATCCTGTTGAAAAATAAATGGATATCAAAGCTATTTTTGATCCAGCCAGTTAAAATAACTTTGTGGCACTGAAATACTACAAAAAGCCAGTGATGATTACTGATTGTCTGATCCAGCAATGAAATGCAGCTTTACAAAGAGCAAATTTGGAAACCCAAGTAGTTCTATTGTAAAAGGATTTGCCTGTTAAAGGATTTTTGTCTTAAAAGCAAAAATTATCATTTGCTGTGTAGCATGAAAAGGCAAAAAATAACCCAGATAGTGCCAGTGAACCTGCTGGCCTGTTTAAAAAGTTTTTAAAATTCAAGTAACATTCCTTTACTATGTTTTGCATTTTTTTAAAATAATTGGAATGCAATCCATATTCATTGTTTAAATCTCCGGTGTGTTTTTTCCCCAGGATTCTTTAGACTGATTGGTCCTGTAGCTCTCACTGACTATTATATGTAACTCTGCTCTTTCTTTTTATGATAGCAGAAAGTGGCCCATGTGTTGCACTGTGACTTAGAACATTAGCGTGTCTACTTGCTCCCAGAAGGGCAAGAGGTGAAAGAGCTTTGTACGTAGGCACTAAGCACAGAGCAGAACTGCCACAAGGGCTGGATTTCAGTTCTCATTTAGGCACCAAAACAAGTGACTGGATTTTCAGAAGAGCTTTTTTGGAACATTTGGCTACACGTTTCCCAGGGGCGGGAATCATATAAATCATAGAAAGGGGAGCTGGAAAAGATCTATCAGAACATCTAGATCTGCCCCTTCCCTTGGAAGGAATTCTAGTAATGTTTTAACTGGGGGAAAAAACCAAAGCTTTCATTTTGTAGAGGATGCAAGTTGTGTTCATAGTCTGCTCCCTTTCCTTTAGCTTGTCATCTATTAGAACTACAAAACTCCAGGCCCCCTGGGACCTTCAATCAGAAGGGGTACAGTGGTGTCAAGGGGAAGCATGTTATGTACATTTTCTGGGCCTGTTTTGCTGTCACTTGCACTGCATAGCATAGGAAGGATGTGTCTAAAATGTGTTTCTCCTTCATATGGAATATCTGTGTATCAGATTCTTTTTCCCCAGGTTCAACCTGTAATACTAAAATTGGCCTGTCTGTTCCTGTCTCTTGCTGAGCACCTCTTACAAAGTACTGTGTACCTCCCACTCCACCTGACGTCCCCGGGGAATCATGTTTCCTAGCATTTCATAAAAAACGTTGTATGCTTTATTGGAGCAGACCCTTAGCCTCTTATATGTACACTCTTTAGCCTTTTCTCTGATAGGCCCATTTTTCTGTGCTATCCTTTTAACTCTAATCAGTGGAGGGCAAGGAAGAATTGCAGGAATTAAAGATGGAAAATTCTTATTCAATCATTTTCCATGTCTTTTCTAATGCAAGATTGATCATAATAATGATTTCTTATAGTTGGCAAGTTTTGTAGCAGTTACATTGCTGTATTTTAAAAGTCTGTAGTGATGAAAAATAAGGCATAGGAGCTCTGATGTAAAATGAGACACAGCAGTACATTGGGTTACTGTAGGTTAAGCTTTCTTATGAGTTGTAATGTATTCTGACTTACTGAAACATGTCAATTGATATTAGAGATTTATAAGAATCCTTTTATTTTTAAATGATTATAAACCATTGAAAGTAGCCAGCCAGACAAGAAAGGACCCCGTCAATCTAGTGGCCAGATACCATGTTCTTTGATACCCATCTTAATTATGCCATGGCCGTACACCTCTGTGATTAAGTTGCATTATTTAAGGTCCTGCTATGCCAGCTTGACCAGCCTCATTCATTTCCTGTCTTCCTTCACACACATAGATCAACTTGACATCATCTCAATGGCTGAAACAACAATGATGCCTGAAGAAATCGAACTGGAGATGGCAAAGATCCAGCGGCTTCGGGAAGTCTTAGTCAGGAGAGAATCAGAGCTCAGGTTTATGTAAGTACTTGCTCTTCTGGGAAAATGCTAAGCAAAATTAATCAAAGTGAGAGTTTAGGGGTTATTTATCTGTTTGGCACTTTAAGAAAAAAGAGTGCCCAGTTTAGCTGAATGCTCGCAAACTATCACTGGTGTAATGCTTATAAGAAGCACATGGGATCTTCTTAGAGGGATAAGGCAAGAACGCCACGTTTATTAAGAATACGGTATCATTACATTATCTGCATATGCTATACAGTAGTGCCTTCGTTTACATGAGAGTTCCATTCCCACGCACCCTCACATAACTGGAATTTCACGTAATTTGAGGGGCAGCTTTTTCCCTGGCAGAACACAGGTTCTGCAGCTGGGGAAGCAGCAGGAGCACCTGGAGCTCCTTTTG
The DNA here is from genome assembly GCF_033958435.1 of Carettochelys insculpta. NCBI lineage: Eukaryota > Metazoa > Chordata > Testudines > Carettochelyidae > Carettochelys > Carettochelys insculpta. The sequence continues at coordinate 18,761,592 of NC_134152.1, forward strand.
AAAGGTATGTCCTGGGGTTGGTGGCAGCTGGGGAGGGTTAGGCCTGGTGATGGGCTGGGGCCATGGAAGAGGAGCAGGGGTGTTAAGCCTGGGGTAGGCTTGGGCTGCAGGGGGTTGGGAGGTGGTGAGCCAGGGTGAGAGGGTTGACCTAGATCCATGCATGGGTGGTGAGCTGGGCTGCAGGTGGTTTGAAACGGGGCTGCGTGCAGGGTGTTGAACCAGGGACGGGGGGCTTGAACCAGAGCTGTGCGTGGTGGTGGTGAGCCTCAGCCATGCACAGGATGTGGGTGTGTTGAGCTGGAGCCACATGCGGATGGAACCCAACCCCTTAGTGGTGCACGCATCTTTTATAGCTTTTAGTCCATAGTCCAGGTTCTGTCCCACTGCCCCAGGCACTATGAGTCACCAATCAATGGCAGATGGGTTTGATCCTCTCCCACTGCCTCGGGTTTCTGTGTGACTCATCACCTACAGATGGGACTTAATCTTCCTCTCTGGGTGAATCACTGCTCTAGAGTCCAGGTCTCATTGTTTTTCAGCCACCAAGTCTTTGTTGTCCAAACAGGCTGGCTCCAGAGGGTAACTTCCTAAGCATCCAAATTCACACTTCCAGATGCACCTCACACACACCCATTTGCACACAGAGACAGCACAAGGTTACAGGCTAATACAGCAGAGCCCATCCCTCAAAATGGAGTCTCAGGTACAATATGTAGTTAGATACAAAGTGGTACAAAGCTCCTATCCTATACAGGATAAAAGATACAGGATAATGCAGGGAAATACAAAGATACATGCAAAGATTCTACTAAAATACACCTATCTATTGAAGGTTGCTACACTGGGAAATGATTTTTGAAGTTGCAGTGGAAATCACATTTTTATCCAACATGTTTTGCAGAATTTACAACAAGGCTCTGTTGCTTACAAAGGGAAGCAGTGGAGCAATATTTCTGGCAGAGTCTGTTTTCACACCAGAGCTCACATCTTACGTGGGAGTGAGTGTGGTGTGAGGAAACAAGTAAATTCTACTAAAGTTTCACCGAAGACAGTGGGACCTACACATGAATACCTGAGGGGAGAATTAGCACTACTTACATAGGGCCTGGTCCTGCTAGTGTCAATTAGTGATTAAATTGATTTCTGTCACCTGAGAATCTGGCCCTTTTCTGGTCCCACCTACACACATTTTAAAAGGACAAGTATAACGTATGATCCCATAACCCTTACTCATGCAAGTCATCCCATTGGCTTCAATGCACCCTCATTCTCCTCTTTGATTCACTTGTGTGAGTGAAGCAGGGCTGGGCCTCCTATTTTTTACAACAAATCATGAAAACATTTTTTTTTTAATCCAGGTCTAGAAACCGTACTGTGCTAGTGAATTTCAGACCAGAGCAAATGCAGAGCTATAGCTTACAATGTTTTGGAAATAACAGCTCGCTGACAGACTCCTTTATAATACTGACTGAAGTGATACCGCTATAATAAATAAGAACAAGATTGATTTTGTCACACCTGCTTCTAGGTAATCAAGTAAATACTTGACAATCGGCTTCTACAGAGAGAGAGTCAAGTCAAGCAAAAGCCATGCCAGGGACATTGTGTTTCCCTTGACATTTTTTTATAGCAAACATTGCAAAGGGATTGAAATCAATTATCCTAGTGAAAGAGTACAACAGTAGATGTCTGTCTGCCTGTCAGTCAGACTTTCCTACATCCTCTCTCTCACTTGGTTTATTTTTTCTTTATTTCCAGACTGCCTTTTTCATTTCCCAGTGCTTGTGCTTATAATTGTTCTCAACACTATGTTCTCCTGTCACATGGCACAGTCAGCAAATTAACTGGAGATGGCAAAGATCTATGTAGATAACATTGAAAAGGGGACTTTGCCAGAACTGGTGCCATCTACATTGCTGTTCCTGTGTTATCCATTATCTGAATACACTCTGCGTAATAGCCAGGAGCACTCACGCAGCTGCCCACCTGCTAAAGTAGGACAGTTTCTCTGGGCGCATACCATCTGTGCCACTCCACATTGACTCTGGGATGTATTTCAAAATAGGGATGGTGATAACTTTTAAAGACGTGCGTGGTCTGGGATCAGGCTGTTTTGTGGGCTGCCTCCTGCTCATTTTCTCCCTACAGCTGATGAGAGCAACTAGAATACTCTTGCTGTTGGTTAATGAGATGAGAATCTGAGGCTGGCCTCAGCAACTTCTCTCCAACAAGAGCCTCCAGCTTTGGCAATTGTTCCATTTGATAGTCCCTGAGAGCACAGGACCAGTGAAATGTTGTGGATAGGCTGCAAAATGTCTCTGTTTAGTGTATTTCTTCTGATTTTTAAAAATCTTCCATTTTATTCCTGAAAATGAGAGTAATATTGCCAAAGTCTCCATAAGCCAAGTCAGCAGGGGTTCTGACAGCCACTCAGTATGGATAGCTCATGTGATCTGTGGTGGGTTTTATTTTTATAACCCAAACCCTGCTCGCCCACTGAAGCTAATGATACAACCAACTCCCATTAACTTCAGGGGATCCAGGTCTAAGTGTTGTAGAGGTTCCACAGAAGGGCTGGGCAATAATTTTAGATGAGGAGGGCACTCCAAAATTTTGGCAAGTAGTCACAGGCCACATTTTTCTATGGAGAGGGCCTGAGGTGGAGGTTGGGTACAGAAGGGACCTCAGGGTGGAGGACTGAGGTGCAGGAGAGGGTGTGAGGTCTGAGAAGGAGTTTGTTTGAAGGCGGGGGTTGTGACCTGGGGCAGGTGACTGGGGTGCTGGGTCCAGGAGGCGATACTGGTGCAGGAGAGGATTCTGACCTGGGGAGGGATGTTGGAGGTGGTGCAAGGCCTGGGAGGGAGTTGGGGTGAGGTGCCAGAAACAGGCTGTGACTGGGAGGCACTCACCTAAGCAGCTCCTGGCCAACAGCACTCTCTGGTGGGTTTCCCTACCCACCAGCAGTCCCAGACCACTGGCTGCTCCATGTAGGTCTCTACACTGGGTGGAGGGCTTCCAGTGCTGCCTCATCCCAAGCAAAATCTCTTAGCTCCTGTTGGCCAGAAACTGGCAGGGTTAGGTAGCGGTTGAGAGAGTTGTTTTGGTTGCAATGGAGACTAAAATTGTGACTTAGGTGCCTAAGCACTTTTGCGGATCAGTGCCACAATGCCTAAAGTTAGGAACCTAGCTGAGAGGCGTGATTTCCAGCCCTGGAGCTCTGACTGAAGGCAATAATTGTTGTGGGACCTGATCAGCTCCAAAAAAATTCACAGCACTTTTGGAGGTGTCTAAATAATGATTTAGGTGTTTAGCTTCAGACAGTAAAGTTTTAAAGGGCAGATCTCAATATTTTGCTCAAGGTCGAAGAGGAACTCAGCATCAGAGTCCGATTAAAGACTCAAAAATTTCTGTCCCTGAATCCTGAGCTCAGATCATTCCCATCTCCAAGGACCATTGAGGCTATGGGCAACCATGGGCTACATTTGAGCAGCTGGGGCTCCCAGTATTTACAAGCAGGATTTTTAGAAACACTCACCATAGGCCTAAATCTATATCCTTTCAAAGCCAATTGTAAAATTCCCATTGATTTCAAGGGATGAAGGGTGAGGCCATCCCTCTACTGTTACAGCAGTAGTCTCAAACACTCGTTTTCACCAGAGGCTTGTTTTGTTTTCATTTAACTACAGAACAATTCTGAGAAGAACCCAAAGGGTTAGAACGATTTTATCAGTTCTATTTTTATAGCAAATTCAAAGTCTGTAAACCACAATAATAGAAAGAAAAAAAATAATGAAATCTACTGTTAGGTATCTATTAAGTAACAAACAAAATGAAAACATTGTAGGTAACATTTTTACTGGAGAGACAATATCTATTTAAACACTTCGGCTACGTCTACGCTGCATTCCCCTTTTGGAGGGGGAATGCAAGTGAGGGAGATAAAAAATGCAAATGAAGCACTGATTTACAAATCTCATACTTCATTTGCACAATCTCACACAATTGTGTTTCGGGAAGAGGCTTTTCCAAAAAGAAAAACAGCCATGTAGACAGAGTTCCTTTGGAAAAAAAACCATTTTCAAAAGAACCCTTCTTTCTGAAACAAAATAGGAGGACGGATTCTTTCGAAAACGGGCTTTTTTCACAAAGGAATCCCATCTACATGGCTGCATTTGTTTTTGGAAAAGCCTCTTCTGGAAATGTGATCGTGCGAGAGTATGCAAATGAAGTACAAGATTTGTAAACCAGTGCTTCATTTGCCTTTTTGATCTCCCTCATTTGCATTCCTCCTCCGAAAGGCAAATGCAGTGTAGGCGTAACCTTTAAGTTAATTTTTCTTCTTTTAATTCCAAATCTATAACAAGCCTCTATTTTCTGAAAAAATTACTTTTGCCAAATATATCAGTTTTATCACTATTGCATCACAGGGGTTAGGAAGATCGCTCCATTTTATAACAGTTTAATGAGTTAATTAAATATCAATAGCTTTTATTTTACACGGATAGTTGAATGTAGTTAGACACATTTTGTAGTTTTGTTATTAAAAAACTGTCTTGGGTACTTTTCTCATTTAAACCTGAACTTTCAGAGCCATTGACTCCTGGGAGAATCAGCGGCAAACACATTTAATAATAGAAACTTGACTTTGCTCTTGGCAAGCTCATGGTCACTGGAGGGGAAGCAAATTAAAAGAGACTTTTCCATTTCAATATACAAAGCTTCTAAAATAAAACCAATCACCAGGAACCTGCTGCTCAGTCCCATCTCATTTCACCAAAGGCTGCAAAAATGGACAGCTCCCAGGGGAGTAATGGGATTAGAGTATTTGTCTGCATTGTTTTTCTCTTAAAGGCTATCAGATGCTGTTCCAGGAATTTCTCCATTACCTGATGTTCTCTGCACACAAGAAGGGCAACATATCTCAAGTGAAGTTCATCTTTGCCTGCTGGGCAGGCCTGGATGAGAAGGGAGTTTCTTAGGCTATTGGGCCACATCTCCTATTAGCTTGTCAGGGTTAGTTCCAAATGTAGGGTTATAATTACACATGTTCTTGAATCCATCACTTATGCTGCATGTCCAGTACTGCCATGGTACTCTCTGTCTTGGTGGTCACTCGATAACGAGTAGGACATCTTCATGTCACCCTCCTATTTGTGAATCCGTTGGTGGCTGACCAGCCTGATTCTGGAGCTGCAGGTCTTATCACACAAGAGGCGATGTTGGTAGCTGTTGGAGGAGCGCAGGGCAGTTTTTGCTGCTCTTTTCACCTTCTCCACTTCTCCTTGTCTGCTCTGTGGTGAGACCTCTCAGATTGTGCCAGCCCCTCACGGATTAGCACTCTCCACTGGGGACGGTCCTGGACAAGGTTCGCCCAAGTGTTGACACGGATACTGCACTTTTGCATGTGTGCCTTCAGCATGGCTTTATATCGCTTCCCTTGGACCCCAGTGCTCCTCCATCTTTCCTTGAACTCCAAAACCAGATCTGTTGTGGTATGTGCCAGGCAGCAGCATCTACCCCAGCCTAATCCAACTCCCACCAGGAGCTCTGCTTCCATCTCCATTCTTATTCTCTCCCTGATGCACACAAACCACCACCTTCTCCCTCAGCCAATCCTTCACCTGTCAAAGCATCACAATGGTTTAGAGAGCTGGGTGCTACAGGCTTTCTGCTTGTGGTTTAGTATCACCAGCATTGCCTCCCAGCTGCTCCATGCTGCCATCTCTTCCCTGTCCTGCTCTTTTCTCTCCTAGTGTACCCTAGCCTGTGGATCTGGTGGAAGGGTTTTCGCATCCCTCAGTGATTGTACCAAACCCTATCCCTTTATGTATTTTAGGAGCTTTTGTCTAACTTTTTTGTATTCATATTTCACTGTGAATAAAAATAGAGGACCAGATTTGCAGGTGATGTCAATCAGAGTAGCTCCAGCTCTACTGAAATCAGTGGAGGGATACAGATTTAGAGCCCCAGAGAAGATGACCCAAGCTCAGCAGAGGGAGCAACAATAACATTCACGTATGCTGGAGGTTTTATGTGGCTTAACAATAATATACATGCATTGCTTTTGATTGTCACAAGATTTACTGCAGCACATTTTTTTCCAATGCAATATGTGCTGCCAGGAACATAGGATGTTTGGTGAAGAGGAATTCTCTGGGTTAGCATAGTTTCTACAGGTTGAACCTCTATAGTCTGGCATTTCCTTGTTCAGCTACCTCGAGGACCCAACCAGATGTTAGCCAGATGTTCACATATCATAGATGTGGCTAAGTTTCCCTTGGTCCCATAAAATTTGTTTACAGCCATCAGTCCTGGCTCTCAGTGTTCTTTGTTGTCATTTAGCTGTAATTTATCCCTAAATGTCTTCTAGGAGCCCCGTAAGTGGAGGAAGGGTAGGTGATGCTGCTAGACGATACTGACCTCCTTTGGCTCGGCAAATTCTCTGGTTTGGCACTGGTCAGGTCCTGAGGGTGCCAGACTAGAGAGGTTCAACCTGTGGTAGAAAAGTGGTGATGTCTGGCTGCTCAGCAGTCAATTAGTATTCTCCATTTCTTCTTGTCTTCTGTGTGTAATCAGCAAGAAATGGTATGTGATGTCATGTTCAATGTAATGTTCCTTCAGGCAGTTCCTTGTTTATGAGCTCTGTGTCACGCATCTGCTATGTTGCATTTTCTTTTCTTCTCTCTGTGCATCATGAGTTGCAGTTGAAGTAAACTGTCCCGTCTTTGTTTTGGTTTACAGACAGATCTGCTTACTTTGAAAGTGAAGGTGCATGAATCCAACTCTAGTTATTACAGTTGGTGCTGTACTGAACCGTACTGGAAAAAATTACTGGCACTACTTCTAGGCCCCCGACACAAAATGACATGAATGACTAATGAAGCTTGTAGGAAAAGCTTCACTAAGGATAAAATGAAATATGTTGCTTCTGTGTCACTAGGCGAATGCCAGCAGGTTACATTATGACGCTTGGGCTACGTCTACACGTGCACCCTACATCGAAGTAGCTTATTTCGATGTTGCGACATTGAAATAGGCTATTTCGATGAATAACGTCTACACGTCCTCCAGGGCCGGCAACGTCGATGTTCAACTTCGACGTTGCGCAGCCCGACATTGAAATAGGCGCAGCGAGGGAACGTCTACACGTCAAAGTAGCACACATCGAAATAGGGATGCCAGGCACAGCTGCAGACAGGGTCAACGGGCGGACTAGCGCTTCCGGGGCAACAGCTAGCCGCTCCCTTAAAGGGCCCCTCCCACATACACTCAGCCTGCACAGCACGCGGTCTGACGAGCCATATAGGCACACAGACCCCGAGCGCCGCAGTCATGGACCCCCAGCAGCAGCAGCAGCAGCAGCAGCTAGAGGTCCACCCAGCCCTCCCGGCAGGAACAGGGCTTGCCCTGGCTCTTGTCATGTTGGGGGCAGCTGAGCACCTTCTTGCCCCAGGGGAGGACATGCCCCCAGGGCAGCAGGGCTCAGCCCCTCCCCCTGCAGCACCCTGCTCCACCCCCTGCCTCACACGCCGGCGGCTGTGGAGCTACCCCACCAGCACCGACTGGTGGGAGCGGCTGGTGCTTGGGGAGTGGGACGACGACCACTGGGTCCGCCACTTCAGGATGACCCGACAGACATTCCTGGAGCTGTGCCAGTGGCTCACCCCCGCACTCCGGCACCGGGACACTGCCATGCGGCGTGCCCTCCCTGTGGAGAAACGGGTCGGCATCGCTGTCTGGAAGCTGGCCACTCCGGACAGCTACCGATCCGTGGGGCAGCAGTTTGGTGTCGGAAAGGCCACCGTCGGGGCTGTCTTCATGGAGGTAAGAGAACCCACAGGGGGAGGCCAGGGCAGGCCAGGGGGGCCAGGGCAGAGCAGGGGGGCCAGGGCAGGGCAGGGCAGGGCAGGGCAGGGCAGGGCAGGGGGGGCCAGGGCAGGGCAGGGCAGGGTAGGGGAGCCAGGGCAGGGCAGGGCAGGGCAGAGCAGGGCAGGGGGGCCAGGGCAGGGCAGGGCAGGGTAGGGGAGCCAGGGCAGGGCAGGGCAGGGCAGAGCAGGGCAGGGGGGCCAGGGCAGGGCAGGGCAGGCCAGGGGGGCCAGGGCAGAGCAGGGCAGAGCAGGGGGGCCAGGGCAGAGCAGGGGGGCCAGGGCAGAGCAGGGCAGGCCAGGGGGGCCAGGGCAGAGCAGGGCAGAGCAGGGGGGCCAGGGCAGGGCAGGCCAGGGGGGCCAGGGCAGAGCAGGGCAGGGGGGCCAGGGCAGGGCAGGGCAGGCCAGGGGGGCCAGGGCAGAGCAGGGCAGAGCAGGGGGGCCAGGGCAGAGCAGGGCAGGCCAGGGGGACCAGGGCAGAGCAGGGCAGAGCAGGGGGGGCCAGGGCAGGGCCATGCACACCCTGCTCACCCCTCATTGGGGCTGTCCCATGTGCTTTCTCTGCAGGTCGTGCGTGCCATCAACTCCATGCTCCTGCACAGGCTCGTGAGGCTGGGGGACCCACGTGCCACTGTCGCCGCCTTTGCCACCCTGGGCTTCCCCAACTGCTTCGGGGCTCTGGATGGGACTCACATCCCCATCCGCGCCCCAGACCACAGTGGAGGCCGATACCTCAACCGGAAGGGCTACCATTCAGTCATCCTGCAGGCCTTGGTGGACAGCCGGGGACGGTTCCAGGACATTTACGTGGGCTGGCCTGGCAGCACCCACGACGCCCGGGTGTTCCGGAACTCGGGCCTGTGCCGCCGGCTGGAGGCGGGGACCTACATCCCCCAGTAGGAGATCCCTCTGGGGGACACCACCATGCCCTTCTGCATCATCGCGGATGCGGCCTACCCCCTCCGGCCGTGGCTCATGCGCCCCTACACGGGCCACCTCTCCGCCAGCCAGGAGCGCTTCAACGAGCGCCTGAACCGTGCGCGCCAGGTGGTGGAGCGCTCATTTGGCCGCCTCAAGGGACGATGGCGATGTCTCCTCACCCGCCTGGATGCCAGCCCCAACAACATCCCCCAGATTGTGAGTGCCTGCTGCGCCCTGCACAACCTCGTGGAGAGCAAGGGGGAGAGCTTTCTTCAGGGCTGGGCCGCCGAGGCCGGCAGGGCACACCTCCAGCCACCTGCTGCCCCCAGTCGGCAGGTGGACCCAGAGGGGACCTGGGTCCGGGAGGCCCTGCGGGCCCACTTCAACGACCAGGCCGCGGGGTGAACTCTGCCCAGGCCCCCTAATGCCCGCCCCTTCCTCCCCCACACTCCTGCCCCAACGCCCACACCATGGAGCACCCCACCGCCCCCCCCCACTTGTCCAGGAGAAATGACAGCACGAACTTGTGGGTGAACGTAAATGTTTTTTTTGTCCTCACGAATTTTTTTTTTTTTTAAATAAAAAAATATATATATATGAAACAGAAACCAAAAAGGAGGGACAAACATTCAACAAAACCAAGATGGGCACAAATAAAACTATGTACAACAATAAAAATGAAAGCACTGTGCGCCATCAAAAGAAGAACAAAAAGCAGGGAGGAGAACGGGGAGAACTATGTACAGGGGGGGACGGGGCAAACAGGGGAAACACCCACACCACCCACCCAGTCCCCAAAGTCTGTCCAACAAGGGGGGGGGCCACGTCCCGGGCCCCTCGCCCCTACAGCCCAGCAGTGGGCGTGCCCGGCCGGGAGCTCCGCCGGGCCTGCAGTCTGGTGCGCGGCTGGGTGGGAGCAGGCTCCACCGGAAGGTAGCGGCGCCGGCGAATCTCGGGTGGCTCCAGGGGTCCCTCGGCGCGGTGGCCCTCGCGGGGAGGTGGTGGGGCGACGGCGGACGGCCCGGCGACGGCTGGAGCAGCCGGTGGTGGGGCTGCAGGAGCGGGCATGGCGGGCGGTGGCGCGGCTGGCGTGGCATGGGGGGCCAGGGAATCAATCAGCCGATTGATGGTATCCAGAAAGGCCCCCCATGCCTCTCTGCGCCAGGCCAGCGCCTGCTCCTGCAGCCGGAGGTGCTGCTCCGAGACCTCCAGCTGCCGGCGGAGGATGGCCAGCAGCTGGGGGTCTGTGGCCGCCGCCGGTAGCAGGCGCGGGGTCCGCCGTCTGGCCCTCCGCGGGGCCGGTGGTTCCTCGGCCGAGGGGCTGCCCTGGAGCGAGGGTCCCGGAGGGGTCTCCGGGACGACCGATGCCTCGCCGGCGCTCTCTTCCGGTCCTTCGGATGGTGCAGGTGCAGGTGCAGGACACAGGAGAGGAGCGGGGGGAAGAAGAATGGAGACAGGTGTTAGTGTGGGCCCCGAGCCGTGGCCTTTGTCCCCCCCGTCCTGTGCTGCAGGTTCCCCATCCCAGTCCCCGGGAGATGCTGCTGTGATGGATGGGGTTCAGGGGTCCCCCTGCCCTGCAGCCCGTCCCCTGGTGGGAGTGACTCTCACTTCACCCCACAGGGTCTGAGAGCAGGAGAGCTTTCTTAGGCCACAGATGGCCAGTTTCTGGCAGGAGTGACAGCACCAGCTGTCGGAAGAGACAGTCCTTCCAACCCGTCGTGGGGAGAAGACCCCAAGGGGGGCCCCTCTGGGATGCAGCTTTCCCCCTCCTCTGGCTGGCTGCCTACCAGCTCTCCCTTCCCCTAGCCTCTACCTGTGGCCCCCGCCCTCGCCCCCCAATTCCAAGCCAGCTCGGCTCCTCCCTCCTGTTTGTTCAGGGCAGAGGTGTCACCTGCCAGCTGTAGCGCCAGGATCCTCCTTTGGCCCTGGGAGCTCCTCGGCTCGGATGGCTCATATGTAGCCTGAGTCTCCCTTTGGCACTCCCCCCACTCCATCGCATGCTGCTGCTGCGGGGTGTCCCACCCCCTCCGCCCGGGGGCCCCTTGAGGTTCCGCTCCCCCCTGGCCCGGGGATGGGGCATGGCACTGTCATGCAGGGTGGCGGGGGGCAGGGGCTGATGGCTGCAGTGCTGTGAGGGCCATGGCCCTGGTGTCCTTGGGGCCATGGCCATGTGAGCGTGTGGGGGGCCCTGGACACATCTCTGTTCCCCCTGCCCCTCAAGCCCCAGGGTGTCCACCAGAGAGGGGTACCTACCTGTGGGTCCGCTCCCACGGTCCGGAGATCCCCGGGGGTCGGAGGCCCTGCTGCTGCTCCGGGATGGCAGGAGGAGGATCTTCAGGCTGGAAGAAATTTTTTCAGTCATTTAAATTGTTGATATTTTGAATAGGGAAAAAAAGACAAACGTCAAGCAAAATGCAATAATTTCCTGCCCAATCACAGAACTGATTGAAATATTTTGAATTTTTAAAAAGGAGGAATGAAAAGAATGCCTATGAAAATATTTGCTTTGTTCATTTACCACTTCAGTGACTCTGGAATGCATTGAGGCAGGGTGACAAAAACCAAATAGGAAGAAGGGGCTTTCGAAGTCCGGGAGGGGAGAAGAGGAGGGGCTTTTGAAAGGCCCCTGTCTACACGGGCAGCATGTTTTCCAAAAGCGGCACTTGAATCACGTGCGGCTGCCATTATACTAATGAGGCGCTGCATATTCATTGCAGCACCTCATTATCATTTTCCAAACTGCCTCATTAACATGCCCCTTCTGAAAGGAAGGGTGTTGTATAGACATAGCAAAGATGTCCATTACTCCTGGATCTAGTTCTGAAAACAGCAAAGGGAGTTATATAATTGGTAGCTGCCATCAAACCCAGGAGAGCCAGCAAGATGATTACTTCCAGGATGGGCAATCTCAAATTTGCAAAACCACTTTCGCTATGTTTGGTAACCTGCCCTCCAGAAAAAAAACTTTCCCTGCTTCTGAGCCCAGTACAGAACCCATAAATAAAAGGATTTGTCTGAGGTGGCCAGAGAGTCAAACTTTTGACACTGAGATGCAGAACCAGATCTGCACAAATGGAGATTGTAAACATGATGTGGAGTGACACGTCCTCATGTGAAGCAGACATTTGTAACCAATCATCCAAAAAAGGGTAAACAAAACTACCCGGTTTTCTCAGTTGTGTGGCTACCACACAAAGGCAGTTTGAAAAGATTTGTTCATACAATTGACGGGCCAGACAAGTGTACCTTGCACTAGGAATGGTTCCCACCACCACAAAACGCAGATATTTTCAATACTGTGCCTGACAGAGATACAAAAATTAATGTTCTTTAAATCAGGAGTAGTGAACCCATCCACAGCTGAAAACAAAGAAATTATGAAGGCCAGGGTTAGCATAGAAAACCAGAACTTCTAGACATACCTATCCAATTTTCCAAGATCCAAAATTTAACAGAGATTCCCTATCATGTTTATGTATCTGTGAAGTAGGAAGATATGTGCATTATTTTTACAAATATCATATGCCTCTCAGATTAGCTGCTTGATCATCTCCTGCCTGCCTGCATATCTAATTTGCATATGGAGTTACCCACACAAATGAAGGCACAAATACAGGTTTTGTAGCTGCAGCATACATATGTATGCATGTGTGAGCGTTTGGCACCTGTTATTTTCAAGGACACTCATTGATTTCACCTTGGAAAATTTGCCATTGAAATAACTCAGTCAAGGGAAAAATTCAAATTAAAATGATGGTGCAAGACAAGCACTATTCCTTTTGTCAAGTATTGGAGGGGTAGCCGTGTTAGTCTGGATCTGTAACAGCAATGAAGGGTCCTGTGGCACCTTATAGACTAACAGAAAAGTATCTGATGAAGTGAGTCTGTGCTCACGAAAGCTCATGCTCAAAACTTTTCTGTTAGTCTATAAGGTGCCACAGGACCCTTCATTGCTATTCCTTTTGTGTTGACCTTCAGGAGCTTTCTTCTGAAAGAGCTGAAAGTCTCCCAAAGGGAGGGCAGAATCACAGTTTAATGTGATGTGATGCAATCAGTGTATTTCCATTTCATACACTAAGCAGAAGATAAATATCTATTCCTAAACTAGTGTTGACCTAGTGTTTCACTAGAATGAACTAGCTGAGGACAGATCTACACTAGGAAACTAATATCAGAGAAGTAGCCGAATTAGTCTGTATCTTCAAAAACAACAGGATGTCTTGTGGCACCTTATAGATCAACAGAAATTTTGAAGCCTAAACTTTTGTGGGCAAAGACCCACTTTTGATTTCAGATATACAGTTCTAGCTATGGCAATTGTGTAGCTATAATGGACTTATCTGAAATCGACTTACCTGGTCATCTTCACTGAGGAAAGGCGAAGGGAGAGTTTCTCTAGTCAACCTCCCTTTCTTCTCGCATCTTGATGTTGACTCCTGATAGGTTGCTTTTGCGCATCCCTACCAGATATGCAAAATCGAACCCTGGAAGATTGACCCTGAATGAGCCAATCTTCCAGGGTAGTGTAGACATAGCCTCAATCAGTCTGGTTTCCTGACAGCACAGAATTCAGGTTGTAGCCCCAGTCCTGAATTAGTTCTTTTTGCTACTGTTAAGCATTCATCTTCTGCTGGTCTCTTGAATTAATGGAGAAAAGGCTTGAGCTGCAGGGATTTTTTTTACCTGTATTCAAAACTGTGCTGGGGTATTACAATGTTGAGGTGTGTCCTCAGGGTGGTGGACTGAGGAAGCCCTCCGGGGAGTGATCTTGAGGTGTTGCACCGAATGATATGGAATAAGGTGCCATGGACCAACAGTACCCAGGAGAAGGGAAACTCTGATTCCAAATCAGGGCAGACTGAGCTCGCTACGTTTTTTTTAGGCACATCAGTCTAGGAGAGGGTAACGCTGATTTCACACCTGCACTCTCTTTCCCCCCAGTGTCCATGTCATGGTTCTTGTGCCTGTGCATGATGATAGGTGAGAGAAGAGGGGATGGGGTGGGAACTCATAAGACAGCTTCACCGTAATCCAGTCAGATGTGAAGGTATCTCTCTGAAGGAGAGAAACCCAAAACTGCACTATTATTAACGATTATTTATCAAGTGTCATCAATATACATAGAAACAGAGAGGAAGCCGTGCTAGTCTATACACTAGCAAAACAAAAAGCAGTCAAGCAGCACTTTAAAGACTAGCAAAATAGTTTATTAGGTGAGCTTTCGTGGGACAGAGCCACTTCTTCAGACCATAGCCAGACCAGAACAGACTCAATATTTAAGACACAGAGAACCAAAAACAGTGAATATCTTTACACAGCATACAGCCTAACGCAGACAAGCCAAACATGCTAACCATATGCTGCACTACTAGACGGATTCATGCTTCAGTTTATTGTTAGTCTCAGAAGCATGTTAACACTCATAACTACAGTTACGGTAGATATGAACTGGAGAAGCACAGAAATTGATGGATTAATCAAAATAAAGCATGTTCGAATTGCAGGGAAACATCTAAAAGAGCCCATCACAAGATTTGGATTGGGCTTCATTTTGATAAATAGCCAAAAATATGGATGTTCTTCCAAGCTTATCTAAAGCACCTGTGCCCCCACTTCGCACAATTTTGTAATCCTCCCTCCCCAGTTCCCCCACACTGTCTCTGTCCCAGAAGATTCCATGTCTCCCTCATTCCATCCTTATTCTCCAGCCAACACTATGCTCCTAGCAAGACTGCTTGTCTCTTTCTGGTGGAAAGCCTTCTGACAGATGGAGGCTGCTATCTACTTCTAGTGATGAGTCTCCTCTTACATTCAGGCAGAACTTCCCTCCCGGCATATCAGCATAATCCATAGATCAGCTGGCTGGCTCACTCCCCAGCCCTGCCGTAGAAATTCAAATACTATTATTACTATTACAGGAATGTGGGGAAGGAGTGCTCTATTACTGTGTGCAGATACATGGAAAAAGGGACAGTTCCTGGGACCGAATCAAAATGAACAGGACCCAATTCTCATGGAAGCTAACACACTGGTGTGCACTGAAGACTATGTCTAAGATTTTCAAAGGGGTTAACACTTCCATTCAAAATTTTGTAGGTACCGGCAAATTAAAAAAGGTTGAAAAGCACTGCACTAAAGCATCTATACATCATTCTGGTAGTGTAAAGAAGCTTTAGACTGGACTATTTAAGGCTTTGTGCTGACAGAGTAGTGGAAAAGGCTTTAATGTAAGTGAGAACTTGTCTGTCTTCCCAAACTGTGTTGAAAGGTGATCTCAGGGAGCAGTGCTGGTCCACAGACTGGTCATTGAGGACCACTGTGCTAGAACATCTAGAAGCTTCCTAGATGGTAATAATCTTGTCATGTCTTCCTTCATCTATTTTGTATTGTTCCAGGACATTTACATGTCCAGAATTTTAAATCTTGCAAATATTGCTATTTATTTGTTCTCTAAAACTATTTCAGCTTCAATAAGTTATGAGTTTCTAGGTGGTATTCTTTTGTGACCTGACCTATTCACTGCTACACATTTCCTTTTCTTTTCCCTCTTTTTTACTCTGTGTCCCAATCTTTGTTCTCCATTTCTACACATCTCCTCTCTCTCTTCCCCACACTTGGACAAATATGCTGGACCTGGGCTCCTAGTCACGCTTTAAATGTGTTTGGTCAGAGTTTTGCCAGGTAACAGAATAAATCGGTGGATGTCTTTTTTTTTCAAATATGGGTGAATGGAGATCTCTGAAAAGGATACATTTAAGTTACAATTTTCTTTAATTATATTGAGCAAGATGATGCATTCTGGAATGTTATTATTTGTGTTTCCAGCAAGTATCTTTTTATTTTTAAATGTGCAATGACTATGATAAATGGAGTAGGATAAATGTGTTATCAGCAAAGGAGTTAAAGAATTGCAGACACTATGTTTATGTTGCAGGATGCCTGTATCCTTAAAAAAGGAACAGCATAAAAGGCAGAAATCTTATTATTTGTAATGAGCTGATGAGGTAAACAATTATTAAGAAATCTGTATGCTGAATTTGTGATAGGGTTATTATGCACCTGTAGAATAGGAACTGGAGCATTGTCTAGTAGCTAGAACAAAAGACTGAGAGCCAGAAGCTCTGGATTTTATCCCTAACCCTGCCCCTAACTTGTTTAATCTCTTTGGAACAAATCTTGTGCCAAAATTAAAAAAAAAGTTATTAATTTGGGGTGCTTCTCTTTTTGAGAACACAGCTGCAGATACCTTGGGATTCAGCTTCAGAAGTATGTTGAATAGTTCATCTCCATATATGCCAAGATTCTCTCTAATAGCTTTAATATCCCTATATAATGGTATTTTAACTATAGTGCCCTGCTTTTGCTCATAAACATATAATAGATTTTTTTTTTTTAAATTTAAAAGCAAATGATTATAGGAAATAATGAAATAATTCCAGTCAATTTCTAAGAGGGTAATTCATTGAAATGATACATTGGTAAATAGAAAAATCATAAAAAGGAGTCATTTCTGGTTTTTGTTAGATCATCTGCAGCTGCAGGCACAAAATGATTGTTTAAATAAATGGAAGGGTGAAAACAATTGGAATAAAGTACAGCCATTGTTTCCAACAAAAGGAAGAGGGAAGAAGAATGATTATGATCAGCATGCAGAAAAATTTTGGAAAGGAAATAGTATTGACAGGCCAATGCAAAACAGCACAACTTCTTTTATCCAATGTGTTTTATTGAATTTTACAACTGGGCATAGCAGTGACGTAAATTAGTGGTTATCACTTGATGGATGATGCACTAATGGTTGGTTCCCTACAGGGGAAAAAAGTGTTTTCATCAGACTATAAGTGTTCACTGTTTGATTTTTTTCTCATTAAAAGAGAAACTGGTATTTCATAAATAGGTGAAAGTTCAGTTCAGCTGATAAATGGGACTCTGCATATCTTCAATGGATGGATGAATACTTTACAACCAAATGCATTATGGGTGAGCTATCACTCAAAGATCAGCCAGCCAACTCCAGACCCTTCACAAAAGGATATTTTGTGATGTCATTCATCATTGTCGGACTGGGTCTGTCAGTTTCTGATATTATCCCAAATAACGGAGAATTTATTTGTTAATGGATGATAAATCCCATAACTGGTTTCTAAATAAACCATTAATAGATAATTAAATGATTGAAGAGCTATTGATATAGTTGTGAAGGCTGATTAACTCTTCGTTGAAATGATATCTTTTCTACCAGGAAGAAAAGCCTGGTTCCTGGGATATTGCTTTCTGTGCAGAGACAAAAGTAATATCTGACAACACTGGTTGTCTGCCAAATTATTGATAAGAACTAAGGGCTCATCCACAATCCATTGAAATTATAGAATCATTGGACTGAGAGGAACCTCAAGAAGTCATCAAGTCCAGTCCCCTGTACTCATAGCTTAGGACAGGGGTGAGCAATAATTTTTGATGGGGTCCACTCCAAGAATTTGGAAAGTGGTCAAGGGCTGCACTGTTCCATGATATTAATGAAGTGAGTGTAGGGTCTGAGAGGGAGGTTGTGTGCAGAAGGAAGAAGGGATTGAGGTGCGGAGTCTGAGAGAGAGTTTGGTTGTAGGAGGCAGTTGTGACCTGGGGCACGTGAGTGCATTGCAGGGATTTGGGCTGTGACTTAGGGCATGGGGGGTTGTGACTTGGGGCAGGGAATTGGGGTGTAGGGAAGTGTTCTCTCTTTTTTTTTTGCATTTTCAGGGTATAATAAATTTTGTAATGTGCACCAAGGAATGTGTGAATGTGCACCACCAATAGAAATACCTGTTGCTGGCTGTGGGCAGTTATGGGTGCTCTTTTCATCAGCTGAATGGTGCCGGAATCTCTCCTGGGTGGTCTCCCAGGCACACCTCTTACAGGGAACACTGGTGCAGGTCTGGGCGGGGGTATGGGTGCAGGAGGAGGGGCAGAGGGTATGGATAAGGGAGGGGCACAGGGTTTTGGTTATGTGAAGCATGGGTGCAGGGAAAGGGGAAGGGTTTGGGTTATGTGGGGAGGGGTAGGAGGTAGAGGATTGAGAGGAAGGAGGGCTGGGGTCCCAGAGGCAGGTTCTGGTTGGCAGACTTCCTTGTGTGGCTCTCAGCCAGCAGCCCAGCAAGATTCTGAGGCAGGGGCCCTGTGCTGTCTCAATAGCCATGAGCCTGAAGACTGAGTTGGGAGGGGTGCTTCACACGCTGCCTGTGCTTGAAATGGGAAACTCCCATTGGCTGTTTTCTGGTTTTTTAATGCTGTGATGCTAAGTGGAATCCAGGAAACATTTTAAGATTTTGTTGATACCAATATTGTAAAATAGCAACAAATCTGACCAGATATGCCATGTGAGGTATCTATGAAAATGTTATGATTTGCTAAGGATGGTGAACTTGTTTATATGTTTGTATCACCTTTGTGAGTTATAGATATGTGTGGGTATATCTGAACCTCAAAACTTGTGCTGTGTTTCTGGGTGATGCCCCAGACAGATTGGCATCAGCACTGCCTACCCTGTTTGATGGCCCATTGAGGGTCATCAGCTATATAATGAACACCTTGAAGGAAGCTAATGGTTCTGAGGTTGCTTTAGCTACTTCTGCAAGTACCCTACTGTGAATCTCACTATTTCCTGCTGACTTGAATACAGATAACTTATCTAAATATTATTTATTCTTTCCCTATTTTGGCTCTTGTTCTTTCCCATTTGTTGTTAATATTAATTGTTATGTTTCTGGTCACAGTTAATCTTTTTAGTGATATATGAAGCCGAACAGGTAGTAAATATCTCTGTCCTCTTCGTGTTGTTTACTTGATTATTAGCAATTCTTCCCTGCTAAATAGTTGGCCTACATTTGCCTTCATCTTTCTCTTGCTCCTAGTATAATTAGAGAACCTCTTCTTATTTCCTGTACTGGCTCTTGTTCAGTGCTTTCGCTTTAACTTGTCCCTATGTGATTATCAAACACCACTGCCCTCACCTCTGTCAAACATCTGTGATAACTGAATTACAACAACAAGAAGTCCTGTGGCACCTTATAGACTAACAGATATTCTGGAGCATAAGCTTTCGTGGGCAAAGACCCGCTTCATCATCTGATGCATCTGATGAAGCGGGTCTTTGCCCACGAAAGCTTATGCTCCAGAATATCTGTTAGTCTATAAGGTGCACAGGACTTCTTGTTGTTCTTGAAGATACAGACGAACTCAGCTACCTCTCTGGTACTTGAATTACAGTACTATTTCAAAGTACCAGTACACTGTTTTTCCCCAGGCACCTCCAGGATCACACAGAGCTTTTAAATAGAAGAGATAATTCCATTTGCTTTAATACTTGAAGTTAATCATAGGACTTCTGATTTGGAATCTCGCCAGCCAGTCAGGGCTAGTCAGCAAACTGTTACGTTAATTGCAGGCTCTGTGTGTTCACATCTAAGCATCACCAGGTGTTGAGCTGAATAACATGATAAACACTTACAATGACTCAGATAACACGTACTATATTCTCTATTAGCTGTTATTTAGGAATTCATAGCTTTATAATTAGAAGCTTCAGGAATCCGGGGGGGATCTGCAATGTACAGACCTGTTTGTTTTAGAAAAGAGACGCCGATAACCTTTCCGTATCAGTGCATGGATCTCAGTTACTCCCCTATTTAGTCAGAAGTTTCATTCCCCAAACATCTTTACACAAAAACCCCATTCCGTGTTTCCAGTGCATACAAACAGGTGTTAAATATAGACAAAGCCAAGTTCTGTAACTCTCCTAGGCTAGTGTTTTTCAAGGCGTGGTACGCGTGCCTTGGGGGGAATGCAAGAAAAGGCTAGTGGGTGCACACGCTGTGTGGCTCTTTAAGCAATAAAACGCTCGGAACCGTGAGAGCGCTGTGGGCTGCTCTGTGCATGCGTCACTCTCTAGCACATTGAGCGAGAGGCATGTGGCAGGGGCAATGGTGGCAGTGGCTCTGGTGAGTTGCTGGCATTAGATTACAGAGCAGGGGGGGGCATGCCTGGCTCTGTAGCAGCCGATCCCTTCTCCCCTCCTCCAGAGCCAGGCAGCCCCAGCCCTCCCCATGCCCCACTTTAACCCAACCCCCACTCCTCCAGAGCCAGGTATGTCCTCCCCTCCCCGGCTGTAAATCTAATGCCGGCGACTCACCAGAGCTGCCGCTGCCGCCGCCGCCATCACCGCCGCCACACGCCTCTGCCTCCAAGCACAAGAGGAGGAAGAGCGCACAGAGCAACACCCAGAGTTCTTGTGGCCCCGAGTATTTTAGTGCCCAAAGAGCCGCATGGTGCTTGTAACCCTGTGGATTTTCTTCATGTAGCTCTTCGGGTATGTCTACCAGGCCTTGAGAAACACTGCTATAGGCAATTTCTGCCAACCAACCAGTTACAATTAAGTTGTTTAAACAAATGTGTTGCAATGATAGAAAAAAATGTTGTGTGTCTGAAAAATGGGGGTGCCCGGGGGGTACTTATCATTTTTAAAGGGCATACTTTATACAAAAAGGTTGAGGAACACTGTCCTAGGCCAACCCAACCTCTCCCTCCAGTCCGCCTGACGGATCAGGAGGAATCACATCATCAATCTCCCCATCACCCAAACTGCTCCTGGCCATTTCTGAGTGTAGACAGTTCTGCTACTCCCCTTTGAGTTCAATTATATTCTTGCTTTAAGTCCCAGGAGTTTCTTTCACCCAAGCCTGCTGACGTGTGTGTGTGTGTGTGTGTGTTTACGTGTGCGTGCACAAAGAGGTCAGTTCCCCTAGGGCCTGGTGATTCAAAAGGGCCTGGGGCTCCTGCTCGCCGCTGCCACTACAGCAATGGCAGACGGAGCCCCGGGCCCTATAAATTGCTGCCTGGGGTTGTGGGGGCGGGAGGAGGGTGCGTGTGGTGTGGCACAGCACACTGCAGGCGATTCTGAAAGTGGGCTGGCCCAGCCCTGCCCCTTCTGCCTGCAGCTCCTGTCCCTTCCGGGAGTGTGGTGCCCAAACACCAGCCCCCACAGTTTGCTTGGCAATTCTGTCGCTTCCCCCCACCCTCACCGA
Organism: Carettochelys insculpta; assembly: GCF_033958435.1. Taxonomy (NCBI): domain Eukaryota; kingdom Metazoa; phylum Chordata; order Testudines; family Carettochelyidae; genus Carettochelys; species Carettochelys insculpta. The sequence continues at coordinate 18,782,437 of NC_134152.1, forward strand.
TGTCCCCTCTCTGAACTAGGGTTCAACAACCGCCCCTGCTAATGACGTTTGGGAACACGACTACTGTGAACTACTCCTCCGCTGATGCCGGTGTAATAGGATCAGTTTGTGGGACTGCTTTGTCATGCATGAGTCTTCTCTGATAATCTCCCTCAGGGTGGGTTGTTCCCAGGGCCACCTTTGGGGGTACAAAGCGAGTTGCAACTGTCTCAGGGCCTGGTCATTTAACAGGGTGTGGGACTCCCAGACACTGCTGCTACCATAACAGCAGCAACAGCCAGAGCTCCAGGCCCTTTTAAATTACTGCCAGAGCCCCTGGACATGCAGTCCAGGCAGGGCAGAAGGGCTGATGTCCCAGTCTGCCCCTTCTGCCTGAGGCTCTGCCCCTTCTGGAAGGGCCCAGAGCCAGCCCCTCACACCTTCCCTAGGAGTCCAGTGTTTTTGTCCTTCGCCATGGTTCTTCCATCTCCAAGGATATGTCTACACAGCAAAGTTATTTCAAAATAATAGCCGTTATTTCAAAATAACTTTGCTAGCATCTACACCATGCAACCGCTATTCCCAAATAAGTTTTGAAACAGCAGTTGGCTTATTTTGAAATAGGCAAACCTTGTGCCATGAGGAACAGCGCCTATTCTAACCTATTTAGAAATAACTGTTTATAGTGACCGTGAATATGCAGCACCTCATTAGCATAATGGCAGCCACGGAAATTGAAAGTGCTGCTTTCGAATTGCATGCTGCCTGTGTAGATGGGGGCCTTTCGAAAGGACCCCCCAATCTTTGAAAGCTCCTTATTCCTGTTTGGTTTTAGAAATAAAGGGCTTTTGAAGACTGGGGGTTCCTTTCAGAAGGCCCCCATCTACGTGGGTGGTGTGCGATTTGAAAGCAGCACTTTCAAATCGCTGTGGCTGCAGTTATGCAAACGACACACTGCAGATTCATGGCAGCGCCTCATTAGCATCTTCCTACCTCTCTCATTACCATGCCCCTTTCAAAAAGAAGGGGTTAGTGTAGATGTAGCCAGCGTGTCCAGTGGCTCTATTTTGAAATTGGCTTTATTGGGTATAGATGTTCTATTTCAAAATAGCGTAACAGCATTATTTCAAAATAAGCTATCCCTTAGGCTATGTATACACTACAGCAGTCCTTTGAGAGAAGTTCTTCTGGAAGATCTCTTCTGAAAAATCTTCTTTTGAAAGATCACGTCTACACACAAAAAAGCAGATCATTCCATTCTTTCGATAGAGAGTTTCCACAGAGCCCTTGCTCTTTCGAAAGAACAGGCCAGGGATAGAAAAATCTGGTGCAAAGAGAACAGCTCTTTCAAAAGCAGGACCCACAGAGCATCTACACAGGCTTATTTCTGAAAGAATCTTTCGAAAGGAGGTGCTCTTCCTGATCCATGAGCAGAAGGGGGCTTCTGGAAGAAGAGCTGTGTTCTTTCAACTTCAGATCGAAAGAGCTCATTTTGTGTGTAGATGCTCCACATGTTCTTTTGAAAAAGGGATAGATTTTCCAAAAGAACTAGACAATGAAATAGCTGCTGGCAAAACTAGTAAAAGGGTTACTAAAAAGAGTGTACCCACAAAACCAACAAGTTGAAAATGTGGGTTCGCTTTTGATCTGTAGAAGTGAATGCAAAAGGATTTCAAACAGGATGGCCCAACAAAGAGAGACAAAGGCAATCTTAAGAATGCTCCTATGAATGCTCCAAGGAGACAACAGATCTGCTTTGTAGCTTTCAAAGTTAGTCAGTAAAATTAGCAGACACTATCTAGACATGCTGAGCTACTAATCTTATGCTGAAATCATTGCAGGAAGTACTTGAAGATGACATGACTGGCTTTGTTCTTTAAAATGGCGAGTCCTCAGATCCATTTGAGATATCCAATGGTGTGAAACAAGGGTGCGTGCTGGCCCCAGTGTTATTCATCCTCTTTTTCACATGTGTCCTCAGCCACGCAGTTAGGGACCTGGCCCATGGAGTCTACATAAAATACAGACTTGATGGGTCACTTTTCAACCTTCGTCATCTGAATGCTAAAACCAAGACGCTTGAGAGGGTCATCCTGGAAGCTGTTTTTGCTGATGACTGTGCACTTGTGGCACGCAAGGAATCTGATCTCCAGCTCATCGTCAACAAGTTTGCTGATGCCACTCGCCTCTTTGGTTTGACCATCAGCCTAGGACAGACCGAGGTGCTGTTTCAGCCTGCTCCAGGATCTGCTGCTCTCCCCGCGTCAATCTTTATTGAAGGAACAGAGTTAAAAACAGGAGAGGAGTTCAAGTACCTTGGCAGTGCGATAGCCAATGATGGCTCCCTTGACAAAGAAATCAATGCCAGAACCTGCCAGGCCAGCCAGGCACTAGGACGTCTGAAAGCGCGAGTGTTGAATCAGCGCAATATCCGACAGTCCGCTAAACTGAAAGTGTACAAGGCTGTAGTCCTGACCAGTCTCCTGTATGGATGTGAAACCTGGACCTTGTACAGAAAACATATAAAACTGCTGGAGCGCTTCCACACACGCAGCCTGAGCTCAATACTGCACATTCGATGGCAGGACAGAGTCACGAACCTGGAAGTCCTGGACAGAGCAGGAACCACAAGCATGAAAGTCATGATTCTGAAAGCCCGGCTTCGCTGGACAGGGCACGTCATACGAATGGAGGAGTCGAGAATCCCTAAGCAACTGCTCTATGGTGAACTCTGCCAGGGCAAAAGGAATCAAGGTAGGTCTCGCAAGAGGTATAAAGACTGCATGAAGGCCAACATTGTTCATGCTGGTTTAAAACCAGATCAGCTAGAGCAGCATGCAAAAGACCAAACAGGCTGATGTGCACTTGTACGACACGCGTATGACAACTTTGAAGAGCAGCGACACGTACGCCTCACTGATGCTCGTGAGAGGAAGAAAGCAACAGCAGCAGCATCACCAATAGAGCCAGGACAATTCCTTTGCCCCCACTGTGAACACCCATGCCATTCAAAGCTTGGACTCCTCAGCCAAATGTGAGCCCACAACCGATGAGCCTGCGCAAGCTCAGGATGTCATTGTCGGACACAACCAACTACCTACAAATACAAACACTTGCTGGTACTGAGTACCGACACTTTGGTAGCCCCAGCTGTGGGATTGGCTGGGAGGAGCCAGGAGCCAGCTGAGTACTGGCTTCTATTTTTTTTTTTTTTTTTTACAGAAAAGGCACTGCTTATACAGTTCCCTTATTTGCAGCAGGAAAATAAACTGGGAAATCAAGGTTTCTGGCCACGCAAAACTCTTATGTGACAGTTTGCTAAATGAGACAAGGTGAGTGAGGTAATTTTTTATTTTTACTGAACCAACTTCTATTGGTGAGAGAGACAAATGTTTGAGCTAAACAAAGCTCTACCTCAGGTCTGGGAAAGATACATAGATTGTCACAGCTAAATACAAGATCTGACAGATACCAGACCTGAGAAACAGCTTTGTGCCTCTCCAAACCTTGTCTCACTCACCAACAGAAGTGCACCCACCTTGCCTAACATCCTGGGACTGACAGGGAAACAATCATACTGCACAGCACTCAGATAAGTGCCCTGGGCCAGATTCTCAGCTTGTGCAAATTGCTATAACATTACTGAACTTGTATTATTTAAGCATTACTTACATTGATTCATCCAAGCCGATAATACGGCTCTTCCAAGTGTGGCTCAAATATCTGACTGCCCTATGTGTACAGCGAAGTAACTTTCGAATGATTTTCACATGAAACTGGCCATTCAGCATGTCTAGCTTCTGTGATAATGAAAACTCAAGAAAGCTGGGTGTGATTACTGCAGTTAGGCTTGGGAAAGCCAAGTTCAGTACAAGAATCATAGAATCATAGAACCCTAGGACTGGAAGGGACCTTGAGAGGCCATCGAGTCCAGCCCACTGCCCCAATGGCAGGACCAAGTACTGTCTAAACCATCCCTGATAGACATCTATCTAACCTGTTCTTAAATATCTCCAGCGATGGAGATTCCACAACCTCCCTTGGCAATTTATTCCACTGTTTGACCATCCTGACAGTTAGGAACTTTTTCCTAATGTCCAACCTAAACCTCCCTTGCTGCAGTTTAAGTCCATTGCCTCTTGTTCTATCCTTAGAGGCCAAAAAGAACAAGTTTTCTCCCTCCTCCTTATGACACCCTTTTAGATACCTGAAAACTGCTATCATGTCGCTCCCTAATCTTCTCTTTTCCAAACTAAACAAGCCTAAGAAGGAACCCTTTTTCTCACCTCTCAGCTCCACTCATAAGAACATAAGAACATAAGAATGGCCATACTGGGTCAGACCAAAGGTCCATCCAGCCCAGCATCCCATCTGCCGACGGTGGCCAATGCCAGGTGCCCCAGAGAAGGAGAACAGAAGACAATGATCAAGTGATTTATCTCCTGCCATCCATCTCTTGCCCTTGTTCTGAAGGCTAGGGGCACCATACTTTATCCCTGGCTAATAGCCATTTATGGACCTAACCTGCAAAAATTTATCAAGCTCTTTTTTAAACCCTAATAGAGTCCTGGCCTTCACAGCCTCCTCGGGCAAGGAGTTCCACAGGTTGACTGTGCGCTGTGTGAAGAAAAATTTCCTTTTATTAGTTTTGAACCTACTACCCATCAATTTCATTTGGTGTCCCCTAGTTCTTGTATTATGGGAAAAGGTAAATAATTTTTCTATATTCACTTTCTCCACACCATTCATGATTTTATATACCTCTATCATATCGCCCCTCAATCGCCTCTTTTCCAAACTGAAAAGTCCCAGTCTCTCTAGCCTCTCCCCATATGGGACCCGTTCCAAGCCCCTAATCATCTTAGTTGCCCTTTTCTGAACCTTTTCTAATGCCAATATATCTTTTTTGAGGTGAGGAGACCACATCTGCACGCAGTACTCAAGATGTGGGCGTACCATAGTTTTATATAGGGGAAGTATGATATCTTTTGTCTTATTATCGATCCCTTTTTTAATAATTCCTAACATCCTATTTGCCTTACTAACTGCCGCTGCACACTGCGTGGATGTCTTCAGAGAACTATCCACTATAACTCCAAGATCCCTTTCCTGATCTGTCGTAGCTAAATTTGACCCCATCATGTAGTACGTGTAATTTGGGTTATTTTTTCCAACATGCATTACCTTACACCTACCCACATTAAATTTCATTTGCCATTTTGCTGCCCAATCACTCAGTTTGCTGAGATCTTTTTGTAGTTCTTCACAATCTCTTTTGCTTTTGACTGTCCTGAACAACTTGGTGTCATCTGCAAACTTGGCCACCTCACTGCTTACCTCATTTTCTAGATCATTGATGAACAAGTTGAACAGGATCGGTCCCAGGACTGACCCCTGGGGAACACCACTAGTTACCCTCCTCCATTGTGAAAATTTACCATTTATTCCCACCCTTTGTTTTCTGTCTTTTAACCAATTCCCGATCCATGAAAGGATCTTTCCTCCTATCCCATGACCACCTAATTTACATAAAAGCCTTTGGTGTGGGACCGTGTCAAAGGCTTTCTGGAAATCTAGGTATATTATGTCCACTGGGTGCCCCTTGTCCGCATGTTTATTAACCCCTTCAAAGAATTCTAATAGATTAGTTAGACACGACTTCCCTCTGCAGAAACCATGCTGACTTTTGCCCAACAATTCGTGCTCTTCTACGTGCCTTGCAATTTTATTCTTTACTAGTGTTTCTACTAATTTGCCTGGTACTGATGTTAAACTTATCGGTCTATAATTGCCAGGGTCTCCTCTAGAGCCTTTTTTAAATATTGGTGTTATATTGGCCGTCTTCCAGTCATTTGGTACCAAAGTGGATTTAAAGGATAGGTTACAAACCACTGTTAATAACTCCGCAATTTCACATTTGAGTTCTTTCAGAACCCTTGGGTGAATGCCGTCTGGTCCTGGAGACTTGTTACTATTCAGCTTATCAATTAACTCCAAAACCTCCTCTAATGTCACTTCAATCTGAGTGAGTTCCTCAGATTTGTCACCTCAAACAAACCAAAACTTTGCTGCAGCCAGAAAGAGCTCAATTAACTCTGTATCCCTATTTCCCAGTTTGGTGCATCCCTCAATTCTCAGAGCCTAGCAAGCTGTTGGAGCAGAAATTGTCAAAGAAGCTGTTTTCATGGTAGAAGGAAGCAATGGAAATTACACAAGAAATTCTGTTCATACTGCTTCTCTGCTTGATGATGGACAATTCAGATATTAATTGAATGAAAATATTAATATTTTGATAGCACTTTCTGACTTACAACCTCTGTTTCTCAGTTTCTTCATTTGAAAAAAGGAGATAAAACGTCCTTAATGCACAGAATTACATTAATTAACATTTGCATTTTGCAAATGTTAATAATATAGTTCCGTGAGTCAAGGACATACTGTTATCTCCTTTTTTCAAATGAAGAAATGAGAAACAGAGGTTGTAAGTGACTTGCCCAGGATCACACAGGAAGCCTGTGGCAGGCTGCAAATAAAACTCAGGTGTGTGCCTTTGCTACAAGATTTTCCTTTTTCTTAAACAATGGCTTGGTGAGGTGAAGTTTGTCCTAGATCACTGAAATGGAGTCTAATTCTGAATCTTAAACTCTACTTGGCAACCTAACAACCTTCACTCAGCCATGCTACCTGAACTTCTGAGATCCAAAACATTTCAGAGCTTATTCCTAATCTCTTAACAGTTTTGATCTTCACACACCATTCACTGTAATTACCAACCTTCTTACAACATTTTTACCTCTAGATGATCATTATAGTTAAGGGAACAGTGGGAAACACAGTCTCTTGTAGCTTTATTCATCCTTTTTATTTTCTAATGGAAGTACACTTCTGTGTAACAGCTGGATCTTAAACCATGAGCACTGACCTTTCTTCATCCTCTGGGAGAAACCCCATAAAAGGATTGTCAAATAATGTTCAACATGGAATGAGCTGATACCACAGCAGAAAATAAAAAATCTCCAGTTGGGAATAAGTGTGAATCATTTTAAAACTGTTTTTTTTTACTGTCTTTGTCGTTGTTAGGAAAATCTTCAGGCAAAGTTCTGCTTTCACAGCTACACAGTTGGTCTTAACACCAGGATTCTGCACTTCCAGTAGCTGTGCTACACAAATATGGAGGCTGAACTTGAAGCAAGATCCAGAATTGGATTGGGCAATAGAACAGTGCCTTTTCTTGGCAAAATCTATTTAAAGTCAAAACCTGCAAAAATAGTTTCTCCTCTATTTCGCTTGTATTTTTCTACTCTTTTAAATAATCATCTCTGACAGCCGGCTACCCCTTACACTGAAACCTGATTAGACACAATTTAATGCACTTTTCCTTGTGGTCACTGATTTCTCTTGCTTGAGCACTGTGGAGGGCAGGGATGACTCAGGCTGTATATCTAAACCAGTGGGTAATACAGGAACTACGGTGTTATGGCTCAGAGCATTCTTCTAGTAAATGGACCATGACAGGGTGTATCAGTGGGCTATGTCACTACACAGCTTAGTGCAGGGCTCTGTAAAGCTGTTAATTTTTCTGTCACATGTAACATGTTTATAAAGTCATTCGGTCACATTTTATTCATCATGCACCCTTTTATAGCTCATGAACAAATAGCTTTTGAAGTTATATGTTTAAATGCCAAGAGAGTTGATAACTTTTGCTATGCAGAGGTGCTATCTCTGACCCTGTGCAGGATTTATTGAAAGAAGTCATTAAGTAAGGAGAGAGGCGTTAGAAAAAAGAGTGCAAGGAATGCTTTTTAAAGTTTTTGGCCAGAGGTAGCTCCACTGAAGTTACTCCAGAAATGAATTTAATCTGTTATTAAAGGGAACGCTTGACTGAGGTTGTAACCCACACAGTCAGCATTGCTGTGCTATCTAAAACCTGTGCAGATATTTAAAGTTTAGCTCTTAGGGAAACCAAACAAACTGTAATAGTCCTATTTACTGATGTCTTTATTGCAATGGAGGGGGACCGGGTAACAAGCACCATGTACCACTCAATGTGCAGGAGAGAATGGAGGAGGAGAAGCAGGTCAGGCCTTTTAGATAAGCTAAGTGAAACCTTGTATGTCTTTTCCTGATCACCTGCTTTGTAAGCTAGAAGGTTTCTGTGTAGGGCATATGTTACTTTTATAGAAAAGCTGTTTTAATAATTAGGAAAATTAGAACACTCTCTTAGCTTCCAGGAGTGGAAAGAACTTTGCTTTGCAGAGCAGAGGGGTGCAAAAATAAAGCACATTGCTTCCTCTGCTGTGTAGATTTCTCCTGCTTGGGACATTATAGAAACTCATTGTTCTGTCTTAGTGTTTCCACCATTGCTTTAGCCTGGCATTTACACACTTACACTCTGAAGCTGCATGAAGTTATGGTTTACTGTTAGGGTTGCCAGTTTTGGTTGGCCATATTCCTGGAGTTCTCATCACAAAGTCTAATGTTTATTTAAAGATTAATCTTCCATGCCTGGAGACTCCAGGGCAATCCTGGACAGCTGGCAGCCCTACTTGGTTTGGAGATACAGCCCTATGTCTCTCTCTTATGTCAAGCCTTGTGAACTATGTGGTTTTAGAATGAGAAACTCATTAGGAGTTGGGCCTGGTCTACACTAGGATCAAAGTCGATCCCAGATACGCAATTCTAGCCACGCCATTAGCGTAGCTAGAATCGATGAATCAGGATTGACGTTGTTCCCTCGTGTAGATCAGGGCTTTGCAGGCTCATGCTGACATCCCTTACTCCACATGGCAGTGTGGAGTACCAGGGTTGACAGCTGAGCCCAGAGAGATCGATTTTGCCACATCTTCACTGGCAGGGCAAAATTGAACTCTGGCGGACAGATCACAGTGCATTGAACCTGTAGTAAGTATAGACATACCCTTGGTACTTTCTGAAGCAGCATTAATTCCCACTAAATCCCTCATTAGTTGCTCCTGCAAAGCTTGCAGAGGGACTCTCAACATGCAGTTAGGCTGCTGGGGGGATAAGTGAGGAGAGACCAGAGCAATTACACAGATTGAAAGACCCTCCATGCAGCTAGCACTCCTTTCTCTTCCCAGGGGCCTGCAGGGTTGGGATCTTGCACCCACCTCCTTTTCTGTAGGGCTTGTAACAGTTCCTTGTTTTCGGGAGACTGTGGTGTGAACCTGGCTCAGAATAAACTGACTTATCCTGCTGACTACACACAGTCAGTCAGCTCTGTGTTTACACCCAAGCCTGTTGAGTTTCCACACCTGTTTCTTACACTGCGTATCTGATGACTTAGCTGAGTTTACAAATAGGCACTCTGGATCTTTGGACATCTGAATACTTTGGGCAGATTTTTTGCTAGGCAAAAGCATGGAGCAGATGAGACACAACAGCTGCTTCACACAGAAGGGAGGAGAGATATCTGAAGGAACTAAGTGACTCAGTGCAGATGGTGGGTTTAGCTTTCATCAGTCACCAAAACCCACCAGCTTGAGGGTCTGCGGCTCTGGAAAGGTCAAATTGCCTATGACATTTTGAATTTTGAAAGTTCACAGGGCTGTTTTTGCTAGGGAGAGAGAATTATTTACTTATCCCCTTTTTAACAGAGAGGGAATTGTAGCACACAGAGATTTGCCCAACATCACAGAGAAAGTAATGAAAAAACAACAAATTTAATCATCGTCTCCCAAGCCTGAGGCTAATAGCCTGAACTGCCCTCTCTTTCATAATTACTCTCTACCTTTTACCTGAACTGTAAAGGTCGAGGATTGTACTGCTTATTGTAGCTCTTGACATAGTACCACTGCTGATTTCTTAAATATGCAGGTACCCATTTTCAGAGGTAGGGTGAGCTGCAGAAGAGGAAAACCAGCAGCTGATGTGACAACTACATATAGATTAGATCCACATGGTGCAATAGATAGGCGATGTCACCTGGCAAGGCATTATAATGGAGGTCATTTGTCCTGCAGCACTGTAAGTTGGAAGGTGTCTGTAACTGATTGAAGTTTGGTGCCTGGGCTAAACATCCATACCTCAGGCAGCTGCGTGAAGCCGCAAGCAAAGGGCTGTACTGCTTCTTTCACACATGGTGTATATGAGCCCACAAAGAAAAGTAATAAGAACGTGTGTCTCTGATAGGCTTTTTCTGTTTCCACAGGATGGATGACATCCAGCTGTGCAAGGACATCATGAACCTTAAACAAGAGCTGCAGAATTTAGTAGCAATTCCAGGTAATTTCTATGCCAGACTTACAAAGAGCTTTGAAAAACAGAAAACCTTGTATGAGTCACATACCTGCAAGCCCAAGCCAGGTGCAATTCCTGTCTTTGCCTCTCATTTCCATCCCTCTGTTTCCTGTACCTTTTTTTTAGTGGCCTTAGTTTCCCTTAAGTTTTGTTTTGTCTTCCTGCTGCTCTATTTTTCTGAAATTCTTTGCTGTATTTGATATGCTTCTTCTGATGGCCAGGACTGCAAATATCACTCAGAGAAGCTGCATTATTCCAAGTTCTTTCAATCCCTCGAGAATCTGATGAGAATCACTGTTGACAGACTATGTTAACGCAGCAGGTGAGGGAGAATGTACTGAAGAAGGGCAAATGTTAGTAGATATGGAACACCTGGAGGCAGTTTGATAGGAAATTAAATCTGGATGGGTGCGTTTTATTTTTGTTTTTGCATTTCGTAGCGATACTATTTAGTTGTTGCTCCCTATAAGCCGAGCTATCCCTAAGGCACTGGTTCCCAACCTTGTCAGTAACACAACACACTTCAATGAGACACAATTCCATGGCACGCCCACTTTTTTTCATCTGAATCAATTGCTCATAATCATCACATTTACTTACATTTACTATTCTTACGGTCTTACTAGAGAGGCTTGCAACATAGTAATAACAAGGATCAAATGGGATTTTGAGTAATTGAGTTACTGCTGAAAAGTTCGATTACTCACGGGGTGGGAGAGGAGGTTGGTCCAGAGAGCAAGCTCCCCTTCCTGCCAGCCTTTTGGCACCAGGATGCAGCATTTAAACTGCACCCCAGCTCTACCAGGCCCTGCCGTCCGTCCCACCTCCCTTGCTGCAGCTGGGCAGGGGCACTCCCTGCCGGCCCGGTCAGGCTGGAAAGTAGCATTTCAGCTGCCTCCAAGCACAAACGGGCTCCTGTGGGGTTGGTATTTCCCCTTGCAGTGGTTCTGCAAAGAGCCACTGCAGAGGAAAATTGACCAACTCCACACCACCACTGCCTGAGCCCCACCTGGCACAGGGTTGGTCAGTTGCCTCCCAGGGTGGCTCTGCAAAGAGCCACAGTGAGGGGGAAATGACAAATTTCACAGCACACTTGAACAGTTCTCACAGCACACCAGTGTGCTGCGGCACAATGGTTGAAAACCACTGTCCTAAGCAAATAGTGGAGCATACGGGTCTTTTCAGAGAGGGCTGAGGAAAAGGTCTAGTTCATGTTTACCTAAATCTTTAGAGGGTTGATCCTGACTTCTTAACTTCCTTGCTCTAAGCATGTGCAGAATGCTCCTTGGGCAGAGTCCCGGAGTCCTTAACCTTACTCAGTAAAAAGTCCTATTGACACTAAGGACATCAGGGCTGGTTTATTTTAGCTTCACAGCAACTACTCCTCCTGTTACTTTGCAAAATACGGAGCCATCATCTCATTCCAGAAAAGGAACCTAGTGCTTGAGCCTCCAAACATTTACTTCTGTGTCTAGACATTCACTTCAATTTTCTGTTGACTCCAGTGGGTCTGTGACCAATAGCAGCATTTGTCCCATTCTCATTGATTTTACTGTACACTCCACCTTATCAATACGTGTCAAACCTTTCATTCCTCACTGTATCTTGGATATATATTCTGTGAAGCTGTTAATCAACATAGTGCTATTCAGCAGCTGAGATTATTTGGAGCAGGGGATTTGTTTTTACCACCTTTTGAACCACCTCTATTTGCTCTCTAATAAATTTAATTTAAAGGCTTGTGCAATTGCTGCCATAAGCATTGATACAAAATCAATACCATACTCACACACAACAAGCCAAAGAACCTGAAACACTGATCTTTCACTCCATAACGTGCTCCTCCCTCACCCATGAATCTACTACAGTAAATTCTTTCATATCAGGCAGCCCAGGGACTGGGGAGGCTGCCAGATATTCAAATATTCTGGATAATAGAGAGGCATGCCTAGCAATGCATAACTCTAAGAAAAACAAGATTAGATATTAAGACACAAACAAAAAGCTATGCAGAGTATTATATCTCCCAACCACAGTAGTATTGTACACTGTGAACTTATACTATATTTCTGTATTTATTTGTATTTCCTTTCACTGTACTGTACTTATGGAAAATGTAGCTAAAATTTACTTATAATTAAAATGCCAGTTATTTGAGAGTTCTGGATGATAGAAGGCTCATTAAGACAGAGTTTACTGTATATGCAGAGGTGATTTGGTTGCTGACAGTGATGGCAAAGAGTTTTGGTTTAGTAAATGGGATTAGATCCACTGCTGTACATGGAAACCACTAGAAGGAACTACTCAGGCATGGTTACTTCTTGTTTACTAAAGCAATGAAAGGGCCTGCTGTCATTCAGATGAACATTATTTCCTCTGGGGCAGAACTTTGACTACAAAGTTATAATTAGATATGAAATGTTCCATGAACATTTCCAAGGTAGTGATACCACCTACCTACAATGGCTTAAATAAAAATTAACTGCAGGTAGAGCTGGACCTCTTGTTTGCATTCTCATTTCATCTTAAATAAAAACCATAATTATGCCAATTAGGATTTCATCCCAACGATGTTAGAACTCAGTGGAGCAAACCATTCCTGTAATGACATGAGATATTTCAATGGGAATTAATTTGTGCATTGACTGAGATGCAGCAGTTCGTTCTTTTGCTAACCCCATGCTGTGTTATTAAAGGCAGCAGATTTGCTTTCTCTTCTCAGGCTCTGGGATAATGCATTAGGGTATTCATGACCCCAAGAACACTGGGGTCTGGACTTAGATTCCACAGTAAGATTCCCTAAGGACATGAGTTCAGCAGCACCGTGTAATGCCATGTCCCTGGACTCAGTAGAGGGGACTGAACCTAAGACTTGATCTACACTAGTCAGGTAAGTCCATTGCAGATACACAGTTCTAGCTATAGCACTTGCGTAGCTAGAATTGACTTATCTGCAATCAACTTACCTGGCTGTCTTCACAGAGGGAGGTGGACGTGAGAAACTCTCTCATCAACTTCCCTCACTCCTTGTGATATCGAGGAGTAGAGCGGTCAACTGCCTACCCAAGATAGTTTGATTTCTCACATCTTTACCAGATGCACGAAATCGAACTCTGGAAGATCGACCCTGACTGGATCGATTTTCTGTGTAGTCTAGATGTACCCTAAGACTTCTATATGAGTGGCTAATGCACTGGTTTTCAACCAGTGTGTCATGGCACACTCATGTGCTGTGAGAACTGTCCAAGTTTGCCCTGAAATTTTGTCAATTTCCCCTCAATGTGGCTCTTTGCAGACCCACCATGGTGGGGAAATAGACAACCTTGTGCCAGCTGGGACTCAAGCAGTAAGGTTGCCTGAGTCCCAGCTAGCACAGAGTTCATCAGTTTTCCCCCTGCGGTGGCTCTTTGCAGAGTCACCATGAGGGGAAATGCCAACCCCACAGGACCCCATTCACACTGGGAGGCACCTGAAATGCTGCTTCCTGACCTGAACGAACTGGCAGGGAGCCCACCCCCACTTCCTGCTGTGGCAAGGGGGAGGGAGAGTGGGAGCCTGTTGGAGCTGGATCGCGGTTTGACTGACACATCCTGGCTCCAGTGGGCTGGTGGGGAGGGGAGCCTGCTTTCAGTGGTTCCTTGTTTACTCAACATCCCTAGCGTGGCACTGAGTGGATTTTGAAAATGTGTCTGGGCTCGTGTCTACGATGGTGTATTCTGGAGTGGTTTTAAAACGTTAATGAATTTGATCCTTGTGTAGCTTCTTGTATGCACTTCTGTGTTGCATACCTGCAAATAAATGGAAGTAAATGTGACATTTATGAGCAATTGATTCAGCTGAAAAAAGTGGGTGTGCCGTGGAATTGTTTATCTCATTGAAATGTGCCATGTTACTGAAAAGATTGGGAACCACTCATCTACTGCCAAGGTTGTAGCAGGCTTCCATATGTGCAGTAGACACCACTAGAGGGAGAGAGAGTGCTGCACCGAGTAAGGGCAGGTTACAACAGCCTTGCTGAATTCTGCAGTGAGCTGGGAACTACAAGGGTGCAGTGCCTAGAAATGCATTAACAAAATTGGCCTTTTTTTAAGTTAAATGACGTGCAACAGTGTAAAATTGATTCTGAGGTCAGAATGGTTTTCAATCAGCCTTGCACTTGCTTTGGACAGGTAGAAAGAGAGTTTTCATCTCCGTCCCCGGGTGCCTTGCTGTAGGGGACATATGGCAGCAGGAAAGGTATGGCTGGCACACACTACAACTATCCTGGTGGCAGTGTTACACAAGAGCTCTACTAAGTCAGGGGTGGCCAAGCTGTGGCTCTGGAGCCACAGGAAACTCTTTAGACGTTAGCATGTGGCTCTTTGCATAAATGCAAACTCCAGGACTGGAGCTCCAGGTGCCAACATTTCAATGAGTCTGGGGTGCTCATTATTCTACCCCTAGTTCTGCCTGAGGCCTGGCCCCAACTCCACCCCCATTTTCTCCAGAACCTCGTGCATGCTGTGAAACAACTGAGCATGGTGGGGGGAGGGAAGGTCTCATCAGTAGGGCTGCTGGTGGGCAGGAGGCACTCGGGGGCAGAGCTGATGGGCTGCTGACATATTACTATGCCTCTTTGGCAATGTACATTGGTAAATTCTAGCTCCTTCTCAGGCTCAGGTTGGCCACTCCTTGCTCAACATAGAGCAACCTCAGTCCTGTTCTAAGTCATATCAGGCTGAAGGAATTCCTTGAGTGTCTCCTGCATCAGAAGGGTGAGGGAAAGAACAGGTAGCAGAAAGCCACTGTTGCCACATGCATCCCCAGTCTGCCAAACACGGCTGTAGTGCACCTGGGCATTTGGCCCTCCTTCTGGCAGTGCTTAAATCAGATGTGTGGAAAGAGAAAGGTTTGCAGTGCAAGAAATACACATTTGTTTTAAATTGCGATGCTCTGCAGAGGGACAAATTTTAAACATTGTCATATCAAAGCTGCTGTTCCCATTTTAAAAAGCCAGGGCCTGAGCATAAGTTATCGGACTCTTAAATAGACTTCCAGAGCAACACCAAGTCACGAGTGTTGCTTATATGTACACGTGTGTCTCATACAAGCCAGTAAGTACAACTACAGCAGAGGTATGTGCAGGTGCTTTAGTAATTTTCAGAAATAATTTACTTTTATCCAACTAGACGGGTGGGTTTTGAGTCTTCTTGTTGTTCATTCTTCTATTACTTATCACTGTTAGAGAAACTTCACAGCTGGGCAAACAAGGTATAAGGGGTGAAGAAACCTTGCCAGAAAGGATATCGCAGGTTTGTCATAAAAAAGGAAGCAGATCATAATAACATATCCCCCCCTCTGAGCTCAGGGGGACAAATAGCAGCATTTCTCAGCAGGATAAAGAACCTTTCCACATTTCATGCACATCTATCTAACAAAAAAGTATTCATGTTTCATTTTCTTCCTGACATTCTCAGCTACTTTTGCTACAACCAATGCCTCCTTTTTCTTTTTTTTTCTTCATTTTTTTTGCAAATACAGGTATGGAATGAATTCCCACTGGGGAATGATTCAAGCTTATTTTAAGATAACCTCTGCAAAAGATTGTGAATGCTGTAAGAATGCCTACAAGTGAGAATGCCCTACTCTTACCAGTGTTCCTGGATCCAAACCTTTCATTTAAGTGTCTGTTTATTTATACGTAGGGCTACTCTTTTCCTCCCAGAGTTTAAATTATAAATCTTATTTAAGTCTAACACACAGGAGTTCTTTCTTAGACCTGAGCATACTGTGCACAATGTACATCATAGAACTCCTTTCTGAGAGTCATAGTTGCATTTTTGACCATACAGCATTTAGTTCAAGCAGTGCCTGTGGCTGGCAAATTCACTACAGAATATTTATTAAAAGAAGGCAATAGGATTACTAAGGATTGGGCTGAAACAAACCTCACTGTCAACTCTGTACACTCATGTACCCTACTGACACCATCACAGGACTTAGCCACATCAGCCATACCATCAAAGGCTTATTCATCTGTACTTCTATAAATGTGATATAGACCATCATGTGCCAGCAATGCCCCTCTGCCATATACATTGGATAAACCAGACTGTCTGTGTGCAAAAGAATAAAGGGACACAAATCAGACATTGAGAATGGTAACATATGAAACCCAGTGGGGGAAGCTCATTAACTTACCTGGACACACAGTTACTGACTTGCAAGTTGCCATTCCTAGGCCAAAAAACACCAAAACCAAAACCAAAACCAAACCAAAACAAACAAAACCAAAAATAAACAAAAACAAAAACAAAAACAAACCCCCCACTCCCAAAACCAACCCTTCAAAACCAGATTGGAATGTGAAACTGCTGAGCTGGAATTCATATGCAAATTTGACACTGTCAGAATGGGTCTGAATAGAAACATGAATGGCTCTCTCATTACATTAAAGAATGGCTCTCTCATTACGTTTAGGCATTCTAACCTTCTCATTACTAACAAAACAATGAGCAGTCATGTGGCACCTTAAACACTAATACATTTATTTGGGTATAAGCTTTCATGGGTAAAGAACACTTTGTCAGATGTGTTTTTACCTGTGAAAGATATGCCCAAATTAATATGCTAGTTGTAAGGTGTCATTGTTTTTGCAGATACCGACTAATATGGCTATTGCTCTGAGACCTCTCATCACTGTTGGAAGTGTGTCACATCTAACCATTCTGACCTCTGTACCTCTTCCTTTCTTTCACTTCAAATATCTGTGAGCGATATCTCACAAAAGCTTATGCCCTAATAAATTCATTAGTCTTTAAGATGCCACCAGACTCCTTGTTGTTTTTGCTGAAATAGACTAACACAGCTACCTCTTTGAAACTCAGTCTGCATTTACTTGTAAGCACGTCCCTAGGAGGGTGAGGTGGGGGGACAATCTGCAGGTGAGCTGGTCCTCAGCTCCTTCTTCCTTTTTCATACTTGGCCTTCTCTAAGTGGATCCCTATGTAACGATCCCACCAATGGGTCTTCCTCTGGAGATAGAGAAGATGGTGGTGCTGTAACAATTGGAGCATAGGAGGCTTGCTCCAGTGGCGAAGCAAATGTGGAAAGCAAATGTTCTGTAGTTCAGCTATATGCATCAACAAATAGTGATGGGAAAAGGTGATGAAAGTCCACCTGAGACTCTTTTTAAATGTGTGGATTTATTTTAAATATTAGGAGCCTGTATAATTTGGGTCAATAAACATAAGATTATTTATACAAAATTAGTAAAATTGAAAAAAGACTAAGTCTAAACAAAAAGGCTATACTGATACCATTCAAAGACTGTGTTGAGACCATACGTGGTCAACAAGAAGAATGTTGTACTGGAAGTGAATGGATTATATGAACATGTCAGAAGTTAGGTCTGAGGATGAACAAATGAGATGATGGGACAGTTCTTCTCATTACCTCCCTTTTCAGAGCTCTTAAAAAGAGACTTTTGATGCTCAGGACCCATAAACTAGCAGGAAATTCCTGGGGGGGAGCAGACAGGCCTGTAAGCCTCCATCCTGCTCCCCTCCAGAGACATCATCCTTCACTTGTGGCCACAGAAGGTTACTGCATCATCTTCAAGTCCAGCCCTTGGCACTTTTTCAGGGACAACTGGTCATCACCCACATATATACCAGAGACACATCAGATCTTGCTCATTTCCCCTTTGCTTGTGTGTTCCCCTTTCTTTCCCACTCTTTCCCACCTATCTTCTCAACTTTCCATCTAATTTGATCTTGAGGGCAGTTCTACCACACTACACCAGCAGACTCAGATGAGATAGCCCAACCAGCGGTTGCCAGCTCTTTCCAGCCTGAGATAGGCCAGTCAGAGAAGGGCCATATCGATCAGATGACACCTCAAAACAGGAAATAAGCCATAGTTGAGCTCAGTGCTGCAGTGGCTGATGTGCCAATCCATAGCATTCATCTGTGACTTACCAGCTGTTTGGAATTCTTCAACAAACGCTATATTTTTTCCACTGTTACTGTCCAGTCTGTTGGCCAAAAGCAGGAAAAACGACCATCCTTCATAATACTGGACAGTAACAAAGTCATGCTAACACTTCTGACTCCTTTTACCTATTTACTCCATCTAACTTGATATAACAGGGCCATAGAGGTGGCTGCTCCCTACCTTCCTTGATGGAAAAGGGAGGCCCATTGCAGCATGGTACAGCAGTTAACACTTTTAAATATCCTCTCTTATTTCTGCTGCACATTTTAAGACTGAGTGTTTATTGACATTTTGCTCAAGTATTTCCCTGCTGCCCATTTTAGGTGACAATAAGGAGTCTTTCAAGCTCCCACTGAAGCTGATAATAACACACACACTTAATTTTTTTGAATAAAAGAATAGCTCTTGTGAAAAACAAAGCAGCCTTGTTGTGCATTTACAAATTGTTTATATCCTCTCTCACTGGCAAACAATAACTTACAGTTCTCCAAAAAATAATGGTTTTCCAGGCTCAGCTGTGCAGAATTTTGTTATATCTGAAAGCCAACTTTCAAAATGCCTTTATCACATTTTTTTAGCCATGTGGCTTTATTGCAGAAATTTCTAGCGTGAAATGCAGTGGAGACCTTGAGCAAATCATTACACTGTAGTAAACAACTCTTTCCAAATGTGTGGCATTTTTAGATGGATGAGGAACCCATAACTTTGGTCAATAAACATAAGATGCATTGAATGCATCACACTATAGGTGTGTCCCGGTGATTTCAATGTACTTGATTCGCTTTGATGTTTCTCTGAGCTCAGTTCCACAGCTCCATAACTGAAGACAAAAAATTGAATTCTTTAAGGAAATGTGTTGGCCCCGATTAGCTTCTAGGTTTCTTATCACTCGTCCACTTGCTTAGTTTTAGTTCTAAGGAGTTTTGTCTTAACTGCATTCATGGGGCACCAACAGCCATGCTGGTCCCCTGGGCAAGGTGCGGGGAGTGCCTCACTTCCAAAAGAGGTGGGGCCAATGGCAGAATGGGTGGGGCCAAGGGCCTCCAGCCCTCCAGTGCCTTCTAGGCCACAGTGTCCTCCACAGCCCTGCCTGGAGTGTGCCATGCAGTGCTCCACCTCACCAGGCAGCCCTAAGAGCTGTGCATAGTGCCATGGTGGCGATTTAAAAGGCTTGGACACCATTGCTGCTGCTGTAGCAACCAAAGCCTGGGCCCTTTTAAATCACCAGGCTCTGGGGCAATTTTCCCCTTGTGCACTTAATCACAAGTTTAATCACATGATTAATTTTTTAAATTGTTTGACAGCCCTATTTTGAACTATATCTCCCTAAATCCTCTTATTTACCAGAATTTTAGCGTGGGCCAGCCAAATCTATCATTCAACTGAAACGATCATTTTCAGACAGTCTAGTTATGATAGATTGACTCTGTTTTTGCTTATTAACTAGCACAATATTGATTACATGGACTTTTGAATTTTGGGAAAATAGTTATATTGAGCTGCATAAAAATTCTTGTGCCTGGTTTCATCAGAGTTAGTGTTTTGGTGCTGCTGTATGTATCAAAAAACAAGGGGAAAGGCAGAGTTGTCACTTACTCCCATATTAATGGAAGGGAGCTTCACCATTATTCTAATGGACAAGAACTAGTACTTACCTAAAATGCTCTTCTTAAGGAGATTGGGGAAATAAACTCTCAATCATGCACGGAGGTATTTCTAATAGGGCTGACAAACAATTAATACCCCCACCACCACCACCACCCACCCCAGCAATTAATCAGTGAATGTCATGATTGATTGTTCTGATAAACAGCAACAGAAAACTATTTAAATATTTTGGATGTTTTCTATGTTTTCAAATACTTTGATTTCAGTTACAGCACGGAATATGAAGTGTATAGGGCTCCATGTATATTTATTTTTGATTGCAAATATTTGCATTATAAAAACAAAAGAAACAATATTTTTCAGTTCCAAATGGTCTGGGAAGCCCTTCCCCTGAAACTTTTGCACGTTTTACTTTTCATCCTGGTTTAGAAAACATGTTTTTTCAAACCATGAAGCTTTCAAGGGTGGAGATTTCTACTCTCTGGCTAGTCATAACAATGAAGCTCCATGGGAAGTGTGGATAGCAGAACTCACATCTCCTGATACATACACCAGGGGACCACTGGGTGACCAGCTGTGTCTGGAATTGGTGCTAGAGTAGGAGCAAGTACAGACAGATGCCAGGAACAGGAGGAAATTGGAGCAATCTCTCAGAATAACCAGATAGCAGGGAGCATCCCCCACAAGGAAGCAGTGTTGAAAAGACTGCAGTGTCTTGTCTTTGTTAGGAGCCTGTATACCTGCCTTGGAGGCCCCTTTCTAGCCTTTAGGACAGGCTGATCGTTATCTCGAATGAACACAAGAATGCCACTCTCCTGATTAACCTTATACAGTAAACTCTTGTGTATTTGAGTAACCAGCACTCTCAAATAACCAGCATAACTCCTGTGCTCTCTCCTACCCTGTCCCCTAGCAGCCGCTACAAGATACATTGTAATAAGCTGGCAGCCATAAAATCTCATTGTTGAGGTGGAATGGACTCTCCTAGAGGGGCATTTAGATGGCAACTGACAAACCTCACATGTCTTGGCATCTTGTTCCCTAAAGACACTAAAAGGACATGCTTAATCGAGCCCTATTAATCATGTAGTTAGCTAACAGTTTAACTAGATTACAGCCACTCCCTCACTCCTCTGAACCCCATGCCTGTCTGCTGCTGGTGCAGACTCCACAGGGAGCTGCCTGCTCTTAAAGAGGAAAGCTGGCAGCCTGAGGGGACCCACTCCGAAGCCAGCTGCAGCTACCCCTGTGGTGACACCCCTTTCCCCACTGCTGCGGGCGTCCACCATGGAGAGCTTTGCAGAGCCCTGGTTTGGGAGATGGCAGCTGCAAACCTTCCTCGGCCCATGGCCGTCCTATAACAAAGCACAGAGCCAGGAAGAAAAGTATAGGGAGCCGGAGCTGGAGTTTGTGTATAGCCCCACCCCTCGGGTAGGCGACGTCCCACTCAGCGTTGTCCTGCGTCCCTCCATGCTGCGTGTGAGTGCAGATGGCAGGCTCCTGTGCTCACCTGCCCAGTGTGCATGCCAAACTCTCTTATCCACAATATTTTCATTATTTGGAAACCTCCCGGTCCCGTGGATACCGGATATCAAAGAGTTTACTGTATATTTGCATTGAAAAAGAATGTTTTCCTTTCTCACCATGTCCATTCACTCCTGACCCTCTCTCTAAAGAGTGGATTGGTTTTGCATTGTAGTTTCAAGAGAAATAAGGAAGAATTTTTACCAAATAATAAAATGCCTAGACTATTATGCCCTGGAAAATTATGATCCTGGATCATGCCCTGCTTTCACTTGCTGTAAATCTGGACAGAGACCATTGACTTCCCTGGGTCACATGTTACCAGAACTATGAGCACCTAACCCTTGTCTTACTCTTTCTGTTTTTGATCAGAAAAAGAAAAAACAAAAATGCAGAAACAAAGAGAAGACGAATTGATTCAAAAGATCCACAAATTGGTGCAAAAGAGAGATTTTCTTGTAGATGATGCAGAGGTGGAGAGATTAAGGTAAGAACTGAAAGTGCCTGATTTTGTATCCAAGACTTGGCAGGCCTCATGGAGTACCCGATATGACTATCACTGAAGTGACAACATTTCTATTGTCTTTGGTGTCTTAAAATATAGCATGATGTCAGAAGTCCATCTCTGTTCCCACAGGAAAGGTCCTCAAACTGGATCACTTAATCTTTCTCTCCCTATGCCATAATTTTACTGAATTTTCCACTCACAGCTACAGGGGATTAGTGTACTTTGAATTTATTGCAAGAAAATATCTGAGCCCTTTACGGTATTGAAAAGAGCAAGGCTGATGGGCCTAGCTATGTTGCTCAATGCTATAAAAAAAGGTTGTCCCTTGAATACCTCAGTTATGCTGTGCCAATGCCTAGTATAGAGACTGGTAGGTCAACAGAAGAATTCTTCCTTCAACCTAGCTACTGCTGCTCAGTAGAAACATGACTGCAGCATAGCTGTGGTACTACAACTGTGGTGTTGTCGTTCTGTAGAAAATATGTGACCTGCTACAGTGCTGGAAGAGGTGCTGGTGTCGCTGAAGTAAACCCACTTCTCCAAGAGGGAGTTGTTAGGTTGAGGGAAGTTAATTCACCTTCCTGAGAAGCGGAAGCAGATTTTTTCCATTGAACTTGTGCAGTCAATATTGGGGGTTAGATTGGTCTAACTGCCCTCCCACAGCAGCAGCAGCAGTGGCCCCTAGGCCACTGTCAATGAAGTGCAGATAAGAGTCTTGGGACTTCCCCAGCAGCAGAGACAGTGGCCCCAGGCTGCCCCAGTGGACTCCCCAGAGCCTGCTCCACAAGCAACAGCAGGTGCCTCAGTGCCCCCTGGAGTACCAGTGGATGGCAAAAGTGGCTACCTGGAGTCCCCCACTATTAGTGGGTGCCCTGAAGTCCACCACCCTAGCAGCAGCAGCACCTCCCGATTCACCCAGAACAGCTAAGATTAGTCGTCAGTCATATGTAGTACAAATTGTGGACCTGTCGCGGGGCCATGAATTTTGGTTTTTGGGTTCGTGACGCATCCATGACTTTTACTAAAGATACCAATAACTAGCTCTTACCCTTAATTATAGCACCTCAATTTCTAGCCAGTCCATGTTTTAGTGATTAGAAGATAAGAATTGGGATTAAGGATAATTGGGTTTGATTTTTAGTTTTTGATGCTGATTTGCTGTATGACTTTTTCAAGCCATTTAACTTCTCTGTGCCCTTGTTTATCTACTGATCTCAACCCTGATTCACCAAAACGTGCTTATTTTATGTGCTTTGCTGAATGAGTGTCATAGTGGGCCTAATAATAGCCTGTCTCTCAGGGTTAAGAAGTAATCATGGCAATAATATCCCAGCCCCCATGAAGTCAATAGAGTTTTGCCACTGACTTCAACAGGACCAAGATTCTCTCTCAGTTCATTAAGTTTCTAATGAGCTTTAAGATCTTTAGATGAAAACTGTGAAATAAGTTCAAAGAACCATCATTACTATTTAGATTTTTAAGGCTCTTGCCTTTATATGAGGGGCTGTTTCTCTTAGTTACGTCAAAATCATTGCTTTTTCTTCCACAACCTTTTTTCCCCTTCTCTTTTTGCACCAATAGAGAGCAAGAGGAAGATAAGGAAATGGCTGAATTTCTTCGGATCAAGTTAAAACCCTTAGATAAAGTAACACGATCTCCTGCCGGTGAGTTTGCCATTTAAAAAGCAATAGGAAAGAAAAAAAGTCATTGACAAACTCTGGAAAGGGAAAGATTTTCCAAGGCACAGAGGGCAGCTAGACACCCAACTCCCACTGAAAGTCAGGCTGGGTCTATGGTACATCTAAAACTGGATCTTAGATATGCAATCCCAGGTATAACTATGTAGCTGGTATCAAAGTATTGAAGATAGAGTTACCCGGCTGGTCACAGGAGAAACTCTCCCATTGACCTCTCTGAATCCTCATGAGAATGAGGAGTACCAGAGCCGACTGGTGAGCCCTGATGGTTTGATTTAGTATGTCCACTAGTTGTGCTAAATCAAACCCTGGAAGATCGACCCTGAACAAGTCAGTGTTCTGCTAAGTATGGATGTACCCTCAGTGAGAGGTGAGCTCTTTCTCCCAGTTGTGTCTTTGAAAATCTACCCAAGCCTGCTTAGACCAAAATCAACTGATATAAAAATATACTCTCCCACGAGAAAAGAAAAGAAAGGAAAAGAAAAGCCAGTTTCCATTTTTAGTCATTTAGGCTAAGATTTTGAAAACCACCTAGGACACCTGCATTTCCAGTTGTCATCAACATTAAATCCAAATGTGCAGACTGCTTTGCAAATCCTTCTTAAATTGTTGACTATTTTAGAAATTTGTCTGTGTGCGATTTGCCACAGCTTGTAATTTAAGATGTGTTTTTCAATCATGTTTGCTCAATCAGCTTATCTTCACATGCTGATAAATCCTGTTAAAATTCAGATTAATGTGCTTGTGTTTGACCTGCCTGTGTTTCTGCCAACAAGGAGTCTAATGTATTACTTGATAGCAGAATGTCCTTTGTGATCTTGACAGTTAGGCTGTGTCTTAATAATGTTCAATAGGCTTGAGCTAACACAATTGAAAAAGCCCACTGTTTTGTTTATGAAGTCAGGGACTATGTAGGTTGGAAGGCACCCAGAAAGTCTTTATATGTTATAATACCATGTATATTAGGGATAGGGGTGTAATATGCTGCAAGTTTCTAGACAGGACTTTGGAACAACCACAGAATGGACTGCTGTCAGAGAATTCTTTCCTGGTCTTCATATGAAGCTCAGTTCCTGATGGAACTGAGTTTAGAATCGAGTCCTGCTCCCATTCAGGGCAATTGCAAAACTGAAGCACATCACTGGTTTAGTCCAAAGATGGATGAGTGGAAGCCCTTTCCAGATTTGTCTCCCCTTTAGGTAAGAAACTTCCTAAAGCTGGTCTCAGACATGCTCTTCCCAGTCTTACTAACTGCTCTTGAGTTTTACTACAGAGATAAAGTGGCTGAGGACCAACTTTTGGACCCACTTCTGCTGGTGAAGCTTTCAAGCTTCAATGGTCTCTTTGTTTCAACTTGATGACACACTCCAGGTATCTTGAAAGCTTGTCTCTTTCACCAACAGAAGTTGGTCCAATAAAAGATATTGCCTCACCCACCTTGTCTCTACATGAACAGAAGTACAGCCGTACCAGGCCAGACCAAAGGGTCTTCTAGCCCAGTATCCTGTTATCCAACAGCAGCCAATGCCAGGTGTTTCAGAGGAATGAACAGAACAGGTAATCATCAAGTGATCTCTCCCCTGTCATGGCAACAGTGCAAACAACCAGTCTTACTACCCAGCATATACTGCCTATACTACCTGATACATCTGCTTATCTAGGGCATGTTTGCCCTTTGTTATATTTTCAGAGATTCGTGCTAGTTTCTTTTCTGCCATAAGCAATGTCTGAGTTTCTTATTCTGTAGCTGTTGTCTTAACTCTTTTCAAATGTTTCTGGACAAGTGACCATGGCTTTAAACTTTACCTCGTATTGAAATCAGGGGGTCCTTTCAAAAGGCCCGTCTACACGGGCGGCGTGCATTTCAAAAGCGGCACTTCTGAAACACGCATGGCTGCTATTATGCTAATGAGGCACTGCATATTCATGGCAGTGCCTTATTAGCATCTGCTGAAATCCTTCCTTACCAAGCCCCTTCCGAAAGGAGGGGGCTAGTACAGATGCAGTCATAAGGATTTCGTGCAGTGGTTCCCAAAATTTTCAGCATCACACCCCTCCTTTTGATTTTTGAGAAACCCCCACGTTCCCCTCACCTCTTTTTTTTTAACCGTAGGCCAACCATCCCAGCCACCTGTCAGCTGCTTGCCTGAGCCTCTCTCCTCCCCCAAAGCCATGCACTACCAGCCCCTCATCTAACCCCATCCTCCTCCTCTCCCTGCAACACACACTCACCCACCTTTGCAGGAGGCAGCTAGCTCCATGTGGGCCTTCACCAGCTGCCTGCTTTTTATAGTGGCTGTGTGGGGTTGCTCATGTAAAATGGCAGGGGCTGAGAGCTGGAAGCAAGAGCTGGCTCTTTCTTTGGGTGTGGGGAATGACCGGGGTTGGGGGGAGCTGGGTTGCCTTGTGCCCTCCCTGGAATTTCTTCATGCCCCACCCAGATGGGCACGTCCCCCAGTTTGGGAAGCCATGATTTGGTGAATTGATTACTGCAGGTGTCAAGCCTGATTGTAAAGGGAGTAAGCATGGAAAAGTGGCAGAATGGTCCTTACGTGGAGGTACATTTGTAGATGAGAGCTCCAGTGTAAAGGAGAGCTGTATCTGAAAAGGACGTTTAGAATCACAGAATCTAGAATTACAGGGTTGAAAGAGGCCTTAGGGGGTCATTGAATCCAAACCTTTGCAAAGCTGCACCAACCCCAACTGAATCATCCCAGCCATGGCTTTATCCAGGTGGAACTTAAAAGCCTCGAAGGATAGAGAGTCCACCACCTCCCTACGTAACCCAGTCCAGTGCTTCACCGCCCTCCTAGTGAAATAGTTGTTCCAATTATTCAACCTAGACCTCCCTCACTGCAACTTGAGACCATTACTCCTCGCTCTGCCATCCATCACTGAGGACAGCCTCTCTCCATCCCCTTTGGAACCTCCCTTCAGGTAGTTGATAGCTGCTACCAATCCCCACTCCCGCCCCACTCTTCTCTTCTGTAGACTAAATAAACCCAAATCCTGCAGCCTCTCCTCATAGGTCACGTGCTCCAGCCCGCTAATAATTTTTGTTGCCCTCCACTGGACTCTTTCCAGTGCATGCACATCCTTTTTATAATGTGAACGCGGAGGAAGAACTGGAGGCAATACTCAGGTATGGCCTCACCAGTGCTGAATAAATTGGCCTCACATCACCCCTTTGCACTTCTTAATTTCAAAGGACAAAAATCTTACTGAAGTAGATTTACTGCAGGGCTGGGCATAGGCCCTGATGTTAAGCACAAGCTTGTGTTGCTAAGTATTTATCCCATTTTAGTCCTGCTGATTGTGAACTTTGTAGCTCTCTCCTCTTTGTCCTTCTTTTAATGCATGTTATTCCTTTACATTAAATGTAATTGGTAATTATTAGGGCTCTATCAAATTCACAGCCAAGCAAAACATATGACAGCTCATGAAATCTGGTGTCCTCCCATGAAATCTGGCCTTTGGTGTGCTTTTACCTGTGTAGATTGCATGGGAGCCCAGCGCTTCTCAAACCGGAGGTTCAGACCCAAAAGGGAGTTCCTGGGGGGATCACAGTATTGCCACCATTATTTCTGCACTTCTTTTAGAGCTGGGCAACTGGAGACCAATGATTTTAATGTTAACTGTGTGCCCAGCTCTGAAGGCAAGAGCATCACAGAAGTAAAGATGGTAATAAGATACCTATGATGCCCTTATTTCTGTACCACTGCTTTCAGTGCTGGGTGGCCAGAGACTGGGAGCTGTTGACTAAGGGCCCAGATCGGCAAGCAGCGTCACAGAAGTAAGGGTGGCAACACCATGCCATGCCATCCTTCCTCCTGGCAGCTGCTGGTGGTAGCTCTGCCTTCAGAGCTTGGTTCCTGGCCAGCAGCCACTACTCTCAAGCTGCCCAGCTCTGAAGGCAATACTGCTACCAGCAGCAGTGCAGAAGTAACGGTAACAACACTGCAATCCTCCTACAATAACCTTTTGACCCCACACAACTCCTTTTTGGGTCAGGACCCCCACAACTGCAACACCATTAAATTTCAGATATAAGTAGTTGAAATCATTAACTGTATCATTTTTAAAATTCTATGACCATGAAATTGACCAAAATGACCATGAATTTGTTAGAGCCCCAGTAATGATGTTTCTTTCTCCCTGCAAAGGAACATCCATTTTTCGTCCTAATGATTGTGATAGACAGGTCCACAAAGAGAATATGAAACACCTTGATGTTTGTGGCAGTCAGTCATGCATATCCATGGTACATGGGTCTGATACAGGAAACCGACTGTGTGGAAGGGGATTGGCGACAGAAAATAAAGCCTTTTGTCTCTGGGGTTCCAGTTTGGATCTGGAGAGGCTGTCAGTGGCTGAAAGCTGGTCCTGTCTGATGACTGGTTGTTGGACAAAGTAAAACGTAGCTCATACTGGGCATCACAAAACTACCTGTACAACTGGTACCAAACTGCTAACAAAGGTATCTGTCTCAGAGGGCTGAATGGATCAGGGAACTTAGTGGCACTATTGTGATTTATACCCATGCAGGAGCTGACCCTTGCACAACATATCTGGCTATGCCCCATAGCACTTGGAGCAGTGAGGGGAATTTACACGGCTGCAGCCCATTAGTTGCCCTACTACTGTAAAATAACACAGTCTCCCAGGGTGCCAAATGGTAACCACTAGTGCCTTTGACTCCTTCTCACAGCAGTAGGTGTTGTCTGGGGTCCCCTGCTTAGTTTCCCTTTGTCTGCCTCATTTTAACCCTGTGATTCAGTTTCATGTCTGGATTCATTTTTCACCTGAATGGGGAACTCTCTGTTCCTTTGGTGGGCCCAGACATCCCGTAGGTTGGTACTTTTCACCATCACTAAGAACAGTGCTCAAAGAAAGTAAAATAATCCCTTTCTAGAAAGTAAAATAGTCTCTTTCAGACAATTGGCCTGTGTGATATATCTAAGCCAGTGGTTTTTAACCTTTACTGCAGCCAGCACCTCTTTGGATCTCAAAATACATTCTCGCACCCCTTATCAAAAATCAAAAATGGAGATAGGTGGGGCCTATACACTTTTAAATGTATATTAAATCTATGTAAAATAGTTTTATGTTATTAGAAAGGCATAATGTTAATAAATACATAGGCCTGGTGAAACAAAGTAGTTGTACTTATGTGCCTGTGCTTAATTTGTGCTTTTGATGATTTACCTTCTAAAAAAATCTGGCATGTTTCACTCCCCTGAAAGGGTGTCACGCACCCCCAGGGGATGCATGTGCCCCAGGTTAAGAACCACTGATCTAAGCTGAAAGCAAGGGGAAAGAATTTGGTCTAACACTTGGTTTTAATGATTTCTTATTCTAAATGTCACAGGTACCCCAGCAGAAAAGAAGGCAGAACCTCCTCCAAGCAAGCCCACCATTGCCAAAGCAGGGATAGCAATTATTAAAGATTGTTGTGGAGCCACACAATGCAACATCATGTAGCTCCAGGGTCTCTACCAAGTCTGTCTATCTTCTTTTCAAATGTCTTCTTCATTGGATAAAACTATAGAGTGAAAGGATTTTAAAGCATCCTGATAGTCGAATCCAGGAATACTGTAAACATTACAGCAATGTACTGAATGTACCAATAGTGAATACTTCACTGTTGCATGGATCACTCAGTGCGCATGCTTAAAACAAAGGAATATACGTAGCAGCTGTCCGATGACCAGAAAAGACATGTAAAAACAAAAATACGAATCTGTGGCAAGTAAATTAGGAGCGTGTATATGTTACCAAACAAAGTTGAAAATAGCAGTTTTAAAAATTCAGCACTTTGTAGGATTTGTTATACACTTTTTTCCCTTGGCAAATTTCATTCACACACATACCAAGGGCTGACTATAAAAATGTCCCGTTCTGGCGATTTTTCAAAATGAAACCTCAGTGTAGTGATACTGTATATAGTACAAGCAGTAGACAAAGCAAATTTAGTATAACTGGTGTTGCATAGAAATATTTATTGAAGTAATATGACATTAGACTACTTTGCTGTGTAGTTTCATTTCCAGTTCTTTATAGAGAACAGACAAGGACAACAAGGATCCTGTTCAGTGGCTTGTATTTTATTGTGGTATTTTCAGTGACACTGTGGTCAAATGTCCTGTGTTACTTTTAAACAACCCAGTTCGAGTGGATATTACCTTTCCATTTGGAAATTTGTTTCTGCTACATTCTCAGCAGGCACAGCTACAGCTTTTTGGTGTAACATCAAACACTGCATCATTTATTGGCTTTTAAGCCCTCCACCTTGCATAGATGTAATGACACTGAGAGTGCAGCAGTCAACTACTAAAACCACAACTAAATGCACTGTGAAATTACGTATCACAGGCTAAATAAGTTGCTGTCCAGAAAGGGAGAAAAACCACGAAGGCGGCAGGATTACTTAATTTATGAAGCAGAGTGCTGAAAAGGGCTATTGATCAGATTCTTTATGGTCAAGGGAAACATTAGCTATCAAGTATTATAAAAAGACACTACGTCTCCCAATCCTGCCTTCAAAATTAAAATAATACCAATAAAAGGTGATGTTTTTGGCAGTGAAAAGATAGCAATACATAAAAAGTAATTTTGAATCTAAGGGGAGTACTGTTAGATCTGCTACATTTGTGTTTCATGTTTAATTGCATTTTCAGTTGGTATGCAGACACATGTAAAATAGAGTTGTCCCTTTACTAGCTGTCAATGAGATGGTGCATCTGTGTGACTAGTTAGTATACCATGTGTATAAATATATGTTGTTATGGGTGTAAATAGTTAAATGAAAATGTTCTGATGTGAAAGTATTTGGCTTAAAAAGACAGTTCTTAAAAGAGGAAAAAAGCATTTCAAGCTGAACAACCATTTCTTAATAGTGGATAAGCTAAACACTACATATAAACCCATGGGAAATGACAATTATACCAGGAGAAAACCAATAAAAATATCAGCAATTTACTTAACTAATGTTAGCTATTAAACATGTCTGAAAGAGTTGAAGCCGTGTTTAATTCAGGTTCAATGTAAACATTCAAAGTAGACTGTCCTCTCATTATAAAAAACTAGCAGTCCTGTAGCACCTTAATGACTAACACATTTATTTATTAGGCAATGAGCTTTTGTGGGTGAGACCCATATAAAACCCAAACTGCATGAGCTGGATTGCTCCAGCATGTAGCATTTGCCTGTCCAAGACAACCTGTTTCACTATCACAAACAGTCACCTTTCAAGAACCGTGCTGTGGCTGTGTCTACACTACCTCCCTACTTCGAAGGGAGAATGATAAGTAGGGTGTTGGGAGATTACGCAGCACCTCATTAAGCTAATGCTCCCCCGCGGCAACTTCAAAG
This sequence comes from Carettochelys insculpta, assembly GCF_033958435.1. Taxonomy (NCBI): domain Eukaryota; kingdom Metazoa; phylum Chordata; order Testudines; family Carettochelyidae; genus Carettochelys; species Carettochelys insculpta. Next base: position 18,813,358 of record NC_134152.1, read on the forward strand.
TGTTAAACTTCGAAGTGCTGGCTCACTTGTAGCCATAGCTAACCTGCCAGTATTTCAAAGTGCCTGGGCAAAATTTGAGGAGTAAAGGGACGGTGACATTGCCCAGGCACTGCGAATTACCAGCGGGTTAGCTGTGGCTACACGCCAGCTGGCCCTTCGAAGTGGGGAGGTAGTGTAGACAAGCCCTACAAGAAGAATAAAGGGGAGCAGTCCTAAGAACATATGAGACTGCATAATATTTCTTAGGGGTTGAGATGAGGACAGAAAGCATATTAAAGTTTTACTTGAAATACCAGCAGCACTTTAAGTATTTTCACCAAAGAGGGTTTTTTGCTAGGCAGGAAAGAAGATAAACTGGCTCTAAAGACTGGGCTGTACTAGATGGACATTTATATGTGCTGCTGACATGCAGCTTCACCTTCACCTCTGCAGCTTTCAGACTTTGGTGTGCCCAGCTTTGGGACAGTTTGGTTGCAAGGTCAGAGCAAAATGTGCATCAATGCAGTGAATTGGTTACAATCCAAATAAACTTTAAGGAAACTGCATGTAAGAAAAACCCCTCAGACTACAGACAGTTAAGTAGCCTCTTGAAATTTCTGGTACATGCTCGTTGCTTTGGACCAGTCCCCCCATTCAGAAAGAGTTGAAGCCATGTAGGCTGCGTCTACACCACAGTCCTCTTTCGGAAGGGGAATGCAAATATGGCCAATCAGAAATGCAAATGAGGTGCTGATTTACATATTATGCACCACATTTGCCTAATGATGGCCAATCACTCTTCTGGAAGTGCTGTTTTCAGGAAAAAACAAGCAGCGTATACAGGGCTTGTTGGAAAGGAAACCCCACTTTCAAAAGCACCCTTCTGCCTCATACGCTTCAGGAAGAAGGGCTCTTTCGAAAATGGGGTTTCCTTTCAAATGAACCCTGTTTACACTGCTTGTTTTGTTTCCAGAAACAGCACTTCTGGAACAGCGAGTGGCTGCCGTTATGCAAATGCGGCACAAAATATGTAAATTAGCACCTCATTTGCATTTCTGATTGGCCGCATTCGCTTTCCCCTTCGGAAAAGGGACTGTTGTGCAGCTGCAGCCGTAGTATCTTAATTGAAATATTGGATGTGTATATTATTAACAGGGGTGAGTGAGGATGTAGGCAGGGTTAGCAGTGGAACTTGCTCAAAAAATATCAAATTTAAGGTCAGAGAGGAATCCGCTATTTCACATACCTGCTTGTGGCTCAGGAAAGCTGGATTAGCTTTGTGGAACAAAAGAATAATTTCCTATTGTTTGTGAAAGATAGCTGACAGGCTCCTGTGGATGAAAATCTGCACTATTTCCCACAGCCAACACTCCACAGACCTCAGTAAATAGGTGCCACTTCCCTGGCTTAATCCCTCAAACTAAGCACTGCAGAAATATAATTTGGCATGTCCCAGGAAGATGCAGAAATCAAGAGACAATTCCCAACTCTGTGGTCAACCTCAGTCATTTTCATGGTGAGGTGGGAGAAGGGGAACAGGAAGATTAAAACCATCAGTGTCCAGTGGTATCAGGCCAAGATTTATTTTTCTATAGGATCTGACATTGGTTCAACAACAAATCGTTGGCTCTTCTGGACTCAGAGATAAAAGCCTCTCTAGTCAAGGGAGTTTTAACAGCAGCCAGGAGAAGAGGTAAAGGCCATCATAGGCGTCAACTGTCTCCATGCTGACTGGTGTTTTTGCTAAGGAAGTACTTTATCAGGTCTACCTGCAGGCCAGTGCTGCATGTTCTGAGACTCTAGCTATATCGTAATCCCAAAATGATGATACCATGATGGATTTCAGACGACACCTGAGCAAACGGACAGCAGTGAGAGCTAGGGCTTCTGTTAGAGGAGCCTGCTGCACCTCCTATAGTATTACTATTTTTCTAGTGATAGGCTTCACAGCAAAATGGTACGTGCAGTTGACTTAAGCGTTTAATTTTATTTTCTTCATATGTTTGGAGTCATAGATTTTTTTGATGAACTCTGGAACAGTAACACTATTTTATTATCAGATTAATTCAAATCATCTGCACTAAAATTAAAGGAACAGAAGATCAGAAAGGTTCAAAGAGAGAGAGAGAGAGATTTGTTTACCAAATTAAAATGTACTAATTCAATACAATTCCAGAGAAACTCCTACACAACTCTCCCAGAAGTCTGGAAGTGCCAATGCTATGCTAAATCAATCTATATTGGCTATGTATGAAAAGGTTACGCCATGCAAATGTTCTTGGCTAATCCGTCTAGGACAGCTAGACATTGTAACTAGTGCCTCCTTGTAACTTTCATAGGTGTCACCCTTTACAGAAGAAATTATTTTTTACACAGGGGGTTTTAAGGCATCAGCCAAGTGAGCTAGTTCTTTATTCTGGCCAATTTTCCTACTGTGTCATCTAGTTAGACTCTGAGCCATGCTGCTGGAGGCCAAAAAAATGTAACATCATTTTGCTCTAATAAAGTGCAGAACAACTGGGCTACTCGATAGGTTGAATTTTGAACTAAAAGGTGCTTTGGCCCATATTTGTTTTGTTCCACCTGCAATTTTGCCATCTGACTCTACAGCTGATTGATGTATTTTCAGTGGGACAGAATTAGTCTTATGGGCAACATGCCCTGCCCTGTGCTCCCCCTCCCCCCGCAAGGGCTTTTTTTTAGCTAGTCATCTTTTACCCTGTATCATAATTCAAGATCTATTGGAATCTGAAGTGCACAGATGGCTTTCTGCTGTTTATTTGGCTTACACCCAAAACCCTGACTCAACAGCTCCAGAAGTTTACTGCTACCTTCAGAGCCAGAATTCTCTTCTGGGTTTCTTCCTTGGATCAGACAGGGCTGAATCAAATCTCTGGATCTGAACACAGCCAGCTAGCAGGGAAGTTTGGAGCTGGACTGGCTGAAAGTAACAACTTGTTTACGGCTACTTCCGTATTGCAAAGCCTGCCTTGAAGAGGGCACGGGAGGGGGGGTTGGGAGTGTAAAGAGATCAGGACACAGGGCTGGGAGTGGCTGTGTGCGGGAGTCAGCACAGGGCTGGGGGGTGTGGGGAGCTCAGGACAGTGAGCTGAGTGTGGCGGGGGGCGGGTACAGGAGCCAGCATGGGAGCAAGGGTTGTGGGGTCCTCAGGGCAGGGGGCTGGGGCTATGGGAGAGGGCAGGAGTCGGTGCAGGGCTGGGAGTGTGGCACACTCCGGGCAGGGGTTATGGGGTGGTGGTGTGTGAAAGGCGAAGTGGGGGCAGGTCTGGCAGGTGACACGGCCCTGCGCTGCTCCTGTTCCCAGCCAAATGGGAGCAGTGCCCACAGGCATAAAAAAGGAACTAGGGTGTGCAGGTGACACTGCAGCAGCACCCAGGTGCCTGGCCCAGTTCAAGGGATCTGAGCTGCTGGCTCTGTAATCCTGCAGCTCAGCTCTAGGGGATGGGGAGAGGATGGGAGCAAGGGCCTGGATCAGAGCCCTGACCTATGTCGGCCAATTGCTTACTGGTGCCCTGTATCAGGGGCACACCAGCTTATTTTCACCTTTGATCTGGATTCCAGTGTTATGGTTTAAACCCAAAGCAAAAGTTAGGCTGACCAGAGAGTGAGTAGTTATTGCAGGTAGGAACTGTGCAACTTCTAAAATAACAAGCAGTCCTGTGGCACCTTCTAGGCTGACAGATATTTTTGGCGCATAAGCTTTTGTGGGCAAAGACCTGCTTCGGCAGATCAGATGAAGCAGGTCTTTGCCCACACAAGCTTATGCTCCAAAACCTCTGTTGGTTTAAGGTGCCACAGGTTTTCTTGTTGTTTTTGAAGATAGACTAACTCGGCAACCTAAAAGCGTCAGCCTTCTTTGAGGAAAATAGGGGCCGAATGTGGAAATACTGGGGTACTTTGAGATCCAATTGTGCCTTTTAATCAGGGCACTACTGAGTCTTGCATCAAACCTGAAGCCACATTATTGCTACTTATTAAGTGACAAAAATGAACAAACTGAACAAGCTAGAGTCATCAGTAAGGAATATTCAGAGGCGTGTGAACCAATCAATTGTTCTATGTAATGTTGTCCACCTGTTGTAATGTACATGTCGCTCTCTATATCTACATTACAGCTGAATTATTTTTTTGGTGCTCCTGCATACCAAATAAATATTTGTTTGTGCTTGCACCTCAGCTCTAACCTTGATATGACAACAAGACTGTGTCTATAAAAACAATTATGACCCTAACGAGTGCTAAATCAGCTGAACAGTTCCTTGTCATTCCCAAGAATAAGCATGACTTGGGTGATGAGTGCTCGTTTTCCATCTGTACATTGTGTATCTTGTGGCCTTTATCAATCACCCAGGCTCTAACCCACATTTGTACAGATGCAATTCTGCCCCCCCCCTGCCCCACACACACACACAAAAGCTAATCCTGATTCAGGAGCCTTTAACTGACGAGGATGGAAATCTACACAAAACCAGGTACTCAAACCACCCATGGGCAGAATAATTTTTGTGCTGTGCACCGAGGCATGTGTGGATGTGCAGCACCACTAGAACCACACACTGCCCACTCTGCTAATCCCTTGGGCAGCGCTTGACTCTCTCCTGGGTGGCCACCCAAGCACTCATCTTGCAGGGAACAACTGATCCTTACCAGAGGCCACAAAAATATACAAACCTCAAAGACACACACACACACATTGGAAAAACTTGGCCTGAAACTCATGACACACAAAACCTCACTCCCTTGCTGAGCATGTGGTAAAGGATACTTGTACATTGCTATTCATAAGTGGCCTCCAGTAGCCCCCGTCATGGTGAATTAGTTCATCACCACATTCATTACTGAAGCGTGTTTAATCTGTAACCTAATCGGTTTTATGGGTCCTTTCCCCTTGTACTGCATCTGCTCTTCAAAGGCCTGTCCACAGAGAGGCCAGTGCTGACAGTTCACTGATTGAGACAGTTTTAGAACTGTTGCCTACTCAGGCACAGCTGCTCAGAAAATGGTAAAGCCACATGCTTCTGCCAGGCTAATGATAAAAATGGGTGTTTGCCCTTCAGCGCTCAGGAAAACCCACACTTAGATTAGCTTGGGTGAGGGAAGGGTTAAAACCATATTTCAGATCAGTCATATGAATGTAAGATTGTCACTAAAGTAGACAGCCCTAGTGCTTTGAGTTGTTTGGTGCCACTATTGACAATGGCTGTGTTCGTTACCAGCACAGACCCACCAGATACCAACTGTTTTCCACACTGGGCAAATCTTGGCTTTCTCTCCTAGGCTGCCTGGGGGCCAGCAGCTGTGGTGCAATCCCTATGCACGAGGGTGAGGGTGGAGGGAATCGGGACAATAGGGTCCCAAACCCACATGTGCTATGTGCCTCCCCCCAGCATGAGCTACACCCATTCTCTACCGAAGGGCTGGTGTTCGCTTTTTAAAATGGGTACATGGCTAATTAACCTGCAGCTATGTGGATGCATACGCCAACCACTCTTTGAAAGCACAGCGCTTGGGCAGCCACCCAGCTGGTTAGCAGAGAGTCCCCAGCACCCACAATGGGCAGCATGCATCTGCTGGGGGGGTGCGGTGTGTGTTTCTACTGGCGGTGAACATCCACACGCCTTGGTGCACATCATATTTATTCTGCCCATGGCTGGAAAAAATTAGAGGGAACACTGATGCCAAATCCTCACTGATGTGGAGGCTACTGCACTAGCCTGTGGCTGGTCTATTGCTCTGCCGCCACGGTGATGAAAATGTTGTCGGCCCTCAGACAACTCCCCTGACCTAAAACAGGAAGACCCAAATGCTGCTCTTAGCATTGTAGAACTGGCGTGAACCCACTGATGTCAATGGAATTCATCTTGTCAAACTGGTGGGTGTGGAGAAAAGACAACTCCATGGAGACCCTGGCACTGTGGTTGATTTTCCTAGAGGCAAAGTGCATTGGCTTGCTGTCCTTTGTTGAGCTAGCTAAGTTAAGCCACAGATATGCCTTTCCTGCTAGATGCATGTAAATTATAGTTTGCTGTCAGTGAGGATAGAGGGAACATAATGGAGTTGGAAGTTGTACAAACCTAGGTGAGTCTGTGAACATTATTTCTGCATAATTGTAACTCATTTCCTTCAAAGGGTGAGGCACTTAAAAATAACAACAGACACTTCTCTAGCTAAAAAGGAAATCTGTATTATTCAGAGAAGATACCAACCCCCTGAAGCAGGTAGCAAAGTGGGTAATTTACATATTGCACATGTATAGTTTCCCCACCCCCACTTCTTTCCTGCTGTCATTTCCACCCACTCTCTCTTTACACTTAGTTTTTCTATCTGATTTATTTACTCCTGCCTCTTTCTTTCTGTTTGCTTCTTCCTCCTTACCTCATTACCTGGGGATAGGCCCCTGTATAAGCATCTGCTACCTTAATTTGCCCAAGATCCACTTCCTCACTGTCTTCTTTGATGCAATCTATCCATTGCTTCCTCAGAGTTTCTTTCCTACCACCCTCCACAGCTACATTATTTCCACCAGGTTCTCTTTATTCATCCACTGTATGTTTCCAAACCAGTTAAGTCATGGGTTTTGTCAGCCACAACTTAGACATCCATTCCAATAACTGAGAAATCTTTTTGTAACTCCTTGTCCAGAACAAAGACATCTTATCGCAACCCCCTGTGGGCACTGAATGCTCCATGTCTTTACTACCCAGGCTTTTGCTGTATGGTTCTATGCTGTTTTGCTGTTTCAGGGGCATATGCGTCTCAGACAACGCTTGGGATAGTCTCAGAGGGGTAACCATGTTAGTCTGTAGCTTTGCAAAACACAAGCAGGCCTGAAGCACCTTAAAGACTACTAAATTCACTTATTAGGTAACAAGCTTTCATGGGCAAGACCCACTTCATCCGATTAGAATACCACTTGATACATGATTCCACACTTTTCCAGTATGCCTCTGTTCAGCCTGTATCTCACATGCACATTTGCTTTCTTCTATTACCCAGCCCTCAAGGGCACTTAAGTTGGTCAGTCTGGTTTAGGCAGACTCGCTATATCCAGATTCCCTGTGGCACCTCTACTGACGCAGTCTTAGCCACACTTATTTTGTCCCACATCCGCTTTAGCTAGTCATAGCACTCTTTTACTATTTCCTCTCGGACGGCTTTTGAGGAAGCCTTTATTGCTATGACATCTGCTGCAGATGGTACTTTCTCAAATTTTCCCCCTAGGCACTTCTTGCTGACGCAGTCCATCAATATAATAAACAGCAGAGGACAGAGGGGCACTGCAAACAAGCTTGTTATTCTAAAACTTTGTTCAGATGACTGCTTTAGGTGATCTATATAATGTATTCAACAGTGTTGTTAATACCTCAGACATTGCAGATTGCCTCAGCACTGACAAGAGCATCCTTTATATGCTTTCCTGAAGTCTATAAAAGTCCATAAGCTGTCTTATTAGTATGCTAACCAATTTACTATCGCTTCCCAAATTACAACTCTGCTAAACAAAAAGTGAACCTACCAAAGACTGGAGTTTTGAAGCCAAGTTGTGTGTGAGTGACTTTAAATTAGACCGTCAGTTTGCTCACATTAATTATGATTGTCAGACTTATTTACATTTCTTAAACACCCCCATACATTTAGAGCAAGACGTCTTGTTCATATCTCTGTAAGAGGGGAAGCAAAGATACCACACCTGTCAACAAGCAAACAAAGCTGCTTTTATAAAATACAGGTCGAACCTCCCTGTTCCAGCACACTCAGGCCCAGACAAGTACCAAATGAGGAAGTTTGCTGGACTGGGGTAGTTCCCCCCATGCTGGCGCCCCCCACCCTGCAGCTGGCTCCACTTCCAACCCTGGCCAGATACCCTGATGCCGGTCCCTGCCAGGCTGCCTGTTGCTGGCCCTAGTTCAGCTGGCTGCAGGGCTACCCTGGCCCTGGTTCTCATGTTCCGGCTATGTGGGGAAAATGAGAAGAGCTTATCCTACCAAGTGTAAATAAATGAGAGACTGTGGCTGTAAGGTTATTTCCTGTGGACAGCCCAGGCCACCACTGTCAACTTACTTACATCAGACTAGAAGATTTACTTGATATTGCTCAGGTCCTTACCTCAAATACTTTCTCCCCACCCCTTCATTTAAATCATTACTCGGGGGGGGGGTGAGGATGAGGGGCTCAGGACGGAGGCTGCCCCAGGGAGCTAGAACAACCCCAGACCTCTCTTACCACAGCAGCTGGGGGGCCAAGCGAGAAGTGCCTTGTGTGTGGCCACTGTAGCTGCAGCTGGCACAGCTGTGGGAGGGATGCATGTCTGCTCAGCTGGGGGACATACAAACTCTCTGAAACACATAGTAGCTAGCGATTCCTGAGCTGGCTAGGCACAGAACCCTACTGGCAGCCTCAGCTGTGGGAACCTCAGCTGGGGTGCAGGGGTTCCTGGCAGTCCCGTGTCAGGGAGCCAGCTGAGTATGGGCTCCTTTTTTTTTTTTTAATTAAACAAAGCAAACAAACAAAAAGCACCGAGATTAATTGTACTCACAGTGTGGTCAACAATCCTAGAAGTTAGATTTCATGATCTACCAGTAACAGGAGTTTCCCATGTCTATCTTCCCGCCAATGAAAGAGTGTTCTCAACAGAACATTTTTGAATGTTTTTTTCTAGTTGTATGATTTCCAAATGATGGATCTTCCAAAGCTTAAGAGATGATTTGCCCTGAAACTGCTTTTTTTCCCCAGCAAATTTCCTATTCAAATGTGCATTTTTCACTAAGCTCTATCCACAATGCAGAAATAGATTTCTTCAGTATTTACCCATAAGCTAATCACAATTGGTACAACAAATCTCCAAGGGCAAACTTTCATAGCTTACCACTTCTTTTAGCTGAGCCTACCAAATTGCCCAGGGAAGGCAAATCACACCAGCAAATTCTATTCTTTGCTCAAAGAGTAGAAGCAAAGCTCTTCAGGAGATACCATGAAAAGTCCTAAAATTATAACTTTAACATTCTATTAATGGCAATGAATAAATCACATCAAAAAAGGGAGAGAAAACCTTTTTTGCCTGGAACTGCAAGTAGTGCTTCTGTCCTTACAGAAGCTACCTAACCCCTTATGCTCAATAGCACACCTACCACTGGCAGCCCTTAAACTGGCCAGTGGTAAGAAAGATGCTACGCTCACAAACCACCATACCAGCAGCTGATCCTCCAGAGAAGTGACCTGAGTGACTCTTCCAATAAAATCAAAGTGTGACACATTACTGCAATGCATTTACATTTAAGAAAACTGTCCGTACATACACTTGGCATTATACAGACTGGTACGACCTCAAAGAGCCACATGAAGTCTCAAGCATTTCCGTCTACTTTATGTATACATCCATATCACGTTACACCTGCGGTATAGGTGAAAACAACCATTCAGCTGAAGAAGCTCAGGACTAGGATGCAGGAGGAGAGTGCTCACGATGCAGCTACATGCTCTAGGATGGGGCTGAGGATAAGGGTCTTGGAGGTGGTGCTGGCTATCGCAGTTGCCTCTCCCCACAGAAGTTCAGACCCAGGTGAGACGTGCCTTCCCATTGGCTGTGGCAGCCACCCCATGGCCATAGCATGTTTGGGCTAAGCTGTATGGAGGACAACAGGACGGAGGTACCTCTTCCCTGGTGGCAGCACCCTCTCCCCACCAAAGCCCCGAGCCCCTTCTTTGGGCTTAATAGGCAGCTGTGAAACTGTGTAGCTCAGACGGAGCTTATGTCAGGCCCCCACCCTGGGAAAGTATACACACACCATCCTCGGCACTCTTTATGAGGAATACTGCCCTGCTCAGAAGTACTGGATCCGGCGATTTAAAACAAAGAATGTATGGGGCAGGGAGTGCGAGTGTGTGTAGGGAGGGACAATCAAACTTCAGAAAGCTGATGGTTAGTCAATTGTCTATTAGATATGACACACTGGCTCTGCACCTCATAAGAACAGTCCCACTCTCTTGTGGAAGACTAATGCCCTCATTTTCTCTCCTCCCCAGCCCCCTATGCACAGTTTGCTGTCCCGGGCTGGAGAAGGCTAAGGATTCTGGAAGGTCCAAGGAATCTGGAAGCTGCCTGGATTGCTCCAGCAGCTCTTACCACCTAAGTCAGCGGAAGCGATGTCAAGCTTTGACTGCTGAATAGGGAGCCCTGCACCAGCGTAGGCTGCTGCTCTCCACAGATTCAGTCCAAGTCACCTCAGTGCTGTCACCTGCTTCAGCTCAGCCTAGACGCTTATCACAGCACTGCCTTATTTGAGCACATTGCCTCGGCTCCTAAATCCACTGTCTCAAATCCCCCTCAGCCCTGCACATCACCTCAGACCTGCCTCAGCCCACTGCCTCAAATCCACCTCTGTCCAGTGTGCTACTTCTGAAGGCAACATTTGGCCAGGCAACATGAGGCCTAACCCTCAACTTGATGGTATTTATCTGCTTATCTACAATGCAGTGACCTTTGAGCACCTCATCGAACAAATTGCAAAATTTCAGGGAATGTTTTAGGCATCAGTGGGCAAAAGCCTATTTTAGTGCACCTGTGAACACTGGGAAAGTCCAAGTCAGAAGAAAATTGAGGCTCCCTGATACTTATATACATCTTATAGAGCTGGAAAGGACATCAGGAGGTCACCTAGTCCAGCCCCCTGCCTTCTTAGGAGGGCTAAGCACCATCCCCCTCCATCTTTTTTAAATCTATTGTGGCCCAGATCCTAAATGGCCCCCTCAAGCCCACAACCCTGGGTTTAGCAGGTCAATACTCAAACCACTGAGCTACCCCTCCTTGCCTAAATGGTTTAGGAGAAGGACTCTCTCAGCTCTTCGGCCTACACGAATGACATGTCTGAAGTGGAGTCCACTAGCAATAAGAAAGCCTTACAGAGAAGAACCACGGAAGAAGAGGAAAATAGTGGGGGTTGAGGGGGAAGAGAGGAATAGCTGGAACCACAGGGTTGGGAAAGTAGCAGTGGAGATAGTAGCATGCTGAGGGGACAGTGGAGGTAGGAAAAAGTAGAGAGCTGAGGAGAACTTACTAGCAATAGCTGTGGGGGAAGCAAGACCCCAGGAAAAGGTCAGGGTACTAACCCTGAGGGAAGCAGGAACCCAGTGAGCCCGTGGACAAAGGCTGCATTTACACTGTGAGATAAAAATTGACTTTATGAAAACTGATTTCTTAATGCTGGGTTTTATCCATTCGATTTTGAGCATCTTCACCTTCCCACATGCTCCCCAAAAAAATCGAATTACTGCTGCCACACAATTAGCTTAAATCAAGCGCTACAGCAGTGTATTGTGGGAATCTATCCCACAGTTCCCTGAGCCCCATAGCATTGTGGCCCAGTAAGTAGATGTGGATATGACATCTTCCCACATTTCATTCCCCTCTTTCCCCTTTCATGTTAAGTGTTTAAGCAGACAAGGGTGCTGCACTGAAACTTGAATGAATCATCAGTAATGGCTCAGGGAGGCTAGAAGACAGTAGACTTTTGACAAGCCAGGAACTTGAACCTGGATTTAGGCCTCCTACCAAAGAAGACCCTTATGTTTAAGTAGACATGGTTGCGACACTGAAACTCTAATGATTTATCAGGCTAAAAGACCCCAGATTATAGCCAGGTTTGGATCCAGGAAAGATCTTTAGGACTAGAATATTCCCTGCTGCAAGCCTTACTTCAACAACTGTCGTAATTGTATAGCTAACACATTGACTTCATTAGCACATGTATGGCTTGGGGTGGCTAAAAGATCCCCAGCTACAGCCAGCCCCAACTGAAAATAGTGACCCCTGAGATGTCCCCTGGGCAGCTAAAGGACCCTCAGCTACAGCCAGCCCCGAAAATCACGACCTTCAGTGGGCGCAAGCTGCCCGGCACCTTGTGCAGCACATCTTTTTATTGCAGTGGTTCCCAAACTTTTTGGAATCACGCCCCCCTTTTGATTTTTGGGAAACCCTCACACCCCCTCACCTTCTTCACAATCATCCAACCCCCTTTTAACAAAAAATTCAATTTGTAATTTAAGATAAACACAAAAACTTGACATAAAAATGTTATTTGAAATTAAAAATAAGCACAAAGAGTTTTTCTTGGCCCCTTGTGGTGCCTGATGCAGCCCCAGCTGGCCAGCTGCCTGAGCCCCATGCCAGCCTGCAGAGCTGCCTGCACCAGCTGCCTGCCCTTCTGAGCCCTGTACTGCCAGAACTGCCTGTCCAAGCTGACCCAACCCCATGCTGCCGGGGCCAGCCTGAGCGCCCCAAGCCCTGATTGTAGGGCAAGTTGCCCAAGCCCCAGGAGCCCTGCAAATCAGCCTCCTGAGCCCTGCGAGCTTCCCTGCCCAAGCCCCTCCTCCCCAGTCCCCCACACCAGGCATCCCCAGCTCCCATCTGACCCCATCCTTCTCCTCCTTCCCCTCCCCAACCCACAGTCACTTCCCTTTGCAGGAAGCAGCTAGCTCCATGTGGGTCTTTGCTGACTGCCTGCTTTTTATAGCTGCTGCGCCAGGTTGCCCACATAAACTAGCAGGGGCCGAGAGCTGGAAGCAAAGGTCAGCTCTTTCTTGGGGCGTGGGGAATAATGGGGGGGCAGAGTTGCCTCATGCCCCCCTGGAATTTCTTGATGCCCCCCAGGGGGGCAACGCCTGCAGTTTGGGAAGCCATGTTTTATTGGTTCAGGGTCAAGCCATTGGATGTAGCTGGGCATGGGAACGTTCCAGAGGGTGTGGCGCCTCGGGGGGGGTGGGTGGGAGGGAAGGGAGCAGATGCAGGGGTCAGGACAATATATAAATGTCTGGAAAGAAGTTTCTCATCCTATCAAACATGGCCCCCACCCCCAGCCTAGCTGACACATGGTAGGGGGGCGGGGCCAGCAGCTGGCACCAGGGACCTAGCTGGGGTTTACACAGAACCACAGACACCACAGCTGCACTACTAGCAAAGAAAAAGACGCAAGCTCTCTCTCCAGAGAAGAGCAAACTGCACACAAGAGCTCAGTTCCCAGGAAGCTGCCATGGGAGTGCCCGAGAGGCAGGGCAGGGGGGCCAAAGCAGGACCAGTGGCTAGAATGGAGGCACTACCCTCCAGCTGAGAGGGACCTGCTGTGAAATCAGCAAGCACCCAGACAGGCCCAGATGCCAGATATTTCAGCCTCTCATGACCTGACACCCCCAGGCTTCTGTTACCTGAGAACAGTATGCAGAAGAGTTTCTGTTTTTACAGGCCCGGACAAATAAAAGTTAACCCATACTGATTTATGTAACAGACAAGCATTAACTAAATGAAACTTCTGGTTGTCAGAACTATTTACAAGTGAGCAGTTACCGCTTGAGCTCCAGCAGAGTTTTCCCCTGAACGCCCCTTCCCAAAGTCACTCCTACTACAGTTCAAAGTGCTGTATCGATGGCAGGTAAGTAGAGGTGTTCCTCAGGAAGGAAAGGGGAAAGCTAGGGAGTCTGCCTCCTAGATGCTCTCTTCCAGGCACACGAACAGATGGAATTCTTCTCTTCTGCTCTTGACTTGGGGTCCTGCATGTAGCAATGCCGAGGAGAAATGATGGTATGTGTGTGGGTAAGACACTATGCTCCCTTGTCTTTATCTTAAACTTAAAACTGAATAAGGCTCCTAGCCTACAAGGTCTCTACATTCCCTATTCTACAGTAGGAGTGTTTCACCCTAGCCACCAGGGGGTCTCCTCTTCCTCCAGCTCAAAGCTGGGGAGGCAGAGCGAGTGAGCCCGGAGCAGGCTGGGTCACCTCCTCTGATAGCTTCTTGTCTCTAGGCAGATTTATACCATGTGGTGCCCTTTTTTCCCCTACCTTTAGTTCATGCCCTTTTCTGAGAAGCATAATGACTCAGCGATTTTTCCATACGCCATTTTAAAGATGGATCCCACTGGGGACTCCATATTGAAAAATAACTTTTAGTGAAACACCCTTAACACTTCCAGGTGCCAAATTGTAAGTCGCCCTGTTGCCTAATTCCTCTGCACCTGAGAGCATTAGAGATGGAAGAGGCCAGAGCGGACATCTGTGGAGGCTAATGAATTCAATTTAAAAGACATGGTGCATCCTCACTACCCTTCCTTCAGAGTTTTAAACTTGAACTGAACACTACACCCATCAAGTTACTCAAGCTAATGGAATTTACAGGGAGGACAGACACTTATCTCGTAGTGTCGACAGCCCTTGTAAAGAAGGGAGTCAGGCAGTAGAAGGGGTGATGAAAGGAAAAAAGGCTAATTTGCAGAGAGGAGATAGGGAAAGGAAAGCAATTCCCTGCTTTTTCATGGGAGGGATAACTCAGTGCTTAGAGCATTGCCCTTGTAAACCCAGGATTGAGAGTTCCCCTCTTGAAGGGGCGTTTTAAGGTTAAAAAACCTGTGAGATGGTGATAGTCCAGTCCCCTGCACTCACACCAGGACCTTTATGACTTCTCATGGTCCCTTCCAGTTCTATGAGGTATGTGTACCTCCATGTTTCAATATTTCAAAATGTTGACTGGGAGAGGGAATACAGAGACCCTTGAATGAGTAATGGGAGGGGAAATTTCTTAAATAAAATTGCATGGGAGGGTGAAGAGGAAAATGGAGCAATGCAATGAGCTCTTGGCATGTACAATGCAGTCTACAGCAGCAATAAAGTATGCAACACCCCAATTATAACCTCTTCTTCCAAGAGGTAGGAATTTCATGATCATTTGCATATCACTTGTTGACCACCACATACTTACCCTCAGGTGCAAATTTGATTTTTCACCTCATTGTGCTTCAGTGTTCATTTACAAACTAGATTTCATTCCTAGATTGTTCCCCAATGTCCCTTTGTATTTTTACTCCCCGACTCCCAACTAGTCCAACAGAATCAAGTTACATGAAACCAAAAAGACTAAAACCTACTTCATATTGCACCTAACACTCTTGTAAGATGTAAGGTGGGAAAATTTAGCAATTTATATTTTTCTCAAACACATCCAGTTGCTCACTTATTCAATTTATAGACTACAGCTTTTATACAGAGATTCTATTAAAGGACATTTAGTAAGCAATGAGATTGCAACCAAGGGAAAAACAAAATAAAGGAAGTGATGAAAAGATAAAAATCAACAACAACAACAAAAAAATCAACATTTGTCTGCTGAAGTTAAGTTACATGTTGAATTGTGTCCATGATTTTATTTGGGCATCCCGTGAAAACATGTACAATTAGAAGAGGCACTGTGACTAATTATGGAACAGCAGTTGCATTTTTACTTAAAATATTTAACAGCAGTTTTAGGGAATCCTCTTTCTTCTACTTATCTTTATTTCTCCCCCATTTAGGGGTAATAATTAATTGCATCAATCTTGTATATACTACCATGGTAAACAAGGTTTGCCAATAATCTTGATTTAAGTAGTTGCAATTAAATTGCTCACTTACCTATTGAAGGTACTACTTATTCATTCAAGACCTATTACATATGGGACAAAGGCTATGTCATATACAAGCAAGTGCTCGAGTAGGTTTCATTAAAAGCAAAATATGTTTTTTAAAATTCAGACTAGTAAAATTTCAGGACTTCTGGTATGTTCTTCAAAAACTGCAAAGAGTATATTTAAATTGCGTTATTGGAATTTTAACGAATTTCATGGGCAGGTCTGTTTTAATTTAGGTTTTTCTAGAAAAAAATGTTTTTCTCCTTTACTTTGCTTGGATGACTGAACTTGGTGTGACCTGAGGTAAAACAGTAAACAAGAATTCTAAGATATCTACCCATTCTTAGATAAGAAACTCAAGAGTTATATGCTTGCTTGAAAATTTTATTGACAACTGTTTGGTCCCAACACACAAAACAGCACTTGAGCCACAAAAAAAAAAAAAAGTGTCCAACAAAATATGAAAACATTTTTCTTCCCCCATCCCACCTTGAGAAGAATGTTTGCACATAAGTCGAGGTCTTCGGTGACACTTTTTTAAAACAGACATTAATCTACATTAGTACAATTAATTTGTAAATTACACAATGTCATGGTCTTAACTGTATTGAATCAGTAAGTCACATCATTCTAGTAACTCTTTGGATAAAAAAATATATTGCAATTCAATTGGCAATTTTTTTACCCTATGAACATAACTTCCCCAAAATTTATTTTATTACTTTCCAACAGCAATTTAATCAGAATTACGCAAAAATCGAAAATACATATATATGCTGACCTCCATAAATGGTACAACCACCACATTCATATAAACATTGTACAGCATTGTACCTCAATATTGCCTCCATAGCATCAACAATCTGGTAGCACTTTGGATGACTTGTAATTGCATCACATGAAAATACAGTTTTACAATTTTTTGCACACATTACTGAAACAAGGATCTAAATGATCAGCGTTAACCTTACAAAATCTATGTAAGGTGATAAGATGTTATTACATTTAACTCATGAAATTATTAAAAGCATTCTAAAAAAATGTATATTTTGTTTTTGTTTTCTATAACACTATGTCTGTAGAAGCTTAATAAGGACTCAAACACTGTGCCATAATGCCCAGAAAAACTTGAGCGTTTCCCTGTATTCAAAATGGCTATAGGTTTAGTACTGGTAATAACTGGCTATATTTAAAAGATTTTTTAACAAAATCTGACTTGTAAAATTCTGTCTATAGCCATTATTTCGTGACATTTTCAACTGTTGGCTATGAAATCTGAGCCCACTTTTATCTCTCTCTCTCTCATATGTTACAAAACACAATCTCAAAAAGAAACCATTCCACCAGTGGAAAACCTTACGTATACGTTCTTTCAGTTTTACAAGAAATTTAGTCTGCTTGGCAAATACAACCCATTGTAAATGCCAAGTTTACCCAAAATGGGTATAAGGCCTCACTCACAGGACATTTCAGCCAACTAGAAATAAGATAGTTCACACTGGTTTACCTCCCTTCCAAAGGCTGTTCTTTCCAAAAGCCAACACAGCATACCACAAAAAAACTGAAAAAAGCTCCCAGCAGGAGAAGTAAATATTAGAATAAAAACAGACACAGTTAAAAAGACAGTGAGATGAAGAGTAAGCTTCCCATTTACTACACATGCTTAAAAAAATTGAAAACAAGGTTAAGCAGAATAACCTTGGCATTTCCACACACCGCTAGAACTTTCCTTGCAAGTAGAAACAGCATCAACATCTTCCATCTTCTAGCACTTTACATCACCCGTTCTATGCTCCATCATTTATGCATTAAATGCATATTTTAGAAGTACTGGAACCTTCCTAGTAACCTAGACACACGAAAGTGTCTTAATTTTACTTTAAACTCATGACAACACCAAGACAATCTTTTTTCCTTAACCCAATCCACATCCAACTGAAACTAAACATAAAAGGGAAGCTTAAAACATCCTCAACTTCCTAGAAAGCTCCTCAGTGGAACTGAAAGTTTCACAAAACATTTAAAACAAATTTTGCAATAAATCCACATATTCTTCTACAGACATTTTTCCATGAAAGGCATTACAATGCAATTACAAATCACCTGAAGCTGCACGTAACACAAGCTTCCCCTCCTTTTCGCAGTCAAAACCCACCACGCTTATCATTCCGATCCGTAATGGTTAAAATTCCTTTACAGGCTTTTAAAGACAGATCATGCATTTTATTAATACCGCCTGAAACAATCAGTAAGCAACAGTCTATAGAATATATTATGCTACATGTAGGATTACACCACCAATGAGGCTTAAAGAAAATAAAATCCATTCCACTTCAGTTGAATTTACATTTTGCTACACCTGAACACCATTGGTTTATGGGGGAAAATAAAACTTGTTCAGAATAATTTAATGAATGCTGGAAGTTTTACCAAAATAAAAAGAGTTTGCCATGTTGACAGCCGTGTTCAGTGTAAAAAGAACAAAAATCTTCACGGAATGCATCTAAATATCAATTAAGTGACTTCTAGGCCTTCTTCTTAAAATAGATAAGGGCTACCAAATAGCTATATTTTTGTGCAGAGTCCAACAGTATTTGTCTTTCACAATAGAAGAAAATTTAAAGCTTAGTTACAGGTGCAAGTGAAAAGTTTGCTGCCAGTTTCACTTTGTTTTTGTGTTGCTTTTTGGCTGGGCTGTCCATTGCTTCCTTGCTTAGCTGAATTTCAGAAGACTGATGGGGAGGCACTGAAGAATTCTCTGTGGCACAGCTCAAGCTCTCTTTTGTTACTGTTGTAACAATTCTGTTTTTTTCTTCTTCTGTTAGAATCATTATCTCTAAAATAAATATGGACAACTAAATTATGTATAAATATCTTACTTTCAAAACCAAATTCTTTCATGGTTATGCAAGAAAATCATTTGATAGAGTTCTTCCTGGAGGGAAGTGAGACTAGCAGATTTAAAAAGCACAGCATTCAGGCGCCGCTCTGCTGCTGTTTGGCTGTAGCAATAGCTATTTATGCCTCCAATTACATGAAAAATGGGTCTAATTCACAAAAGACAACAGCATACCAAATATGGCATGTGATGTACTGTAAAAGTACCGTTAAACCATTCCTACAGGTTGCTAAAATATTGCCATGTAATGATGGCTGCATTTTAATGATGGGTGAAGCGATTCCTGTGAATTCTGAATTTAGCTCACTAGAGCACTGTATTAATTGTTTGTAAAGCACAGAGAATCAGATGGAACACCTCTTTCTGAGCTGTGCAAGCAGGAAGGCAATGGGACGCCGTGCTGCTAGAAGCAGCAGCACGGTCAAGGGAGGTACTATTTAAGCAGCAGGGAGCTGCACAGAGTACGATAAACCCTCGAGTTAATGGACTTATTGGAGGGAGGGGTGTCCGTTAAACCCAGAAGTCCACTGAATCTGAGGGTTTATTTTTGCCCTAGCACCCCCCCAGGTTCCTCCAGCTCCAGTTATTGTTCCCATTCCGCCCCCCCCCCCCACCCCCACCCCCACCCCCCGGCTGACTCACCAGAACCGCTAGAGCCAGAGCTGTCACAGCTGGGGGTGCTCCACCACCGCAGCAGGTGATACTCCGTTGCAGCCTCAAACGAGCTGCCACATGCTCCTGTGTGAAGCTGCCACATGCTCCTCCCACCAGGGGTGGGGCACATATGCAAGTGCCAACATGCCCACCCCTGGTGGGAGGAGCACATGGTGGCTCCAGCAGCAGTCTAGCCCCTGGCGGAGGACTCAGCCGTGGCAGACTGCAGTGGATGGAATTAAGAACCCCTCCAGCCGCAGCAGTGGCCCTCATAAGTCGCCTTACTTTTTTTGGGTGGGGCAGGGGGCGGATTTAGGATTTTACGGCCCCCAGAGGGCTTCAGGAACAACAGGGGGGCTGACAGATGTCCCTTGTTCCCGAAGTCCGCTAAATCGGGGTCCCTATAATTGAGGGTTTACTGTATATACCTTAGAAAGTCAAGTACCCAGGACACTGTTTGCCTAAGCTGTGTCCCACCTACACATTTACTTAGACCCATGCTAGCTGGCATGCACTGTCTGTACTCTACATATCACCATAAACAGACCTAGCCTTCAGATATTCGCCTATGGCTATTCACTCTTACCAGAGAGTGGTGGAATGCGTTCCTCAAACTGAATGAGGTCTGCAGACTCAAGAATGACTGGATCAGGTGTGAGTTGTGGGGATGGTAGGCAGGAAGGAACTGGTTCACACAAGAGGTCAACAGGTGATGTATTTGCGAGGCAAAGGAGTTCTTGTTCAGTTTGATTAGAAACTGCAAAAATAAGATGATCTTTCAAAAATATCACCAATTTTAAAATATTTGAAGGCCATAGTAAATATTTCAATAGCTGGTAAACTCCAAGTATGTAGCTCAAATACTCCAAGGGGATTTATAGACAAAACCCACACTGAAATATAACGAAGTCCTGTGGCCCCTTACAGGCTTAACAGATATATTGCAGCATAAGCTTTTGTGGGCAAAGACACAGCTTGTCAGATGCATCTGACGAAGCAGGTCTTTGCCCATGAAAGCTTATGCTCTGATAAATCTGTTAGCCTATAAGATGCCACAGGACTTCTTATTGTTTTCGCAGATACAGACTAACATGGCTACCCCTCTGATACTTGTCACACAGAAATATGTTCAGCTCCCAGCCTGAAACAACAGGTGTGTGTTGGGGAAAGTGGTTTGTAACATGACCTGACAGTTGCAAGCTTAGAGCCTGAGAGAGAGAGACAAGGGAGCAACGTATAGATACCAAGATCTTAACCACCGAAGGAGGACATGTCATCTTACAGAGACAGTACTTAACCAGATAAGATCTTAAAGAATATATTTAACTTGAACAAGACCTTGCCTACACATAAGATATGGATGTAGCTATGTCACCCTTGCACAGGTGTGAAAAATCCATACCCCGACCGACACAGCTACACTGACCTAGCTCACAGTGTAGGCACAGCTGTGTTGTGAGAAGGCTTCCACTGTGGCTCAGGGAGGCAGATAAACCCCTTCCATCAGTGTAAGATGTCTACACTATAGGGTTATGTATCAGCATATCTATAGCAATGCAGCTATGCCAGCATCGTCTCCATAGTGTAGACATACCCTGAACTGGTAGCAAAGTTCACGACGCTCCATTCTACTCCTCAAAGAGATGGTCCTAGCACAGTATTTTTCAAACTTTAAGTCATGACTCAGTGCTCAGTCATGGAGCTTAGACCCTGAGTCACTTTGCTCAGTACCCAGGAACCCTGGTGTCCAGCTAAAGTGGGGTCATGATCCATACATTGAAAACTACAAGGGGAATCACTCCCTACCTGTTCAGATACTGTGCACTCCAGAAGCAGCCAGCAAATCTGGCTCCTAGGCAGGGGGCCAACGGGCTCTGAATGCTGCCTCCACATTCCTAGCCAACAGTAGCTGGGGGAGCAACACCTGCATGCCTCTGACTAGGAGCCAGACCTGCTGATGGGTGGTGCCAGGTGCAGCACAGTCTGGAGAAAAAGCCAGCCTCTGCATCCCTGCTGTGACGCTGACTGGGAGCTCCAAGACAAAACCTGGCTCCCCAGCTATGTGCCCCAGCCCAGAGCCTGCACCCCAACCCAGAGACCTGACGCTTCCTATCACACTCCAAACCTCCTGCCTCTGCACAGAGCCCCCTCCCATGCCCCTCGTCCCCAGCTCCATTGAGTCATGGGCATCAATTTTCTTCAACTGGATCACCAGGAAAAGTTTGCAAATCAGAGTTCTAGTGTATTTCCTCCTAACATCAACTAGAACTTCTGTCTCGAGGGCCATTCTATTACAGTAATACAGCACTGAGGTAACAAAAGGAGTTTGTAACCATGGCAAGGTCTTTGCGACAAGGGCACAGGCTCCTGACTGGCCACAACTGGAAAAAGACTATTGACAGAACTACTACTGTCTGTAGCAGCAACAGCAGAAGTGAGGGAGAGCTAACATGCATATAATATGCAAAAATAATATAGCTGCACCAAAGTACAGTCCTCTACTCTCCTAGTGGAATCCCCCAATGGGCCACACTCATTTTCATTTAATCTCTCTCAACTCCCTTCACTTCAGTGGAAGTTGAAGGCAAACCAAGGGAACTCCTCTGAAAAAGATTTTCAGCAACTTGGAAGAGCAAACCTTGGGAGCTCACAGGAACAGGCTCCTCCTTACATAAACAGAAATGTACCTATAGACTTTGGTGAAAAAGGCTGGTATCTTTAAACATCTTATATCACAAATGTTTATTTCAAATAACTAGGTCACACAGTTCTTTTCCCATGCTGCTTTGCTTTCAGTGTATTTCTGCACAGACGGAACAACTTTATTATATATATATTAAATTTGCATTACCATCAGTAGGTGTTCCTAGTTTTAATTCCATTGATGCAGTGGATCCTAGGATCTCCATAATGTGTCCATTATTGTCATCAAGTTGATTTCCATGATCATCCACATGATCAGCAGGGGAAAAACTGGGTGAGCTAAAACGAGCTTCAAAAAGGCAAATTCATGTATCACTGATCACCCCTAAAAAGACATTAGTTAACTTTAGCATGATTGTTAGCGTACAGAGTTCAACTGGCTTACTTACTTTTCATGTCATTCTTTAGTACTACAATCCTCTTATGCCCATGTCCTTTGATCCAGACCACCTATTCATAAGAAAAAGTTCAGTGTAACAAGCACCATTTACACTGACATCAATACCTAATAGATACAACCCCCCCGCCCCCCCCCCCCAACTTCTCTCACACAGAGAAAATGTCCAAAGGAAAGCAAGCTAACTCAAAATTAGACTGCTGATTTAACGGCCTTGCTCTGAACACTTTTTTTTTTTTAAATCAAGACACGCTGTCTGAAACAAATTGACATAATACTGTGAACTACCCTCAAAGAAAAAAAACAAGATTAGTTTATTTGAAAAGCTTATGGCTGAAGATTTTTTAGATCCTAGAATGTATAAACCAACCGCCTGGCATCTGAGATGCCACACTGGAATTAAATATGTGGAATTCCTATGCCTTTTAGATTTGCACTAAGGCTTCAAAGTTACATGGCTGCTGGGACATTGTCAGGTAAACTAGGCACAATACATCTGCAACTCAGCAACTAAAATACATTTTGTTTCTCAGGGGTGGGCAAGATCCAGCCCATGGCTGCTCCTGTGGCTGCTCCCTGTAGCTCTGCAGCTGGCTGCTCCCTGTAGCTCTGTGCTGCAGAGTAGGGAAAGCCTTGTATGCTGCCTCCGTGCCCTCCCGCCAGCAAAATCTCTCAGCTCCTATTGGCAGAAAACCAATAAGAAAGAGAAACTGGTCAAGGGGAGCTGAGAGATTCACACCCTATCCTGCACCTCAGTCCTCTACCCTGAGGGACTTTCTGCACCCAACCTCCACCCCAGACCCTGCTATTCCCTCTATAGAAAAGTGTGGCACTTGACCATTTACCAAAATATTGGAGTGCACCCCCAATCAAAAATTATTACCCATCCCTGCTCTTCAGCATATATAGGAAGAGTCAATTTTCATCTGGTGGATATTAGCAACATTTTTGGTCCATAAATAAGGGATGTTTTTATGGAGTTTTCACTGCACTTTTATTTATGTATGTATTCATTTGATTCCAACAATGAACACACTGAGTGATTATGGTTTTCTATTGATGAGTCCAGTTCAGTAAAATGGATGGTTTAAAATATGTAATATTTAGCATGAACTTCCTTGTGACTATAGCAACGGATCATACAGCATATGAAGCAGAATTCTGGTTGCATAATGTGTTTAAATTAAGCGTGCCAATCAGGAATCTGAATTTATGATTATGACTCAGTAATAGTTTTTCAGACCTGTGGAATTGCTCCCAAGAGCTCTTCTAAACTATGATATCCATATATTTTGGGCTGCAGCACTTCTCCCGTATACTTGGTATATGCTGTTGGGAACTCGTGTAGGAAGATTTGCTGATAGTGGTAAGTGTGAAGCAAGGACCTCACATTCTTTGCAAACAAATAAAGGTTTGTAAGTTTCACACATTCCTCTGCCACATCATTGGTAAAAACCTGTGCAAAAGCAAAGAAATGTTACCATACTAATGTATGTGTCTGTTAGTCACAGTAATATCCTTCAAAAGCACAAGCAAGCACCACAGACTGAATTACAACTAAAGCCAAATAAGTATCAGTTTTAAATATAGTTCTAAACAAAAACAAGCAAATCAGTATTCCTAGTAGCTTCCATACCTCAACCAAGTAAGGCAGACTCTTCAGGAGCTCAGTTAAGGTCATAAATCCATATTCACATGGATTAAGGGGAGCACTGTGGACAGTTTCATAATGACTTTTAAGCTGGTCAACAGAAAGAAAAGTGGTTTCATCCCAAGACATCATCAATACCAGTAGTTGTGCAGTCAGAGTACGCAGAGACTTTCTATTTATCAGCTGTATCTGTTTACCAGATTCTGTCTCAGCAACCTGAAAAATGTTCATATTAAAAGAGAGAAGAAAAATGAATGACACTGGGTTCTACAAAATGGGTATTGTTTGTATCTAAAAAACACCCAACAAAACATTTTCCAGTCGATAATCTAAATGTAAAAGAAAAAAGACTGCTATACACAGATGTTTATACTCTCTGGTGCCCCACTGGACAAAACTGTTTACAGGTCCATGTATTTTCCCGCCGCCCATCAGAAAAAGTACCAGTTTTCGAAGTAAAACATTAAGGAAATTCAAAAGGAAGGGGAACCCCAATGAAAATAAAAATTGAACTTGCAATCTTGACATTTTAGAAAAGATAAGACAAAAGGATTATCCTTGGTCCTACAAACCCATGAAATCCTGGCTTTTGAAGACCATACTAAAAATGTTTACCTTTACAACATGACAAAGTTTTTGCGTTAAAGCTAGAACTGAGCTGACATCATAGTCATGAAGGCGCAATGTGTAACCAAACGTTTTATTGTACTCTGTAAGTAAATCAGCCATCATGACGCAGTTGTCTTTCTGGGAGCGCAGGAGTTTAACAAACTGGGCTGCTAAAGCTTTGACCCGTTCCACCTCTGTCAGTGTCAGAATTTTTTCCTCTCCACATTCTAATACCTGGGGGTGGGGATGGAAACAAAAGTCAAGTTATGCTTTCTTAATGAAGCTATTTACGTAACCTGACCAGAAAATCCAGTTTGCAAGTAACATTCAGTAAAGGCTATTAGATATTTATAGAAGTGTGTTTTACATAAGAATTCAGTTACTTTGCAGAAGGCATCCACATGAAAGCAAGCAGAAATAACAGATGTTCCTCAAGAGAGAATCAAGTAAGTCTTGCTTAAGCTATTGAATTTGGTCTCTGTCTAAACTGATTCAGAAAAAAGGATATATGATTTGTTGTCAATTAGTTTTTTAAAATTCAATTTCAAATCATTCCAGCTTACAACTTAAATCTAAAAAAATACCCTTTAACCTGATAGCACCCCTTTAAGAAAACTTTTTATGGTCTATGAAAAATAGTAAATATAACTAACCAAGTACAATCACAAAAGTTAGAAGTGCAGGCAGATATGTAATTCACAACTCCTAGTCAAGTTAATCTACCTGGAAATAGATCCTGATGATATAAAGAATACCACGTATACAGGTGTGATCTGAAAAATGCTGAACTATACTCGAATTTCTAGAACTTACTTGCAAGACATCTGGTATTGCTTCAAATAGTTCAAGTAGTTTGGTAAACCCATAATAAGCAAGTTTGCACTGACGACCGAAGTGGTGGTGGTAAGAAGGAATAAATTTATTAAAGGGCATTCGGAAATGGGGTTGATGACGCACCAAGTCAACTACCTCCTTGGAGAATTGCTTTGTCCTTTCAATTTCTTCCTGGGTACGTTCTAAAAGTGAAAGACATTAAAACGAAGGGAACAGTTATGAAATAGCTTACAAATCAAGAAAAGGTATACAAAGAAAATACAGGGCTTCAAAATCAGTTTATTTTTAAGATTTGTATCAGCCACAAAAATTAATCTCTTTTTTCTTTGTGGTTGGAAAGTGTGCCAATACAGCAGAAGGTCTCTGTCATCTTTAATTATTTCATAAGCTAAATACGTGATCACGTAGCAATCACTGTACAGTGTTTATTCAGCAAGTTTTTTTTAAAATTACCTCATACTTCAACTTCTCCCCATTTAGTCATCTTGCACAAAAGGTTTGACTACCCTCAGTATTACTTAGTAAAAGGAATACAAAATGTAACACTAGTAGCATAACATTCCATTTAATCCATTACAGAAATTTTGCTTTTTAAAAGGCTAGGAATATACATAGTTACCTCTCAGTCATGGGATTATGATAATATAATGGCATAATTTGGGTGGTTTTCTTCTGTACATGTCGCAAATGAGATGGTCATCTTAAATTTTACATTTGTATTACAACTTGCTTTACCCAATGAGTTAATTTGAAACTATGTGAGAACACAAAATATACTGGCAATAGGGAAGGCAGAATATCATTTTATAAATTAATAAATTATTATTTTAACAGATCAAAATGAATACTGACATACCTCTTTTGGGGATACAAATGACCATTTCATTGTCTTGCTGAGACAGACAGATTGTTGTTTCTGGAATTTCTGATATTATATCTGCCAACTCACACACTCCATAGTCAGTAACATCCCAATCTTTAGAGAAACACCTGAACAATTTAAGAACAAAATTGTAAAGCAATTCCAGAGAGTTTATGTATTCTATATATGGCAATTAAACGTGAAAAAGTTAGCTGCATAAACAAACTATTGGGTGCTTCAGACCGACTTGAATAATTCAAAAAAAAAAAAAAAAAAAAAAAAAAGCATTAAGAACATTATTGCACTACACCAGAACTTTATATAATAGTTTAGAATAAAAACAGATCAACCTTCTACAAGACCATCTAAAAACAAGCAAACATGGCATATTTCTCATTTATAACTTCATGTCCTATGATCTCATGACCTCCTGACTTCACAGTAGGGAAAACAACATGCTGAGATTGATTTCAGAAAGATTCTGCCAACTAAGGCTTCAGTTACACTATGAGATACATTTGACTGTTAATGAAATCAATTATTTAACCTCAATATTATGAATTTGAATTAAGTGTCTTGAAATTCGACCCATCTTTCTTCTGTGTTGAGTCTCCGTGTCCCCAAGGCCCTGTGCAAGTTTGACAGTGTGAGTAGTGCATGGTGGGTACCTATCCCACAGTGCTTTAGCCCACGTTACTTGTGGTGTTTCATGTTTGAATCCCAGAATACTAAGCACTGTCCCAGAAGTCAGCGCACCAGTAACCACGCGACAACGAACTGGAGATCACGCCATCTCCTGTGCGCTGGAATGCTGCAGCATGGATCCCCAAATGCTTAAACTCATAGCACACATTGTTTTGGCAACCACACTGGCTGTCACGCAATTTTGCCTTCAATTACAAAGCTCAGATGGTTCAGTATCATAATGGTGCTGCTGCTGCTGCTGCCACAGTTTGGAAGAGCAAATCTCCCAACTGCAGTCCAAGACTAATTCTTGACACCTCCTCCCCTGGCTCCTTCTGCCCTTCTACACTCTGATTTGCTCACCTTGATCATTTTTTTCTGATTTGTCCTCGTTGATTACTGTTTTTGGTTCTCTGTGCCTTAAATATTGAGTCTGTTCTGGTATGGCTATAGTCTAAAGAAGTGGGTCTATCCCACGAAAGCTCACCTAACAAATTATTAGAGGGGTAGCCGTGTTAGTCTGGATCTGTAGAGCAACGAAGGGTCCTGTGGCACCTTATAGACTAACAGAAAAGTTTAGAGCATGAGCTTTCGTGAGTTAACTCACTTCTTCAGATGCTGAAGAAGTGCATCTGAAGAAGTGAGTTAACTCACGAAAGCTCATGCTCTAAACTTTTTTGTTAGTCTATAAGGTGCCACAGGACCCTTCGTTGCCCTAACAAATTATTGTTAGTCTTTAAAGTGCTACTTGACTGCTTTTTTGTTTTAATTTAGTGTCATGTGTCTGTATTAGAATTCTGGCAGCCAACTCCCTCTTAGACTACACTTAAAAAAAAAGTTGCATGCAAATGTGGACAACAGATGCCCAATGTTTCATTAAAGACAAAAAACAAACTTACCAGTGATAAGCCTGTAAGAATTCTCTCACAATAACTTGTTTACTGGCCTGGGATTTGAGAAGTTTCAGTAAGTCCTGAGTGAAACGTTTTACTTGGGCCCTGTATGTTAGGGTTAACAAGCGTTTAGAGCCCATGCCAAGAATCTAGAACATAAGCAACAAATCTCTTGTCAGCATAAAAGCCAAGCAGTGACTTCTCAGCATTGATCACTTATGATCTCTTGCAGCCCCTTCCCCAAGTAAATTACGTTAAGTGCTATTTAAAAATAAATAGCAGCAGACTGTCATAAGAGATTCTTAATGCACGACTGAGAGGCTACCTTTCTGAATATCTCTTCCATAACAAAACATGGTTCATTAGGAAAGGACAACCACATTCTCCAAGAGAACTGCAACACCTCCTGTACAAGTGATTTAGTGGTGGTTGTTGTAAGATCATAACAGTATGCTTCCCCTAACACCAGGGAATGTTAACAAACCTATGGTGCTAAAAAAACTACCTGTGTCCAAATCACTTAAATAGTATTACTTCAACTAAACAAAAAAAAAAAAAAACAAAACAAAAAAATCAAGACTACTCAATTTCAGCCTCTCACAACTAGTAATACTGATGTACTGGTCCATCTAAATGCCGGTGAGTGTTATCCCATGGCTGAAAAAAATACCACTAGCATGAAGATAAAGAGGAGATTTCAAGAGTAACAACATAGGCCCAAGGTGTTCAAACATGAGACTACCACTATATATTTAGCTTAGTAAAGAGATTTAGCTGTTGGCCATAGTGTGCCATTCACATCCATGGGAACTGCAGGAAGAGGTGTAGGTTGGACGACTGCTTCCCACAGCTACCATACTTTTGAACAGGTAAACAATGTGTCAGGCGGCTCACGAGGTACTAGCCCTCATGAATGGCATCCGCTCATCAACAACCCCTGGACTAGATCGTAATTTCTCCATGTGGTCTTGGAATCTATGAAAGTTAGATTTAGGAGAACTTTGCATAGATTTATAAGTTCTGAAGACACAGTAATAGCTGTCTGGTTATCACCCCCTACATGAAACAACTGAATCCTAGGTACAGCCCTCTGCCTCATAAAACATGACAAGATAGTTGATAAAAACATTCTGTACCAAAAACTGCTACATTTGTGAACTCAGCTGATTCAAGCTGTGAATATCCAGGCGATGAAAATAAAAAATGTGACACTGAACTCACTTGCAATACATGAGGCACTGCTTCCAGTAACTCCATTAATTTGGAATACCCATAGTCAGACACACGGCACTGCTTCGCAAAGTGATGATGATATGTTGGGATGAATTTACTGACAGGCATGATACAAGATGGCTGGCTTTTCAGTAAATCTATCACTTCTCTGCTGAACTGAATAAGCTGTGGGTTACCTACGGGACTCTTCGAACGTAAAAGCCAAGGATCTAGAAGGAGAATGTTTTGTTTTAAGAACAATGTATTCATTTTAAACAGACATGATATATGTTACTAAGAGTTTATGATTACATTCCTCCATGAGGCAATATTTAAATAATTGGAGGTTTGTTAATACACTAAAAACTCAATGTCAAAACCAAATTTTCTATCAAAATTTTTGACAAAAGATCAATTTATTGTACATAACTATCAGGAGCAACCTTCCCTCCCCAACAACAGAACTTTTCTTCAATTATAGACATTATAATAAAGATTTATTTCTTAAAGTTACAAAGACTGAATAAAAAGGATATTAGTGCTAAAAAAACCTAACAATTCAGTGTGAAAAAGACCGTCCTTTACTGCTGGCTGAGCAGTTGCAGAGAAAAAGCCAGATAAAAAGTAATAAATACCGGTAGTTGGAGGTGGTGGTTTGTTGTGTATCCACTTAACAACTTTAATGCCATTTTGGGCAGTGGCAATATTAATTCCAGGAATACAGGTGATCAGATGCTCTAAGGGAACACCTCCCTGGCCTTCCTGCACAATTTCTAAATCACTGAATTCTGCTGCATAACAATCAGGAAAGCTTTAAAAACAAAAGGTGGGAATAGAAAAATTCTGATTACTAAAATACTATAAAACATACCATTAACCAATAATCCCAAACAACAATATAAAGGGGACACGGACACCCACAACACCAAACTTTAAAACATTCTATTAACAAAATTGTCCTATGAACATTTCATAACCAAGCCACTGCTTAGATTTTAATGGCTTTTTAAAAAAAGCTTATTTGAAACTTTTTTGAAACCCACAATATAAACAGTTTTTGTTTACCTGCTCCCAGAATTTTTAATATAAGAAACTAAAGTACCCAAAACTCAGTTCCTAAGCACTTCAATTTGCTCATAAAAAAGTTTGATTAGAAAAAAGAGATGAGACAATCCTTCCCATATTTATTCACACACAGTAAAATCTGGTTTACCTTAGTAAAGGCACAGTGCCCTCATGGGTCTGCAGTAGACTGTGCACTTGCGGTGCAAATGTCTTCAAAGACAAAATCACAAAAGGAATTTTGTAGGAGTCTGGATCAAATTCATGTTCACTGTAATGAGGAGAGAAGTTTAGGGTCTTAACTACATTTACATCCTGCTTGAATTGAAGAAAGATGTGCATAGAGATACTAAACTGGTGCCACTTGGAGATAAGGTTGAGAAAAAGCTAGAGAGCAGGGATCTTCATGCATTTTGCAGTATTTACTATACTACTCTCATGGACTACCTCTCTTCCCATTCATACAACATTTATATGACAACTACAGTAGCTGCTTAAATGGAGAACTAACATTAGGTCCTCTAGAGGGAATTCTGGGACACTGTGCACATGGAGAATTCACGTCCCCTGCAGTTTTTTTTTTTTTTTTTTAAATTTTCCTCTGCATAAAATGTCTTTTGCTGGTGAGGTGTTCCAGTTATGCCTTTTGCCCACCAGGGATTGCTGTGACACTGGAACAGAAGGCAAAGCCAGCTCCCTGGCCACAGCAGTAACCAGTTAACAGGGAAGAGAAGAAGATGCATTCCCTCTCAGGGTATGTCTATACTTACAGCAGGTTGGCTGTACTGCAATCAATCCGCTGGAGTTTGATTTTGCCGCATCAGTGAAGACGCAGCAAAAATCAAATCTCTCTGGGCTCGGCCGTCAACCCTGATATTCCGTGGTGCCTTGTGGAGTAAGGGATGTCAGCGTGAGCCCAAAGAGCCCTCATCTACACAAGGAAACAAAGTCGATCCTGATACCTCGATTCTAGCGATGCTAATGGCGTGGCTAGAATGGTGTATCTGGGATCGACTGATGCCTAGCATACACCAGGCCTCACTGACTTGTCTGTAGGGCATGGCATACTGAGGAACAGACATGAGGGGCACATGGGACTCCTGGGGAGTCTCACAGACTGGTTTCAGGAAGGCTAGTGGGGGTACAGACTAGGGAAGGAGATGAATGGGAATGAGATGTAGGGACATACTGGGATGGGATGCATGAAGATGTGAAGAGGGTTCACATGGAGACAGGGCAGATGTGCCTGACTGAACAAGAGATGCTAGGGATTAGCCAATCTCCCATTCCTCCCCACACCCCCCCCAAAAAAAAAAAAAGCCAAAGAGCATCCTTTTCCAATTTCTCCCATCGACACCCAACAGCCTTTCAAGGTTCCTTCCCCACAATTACCTCCCTCTCCCTCTGCTCTGTTGTTACTCCTGACTCTCTTAAACCTTTGAACTGCTTCTGAAGAGTTTGGGAAAGACATCTCTGTACTGTATCTTAAATGAATTATTACTCAAAAGTTATTAATATGCCAAGTCAGCAATCTAGTGGTAAAAACATTTCCATTTTTTTGTTGCCTGTAAGAATACAGACAAGCTTGTTGACAGGTATTTTCAAATAAGCTGCCAAAATAATTGAAAGTGGTGTGATTATATAGTGTTATTTTGACAAAAGATGCAGAAGTTGCAAATTTTAAAACTCTATGGCAACATTTAAGATTTTTGTCACAGAATTACCCCAGGAGTAGCAAAGAAGACATTTCATATATTTTTATTGTAGTTGTAATATGACTTAGTAGCTGAATATGAATCAGGAGAGCCACCATTGTGTAACCGGTTGGCTATCTGCACACTATCAGGGAGAGCTCTGTTGCCATCTTTGCTTGACACCTAATCCTATAATTTGCACAATCACAACAGTTAGATTAATTTTTATATCAAAGTAAAGTTTTCAAGTTATGATGGACTGCCAGCTGACTAAAGGTAGCTGGAGGCTAAATTAAGTGGAATTATAGAAAGACATCACAATTATAGTCACAGTGAAAAAATAACGCAATTTTTATCACCACTAGCAATCATCATTTCCCTCTAACCAACTTGAGACTTGCATTTCAAATCTCAATATAACAAACATTTCATCCTCAGTAATTTAGGCAGCAATACAGAAACACCACATCCTCAAACCGAGGACCCCACTGATTCAGGATACAGTAAAAGCTGTTACTGATCCTGTACCAACTGGAAAACCCTATAAATCAGTATAGCTAATCTTCATAGCAAGTCCAGTTTATAGTCTAGTCGACACAGTGCTGACAGGCCCCTAACTTGGCTCCACAGAAGCAACAAGATGTCCCTCCCCGCCCCCCCCAGCACTCATAGGTGGAGGAATGGCCCTAAGGGGTTCAGAGTGCTGGAGCAGGTTTGTGGCTGCGGTTTTGGATGCAGGATGAGGTGTGGTCTGCAGGCTCTGGGGAGCCTGGGGAAGGGAGAAGCTTGGGTGTGGAAGGGAGGTCAGGGCAGGGGCTTGGGTCACAAGAGAGGGCTCTGGATGCAAAATCCATGAGGTGCTAACCTTGTGCAGCACCACACAAGTGGAGACCTAGCCTGGCTGTTTCTAGGTGGAGGCATGGCAGGCAAAAATAGAGCACTGCCCCTAGAGGTCCCATCAGCCGCCTAGCCATGCCTCCACCAGCATGGACTACAACAGGCCTTGTCACCTCTGGCCTTCCCCTTGACTGAGACTCCCTCTTTAAACCTTCCTCTGAAACCCCAGCTCTCATGCATCTGACAAAGCAGGTCTTTGTCCATGAAAGCTTATTCTCCAAAATAGCTGTTAGTCTATAAGGTACCACAGGACTTGTTACATTTCACAAGAAGGTTCACTTTTTAAAAAAGTTACAAAATTTAGTTTAAGGAAAAAAGTCAAATGTGATAAACGATCTTTTTTCTATTCGGAAACCCAACCTCCCTCCCCCCACAAAAAAACCCCAACAACAACAAAACATCCTTCTTCATACACAGCATACCTAAAGTCTTTACTCAGACAATGCTGCTTACAAATGGGCTCATGGTATTCCAGTTCTTCAAATATTATAGGGCTGCAATTTGCCGATGAGCCATCATGAGACTGTGAAGATCCTAAAGGACTCTGCCGGGCTTGACTGCTGGGCAAGAGACAGACCAAGCGTCCATTTCCTTGGTCACGGATTGCAACAGTATCGGTTAATTTATATAGATCTGATGCTATTAACTTGTGTCCAAACCTCAAACGAAAACAAATTAAGTGCACTTTATTCATAAAAATAAATATTCAACATGCAAAACTAGAACAAATGTTCCATTACAGAATACAGTAATGAACCACAGTGTAAGAAATAATTCAAAAGGAGGTTATAAAATATTCAAAATTAACCAATATGCTAATTTCATACCCAAATCTTTCCATTATGCAGCATTTCCCAAACGGCGTTCTGTGGAACCCTAGTGTTCTGCACAATGTAAATAGGTGTTCTGTGAAAAATTTCAGTGCTAGTGACATTCTCCTTCTAAAATACTAAATAAATACTCAGGTATTTGAATAGTATTTAAATTGTAGGCATATTTTTATAACATTCATAATAGTATAGTGATTATTATGCAACTCATGCAAAAACACTCTTTCCATTAAAAAAACTGTTAAATGCTTTTATTTTCCAGTAGTTTTCTGTAAAAATAACAAATATATGAAAACAAAATTAAAAAATATTTTTCCATACCTAATTTGTTTTGCATTTCTTTTCCATAAAAATGTTCAAGCTTTAAGGAAGATAGTCCCTTCATGAACAAAGTTGTCCTTTCTAAAAACTCTTTCAAAGTCAACTTTTGGGCATTATCTGAAGAAATTTCTCAGTATGAAATAACGTACCCCCAGACCAGCATGTACGTGTTCTGTCAATACATTCCAAGACCAAAAGTGTTCTGTGGCCAAATTAGTTCAGGAAACACTGCTTACAGAAAGCAAACTAAAGATACTTTTAAAACTAGTTACAGAAGACCACTTAAAATATTTATACAATATACTACTTATCCGGAGGCTGTTACACCAGCAAAATGTTATTTTATGCTTCCATTGTAATTTCCTGTGCAAGGACAGGAATTGTGGTATTCAGAAAAAAAGAATAATTTAAACCAAGCACACTTTAGAACTTACTTCTTCTCATAGATTTCTGTGAACTTGAATATAGGGAGACAACAAGCAGGAGCATCCTGAAGAATGGACATTGCTTCTGAGCTGCAAATGTATTGTAAAATGTTAGAAAAGTAAGCTCTATTTATATTTAAATTCGCTCTTGTAGCATTGAAATCTTCATTTATTTAACTTATAGGCAAAGGGAATTTTTTATTCCTAAATTACACCAGTTTAGTTCTGAAGTAAACAGCATTTTAATAGTATAAGTGAAAGGATGCCTTTAGTTTAAACCTTCACATACAAAAATGAATATTGAACAGCGGCACTCTTCAAACTAATATGATGACAAATCAAGAAAAAATATTTAAGTGAACAGAGTCCACTGGCTTTCTTGACAGCTGAAAATGATGGAACACAAGTTAAAGGCAGGAATTAGGATCATAGAATCATAGAACAACAGAGCTAGAAGAGACCTAAAAAGAGCCATTGAGTCCAGCCCCCTGCTCTAAGCAGGACCAAGCCCATCAGATCAGCCCTGCCAGGTCTTTGTTGAGGCGAGACAAACACCTCCAGGGATGGAGACTCCACTACTTCCCTATGTAGACCATTCCAATTCTTCACCACCCTCCTAGTGAAAAAGTTTTTCCTAATGTTCAACCTGGACCTTTCCAACCACAACTTGAGACCATTGTTCCGTGTTCTGCCATCTGTGACCACTGTGAACAGCCCTTTTGCAGCCTCCCTTCAGTAAGTTGAAGGCTGTTATCAAGTCCCCCCTCAGTCTTCTCTTCTGCAGACTAAATAGTCCCAATTCCCTCAACCTTTCTTCATAAGTCATATGCTCCACTCCGCTAATTATTTTGGTCGCCCTTCGCTGGACCCTCTCCAGTGTTATCCACATCTTTCCTATAAATGGGGGCCCACAACTGGACACACTACTCCAGATGCAGCCTCACCAAAGCTGTATAAAGAGGAATAATCACTTCTCTGGATCTACTGGCAACATTCCGCTTGATGCAACCTAATACGCCATTAGCTTTCTTGGCTACAACGGCACACTGTTGACTCATGTCCAGCTTCTCATCCACTACAACTCCCAGGTCCTTTTCTGCAAAACTACTACTGAGCCAGTCGGACCCCAGCCTGTAACAATGCTTGGGATTCTTCTGGCCCAAGTGCAGGACTCTGCACTTGCCCTTGTTGAACCTCATCAGATTTCTTGCAGCCTAGTCTTCCAATTTGTCTCAGTCACTCTGGACCCTGTCCCTACCCTCCAGTGTATCTACCTCTCCCCCTAGCTTAGTGTCATCCGCAAACTTGCTGAGGGTGCAATCCAATCTCTCATCCAGGTCACTGATAAAGATGTTGACCAGAACAGGACCCAGAACCGAACTTTGGGGCACTCCACTAGAAACCGACTGCCCTCCCGACATTGAGCTGTTGATCACTACCCTCTGGGCCCGACCTTCTAGCCAGCTTTCTATCCATCTTACCATCCATTTATCCAATCCACATTCCTTTAACTTGCTGACAAGAATATTGTGGGAGACCGTATCAAAAGCTTTGCTTAAGTCCAGATAAATTACATCCAGTGATTTTCCCCTATCCACAGAGCCAGTTATCTCAACGTAGAAACTAATCAGATTGGTCAGGCGTGACTTGACCTTCGTAAATCCATGCTGACTATTCCTGAGCACTCTCCCCTCCTCCAAGTGCCTCAAAATGACTTCCTTGAGGAGCCCTTCCATGATTTTTCTAGGGACTGATGTAAGACTGACCGGCCTACAGTTCCCTGGATCATCCTTCTTCCCTTTTTTAAAGATGGGCACTACATTTGCCTTTTTCCAAATCATCAGGGATCTCTCCCCATCGCCACGACTTTTCAGAGATAATGGCCAAGGGCTCATCAACAACATATACCAACTCCCTCAGAACCCTAGGATGAATTAGGTCCGGGCCCATCGATTTATGTACATTTAGCCTTTTTAGATAGCTCCTAACCTGTTCTTTCCCCACCAAAGGCTGTCCATCTTCATCCCACAATACATCACTTATCGCATTAGTCCGGGAGCTGTCTTTGTCCGTGAAGACAGAGGCAAAGAAAGCATTAAGTACTTCAGCTTTCCCAACATCACCTGTCACTGGGTTACCTCCCTTACCCAGTAGGGGCCCCACGCCCTCTCTGATCACCTTCTTCTTGTTAACACGCCTGTAGAAGCTTTTCTTGTTATCCTTCACATTCCTCATGAGTCGCAATTCCAGTTGTGCTTTCGCCTTCCTGATAACTGCCCTACATTCTCGAGCTACACGTTTATACCCCTCCCTAGACATCTGTCCCAGTAAGCTCCCTTTTTGTGCCTAATTTTTCCAAGGATTTCCCCATTAAGCCAGTCTGGTCTCCTACCATATTTACTTCTCTTGCTGTGCATCGGGACAGTTTCCTTCTGTGCCTCCAATACGGCTTCCTTAAAATACTGCCAATTTTCGTGGATTCCTTTTCCCTTCATGGTTGCATCCCAGGGGATTCTGCCCATCAGGTTCCTGAAGGAGTCAAAGTCTGCTTTTCTGAAGTCCAAGGTGTGTAATTTGCTGCTCTCTTTCCTTCCTTTGGTCAATCCTGAAGTCTACCATCTCATGATCACTGCTTCCCAGGTTGTCCCCCACCTCTACCTTCCCTATTAGCTCCTCCCTGTTTGTAAGCATCTATGGCTGCTTCTACACTCTCACTTTCCTGTCAGAGGTGGCATGGTAATGAGGCAATCAGAAGAAGGCTAATGAGGCACTAGGGTGTATATTCAGCACCTCATTAGCATAACAGTGGACACGTGAATTTCAAAGTGCAGACTTCAAATTGCAGATTGACAACGAAGATAGGGGCAGCTTTGAAATAAGAGACCAACTTCGAAATTCCCCTCCTCTGATTTAGTTTTGTGGGAGTAAGGGAATGATTTAGCTATAATCAAAACAATTAAATGACTGAAAAGGAGTAAAATTTAATGTCAACTGTCTACACCACGGCTACGTCTACACGAGATGCATGGCGAAAGAAGTCATGATCAGAAGAAATTTTCCTCGCAAACCTTCTGTCGACAGATTCAATCTGCTTTTATATGTAAACATAAAGAGCAATCTGATCTGTCAACAGAGAGCAGCCAGAGTGCCCGGCGCTCTCTCAACAGAACGGCTGACTGGAAACTGCAAAAACAAGGCTGCCTGGTGATCTGGAAGCCCTGTCTGTTGACAAAAGGGCGCTGGAGTGTCTATACAGCTGTTTTGTTGACAGAACACTGTTGAGAGCTGTTATACCTGAATGGAGAGAGGCACAGTACTGCCGACGGATGTGCTGGGTTTTGTCAACAAACTGTCATCTAGAGATAGAAGTGGGTCTGCCTCACGAAAGCTCATCATTAACATGGCTACCTCTGTTACTGAATACCATATAGTTCGAGAAGTGAACATAACTAACTTTTCTCAATGATTTGGATAAAGGTGCTGCTAAGGAAGTAAGTCCAGAAAAAGGAAGATTCTAAATGAAGATATTTTTTCATCTTACCTAAATGATACATCTGTTAATGAACTTTAATCAACTAGCACAATCTACATTTTGCTCGTATTTTTCCAGTTTTTTTTTTTCTTACTTATTTTTACTCTGACGTACAAGAATGAGTCTTCACCTGAAGGCATAAACAATTGTCTAGATTGCTTTTTACCTAAGCTGAGACAGGGATTTATTAGCAGCTCCAGTGGCTAGGGAGACTTGTATCCTTTTGCTGCCAATTTTATATCTGTGAAGATTGTTGACAGCACTGATTGCTTCTTGTAGATTTTCCATTTGAACTATAGCCTTCAACTGATAATCCGTATGGGGACTGAGCTCCACACTCTTTACCTGAAAAAAAAAAAAAGTTATAAAAAATGCAAACCATACAAACACAACACAAAAAGATGTACCTCAGTCAACTGTCATCTTTAGATACAGATAAATATCAAAATTAGTTTTTTGTTTTTTTAAAAAAAGATCTTAAGCAGAAGTCACAGGAGTAGTCTGTCCATGGAGTTTTATTTTCTAGGACTGACAGTGAAGTAAATCCATTAAAGTCATTTTTAAAGTAATTTAAAATATCAGCTCAATATTTACAATGCACATTTCAAGCTGACAAGAATAGAAGTTTTCAGAATTTTCTTTAAAAAACATTAACGCTTGGAGCTATCCAAACACAGTGGAACATAAAAACACTTTCAGTGACTCTGGATGTATATTTTCAGAATTTTAGTCTCCCAATGAAGCAAAACCACAAGCTTCATTTTCAGTTTTACATACAAGCCTTTAGCAAACATTCCTATGAGACTATGTACAACATAAATAGTTAAGGTAAGATGCGTTACGGTATTGTAACCAGAAGTAGCAAGTTCTGAGTGCAAATATTTAAGGTAGATAGGTATAGCCTGTACCTCAAAAGGAGATTACATAGTCTTGTGGAAAAGTGAAAAACAGAACACAAAGGAATCTTATCCTTTACCTTGCCATGTCTACAAAAGATTTCTTGCAGAATTTGCTGCAGGTCCTTCCTGGATAATCTGTAGTCTAGATTGCTGATCTGAATATCTACACCATTTGCAAAAGGATCGGGACAGTCTGTACCACTGATATGATTCACAATATTGAAGGTGAGTGGGGATGATCTGTTTGAGAGGTTTGGAGACATACTCCTAATTAAAATAAACACATTTTAGTATTATTCAATAAATATCAGTTACACAAGCTAGTCTGTTGATCTAAGAAAAACTAGTTGTAAGTAAGGGTTAAGTAAATACATTTTTAAATCTCCATGCATTTTGGTACATATGGATTTAATTTACATGGCCAAATACAGGAACTGAATTTTTTTTTCCCTTTAATTAAAGAGGAT
The DNA here is from genome assembly GCF_033958435.1 of Carettochelys insculpta. Taxonomy (NCBI): domain Eukaryota; kingdom Metazoa; phylum Chordata; order Testudines; family Carettochelyidae; genus Carettochelys; species Carettochelys insculpta. Next base: position 18,852,311 of record NC_134152.1, read on the forward strand.
TAAAATCTTAAAGACAGTCCAGGAAAAACATTAAAATGTGTCTCAAAACTGATCAACATGGACAACCTAAAATTTGGGGTTGGATACAATTTTTCCACAAAATTTACTTTATATTCAATATTGAGACAGACTTTTTCAATCAATCAATCTATAAGCAGCAAAGGACCAGCGTTCTGAAAGACTTTAAGGGGTCTATGGTACTTTTGAAAATACCACTAAGTACACATCTGCCTAAACATGTGGAAGTCTAGGCCCCAAACGTTTAAGAAATTGAATTCTTATGGAACACTGAACTATGCCATACAAGTACCAAGCAAATAAAGATTTATACAAAATAACTGACAAATTAAGTTTATTTAAAAAGGTAGTCTTCTCCTGTCTTGTTTTTAAATTCAGCCCTGTCAGTTGCTACCACACTACCACCAACATAGCATCTTTATCTCATGTTGAACAATGTCACAACATGACAACATTAAACAAAAAGTACACACACACAAAATATGGAACTGTTTACTTATATACTGGAAGTACCTTAACACCAACCTAATACTCCATTTTCCAAATAGGAGATAATCCTACAACATACAGATACTTACCGTGATGACCAACACCCCTGAGACATGAGCAGAGGGCTGTGCTGTCTTGATGCTGTCAATTTACTAAAAGCAGAAGGGTAGCTGACCTGGAACACAACTGCATCTTGATCTTTTTTCTCTACAGGAGAGCTGGTAACACTTCGAGAAGTGGGTGCATCTTTTCTAGAAAAGAAAAATATTTACTAAATAATAGCTACATTTTACTACATGGATTAGTTTTAAGAACATTTTTCCCTTAACATACTTCTGACTGCATTTATAGGTCAATTCTCCTATTCCTGTGTGTTTGGTTGCCAGGCATATTGGATTTGCTGCATTAGAGCTTTGTGGTGAAGGACTCTGCTCTCTTAACCGGTCTTGCTGGTTTTCAATTTTTCTGATGGTCTTTGATTCCAGGCGGCACAGCTCCTTAAAATGAATAAGACAAAAAGGTAGATCAGCCACTAAAAATTTATACTACATATTTCTTCATAAAACTTCCTTCTTTATTAAAGTAAAATTAAACTCAAGGCATGACTTTCCAGTTGTATGCAGGTGCATTTTCCTTTTACAAATAAATTAGGAAGAAGAGCGATACAGATTTCCACTGCAGTTTTTATGATCAAGTTCTGTGTAAACTGAATTTTTCAAGAACAGTTGTCATGAATGGGAAGGGTATTAGCCTTTTCTGGACATTCCAGCCATTCAGTTACCTGAAGTCTTTTCAGGGTGGATAACTCCTGAAATCTAACCCTACTTGTCTTGCCTGTAAGGGTTAGCAACATAGACAGTGGGTCCTAGACTCCCTAGGAATACTAAGGAATCAGGAAGTGAGTTAGCAGTAACATTCCTGTTCTTGTGTGACCAGACCAGAACTCGGACACATGAATTAAGCCAGGAACCTGGGCATGGAGAATCCAGTGACATCCATGCCTAGAGAAGGACTAAACCTTAAAACTACAGATACGAAAAGAGAACAGGTTATTTTCTTCATTTTGGGTTTGTTGGACTTCTCCGTGAGGAAGACAAGCAGCTATCCCCTTACACTAACTTTTCAAACTGAATCCCTGGGAAACAGTTCACTGTTTTAACTTTTTTCAACCCCCAGTTACTCTGTAAAACCTAGTAACCAAGCAATGTTCCATCAAGTGCGTTTTCTGAGGGATGTGGGCTTGTTTAGTTTACAGAAGAGAAGACTTAGAGGTGATTTAATAGCAGCCTTCAACTTCCTGAAGGGGAGCTCTAAAAAGGAGGATGAGAAACTGTTCTCAGTGGTGTCAGATGGCAGAACAAGGAGTAACGGTCAGAAATTGAAGAGGGAAAGGTGTAGGTTGGATATTAGGAAAAACTACTTCACCAGGTGGGTGGTGAAGCATTGGAATGTGTTGCCTAGAGAGGTGGTGGATTCTCCATCCCTTGAGGTTTTTAAGTCCCGGCTGGACAACGTCCTGGCTGGGATGACTTAGTAGAGGTTGATCCTGCTTGAAGCAGGGGGCTGGACTAGATGACCTCCTGAGGTCCCTTCCAGCCCTATGATTCTGTGATTCTTAATAAAAATCACCCCTTTAAGACCATGATCTGACTCTTGTGTGCTAGACAGAAGGAGGTTAAGGGGAAGTTACAGGTTTTCAAGCACCCTCCAGAGGGAGGGTTAAAGAGCTTGAGGGCACCCCACAGGAATGAATTCCCTAATGTGCTTTCCTGGGTTCTCAAATGGGCTTTCGCATTTGGGTAGTGACAGCAATAACAATTCAAAACAAGGGGATCTGTAACCTTGGGGAGTTTTTAAATAGCAGACTTCAGTGACAAAGTATTTTAAAGTCTCTTGCATGCCCCCAACTTCTGCTCCTGGAATGCCAGAATGGGGAAGAGCTTTGACAATAGTGAAGGCTCATCCTCCTTCAAAGAACACCTAAAACATAAAGGCTACATCTGCACTCGAAAGCTGCGTCAACAAAACTCACTGCATGTCTACATACAAAATGCATTTTGTCGACTGTCTGACAGCGTTCTGCCTCTCCATAGAGAGGAGCAATGCCTTTGTCAACAGCTCATTGACAAAAAACCCCACGTAGATGCTGTGGGGCCCTTTGTTGACGGACAGGGCTTCCAGTTCACCAGGCAGCTGTTTGCTGAGCTTCCAGCTGGCCATTCTGTCAAGAGAATGGATGGGCAGTCTGACTACTGTGTTGACATAGCAGATTGCTCTTTCAACCTGCTTGTGTGGGTGGACATGATCTCTCAACAGAAAGTTTAGCCAGAAGATCTCTTCTGACAATAACGTCTGTTGACAGATTGCTATCGTGTAGACATAGCCAAAAAGGGAGAGAGCCAGATTTGGATCCCTACCTAGTGAAAGTTGACAGCATTCAGTCCTGGACATGGATGTAAGCAGAAAAGGAAATTCTCTTCTCCTTTTGAGAAAGCACCACCCATCTTCCTCCACTGATTAAAGACATGGTCCCACAGGTTAGTAAAGATAAAAGTAGTGGAATGAGAAATCTGGAAAACACTACGTGCTTGTCCACACTGCCACCTTCCTTCAAATGAAGGATGGTAATTAGGGTGTTGGGAGTTTACTAATGAAGGGTACAGGCAGCACTTCGTTAAGCAAATTCCCCCCGTGGCAACTTCGAAGTTTTAAACTTCAAAGTACCGGCATGCGTCTAGCTGCAACACACCCACTGGTACCTCGAAGTGCCAGGGCAACTTTGAAGTCCCATTACTCCTCAAAATTTTGTAAGGGGACTTCGAAGTTGGCCTGGCACTTCAAAGTACCGGCGGGTGCGCCGCAGCTAGACGCGTGCTGGTACTTCGAAGTTGCCGCGGGGGCAGAATTTGCTTAATGAAGTGCTGCCTATGCACAGCATCACTTCATTAGTAAACTCTCAACACCCTAATTACCATCCTTCCTTCGAAGGAAGGTGGTAGTGTAGACACAGCCTAGGAGAATGTGGCAGAAAAATGAACAGCGTTACCTGGAGACTTTTAACATTTGTGGGTTTTGCTGCAGATCCATGGGTCTGCAATCCCTTTCCTGCAGTGGTTTTGATATTGGAAGACTGATCATTTGAATCTTTGCTGAGGAAGCACAGTTTTGGGTTTTTGTTCACTTTCTTTGGAGACTTCACTTTTTCAGCTCCAACACAGTGTGAGCTTTTTGTTTCATTGAGTTCTTTGTTTTTTGGGGTGAAAGAAACAATAATCCTGTTGCCAAACACATCTTCATTTTCCATTCGTTTATGAGCACGTTCAGCACTTTCTTGGTTTAAAAAGCGGAGAATTGCACTGCTGCCAGAAATGCTCAGCACCTTCCCTCCACAGTTATCTGACAAACGTCTCAGTCTGTTGCTGACACTTTTGCTATCTCTGTTTGTTGGCAGGTTGTAAACATATAACAGTGTATGGCATTGCTGTGGAAAGAGAAAAAAAAAACCACAAACTTAGTATTTGGTTAAGCAGGTCACATCAGAACTAAAATATTTAATACCATGATCTAAAATGCCAGATACTATTTGTGCTCTATTTTCTACTGTTCTAAAATTTAATCATGAAAGTAATAAGACTAAGAGAAAGAATTAATAATTCAAGACTTAACTCAATTGGAACATGCAAGTTCAGGAAGTCTCTAGCCTTTAACTCTCGTATAATTGAAGGTTAGAATACAAAGCCATTAAGACTCTCCGTGGCTGATTAAGATATCATGAGTGCTGCGTTTTTTTCCATAGTTTTCTGGGTTTGTCAACGAAGTTTGTAAGTAGGGGCTGGAGCAGCCCTAGTCTGTGGCAGCCCCAAGCGGGAGGAGCTCCAGCTTGGTCAGAATACGCCCAGTTAATTGGTTAAAAACTTAACATTTAACCGATATACTAAACAAACAGGATTTTATATCCCTAACTGCAAAGGGGCAGCCTTTGAAGCACAAAAGAAGAGAGGTGTGAATTCTAAGGAAGCACCATCCAGACTAACCTGAAAGGATTTCTACCAAATACTAGCCATGATATGAACCACATCTTTATCTCATATGAGGTTAATGGGTTTCTTTACTTAAAATGAAATCCGACCCTTAAAAAGGGGCCTTTTAAGATGGTGACCTCACATTCACAAGGTAGAAATATCAAGGCAGTCCAGAGTAATTAAGTTGTTACTGTACATTTCTTACATCATGACAGTATAGAAATACAAGAGCATTCTAAAACTTCTTGCTTCTAGTACTGAAAAAGAGTGTTTAACAAATGTAGATTTTTTTTACAAAGGTCCACATGAGGTGATCAAAGACTTTAAACTTGATTTCTATTTTTCTGCATTTATTTTTTTCGTTTTGATAAATGTTCAGCTTTAGAAATATCATTGATAAAAACAGACATGATCATTTAATGATTAGGGATCAGTGCTTAGGTGCTCACTTGAAATTAAGACCGTTTCCAAAAAGTTACAGCCTTGCAAGAGACAGCAGTCCTGCTGTGAAATGTCTGATAGTCACCTACTACTCCTATCATCAGAGAAATAAATACATTTGACATTACACACACACACTTTAAGCAGAATGTATGCAATAAAATGTCACTTACTGGAATTTTCAATGGTAACCTTGGTGGCAAGTCTGAAATAAATTCTTCAAACCCAATAAGCTCATGAGCATGATGTAATAGTGCTTCAGAAGCCTGGTTCTTATGTACCAAGATTATGTGGAAACCATGACGGTGTCTCAGGTCACTGAGTTCCAAAGCAAAGTTTACATCAGCTGAAACAGAGACCCCACCCCAAAGTATTAGTGGTTAAAAAGACCTACTTAAAAAAAAAAAAAAAGCTTCTGTCCAACATCAACCCCTGCCCAGAAACAAACCAAACAAACATTCTAGTGAAAGAACCCAATGGCTACATCTACATGAGAGAGTTTTCCTGGCAAAAGTGGGCTTTTGTCCGGAAAAACCCTGGCGTCTCTACACGCAGCGTGCTTTGTCAACAAAAACCCGGCACATCTGTCAACAGTCTTGCCAGTTCAGGTATAATGCCTCTCTCAACAGCGTTCTGTCGAGAAAACAGCCATTTAGACACTTCAAGGCCCTGCTGTCAACAGGCAGGGGTTTCAGTTCACCAGGCAGCCCTGTCTGCAGAGCTTTCGCTCAGCTGTTCTGTTGACAGAGGACCAGGCAGTCTGGCTGCTCTCTTTCAGAGTGGACTGCTCTTTCAATCTGCTTTTATGTTTAGACACAATATATTGACAGAAGGTGTGCCAGAAAATCCCTTCTCACAGTGACTTCTGTCGATAAAGGCTTCTCATGTAGATATAGCGAATGGGTGTAGATATTTAATGAGCACATAGTATTTAAGAAATTCAGGAATCAAGGTTTTCTTTTCAATAGTAATATTCAATAATTTAATCAAGAGGAGTTAGACTGGTACTTTATGTTTGTGTAACATTTATTTTTGGGTAACACAGAGAAGGGGTTTATGCAATGTTATTAATATTCTTACTTGAAACAAGGACCACAGTAGCAGGTGCAGTGTGTGTATCAGCAAACCTTCTAAGACTCTGTCTGAGCTTGTCATCAGCTGCATTCTTTGCTGTGGCATTGATGTGTGCAACAGTCACCTGTAGAATTAAAAGGAATTTGCCTTAAGGAAAAAACAAAACTGACTCATATCAAACCTGACTTTTTTTAAACCAACAGTTAGACTGTGCTGTTTTATTTACTTTAGACAGTGCACAGTGTATAGACAATGATATAGGGTGTATAGTATATTAGAAACAAATGTTTCCTGGGAGAGAAAAAATGAGAACTTATAAAGAACTTAATAGTAAAGATACACCTTTTTTTAAAAAAATAGGGACAGATTCCTGTTAAAATACACAGAGCTAACTAAAAAGCAAGCAGTCCTGTAGCACTTTGCAGACTAACAAATTTATTTATTGGGTAATCAGCTTTCATAGGTAAGACCTTACCCACAAAAGCTCATTACCTAACAAATTTGTTAGTCTTTAAGGTAAAGACTGCTTTTTTTTTGTGAATCTACAAACTACCACTGTTACCACTCTCAGACCTAACTAGTTTACCTTGGAGCATCTAACTCTGTACTCAACTTTGTCCCTACAGACAAGAAAGAAGATGCCCACACTTAACTGTGTAACGAGGAAAATATAACACAGCAAACAAGATTGTTTTAATACTGATATAAAAATTACTTTATTCAGAATAAATCTGGGTTTGGTTTTGTACCTATATTTTCATTAAGACAGTAAGAGGAGAATTTATGAAGAGGGAAACACCACCTTGCATTGAATATCTGAAATTAAAAACCAGCAAAATTATTATGCCTGGGAATTACTGAAAAGTGATTTTATGCAGCTTTGTTATTTTTCAGGTTATTTACCTGAAGAGAAAATATAGACCAATTATTAAACTATCAGCACTGATGTGAACAAAAACAACTTATGAGAAGGACTGGTGGAGTTTCAGTACCCAGAGAGTAGTTGTTAATGGTGCTCAATCCTGCTGGAAAAGCATAACGAGTGGAGTTCCGCAGGGGTCTGTTTTGGGACCAGTTCTGTCCAATATCTTCATTAATGATTTGGATATTGGCATAGAAAGTATGCTTATTAAGTTTGCAGATGATACCAAGCTGGGAGGGGTTGCAACTACCTTGGAGGATAGGGTCATAATTCAGAATGATCTAGATAAATTGGAGAAATGGTCTGAAGTAAACAGGATGAAGTTTAATAAAGATAAATGTAAGGTGCTGCACTTAGGAAGGAACAATCTGTTTCACACATACAGAATGGGAAAAGACTGTCTAGGAAGGAGTACAGCAGAAAGGGATCTAGGGGTTCTAATAGATCACAAGTTAAATATGAGTCAACAGTGTGATGCTGTTGCAAAAAAAGCAAACATGATTCTGGGATGCATTAGCAGGTGTGTTGTGAACAAGACACGAGAAATCATTCTACCGCTCTACTCTGCATTGGTTAGGCCTCAGCTGGAATATTGTGTCCAGTTCTGGGCACCCCAATTCAAGAAAGATGTGGAGAAATTAGAGAAGGTCCAGAGAAGAGCAACTAGAATGATAAAAGGTCTGGAGAACATGACTTATGAAGAAAGGCTGAAAGAATTGGGCTTGTTTAGCTTGGAAAAAAGAAGATTGAGGGGGGACGTGATAGCGGTTTTCAGATATCTTAAAGGGTGTCATGAGGAGGGAGAAAACTTGTTCTTCTTGGCCTCTGAGGAGAGAACAAGAGGCAATGGACTTAAGCTGCAGCAAGGGAAGTTTAGGTTGGACATTAGGAAAAAGTTCCTAACTGTCAGGGTGGTCAAGTACTGGAATAAGTTGCCAAGGGAGGTTGTGGAATCTCCCTCGCTGGAAATATTTAAGAACAGATTAGATAGATGTCTATCAGGCAAGGTGTAGATAGTGGTCAGTCCTGCCGTGAGGGCAGGAGACTGGACTCTATGGCCTCTCAAGGCCCCTTCCAGTCCTAGTGTTCTATGATTCTATGATACCCATTTTGTAAATACAACTGATAAGTGTCCATCTCCTAGAACAGTGTTTCTTGATCTTTAATATAAAGTACCCCTTTGTCAAAAAAGAAGAATTGTAAGTACCTCCAGAATTCTCTCATGTACACCTAGGGGTACACGTACTACCAATTAAGAAACACGGTAAGACAAGGTCTTGAAATAAGCATCATTCAACCTTTCCAGATACTGCACCCTCTCCAGGAGTCAGATTTGTTTTGCATACCACCAAGTAACACCTCACTTAAAAACTACTTACTTACAAAAACATCACAGAAGACTATTACTGTACTTGCTGACTTCCTACCATCTTACTATCAAGTAAATGAATTGGAATAGAAATACTGTACTTAAATTTCAGCGTAAGGTATATGAAGCAGTAGAAGCAAGTCATTGTCTGAATGAACTTTAAATTGTACTGACTTTACTTGTATTTTTAAGTAAAACTAGGCAAATATCTAGATGAGCTGATGTACTCTCTGGAAGACCTCAGTGTACCCCCAAGGGTACATGTACTCCTGGTTGAGAAACGCTGTTCTAGAACACACAGTTCAAATACTAATTTTTAAGAAGAACTTAACTACTGTTCTCCTGGAAACCAAAACAACCAGAGAAGTTAAAAAAAAACACCTTCCATACATGTTTAATCATTTATGGCTCTAACAAAGCACAAGCCTACCTGTGAAATGGAGTAAAAAATGGGGAAGCCCAACACAAAGAACTTTCATTAAAATAAAACAGACACTTAGTTTTAAGTGTTTGTTCAGTAGTTCCAAGATGAGCAGACAAGAGTTACTTTTTATCAATCAGTTTCAGTAACTAAAATATGAAATTTTCACATTTCAGCATATTATGATCAAAACTTTAGTTAGATAAAAGGACATACTACTGAAAATTGTTTAGTATTCATAAAGTAATCACATATTGCTTAACATTTCATACAAAATGGAACACTTCTATTTTCACCAGTCTTTAAATAACAGACACAAATCATATTTTTTTCCATTTTGAAGCAGCGATACTTCTAATACTGTTCTCTAGCATTATACCAGTCTTTGCGGGGGGAGGAAAAAATTCAGATATTAACTTGATTGGACTTAAATATGCCCAAATACTACAATCAAAATACAAATTTTGAAACAAACCATAGTCAAGTACAGAGATTAGACTCAATGGATTTAAACCACGCAAAACAAGTGTCATGATTTATATGTCCACTTTTCTCTATTTGTAGCCATCACTGCACAGAAAAAAAGACAACAGGCCCCAGCAGCACCACTATACATAAGGAAATGAGTTCCTTTATGATTAGGAGCCTATCAAACTCACAGTTCATGTTGGTGAATTTCACTGTCATTGAATTTTTAAAATCTTAAATTCACAGTTTCAAGTATTGAAATCTGAAATTCCACAGTGTGTTAACTGTGATCCAAAAGGGGGTTTTGGGGATGGTAGTAAGGCTGTTTGGGATATGGTACTACCACTCTTACTTCTGTGTTGCTGCCTTCAGAGCAGCAGCTGCTGGTGGCTGGCAATGCAACACATGGTAAAAACCCCTGGCTAGAGCACCCCATCCTTGGGCGCAGTTCTCAGAGGTCAAAGGGACCTTGGGCTGGCTGTATGTTGGGGGGGGAAGGGGGGCAGGGGAGGGGAGAGAGGAGGAGGAGGGAATGAGGGAGAGATTGACCATGGTGCTCCCTGACCTGGGTGGCTGCCCACCCATAAGACCAGCCCTATCCCTGCAAAAAATGACACCTTCAGTCCTCATACCATGCTACCCTCACTTCTGCACTGCCACTGGAATCTGACACTCTGTTTGTTAAAGGTCATCTGTATTATTTTGATACAGAATGCTTTGAGCTAATAGATTACAGTATTTTCATACCTGACAATTGTTCAGCTCCTGAATAACTTCTTTATTTTCTTTACTAATGTCACATACACATATGAATTCTGCCTCCCTGTGACCTTTAAAAAACTTTTCACGAATTCTCTGTACAACTGCTATAGCTGAACGGCCAGTAGGAATGGAACAGTTTTCAATATCCCAAAAGACTCCAATGGGAGGCAAGTTTTCCAGCACCTGGCCTGTTATTGCAACTTCTGGAGACCCTACAGAGATTTAACAAAATAAGTTATATTAAACAGGAGGAGACTACTATACTTTGCTAGTTATAAGCATCAAAGGACATAAGCATATAAAAGAGAGAAGGCTTTAGACATTCAAGAACTACAGCCCTGGCTAGACAGTCATGAAGAAACACAGTATGTAAATTCCAGATGGCTTGTGTGGATCTTTTGCATAGTGGCATAAGTAATAAAATGTTTTTTAAAAAAATAGAAAACTTAATTGTGAAACATAGGAGCATATAGTAGACCCTTGACATACATGATTTCAACTTACACATTAAGTTGGACTTGGACACCTTCAACGCTGTAGCACTCTTACATGTAAAAATTCTTCAGTATAAAAGAAAAACTAAAAGAAACCTTTGGGGGTATGTCTATGTGGCAAAATCCCAGAGTCTCAGCCCAGGTCTACAACTTGGGCTCATGCTACAGTACTGAAAATAGCCACACAGACCACCTAAATGGTTAAACTGTACACAGCTAGATGCTCATTATGAATACCGACATAGTACAGGAAAAAAAACATATTTAAACTGTATGGCTTAAAATCCTATGTCAGAGAAGCATTCATTGGAATGCTTATCCCAGAACTATCTAGAATCAAGGAAGTATATCGTAAAAGCAAGGTTCTCTTACAGGCAAGCAAGCTAAACTGAAGAATAGATATAAAGCTTGAAATTGTTTTTATGGACAAGGAGGAACAAAGATAAGTTTCTGTTCTCACAGAACGGCCCCAGAAAAAGCTGAATCATGTTTGCATACACTCCATAACCTACAATAAGCAGAAATCAAAGACAATGGATGATGAATTAAAGGGACACCTTAGAGTATGCATTACTCTGAGAACAGCAGACCACAGAATTACATGTAGATTGTGCTCCTGGGCAACCATGTGTTACTCATATTTTGCGCAAGTTGAGAGGAGCTGAGAAACTGACCAATGCTGCTGCTGCATCTCCAGCCAGTGGCAGGGAGCAGGTGGCAGGCAGCAGCACAACTCCTGCCCATCCACCCCCATTGCCAGAGCCAGGAAACCGACCAGCATTGCCACTAGGTGGAGCCAGAAAACCAAATCTGCAGTGGTCAGTTTCCTGGCTCTGCAAGCAAAGGGAATTGGGAGCCAGGCTCACACCCGGCTCCCGGCTCCCTCTCACTCACAATTTTGAATCACATTAATGCAAGTAATGTGTAAGTTGAAATCGTGTATCTCAAGGGTCTACTATATGCTCCTATGTTTCACAATTAAGTTTTCTATTTTTTTAAAAAACATTTTATTACTTATACCACGATGCAAAAGATCCACACAAGCCATCTGGAAACTATGCATAAGATTCAGTGAAGACACAGAGCTGTTAAATCAAGCAAAAATATTTTTCCATAAGAAACGTCTTGAGAGAAATAGTCAGTTTAAGAGAATGACCTTTTAACTTTCAACAGTATTTTAAGAAGTGCATCCGTCAAATGAAAGCATCAAACAAATGTGGCTTACCATATTTCTGTGGTGATTTGCCAAGGCTACTTGCCAGTAATAAGCTTGTCTCTTTTCCTGTTCCTTTGGTTCCACAGCCATTACACATTGGGATAGATATTGGTGCACTCTGAGTACTGGGAGGAGGAATATTTGGCCAGATTTTAGCAGCATCAATTAAGCTATTTCTGGTTGGCTGTTGGAGCAATTTTTTCCCAAAACACCAATTAGTTTAATGTACAATATTATGCATCAACTGAAGCTAAAAACATTTTATATTATTTTTTACAGTTTGTGTCAGTGACAAAGCAACCTTCCAATGGACTGGGAGTGTAGACACTAACTTGAACTCTGAACCACAGTAGTGTCAACTCACTGGATGACATGTGCTCATCTCACAAACTCTCTTTCCTTACACATTCAGGTATAACTTTCAAAAATTAACTAATTATTTTGAATGCCCTACTCAAGATCTTTAAAGGGGCACCTTCTTCGGAAATTGCTAATCATATACTCTGTGGCAAACAAAAAGCAAAAACAAAATACCAAGCCTCCTTTAATGAATCTCAAATTAAGCAGCACCCAAAAATCACTCATTTTTTGAAATCTTGTTCTTATTGTTTAGTTCTGTGATTTTCTACGCACAGTTTTACATTAAAAACAGACCAAACGTGACATCTTGCTTTAAATGATGCCAGGCATTAGAAAATGTGGAATATACTGAACTACACTTCTGGTCTTTTGTTGACACTCAAACTGAATTTCAATATGAGCTTAGTTAAATTAAGCATACTAAATTGGTATTGAAGCATACAAAAATTATAGACTGGACAGCTTTTTTTAAACTTTTAAAAAAAAAGGCCAGCCTCTCTCATATCATATTTTCTCCCACTTCATAACACGGCTCCATCTTGAACAGTTACCAATACTGGATGCAGATTATTTGTAATATAATCCTTCACAGAGTCTACTAATGGAGAATTTTATCTGAAGCTGTCAGAACAGGTAAGCAACTCCTTTCAGGACTACTGAAGATCCAGTTCAATAAATAAAAAAATCTGGGATACACTCAAATAGGGTGATAACCTGGTATAACTTCCCATTAAACTGAACGCTACCTCCACAGATCTCCCTTTCCACTAACAGCAGAGTTCTGATATCACAGCCCTTAAATTACATAATCAGCTAGAAAATTCAAGCTGTAGACTATCATACCTATTTTACCTCCCAGTTAATATTCATTATTTAAGCATTTACAACACATAGTATTTTAAGAAGAAATGTACAAACCTTGCTTAAACATTCATTACAGTAGTGAGAGCCCTTTAAACAGACCGAAGGCATCACATTTAGGTGCAAAGAGTTGGTGCATACACGTGATGTTAGCTCCGACTGTGTAATATGCTCCTCCAAGTGCCCTGGAGCCCCACTTGTAAATTCAGAACAGGGAAAATAGCCAGAAGATTTGCAGCTTTGAAGGGCTGGAAACTGATGCAGTTTGTGCACACCGCCATGACAGGACTGGAAATGGAGTTTTCCACAGCATGGCAGATGTTGACAGGAAGATACATTATTTTCTATACACATGCTGGGGAAGTCACTTGCAATGCCCACCAAATTGCTTCTAGCTGGAGCATTCTTGAGTGAAGATGTAGACTGATAAGAAAACCCTGACCCTACTTGACAAGTAATAGTCCCAGTGCTTTGAGAGTCTAATATTGTGCCAGAATGAATCAAGCTACCACCACCACCACCACCACCAAAATGCAGCTGAGGAGTGCAAGAGGAGTCAGATCCATGAGCACAGCAGCTTACTTTGGGGCTAGGTGAAAGCTGTATTTGCTGTTGCTGAAGAGAACGCACATCAGGAAGTGGTACTGCTGGAAAGAGGTTAGAGCCAGAATGAAGAGGAGATGAAGCATCCTTTAATTCCACAACAGCTTTCTTGTTCTCCATGTAATCTTTCTGGAAAAAAAAATAAGCCACACAGTCACATTTACAGGCACATTTTCTGTATGAGCCAATAGTTTACAGTTAAACAAAAAACAAAGCTACATTTCTGAGGGTACAGAAACCAGGTAATTGTACAATTAAGAGAACCATCATTACACTGGGATTAATGTTGTCCAAGATTTTGGGGAGAAATATCAGTAACTGTAGATAAAAAAATGAAAAACAAAACAGTGATTGAGGGCAGCTACTACACAGGAAGTGGAGAAAGCTGTGAAGACAATCATTACAGGTATTCTGAAATTGCAAAGCAAGTACGCAAGTAGCGTTACAAAGATACACAGCCAGTGCTGTAATGGTAAACTTTAGCTGATTGTAATGTAGAAGTAATAAAAAACTAGATAAAATGTAACAGGAACATATATAATTTACTTAGGCTTTGGCTCAAGTCCCTCTGAAAAGGCTATTAAAGAAGACTGGTAGCCATGAGGTGAAAGATGAATACCTTAAAAGGACAAAAACAGATAGAAGACAAAGTATGAATGCAAACATAAGACAAAGTAGCAATTTTCAACACAAATGTTGAATGTCCCAGTACTGACAAGACTGATGTTTGATATGCTTAACATTACGTAAGAGGGAAGATGAAGAGTAGTTCTACATCCCAAGCCACTATCATAAGCTGCATAATAAAGGACAGACATTGTAACAACAGCTGACACAACAGTTTTGGGTTGGCTAAGACTGGTTAATATGAGTAGCTCCACAAAAGATTATCAAAATTAGTAGCCATTGGTTCCAAGATGATCAATTGAATATTCCTATTTATTGTTTCCCATAATATGAGAGCAAGATTGAAGAGACAACATATGTAATATAGATAAAAGGAACATGCATGCAACATATTGGGAAATTGTTACTAGAGTTATACAGGCAAATATCTTGGTAAATTTTTGAAAGGATTAGTTTCTAAAAATCTATAGGGAATTTGAGGTATTCCCCCACCTTCCCACCCCATTGATTTGTAACCTGGTATTCAAGTCTGCCACCCTTTTTGTTATGCTCCCTCTGTTGCAATCAAAGACATTCACATGAACAGCCGTTTCCATAAGGTGGAAGCCCTGGAACACACTCTCCCACCACAGTCTGACAAAGACCAAACCTGTTGGAAGTTCTGTACCAGACTAGCCTATTTACTGACATGCAGATTGAAATGGTGTGATGTGTGGCTGGATAATTAATATCAATATGGTGGATTTAACATTTATAACAACAATATCCTGACACTACAGTAATTAAATAAAAGCTTAAGACCATCTTATGATTCAGGATGTAAGTCAATAACCTGTGGAAGACAGGAAGAGGCCCCATCTCCCTCCCTCCCCCCAAAACACACTCTGCAATAGTATAGTACTGCATGATTATGTGGAGTCATCTGATCCACTGTATCTGTTATGTTCTTAGAATACCAAAAAATTACCGGTTTTGCACTGAAAGGCAAAGTCTGCTCAGTGGTTGAAAAGCAATTAGAGAATTTCCAGAGCCATGGTTTAGCATCATTATCTGGTTGATGAAGCCATCCAAACGATCTACTGCAGAGATTCTCCGTTCTGTTCCCTTCCATCGTACAGCCATACAGAATAGTTCAACATTCTTTTGTCCCTCCTTTCTTTCATTCTTCCCACCTGTTAAAGATGTGCATATTTTTAATATTAATATTTTAAAATATAATAAATCCAGTGGATCTGCATGACTTGCAGTCAATTTAATAAAATGGTTTGGTTACAAATTGGATTTCTATAATATGAGTTGTTACTAATGTAGCTTACTCCTTCCTGTGTTTGAAAAGGGGAACCCAAAGCAAAGTGAATGGAAATGTTGCTTATTACATTCATGGTGGCTTCCCATTTCAGAAATGCGTATCAAGCAAAATTTGGTGAACACCACATATCACTGCTAGAGCTCTACACATGACTATATAATCCTGTTTCTCTCCCACAATATCAGCTCCTACCTGCTCCCACACATTATTTCTTGCATTTTTATCCAGCTCCCCCACACAAACTTAGATCCCACAAATCCCAGAAGAGAAAGAGATTCTCCCATGCTACTTAAGAAAAAAGGGTAGGTTAATATACATAATGATAAAAATTGTTTCTGAATTCCATGTATACACACACATATACACACAGAGAATTCAGAGAATTTTTATTACTAAAAGAATAAAACAAAAACTGGTTAAAAAGGATCATGTAAAAATAATTTAATGCCTGTTTTAACAGATATCAAATTTCTTTCTTTCTTTCTCTTTCTATCTCATGCCCAAATTTGAGTATCTTTATTTAAAAAAAATGAAAAATGTTTTATGCTGCTGAAATTCTATGTATGACAAACTGAAGAGAGACTCAGTGATCTGCAAATGACCACTTTTTTTTTGCCTACTCAATTCTGCCCAGCAACAAAGTGCATTTTACCCATTCCCACTATTATGGCAGTGGGTCCTACAGGACTCACAATCTTGCCGTAATTGCTATGTACTCCTAAAGCCACAATCCAGGACCAATATCGAATGCAATCTCTTTTGTTAATCCTCAGCACATACTAAAGTACATAAGCCTTATTGCTATTTCACCAAAGACACAGAGAAGCTAAACAACTTATCACCACGGCAAATTACTAGAAGACCTAATGATTAGAAATGCAGACTTCCCAATTTCTTCACCCATATGTTCCACTCAACCAGTGACCATGCTGCTCTCAGGTCTTCAGTACGTTTATGAAAGCTTAGCCTTAAACAGGAGAACTTGCATTTACTCCACGTTAAAGCTCCCCAGATTTAATTATAACATTGTATGTATGCTACTCTGAACTGTAGCCTGGTATTTGTCCTGTTCAAAATAGGATCAAGTTTATTAAATCTTGAAATTCAGATTCAGTGACTCTTAAAAGGACATTTGACTTAAAAAGTGTTTAAATAAGCGTCTTGATCCCTTTTACAACAAGCTTATTAAAATGCAAGGGTATTAAAATTGTGATTTCTTTTCACCTTTATTGGGTTTACTTTTCCTTTCCCCTCTGCTTTGCTTTACTCTGGAAGCACTTTCTCTTTCGGGCTCATGCTCTAAACGCTACAATGTTTCGTTCAAACGCTGAAGTGGACTATAACAGCCCAACAAAAGCCTGGCTGGCTTTTTAACTTGAGCGCCTTGTGACGCGCAGCCCAGAAGTACTGCCGAGGGTTGGCTGGAAACGGGGCTCCCACTGAGCACCGTATGGGCACGTGGCCAAGCGACGAAGGACGAAAACTCACGTTTAAACCAGGACGGTGATCACCTAAGGGGGCGCAGCTTACGGGCGAACAGCGGGACCGAGACACGAGCACAGAGAAGAACCCCGCGAGAGGACCGCCCCGGAGCCTGGGAGCAGGGCCCAGCAGCGCCATTGCGCCCGTAAGGGCAGCCAGGTTCCCCCAACGATGCCAAGTAGAAAGGGATTGGCGGGGGCCGCAGGAAGCCGCTCGTGCCCAGCCCTCTCCTAGCCCATGGCGAGAGAGCAGGCCGCGCACCGCCTCCCGCTGGGCTTTCCCCAGGCCCGGGCCTTTAGAGACCCCGCGCTCCGTACCCAGCGTCGCACCCCGCCCCCCGAGCCGAAGCGGGCCCGGCCCAGGCTGCCGCTGCTAGACTGCCCTCAGTCACCTGGGCCGCTCTCGTCGCTGCCGCTGCCGGTGCCGCCGCCGCCGCTCTTCACATCCCGGCTCCTCCCGCCCCTCACTCCCGCTTTGTTTTGCTCCCCCTCCTCTCCGCCGCTTCCGCCCCCAAGCGCGGCACCCAATGCCGGAAATGAACTCACTGTCGTAAACTGCCTTTGCCGTAACCCTGTCCCCCTCCCCCCGGTTAATACTGGAGGGCGTGTGGGAAAAGCGGACATTTAACGCCCCTCCCAGGGACGGGCTGCGAGAAGACTCACAGGAGTCCGCTCTGGTCTGCGGCAATGTCACTGCACGCTAGGAGGCGCCCTCCTGGAGTGAGCAGTTGGCCCAACGCTATAGGGACTGGCCAGATTTTCGGGGCTGTGCCTTATATAGGCCCCTCATACCCTCCCCCTTATTGTCCACACTTGCTTTCTGGTCGCCTTAGCCCAACGTCGGAGGGGGGCTTATGGGGGCATCCCTGGCGCAAGATTCAAATCAGGAGTCCTTGGTAGTGCTGCATCCTTACCCTGCCTCCCACTTTTGTGCTGCCTGCCCCCAGGGCAGGAAGTGGTCGGGAAGCCCAGTGTCAGTCAGGCCAGGATGTAGCTTCTGCACATTCCCATTCCTATTGTAACAAAAAGCAGTCAAATACCACTTTAAAGACTAGCAAAATAGTTTATTAGGTGAGCTTTCGTGGGAAAGCTCACCTAATAAACTATTTTGCTAGTCTTTAAAGTGCTACTTGACTGCTTTTTGTTTTGATAGTGTATAGACTAGTACGGCTTCCTCTCTGTTACTATTCCTATTGTAGTCTTCATGACACAATAGTAAGGTGACTTAAAACGGAAAAGACACAAGACAATAATTGTAATTATGGAGCGGTAAGCGTGTGGCATTTTACAAGATGCAGACTACACTTCAGTAGTCTCTGCCTTGGAGCAGTTATAATGGAACTGGGATTTTGTCAACACTAGTTTTCATTCAGCTATTGGTTACCAACAATTGATGTATCTGAATGGGTGTAGAAAAGGTCTCAGATAGACAGAACTAAAATGCAAGTGCTAGGAAGTCAAGATGCTGCTGCGATCAACCTGGGCAAGATCCCTGGGAAACATGTTTTAGTGATGACTTAGTGGACAAGCAGTGGGTGGATATTCCTGCACTGGAGGAAAGGCGCAGTTAGCACCAGTGCTCCACTGAGTTTACACATCCATCATACCAGTGTTTTCTGGGGTGGCTCCATCAGCTCCTGTAGAATTTAAGCTTTCTTTTGAAAGAATGCAGGGAAATAAGTCCCAAGACCTCATGACTGCAAAGAATGCAATGCAAATGTCAGTTTGCGTCATAAATAGTTTTGAGTCATAAAATTCCAACTCCTTTTTCATTTCAATAAGGTGTAAATTCAGAAACTTAATGATAGTTTAAATATCAAAACTGCTATTTACTACTTGCTATTCAATTGTTGGATTATGGGAGGAGTTTGACTAGAGTATCAAGAGTCAGGACTTTATCCCATCTGTCTGAGGGAAGGGTCAGAACCTCCCTCCTAGCCTGTAGGACCAGAACTCTGCACTTCCATTTTTCCCTCCCCACCATCTTTACTCTGTCCTAGGTTTGACCTCTGAGAAGGAAAATTAAGGTTTATCTACCCACAGTTTTCATGTTTTTCATTAAATCGCTACTTTAAAATGATGTAGTCACCTAATGTAGGTGCAGCTATATAGAGAGAAACGTGATCTTAGCATTTTATAGGTAGGTGACTGAAATTAAGGAATGAAATACCACTTGTTTTTTCAATTGCAGAAATTAAATAAAAGAAACCTTAATGTTACAATATCACTACTCTGTGTCCCCAAAATGACTAGGCCTGATGCTCCTGGAACATCAGTTTTCCCTCAGATGGCTTCAAGGTCTTTCATAAATGAGACACATGCTGGAGTCATAGAACTCTGTTCAGTCAAATTGGATTTACGTCACCATTAGGAGTGTCTGCTTGGAAAAATCCCACTTAATCTAGACATTTTAAAATCTTTGTTATTTTCCATTTCACGGAGACTATGGGTCTGTGGCCCTGTGAAATACAGGTAGAACCTCTCTTTTCTGGCACCCGAGGACCTGTCTGGTGCCTGCTGAGAGAATTTGCCGGCCAACGGGAGGTCAATATTGTCTAGCACATTACCAACACTTTTATTGTTTACTGAGCTTTTAGAATATATTTAGGGATAAATTACAGCTAAAGAACATCACAGAACATGGAGACCCAATATTGGTGACTGTAAACAAACTTTATGGGACCTCGGGAAACTTGGCCACACCAATGGCTGTCTAGCTAAGTAAAATCATGCCAGATTACGGATGTTGCTGGACAAGAGAGTTATGGATTAGAGAGGTTTAACCTGTATTTAAAAAAAAAAACAAAACAAAACCCAGACACTGAAGACCACTTTTGAGGAAACTGGTATGATTTTATCTGGGTAAAATGGATTAAGAAGACGTTACCAATTTATGGGAAATTCAATGTGAAAATATATAGCAGATAAACTCTAGCAAAACAAAACCATGTTTATTCATTAGAAAAATAAAAATAAATTCAGTACTTGCAGATTTCATCAACAGTGCTCTGCTAATTGGAAAAGAGACGTATTTTTATAGTCTTCTTACAAACAAGACAATTTCAACAACCATACTATCTATTATTTGCCTTGAAGAAGTACTTAGGAGCCCCACTCTAACTAGAAGGACCCATTGTGCTATTTTGGAACTGGAGAATAGCTTCTGAAATCTAAATCTTGTTACAGAATAGCTACTGTAAAACTCATCAAGATCTGACCTATTTAAGGTACAAAATTTTAAATTTTAAGGTTTGAATGCTCATACAAGTTATTCTCACAGTCTTAATATTACTGTACAAATTATAACTAATTAAATATTTAAAATTAGCAGGATATTGGGATATTGGTCCAAATCTTGCAGACATGTACATATGTGCTCAACTTAACTTAAACATGTGTTTGCAGGATCAGGGTCATTGTTAGGTGGTGTCTAGCCTGTTTTCTTAATCAGTCCAGAACAATAAACTTGTTTTAGTCATTTAAGGGCAGAATTAATGGTAACTGTCAAGTTGGTTTTTAAAAATTCACTAATTTTGGAAACGTCCAGTGGTGGTACAACATCTTGGAGTGGTTTGTCCAGAAAAAGAACGTAAGAAGGAAAGAAAGAGAAAGAAACTTACAATTGTTGGGAGAATTTTTTTCTCCAAACTTGTAGATGTTTATAAACCTCTAACTACAGGGGAAACATACAAAATGATTATATACTATAAAGTCCTGTCAAGTGCATAAAGTAAGCAAACAGAAAAAAGAGTGAGAGTGAGTGCGGGGGGGGGGGGCGAGCCAGGACTTCACTTACTTTACTTACACCCTTGTACTCCGCGTGGAGCATATGTCATCTACAAGTCTCCTCCGCTTCACTCTGTCTTGGGACAAAACTTCTAGCTGACCTCAGGAGTAACCAGTTATTGTCCTTCAATCTCAGTAGATTTTCTCCATGTTGTCCGAGGTCTTCCTCTTTTGCGTTTTACCTGCAGGTTCCATTTGAGAGTTTGATGGACAATGCTGGATGATGGTTTTCTGAGAGTGTGGCTTAGCCATTTGTATTTTCTTTCTTGATCTGAACATCAAGTGGTTCTTATCCTGCTCTGTTCCAAAGCTCCTCATCTGTGACCAAGTCTTGCCATTTGATGTGAAGGATGTACCTCAGACGTTGGTTTATGAATGTCTATAGCTAGTGATTTGAGGACTTTCAGTGGGTCTTGTATCCATACCAGAGTATACTCTTCACATTTGTGTTGAAGAGCCACAGTTTTTGTCTTCACAGATATTATTTGTGATCTCCATATGTGACAGAGTCTTGAATGCAGCTGTTGCTTTCCCTACTCTGGCACTGATATCCTTGTCACTTCCTCCCTCTCTGTTCATAATACTCCCCAAGTAGGTGAACTGCTCCACATCTTCCAGGTCATCCCTTTCCAGCATGATGGTGTTGTTGTTGGACTGGTTTATCCTCATTGTCTTGGTCTTTCCCTTGGTGATGCTTGGTCTAGTCATTGAGGCAGTTTTGTCTATGTTGCAAACTTTTCTTGCAAGCTTTCATGTCAGTGTGAAAGGAGGGTGACATTGTCAGCAAAATCAATGTCCTCTAGCTGTTTGAAAAGTGTCCACTGAATACTGCATTGATGGCAATCTGTGGTCCTGCTTATAATCCAGTCCATTGTGATTAAGAACAGGAAAGGTGACAATAGGCACCCTTCTCGCACTCCTGAGAGTATGCTTATTCTGTAAAGACACCGTTGTGAACAACTTGTCATGTTGAGGGTTTGTACTTCGAACGGGGCAGGTTAGTAATTTTGGATGGGATGCCATGGCGTTGCAGCAGTTTCCACAAAGTGTCTTTACGAATGCTGTTGAAGGCTTTTTCACAGTCTATGAAGGGTATGTACAGCAGGGAGTTCCACTCAAGCGACTGTTCTATGACCATTCAGGACTTCAAGGCCGTGTCTACACGTGCCCCAAACTTCGAAATGGCCACGCAAATGGCCATTTCGAAGTTTACTAATGAAGCGCTGAAATGCATATTCAGCGCTTCATTAGCATGCGGGCGGCAGCGGCGCTTCGAAATTGATGCAGATTGCAGCCGCGCAGCGCGTCCAGACGGGGCTCCTTTTCGAAAGGACCCCGCCTACTTCGAAGTCCCCTTATTCCCATGAGCTGATGGGAATAAGGGGACTTCGAAGTAGGCGGGGTCCTTTCGAAAAGGAGCCCCGTCTGGACGAAACGCACGGCTGCAAGGAGCGTCAATTTCAAAGCGCCGCTGCCGCCCGCATGCTAATGAAGCGCTGAATATGCATTTCAGCGCTTCATTAGTAAACTTCAAAATGGCCATTTGCGTGGCCATTTCGAAGTTTGGGGCACGTGTAGACACGGCCCAATTGATTTAAATGGGTGATGCTCCATTCATGTTAAAATAGCTCTGATTTACATCTAGGATCTGAATCCAAAACTGTTCTATTGGCTTCTTAGTTGTAGTGCTCTTAATTGTTGAGCGTTCCGTTCTTCTACAATAATATGAATGCCACATGAATTACATGAACACGCTGATCCCCTACAAATTCTATGTGTGCATTCTCATTGGAATCATAATAACACAGGTGTCTTTGTAGAACTGTGTTCTAAGGACTCAGGCCCAGATTCTCAGATATGCCATAGGCCTCTAACTCCCATTGAAATCAATGGAATCAGAGCCTGAACTTGCATTTTTTAAATCAATGGGGCTAGTCCTCAGTCCTCTGCATTGGTATGTGGGTGCCCATCACCAGGCATGTTGTTAAACAGGTACCTGGATGTGCTACTCAGTGACGTATGTTCACATATAAATGGGTTGGATCACTCTCCGAAGTAGTAATTTGTGATTTTGTTTTGAGTCTTTCAGGAAGCAAACACCAGACACACCTACTGAACAGGTATTTATATGCATCATAGCACAGGAACACACCTATGATTCATGAGCAACACTGAGTATGTCTTATTCCTATAGTAATTAACATGCACAAAGAACTGGATCAAAATTCCACTAAAGTAAAATGATAGAGTCTCAATGACTTCATTAGACTTTTTTGGATCAGGGTTACTGCTGGGGGCAGGGTGAACATTTTTGTACTTCCCGGAACCATGGAGATGCAAAGACATCATACTAGTGTGCTCACATCATTCATAGGTCCTGTTTAGTTTTACTGAGGTTTCTTGTGTACTTTGTGGAGATCCATCCCAAATGGGGAGATCATAATTTTCAGCAGGAGCAGTACTGCACACAGATTTTTTTAAGAGGGGGAAAAAGAAACCCAACTCATCCTGAAGACATTTCCTTTTAAAATGATAGTAGCGTAAAAAATATACTGTTCATAAAATTATAACGGAGATAAGACTATTTATGCTTATGTTCTGAAGTTACAGAGGTAGAAATGTAGATTGGATGTTAGGAAAATCTATTTCACCAGAAGGGTGGTAAAGCACTGGAATGCATTACCTAGAGAGGCGGTGGAATCTCCATCCTTAGAGGTTTTGAAGTCCCAATTTACCAAAGTCCTGGCTGGAGTGATTTAGTTGGGGTTGATCCTGCTTTAGGCAGGGGGCTGGACTAAATGAACTCCTGAGGTCCCCTTCAGCCTTAGAATTCTCTGATTCTATGCTCCACTCATACTTTAGATCTTGCAAAAATTAAGGCAAGTGTTTAACTTTGGTCAGTAAAAATAAATAAATGAATAAAGTTAAACAAATAAATAATCACAAATAGGTCAGTGGTTTGAGTATTGGCCTGTTGAACCCAGGCTTGTGAGCTCAATCTTTGAGGCCATTTAGGGGTCTAGGGCAAATAGATTTAAAAAAAAAAAAAGGTCCATGACCTCCCCAGGTCCCTTCCAGCTCTATGAGACGTGTATCACCGTACTTCTTGGCCGAATTAGCGCCCTTATTTTCTTATGCTGGTGGTGAAGCACGCCCAAACACACCGATGTGTGTTGTAAAATAAATATTACACCCATGACATCATAGATAATAATGAAGTGAGGCGGAAAGCTGAAGTTCCCCCAGTGATACTTGTGCATTGCTCGCTCGCCAAGCTTGTCCCGTGCTTAAAGCGGGAGCGGCGCTTGAGACCTCTGCAATAAGCTGCGCCGCGCCGCGCCCCGACTTGAGCTCTCCTGGCTTGTGCTACTGGCACCGCCCTGGCCCCCGCCCGGCTGCGAGTCCGAAAAGTTTTTAAAAAATCCCTTGGAAAGACCAAGTTTCCAAACGTTCCAGGAGCCGCTTTCTACCGGAGCTGATTGGAGGAGGCTCTTCAGGCCACGTGACCCTGCAGCCAATAGAGTCTTGGCCCGAGGTAGGTTGTAATGGTTCGGATGGGGGCACTGAGGGGCTGGGCAGCGTGAGAAGTTGAGGCTCCTGTCGCATTAGCTCCGATCGGTGGCTCTTGGAGGGTGGCGGAAGGTGGAAAGCGGCAGCGGCCGGAGCTGGGTGCTTCTCCCGGTGGAAGTGGTGAGCGCTCAGGGCGTTGCTGGGTCTCGGAAGTTTGGGGTACAACAAACGCCTAGGACCCTTCTCTTCCAGCTCCCCTTGTGGTTGCTACTGCTGAGTGGGGGACGGGGCAGGGAGGGTTTCCACGTGGCCGTGTGTATGTTTGCGGGGGGGGGGCGCACCCTATTGTGAGGCCAGGGGGAGCAACAACACCCCTTTCTGCGCCCTCGCTGCACTGTCTGCATCCCGCTTGCATCACTGTCGCGTTTCTTCCTTCTCCGAGGCTGTGGGGCCATGGACTCGGGTAAGCTCGCTGGGACAAAAGAAAGACCCCCCTTGTTTCTCCATCGCGCCCACCCCTCATTGACGACATCAGACTCCTTCTGGAACAGGACTAAGAAAACAAATCAGCAGTCATGTAGTACTTCAAAGACTAACAAAATGATTTATTAGGTGATGAGATTTCGTGGGGCTGACCAATTTCTCAGATCTGGAACAGGACTGTTACGTTTTGTCGAGGTTTGTAAATGTCTGGAGTAGTTAATATTATTTTCTGGATTTGGATTGGCAAATAGAATCAGAAACCCCTTCTGTTGTGGGAACAGTCTGGAAGGCTTGAGGCCAGGAAGCATCAAAGTAGGTAGGCATTTCAAGAGAGAATTTGCCTGATCTGCTGAGTTTCATTAAGACAGATTGAGACTCAAAAATATTGGATTTGATAGGTGCCTGAACTCTTTAATAGTTTTTTTTTCTGTTTTTTTTTTTAAGTTAAACCCTTTTTGGAGACATTCCCATGCAATTATGACCTTTTTTGACTGGGCCTCTGAAGTATGGTCCAGTTGTGTTCATGTATGCTCACAGAGGACATACTGCTAATTCTCAGTGGAATAGTCTCTTTTTCTCTGTTCTCTTTTATGACATTGAAACAAAGAGAAATAGGCCTTCATGTGATGTGAAGCCCAGCTTTGGAAGCTGCTTGAAGAGAATATAGAGTTTTGGTAATTTCGTAAAGGATGTGAAAACCTATTTTGTGTGGGAGAAATGAACCTCTGTTCTGGTGATTAGAGGAAAGTGCCCATAAGAACTTATGGAATAAATATCCAAACAGAATGTCAGGATTCTATGAAAATGTGGCTGTGACAGTTCTGCTTTTCTCCTACCTTTTCAGGGGTCTTTCTCCTGTTCTCTCTGAACAATAAATCAGAGGGTGTTGGGGGTGGAGGAGCAGTAACTGCTCTGAATGTTGGTGTGGTTAACCAAGTTCAATAGATCTTTAAAATGTATTTTTAAGTGCCAGTGCAATTTTGAACTGGCTTTTACAATCTCCTACAGAATCCACCATAAAGTTCTCCTGAATTTGATTAGCTCTGACTCCGACTACAGTGGTTTAAGCCTCATGCTAAGATTACTTTGGAGACCGTCAATAGCTGAGCCATGGTGATCTGAACTAGTGTTTTGCGGTACTGTTATCACTTCAGTGAAATCACTTCCTGGAGCAAAATGTTGAAGTTATTTTTCTCACTGTACAAGTTCATCCCATACCCCCAGAAACCTTTAGTTCCTGTATAATACGAAGATGTTGTAATGTCTGTGACCAGCTGTGCTGCTTACAAGCAGGAAGTATGGCCAGATCTTTCCTTCTGGTTTCTACATATATGAAAACAAACGAGGTACAGCCAAGCTGAGTGCATTGGTTAAAATTATAACCTTATGTTTGGGTGGCAATAATAAACCGTGAGCAAAACTCCAGTAAAACCCGCTTCTCAACAAAACTATAGCATTCTGTAACCTACAATTCTGTATGTGCTTTAGTTGTGTCATAGTGATATGTCCCATTGGACAACACCATACAATTAGCCCTGCTTGACACACTTGGTATGGAGTGTGGGGTTTAATTAATACAACTGTCTGGCTATGGAAGAACCGATAGAGAGCATCAGAAAGATGTCACTGAAAGAGAAGAGACACTCATGGACAGAGACTGCTGGGAGTGAATAAGTTGTAGCAGGGAACCCCGACTAATGGAAAGCCTCAGTCCAGGAGATCCTCAGTGGAGGGGTGTGACTGAATAAGAGAAGGCTTTGTTTGGTACTGTGTAATAGTAACAGAGAGGTAGCTGTGCTAATTTGTATTCCAACTGTTTTGTTTTGTGTTGGTACTGTAGTTTGCCTTAAGAAGATGGCAGTTCTGACAGTGCACCTGTATAGCCAAGTCTGCCCAGGAGTGGGTGCTTGAGAGGCAGCTGCCCATTCACATGTGGCAAAGGCAAACTGTTTCTGTTGGCATTGAAAAAGAAAACAGAAGATTCATGGAAACATTTTGATTGGTCTGAGGTCGTATTAAATCTTGTTTTTTCACTATCCAAGTTTTGGACCACATTTGACTCTAAGCCAAGTGGAAAACAGGAACATCCTGTGAGAGGAGTGTGTGCCAACATATACCCTGGAATGGCATAAGGGGTTCCACTGTAATGCTATGTCTACATTGTGCCCCAACTTGAAATAAGATACGCAAATTGCGTATCCTATTTTGAGTCAATTTTGAAATAGGCTATTTTGGGATTTGGCAGTGTCTGCACATACTGCAGAGAGGGATAGAGGAATGCTGGAATATCATGCATGGCATTTAGAATCATAGAATACTAAGGCTAGAAGGGACCTTGAAAGGTCATCGAGTCCAGCCCCCTGCCCTCATGGCAGGACCAAGTACCATCCCTGACAGACATTTATCTAGCCTGTTCTTAAATATTTCCAGGGATGGAGATTCCACAACCTCCCTACGCAATTTATTCCAGTGTCTGACCACCCTGACAGTTAGGAACTTTTTCCTAATGTCCACCCTAAACCTCCCTTGCTGCAGTTTAAGCCCATTGCTTCTTGTTCCATCCTCAGAGGCCAAGAAGAACAAGTTTTCACCCTCCCCCTTATGACACCCTTTTAGATACCTGAAAACCGCTATCATGTCCCATCCCCCTCAATCTGTTTTTTTCCAAACTAAACAAGCCCAATTCGTTCAGCCTTTCTTCATAGGTCATGTTCTCTAGACCTTTGCTCATTCTTGTTGCTCTTTTGTGGACCCTTTCCACATCTTTCTTGAACTGTGGTGCCCAGAACTGGACACAGTACTCCAACTGAGGCCTAACCAATGCAGAGTAGAGAGGAAAAATAACTTTTCGTGTCTTGTTCACAACACACCTGTTAATGCATCCCAGAATTATGTTTGCTTTTTTTGCAACAGCATTGCACTGTTGACTCATATTTAGCTTATTCGAAAAATATTTAGTAATACCAGGCGCGTTTCCTAGACACAGAATGTGCAGTGTAAACGTAGCCTAAGACAGAATCAATGCTCCTAACTCCATGCTGCCTTCCAGCACTCCTTCCATAGAGTTGCAATCAGCCACTGTCCCAAGATTACCTTAAGTGAAGTGAGGAAGCAAATTAATGCTGACACCAATAAACATACTGATTGTGTCTGCCCAGTTTCATCCCTGCCTTCCTAATGGAACCAGATCCACACAGAACTTGGAAAGGCTTCCATAATATAGATATGTTCGGTTGGTCATTTTGTGCATGTGGGAGAATAAAGATGCTGTGGAGGTTGTGCTTGTCTTTCTGCATTTGATCATCTGTGTGGCCTCAAGGTTTAAGGATATGGTCTGGGGTGTGGATGTTTAAAAATATTTCAATAGAGATGTCTCCCCTGTTTGTCAATTTTTTCCACTAAAAATTTTGGCTAACATGAATATGACCCAGCCAAACACCTTTTGATTTACACTGTAAGGTGCATTTTCCAAACAGATTAAATAATAAAACCTCCGAAAGTTTGGTGTTTGAAAAATAAAAGGGCTAAATCCTCCCTCTTCCTAGCCCCCCAGGAGAGTGTCTTGATGGCAAAAGGGTGTGTTTTGCAAAAGTGTTAGTTCAGTACATTTGCACAGTCCTGTCCATGCTTGCTTGCAAGTGTGATGTTATTTCCAGTCAGCTAGTTTGATATAATTAATAGCCTCTAAAAACTCTAGTCAAGACAGAGCAGTGCTATCATACTTAAGAGTTCTGCTAAACTCAGCCTATCTTGACCAGTTAAGCATGTATTAAAGATAATATGACTTGTCTAGATTCAATTACAAACACATTAGATAGCATGCATCAGCTAATGCAAGCTGGCATCAGCCCTTTCACTGCTAGCCTGGAGAAAGCCTAGGTTGGGTTTGGTAAATGTGAAATTTAATTCCACCTGCGCAGCTTGGAATGTAACAATAGATCACATATATTAAGTCTTCTATGAAAGATAGTAAGTAGGTTATATAAAAATACCTTGGGGGCACAGGAAAGCTCACACAGAACAAGTCCGGTAGTAGAGGAATCAGAATGGACACTGCAAAGAGAATGTGATACAGACATGCAACTTTCAATATTCTAAACATCCTTTTCTAGGGAGCATGTCTTTCTGGAAACTAAAACATCATGCGCATGACAAATACCATGCATTTTTTCATAGAATCATAGAATACTAGGACTGGAAGGGACCTTCAGAGGTCATCGAGTCCAGCCCCCTGCCCCAATGGCAGGACCAAGTGCTGTCTAAGCCATCCCTGATAAACATCTATCTAACCTGTTCTTAAATATCTCCAGTGATGGAGATTTCACAACCTCCCTTGGCAATTTATTCCAGTGTTTCACCACCCTGACAGTTAGGAACTTTTTCCTAATGTCCAACCTAAACCTCCCTTGCTGCAGTTTAAGTCCATTGCCTCTTCTTCTATCTTCAGAGGCCAAAGAGGACAAGTTTTCTCCCTCCTCCTTATGACACCCTTTTAGATACCTGAAAACCGCTATCATGTCTCCCCTCAATCTTCTCTTTTCCAAACTAAAGAAGCCCAATTCTTTCAGCCTTTCTTCATAGGTCACATTCTCTAGACCTTTAATCATTCTTGTCGCTCTTTTCTGGACCCTCTCTAATTTCTCCACATCTTTCTTGAACTGCGGTGCCCAGAACTGGACACAATATGCCAGCTGAGGCCTAACCAGTGCAGAGTAGAACGGAAGAATGACTTCTCGTGTCTTGTTCACAACACACCTGTTAATGCATCCCAGAATCATGTTTGCTTTTTGTGCAACAGCATCACGCTGTTGACTCATCTTTAGCTTGTGGTCCACTATAACACCTAGATCCCTTTCTGCTTCAGTCATTCCTAGACAGTCTCTCCCCGTTCTGTATCTGTGAAACTGATTGTTCCTTCCCAGGTGGAGCACTTTGCATTTGTCCTTATTAAACTTCGTCATGTTTACCTCAGACCATTTCTCCAATTTATCCAGATCATTTTGAGTTATGACCCTATCCTCCAAAGCAGTTGCAACCCCTCCCAACTTGGTATCATCTGAAAACATCATAAGCATACTTTCTATGCCAATATCTAAATCGTTGATGAAGATATTGAACAGAACCCGTCCTAAAACAGACCCCTCTGGAACCCCACTTGTTACACTTTTCCAGCAGGATTGAAAACCATTAAGAACGACTCTCTGAGTATGGTTATCTAGCCAGTTATGCACCCGCCTTATAGTAGCCCCATCTAATTTGTATTTGCTTAGTTTTTTTATAAGAATATCATGTGAGACCGTATCAAATGCTTTACTAAAGTCTAGGTATACCACATCTACCGCTTCTCCCCTATCTGCAAGGCTTGTTATCTTATCAAAGAAAGCTATCAGATTGGTTTGACATGATTTATTCTTTACGAATCCATGCTGGCTGTTCCCTATCACCTTACCACCTTGCAAGTGCTTGCAGATGATTTCTTTAATTACCTGCTCCATTATCTTTCTTGGCATAGAAGTTTAGCTGACTGTCCTGTAGTTTCCTGGGTTATTCTTATTCCCCTTTGTATAGATGGGCGCTATATTTGCCCTTTTCCAGTCTTCTGGAATCTCTCCCTTCTCCCATGATTTTCCAAAGATGATAGATATCTCGTCTATCAGCTCCTTGAGTATTCTAGGATTCATTTCATCAGGCCCTGGTGACTTTCAGACATCTAATTTTTCTAAGTGATTTTTAACTTGTTGTTTTTTTATTTCAACTTCTAGCCCTACCCCTTTCCCACTAGCATTCACTATGTTGGGCATTTCTTCATCAGACTTCTCAGTGAAGACCGAAACAAAGAAGTCATTAAGCATCTCTGCCATTTCCAAGTTCTCTGTTACTGTTTCTCTCTCACTGAGCAATGGCCCTACCCTGTCCCTGGTCGTCTTCTTGTTTCTAATATATTTATAAAAAGCCTTCTTGTTTCCCTAGCCTGAAGCTAGTTTGAGCTCGTTTTGTGCCTTTGCCTTTCTAATCTTGCTCCTGCATTCTTGTGTTGTTTGCCTGTATTCACCCTTCGTAATTTGTCCTTGTTTCCATTTTTTTATATGATTCCTTTTTTATTTTGAGATCATGCAAGATCTCCTGGTTAAGCCAAGGCGGTCTTTTGCCATATTTTCTGTCTTTCCTACACAGTGGGATAGCTTGCTTTTGGGCCGGTAATAATGTCCCTTTGAAAAACTGCCTACTCTCCTCAGCTGTTTTTCCCCTCAGTTTTGCTTTCGATGGGATCTTACTTACCAGCTCTCTGAGTTTACCAAAATCTGCCCTCTTGAAATCCATTATCTCTATTTTGCTGTTTTCCCTTCTACCCCTCCTTAGAACTGTGAACTCTCTGATTTCATGATCACTTTTACCCAAGCTGCCTTCCACTTTCAAGTTCGCTACCAATTCTTCCCTATTTGTAAATAAAAGAGGTGCTGATACTCAGTCCCATGACTGGGGCTGCTGAGGTGCCAGTACTCAGTACCAGCAAGTACTGGCACAAAAAAAGGCACTGACGAATAGCAATTATGCACTCAGCTTTAGAAAGTCAGCAACTACAATTCAGTGTGGTAAGGAAGAGATACCCACTAGTTAATACATGGAAATAATTTCTCCTCCTTTCCACATACTCATATAGGATGAAAAACAGACCAATTTCCGAGGCAAAAGAACCTTTTCAGACTTGGAACTTTCAGGAAGGGAATAAACAAAAGAAGGAGATTCAGTACTGAATGCTGTCCAGTTTGGTACAAGTGAGCAATTCCATAGGATTGCACAGGACTGCTGAACTTTCTTTTTTCCAATGGCCTGGATCTTTGGGTCTTGACTGCTGCCAGAATGGTCATTCCACAGTTCCTCCAGGATCCCAGTATATGCTTAGCAGGCTGTTAGAGCCAGCCTGGGGAATTTACGTTCTAAGAGATCTTATCTTGGGTCAGCCCAGCACTAGCAAAAGACAGAGTTCAACATTAAGGTATACTACTGAGCCTCATGAACTGCAGGATGGCACCAGTTGTACTAATGGGCCCAGAGGAGCCTGTATTGAGACAGCCAATTAAAATAGATACGATTGAGGATGGAGGGGGTCTTCAGGAGTAGGATCCTCCAGACTCCTCTTCTTCACACCCGCAAAGATATGGAGCCAAAAGCCCTGCAATCTGCAAGCATAGCTCTTGCTTGTTCAATGGGAGTCGCATGTGCTTACTTCAGGGCTGGATCAGCTCTAAAGCCTTTCTGCCCCCCTACACGAAGGCACGTATTTTGAGGTCAAAGAAGAGAGAAATTTCTTTTTATATTTCTAAGGCTTATCTACACAGGGAAATTTACTGGTAGATCTATTTTGCTATGATTTTACTGCTACAGTTATACCCATATAATTCCCCGTGTGGACACAAATTGCAAAATAAGCATCCATGTAGGAAATTAAATGCGTATAATTGTAGCAGTACTAGTTTAGTTCTGTCTGTAAATTTTCCCAAATAGACACATAAGATACACTCTTCCAGACATCCTCTGGGACCATACATGAACACGAGTGGAACGTACTTTGTTCCATTATACCTGTCTCTGAGTAGCACCCACCATAAACTAATTTCAAACTGATATAGAGGCTGCAAGTATATGCATGAAAAATGTGAGGCCCTACATTTGTTACCACATGGTAACATGTGACATGGATTTTCTTCCTTCTGTTCCATACCTCAGGTGCTTGCCTCGTGCCTGCAATGAGCTGAGAACTCCAATGAGATATTAATATATCCCCCACATGACTCATTACTAGCTAATTCACACAAGGCCCTATCCAAACATAATCTTTATGTTAGATACTAGGGCAAGATTGTCAAGACAGCCTAAAATGTAAAGGGAAAGTTTAGTTACTGAGTGTTCAGCACATGAAGTGCTTATAAAAATCAAAGGTACTTTCAATGGGCTAAAAGTGCAGCAAGATCTAGGTTCACATTACTAGACATGAATATGATTTAGAGGGAGCCAGTACTTTCCACCAACCCTATAGCTTTTGTCCATACATTCCCATAAATATATCAGCAGTGGGAAGCCCTGAGACTTCTTCAGGAAATGTCACAAGGCTCCCCTTAGCTGGCATGCCCGCCCCTTCCTGAATCGGTAGGAGCTTTTGTTTACTTGCACTCCTGGGCCTAAATGACCTAGGAGCCAAGTCTCATTTTCAGAAGTGACCTAGGCACTCAGGATCCCACATCCCATTGGTTTTCTGTGAGTGACTTCTAATTGTCCAAGCCAGTTTTGAAAATGGGTCTTGGGCCTGGCGGTGCTGGTATCTATTAAATCCAAATTGTGTGTGTGCGCCTTAGATGTCAGGCGGTGTGACAGCTTAGATTGTCTTTGATAATCCTATTAGCCAGGGGTTGGCAACCAAAATAGTAAGAAGAGCCATTTTTTCCAGTTTGGCGAAAAACTTAATAGTGCAAGAGCCACAGTGCATGTGAATATGAGACAGTTCTTAATAAATAATGTCAAGCTATGCTTTTTTGTAACCCCTATTTTAAGAACAGCGCACACACAAAAATTTGTAATGTGAAACATCTTTACTGCAGGACGTTCACAAACAGTTTAAGTATTCTATTTCCTAACACTTCACCTGTGTGTTTATACCACTTTCTTCCTGACTATCACTCCCAAACTGTCTCTCTCTCTGGAGTGTGCTAGGGGAAGTTATCCAACATTTCATCATGTCCTGTTTACTATTTAGATATGAGTTAGTCAGTCTAGCCCAGCATCCCATCTGCTGACAGTGGTCAGTGCCAGGTGCCCCGGGGGGGTGGGCTGAAGACAATGATCAAGTGACTTGTCTCTTGCCATCCATCTCCAGCCTCTGACAAACAGAGGCGAGGGACACCATTCCTACTGCCGTTTATAGTCCTTAAAGAGCCACATGTGGCTCCGGAGCCGCAGGTTGCCGGACCCTTCTTTAGCTGATGCAACAAGGGGAAGGTGTAATGGGGTCACTGAGGTATTGTATATCATCTGGTTTATAATTTGTGGCTATAAAAATTCTTTAATTATAAAACTTTGTTTTCAGAGCCCAGTCCAGCATTTCTTGCTCACCAAAAATTACTGAAGTTTGGAGTTTTGGGTGCATCTGAAATGTAGGATCTGGCGCTACATGTGTGATTGGAAAAATCTTCAAATGAGTACATATTGCTTTGAAAGCTCTTTCTCTTTTTAAGCTAGCCACCTGCAGACTTACTGGCTTATGAATTAGGAGATCTAAAGCTGAGACTTAAAATTTGGAGTTGTCTGTCTGGCTCTGCGGCTGTCCCTGACAGTTTAGGTGAGGGGGCTCTCAAATCGGGGTGGGGTCACGAGGGTACTGCATAGGGGATCATGAGCTGTCAACCTCCACCCCAAAGCCTGCATTGCATCCAGCGTTTATAATGTTAAATACATATAAAAGGCTACGTCTACACGTGCAGCCAACATCAAAATAGCTTATTTCGATGTTGCGACATCGAAATAGTCTATTTCGATGAATAACGTCTACACGTCCTCCAGGGCCGGCAACGTCGATGTTCAACTTCGACGTTGCTCAGCCCAACATCGAAATAGGCGCAGCGAGGGAACGTCTACACGTCAAAGTAGCACACATCGAAATAGGGATGCCAGGCACAGCTGCAGACAGGGTCACAGGGCGGACTCAACAGCCAGCCGCTCCCTTAAAGGGCCCCTCCCAGACACAGTTGCACTAAACAACACAAGATCCACAGAGCTGACAACTGGTTGCAGACCCTGTGCCTGCAGCATAGATCCCCAGCTGCCGCAGAAGCAGCCAGAAGCCCTGGGCTAAGGGCTGCTGCCCACGGTGACCATAGAGCCCCGCAGGGGCTGGAGAGAGAGCATCTCTCAACCCCCCAGCTGATGGCCGCCATGGAGGACCCAGCAATTTCGACGTTGCGGGACGCGGATCGTCTACACGGTCCCTACTTCGACGTTGAACGTCGAAGTAGGGCGCTATTCCTATCTCCTCATGAGGTTAGCGACTTTGACGTCTCGCCGCCTAACGTCGAAGTTAACTTTGAAATAGCGCCCGACGCGTGTAGACGTGACGGGTGCTATTTCGAAGTTGGTGCTGCTACTTCGAAGTAGCGTGCACGTGTAGACGCAGCTTATGTGTTATTACAGGGGTTTCACATTCAGAGGCTTGCTGTGTGAAAGGGGTCACCAGGACAAACGTTTGAGAAGCCCTGGTTTAAGGTTCCATTATTTCTGCTGCTTGACTTTGTGACATGAGAGTCCAACTCCACCTTCATTTACAACAATCAGTCTGTGGAGACTCCTATTAGGTTTATAATGTCAGCCTCTAAACCTTGCCTCACCCAGCATTGCACAGAACAGACTGTCAAGGGGCCTTAATTGTGACCTTTCTGCATCTCTGAGGCTTTACGTATGCTGCCAATTTACGCTGGTATAACTACATCGCTCAGGGGTGTGTGGAAAATCCTCCCACGTGAGTGACATAGTTATACCAGCCTAATCTTTGGTGTAGGCAGTGTTGTGTCAACAGGAGGTCTTCTGCCATTGACATAGCTATTTCCTCTTCAGGCAGTGGCGCACCTATGTAGATGGGTGAAGCTTTCCTGTCAGCATAGGTAGCATCTTCACTAAGCATTATGGTAGCACATCATTATGGATGCAGGGGCTGGGTAGGAAGTTTGTGTTCTGTGGTTTCTTCCTCCTCAGCTGCTTTCCGTACCAGCTGCTTAAGCTGGGAGCATCTGTTAATGTTCTGTTGAACAGGTCCATGTAATTGGGAAGGGAAATAATCTAGTGGGGTACCACCTTTCAATAAATACATTGCAACTTGAGAGAGAAAATCCCTATTAAATCATCTAGGCCTCCCTCAGGCACGTTGTGTATTTGGCAGTACTTTTTCCAGTCTGGCTTTAAATGTGTCCATGGATGAAGCTGCTTCTACAATGCCTGGGGGACAGTTCCACAGGAGGAAGCAGTGGGATAACGTAACAGCAGGAAGATGCCAACGCCTAAATTTGCAATTGCTTAGTTTTCAGCAAAACATGAATCAAGAATTCTAGACTTCTAGGGATTTCACCATGGAAGACTTGGAAGGAAATCATTTTAATTCAGTGGAAGAAGAAACCAGCTACTGGAAAGAACTGGCTATGAAATATAAACAATGGTAAGGGCAATGAATTTAATTCCCTAATTTGTCTTTCTAGTAGGTTTTAACACCTGTAATTCATTGTTGGAACTTCTAGTGGGTGTGATGATGAAATCTGGGCAGAGAAGCCTGAGTGTACAGTCCTCCAGGAAATTTAATAGACTGTATAGCCAGAAGGGACTGACATGGTTACCTTGGCTCTCTTCAGGCAGAGGAAGCCTGCTGGGGCAATATACCTATATGCCTGCCATATGGGGCATGCCAAAAGTGAGATTAAAATAACCTTTCAGAAATATGTTTGTCAGGAATATCTTGATTCAACACCACCAAGAGTGAATGCCCAGCAGAGGCTGAGAGACTTCTCTGCATCTCTTTACAGTTTAAACTGTGTCAGGGTAAATGGAATTTTTCATGATTTACTATGTCAGATTGCTAATTTTTAAGGTTTGCAAGTCAAGCGGCTTGATCCTGTTGTCAGTGGATCCCTTCTAGGACCAGGCCTTGAGATGACATGTTGATGCTCAATAGTCACATCTGTTCTTATTAATTGTAACAATATTGGAATAAACTCTGAAGACAGGTGTGTTTGCCTGATATCTCAAATGAAGTTTCACCCACCTGACTATTTAATGTAAAGAGCTAAAATTTGCACTCAAGAGAGTATGGTACATAAATGCAGGTGGAGCCTATCCTTGTCTCATATTCTTTTAACATAAAGACAGAATGTATCGTTTGTAATCCTTTTTCTAGGATGCATTATTTTCAGTGTGTAGGTGAACAAATACAATTTAACTGCAAACAGGCATTTCCGTACAATCACTTTTTTTTCTGCTTTCTGAATATGAGTTGGTGACAGGAAAGCATAGATCCTTCAACTGTAGTAGGAGGACATTTTATTTTGTTGTACATTTATATGAAGATGCATGAAGTTTCCTTGTTTTATTAAAATGAACAAACTGATTTTGAGGCTGGAATTATTCTTCTAGTGCAGAAAATACACAGGAGGAACTGCGTGAGTTTCAAGAAGGGAGCCGAGAATATGAAGCAGAATTGGAGACGCAGCTGCAACAAACAGAATTTAGAAATCGGGATCTTCTGTCAGAAAACAATCGCCTTCGAATGGAACTGGAATCAATTAAGGTAAAGGAGCAGCACAGAAAGCACTGTGCATGCAGATGATCATCTGCAGAACTGGGGTGATCATAAAGATGTTTATGATTAATAAATTGCAATAATGGTTTGCTTTGATAATAACATAATAATATATTTCCCCATTCTTAGGCCCAATACTGTAGTTAATGTAACTGGCCAGCTCTTTGTTAGGATACTGCATGCATTTCATGATGGACTCCAGATTGGAGAACCCTTATGGTAGAATTCAGCATTGGCCATATATATAGCTTTATTTTTGTGTCTTCCTTCCAGGCAGTTTCCACCTCATTTGTTGTTTTTATGTTGTTGTTGTGCAATGCAAGCATAAAGACTCATATAATGAACCAAAGCAATAAAAGGTACAGTTCTCTCTTGCCACAGAGGGTGGGATAAGGGGCAAGTAATGGGTTCAAACTGAAGCATAGCAGATTTAGATTAAACTAGGGAACTACTTCCTAACTGTAAGAACAATAGAACAATAGCACAGACCACTGAGGGAGGTTGTGGAACCTCCATTAGTGGAGGTTTCTAAGAGGAGGATGGATAGCTATCTTCTTGGATAGTTTAGACAAAAGCTATGGAGCATGCACACACAAAATGCATTTTATTGACAGTATCTGGACAAAACAGCACTTTTGCTGGGAGCTTTGAGGCAGAACACTGCTGCTGACAGATTCTGTCAACAAAAAGGCTGTGTGGATGCTCTGGGGGGCCTTCTCTCAACAGACAGGGCATCCACAACAATGGGCAGTCCTGTGGGCTGTGCTTCCAGGTTCCTGTTTTGTCGAGAGAGCGTCAGGGCAGTCTGGCTGCTCCGTCGACAGAGCAGAATGCTCTCCTGATCGGCTTTTGTGTGTGGCCGTACTCTGTCAACAGAAGTTTTTTCAGAAAAAATTCTCCTGACAGTGACTTCTGTTGACAGAGCCTAAGAGAAAATGCAAACTCTTTTGTTTAGTGGGGAGTGTAATAAACTTTTTTACAAAGACTATCTTGAGGGATAGTAATGATGGAGCATGTGATGGCTTTGCAATTGGGCTATATTGCTGTAGGATGAAAAGAGAAATTAGTCTGTTTCAGTTTCCAGAGAGTACAAGATGCTGAAGATAATCCTTTATAAAAAGAAACAACAGAAG
Organism: Carettochelys insculpta; assembly: GCF_033958435.1. Taxonomy (NCBI): domain Eukaryota; kingdom Metazoa; phylum Chordata; order Testudines; family Carettochelyidae; genus Carettochelys; species Carettochelys insculpta. The sequence continues at coordinate 18,890,491 of NC_134152.1, forward strand.
AAAATCCCCCAAAATAAAATAAAAACCACAACTGACTGCTTTTAAAGAATTGCATTTAATTAATTGAAACTCAACAAAAGTGTGTTTCCAAACTTTGATTCCTTTTCAAAAATAATCTTGAAATTTTGTAACGAACCTGCAAATAATAGTTGTAAATATCAGCGGTCTAAAAAAAAGAAGTAAAGCTGCTTAGCATTTTGCTAGGACCAGTTTAATATCTGTGGAGACAGAGATTAATTGAATTAGATACTCTTTGGTCAGTTGGATCCAGTACTGAGTTAACAGAAGTTAAGAATAATTGTTGACTCCTAAGACTTTTGCTGTCTGTGTTGCTTACACAAATACAGTCACTAGGTAAGAAGCATCAAAAGAGGATACCAAAGAACACCACTTTTAAGATACTGTATTTCTAATCTTTGTGGCAGTTTTGTTCATTTGAACCCAAAACAGATCCTGATGTTGCTCTTATTACAACATGGTTGAAAACAAATCAGTCCTGCATAACCACCTGTATAGTACTAATTGTGTACCCTTTTGCGTGCAACATTAGTCGCGTTTGTTGCACTGAGCCACATAAACCCATTCAAACAGGCAGTTTGGGAAAGGGGAGGAAAAATGTCTCAGGGAAATACAACTTGTGATCAGTTCCCATGAGAGGAGAATAAATTCTTTCACAGCACTGAGGAGAAGATGAGAAGTAATACTATTGGGGCAGTCTGGGCTGGAAATAATAAAAATTGACTCAAAAGTGGAGAATAAACATATTACATTAGGAAAAAAAGAAACTAATTATTCTCCACTGCAAAGAATTTGATTAAAACATATTTTGTATGACACAAACCCTTCAACAATTGACTTATTCACGCAGACTGAAAATGACTGTAGCAGCCTGCAAGTGAAGGAACAGTGTGTCCATTGAGGAGCAAAGCAGCTGATGCTTTATTACAATTATTTACAAACAAAAGCCCAAACCTAGCAGTTCTGTCTTTTGTTTGAATCAATTCAAGAGGGAATCTTTAAACTCATGAGGCTATTGAGCAGAATTGTTAACTTGGTTACTTCAAGGACCTGCATCTACATTGAGGTCAACAATACAAAGTTTGTCAGGCCCCGCAGTACATGGCTTTGAACTTCCCAAGTTATTCTCTCTGTGCTTTCTCCTCCTCTCTCCACAATGGACACTAATTGGAAACAATGCCGCAGAGGGTTGGTTTGGTGAGTCTTGTGAGACTAGCTGTAGGTAATTGAGCTATATGTTTGGTGACTTTTAAGGTAGACTGGCAATATCCAAGAAATTCAAAATGAGAAGGCGCACGAGAGTTAACAGAGCCTGTAATCAATGCAGAATTTTTTCAGTTCAAAAAGGCATTTCCCCACTTCAGTCTCTGCACCACTTGATACACATGCTGAAGTAGCTCTCGTTAAAAAAGTGAAAAATAGGCTACAGACCACACTTTGTCTCCTCTTTTTAAATTCCTGAGTGTGGATTTGTTTTCAGTGACTTGAGTTTGCTGTTCTTAATCAATTGTAAATGCTTTAGGAATGTTAATAGATAGTAATCTTGGGAACACAGAACAAGGAATTGGCATGTTAAGGTGGATCCTGTGCCAAGGGTTTGGTGTGTAAACTGTTGAAATACAGGCTAGATGGTGTCTCTGTCCTGAAGGGATGCTGCCATCCTTCTTCAAAAACGTGGTATCTGTAACCTAGATAATAATCCCAGATGCATACGGCTGAAAGAAATTTAAGAGTCCAGAGCACTGCATTGGGATTTAGAGTCTTGCAGAATCTGTGATATTGTGGTCTGCAATCACAAGCTCTGATTAGGCATTGGGATCCAATAAAATTCTTGCTATTTATGTTCCTAATTTACTACAGTAGAAGCTCAGAATTACAAACACCAGAGTTACAATCTGACTGGTCAGCCACATACGTATTTCAATCAGGCAGCAGAAGGGACAGAAAAACAAAACCAAACCAGCTACAGAACAGTATTGTGCTAACTGTAAATTGAAACTAGTTTTGCTGTTTAAAAAAAAAAGTTTTAAAAAATTTTGACAAGAGAAACTGTTTCCATGCTCTTCTCATTTAAATCAAGATGACACGAAGCAGCTTTTTTTCATCTGTGTAGCTGAGTTTTAAAGCTGTATTAAGTCAATGTTCAGTTGTAAACTTTTAAAGGACAACCGTGATGTTTTCTTCAGAGTTACAAACAACCTCCATTCCCCTGGTGTTCGTAAATCTGAGGTTTTAGTGTCCTATCCATTTGCTCAGCTTGGACTGTTTCACTTTTTGCTCATAGTAAGTTACCAGGTCTTGTGTTGCAAGGATCCCGGTGTATGATTGGGCACCCTAAAAATAATATACAGCATTTTGATGGCACCTTCTGTTCAAGGTGTTCTATGCACATACAGCTGATGAAGTGGGTCTTTGCCAATGAAAGCTTATGCTCCAAAATATCTGTTAGTCTGTAAGGGGCCACAGGACTTCTGGTTGTTCTCTATGCACATGCTAACACTCCACATCTTAGAAGGTAGATGCATCCTTTTTTTTTATAGTATGTTCTGGATGGGAATGAAGCAGATAAACTGTGTGATTTACTCAAGGCCTTGTATAACAACATCACGACCAGAGTATTTACTCAGGATTATCTGACCTCCATTCCTTTACTTAGAACATTTAAGGCATGTACTCGCTAAAGAGCTAGGTCCCCTTCCCAGATCGGTTGTGCTCCTGAAACAGGTCTTAAAATTGGTTATTGGATGGGTCTGCCTTTCCAGCTGAACTGGGGACTATTTTTGCCTTCCCAGTTGTCTCCAGGTATCAGAGAGGTAGCTGTGTTAGTCTGTATCTACAAAAATGAGAAGTCCTGTGGCACCTTATAGACTAACAGATTTTTAAGCTCATAAGCTTTCGTGGGCAAAGACCTGCTTCATCAGATGCACGAAAGCTTATGCACCTAAATATCTGTTAGTCTGTAGATGACACAGTGCTTCTCGCAGTTGTCTCCCAGGCATTGTCTTTCCTCCCTCTTGGAGTCTAGGCTCTCTTATGATGTGCTGTGTTGCTGAAGCACACTTGTCATGCCCCTGCCTGGTTCTGGATAAAACAAGGGAGTATTGTTTTTCTGGCACATACATGTGCCTCAGAGGTAGCAGGGAGCTCATCTCTGAGCAGGTGAGTTGGTTGCGATGACTTTGAATCCCAGAAGTCCCGTTGGGAAGCTGTGAGAGTGATGTTACCTTGTGCCTCTCTCCCAGAGAGAACCACTGAAAATCCCAACTCTCTACAGAGCCTAGGGAGCAGTCTGTGGTGGAAGTTAGTGAGGCCTTGTCCACACTACCACGGGCCATCTGCCTAAGTTACGCAACTTCAGCTACTTGAATAACGTAGATGAAGTCAAAGCACTGTAAGTCGACAGCTGACGCTCCCGTTGATTCCACTTGCTCTTCTCATTATGGAGGAATGGCAGAGTCATTGGGAGAGTGCTTGGCAGTTGACTTATGGTGTCTATGCTAGAGTTGCCTGTTGATCCATCCCATAGTGAAGACTTACCCTGAGGCTGGATCTCCAAGCTGCTTTACCTGTTGGAAGTGAGGAAGAAAGATCCTGCCCTCCCACACAGCAGCCAAGCAGATTGCTTCTGGGATCAGCTGGCAGAGGCATGGTTTGATAGAAAAGAGGCTACCTGTCCTGTCTGATTTTAATCTGTGTGAAACGTGGGTGGCTCTCAGGTGGCTCGTGGGACCTTTCTCACTGGGAAATGCTGAGCTAGCGCAGCTGAGCAGAAAAGAAGGGGATGTGCGGTGTTAAATCCCTGATGTGGTGCATGGTCTGTCTTTGGTTAGGAGAAAATTGAAATGCAACACTCGGAAGGCTACCGGCAGATCTCTGCATTAGAAGATGAACTGGCACAGACAAAAGCTGTTAAAGACCAACTGCAGAAGTACATTCGAGAACTTGAGCAAGCAAACGATGACTTGGAAAGAGCAAAAAGGTGATACAGATTCTCTTACCCTTCTCTACTCAGCTCCTGCTCTGTCTTTTGTGAAGCTAGCAGAGCTGAGCACGTCCATTTCTATGCTGTGCCGGTTAGCACAGTAGACCTGTCTGCTCTTGCCACAGGTGTTGAGCTGCTGCCTCCCTCTGAGTGGGTGAGTGAAATGTGACACTGGTTGATTTTTTACAAACTTAACATTACAACAATGGGGTTTCTCACACCAAAAAAAACTGAAGTATCTTTGTGTCAAGGTTGGTGCTTTAGACATGCTAGTCACCTAATGACATCTGGGACGTTCTTTTTCTATGCAGAGCCACTATAATGTCGCTGGAGGACTTTGAACAGCGTTTGAACCAGGCCATTGAAAGAAATGCCTTTCTGGAGAGTGAGCTAGATGAGAAGGAGAACCTGCTGGAGTCAGTGCAGCGGCTGAAAGATGAAGCCAGAGGTTAACTAACTGATTTATAGAGACTCCTGTCCTCCTGCTTCCCCAAGTTCTCATTAAATCCTACCCTCCAAGGTCGTGTCAAAATAGTAAGAAGCGAGAGATTTTAGAAGTACTGTTGATGGAAGCTTTGCTCTCCTTGATGGTGTGGGAAAGAGATCCTGTCGGGGGACTGCTCTTGGATAATAGTCATCTGCTGCTCTCCTGTCTGCTGTATCCTGTCAGTTGGGCTTTTAACTATGTCACATGCATTTTCTAAACATTCTGCTGACTTGGAGATACACAGCAGGAAGTTGTAGCTTCGTCTACCCTGCTCCTGTGAGCTGTGTCTACACGTGCATGCTACTTCGAAGTAGCGGCACTAACTTTGAAATAGCGCCCGTCGTGGCTACACGCGTCGGGCGCTATTTCGAAGTTAACTTCGACGTTAGGCGGCAAGACGTCGAAGTCGCTAACCTCATGAGGGGATCGGAATAGCGCCCTACTTCGACGTTCAACGTCGAAGTAGGGACCGTGTAGACGATCCATGTCCCGCAACGTCGAAATTGTGGGGTCCTCCATGGCAGCCATCAGCTGGGGGGTTGAGAGACGCTGTCTCTCCAGCCCGTGCGGGGCTCTATGGTCACCGTGTGCAGCAGCACTTAGCCCAGGGCTTCTGGCTGCTGCTGCTGCAGCAGGGGATTCATGCTGCATGCACAGGGTCTGCAACTCGTTGTCGGCTCTGTGGATCTTGTGGTGTTTAGTGCAAGTGTGTCTGGGAGGGGCCCTTTAAGGGAGTAGCTGGCTGTTGAGTCCGCCGTGTGACCCTGTCTGCAGTTGTGCCTGGCACCCTTATTTCGATGTGTGCTACTGTGGCGTGTAGACGTTCCCTCGCTGCGCCTATTTCGATGTGGTGCCGTGCAACGTCGATGTTGAACATCGACGTTGCCAGCCCTGGAGGACGTGTAGACGTTATTCATCGAAATAGCCTATTTCGATGTCGCCACATCGAAATAGTCTACTTCGATGTAGGCTTCACGTGTAGACGTAGCCCTGAAGTCCTGCAGTCATGCTCCAGCAGCCTTTGCAGGTGGAGATGAACATTCTCTACTCTGCCCTTGCCTCTGTGGTCAAAGCAGTAAGAAGAACTGGCTGGGTTGGAGGGCAGTGTCCCCTGTGGCCTGGCTGCCTACTTCATTGTGAGCTGACGGAACATGAATTTTAATACATATTGTCAACTTCTGCCACAAGCATGCAGACAGGAAGGAGAGTGAAGGGACATTGCCATATGTAGAGCCAGTGTGTAGCACAGACACCCAAGAGGGAGTGCTGATTCCACTCCACAGCTTCAGCAGTTAGTGTCCCAATTTGCTATCTGCAGCAGTCGGACCAGAAGGGAGGAAGAGTGACTTTGTAGCTAAAGAACTGGACAAGGAATTGGGAGAACTGGTTCTGTTTCCAGCCTTGTCACAGATTTCACATGGCCCTGGGCATGTCACTTCCCCTCGCTGTGCTTCGGTGAGCTATCTATTTAGAGGCACTAAATCCCCTATTTTACACGGATGTAGGGAGAGTAAATGCATGTCCACTTGTGTAGTGCTCTGCTGTTGGGTTACGTGGGCCTCTTAGAAGAATCTACAGCTAAGTAAAAATGGGGGAGAGGGAGGGAGTGCCAAATGCTTGTTTTGAAGTGGAATTGTCATGGATGAGAGGGACCATAAGCTTGAGGGTGTTTTGAGATACACCATCCCAGCAAAGTTGTGTTCACTGATGACCTCGTCTGGATCCCAGGCTTTTGAACCAATTATAAGTGACTAGTGCCAATGTTGGGGTGGGGTTTTGGCTGGGAACGCATGTTCTTTGGAAGCTGATTTCTTTTCCCAGCTATGGCTGGTGAGACACCCTGGGGGTTATCAGTGTTCTCTGGCAAAGCAAAAACATCTTGTGCCTATAGCTTCAGTTTTCCTCCTCCTTTAGACCTTAGGCAAGAACTTGCAGTGCAGCAGAAACAGGAGAAACCCAAAATGCCAGCACAGAGTACACTGGAGGCAGAAAGAACGGACACAGCTGTACAAGCGACTCTATCTGTGCCTTCAACTCCTGTCATCCATAGGGGACCCAATGTCAGTCTAAGCACTCCAGGAATGTTTAGAAGAGGTAAGAATGACTGGCATTTGCTAATGCAAGGCTAAATGTATGATAGCCATTTATTGTGTACATAATGAGTAGTTTTTCAGTTTAGATCACTATACCTCCCACATATTAAATTTCTGTGAAACTGCTGACTACAGAAGAAGCTGAGAAACATGGAACTGAAAGTGACAAGTATTGAAGCACTAACACATCAATGTACAGTAATCTATTTTGAATACCTGTCATGGGTTTTGTATGACTCTCTGGGTAGATCTATAGCCAGTGCATTATAAATAACTTCCCCATGTTGTATTAAAATATGAGGTTAAAAAAAAACCTTCTGGAGCATGGTGGTTCACAAGGTTATAATTTGCACTCATTAAACCTGAACCTGGATGAGTTTGGTAGAAAGAAGATTGGAGGTCTCAGCATAATCTTTCATATCAGATGCTCTCATTTGAATTAACCAGTTAGCTACTTTAGAGGTACTTCCTTCTGGAACAATGGGAGTCTTACTGTACAATTGTCTATACCAGATTACAAGATATGGGTTCCCACCCGTGGTATTAGTTGCTCATTTTTGTAAGCATCAAAAATTTAAATAACTGCCAAGCCTATCTCCTCAGACACTTTAAATTGAGTAAAGAGGAACAGAAGTTTAGGGAACTTCACTGCATTTTTAGTGTGTGCTAGTGTGTGTGACCATGCACGATGAGTGTTTTCTTGTAGTAGTGATTGACACTAAGAATTTAGTGTTACATTATAATAAGCACAAATAAAGATTGTGTATATCCTGACTGTGGTACTCTTAGCCTAAAATCCTGTATTCCAACTGGAAGAATTTGATATGCTGTAGTATGTTCACACAAAAGAGAGCAAATGGATCAAGGAATTCTTGCAACACAGGCAATAAATAAAGCCTAGGGTCACTTGAACTTCTCTGGATGACATATCTTTAGTCACTGTCCTTCTCTCTTTGCTTCCATTGCAAGGTATGGGCTATGTCTAGATTCCAGGCTTCTGTTGGAGCCTGGAGGTCCCCCAGCAGAAGTCTGCCCCTCTGGGAGCCCTCTGCTGACATCAAGGTCATCCTCATCCAGGAAGAAGGGAGGTGTCCATGGGAGGGGTCTTCTCAACATTTGGCCCCATATAGACAAGCCAGATGTTGGGAAAGCCTCTCCCGACAGAACCATCAGCAGGAGATAAGCAAATGCTGTGTTTGGTTTGCATATCTTTTGCCACCGGCTCTCTTGAATCTAGACAATAGCCCACGAGACAAACTAGAATACTTCTCATGAAATCTAAAGGCTAAAGAGCTGCTTTCAGAACCAGTGAAAATTAAAGCCCAGCCTCTCTCTTCAGTGTAGCTTGTCACGTTGGAAGAGTGCAGTGATGTATATTTCTAATGGGAAAGAAGAGAACTGCAGTTCTGCAAAAAGGAAGGAGAGAAAATTGGTGTTCACCATTTACGTGCCCTCTCTGTAGTGCTGGTGGGGGGAGTTAAAGTTTCTCGTATGTGATGAGTAAAATATCCCTGTTTTCAATCCTTCCTCCCCTGCGTAGGCTTTGAAGATAGTTACAGCGGGACTCCTCTCACACCAGCTGCCAGGATATCTGCACTAAACATTGTGGGAGACTTACTACGGAAAGTTGGGGTAAGAACGATTCAGCTAAAGCAACGCAGAAAGGGAATGGGCGGCTATGTTTATACTATGAACATGAAAACCACCAGTAACCTGCTGAATGCGTTTGAGATGAATGCACACCAAAACTTGGATCCAAAGAGACTCTTATTCAGAGTGGAACAGATTTGACCATTGGAATTTTATTGTGTAGCTCAGGCCTATCTGTAGCGAGAACCTGCCTCAGCAAGGGCCATTCGTGTGCCAGCCAGTAGAGCCTTTTCACCCTGGTAGGTGCCTGACTGAGCAAGGGGAGGCAAAAGCAGAGCAGGCCAGAGTGAGTGGGTGCCACGCAAGGGGAATATACTGCATTGTCTTCAATTGTGATGCAGCAGGAAGCCTGGTGCATGCTGCCCAGCAGGAATTCTGGCTGAGTCCTCCCCAGATGTGCCTGGTGGCATCTCAGGAAGAATCTAGTCTGTTGGTGATTTCTGAGCCTAGCAGTAGACCCCAGGCATCATACCACATGATGGGCAGGCATGTATTGGCTTGGGGCAAAGGGGCCTGACCCGCGCTGAACCAGAGACTTTGCCAGACCACAGGAGGTCTCTATTGTCTATCAGCATTACCAATACTTCCCCTGCTTACTGGGCTCTTAGAAGACGTTTTGTGGTAAGTTAGAGCTAAATAACAGCACAGAACCCTGAGAACTAGGACTGGTGGCTGTAAAACTTTACAGGTCCACAGGAAACTTGGCCACACCCATGATAAGCAGTCATCCGGCTAACTAAAATCATGCTGGATTATGGATGGTGCTGTACAAGAAAGTGCTGCACTAGAGAGGTTCAATCGGTAGTTATAAAAGGCCTGTTAACCACTTTGTTTAAATAACGGACTGCTCAGTTGCTTCTCCCTTCTCAATGTACAAGCTAATTTGTCTCTCTCTCTTCCATTTGGCATCACTCCAAAGTAAACATCATTTGGTATTTAATGAGATGCTTAAGGTCCTGAAACTGAAACTTTAGGGACTTGGGTATCAAAAGTACCACTTCTTTCACATTCAGAGCTCATGCATGGATTTGGGGTTAGTAGCTAAAAGCGTCCTCTGTTGGAGTCTTCTTAAATGGTTAGGAAATTCTTCCGTGGGCCCTTGCATGTGGAAGAGGCTGTTGTTTAACTCTCCAATAAACTCTTTGCTTTAGGCTCTGGAATCCAAACTTGCATCTTGTCGACACTTTGTGTATGACCAGTCTCCAAACAGATTGACCATGTCCTCATCCATGTATCTGAACAAGAGCAGAGACGGCCTTGAAAACCGACGAAGCAGTTTCCACATGCCTTTGTGTGAAAACGGGTAGGTGCTGAACTGCAGCAGTTTGTTAACCCTAGCCCTGTTGATGCTCTAAAGTGAGTCTGAAATCTGGGGCTGAAAGCTGTGGGGTGGTGTTCAGGAAAGTGGGGAGGTGCATGGGCTAAGAAGAGTATATTCACTCAATTTAGTGTCTCCTGTCCTCTGTTTCCTATCAGCCATCTTCTGCCACTTGCAGACTGCTCCCTCCTGGTCAGACATCAAAGTTCTTGCTGTTTGAGCTTCCTGTCAGGTCTATCTTCATGTGCCTCACACTTTTTGGTAGCTTTTTGCATGGAGCAGCGGTCTGATCTGACAGAAGTCAGCTGCATGCAGGCAGAGTAGGGGGGCGACAGCAGTTGAGACACCGTGCTCTGTGATCAGTCTCTGAGTGGCTGGGAAATACTCCTTTCTCTGTGCACTTTTTGGTAGACCTCTCAGTCCCTTACAAAATCAGACCATTAGGTCTGACATTAACCTGGAAACAAGTGTTTCTTAAAAGGAGTGGACTACTTCAGGATCCTGTTTGCATTGCACTTCAGCATAATTGAAAAGACACTAAACAGGGCATGAACTAGCGGGCAAATCAATACTTCTTCTAAAAGCGCACTGTCCTATACTGTGAGAGAGAGATAGGTGTGTTAGTCTGTATTCTATCAAAACCAAAAAACAGTTGTGTAGCACTTTAAGGACTAACAACATAATTTATCACCTAATAAATTATTTTGTTAGTCTTTAAAGCGCTGCATGACTGCTTTTTCGTTTTGTTCTATACTGTGTGTTGCATGATCACTGAGCCATTCAGACTAGCTAACTGAAAGCTTTAAGTTTAATGATGACAGTGACTAACAGGACATTTTAGAGTAAGGGTAAAAAGGTCAGAAATGACTTGGCCATCTAGGTTCCTGGGAGGCTGTCTCAGTTCTGAAAGCTTTGCCCCAAGTTTTAAGAGTTTAATACTATCTGCTGAAATGTGCTATGTTAGAGCTTAGTTTGCTTCTGTGTTCGAAAAACATTTAAGTTATAGAGCATATGTAAAACACTTTCAGTGTATATATGAAATCCAGTGTTGGCTTTGGGCTCCTGGTGGGTGTGATGTTAACAACTAAGGTCAATTACAGATTTGTATGTTCAACATTTTTGTGTGAAAGGACCATCCAGGAGTGTACAGGGGGGGATGGTGGTGATAGAGAGGAGGAGCCTGTTTCCCTTGTCACTTCTGAGGTGGTTTTATTGTGGGAGGACAGAATGCTGAAACATTTGCTTCTTCTTCAAGTGGTCCCCGTGGGTGCTTCTTATCAGGTGCTGGGCCAGCCCCAGTGCTGCAGATCCGAGATTTGCAAAGCAGTTGCCATTCGGATTGCGCATGCGCAGAAGCATGCTGGGCCCTTCACGTGCTTCTAGTCATGTGCATGATCCGGTCTGAACCAGTTACTCTCAACCGCTCTTGGCTGCAGATGGACTTCTCCTGCACGCCTCAGCAGCACATCTGAAAAACAACCTTTGGTCTTTTTTTATTTATAGTTCATAGTTTTAATGACTTTCTAAGAGTGTTAGTTTTATATACCACTAGTTATAGCCTAAAAAAAGCTAAGTTAAAGCTGTATAACAAGTTCTTTAGTCATTAGTATATTTAACAGGCCAAGAACAATGGGGGATCCAAATAAAAAGGAGAAAATGGGGATGGCTGGGACATACTTTGAGGAAACCCCCATCCAGCATTGTTCAACATGCCCTAAAATGGAATCCTCAGGGGAAATGCAGCAGAGCAAGACCCCGAATAACATGGAGGAGATCTACAGTCACGGAAGCACAAGAACTGGGATATTCATGGGGCCAGATTGAACCCATTGCCCAAGATAGAACCAGGTGGAGGAGCCTTGTGGATGACCTATGCCCCACTTGGGGTTCACAGGTTTAACTTAACTTAACTTTACTGCCTTATTTGCAATTCCAAGAGCTAAGCTGTTAACAGCTCTATTGTTCCGCTAAAATTCCTGTATCAGGTTTTAAAGAGTGTGACTCTTGCCGGCAGGCAATGCCAGCTTCAGACGGCCACTCTCAACCTATATGCTATTTAGGAGAGTCCCATGTGCTTCACAAATGCCCGCATTGCTCTAAAATCACAGCGAGAGCTAGAAAGGCCAGATAAATGAGCCTGAGAATGATTCTCTTTGAAAAAGCTCTCCAGCCTGATACCACTGACCAGCCAACATCTGAAGGCATGAGGAGGTCAAAAATGCTGAGTGGCCTCACTGGTTTCCCTGGAAGGCCATAAGAAAAAGAAATTATCTTCAACTCGATCTTTGCCCGTTTCGTCTGGTGCCAAGACGAGTTGTATTGAGAGCCGAGCTCCCTCGCTTATGAGGGAGGACGAGCAGCCTAAGTCTAGGAAACCGACTCCACCGGTACCAATGCAAGAATCCCGCCTGGAACTGATGGGTTCACAAAGCTCATCGGTGCCACCACATAAAGATCAATCGGCACCGGAACTGCCAGCAGCAGCACCTGAGCCTGTGGCACCAAAGGTCTCAGCACCAATTATGGCACTGTGGTTACCTGCACTGATTTATTCAGCACCACGTATGTCGCCAATGGGCACCGACTCCCAGAACCAAAGAAGGCACAGGCCAAAACTTGGCACCGTAGCCCATCACCTCATTCACCACTTCTGACATTCTCTCCTCAACCCATGTCTCCATGCTCTCCCCTGATACCGTCATTGTCTCAGTGTCCAATGTCTCTTCCATCGCCATTCCTAAGACCACCACCACCTTTCTTAGAACAACTGCACCACACCTACAACTGTGGTTACTGCAGGTCCCCTTCATCTCCATTGTCTTTGAGCTTGTCATACCCACCTTACTTTTATCATCATCATGAATACAGGAGATGCTCCATCTTTCGCTCCTCATCGCCCAGACCCTTGCTTATGCTGCTTCATTCACCATAGGGGTCACCAGCAGCAATACGAGTATCACAGCAGATCTAGAGATATTTCTTCCAAATCTAGAAAAGAGTACAGACGTTCATCTACCCCTCCACCACAACTGTCACTTCCATCTCCACGGGCCCAATCTGTAATTCCCACCCTATCGAAACCGACAGAGGGCCAACCAGGGGACTTAGAGGAACACATGGAAACTTACCAGACAGACGTAGCCTCCTCATCCCCAGACGAGGCAGTTATCCTAGGTGACTCTTCCCCTGCTGACAATTTGAGACAATTTCAAGAGCTGTTTAAAAGAGTGACTCACAGTCAGAACATTCAAACAGCTGAAGTTCCAGAAAAACAACGTAAGCTTTTAAAGAACTTGAGACCTCCGGCACCATCCAAGATCGCCATCCCATTAGATGATGCCATAATGGAGGCAGCAGATAACATGTGGCAAACCCATGCCTCCATTCCAACCACTAACAAGAGGTCAGACAAAAAGTATTTGTACCATCCAAGACGATGGAATTTTTATTCAACCGTCCTCAGCCAAACTCCCTGGTGGAAGAGTCATCACAGCAGAGGTCTAAGGCACCCCAGTATAAATCCATAGTCTTGACAAGGGTTCCAAAAGGCTGGAGCTCTTGAGGAGAAAAGTCCTATGCTTCTTCTACCCTCTTATTGCACACAGCTAACTATGCTGCACATTTGTCTCATAACTTCAGTAACTATATGAAACTAACAACCCTCATGGATCACTTACCAGATTCCAAGAAACCTATTTGTAAGGCATTTGTTCAAGAGGGTTATGCAGCATCTCGTACAGACGTACAGGCAGCCTTGTATGTCACTGACACTGCTGCACGTTCCACAACGACAGCAGTGGTTATGAGGTGAGTATCCTGGCTCCAGACCTCTGGGGTACCTAAGAATTACAGACCAAGGTCGAAGACCTGCCTTTTGACAAAAGAAATTATTTGCTGGAGCTACAGATACTGTATTACATTCCAGCAAAGACTCTTAAACAACACTTAGAAACTTAGGGATATATACTCTGCCATACAGAAGAAAGAGATGTTACCCATATCAGAGGCGATACAATTACCTGTGCCAGCGGCAGTGCTATAAGCAGAGGGACTATGATCAATCCAGACAACCCCATAGGCTGTCTAGAAGGCATAATCAACAACACAATCACCTCTGCAAAACCCAAGGCAACAACTTTGACTCCTCCATTGAGGTCTGTGCTACCATCTCCGTGGTCCTATGCCAACCACCAGCTCAACATCTCTTTCATTATTGGCTATGCCCCTTTTACCATGAGTGGTCCAAGATTACTACAGACAAGTTGGTGCTGGAAATAGTCTCGGGGAGTATGCTGTTCCATTCTGTGCAGTACCACCCACTACTCCACCCACCCTGTCCCGCTTCAGGGACCCCTCTTATGAGACCCTGTTAAAACAAGAGGTTGACCACCTCCTTGTGATAGGAACAGTGGAGTGAGTACCTTGCAAATTCAGAGGGAAAGGCTTCTACTCCCGTTACTTTTTTATGAAGAAAAAGACAGGGGAATGGAGACCCATTATGGACCGAAGGGCGTTAAACCGCTACCTACGTAAACAGCGCTTCAAAGTGATTACTATTGCTTCCATAAGCACTGCACAGGACGATGGAGATTGGTTCACAGCCCTCAACTTGCAGGACAGATACTTTCATATAACAGTTCACCCCGCTCAAAGACATTTCCTCCAGTTTACAGTGGGAACAGAACACTTTCAAAACAAAAAGCATTCAGGTAGTACTTTAGAGACTAGCAAAATGGTTCATTAGGTGAGCTTTCGTGGGACAGACCCACTTCTTCAGACCGTAGCCAGACCAGAACAGACTCAATATTTAAGGCACAGAGAACCAAAAACAGTAAGCAAGGAGGACAAATCAGAAAAAGATAATCAAGGTGAGCAAATCAGAGAGTGGAGGGGTGAGGGGGGAAGGTCAAGAATTGAGCCAAGTATGCAGAAAAGCCCCTATAGTGACTCAGAAAGTTCCCATCACGATTTAAACCATGTGTTAATGTGCTGCATTTGAATATAAAAGCCAGCTCAGATGTTTCTCTTTCCAAAACGGTGCGATAATTCCTTTTCTGTAACACACATACCTTTAGGTCATTGACAGAATGCCCCATTCCATTAAAAGGTTGACTAACTGGTTTGTGGATCTGAAGTGTTTTTATGTCTGTTTTGTGCCCATTGACCCTTTGTCTAAGGGAGTTAGAAGTCTGTCCAATATACAAAGCATTTGGGCATTGTTGGCACATGATGGCATATATGATGTTAGTAGAGGAGCATGAGAAAGTGCCCATGATTCTGTGAGTAACCTGGTTAGGTCCAGTGATGGTATTTCCAGAGAAGATATGTGGACAAAGCTGGCAGCGGGCTTTGTTGCAGGGAAAGGTTCCAGGACTGGTATTCCTGGGGTATAGACTGTGGCTGTTAGTGAGGATCCTCATGAGGTTGGGAGGTTGTCTGTAGGAGAGAACAGGCATGTCACCCAGGGCCTTCTGGAGCGTGGCATCCTGATTAAGGATAGGCTGTAGGTCTTTAGTAATTCGTTGCAGTGGTCTGAGTTGGGGGCTGAAGGTGATGACCAGTGGTGTTCTGTTCTTGGCTTTTTTGGGCCGATCTTGGAGTAGCTGGTCTCTGGGTATTCGTCTGGCCCTGTCGATTTGTTTTTTTACTTCTCCTGGTGGGTAATTCAGGTTTATGAATATTTGGTAAAGTTCTTGTAGTTTTTGGTCTCTGTCATTTGGATCAGAGCAAATGCGATTGTACCTAAGAGCTTGACTGTAAACAATGGATCTAGTCATGTGTGCAGGATGGAAACTAGAAGGGTGTAGATAAGTATAGCAATCAGTAGGTTTTCGGTACAATGTGGTACTGATCAGGCCATCCTTGATTAGTACTGTAGTGTCCAGGAAATGTATCTCTTGCATGTTGTAATCGAGGAATAAGTTGATGGTGGGGTGTAGATTGTTAGAGTCTCTGTGGAATTCCTCTAGAGCCTCTGTACCATGGGTCCAAATCATAAAGATGTCATCAATGTATCTTAACTAGAGGAGTGGTAATAGGGGACGAGAGCTGAGGAATCGTTGTTCCAGGTCAGCCATAAATATATTAGCATATTGTGGGGCCATGTGGGTGCCCATAGCAGTTCCACTAATCTGGAGGTGTAAATTGTCCCCAAAACAGAAATAATTGTATGTGAGAACAAAGTTACAGAGGTCAGACACCAGATTGGCTGTGGTGGCATCAGGGATGGTATTCCTGATTGCTTGTAATCCGTCTTTATGTGGAATATTAGTGTATAGAGCCTCTACATCCATTGTGGCAAGGATGGCGTTATCAGGAACTTTTCCGATGTTTTGTAATTTCCTCAGGAAGTCGGTGGTATCTCGGATGTAGCTGGGAGCGTTGGTGGCATAGGGTTTGAGGAGGGAGTCCACGTAACTGGATAGTCCGGTGGTAAGGGTGCCAATACCTGAAATGATAGGGCGTCCAGGGTTTCCAGGTTTGTGGATTTTGGGAAGTAAATAAAATAATCCAGGCTGCGGCTCAGATGGTGTGTCTGAATTAATGAGGTCCCGAGTAGCAGCAGGGAGTTCCTTCAGTGGATACTGCCCTTCGGCCTCTCAACAGCACCCAGAGTTTTCTCAAGGACCCTTGCAGTGGTGTCAGCATTCCTGCATCGTCTAGACATTATAATATTCCCTTACCTGGACAATTGTCTTCTCAAAGGGCGCTCCCCATCGGACGTCCTCCGTATGATATCCACCACCATGGAGACATTCCAATCTCTGGGCCTCATTGTCAATTTACAGAAATCAACGACTGTCCCCACACAGAACATAGAGTTCATAGGGGCTCGTTTCAACTTGATATCGGCAAGAGTATACTTACTTGCCCATTGCTTCCCAGAGATCCAATCCTTAATCGAGGTACTCATCCACAGCCGTATGGTGCAGGCAGCTGTCTACAGCTGATGGGTCATATGGCTGCCACTACATATGTAGTACAAAATACCAGGCTGCACTTTTGGTACCTACAGCATTGGCTAGCAACCATCTATACACCCATGAGGCACACAAATCACAAATGAGTATCCCCAACCATCCGGGTGTTGCAATCCCTGTGGTGGTGGATGAGACCCAGCAATCTGTTATCTGGGATCCCCTTTCACCAACCCCAACCTGCTGTTTCCATAACCACCTATGCATCCAGCGTGGGCTGGGGTGTGCTCATGGGCAACATGTCAGTCCAGGGCTGGGAAATGACCCTTCATATAAACCTTCTGGAACTGAGAGCAGTGTTCAATGCTTGCAAACATTTTCTGCCCCGCATTTGAGGTGCCTGGGTGAGAATAATCACTGACAGTGTTACTGTAATGTATTGTATAAATTGGCAAAGGGGAGCGAGATCCCACTCTCTTTGTGTGGAGGCCCTTTGATTAAGGAACGGGTGCATACAGAATGTCATAACACTAGTGGCTTTGTACATATATGGGGTAAACAATGTCATGGTCAATCTGCTGAGCAGATAGTTTGCACCAGACTACAAATGGGAGATACGAGCTGACGTTCTCCGTCCATAGACTTGTTTGCAACCTGCAGCAACAGCAAATGCTGTCTTTATTGCTCCAGAGCAGGCATAGGGCAGGAGTCTCTTCGCAACGTTTTCTTATCCCATGGAAAGTCCGCTTTTATACGCCTTTCCCAAACGGTCCTCATCCACAAAGTATTGGAGAAAGCCAGGTTGGAGGGAGCCAAATCTGATCCTCATAGCTCCAGCATGGGCTCGACAACACTGGCTTCCAATCCTGCAATGCATGTCAGCATGCCCTCCATGGTCCATCCCTATCCCTTCGCCTTTGCTCACTCAGTACCACGGGTTATTGACGCACCCACAGCTACACATGCTTTGTCTAATGCCTTGGCTGATAATTGGTTCGATCCCTCAGAGGCCCTGTGTTCTGAACAGGTCAGACACCTTTTGACCACAGTCAGTAAACGTCGGTGAGAAAGACTTATACATACAAGTGGAAATGCTTTGTTGCATGGTGCTCCACGTCTGGTGTGCTTCCAGGAGAAGCCCCCATACAGTCCATTCTGGACTACTTACTTTATCTTAAGCAAGAGGGACTTGCTCTGCCAATTCTAAAGGTGCATTTAGCGGCCAGCTCGGCTTTTATACACACAATGGATGGGACATTGGTATTTGCGCACCTGATCATGGTGCATTTTTCTTAAAGGTCTTGCAAACCTGTACCCTCTTTGAAAACCTATACCACCACCTTGGAGTCTAGACCTAGTTCTGGATACAATATCCAGACCTCCATTTGAACCATTAGCAACTATTCCATTATGTCTCCTTACGTTAAAAATAATGTTCCTTTTGGCTATCATATCCGCTCATCGAGTTAGCGAGCTGGCTGCCCTCATGGCCTATCTGCCATATATGATCTTTACCAAGGAGGCAGTGACACTTCAATTACACCCTGCCTTTGTTCCAAAGGTCGCGTCCAAGTTCTAATTGAATGCCTATCATACTTCCATCTTTTTACCTGAGACCACGTACCTCCAGTAAGGAGACAAGATTGCATTCTCTGGATGTGAGAAGAGCTTTCGCGTTCTACCTAGAAAGAACAAAGTCCATCCAAAAATCAGACAGGCTGTTGCTCTCTTTTGCGCAGAGATCTAAGGGTGAGATGCTTTCATCACAGAGAATCTTGAACATTATTATGTCCTGCATAGCTACATGTTGTTCTTTGCGGAAGACAGCATTATCTGTCCTTCCTAAAGCTCACTCTGCTATGGTGATGGCAGCATCCATGGCCTTCTTCAAGGCCCTTTGAAGGACATTTGCCGAGGAGTGATGCGGTCGTCTTCAAACACATTCACCAAGCATTATGCCGTCCATCACCAGATGGCTGAAGACATGAGTCTCTCAACAGCCATGTTCTTGGTGGCTATTGACATCTAACTCTGGTACCCACCTCCATGTTTGGGGGTAGGGGGTACTGCTATGTAGTCACCTGATATGGAGCACCCACGGGGACCACTCGAAGAAGAGAGAGCAGTTACTCACCTTTCAAAAAGGGGGCGCTAGAGTAGACATAGCCTTACAGAGGGAAAGAGTGAGTCTCCTCTACAGCCTTAGCTGACAGCCAGCTGGCCTTTATCTCAAACTGTAGAGGCTCCTGCACTGTGGTCCCAGGTTTGAGTTTGCCCATCAACAGTTACAGTAGCTCTTAGGATAGTCTACGATATGGAGTCACGACTGTGAAAGGAAGAGAAGGGCAGAATTTTCATCAGCTCATGTAGAATTTTCCATGTTTTTATAAATGCATTTGCATATTAGTGTGTGTAAACAATGTTCCTACTGATGTAATGCTGAAAATAGCATTTTAGCACCAGCCGGCAATAATACACTTCACACTAGTGGGCAGGAGAGAGGTACGTTTTAGTCCTGTTTTGCAGATGGGGAACTGAGGCACAGAAGTTAAGTGACTTACAAAACGTGTGTCAGAACCGGCATTAGGATTTGAGAGTTACTGTTTGTCAGTTCCTTGTGCTGTTTGATGCTGAGTGAACCTGTGTGTATTGAACCTGTGTGTACAGTGAATACAACTGGGCTCTTGTTTGTATTTACAGGTTAGGCAAATGCTTGGAGTTTGGAACATGGCCTTCAAATATTCCAGCGCCAGTGGCACATTCCCCGCAGGGTGTGGTCAAGATGTTACTCTGAGAAGATCCTGAGATGATGGGGCCATGATGGGTTAGGGCTTTTTTTTTAAACCCTTGTCTTTTACTCTTTTGAGAGAATACTAACAAGCAGTCACAGTAGTTAACTTGCATAAGGGTGGATGAGAACAATACAGAGCATTTGGCACCAGTTCCCTGTAACCTCAGCCTTTCCCCAAGACTCTGTTGTGTGGTTCTGTGACAAAGGAGCATTGCTGCTCAGTCCAGCACTGTGAATAGCTTTCCTATATCAGCTGCTGTAAATAGCTTCTTGAAAATTGCTTCCATAATACTGCTGGTCAGAACTAATGACCTGCTGTGTAATGTGGGGACAGTATTGCTTCCCATAAATACTAATGTATTTTGTGTAGCACAACTATTGTTTTAAGAAGAGAATTAGGATGTTGCAACCTTCTAGTGCAGGATGCTGCATGCATCAATGGCCTAAATTAGAGAAATGTTTGTCTCCAACCAAATTTTAGTTCCACTGTGATGATTTTTTTTTTTTTAAATGGACTAAAATCATTGCAGCTGCAAGGCTAAAATAAAGCCACATGGGGAAATTAATTTGTTGTGAGAATCCCATTATATAACAAACTGCCTTTCACGTGGCAAGATGGTAATGGTCAGAGCAACTTGCCTAACCATTTTCTAATGGTTAAAGAAGGAAAAAATGCCTTTAGTGCAAATAATGAAGAGACTCCAAATATGTAGTAATGCAGTAAAGAAATTTTGTGTTGATAGAATAAGTCCATGTCGTCTGCAGTTGCTAGCCACTACATGACGGCAGGACATGGCAAGACATACAACTCTGACCTATTGATGGAATTAATCTCAATTAAAGGGCTGGGACTTTTTACTTTCTGAACTTACACTTGATAATGTGCCCCATGTATTTTTACATGAGAATATGCCCCTTCTGGTTGCTAGTGATATTAATTTAGAAATGTTGGCGTTGTAACCTCAGAGCCCCTTAGTGCTGGCCCAGGGTTTTAAGATCATGAACTCTTTTAAGATAAGTTTTTATCTACCAGAATAATGCTCCAAGTTTAAGTGGAGTAGGTTCACTGACGGTAATAATATCGTGTTATAGAAATGTGAACTTGCAATATGTTACAATATGGTTAAAACTATTTTGCACAACAAATGAATATTTTTAATATTCAGCTCTGCATATACAGATACTATTGTATAGGAAGCAACCACATCTTAATTTCATTCTTTGAACTCAAAGTTGACTGGCTTAATCAGTGAACAGAATAAAGCTTATTCTGAATGTCGTCTGTGGGTGTTATTACCAGATCCACTCTGAATTTACAGCCAGTGCCATTTACATGCACATATTAGTCTGACTCATTTCTCAGTTGTATTCCTGCAAAAGGAACTTAAACAAGGCCACACTCACCAGATTCAGGGGGAAAAAGATTTGGGGAGTGTTCATGTTCCCTGCCCTGCGTGGTGGTGGTTCCTGCTCCCATGCTCCTTGGAGAGTTGTACCTATTGTACTAAACGGGCCTCCCCATTAGTGTAGTAGCTCAGAGACAGTAGCTGCCTATTTGCATCTTTAGGAGCCTAAATACCTTTAAAACTCTGTCCCTGAGGGGTCATCTTCAATGTTTTTATCCTCAATACCCCCATGAGGACAGGCAGTCCTATTCGCCCTGTCGTACAAATGAGGGACTGAACCACAGAGAGAAAAAGAACATTGTTTACACTTGAAAATTTACGGAAATAACTATTCTGGAGTAATGGTCCCCAGGCGGGTCTTATACTGAAAGCAGTTTTCTGGAATAGTTACGAGGGTGAATTTCTAAGTGCAGATAAGCCCTCTGACCTGCCCCATGTCACACAGGACATGTAGAACAAGAGCTCCAGCCCAGAATTTGCAAATACTAGGCTAGAGTCCTTGCCATTGGCCCGTCCTTCATCTCTCCTCCATGCCTTTCTCTGAAGCATGTTTTGCATGTTTGTCCACATGCACACACATTCTTGGCATAAGGAACCAGATTTTCTTGAAGAACTCAGCACGGGCCGTGCAGCTGTCACTCCAGAGCCCTGGTCTTAGGACCATGCTCAGCTCAGCAGTTTCGAGCCCAACTGCTTCAGGCTCCCTTATTCCCATCTGTGGCATCACCAGCCACGTGAACTGGTTACACACATGGGATTGGTCTGAAATAAGTGTCTGAGCCATGTATTCAGTGTTTACTTTTTGAAGATGGCCTCTGTTGTAGAATGTGTGAGATTAATGGCTCCAGATGGGTTCTCATTTAATCTGGTTATCTTTTTCAAAACAATGTTTGTTGTTGGAATTCCTTGGACAGCGAGCCACTGCCTGAAAAGCACTTGGCTTGGCCTTTTTTTTTTTTTTTTTTTTTTTAAAGCTACTGCTCTAAATGCACACTAGCCACCTTTGGGTCATAGAATCCTAGGGCTGGAAGAGCCTTCAGGAGGTCATCAAGTCCAGCCCCTTGCCCAAAGCAGGATCAGTCCTAAACTAAATTCACCCCAGCCAGGATTTTGGCAGGCCGGAACTTAAAAAATCTCAAGGGTTGGAGATTCCACCAGCTATCATGTTCTCTGCTCTGGGGTCTGTTGGTTCTTCTGCCCATGCTCCTAGGAATGGCTTCCCAAGGAGAGTGCTACATACGCTATTAACATGGCCTCCCCATTATAGGGTTTATATTGAAGTTATGTCCTAACCTCCAACACTTGCTGTCAAAGGGTCATCCATCCTACATGTTCAACTGTCTGCTTTCATTTCATTGTATCACACTGACTTGCCTAGCTTTGGAGGTGCAGGCTTCCTGCCGCTCACTCTCCCATCTGCTCAAAGGGCTAGCATAGCCAATGGTTCCTGACACCTCCCTGAGTTGCACTCCAGCTGGATCACCTCAGCCAGTGCTAAATGGCTTCAGGCTGGTACCTGAATGTGTAGAATTAGCATGGTATTGAAAAATTGGATTAGTATTGTATACCTCCTGCAAGGCTTCAAAATTGCGCTAGAGAGTTTCAGCATGACTACTCACCTCCAGAAAGGATACACAAAAAAAACCATCAATGACCACGTGGTGGTTAAAAGAAAAGTCCTCTACAAGTTGTTTGGCAATGAACAATATCTGGTAAGGACTATAACCAACTAAATGTTAAATTCTACATAGAAAGGTGACCTTGTAATTTTTTTCTAAAAATGTATGTTAATACTAAAAGGGTCAAAAAGATGCTTGGAGTTCCTTCTCAGTATATCATATTGCAGTCACCTGCTACCTAAAGGGCATACGTAATGATTACATTTATTAGTGTGCTTAAGTGTCTCAAGTGCTTATAAAACAATGCCAGTCTGACTTAATTTGAACAAATGATACTTTATTTTTGAAAAGTGACTGAAGAAGACACTTCCATCTCGTGACCAGTGCATCAGGGTGTAGCATCCAGAAACAGAAAATGCCTATATTAATGGACTAGTAAAACAAAATGAAGGGCAGGCTGGATTCGGAAAGGGTTAGCTGACCAGTGGCTCTTTCTGTAGCATAACTAGTTATACACTACAGTCCACTGGGCTTTAAGTTGACTCGTGCTAGAATTTGCATTTCTGACAGAGTTCTTCAGAGGAGTTACTCAATGTAAACCTTTTCAAAATATCTTTCTTGGTACAATACATTTTTGCAACACCTAAAACCTCCCATTTTATACAATGGAGAGAAGACAGCTGTGCTCTTATCATTGCCATAAGAGTGGGTGTGTGGGCATTGGAACTAAGTTGTCTTATGCAGTGCTAAATAGTGTCTTCTCTTCCCACCCCTTGCAGCAGTGTAGTTTGCAAGCGTGTGATCTATTCACTGGCTTTTGTTCCATTGAAATCTCCATCTCTTGCATCAACTTCCTCTTCTGAACCTTCCGCTGCATTTTCAATTACTCTTCTGCCTCCAGATCTACGGGAGGGGGCAAAAGATGTGGGCTCATTTCCTCTCCTGCAGTAAGAAAACAGGTTTCAGCAAATTAAGAGTGGACTGAGTGTACAAAGCCCTGTAATGGCATTGGTTGGCCTGAGTATCGTAAATGCTCAGAAATCAAGGAAGTCATGGTTTCAAGGCAACTTTCTGTAGCTTGTATTGGTGCTTTATTATGATGTCTATGGCTGGGTGGGGCCTACTATATTTGTGTAACATGGGACTGTGACTGGATTTCTGACTGTGTGTGCAAAATCATAATGCTTGTGTAGCCATTGCACGTGTTTGTTTTGAAAAGTGTGGGTGTGTGCGTGTAGGAGGTGGTGGCTGGACATACAGGCACCTGCATCTGCCAGCACTCAGGACTCTATCTCTGCTACCAAGGGAGGATTCAGAGGGCTGGCCCTGGATTTTTGAAGAGAACATGAATACGCTCCTCCAAGTGGAGACTTCAAAGCATCTCACCGTTTGCTTTATAGTAAGGGAGGGGAAATTGTTTTGTGGGGAACAGCAAGGCTCGCAGTATCTGTGCCTGCACCCATCAGGACTCTACCACTGCTCAGGAGCTGAGTGCCACTCACTAGGCATGTCCTCCCCTGGACTCTGCCCATGCCTCACATGAAATTAAAGGGATGTGCTTTACATAGAGAAGTTCACTGAATGCATTTTCTTCCAGCTTGCCCATTTCCCCCACCCCCCAAAATCTCAGCCACAGACAAAGCATGGAAATCTCCCCGCACATCATAGCTCTCTTGGAGGGGGAATAGAGGAGAAGGAGGGAGGAAGAGAATTGAAGCACTACAAGTGGCAGTTTAGAAGTAAACAGAGCTTCTCAGCCATAGCGGTGTTACTGCTACATGACCATACAACTGAAGTTCTAGTGAAAGGGTGGTGGCTATCACTTGCCCATTGTTAGGCAAACCTTCTGTAAAGGCTTGAGAGCTCAGATATAAGCAAGAAAATTCACAATCACTGAACAATGTGCAATAATTTTAATGTGAGGTTCAACATCCAGCAGCTACTCATTTGGGGTACGGCAGTCATGCCTAACTGCTTATGGTTTCTTTTGTCCTAGCAAAAGTCTGTCAATTCATTTATACTGAAGCCACAGCTTAAGCCTAAAGTCAATCGACCTTAATGTAAGCATGTACAAATATTTGCTGAATTCTGAAGTTGTTAGAAAGGTGCAGAAAAGCCTGTTGTTTTCATTGTGACACTCGTTCTGGTATTTAGACACCATAAGTTACCACTACCGTGCCAGACACTTTATCTGAGCATCCACAGGTACAACCTCTTGCAGCTCCCACTGGCTGCAGTTCACTCTTCCCAGCTAGTAGAAACCCTGGGACAGCCAGCCTGTGGGCCACTTATTGCTCAGCCCTGACCTAGAGGCTATGCAAACTATGTTTGTATTAACCCAAGTTCTAATTTACATACATTGACCGAAGTCCTAATTTTCATACATCAGTTGCAATAATGGAACTGCAGTCCAGGTTGTTAAATTGCTGCAAACCCTGTGTAATGCTTATCACAGTTTAGCTTAAATAAGGCTTCTTAAACTTATTTAAGAATATCCACAAAAACAAGCAGTCCTGTAGCACCTTAAAGACTAACAATTTAATTTATTAGGTAATGCTATTGTTACCCTTTAAGGTGCCACAGGACTGCTTGCTTTTTTATAAAGCTACAGACTAACACAGCTACTCTTCTGAGACTACTATAAGAATGTCCTCACAGTCATCTGTACAGGCTACCCCAAAATCAACTTTAAATCACATTATTAGCTAAACTGCGGCAATTTTGCATGTAGATAAAGGGAGACAGGGCAGTTGTTATACTGGGCATAAGGATCCCCCTATGCTTACTGTTAAGATCAAAACCCTTGCAAAGCACTTATTACTGTTAGCATTTCACTTCCCACGTAGTCTAGCTTTGAATAAACATTGCTACACCCTAACCATCAAAGCTGCATCTACACGGCCTCTTCCTTTTGGAAGGGGATGCAAATGCAGCCAATTGGAAATGCAAATGAGGTGTGGATTTAAATATCTTGTACTTCATTTGCATATTCCCTTGTGATTTGGCTTCCAGAAGAGCCATTTCCAGAAGCCAAAGCAGCCATGGAGACAGGATTCTTTTGAAAGGAAACCCTCCTTTTGAAAGCACCCTTCATCATCTTTTTTTTTCAGGAAGAAGGGTGCTTTTGAAAGTGTGGGGGTTTCCTTTAGAAGGAACCCAATCCACACGGCTGCTTTGGCTTCCGGAAATGGCTCTTCCAGAAGCCAGATCATGTGGGGAATGTGCAAATAAGGCATGAGATATTTAAATAAAGCCTCATTTTCATTTCCAATCAGCCACTTTTGCATTTCCCTTCTGAAAGGCCAGGGCCATGTAGATGCAGCTCAAATGTATAGCCCTGCACTAATTACATGCAAGTTGAGTACATTGACTTACAGGCAGATGCTAGGACAAAATGTCATCTTTAAATATTCATGTAATAACAACAGAGCCCTGCAGTTGTAAAAAGAGATCCACAAATATTACAGAACGCTATTTGCTTAGCATCACTTCTGCTGGTGGAAAGTAAGAGGCTGTTTAGCTTCAAGCATCAAGCAATACAGCTTCATAGAGTATTTCCATGCATTAAACAGTGGGGACTCAACTCTTTTATCAGAACATGTAGGCATGCCTCATAATGTATACAAATAGCTGCTCTATAAGAAAGTAGAGTGGCTATATATATAGTAGCTATTCATACAGGCATATATTGATGTGCTTTGGAAGACAGGAGCTTCTCCTCTACATTACAATTAGATTGGTTTGTTTGTATGGCAGAGTTCATGCAAATAGTTTTCCAAAGCAACATGTAAGATTAGATATTCTTACCAATTGATTACATCTTTCAAAGAATTCACCATATAAAATGTGTATTGGTAGTACTGTGAAATTCTAACATGCTGAAGCATCTCTGTTCATACCCATTATGTGCCTTTAATATTTTCAGCTGCTTTTATTAATCATGGCTATATTTTGTTTGCAAAACTTCCATCTTTAACTGGGACTTTAAAAAGTGCAAGGAAAACTATATCATGCAAACATTTTGAAAAGGAGCAAGTCATACGTCTTCTGTCAGCAGAGCTTATGAGAAAAGTGTGAATGCAATGTTTGCAAATCCATGTCATAACACAATTTAGCTGTAAGGAAGATGAATAACCGACAAACAAGAGATGGAAAAGAGTTATTGTAATATTTGTCTCCTTTGATACAATAAACTGATGTCAAGATATCCAAGCCTTCACAGTTTGCAGAAGTCTCACATAAAATTTAGTTGGGCTAAAGGAGAATGGAAATTTGTGCACTACAAGCTAGCTGCAAAGTTGAAGGCATGGTACCTACTTAGTCACTGCGAAGGTTCCTGTGTCCCTCTGAAACAGAGATAGAGAGTCCCAAGCAGTTATACTAAGCACATGGTCATTATCACTTTCAGGTAAGTTGCTTTCAAATAATAAATACACATTACAGCATATTATTGAAAACCCTGTTGAGTAGACATGAGCCTTGGTTTGCATTATGAATATATACTACCCATAAATCTTGCATTCAGACAATAAGTGGAAGTGTTTGATTAGGTACCTAACTTAGTTTAATTTTTTAAGTTGTTAAAGGGCACGAACTAAACTACATACCAAGATGTTTTTAGGGGCAGCAGATTACCTTTAACCAGTCAGAGCCTCCTTGTCCATGCTACTGGCGTCACAGGCTGGGCAGCTCTATTAAAGCTTAGGAGTGTTAATAGAGCTAGTGTATTATTTGGCTTGTTTTAGACAATGAGAAAACAGAAGTGGCTTGTTTGACACTTCTCTGTTACACAGTGGAGCAGAAACCCTTCAGGTCAATCTGCAAAACAGGAAGGCAGCTTGGACAAGAGTCACAGAGAGTATGTTTTTTGCCTTAGCCCTGGTCTGCTCCACAAACTTAAGTCAGCAGAACCGTAATGCTCAGGGATGTGGAGAATCCATCCCCACTGTTCTCAAGCAATGCAGTTGTACTGGCATAACTCCTGGCATAGACAGTGCTGCACTGGGGGGAAGGCTTCTCCTGTGGCCCTAGCGACCACCTAGGGAGGTGGAGTACCTACACCAGTGGGAGGAGTTCTCCCATCAGCACGGGTAGCGCCTTCACTAAGCACTATGGCGGCACAGCTGCTGTGTTCACAAGCTCTTTGACTCCCTAGAGAACATCAAGTTTCTGAACTTTAGGAGTACCAGTTTAGTTGTCTCCTCTGTGTGTGCATATGTGGAAATGGGGGCAGGAAGGAGGCAGGTGACTAGCTTAAAGAATACTAAGTAGCACTGTACATAATAAATATGGCGGGTAGATCCTTCAACAGCTACTAACCAAGATGGTCAAGGACACAACCCCATGCTCTGGGTGTCCCTAATCCTCAGAGTGCAGGAAGCTGGGACTGACCAACAGGGCACAGATCACTTGAAAAATTGCCCAGTTCTGTTCACACCCTCTAAAGCACCTGGCACTGGCCATTGCAGAAAAACTGGATACTGGGTGAGATTGGACATGGGTCTCACCCAGCTCGGCTATTCTTGTATGTTCTTTATTTCACCATCAACTCCCTCAGCTCCAGCCTGAGATTTTAAAAACACTCAGTACTGGCTTAACTCTGCTTCTGTTCAAGCCAGCGGGCAGTTTATCATTAACTTCAATGGGATCAAAGATGCTGGGACTGTCTGAAACATCTGACCCCTGCAGATTGGAGTTTTCAGGCTACTGAAGTCCAGAAGAGTGTTGCCAGTGACTTTGGTGGGGCTGGAACTTCAACTCTAGTCTTTGACTTAGAGGTAGGATTTTTATGACGATCATTGGCAGTGTTCCCTATAAGTGGAGCACTTAGGCAGCCACCCAGGAAAGAGTCTGATGCCACCTAGCTGATTAGCAGAGCACCCACGACTGGTAGTGTGTGTTTCTATAGGTGATGCACATCCACACATGACCAGATGCAGCGAACAAAATTTATTCTGCCAGTGGACTGAAAAAATTAGAGGGAACACCATTTACTGGGAGGATGTGGGGAACCCAAAACTCCCCAGCTTCAACAGGAGCTTTTTCTTCACCGAGTTTCTTTCCTCAGATTCTGCAGTGCAGACTTCTAAATCTCTCATTAGTGGAAAGAAAATAGCCATTAAATGCCAGGCCAGCCTACCTGAGTTTGCTCTTCAGCGCAGCCATCTCTCGGCCCATGGTCTCATTACTCTCAGCTGCTTCGTCCAATTCTCTCTGCAGTTTCCTGCGATTTGCATTGATGCGCTGGGCCTCTTCCTCAGCCTCTTCCAGCTGGCGCTTCAGTTGTTTCACTCGGGCAGTGCTCTTATCAGCCTGAGGGAGAAGAAAGAGCCACACTTAGAATTGTGAGTTTCCTTTAAAGAGTTCAGAACAGTTTAAGTTTCCTCGGTCTGCGCCCCTTTGTTCCTGTTGATGTGCTCCTTGTTCCTGCAAGGAGCTGCTGTGGCCTCTGCTGTGACAGCCCAATAAGCTTAGCTCTGTTCCTTTGGCCTGCATGTGTTTGAATAAAATTCGTTGAATAAAATTAACACTTTAAATTCTGGAATGAGAAGAGGTCTCCGTCAGTTGCCCTGTATAAAGCTCAGATGGCTACAGAAGGCTATTTAGGACAGCCATTTGAACCCATGTCTAGCCAGGTTGTTCAAGTCGGCTGCCTGGCCAGGCCTGTGCATGTGGTCATTGCCTCAGCATGGAGGATAGACAATCTTGCTGTCAAGCATGAGTCTGTAACTTCCTGCTTTCAGAACGAGGCCCAGCTGTCATCCTCTCCTTCTTGGACACTTCTTGCGGGGCAGAGCACATGTGACATTAAAAACCCCTCAATGCCAACTGGCAAAGGGTCACCTGTTCTATAACAATTATCAGAGGGGTAGCCGAGTTAGTCTGTAACTTCAAAAGCAACAAGAAGTCCTGTGGCACCTTACAGACTAACAGATATTTTGGAGCATAAGCTTTCGTGGGCAAAGACCTGCTTTGTCAGATATCCCCCACTCATGCATCTGGTGAAGCGGGTCTTTGCCCACGAAAGCTTATGCTTCAAAATATCTGTTAGTCTATCAGGTGCCGCAGGTTGTCTTGTTGCTCTTCTATAACAGCAACTCCTATCAGGCCTGACAAACTTGCTACACTCAGCACATAGTTTTCATAGTATTTATCTATTAAGAATATCATGTGCAATCTTAAATGAAAGCCAGGATAACAGTGGTCATGAATATCATTGTGAAATATATGGAAGGAACTGTGTAAATATACTGGAAAATGGTTTGTGAAGTCTGGATCCTGACAAAGGATGTACAGTAAAAGCTGTATTATCTGGTCCTCACCTAACCAGCACACTCAGTTAACTGGCATGCCCAGCTCAGACAGGGCTGCCAGCCTGGGGCCAGCTGCCATGGGGCTGGCTGCCCACTGTCCAGCCCAGGAGGGTGGAGCAGGGCCAGATGCCCAGCTGGAGCCGGCAGAGCAGGGCCGGCTGCCAGCTGCCCCATCTTGAGTATCCAGCACACTTTATTATCCAGTAACCCCTGTTCCCTGGGGATGCCTGTTAATAAATCTCATACTGTAGATGCACCCATCTGCCTTGGTTCACACATACATCAGGCACTGTGAGCCAACACAGCGGAAACCCTGTTTACATTCAAAGTCAATGTGAGGATGCGAAGTCAACTTAAAGTCAGCACATCTGGCAATAAATCTGGGAGGCTGAGTCAAGCCTCACTTTGGGGACTCACAATGAATTTGGGTGGGAGAGAAAGCAATGAAAGCAGTGCTCTTTGCATTCATGCAAGAAGGATAGCTGGAAATGCCAAGAGATTCTCTCTTCTAACACAAACTACTTTAGATCAGGGCATAGCATGCTAAGGATGAGTTGAGACTCTAGAAAGCATTTTATTTTGTTTTATATATACCCGTTTGTGTCTCCGTTATTATTCTCAGTAGCTTTCTAATCTTTATCTTAGAGATTAAACTGATGATTGCTTTCACGATAAGTAGGTCTCAGTGCTCTGAGGTTATTTGGAGCTGACCCTCACTTGAATCCAATAAGCTAGTGTAGATATGTTTCCCTGGAAGGACTTGGGTTGGCACAGAGATCTGTGGAGGAGGCTGGAAAGGCAGAACTTGTGTGGCCTGACACAGCTGATGTCAGGGAGCTAAGCTACAAAGGGTATAGACAAATCTGCTTCATGCTACAGGCAGGCAGTAGTGAGGTGCCTCACAAGCCTGGGTATTTTTGCAACATGAGCAAGCAGACATTTTGTTTCCCTTGCAGCCCCTTCCTCCCCTGATGGTTACCATCACATGGTGCATTACCTGCTCCTTGTATTGTTCTGCTTGCTTTCTTTCATCTTCAACCTGCAGCAAGACCTCTTTCAACTTCTTGTCCTTCTGGCGCAATGTCTTGGCTGTGGCCTGCTTCTCTCTGTAAGGAACAGCATGTCATTTGGAGAGAAACACTCCAGAAAATGGAGCATGTTTTACAATCTGGCATGCAGTGGAAGACTGGACATTCAGAAGGCACCTAATTAAAAGCACTAAATTAAGGTATTAAAAAAAAGTCACTCATGAGTTTTTTGATACACCCATGAAGTTTATCAGAGACTTATTTGCAAAAACTCTGTAATAAGGGCAACTCAGTTGTCCTGCTGAATGCAACATTAAATATTATGGAAGACATGATGCAGCTCTTCTCTGTTTTACAGTTTCTTTATTAGTATGTCTAAGTTTATTTTATATTTTAAATATACTCTTAATACTTCATAAAGTAAGCATTTCAGATTATTACATATTTAAACTCACTAAAACAAAGACATTATTCTAAATTAATGAGCCAGGGTGGCTTAGTGTGTTTATAACAAAGTTCATTGCTTTTACAAAAAAGGAACACTCATTTATTTTGTCAAAACAAAAAAGCAGTTAAGTAGCACTTTAAAGACTAACAAAATAATTTATTAGGTGGTGAGCTTTCGTGGGACAGACCCACTTCTTCAGACCATAGCCATACCAGAACAGACTCAATATTTAAGGCACAGAGAACCCAAAATTAATCAAGGTTGACAAATCAGAAAAAAAATTATCAACGTGAGCAAATCAGAGAGTAGAGGGGCAGAAGGTGGGGGGGAGAGTCAAGATTTAGATTAAGCCAAGTATGCAGAAGAGCCCCTATAATGACTCAGAAAATTCATATCTCGGTTCAAACCACGTGTTAATGTGTCGAATTTGAATATAAAAGAGAGTTCAGCAGCCTCTCTTTGCAGACTGTTGTGAAAATTCCTCTTCATTAAATGAAGAATGATGAATTTTAATGAAGAGGAATGAAGAGGAATTTTCATGAAGAGGAATTTTCACAATAGTCTGCAAAGTGAGGCTGCTGAACTCTCTTTTATATTCAAATTTGACACATTAACACGTGGTTTGAACCGAGATGTGCATTTTCTGGGTCATTATAGGGGCTCTTTTGCATACTCGGCTTAACCTAATTTTTGACTTCCCCTGCTTCTGCCCGTCTACTCTCTGATTTACTCACCTTGATAATTTTTTTCTGATTTGTCAACCTTGATTACTTTTTTGGTTCTCTGTGCCGTAAATATTGAGTCTGTTTTGGTATGGCTATGGTCTGAAGAAGTGGGTCTGTCCCATGAAAACTCACCACCTAATAAATTATTTTGTTAGTCTTTAAAGTGCTACTTGACTGCTTTTTGTTTTGATAGTACACAGACTAACACAG
The DNA here is from genome assembly GCF_033958435.1 of Carettochelys insculpta. Classification (NCBI taxonomy): domain Eukaryota; kingdom Metazoa; phylum Chordata; order Testudines; family Carettochelyidae; genus Carettochelys; species Carettochelys insculpta. The sequence continues at coordinate 18,922,496 of NC_134152.1, forward strand.
CTTTCTCTCTGTTACTATTCATTTATTTTGTGTGATTTTCATAACAAGACATGTTTATGAAATTTCACTGTAACTATGTCTACACTAGCCCTCTCCTTTCAGAAGGGGCATGATAATGAGGCAGTTTGGAAGATGCTAATGAGGTGCTGATATGAATATGCAGTGCCTCATTAGCATAATGGTAGCCACAGACGATTCGAAAGTGCTGCTTTCAGAATGCACGCCTCCCGTGTAGATGGGGGCCTTTCGAAAGGACCCCTGGACTTCAAAAGCCCCTTCTTCCTATTTTGGCCACTTTTGAATTGTGTGTGGCTGCCATTATGCTAATAATGCACTGCATATTCATAGCAGTGTCTCATTAGCATTTTCTGAACTACCTCATTACCATTTCCCTTCCGAAAGTAGGAGGGCTAGTGTAGACATAGCCTCAATGTTTATGTTAAAAATATGTTTCTATAGATTTTAGGCATAGCAAAGGATTTTATATCTTATTAACGTACTGATTTTAGTGAAGGGTTTTCTAAAAACTATTTCATCAAATAGGGAGAAGTAAAAGGGAAACTCATTTCTTCAGCTATCGGAAAGAAAATGAATGTTGTCCCTTTAAAGGCTCTCTTCAATAGTGGTGTAAAAGGAGAGCAGGAATGGACAGAAAAGACAAGAAGATTTTGAAAGCAAGTTTTTGTACCATAGTAATTAAAATCTCTATTTTACATAAGGGAGGTCTTTTGCAGTATTTATTTTAAAAAGCTATTTATCTAAAGATTCAAGCATTTAAGGCTAAAGCTTTATACTCAGATTGTGCATCTAAATACCTATGCAAGAAATTTTTTGAGATATGATTTTATAATCTTCATCAACAAACTAATGAAATATTTAAAGGACATTTGAAACTAAGGTTCTATAGGCATAGTAATACACACCTGCTTTTGACAGTAAATTCAGGGTAGGCACATGCCTGTCAAATGGTCTCACTACCATTCATCAGTAGTTCTTTCACAGGTTCAACGTTATGTTAACAGGTCTGGCAACCTGGAAGGCTTTTAACTTAACAGATCCAGCTGGGGGAAGGTGGGGAGAAGAGTCAACAGTCTGATTACTACAACAGCCTGCAGTGGGAGCTGCCAGGAATGGTCAAAATAGGAATAGGAAGAAGGGAGTGGTTGAGCACTCAGACCCAGGGAAGGCATTTCCTTCCCTGGCCTAATTATACCTACTGCCCATTTAGGCCTCCTGCTGCCATGGAATGGAAGCAGTTAACACCTCACCTGTGCAGGCTTTTGCAATAGGTTTTGTCTACACTTCTAAGTTTAAAGCACAGCTGTGGCAGTGTTTTACACAACAGTGTGGCCAGGGCACCAGTGCTGGCGGAGAGGTCTCCTGGCACTTCAGGACAACCACCTCCAGGACCGTAGTAGCTAACAACACTGGGCACATGTTTACACTCCGAGAAAGTTGCAGCGCAGTAAAGCAACAGTGTAGATGAGCCCTTAATGGCTCAGCTAAGAAGGAGAGTTAAGGCAGACAGTAGCCTGGCTTCTTATTGGCTAGTGACAATGTGCTGGGGATTTTCAAATATTTACTTTGAATAATGACAGTTCTCAGAATAAAACAAGAAGTCCTGTGGCACCTTATAGACGAATCTGTTAGTATATAATGTGCCACAGGACTTCTTCTTGTTTTTGAAGACACAGACAAACTTGACTAGTCCAAGAAGGAGGGGATGACAGCTGGGCCTTGTTCTGAAAGTAGGCAGTTAACAGAGTCGGCTACCTCTCTGATAGTTCTCAGAGTAACACTAGTGTCTGAAATAACAGCTGCAGTGAAAGAACTAGGGGCATCCTCTGCCTATAAGAAGCAGTAACCGCAGCTAAGAGTCCAAAAATGACACCTACGCAGCCTCCCAAAACTGACCTCAAAGCTGGACAGTTTATCCTATCATGTCATAGAGCTGGAAGGGGCCTCAAGAGATCATCAAGTCCGATCCTCTGCCCTCACAGCAGGACCAAGCACCATCCCTGAGAGAATTTTTTTTTGTGTGTGTTAATCTATTTTGACCCATGCCCCTAAATGTGGGGGGAATGGCTCAGTGGTTTGCTAAACCCAGAGTTCTGAGTTCAGTCCCTGAGGGGGCCATTTAGGGATCTGTGGCAAAGAGATTAAGAATATATATATATATATATATATGTCAGGGATGGTGATAGGTCCTGCTGGCTACGTCTACACGTGAAGCCTACATCGAAGTAGCCTATTTCAATGTGGCGACATCAAAATAGGCTATTTCGATGAATAACGCCTACACGTCCTCCAGGGCTGGCAACGTCGATGTTCAACATCGACGTTGTGCAGCACCACATCGAAATAGGCGCTGCGAGGGAACGTCTACACGCCAAAGTAGCACACATCGAAATAAGGGTGCCAGGCACAGCTGCAGACAGGGTCACAGGGCGGACTCAACAGCAAGCCGCTCCCTTAAAGGGCCCCTCCCAGACACAGTTGCACTAAACAACACAAGATCCACAGAGCCGACAACTGGTTGCAGACCCTGTGCATGCAGCATGGATCCCCAGCTGCCGCAGCAGCAGCCAGAAGCCCTGGGCTAAGGGCTGCTGCACACGGTGACCATAGAGCCCCGCAGGGGCTGGAGAGAGAGCGTCTCTCAACCCCTCAGCTGATGGCTGCCATGGCGGACCCCGTTATTTCGATGTTGCGGGACGCGGACCGTCTACACGGTCCCTACTTCGACGTTCAACTTTGAAGTAGGGCGCTATTCCCATCCCCTCATGGGGTTAGCGGCTTCGACGTCTCGCCGCCTAACATCGATGTTAACATCGAAATAGCGCCCAACACGTGTAGCCATGACGGGCGCTATTTCGAAGTTAGTGCCATTACTTCAAAGTAGCGTGCACGTGTAGACACGGCTGCTGTGAGTGCAGGGAATGGGACTCAATGACCTCTGAAGGCCCCTGCCAGTTCTATGAGATGTGTATATTTAAATGGCCTCCTCAAGGGTGGAACTCACAATCCTGGGTTTACAAGAATGCTCAAACCAGTTTGGCACCTAGCAGGCTCATCTGTGTTGGTGGTGCCAGGGTGGTAATTGCTGCATGTGCACATGAGGCCCGAAACGATGCCCAGTTGCATGTCTAAAGGGGCAAGTCCAGGCCCTGCTGGAATAAATGGACTGGTCCTGGGTTTACTGAGGTAGAAGAAATCTTTCCCTTTGTCCTCATATGGCAGAACTCTGCTCCCTCCCCCTGCTTAACTGCTATCCTCAAGCTGATGGTAGCTCTCAGGTTGTAATGCACCTTCTTTGTAGACTGGAAAGAGAGGGCAGAAGGTAAACAGAACCAGACAGCCAGGCATGCTGGCAGGCAGAGAACTCCCCTGGGGATGGTTGCCAGGCTAGATACCTTAGCAGAAGTTACTGTGCTGCCAGTGGAGTCAGAATCTCACTCAAAACTACAAGACTTGCATAAAGGAAATGGTCCTACAGCCAGTATGGAATGTAAAGGAGGGTAAATCAATAACTTTCTACAGAAACTACTCTGTAAACTTAAAAACTAAGGTCCTTCATCTCAGTTTTCTGGCAAGTCTATGGAATTCTCTAACAGGGAAACTTTTCCATTAAATTCTGGAAAACTTTTCTGTAATAAATTCTTCCCAAGCTGGCCCTGTGCAAGCTTTCAACATGACCCAAAGAAACACTTCTCACGTGTGCGAGACTCTTTACCCTACCCTAATGTGAAAACAGAATTTTGGAAAATCTTTAGTTTTTTGCTATTTCATGTATTAAAACAGGAACAGACAGTCAGATTACCGTAGGTCAAACCTGAGCTGCTTGATGCTATTTAACAAACAGTGAAGTCTTTTTATTTACTTATTATTACTAGTATTATTGTAGTTTTTTGTATTATGTTCTCTGGGGTCTGGACTTTGACTATATAATGGCAAAAAAATTTGGACCTTACTAAAAATACAGTGCCCCTGTATTAGAGTAAATTTATGCAATGTTCCCAGCATTGGAAGCTATTGCTTTGTTCCTTTTTTTTCCTCCCCAGATCCAAGATGTCCAAGCGAGGACATGGTGGTTCGTCTGGTGAGAAATTCTGTAATTTGCTCGGTCTCCCTGTAGGACCTGTGATCAACTGTGTAGATAATATAGGTGCTAAAAACCTGTATAAAATCTCCATGAAGGGGATTAAGGGGTGCCTGAACAGCTGCTGGTGTGGGTGATATGGTGATGGCTACTGTCAAGGGCTACAGTTACACCAGTGAGTTTTGCTAATAAAACCCCTGTTTTGTCGACAAGACTGGAGGAACATCCTCACACAAAATGCCTTTTGTCATCAGCACTTTCGCCATCAGAGTTCTGCCGCTCAGCCATGAGGCATAACGCTGTTGTCAACAGATTCTGTCAAAAAAAACACCTGTGTGGATGCTCTGGGGGGGGCCCTTCTTGTGACAGACAGGGCATCCAGAACAATGGGCAGCCCGATCTGCTGTGCTTCTGGGTGCCCGTTTTCTCGAGAGAGCAGGTAGGCAGTCCGGCAGCTCTGTCGACAGAGTGGAGAGCTCTCCCAATTGACTTGTGTGTGTGGCCATATTCTTTCGACAGAAGCTTTGTTGGGAAATCTCTTCCGACAGTGACTTCTGTCTACAGAGCACTGTGTGTAACCGTAGCCAAGAAGGCTGCGCCTGAGCTCAGGAAGAAGGTGCATCCAGCAGTGGTAATCCGTCAGCAGAAATCATACCTCAGAAAAGACAGGGTAACTCTTCTATTTTGAGGACAGCTTAGGAGTGATAGTAAATAACAAAGGGAAAATGAAAGGCTCAGCAACCACAGGCCCCTTGGCTAAGCAATGTGCAGATCTGTGGCCATGTATTACAGTCACTGAATAGAAGAATGGCTTTAACCCCCTGCGGGATGAGTTGTAGTGTTCACGTACCTGGACTCCTGTTCCACTTGCTCCTCAAGCTGAGCAATCTTGGCCTCCAGAGATGCAATTATGGCCTTAAACTTGGACTTCACCACTCCTTCCATTTCCTGCAGTTTAGCCTTCAGCTCTTTGTTCTGCCTCTCCAGTTGCTGCCGCGCGCTCTCGTTCTTCTGCGCTGCAGTGCGCTCTGTCACCAGCTCATTATTCAGCTGCTCTGACTGGAATATTTGGGAAGAGTGCTTTAAAAACTATAATTACTGTTACCTGAGACCAACTGAATATAAAAAATGAGCTCTCTTCTTGGGAGCTCTCTGAAAATGTGTCCAACAACACACTCGCACACTTGGATGGGGACAGACAGACACACACGCATTAATGATACACAGCCTCACATGTATACCCAACCCTCTTCGTACTTATAGGTGCACGCAAATGGACAGTACCTGCTGTACCGCTTTCCTGAAGCGATCACTTATTGCCTCTGTATTATTTTGTTCCTCTTCTAGCTCTTCCTCCATTTGGGAGATTCTAGCTTCCAGACGCCGTTTCTCATCCTGGAGACTAGTCCTGTGAATGTAAATTTGTATGGCATGTCATTTTGGATCCTGAGCAGTTGACCATGTCTTGAAAGTTGCTGATGACACACGGAGAACCTAGAAGTATTCTTGAAATGACTCTGCCTGTGCTGCCACCTTATTTGTGTTACTGGAGACCTGATTTGTCCTTCCCTGCTGGCCTTCATACCTGCGAGTTGCTTACAAGTAGTCCCATTGATTTTAATGTAATTAGCATGTGTTCGTAGCTAAGCACGTGTGGCAAAGTTGGAGCTACAGCTGCTTTTCAGGACAAGAAGTCTGACTACAGAGATGTATTTAGCAAGGCTTTGGTACACTTGAAAAGATCTGTTAATTCTTACCTCCCAGAAACAGCACTTGCAAGTTCTTCAGCCAGTTCTTCTTTCTCCAGATCAGCCTGTTTGCGGGCCCTTTCTGCAGCAGCCAGATCCTAGGGGAAACAAACAACAAGAGTATTAAAGAAATGAAGAGGGTTAAACAAAGTTCAGTACAAGTGTGTAGCCCTATGGGGTGAGCGACTGATCAGCCATAACGTCTTTTTAAATCCCACCTATGTTGGACATTTCTGTGACTAAAATATTAATTTATGATTCTAGAGTTACACACCAGTGAAACAAAAATATAAATTATCCAATTCTTCAACACTTGGTGTTTTATTGTGCTTCCAGATACAAGGATTATATCCATTTAAATATAATAAAAGGTGACAAGAGTATAAAATTATTAAAAATGATTTTTAATAATTAATAAAAAGGAACACTTTGTCTTCCATCCTGTGAAAAATATCTTCTTCCGAGCTAATGGTTTTAAAGGAAGTTCTTGGTGCTTCACATTTCTAAGCAATTTGGGTGCATTTACATGGAAGTCAGGTGTCTAAATACCTTTGAGGATCTGGGCCTTAGTTTTTATACAGGTCCACAGAACCTGTTATAAGAGACTCTGACTGTAGCTTTCCCTACAGCACAACCAACATCACTTTTTACAATGTTTTGGCTCTCTGATGTACAACTCTTTTTTGTTCCCAAAAAGGTTGTGCAATCTGCATTCCATGCCACTCTAAGGCTATGTCTACACTAGACATAGAAGCTGACTGCTGATACGCAATTTTAGCTATACCAATTGTGTAGCTAAAATCAACTTATGAGCAGTTGACTTCAATGTCTGTCTTCTACACAGAAGAAGGTCGATGGGAGTGTTTCTCCTGTCAATCTTCCTTCATCCTCACCTCTCATGAGGAGTTCTGGGGTTGACTTTGACCCTGGAAAGTGCCGTTTTGTGCATGCATGAAACAAAATTCCAGAAGATCGAGCCTGAGTGGGTCGATCTTCCATGGTAGTGCAGCTCTAGCCTAAGAGGCACAACTTCACCTCTTGCAGCTGCATAAGTTCTGCTTCCAAGTTCTTGGCTTTTTTCTCATTTTCTCTGGCTGTGGCAAATATCTCCTCTCTGGAGGCACGGGCATCATCAAGCTCTCGTTGGAAGTCCTTCATCTGACCCTGGTTGCAGACAGTTAAAAAGAAAAGGGATTTGTACTGGCCAGCATTTATCACAGTTTTGTTGAAAATAAAACAGGATGAACCCCCAAAACAAAATACTAATTTCCATGTAATTACCAAACAGTCAATGTAGACCTTCTGCTAAGCACTAAAATACATTACAATACAATACATTTTGATCTACTTTGCTCTGAAGCATGGGTAGGTCAACATGCCCTATGGAACTCTGAATCCACCCAGATAGTTAGTATGCTGCAAGCTAGCACACTACAGATATATACTCCATCTTGCTACACACTAAGTCAACATCTAGACAATCCATCTAGACAAGAGTTTGCTTGTCAAGTCCTAATCCTGCCCTCAGTCACTGATTCCTACATGCAGAGTCTTTGAAAACTGGCTGCCATTTGTGCAGGTGCAAATGTGATAGCTGGTTTTCCAGATATACACAGTGCTATGCCCATATACTGGAGAGCCAAGTTTGAGCCCTACTGGCACATCTGGCTTTTTTTTTCCCTTACATCTTTGATTGAGCCCTTAGGTCTTCCTTCACACAGAGATGCCAACAGCACTTTGGTGTTGGTCAATTAGTTATGAAGACTCTGCCCTCTGTGAAATGTGAGATTTTTCACTCTAGCCCAGCTAACTCAAGACCACTCAAATTACAGTAACTAAGCATTTTTTGGATCCGGGGTTTTGGTTCAAACCCTTTCTAATGCTATATATATATCTGGCATCGAGATCACAAATGATATTTAATTTTTACTTGCTTTTAAAGTCACATCACACCCATGGCCCAAAAGAAAACTATTCCATCTCAGGAGCCACTAACCTGTAGTTTACGAAGTTGCTTAATAGCTTCTTCCCGAGCCTTATTAGCAGAGTCAACCTGACCTTCTAGATCTTTAATGTCAACTTCTAATTTCTTTTTAGCTGCTGCTGCCAGGCCACGCTGCTTACGTTCATCTTCCAGTTCTGTTTCATACTCATGGAGCTAAACAATAAAAAAGAAGATTTTGTTGAGAATTAGCACACTTGGACACACTTTACTTACACCTAGCTTGTATACTCTTCAATGATCTAGGAACCAGCTGACAGGTAATAAGAACTCCACTAGTTACAGTACCAACGACTGCTGAAATAAATTCTCAAATACTGGAGTTTGATGTGGTGAAAGGCCAAAGTCTGATTCTATCCCACCTGTGTAGTACAGCTGGTGAATGAATATCTGTGTACAGTATTCAGACACATCAGCTATATCAACAGGTTCTGTAATGTTTGTTTTCCCTTCAAAGATTCTTGAATCAGTATGTTGTCATTAATGACAGGTATTGTATCTGGGATCTGTCTTTTGCTACTTGCACTGAAAGCACAGGGAGCATTTTAGTCATTATGTCAGAGTTGTTAATTCAGATGATTTTCCTGAAATGGATCCCACTGTTACATCACTTAAATGTGCTTACAGTTACATTCCTTATACTGAAACAGCTGCAACCATAACATGGTACTGCAGGTTCTTTTTAAGCAAAGCAAAATGGTCTATACAATTTTCACTTAGCTAACCTAAAGGAAGAAGAATATTTGGCTCTTATTATCCTGAAGCACAAACAAATAATGGAACAATCTAGGGGATTTGCAGTTGCTTTAAATAAGCATTTACAGCATCAATGATAATGAACTGCACCTGTTTAAGCAGTTGTCTCCTCTTCTCCTCATTCTGTTCATCTCGGGTTTGCAAGTCTCTTTCAAACTGTCCTTTGAGGGCCTGCATGTTAACCTCCAATCTAAGCTTGGCATCTTCAGTAGCCTGTAGCTCATCCTCTAGCTCCTCTAACTGTGTCTTCATCTCCTCCACCTGCTGTTCCAGGGCACGTTTGGACTTCTCCAAATCGTGGACCTTTCATGCAATGAGAAATCAACAGAACGATTACAATCTAAAAGGCAATTTGCTGCAATGTGATCATTTTGTACTTAGCATGGGACCAATTGGAATATATGAACTGTGGAGAGAGCATGGATTATGTTTCAAGATCACACACTAAAAAGTGGCAAAGTAGCATTTTAACACCCATAAAAATCTATTTTATAAGGCAAAGTTCAGCTTATTCATAGACTGGATACCAAATTTTATCTGAGGATTCATTTTTATTCTAAACACCTAAAATTTTGGAAACAAACTCTTTGTGGTTGTGAAGTGAACATGCCACAAGAAGAAGAGACAGGAAGTAATATCCTCATTCAAATCAAGTTAGCAGGGCTCCTTCTGTTTCTTTTAATTGTTATTTCCTTCTGAAGCTCTTAGCTCAAAGACAGACACCTGTTAGAGGCATCAGAATGCTATGGATCTTGTCGCAACTGAGCTCCGCCAAGTCAGCTGTGGAAATTTCTTTTAGTTACAGTGCTAGCTGCTGGCAACACCAAATCTAATTTACATATTCAGATTCACTGACTTTACAATTTGGAAGCTGCTTGGTGGGCTCATAAATACTCAATATCTGCTTGAATTTTGTCTTCTCTCAGAAATGAGGCACAAAATCCTCTTCAAGATTAATAACTTGCTTTTGATGAGTAAAGCCAAGACTAAAGAAGGCTTGTAGACATAGTTCATTGTTGAGTCTCTTATGGGAGTGTAGGCATAGAAATTGCTCATGGAATTCTACATTCCACATTCTATACCATGAAAATGTAGATCTTTGCGTTAATAACTATTAATTTAAGTAGTAACAGAGAGGTAGCTGTGTTAGTCTGTAGTCCAACAAAACAAAGCAGCAGAAATACAGCACTTTAAAGTCTAACAAAATGATGAGCTTTTGTGGTACAGACCCACTTCTTCAGATCAATTTCATTTCCAGTATAGACTGAATTTTATAAGTACAGAGGACCAAAAAGAAAAAGAAATTGCAATAAAAACGGACAAATCAAACAGGATTGAAGGAAGGGGGTGAGAGGTGGGAGGATGTTAATTGTCCTGTCTGAGATAATTATGAGCATCGAAGGAAGGGAAGCTGTCCTTGTAATGCATGAGATCGTTGATGTCTCCCTTCAAACCATGTATTAATGTGTCGAATTTGAATATGTACTCTAACTCATAAATCTCTCACTCTAATCTGTTGTTAAATTCTCTATGTTCCAGGACACAAATTCTCAGGTCTTTAACAGAATGGCCCACTCCACTGAAGTGTTCACTGACCGGCTTACGTGTATTGAGTTTCTTGATGTCTGCTCTGTGTCCATTTATTCTTTGGCGAAAGTTTTGCCCAGTCCGTCCAATGTACATAGCGTCAGGGCATTGTTGGAACGTAATAGCATATATAATTTTGCTGGAAGTGCATGAGAATGTGCCTTTGATCTTGTAACTAACATAGTTAAGTCCAGTGATGGTATCCCCAGAATAAATATGTGGACAAACTTGGCAGCAGGGTTTGTTGCAAGGAAAAGTTCCAGAATTCCCATTACTGTGGTGTAGCCTCTGATTGCTGGTGAGAATGTTTAAAGTGCTATATTTCTGCTTTATTAATTTAAGTGTTTATCGTTGAAATAGTTAAACAGGTTACATTTTGTAACACTTACATTCTTGCCTACATCATCCTTGGAGCTAACTAGATCTTCCATTTCAGCTTTCAATAGTTTGTTAGTTCTCTCCAGTTCTTCCTTGGCTTCCAATGCTTCTTCAAGAGCCCGGGCCAATGACAAAGCCTTTGTTTCTTTTTCTCTAGCTTCAGCTTCTGCTTTGTCTCTTTCATCTGCATATTTGGAAGAGATGTTTTTCTCTTCAGCTAGCATCTAGAAATTGTTAATAGAAAATGCTCAGTTTGAACACAGTAATCCTATTAATACAGACAGCCATTAAATGTAGGATTGTCTATTACATTAGTCTGGTCAATTACTAATGACTACAGAGGAAGTCCCTGCATTCTGATGAACATGTGCAGATACAAAACTAATCATTACATAAATAATTCAATAATAATTCCAGCAGAGTTAGGTTATACATGAATGTAGTTAACCAAAAGCTCATACCTGATCAAACTTCTTCTGCTTTTTCTCTAGGTTGGAGACCAGCTGCCGTTGGTTGTCCAAGTCCACTACCAGATCATCCAGCTCTTGCTGGAGTCTGTTCTTGGTTTTTTCCAGTTTGTCATAAGAAGCAGCTTTTTCCTCAAACTGCTGCGTGAGCCCTTCGATTTCCTTCTGGAGTTTCTTTTTGCCTTCCTCCATACTCTCTATTGTGGTGGTATATTCTTGCAGCTTCTTCTTTGAGTCAGAAAGCTGAAATTTGAATTCAAGAAATGAAGAAGTCCTTATAGGAGAGGCACTCTAATTTTGCACAACAGAGAGCTGCATAGGACATTGTTCAAGGAACCCAGAGGTGTGCACCTAACTCGCTCAGTGTGAAGCAATGTGTCATGGCTCAGTGTGATAGCAATCACTCATGTTTAACACCATGAGAAAGCCTACAGAGGCAATGAATAGACCCATTGCTCCAGACTCCATTTTGTGGTGAGTGATCTTGCACTGAGGTATATCCAGTAGTCCTGTGGTCACACACTCCACTGCATTAAAGGACAGTGTGGTTATTGCTTACCCTATAGAATTCCATAGGCTACAGTTGGCCCACAGCTCACACACTTGCTGCTTCTGGCTAGGAACAATAGTTCACAGGCAAGCATGCATAGGGATAACTAGAGATCTGAAATCTACAGACCTCTTGTATAAAAGGGATAGTCATGTTAGTCTGTATCTGCAAAAACAACGAGAAGTCCTGTGGCATCTTATAGACTAACAGATTTCTTGGAGCATGAGCTTTTGTGGGCAAAGACCCACTTCATCGGATGGATCTGACAAATGTGACCTATTGTAGAGATTCAGTGCTGGAACTGATGTTTAAATTGCTGGTGTACCTGTACTGTCAGTGTTGAAATATGTCGCTCCAGGTTTTGTTTTGCTTCTGCTTCTTCCTCCAGCTGCTCTTGCAGGCTGTGGTTTTCCTCCTCTAGCTGACGAAGCTTGGTTGCTACATTTAGTTTCTGACGAGTTTCCTCCTGAAGCAGCTCCTTCAGAGATCATCACAACAAAACATGGTCATTTTCAGTTCTTTTTCAGTATGTTTTATGCAGGTTATCCTGGTGGGATGCCTACCTGTGTATCTTGCAGCTGAGATCCCAAGCTTGCAACATCCTTAGTGAGTTTGATTGTCTTAGTTTCTGCCTCACTGAGCAGGCCAGTAACATTTTCAACTTCCACCTAAAGGGAAAGCACATTGAAACTTTTCCATTATTTTGCATAGCTTCAATCTCTTCTTCCCCAGCTATGTCTGAAATGGGACCAGACTAGATTCTTAAATCACAGTTTGTGACTGAATGCCAGAACAGAACCTGCTCCTGTGCTTCTGGATCACTTTCAGAACCCCATAAGAGGCCTATTTTCCAGTTCAGGTGTAATGCAAGCAGACCAAAAAAAAATCATGTCAGAACAGTAGATATTGCCACAGTTTTGCTTAAGAGAGTTTGTGAAATTTCAGTTCTGTGGAACCAATAGACAGCAGGTTGGCATGTTTGGTTGGCGGTTTCTGAGAATTCTGTCACAGGTGCTTTATTGAACCTCTCTTTGTCCAGTAGTGCTGTAAAGCAGCTCCATGAGAAGGGTGCCTGGCTTTTGTGCCCCACTTTCTGTCACACTCCCTAGTTGAGTAGGGAGATCAATACCCAATGGAATGCAACTTGTTACAAAGAAATTGATTGTGAAAAGTTGGTTTTCAAATGCATATATAAAATAAAACTGTATGCAATTTCCACAGGTTTTTTCCACTATATAACATAATGAGAAGCCTCTTTTCCCCTCTGCATTTATGAGTTAACACTCCTTGCTTGGGAATGGGCATTTAGGAAATGTGAGTAAAGATTTGTACTGAGTGGGTCCCAGAGTTTGTCAGTCACTTTATATCCAGTTGTCCCACTAAGACTCTCAGGTTACCAAAGAAGATATTTTTTACCTGTAACTTATGGACTTTTTCATTAAGTTCCACCCGGATACGCTCTCCATCATTGTATTTGGACTGTAGCTCCTGAAGCTGCACTTCCAGCTTCTTTTTTTTGTGCTCCACCTCTTGTTTGGCCTGATTTAGTGACCTGATTTCAGTAGTTAGGTCAGCATTTTCTTTCTCTAGTGTCTGCTTGGTCTTGTCCAAGTTGACTTTGGCCTGAATGCATAAGGCAGAGAAAAATACATTGTGTAAAAGAACTCCACAACATCTAATAAACAAATCCATTGGCCAGGTAATGGTTTTCAGTTTACCCGTTTAAATTGCTCCAGCTGTTCTGTGAGCTCTTCCACAGCCTGAGTATGTTTTTGCCTCATCTCCTGGACCTGGGCTTCATGAGTTCGAGTTTCCTCCTCCAGAGCTCTCTTCAGCACTGTGACCTCCTGTTCCCGCTTTGCTCTGGGAAGCAATATATACATGAACAGAACCACTAGCAGAAAATCTACTCACAGAGGAAACTGTGTTATTGCACAGATGTACAAATAGCAGCAGCGGCAGCAGCACTTTTACAGTAGCCGCTTAGATCAGCGGTGTCCAAACTTTTCACTAGCGCAGACCCTCAATCACCCACCCAAACTGTTCATAGGCCCCCATCACAGTAAATTCTAGCTGGTATGTACACTTCCTTAAATGCAAAAGGAACCCATATCAGAGGTTTTTGGGTAGCAATTAATAACATTGAAACATGGCAAGATACATATCTGGGAGAAATGGAGGGGACGTTGAGAGGTCATTGAATCCAGCCCACTGGACTTAAAGCAGGACTTATCAGCATTCATCACAGGTGTTTTGTTTTTTTAAAATCTAACCTGCCCCCAGACCCTGAAAGGCCCCCTCACAGACTGAACTCACAACCCTGGGTTTACAAAGCCTGTGCTCTAACCACTGAGCTGTCCCTCCCACCACAATTTTTTTTAAATGGTTAGATCATCTTTTAATTCTAGCACCTCAGGTTATAGAAAGGTATTTTATAACCAAACTTCATAGAGCTGTTGGACACATTCAGTTAAGATAAGAACTGTGCAATACCACTCAGTATTTCCGAATTAGGGAACCTCCTCTTGAATTGTTTAAACACAATCCACAGAACTCAAAATTCAAAAAACATCCACATTTAAACTAAAAGGTAATTCAAAAGACTTACAGTTTAATATAGTTCACCTAATGGTCAGTCTTCTATAAAGGATACTGAACACTACTTAAAAGCATGCCAAACTTTACTCTTTATAGGTAAGTTGAGCAGGCACATGATTGGCCATCGCTGCATACAATCAGAACAGTAAGAAGTTCTATGGCTGTTCAGCATATCCTGCAGTTAATTGTGAACCATGAAAATTAAATATTTATCTTTACACATACCCAAGTTATGCCATGAAAGTGTATTTGCTTACAAACAACGAAATACTTGTTAACTAGTTTGATAAGAAAAAGTATATAGCAAAAATATTTAATAATCTCTGACATTGGAAAGATCAAATCCATTTTTACATTACATGAAAAAAGAACAGCTACAATTTTAGTTTTCTTGAATTCCTGACCCAGAAATATACCAAAGGAAGAGACATGAATTTTTGTCCCTAACAATGATGTGAAATTTTCTAATAAACTGAAATGACTAGGCCAGAATAAGACCAGGTTTTTGGCCAGGTTTTTAATAGTAATAATCCTGCAGCTCTTCTGGATCCATAAAATAAATACAGTAAGTAGACTCTTGGCCATTGGAAAAAAACCTTCAGCATAAAAAGCTGAAACATCTTTTTATTATTGGAGGATATTTAATTTAAAAATAATAATTGATTGTAACTTTGCAATTTATTTAAAACTTATTTTCTATGATCATTTTTATGCATCTTTTATTTTTTTCATGGATCCCCTGCAATACCCTCGTGCACCCTCAGGGGTCCACGGACCCCAGGTTGGGAACCACTGCCTTAGAAGTATGAGTAAATTGTCCAGTTCCACTCAGTGACTTATCCAATTCCACACAGGGCAACGCTGTCGGAGTCTGAATAAGAATCCAAGAGTCACTTGCATTGGGCCCTGTGCTCAGAGACCACTTTGCTCCCTCCATATGTGCAGATCACTAGATACTTATCATGCAATGTTTCATTGAAATGCTGCCTTCTGGTTTTGTGTGTGTTACAGCCATTTTTAGCTACATTTATTTTTCTACCACATGCTAGTACCTGAGTTCTTGCTGTGTAGCTGTGCTATCCAAGGTATCTTCAAGCTCTGTTTTCAGAGCCTCCAGCTCTTCACCCAGATCTCTTTTTTGTTTTTCTGCTTTGTTTCTTGCTGCTCTCTCAGAATCCAAGTCTTCCTGGAGATCAGAGATGTGACCTTCCAGCTCACGGATTTTTTTGAGGGCATTATTCTTCTGAGCCATTTCATCTTCAAGCCTGGGCAAAAAAAGTAAGATGTAAACAGAAAAATAGGACATGTGCCTCCTTGGCTCTCTTGCTTTTCAGAGGGGGCTTCATGGCCAGGCCTAGGACTGACATTTCTAATGGCATGTGGCTCCTGCTTCTATTTAAGTCTATGGAACTCTTCTCCCCAACCCATTCACTGGAATGCCTTAGCAGCAGTGGCAAACGTGGTAATTTGCAGTGTATTCAGTCTATAACCCACACTTCTGCTTCTTATGGTGACATGGTGGCACCCATATGGAGTTGTGACTATTAGATTTCTTAGAAGCCTTTGAAGAATTTGACTCACTAATGTAACTAATGTTTAGCATGACAGGAGGTTTAGAGTTCAGGGAGGACTGTTGGTAGAGAGATCAGATTCAGAGCTGAACATCCCCAAACCGTGGGTGGAATGGAGTGTGTGCATTTGGGGAGGGGTCTGTGTATGTCTAGATCCACAGCTTCAGCTCAGGCCCTTCTGTCAGCAGGAGTTAGATACCTGGCAAGAGCGGCCTGCAGCTCTTCCTCCTTTTTGGCCAGCTGCATCTTGAGTTCAGCAATCTGCGCCTGCAGGTCTGCAATTTGCTCATGCAGATCGCTGGCATCTCCCTCCAGCTTCCTCTTCATTTTCTCCAGTTCCTGTCTGCTCTTCTCTTCTTTCTTCAGTCGCACTGAGAAAACAAGGATTCTTGTTAGGGGAGCGAATCAGCCCAAGGAATTCTCAGAGTGAACCTAAACATAGGCACATACACATGGAAAACCAGTGAAGGCACTGTACTTCTCCACTGAGGTATACGCTAAATTACAAGTTGAAATTTTCTTTTGGTAGTGATGTGCCAGTGACTTGCAGTTAGCATATGAACTTTCATTTCTGTTCACCCATAAATCAATACCGTTCCCTGGTATTCTGAAGAACTACTTTTGCCATATTTTCTTTCTTGAGCTGATCCTTTTTTGACCATGCATTATTACCATTCAATAATTTTTGTAAGCAGGATTAATTCTTCCAGAAACACAAATGAAATTGTTCTTTTCTTTGCATTTGTCTAGCTTGGATTTTAAAATAAAATTTGTAATAAATGAAAGCCTGCGTTTCTAATAAATATTGTAATACATGGTTTTAATTTGCCCCAGAATATTGAATGTAGCAAATACCATTTGAAATTAAATGTGCAAAACAAGCACACAAAACAATTAAAATTATATTTGTGCCTATTTGGGAAGAACACTCCAGGGACTATCATTACAAATAATAATTTCTTGGTAGTTGCTACAGAATTTCTTGTTTTGGCATTTTAGAAATGTTAGATGGTAAATTAATAGTTTGGTTTTTTAAAGAAGTCTTTTTAAACTGCAGGTCAAATAAACAATTGTTATAAAACCACTTTTGGTTTACAATACCTTCCAGTTCTGAAATCATTGATTCATGTTTGTTTTTCAGCTTTGTAAGGTTTTTGGCTTTTTCTTCTTCCTCTGCAAGATTTGTTGTTAAATCACTTATTCGCTCTTCAAGGAGTTTTCTTTCCTGAAGGAAAAATAAAATTCCATTTACAGATTGAACATATAATATTTATGGTCATGAGATGCCACTGAACAGGCTAAAAAACCAATATCAGTCTTTCTGAATGCCACATTTCCTGACAGTGTTGCGTAGTACTTCCACAGAAGGTAGAAAGTGGTGGATGCTTTCTGTCAGATTAACTAGACTAGCAGATTCTTTATACCCACTCTATGAAGATTAGCAAGGAGGCCCACCAACAGGGTGGGAGGGAGCACAAAGGGTGCTGTTGCCCTGTGGCCTGGCATTTCTGAGGGCAGACTGCCCTTGGTCCCGCCCCTTCTACCCTTGGTCCCACCCCTTCAGGGGCACAGAGCTGGGCCTCCCTCCCACTTTGCACCAGGGCTGTGGGTGGATGTCAGCACCCCTGTTAGCAAGTACTTGGACTTCGATTTAGGAAAGTATTTTAACACATGCACACTTCAAATGCACATCTGAATCATGGACTTAGGGTTTATGCATGAAATACCCCCCATCCAGAGGACCAGAACAAGGCCTAGGTGTAATTAAAACCCTCCAGTTAGGGGGTAAGTGGTGCATGAAATGATGACCCTCATCTTACATACCTAACTTCATGCCTAAGAAGTCATCCCAGCTATCCCAGAGTGGGCAGAACACACAGACATCCTTTTGCCAATTTTACTGCACAGTTGTCTTATCTCTTCATATTCAGTTATTATAGAAAGCAAGTTGTACAGCCACCGATGGAGGCTGCATTAAGAGGTAGCAGTAATATAGTTAAACAACAGTTAGATTAAAAGGAAGTAGTGAGGTTTGTGCACAAGAGGAACTGTCTGCTCTTTTAGGGCCTAAGGGGGAATGTTTCCACAGATCTAGCTTCACTGACATGAAATAGTTGTTACTAGCCCCCTCCTGACACAAAGGACTTCTGGCCTGCTAACTATATGACTATGAAGTGCTAAGGATTATTGTTGCCACTGTAGCTGAAGAGGAGATATTTTCATCTTACATTGATTTTACACTACATAGAAACCTGAGCCTACAGCACTGACCTTGGTCAGCTTGTTGTTCTGATCATCCATTACAAGAATGTCATCTTCCATTTTCTTTATCCTGGCCTCAGCCGTTACTTTTTCAAGCTGTAGTTTTTGTCTTGCAGCTTCTTCTTCTTCCAGCTGTTCCTCGAGGTCCTTTTTTGGAGGAAAAATTCCATGAACTCTAGAAACACGTGTATTTCAGGCCTATGTCAGTACTGCCCAAACCTTTGTGGGTATATTAAAAGCTTTTCTAGTTTTAAGGCATGAATGATCCATGAGGGTCTTGGCAATACAAGGAAAAAGATTAAGTAATCTAGCTATTTAGAAAAGAAAATTTTTAAACATTTTAAATTAGGATTGGGGAAGAATACACCTGTTTACTATAAAGAGGCTACGTCTACACGTGCACGCTACATCGAAATAGCTTATTTTGATGTAGCAACATCGAAATATTTCGATGAATAACGTCTACACGTCCTCCAGGGCTGGCAACGTCGACGTTCAACTTCGACGTTGGGCAGCACCACATCAAAATAGGCGCTGCGAGGGAACGTCTACACACCAAAGTAGCACACATTGAAATAAGGGTGCCAGGAACAGCTGCAGACAGGGTCACAGGGCGGACTCAACAGCAAGCCGCTCCCTTAAAGGGCCCCTCCCAGACACAGTTGCACTAAACAACACAAGATCCACAGAGCCGACAACTGGTTGCAGACCCTGTGCATGCAGCATGGATCCCCAGCTGCCGCAGCAGCAGCCAGAAGCCCTGGGCTAAGGGCTGCTGCACACGGTGACCATAGAGCCCTGCAGGGACTGGAGAGAGAGCGTCTCTCAACCCCTCAGCTGATGGCCGCCATGGCGGACCCCGCTATTTCGATGTTGCGGGACGTGGATCGTCTACACGTGCCCTACTTTGACGTTCAACTTCGAAGTAGGGCGCTATTCCCATCCCCTCATGGGGTTAGCGACTTCGACATCTTGCCACCTAACGTCGATTTCAACTTTGAAATAGCTCCCAACACGTGTAGCCGTGACGGGTGCTATTTCGAAGTAGCGTGCACATGTAGACGCGGCCAGAATTACACAGAGGGGAAAACGGCAGAAAAGAATTCTTACTGTAGTGTAGGAACAGAGAAACTACTTTCAGATGATCAGTAGTTGCCAATTTTGTCAATGAGGTGCAATTTTATGAGCTGTACATAGACTACAGTACCAGCATTTGTTGTTGCATCTTTTTCTTCTCTATTTGCAGCTGATGACTACGTTCTTCTTCCTCTTCAATTCTGGCCTCCATTTCATGCAAGATCTCCTCCAACTCTTGCTTTTTAGCAGCTAGGCGGACTCTCATCTCTTCAGCTTCAGCGTACAGTTCGGTCTCGGCCTGAAGCTGTTCCTGAAGGAGATTCTTTTCTTCGCACAGCTATGGAGACAAATGATAGGCCTTTATAACTTGTATCACAAGTTAGCCAGTGCAGCATTCTTTAAGAAATACATGGACAAATTGGAGAGTGCCTGGAGGAGAGAAACCAGAATGATAAAAAGTTTAGCAAATCTGGCCTACAAGGAAAGAGCAGAAAAACCTGAGCCTGTTCACTCTTGAATGAGGACGACTAAGCGGGGACCTGTTAAGTCAAATATGTTAAGGTCTGTTGTAAGGAGGACGATGACTGATTGTTCTCCATGTCCACCTAAAGTGGGAGAAGAAGTAATTGGTTTAATTTGCAGCATGAGAGATTTTAGGTTGGATGTTAAGAAAAACTTTCTAATTATAAGGATAGTTAAACTTGGGAATAAGTTTCCAAGGTAAACTGTGAAATCCCCATCAGGGAGGTTTAAGAACAGTTTAACAGACTCCTGGCAGGGGTGGTCTAGGTTTATTTGGTCATGCCTGAATGCCGGGGCTGGACTATAAGATCGTCCATGGTTCCTTCCAGCTCCACATTATCGAGGATCTCCTAGACTGACACCAACTAGAGATTATTACAAGAACCAGAGGTCTCAGGGTACAGGCTCTTGAAGTCAATCTGTGGACTGCAATGTGCTCTAATTTGGTCTATTTCCATTACGAGGACCAGAAGCATAAAGAGAAGAGATCCTTCTGCTGGCATTTTGTAACATATAACGAGCATCTCAGAATAAAATAATTGATAGCATTTCCAGGAATCCAGAATTGCATATCACCTGATTATGTTTCAGCTCCAATTCTTTCAATTCACTCTCTGTTTTTTGTTGTCTTTCCTTTGTTCTCTGTAGCTCCTCATCTTTGGCCTGCATTTCTTCCTCTTGACGGGTTACTTGTAAGAGTGGTTTCACCTGCAAATCAAGTATGAACATTCCTTTTCAGCAATCATTTTAGTGAATGCAGCAGAGGAACAGCCCAACCGCCTTACCGACAAACTCCCTGTTACAAAGGTGGTAGAGAATTACAGCTCAGACAGTTGAATGAAAACTCGTCCACACCTCTGAGCTGCAGCAATGTGCTTGAAAGGCCACTTCTCTGTTAAAAAGACTGTTTCATCCTTTCGGCCATGTCAATCCTTTGATTCTGAGACTTATCATGAAGGGGGACGATTGCAATAAGATTTGATGGGAGATTATGATGCAGGGCACCTCTTCATTAACTCATTTCAACTTCTGACATGAAATTAAAGGCCTAGACATGCTGACTTTTCTTGTGTGAAACACGTTCAGTTTATCTTCATCAGCTGAATGAAGACAGAGTGAGCCTTTCCAGAAATGCGCTCAACACTTTTCTGACTATCAGGTTAACCCTAAACCCTCTGAAATCAATTGGACCCTTTCACTGATTGCAGTGTATTTTGGAGCAGGCCCTCCGGAGCAATAAAAGTTTTTCTTCCTAACATGACTTAGGAATCTAGACAAACTCTCTCATTTGGAAGGCGGAGGAGAAATTCATTGAATGTCCATCACTTACTTTAGTGAACAGCCTCCACCACTGCCAGTTCCTTAGCTTCAGGTAAGCAGAACAGTTTCTCTGAATGACCCTCATTGCTGTTAACTGCTGCTGCCTCTTGGCAAAGGCTCTACAATTACATGCAAAACAGATAACCTAATAATTATTCCATCAAATAATCTGATAATCATGGGCACAAGTTGTCTGCATGAGCCTTTTCAAATAAAGCAACGCTGGTGCATGAAAGTGGTGATTCTGTGTAAGTGTTTGGGATGTCTGATGCAAACTTTCCTCTCCCTTAAAGTGTATGATTATTTCTGGTATGCATAGGAAAGGCACTAGTTTTATTTGTTTTTAACATTTTATTCTGCTGTTTTTAGGATGGTTTAACTGTGTGGGATTCAGCCACAGAATCCAGATCCAAGTATGATTGTCTTTCTAAACTGGCTATGCAGGGGCACTTAGATGTGTGTGTTTTACTCAGGTCCCTCATTCTTTAATCATATAGTATTTAAACTTGTTTGCTCAGAAGTCTGGGGGATTTATGGCAAGGCCCTTTACTGTCAATATTTTAAGTAAAGGGAAGACCCTTTACCGTCAATATTTTAAAAATGGGCTTTTACCTCTGAGGCTATGGCTACATTACAGAGATATTTCAAAATAACAGCCACTATTTTGAAATAAATTTGCTAGTGTCTAGACTACGTATTCACTATTTAGAAAGAAAATCAAAATAGTGGGTGCATTATTTTGAAACTGTCGACAAAAAAGCTGTGTAGAGGATCTGGGGGGCTCTTTTGTCGATAGAGCGGATCAAACGATCAATTCTCTTTTATGTGTAGACGCAATCTGTTGACAGAAGTTTTGTTGGAACATCTCTTCCGACACTAACTTCTGTAGACAGATGCTTCTAGCACAGACGTAGCTTTTGTGTGTAGCTGACTTATTCTGAAATATTTCAAAATAGCTGTTTCAAAATGTCCTATTTTGAAATAGGGCTGCAGCGTAGCCGCAGCCTAAAAATGCTTAGTTGGTTTCAATTTATAAGGAACATGACTCAAGTATCTAGTGTTTCAGGTTGAAGTTCTGCACCAGTGGGTTTAACATTGGCAGCAGCAGTTTTACTATATATATTTATTTGTATTGTGGTACAGTGTTCCCTATAATTTTTTCCATGCAAGGGTGGAACAAATTTTATGTGCACCAATGCATGTGCATATGTGCACCACCAATAGACACCAATGCTGCCCACTGTGGTGACTGTGGACAGACACTCTGCTAATCAGTTGAGTGGCACCTGAATCTCTCCTGGGCAGGCCCCCCAAGTGCTCAGCTTAAAGAGGGCCTGGGTATGGTAGCATCTTGCCCAGAAGGGCTGACAGCTTTCGCTAGTACACTCTAGGCAAGGTGTGCATGGGGCTGTCTCCAGGGCGGGGCCTTGAATGGAAGCGGGGGGCCAGGATAGCCAATCTTCCATGCTGCCCAGACTATGGCACTGGGATCCCCAGCTCTCCAACAGTGATTGAAGGGCCCAGAGCTTCAGCTGCTGCTGCCCCCAGGAGTCCCAGGCCTCTTTGAATCACCAGGCCCCAGGACAACTGCTGCCTTTGATGCACCCCCCCACACCCCACCCGCAGTTGGCAGGCCTGATCTAGCCTTCCCAGTTGTGTCACACAAACACAGAACACAAAGACACTCCTTACAGCTCTTGTCTATATAATTGATCTGATTAGCTTCTTAGGGGGAACAGGTATGTCTTCTTACTAATAGATACTTCACATTACACCTTTGTATTACAGCAGCACCCAAAATATCACAATAGCCATCAACCTCGTTAAAAAAAAATCTCAATTTGCAACGCATAAACCTACAGACCATTACATACATATTGCATTGCGATCAACTTGTTGTGTTTTTGACAGTGCAGTCTTACTTTCTTGCCAGGTAGCCTCGACATTGAGCCTGGAAAGCAATAATGACGTCGGTGATTTTCAAGTCTCTTTCCTCTTCCAGATGAGCCAGGACACCAGTTCTGAAGAATATTTTACTTTGTCCAATCCTGTATAAGTTGGGATCAAGTTCTAATGCTTTGATCTATTGGGAGGGAAACAAGGATATTTTGTTGACACTGTCATTATGGTACAGTCAAATACTTTTCAGTGGAATGCTTTTTACAGTTTGCAGAAAAAAATAACTATTTCTATGTAAAATGTACAGTTCTGACTTTACCAAATGTGGTTGAAAGTGCTTTGCTCACCATAAGTATACAAGCCTGTTTCCCATCCATAAATCCTTTAGGAATAGCGTTTGCAGCAAGAATTTCGTATCTATAAACAGAAATGCCGGAGAAATGGAAAACAGATTATTTGGTGCATATGTGATCTTAGCTACAGCACAGATGAATGTGTCTTAACCAGTCGAAAACATCTGATACTATAGCAGTGTCCTACCGCTGACGGAATTCCTGGAAGACAATTCTGTTGGGGAATCCTTGCCGGCAGATACGAATCCCTTCCAAGACACCGTTGCATCGTAACTGCTCCAGGACTAAATGGGCATCAAGTTTGCCAGCCTAAAGCATGAAGATATTTTCAGTGTTAGCATAGGAAGAAGACGGAAGTTTGGAAAGTATATTACTGGCTTAACAATATAATGGGAGAATGATATATGAGGAAAAGTTACAGAAACTGGGCAAGTTTAGTCTTGAGAAAAGAAGATGGGTGGAGCTGATATGTGTCTTCCTCTGCGTTAAAACAGTGGTGGCCCACGGGCTGCATGCAACCCATGAGGGTTCAATGTGTGACCTGTGAGACATTTTGTTTATTGCTGCACATGCGCAGGGTTGCCAGATTCCACTGATTTCTGTCCACATCTTTTTTTTTCCCTACTAGTATTACTAAAGTGATACATACATATAACAAGGGCACAACATTCTGCATCCAATCAAAGCATTGCTGTGATTCAGTCAGCACATCCCACAAACTCTAGGTACACAAACACAGTTAGCAAAACAACCCTATCCTGGGATGCCATCTTGGTTACAACAATCTTGCGTCCCTCTGAGGTGAAGGAGGGCCACTCATGCGGCCCACTCACCAGCCTAGGTTGCCCATAATGGTGTTAGTTGTTATAAAGAGAATGAGGATCACTTCTTCTCTGTCCACTGAAGGTAGTACAAGAAGTAATTGGCTGTATCTGTAGAGATTTAGGTAAAACTTTCTAAAACTCTAAATGTAGTTTCTAAGCTTTGGAATAGACTTCCAAGGCAGGTTGTAGTAGCCCCATCATGGGAGGTTTTAAGCACAGTTTGGACAGAAACCTGTCAAGGATGGTTTACATTTATTTGGTTCTACCTTATCATAAAGACTGAGCTTGATGACTTCCCAGGCTCCTTTCCAACCTTACTTTTCTATAATACTGTCATTTATAACAGTGTTTCTCAGGCAGTGGGTTATGGTCAGGCAATGAGTCATGGGAGGGATGTCTATGGGTTGTGAGCCTACTGTGGGGTGGAGCCTCAAGGGAGAAAGTTTGGAGACCAACCCTGCCCTACACTCATGTCGCAGTGGTGTCTCTTGTTCCAGGGGTCTAGGCCTGGCTCCCTTGACTGGGTGCTGTTACTTGTTGTTGTAGTGCAGTGCATCAGTTCACAATGCCACTCACTCAGCATTGTCCTGGCTGCCCTCCTGTCATGATGGAAGGGTGGCCAGGCCAAATGGGAGTGGTTCTGTGACCCTGTCCCCAGACTGCAATGCCACTTGTGGCCTGGCTGTCCCTCTGCTATGACATCTGAGGCAGCTGAGCCAAACGTGAGTGCTGCTTTGATACCACGTGTAAAGTGACCGTCTGTCCCGTATTAGGCGGGATGGTCCAGTATTTGGGACACCAAAAAGGTGTCTCAACTTTTTTTTTAAAGGGGATGAATTGTCCTGTATTGAGGCCCTCAGAGGCTGTGGGTGGGGGTGGGGGTGGGGGCGGGAGCTCCCATGTCCGCTGCTTCCCTGGGGCTCCAGGGCCAGGAGTGCCCGTGTCCACCACTTTCCTGAGGCTCCAGGCAGGGAGTGCCCATGGCCGCTGCTTCCCTGGGGCTGGGTGCAGCCAGGAAGAGCCACCTCTCCCACTGCCCACATCTCCCTGTCCCTTATTTGGAACAGGGAGATATGGTTGCCCTACCCATGTGCCAGGTCACAACACTCACAGCCAGGCCTAGGCCCACGGATAGCAACGGTCACTGTGCAGTGAGCATGTGGTAGCCTGCTCTCCATGCCATCCTTCCTCTCCTGTAGTTTGCCTCTTCAACAGGCTAGGATAAGATTTCCATAATAAAAAGTCTTTGAATCAGTGGAGGCTACAGAGGGGAGAGCAAACTATGGCCTGCCCGTAGGCCACATCCAGCCTGCCAGGGCCTGTAATCCAGCCTTTAGGATTGCCTGTCTGGCAGTGCGGGGGAGCTAAGGCAGGCTCCTGTCCTGCCCTTGCCTTGTGCTGCTCACAGAAGCATGTTCCTGCAGCCCTTGGGTGGAGGGGAAGAAGGCACCACACACTGGCAGGCATTGTCCTTGTAGCAACCATTGGCTGCGAACAGGGAACTGCTGCCGATGGAAACTGTGGGGCCAATGCCCATGAGGACAGTGTATGGAGCACCTTCCCCACCATTGCCGGATGCGCCAGCCACTTCTGGGACTGGGCAGAGCCAGCACTGGGGCCAGAGAGAAGCCTGTCTTAGCCCTGCTGTACCATCGACCGGGATCTTCCTGAGGTAAGTGGTGCCCCACTGGCACCCACACCCAAACTCCTCCCATCCAACCCTAGGCCTGAACCCACTTCCACACCCTCTTGTGCACCCCAGCCCTCTGCCCCAACCCACTACCCTGAACCCCCACATGTTCCCCAACCCCCGCCCTGAGCCCCCTCTTGCATCCCAGACCCCCACCTCCTTCCCAAGCCTGACATTCCTGACGTGCCATACAATTTGCCTACCCAGATGTAGTCTTCAGGTCAAAAAGTTTGTCCATCCCTGGTCTACAGTATACTGTAACCACAACTTGACCAGAATAATGGGCCCTTACGCCAAAGTTTTGAAGGCTTGACATTTGGAACGTACCCTTTTTTCATGATTTGGAATGATACAACGGACAAAATTTGGATTTGTATTCCTCAGGGTAGTCATCAGCTTAGTCAGTTGCTCTTTATAGAGTTGCCCAACAGTACGGAACATGCCCTTTTTGGTTTTTGAAGCACTAGGGAGTGAACTTTCTGTCATCTTCGCCATCTGGTCCAGCCCTACTATGCGGTCCACTGCAATGTAAAAGCAAGTGTGAATGGAACCTCTTAGACAGATCATTTTCAAAGTTCATTACTTCTGGACATCAGTGCTTGCATTGTTAAAATCTATTGTAATCTAATTTTATATTGTGGTACTATAAGAAAGAAATATTATTAGCAATAGTCATAAACAGTGCCTATTTTGTAAAAAATAAAGATGCCCCAGCACTCAGCCAGCTATTCCCCCCTCACCCGCAGCCAATTCCGTGGCTGGGGCTTCCGAGGTGCCAATATTCAGAACTGGCAAGTACCGGCATAAAAACAGCACTGGTCATAGATACAGAGGAGACTAAATATTTGGTAGGGATTACTACTTCTGTGGCAATGCTGAAAATACAACTTGTCTGGGACTGTTGACTGAATACAGTGCTATTGAATTCACAGCTATTAATATAGAATACTTAGCCTGTCTGTATGGATTTATATGTACCCTACAAACATTAATCTCTCTTCATAACACCCTTCCATGATAGGTAGAATTATCCAGCAAGGTAGAACTGGGGAAACTATGCACTCCTGATTATCTGAGTGTTTGGGAATTCCTCCAAGTCATTTGGAAAAACGAGGGTTGTGCTCTTTATGTTAGATGTATGTTTCCACAGCTCCTTGTGATTCTTCTAGATTAAAAGAGGTATGTAGTATAAAATCCTACTCTCAGGGGCCAGTGTAATATAGCTTAAATTACACGTCCTTAGCAATGTTCATGGGACATTCATTTGAGAGGTGGGCATGAGATATGGATTGTACTTGGTCACCCTTCAGAAGTAAAAATAACATAAGCTACTTAATGTCACATGTTCAATAACAGCTACTTGCTGAATCTTCATTTTCATAATCTTTTCAGATGGCATTTTTAAGCAGGTGATTGATTTCATGGAAATTAAGCCATCCAAATACACTGTCCCTGAGGAATATAGTTTAAAAATGTAATACGTTTAAGGGAAAGGATTTGAATGCCTTGTACCTAACACTGACAAGGGATAGAAAGCAAATCAGAATAGGCCCAAAAGGATGATCCTCAGCAATTTACACAATGTTACAGAGTAGAGTTCAGATTCATACCATCCTTCCAAAGGTCTGCCACAAACTTGTCTGAAGACTGATTTAACAGAGCAGTTACATTGTCATTTAGTGGGTCCATGTTCTTTGTTAGCCAGGCACTTGCACTGTAGTCAACCTTTAGAAAATATTACTCATGTAAAAAATACGTTCCCACTTAAAATTTTTCATAGTGAAGCCCTAATCCTGACTGGGAACTTGGGCGTTATAACACTCCAAATAACAATATTTGTGTCCATAGGCTTTGCTCACATGGACTGAGACTGGTATATGGCTGTTACAGGTCAATGCACTCATATTTCGGAGCCCCAATCCTGCTGCCATAGCCACCTCAGTGGACCTCTAGCATCTCCGTGAATTTGTTTGGGGAATCTGAATTAGGGGGGACTTTCAGAAACACTCAGCTTTGGGCTAGCTGCTCAAATTGAAATCAATGGATTTCACCAGGAATTGACTTCACTGGGAGCAGAATTAGACTAACTCTGAAGACCTTCTACATGTTACATAATAAAAGCACTCATTTGTTCTGGTTAATACAAGTCAGTCTCTGTATGTGGATTCTAATTCTTGTCTATCTCTTGCACTGTGGCTGTATATTTCACTGTTGTGACATCAAAGAGTTAAAAGCTTTGTGTAATAAGAGAGTTTGGTCCTGTCCAATACCCTTCCTGCATAGTGAATTATGGAGAACTCAGTTTTGTCCTTGAGTTGTTTAGGCTTGTGGAACTTGGGATGACTGCCTTGTTCTTGACATAGTTTCTCTACAAAAGATGTATCTGTAGCTTTGGGGAACCAGCACTCTTCATCTAGCAGAGCCAGGACACCAGGTGGGTTGTTCTGCAACATGAGCAGAAGACACATTAGTCATGCAATGGAAAAGAACTACCTTCAATGCCCAGTAAATTATTATTACATTCTGAAACAAGGAAGACATAAAGTCTAAGGTTACACATGTGTCCTGTTGGACTGTGCTAGAAGTATCTCCAACCTACATTATGTTGTCCAACCTAAAGACATGTAATCTTACTGGTCTTTCAATCAGCTCAATGCAAGGTTGCAGATCAAGGCCAAAGTCGATGAAATTCCATTCAATGCCCTCACGCTGATATTCTTCCTGCTCCAGTATGAACATTGTGTGGTTGAAGAGCTGCTGAAGTTTCTCATTCGTGTAATTGATACACAATTGCTCAAAAGAATTGACCTGAAAATGGAATGAAGGAACTGAATTATTGCATTTAAAAAGATGTGAAAAAGAGAAATTTGGATAGTAAGATAAAATTTCATATCTTCTAGGTATTTCACGGGCAATTATTGTTAAAATATAAGGGAGTACATTTTATTATCCTAACCTTTACGTGAATATTTATATTAAATTCTTACACATTAGATTAACCTAGTATAGTTGAGGGGTTTTTTTTCCACTCAGCTTAATGTAATTCTCAATAGTTTTATGTAGGTACTCTTTATCACTGAAATAACACAACTTAATAATCCTCTTACTGCATCCCTTAAATTTTTGTGAACCCAAGCTGCATCTTTAAAATATTCACAGAACACTGTTCGGTATATTCCCACCCCACACAGGTCTACTGCACTGCTTAATGCCCCAGTCCTCCGATGGCAATGCAGCCGGTTGAACACTGCATCCATAAAGATCTTATTGGTGCTATGCAGTTTCAGAGGGCCTGCCTACCTGGTTCTTAGTGAGGATCAGGGTTTAAGACTTTTACAAAAAGAAAGATAATGAAAGTAACTAAAACACCAGCAAACTACACAAGGAGTGGGAAGTTAAAATGTTCAGATCATCTCATGCCAACTAGTAAATACCTCAAAAATCTCAAATCCAGCAATATCAAGGATCCCCAGGAAAGAAGCTCCTTGTCTTTTTGTTTTATCTAGAGCTTTGTTCACACGACTAAGAATCCAGCGGAACAGACGTTCATATGTTGCTTTGGCTAAGGCCTCCACCGCAAAGTCTGCCTATTAAAGCAGGGCAGGGAAGAAGAAATCAAATGAAGTAACAAATCAAAATCAGATGCTACACTCCATATCAGACAGTACTTGAGGCGAGGAGGCTAGGCCTGCCATCTCCTCCCACAACTTGCAAAGCAGGTTAGCAGAGTTAAGAAGACTACACATTGATACCTGCTCTTTGGTCTGGGCTTTCTGAACAACATCTCGTCCCACTTTGATCCGTGGTGTTAGGATTGACCTTGTGAAATCTGTCACGTTAATTCCCATCAGGTGACACACTTTCTGCGCAGCTAAAATGAAGAGAACAAAATTCTATTTCACACTGAATTTTCTCTTGGTTGGTCAATAAATGTCCATGTTAGCAGTATGATGAGCAATGAACACAGTATTCTCCCATTCCATTAAAATATCTTCCTCATGCATATTCAAAAGAGACTCCACAAGAGCCATTCACAACACCAGCAGATTATGCATTGGTCAATCATCTAGGAACTCAAAATCACCCGTTATGATGCATGTTAATTTTGTTCAGTTAAAGCACAGAAACTCTTTTTTCAATAGTTTCTGCATCAGTGAAATCAACAATGAAAACTAGAAGATTGGCACAAATTACATTTACTTAATATCTATGAAAGGGTTAACAGGAGTCAGAAAACAGTTAGTACCCTGGTTGCACCTGGCGGGTAGGTTAGGCCCAATTAAATCAAGACCCCACTGGGAAGGAGCTGGATGGTCACTATGAAGAGACAAAGCCCAGTTTAGAATGGTGCCTGAAGAAGCTCAGGAGGGACACTGGAAAGACAGGGGAGAGGTGGAAGTTGCTACGATGACTCTGACAGAGTGTAGGAATTGGGCTGCAGGGGAGAAAGCTTTGGACAGTGGTGCTCATTACAAGAGCTGGCCGAATATTGTAGAGCCTCGAGGTAGAAAAAGGGGCCTACAGGTGGACTGAGGTAGGAAAGAGTCCGGGATAGGCAGCGAGGGCTTTCAAGGAATAGAACCTGACTGCTCATTCTGGTGGCCCTGAGCTGGAACCCAGAAGAGAGGAAAGGATTAGGCACCCCATCAGCGACTGGGGAAAGGCAGTGAGAACCCCCCTTCCACACGTGTATCCTGGAGATCAGGGACAAAGGCTATGGAGAACCCTGAGACATGATGTGCAAAGACCACTGGCTCCAGTATTGGGGTTGACACCTGATGTAAGGTCATTGGACAGTTGTTTTGTGGGAGTCTCTATCGCACTGGGAAGGGTGGGACTGAACGTGACCTGGCTGGAGGGCTGAGTTGTGAAAAGAAGCAGAACACCACAGGGCTGCAGCAGCTATCAGTGGAGGGTGCTGGATGAGGGGAGCCAGCTACGCTATACCACATCACAACATGAGGGTGTGCACAAGCGATGAATACATCTTCAGCCCAGTCCCTTTATTAGGCCATTTATGTTTTTTAATTTAGATGCTGAGGAGACAAACTTATACCAGTGTCATCGGGCATAGATGCTTGATCAGTATTTCTCTCCTTCTTGAAGACAATATTACCCAGCTGTAGGACAGAGGAAACCACCTTCAGCATAGCTGTAAAATAAATTAAAAAGTAAAATGTCCAGAGTTCCATCAATAGAACTAATAGATTCAGATAGCAATAAAAAAATGACTGTTTCCTACAACAGGAATTGTCAAGCTCTTTTAGTGTAGACCAGAGATTCTCAACCTATCTATCACTGTGGGCCAGATATGCAGTTCACAACTTGTTACACGGGCCACAAGGACAGCCGAATACCACTCAAACTCCCCACAGATTTCTATGCCCAGCGCCCCCGTCCAGAGATCATTTCACAGAGTGGGGCCAGGAACCTAGACTCTAGCACATGGGATTGGAAAACTGCTGTGTGCTGATTGGGCCGCATGCAGCCCTTGGGCTGCAGACTGAGAACCTCCGTTGAAGACCATATCTTTAGAGAAAGCAGTAAAGTAGCACTTTAAAGACTAACAATTTATTAGGTGGTGAGCTTTTGTGGGACAGACCCACTTCTTCAGACCATAGCCGTACCAGAACAGACTCAATATTCTGGTATGGCTGTGGTCTGAAGAAGTGGGTCTGTCCCACAAAAGCTCACCTGATAAATTATTTTGTTAGTCTTTAAAGTGCTACTTTACTGCTTTTTTGTTTTGATAGTATATAGACTAGCACGGCTTTCTCTCTGTTACTATATCTTTAGAGATTGTCTCTCATGGATTCACCTCCCCTAATGTTCCTGATGATGAGGGCTATCTCCCCTCCCTGGTGACTGCAAAATGTCCCAGGAGCAATAGAGCAGTTGCTTACACAGAGAAGTAATGTTAGGAAAGCAGTTATGTGTATATGTTATGTATCCATAGCTCACTTTGAATACAGTTTAGTAACTGGAACCAGCACCATATAATCAGTCAGGTATTCATGACGACCACTGAGTGCTCTGAGTAATGCTGATGGCTCATAGATGATAGGCTGGGAACTACTGTTCTGGAATATATTATTTTATAGTAATTGTCTTAATGAGCTTCTAAGAGCAAAAAGTATTTGCTAATTTACCAGTTCTGTGGCATTAAAGTTAAGCATGCACGTAATTCTTTACAAGATCAGGGCCCAAGTATTTAGTATACAAAACATCACCTGATTAAAGTGCAACTATGAAAGTGTGTATTAATATAACACTACATTGCCTTAGATGTTCAAAGACACTGTCACTTTACAAACCAGAGTGCCTGTCTGTCAGGGGTTTGTTCTTCTTTTTGCTAGACTCATAGATTTGTACAAACCAAAAATGGTGCTCAGCAGGTCCATGTTCTGGGGGTCTGGGCATGGGGGATTAAGGGATCAATATACAGAATTGCTACTGATGCCAGTGACAGGTGCAGGCATCATTTCCTTCTGCATGTCTTGTTGGAGGAAGAGGCACAGGGAGCTGTTGGAGTTCTCAGAATCTCATAGGCTCAGTTTTGAATAGTTAGATCAGTAATAACATCTTCATTATCCTGGCCATCAGATGTCACTTCAGGTATGAAGACTAAAACAGCTGAGGTGGGTTTGGGTGAGGGAAGCACAGATACAAAGTCATGACGATTAAAACTGCCAATTGTCAGTTAAAATGGTTATTCTATGCCTGCATAGTGTATATTTTATATATTTAAATATATGCTATATTTAAGATATATAAGGCTGGTTGTTCATTTCTCTCTATCCTGAACCTGTAGCTATACTAGTATTAACTGCTCAAGGCAGGTGTGATCCCTTCCAAGTGAAGTCATAATATCTTGCAACTTCTTTTGGTCATTTTTATTGGAAAGTACCTAAAACTAGCTTTACAGTAACAGTGAGCATGTGTGGAGTTCTGTCAGCTGGGATGCTTAAATGTCTGTCCTTCAATAGCCATGTTTTACCTCTTCAGGCCCAATTTTCGAAACTACCACAGGTAATGGATGGTGACAATTGTATTGATGGTTTAGCAGGCAAATAGGTTTGGAATGCATGTGATGTTCCCTCACCAAACAGCTCTCATGGAATTTGTCACTTCTGACATTGATGAAAACAACCTTTGTAATTTGTCACTTACACAAACAACAAAAAGTATAGAAACAATTTCAGCTGGTCACATTTAAAATACTGTACAGCACTGAGTATCTGTGTTTGATCTATATATCATATGTTGTACACAATTTAATATAGGTTATTTTCTCATTCTAATGTACAAAGCAACTCTTTAGCATCTTATAACTTATTGCTTCTTCTTTAATGGAACTCTTGCCCAGTTAATTACATTCTGGGTGGGACTTTCAAAGACGTCCAGTTTGGCCATTATTTCAGAGGGAACAGATTTAGGCCAATGCTAAATGTTTTTAAAAACTCTCTGCTAGAACAACATGTAGCACTTATGTAGCAATTTCTGGCTTTGTGGATTTTTCCAAACACAAAAGCAATTAGCCTTCTTTATATCGCAACACCAACATTCACCCCAGATTCTCCCCTTTTCTTTTTATATTAGAAAGTTAGAGAGCTGAGGTGAGGCTGCTAATAATTTTTTGCCAGAGTTCTATTGACCTGTCTGATCCCAAACCCCGTGGATCACCAGTCAGATTTGCACATAGAGGAGCTGTCTTGTCTGGTTTTTTAGGGGGTGTCGTCAAGCACTGGTAGCATGATCAATTTCATCACCATGCTGTTAGATCCTGGCCAGCACTTGTGTTATATCATTAACCACAATGGGCATCAGAGACTTTATTAGGAGTTAATGCTGTTCCATTACTATTAATTCTGCTGTGCATGCTGCATGGTTCACAATAGAAAGGAGAACATGCTGTGTAGCACAGCTGCCCTTCACCATCATCCCTTATCCACCTGATTATAACTCCCCTGATCATATGGCATTGAGTTGCCCTGTTATTCTTGCATATGGAACAGAAGCACTCCACGTCTAAGAATATCGCCTCTATCGGAATCCAACGAATCCATTTCCATAGGAGTTCTGTGGTTTTATTCCCCTCTTCACCATGCTGTCCTTAGAGCACCAGCACACTTTGGAAGGAGAGAAGTATTACACCATATGGCAGGTGGTGAATCTGAGACAGAGCTGAATAACTTACAGAGGGAACAAAGGTAGATTTAGAGATCTAATATTTCTGGTTCCCAGTCCAGTGGGAAGACCATCCTTCTCCAGAGATCTGGACAAGAGCCTTGAATAATATTAACTTCCTCACATGAAACTAAATACTCAGGTACATGCAGTTTACATAGTGACACATCTTGGAAAGAATACCCCATGGAACATGTGCACACAGGAATTACAGCAACATTTCTTAGACCTGTAAGCTGATGCTTGCAAAAATATGTCCTTTACTTGAATTAAAGCTTGCTAGCAATTCTTACCAATCTGCTCTTCTTCTGTAAACCCCATAATTGTCATGGCTTCCAAGGTCTCCTGGAACATCTCATCATCTTGCTGACCGGGAATGGGCACATGGCCGTTAGATAAAAAGGTATAGTTGTTGAAACTTTCCAGTAATAAATCCTCTATAAAAGGTGAAGAAAAAAATCAACTTAGGGAAAAATACTTTAAAAATTGATCGTCCAGAGTGAAAAGTCTGTTTAAATTCTCAAATCTGTGGTCTCTTAAGTCCATTCCCTGATGCAAAGCAGACAAAAAATAAATTGGTGCTTTGGCCAATTGGGGATTTTTGTTGTGTATGGAGCTTGGGGGAGTGTAGAGGCACCATGGCTTACATTTTTCAAAGTTACTAGTGGGCTTGGGTGCCTCATTAGTAGTTTTTGACAAATGTATCTCATAGCTTCCAGAGAAAGTGGAAAGGCTGGGGAAAAGAGGGCACAGCCAGTGCCTCTTTGTATCCTGACAACTCCTGACTGCTGTAAAGATTCTAAAAGCCAGGTTTCCACTAGCTCAGGGGTGTCTCTTGAGCCCCATGCATCTCTTTGCTCAATGAAATGTGGCTCTTGCTTGGAGCTACATGCCAGGACTTCTCACTGCCGTGCTGTGCATGTGCCCCAGGGCCTGGAGGGTGAAGCATGTGGCTGCAGTGGCAGCTCCAGTGAGACCCAGGCGTTGGGTTAGAGTGGCAGGGGGGGTCCAGGGGTGCCTGATTCTGGGGGGTGAGAGGGAGGGGGATTGGGTTAGAGCAGGGGAACTGGGAGTTCCTGGCTTTGGGGGAGGGCATTGAGCCATCTAGCTATCTGTCTATCTATCTATAGATAGATAGATAGATAGATAGATAGATAGATAAACGCATGGCTCTTTGCACCCTATCCACAGCAATTTTGTCTCTCTGGCTATGTCTAGATTGCAGGCTTATGTTAGTAGACTGGAGGGCTCTCAGCAGAAATCTGCCATATCAGGAGCATTCTGCCGACCTCCCTGTCTTCCTCGTTCCATGAGGAAGAAGGGATGTCTCAGCACAGAGGATTTTCCCGACGTTTGGCCCTTTATGGATGAGTCAAATGTCAGGAAAACCTCTCCCTATGGAACTGTTGGCAAAAGATACACAAATGCAGTGCACAGTTTGTGTATCTTTTGCCTACAGTTCTCAGTAATCTAGACACAGCCTCTGTCTTTAACTGCTTGGCCACCCCTGCACTACGTCCTTGACCTATGCTGTGCATTTCTTGGCTGTCTGCGATCTGGTCCACTGTTTTCATTGAGCTTTTTTAAATTTAACATTTTCTAAAAAATTCCACATTTTACTCATCAATGGACCTTTCCCTATTTGTTCTCGGGTGACCTATGAACTGCAAACCACCAGTGTAATAGATGCATATGAGCTGAGCCTTTTCTACAACTCTTGCATGAATATAATTGTTTAGAACAACCAAGGAACTCATTACTTTCAGCAACGGTTGAATGAAATGACAGTTTCGGAAAATCATGGAGATTTTTAAAAGCAGGTTAGACAAACAACTGCAGGGAAGACCTAGATGTTACTTAGTCCCGCCATGAGTTCAGGGGACTCAAATAGATGACCTCTCAAGGTCCCTTCCAGTCCTGGGATTCTGTGATTTCAGGTCAATGACCTAACACGGTCCTACAGCTCAGATCATTCAGCTTAAGATAAATAACTTACTTTTCATTTGTTCCCCAGCACCAGCAATCAGATAGTAAAAGATGTGAAATGTCCGCTCATCTCTAGCCTGTCGAATAGCACGAGACTTTTCAAGCAAATCTGTGCGTTACGTATGTTAAAAAAAATGTGTGGTTATATTTCACTCAATGCATCTTAGCACCATCAGTTACCTTAGTACAACAAGCAGCATGTTTGTTAGCTTGTCTAACAAATGTGGGTCTGGTTCTGCAATCACTCACTACCATGGTCAGTGGTTATTACTGATGTCAACTGAAGTATGAACAGTGAGACTAGTGCTCAGCTGAGTGCTTAACCAATGAATAGTCCCATTTTATATCATATCCCTAGTACTAACCATGATAGCATTCATTCCATGCAGGCACAGAAGCAGGCCTAACTTGAATGGTTTACATGATCTCTGTCATGCCATGCGATGGTACCCTCTCTTTCCCAAGGGACACCCCCTGGGAATCAGATCCTAGAACGAATCTACCAACATCAACCAGCATCTCTAGTACCTTTCCAGAAGGTGTGCTTTTGAGGCTGGTATATGAGACAGAATAATAATAATAATAATAATAATAATAATAAAAAACTATTTTAATGAACATCTACTCTGCTAAATTTAGATTGACAACCCTGGCTCAGCATCTGCATATAATGAATTGCTTCAGCCTGTGCCCAAATACTGCAATCAAATAGCCCTTAGCTTGATCCCTGCACTCTTGAGTCAGCTGGCATAGGCCAGCTGTGGTTTCTAACTGGAAATGGAGGAGGAGGCGAAAAGGAGATGTAGGGCATGTAAGGGACTTCTGCAGAATCTGTTCCAGAAAAGCTGTTTGCAAATGTGCAGCATTTGGAGCAGACAGCACATTCCAGGGACAGACGTAATGACACAGAGCAAATACTTTTAGAGCCCTGAGGATAAGTCATGTCTGGCAAGGCTGAGCTCACAATGCAGCCAGAAACAAGGAGATTCCCCAAACCCTCCCCTCACTTTGGCAGGAGACTTTTAACCGGGGGTGTGGGGGCGGGAATCTTAGGTGAATTCCAACACATTCCTGCTGAACAGCACCTCTTGTCAGTTTAATCCTGACCCCTGTGTCTTTCCTACTGTAACTTTGCTGAAGAAGAAATAAATGTCTTATGTGTTAATGTTGTTGAAGTAACACCCTCAGGGACTAGTGCCTCGTTATACTACACATAGTCCTGCCAAACAGCAGGGCAAAGGGGACAACTACCCTGGGGCCTAACAATTCAAAGAGGCCTAGAGCTCTCAGCAGTTTCTGAGGCACCAGCCAGAGCCAGGGACCCCTTTGAATTGCCGCTGGAACACCACTCCAAGTAGCTCTGAGGCCGAGAGGGAGGGGTTGCCATGGTCTGGACAGTGCTAAGGACTGACTGACCTCAGCCCCACCTTTTGCTTCCAAGGCCCTGCCCCTTCTGAGGGGGGCAGAGATGGCCCCTGCCTAAACCTTGCCCTGGGGCCTGAGGTGGCTGTTGGCTCCAGTGACTACACACCAGACAAAAGATGGTCTCCAGCAGCATATTGTCATTAGTGTTGTCTCTGAGTCCATTTATTTTAGCATTTATG
The DNA here is from genome assembly GCF_033958435.1 of Carettochelys insculpta. Classification (NCBI taxonomy): domain Eukaryota; kingdom Metazoa; phylum Chordata; order Testudines; family Carettochelyidae; genus Carettochelys; species Carettochelys insculpta. The sequence goes on from NC_134152.1 coordinate 18,959,976, forward strand.
TGGGCCTCAGCACCACCATATCTAAGCATCTTATACACACAGCCCGTGATAGGCAAGGAAGTGCTAGCCCTCTTTTACAGAGAGGGAAACTAAGCCACAAGAGTGAGTGACCTGCCCCAGTCACGCAGATGCAGGTCAGAACCTGAACCCAGATCTCCCAGGTCAGAGGTCTTCACTACAAGACCAACTTATCACCAGAACATTGCTTATTGGACTGAGAATCTGACATTAAAGTCTACTCCAATTGAGTGGGCTGTTCCATCCGTATCTTCCAAGACACTGCAGGGGACATAGCATTCTTTGTCTTGATAGCAGAGAAGACAAACTGACTAGTCTGAACAGAAAATGTAAACATGGGAATGAGACAAACTGCAAAATTGGGACCAATATAAACGGAGCGACTTCCTTTCATGCCCATTGTTTATATCAGTCTTAATGATATTTGCCTTTCTTAGACATGCAAGGCAGTCTGTTTATGTTGCTGCCTTTTGCTCCCCCAATTACTTTCCCATGAGGTTCAGTGAAAAGGATACAAGTCTCTATGTTTGCTCCAACAATGTAGCCAGTGACATCAAAGTTGATGCGGATGAACTTGCCCTGTTAACAAGAAGATGACGTGGCTTGAGCTGCTGCTGTGTTTTATGGTTCATTTTAGGAGCTGCATTAATAAATTGTCTGCTCTCTAATAACAGGTTCATCTGCTGCCTTTGTAGCAAAGTTGCTGGGAAAAGGCTGAAGAGAAGCAAGTCTCTGTGAGGGTCTCCTTGTGAGACTTGTCTCTGTTTCATTGGGCTAGTGGGAAAAGGAAGGACCCAAGCTTGGCAGGATGGGGACCAGTCTAGAAACCCTGCAAGTGGCCAGGGGATTTACATTTCCTCCTCGATTTCTTCAAAGCCAGTGCAGGGTTGGTAAGAGTCACTTCTTCCTCCTGAACATATATTCCTCGAACTATGCAAATATATCTTCAGGGTTGGGGTTCAGCAGGGCATGAAATACTGTGACCTACAGCTGATTCTTCAACACAAGAGAGCCGCGTCTACACGAGCCAGCTACTTCGAAGTAGCCGTGCCATCTTTGAAATAGCGCCCACCATGTCTACACGTGGCGAGCGCTATTTCGAAGTTGAAATCGACGTAAGGCAGCGAGACGTCGAAGTCGCTATCCCCAACAGGAGATGGGAATAGCACCCTACTTCGATGTTGAACGTTGAAGTAGGGCACGTGTAGACGATCCGCGTCCCGCAACATGGAAATAGTGGGGTCCGCCATGGCGGCCATCAGCTGAGGGGTTGAGAGACGCTCTCTCCAGCCCCTGCGGGGCTCTATGGTCACCATGTGCAGCGGCCCTTAGCCCAGGGCTTCTGGCTGCTGCTGCTGCAGCTGGGGATCCATGCTGCATGCACAGGGTCTGCAACCAGTTGTTGGCTCTGTGGATCTTGTGCTGTTTAGTGCAAGTGTGTCTGGGAGGGGCCATTTAAGGGAGCGGCTTGCTGTTGCCCCGGAAGTGCTAGTCTGCCCTGTGACCCTGTCTGCAGCTGTTCCTGGCACCCTTATTTCAATGTGGGCCGCTTTGGTGTGTAGACGCTCTCCTGCAGCGCCTACTTCGATGTAGTGCTGCCCAACGTCGACGTTGAACGTCGACGGCACCAGCCCTGGAGGACATGTAGATGCTATTCATCGAAATAGCTTATTTCGATTTCGCTACATTGAAATAAGCTATTTCGGTGTAGCATCCCCGTGTAGACATATCTGAGAACATCCTTCACGTACTTATATAACCACCACTGTCTTAGTTGTCATTGGGAACTGAACCTGGTATCTCACAGGATAGGTCAGGAGCATAACCCTAGCTAGAGAAATAACAAAGGATTACACTCAACCAGGTGGAATGATAGTGACCATGAACATTCTTACTATTTTTATTTACTTTAAAGTTAAGCTAAACTCATGGTAAAACTCTTTGGGCCTGAGTCAAGTAGCTTATAAGACTTCAGTTGTAGCACTTATATTTCCTATTACATAAGTAATATACTTTTTATGCAAATGTTTGTCTTTAACATGTAAAGTAACATTCTGAGACCTTGCATCCCTAACACTTCAATAATTAAAAATAATCAGAACAAATTTGTTCTCTTGTAATATCTATTCTCAGTGAAAGAGTATGCATGATCATGATGCTATCTTTACTCAGAAGCATCATCTATTTTAAGACTCTTATCAAAAATAAATGATACTGTCCATGCTAGTGAAGATTCAAGATCCTGGATCTATAGAGGACTAAATTATTCAGGATGAAAACTTGCCAAATTGGAGGGTTATTGAAAGGAAGTGGGCATTTTTGAGAATAAAATCTAGTCTATTTTAAGTCTTGTGTACATTTAAGAGGAGTAGTCTGCTTTTCCCAATATTTTCACCCTCATTTTTATAATTTATTATTTTCAAATTTTAAAGGCCAATTTAGTATCCTAGTTTAGTATGTATTGCCATTATAAAAAACCTTGAGTAGCACAGCTGGTTTATGAGCGTGAGTTATGTATCTCCCTCTGCAAATGTTGGGTTCAACCCCCAACATACTGGCCAACATGGCAGCCATCCCAATATCACACATGCACACAGGGAAGAAAGACTGAGTTAGAACTGCTTTCACAGAAGTTACTACTTTACCAAGAGAATGCTTAGATAATGTTGAATGCTTCCTTAAAAAAGCCCAGCACTAGCCTGTATCATATCAAGTTGAAATGTCATGATTTCCCCTTCCTTACTTTATAATCATTAATTTCACACGTTAACACTCCAAAATAAGTCTTGCCAGAAAGAGAAAACTGCATTTGTGGGCTAAATGGTCTGAGAGTGAATATTAAGCCAAGTAGCTCTGGCAGAGGCCAGGTGCATGTATTGTGAAACGTTGAGAAGACACAGCCAACTTTTAGCTTTTTTCATTCTTTTCTAACATGCCAAAATAATGATTCAGAGAGAAATCATAAATCCCTTCTTTAAAGGGGAGTAATTATGGTGAATCTCTTTTAAAAAACAATCAACCCACCCCCTGCAGTGAACAAAGGTTTTAGCCACCTGCATGCTTTGTCTTTATGGGGTATTGATGGCAAAAATCATTTAGAGAGAGCATTTCTACTACTTACAAATCTGGAGGAGTTGTCGTTCTTCACGGTTTTGGCATTGCCAAAAGCTTCAAGGATAGGATTTGCCTGAAGAAGCTGCTTTTCTAATTCACCCTAAAATTCATGCAGAGTCAAGTTAACCTTGAATTCATTGGTTAGTTAAATGAAAACGGGAAACATACATACCTGAGAAACTCAAGATGTTTTAAGCCTACATGTATTTTGGCTGATTGATGCATCCTTGTGGATTTATTTTTATTTTGCCAGCAGCTGTTGTGTTCATATAATGGTACACTGCAGACTACTGCTGTTCTGTACACAAGGTAAATAAGGCCCTTTGCTAGTATAGTTGCTTGCTGAACATCAAAGTCTGTTTATCATGTTAGTGGCATTACTGATATGCCTTAATTAAAAGGGTTATTGTGTCAGATATGGATCTCTTTTACTTTATTACCAAAAATGCTCTAAGTAGACCTGCTGACTTTTTTTTTTCCAAGTTAGTGTAACTGAGGTCTCATGATAGAAAATGATGAGGTAATTAGAAAAATATTGCTGAGAACAATTTTAATGTAATGCAGCACAAAGATACAAAGCAGATTACCAAGTCTATTAATCACTTTACATGCAAGGCTATTTAAGATTGAATATGGAAATGCATTACTTTATTTCAAAATATGACTTTGAATTCCCATGCAAACTTAAACACACTGTTATATTGTTAATTTTGATTGGTAATAGTAAATTAAGCAATTCATGCAATGAAAGCAAATATGCACTTAATGCTACTTCTAGACCAAACAATGATGCTAACAATAAATACATTCTGCTTTAGGCCAGCTACAACTGAATTCCTCCTCCTTATCTGGACCAGAGGTGGAAAAAGTACCCACAAAGTTACTTGAGTAAAAGTGCAGCTGCTTTCACTTCTGGATACTTGAGTACAATCAAAATGTGTGATATGTGTGTGAGCATGTGCACACACGCACACTCACACACTTTTACTCACGTAGTTTTCCAGGGTTTACACTGGTCACTTGTACTTAAGTACATTCCCCCTCCTCTCCCTGCAAGCAGCTGTACTTTTACTCAAATAACTTTTTGGGTACTTTTTCCACTGCTGATCCTGGACTACAGACATTCACTGTCACATTCCAAATCCATAGTAAGCTTTACTTCTAGGTGTCTTATTCTTTGATTTTTCTCCAGCTACATTCAGCTCTTTATACCACTTCAAACTAACTTTTCAAGCAGAAATTTCTTGTCAGAGTTTAATAACTTTCAACAACGTAAACTACTCTGAAGGCAGCATTTGGCTTGAATCCAGAGGAAACAGCTTATGAAACAACCAATTGTCAAAACACAGTAAAACGCACAATTCATATGCAACAATGTTTATAAGGCCATCCCTGGTGGACAGCTGGCTCCCTTTCATTAAACACCATCACTGTCATTCATAGATGCCCTGCATTGTGTGTGACAGGGAAGAGGCCCAACCACAGAAAAGACAACAATTCTTTAACACTTTGCTAAACTCTTCTGTTTGGACGTGGTTGTTGGATGATGTAGCACTCTTGATTGTTCCGCTAAGGGTCCTACCCCTCCTGAACTAAGAAAACATCCAGCTAACGGTTTGGATAAAGAGGAATAGAGATTAGCTAACTTAAGAGTCCTAACGGAAAAACAACTTCCCGGAATCAAATTCACGAGAGGTTCCTTGTGCAAGACTACTATCATGCTGCATTGGGTTGAGCAGGTCTTTCCAGTTATACTCTGTCATTGTAAAAACCCCAGTTGTGCCAAAAGCAGGGTTTGATCCTAGAATCTCCTAGAGCACTATAAGCATAGATCTCCACTGCCTGAGTTAAAGGAAGAACTTTGTTAATGGAAAGCTAAAACAGAGCCTTGGATCAGCCACTAGAGTGGCACAAAGACCTATACTTTCTTGTTGTGGCTTATGCTGGACAGTACAAAACATTGGTTGCCTAATCATAGGTCCAAATTTGCAGTAGTGTAAGCAGGTTTCTCTCTACTAAGCTCAGCTGTCTAAACTAGCACTGAATTTAGTCCATCAGCAATAGAAATTAGAAGAGAAATTTCAAAGTAGCTTGTCAAATGAAATATTAAATACAATTAACAAATAGTTTAAGATCTACTATGTCTGCTTACATGATTCTCATTCTTAACCTACATCTGAGCAGAAATTCACAAGCAACATTGCATCTCATGACCAACACCAATAAAACAGCAAAAGACGTACTGAAACCCTTTTGTACTAGTACTAATTGTAGGAGCAAGTTGGGGAGCATGCAAAGTTTTGCTGACATGCATAATTTTCCACAATTGTAAGAAAATGCAGAATCATAAGCAATATCAAATGGAAAGCATGCAGAGTTATAAATCAATCACACACTGTGAGGGCTTGGGAATTATTTCACAACAGTCCTAAAAAGTTCAACCTGAAGCACAAAGTCTTTGGGTACTTTCATTCAGAAACAATATGGTCAAATTTCAGGCTGATTGGCTCTTTCAGGATCGTGAGAAAATTCATTCAAAGTATGAAAATCTGGATACACGCGCACATACACAAACACAGAGAATGGTGACACTTGAAAGACAAACCTCTGTGTCAGACTTCATCTTTTCATGGAGTCTGACGCAGGGTTAATACGTGTGAACATTGGTGCTATTGTTGCTTTTTGTCATGTGATACAGTAACTATATATTTCAACAAAAATCTTAAGTTTCTTGGTGCAACAATAGCATGCAGATCTACACTCAGTGCCTTTAACACACATTGAACAGTCTAAGTTACTCACGTAAGCAAAAGATGGACCTTGCTGTAGTTGAATAATGTGGTATAAAACAAATGTCAGTAATTATTTCCATCACACATACATTTGTGTCTCACTTTTTGTTTGTATTTCTACATAATATAACTGACACTCAGTTTCTCTATGCAAATTACATTGGGGGGAAACAAATGGAAACAATCTGTTACAGACATACCAAGAGTACAACTACAGTTCACACACCGTTCGTTTTAGCAGGAGCTGATTATAAAAGGCCTCATCCAAAGGCCATTTGATCCATTGGGAGTCTGATCACTGACTTCGATAGACATTGGATTAGGCATAAAATTAGTCCCACAATACAAGACAAAGAGAGTATTTTTTCAGGATAATCTCCTCACCTTCCTCTGGGGGATTTAACGCATTTAGAGATTTTAAAAGTGAAAACAAGTACTGCGTCAACATCCCCCAGACACGGACAGCTTCTGTTTGCCTACAGAACAGAGAGTGATCGATGTTTCTGTTCACCATTTTGCCTCAGTGTCTGCTTGTCAGGATTCTCTTTCAGAGGTGAGAGGACAGATCAGACTCAGGGCCAGTTCACTGCTTAGCTGCTTGAGTCTTCCCAAGAGAGTATCAGTGAGCACCTGGCCATAAGGAAAGTCATGAAAACCATCCATCCATTTCTCAGAGGTCACTGAATGCTTACACATTTAGGGCTCGATTTTTTAGACATGCTCCTCCTCAGAAGTACCAGGCCTTTAGTGAACACCAGGCTGGTGAAAGGTGCTGGACTAAAGCCCTAGCCCTAGTTCTCGATTTGTCTGCAATAATAGGTATAGGAATGGCAAGGACAACTCAAGCTTCCCCACACTCATTATGTGCTGTGGATACTTATCTATCAAGGCCTGGTAAGGCTGTCTCGTGAGCATAGATCAAACAGTCATCTAATGATTCAACTTCCATTCACTACCAACCTGAGCTAGATTTTAACTGATGACTGGAAAAATAAAAGTGTTCCATATTCCATTACCAAGCTTCTGTCTGAGCCATGCAGTCCTGCAGGTCAGGCCTAATGCTGCATTCTTGGTGCCTCAAAGTCTCTGACTGAGGCAGGCCCGTTGTGTCTGCGATGGGGCAAGTACCTCCACACTTACCCTGAAGGGTTTATGTAGGGCCAATTAACACAACAAGAAGCTGATTAAGGGGGCTCAGCTGGGTAGGAATAAGTGCAGGGCCTTCCTTATGTCTTTGGGTGCCCTACTCAGCCCAAGCACCTGCACTTTTCTCCTCAACCAGGGAGAAGGACAGCAACTCTGCAGTGCCGGGGGCAGCTGTGCGCAGGGGTTTGGGGGCAGGAGAAGGGCAGGGAGGCTGGTAGGGGAATAGGTGGAAGGGGGATCAGTGCCTCCTGCCAGAGCTGCAGGCTGGGAGATGGAGCAGGGTGCCAGGAGTTTGGAGCCACCGGAGCAAGGGGCTGGTTAGAGTAGGAGGTGGGGGACTGGGGGATTCAGCTGCTGGGGCCAGGAGGCAGAGTGGGAGGGTGGAAGAGCCAGGGCAAAGTGGAAGCCAGGGGATTGAGGGTCCCTGAGGCAGCATTGTCCTCTGGCTGTGCTAAGCATACACAGGTGCAGCATGGGGGGAAAAGTGGTGCCCCCCACAGCTGCATACTCTGCATATGCCTAGGGACAGCTCTGAAAAGGTGGGACCTATGAGTCTGATGAGCTGCAGGGAAAAGGCAGTTCAGAGAAGAGGGAGGAATGAGTAGAGGTTTTATTTCCTGACAAGAAGGAAGACACTGTGGGGAACTGGTAGGCCCAGGAAGACAGGGGGAACAGCAGTGGGAAGGAGCTCAGGGTCAGAGCAGTGAAGCTGAAGAGATGGGGCTCAGGTGCTGAGCTGAGGGTCCCTGGGCTGGAATGTGGTGAAGATGGTGGGCCAGGGTGAGGGGCACAGAGGCAGTGTGTGGGGAGACTGCCAAGTACTACTGAGGAACCAAACCTCCCTGGAAGGGGGAACATGTTCAGTGACATGGCTGAAGGCCTGAACCATGAAGGGGACACTGGAGTTGCAGGCAGCCAGAAAGAGAGTGACAATATTTAAATCAGATTGGGAGGGATGTCAGTTTTGAGCTAATCTCCACAGTCTGGCAGTGAGTAGTTAGAGTTGCCAACTCTGACTGGCGCTATTCAGGGAGGATATTTTGCCCCCCCCCCCCCCCAACCATAACAATGTCCTTTTCTTAAAATATCATAGTCACATCTCCAGGATTGTTTTCAATAGGCAACGGGAGATTCATATGGATTCCAGGAAACTCCAGACCTAGCCTGGAGAGTTGGCAATGCAGAAGGGTGCACCCTGTAAGAGTGTCATACACTTGAACTGCCACAGCTTTTATAAAAGCAACAAAGGGTCCTGTGGCACTTTATAGACTAACAGAAAAGTTTTGAGCATGAGCTTTCGTGAGCACAGACTCACTTCATCAGATGCTGGTCTTGGAAATCTGCAGGTCCAGGTATAAATAAACCAGAGCTAGGGTGGGGATAACAAGGTTAGCTCAGTCAGCAAGGGTGAGGCTTACTACCAGCAGTTGATCTGGAGGTGTGAATACCAAGGGAGGGGAAGCTGCTTTTGTATTTAGCCAGCCATTCACAGTCTTTGTTTAAGCCTGAGCTGAGGGCGTTGAATTTGCAGATGAATTGTAGCTCAGAAATTTCTCTTTGGAGTCTGGTTCTGAAATTTCTTTGCTGTAGGATAGCTACTTTTAAGTCTGCTACTGTATGGCCTGGGAGATTGAAGTGCTCTCCTACGGGTTTTTGTATATTGCCATTTCTGATATCTGATTTGTGTGTGTTTATTCTTTTACGTAGAGACTGTCCAGTTTGTCCAATGTATATAGCAGAGGGGCATTGCTGGCACATGATGGCATAAATTATATTGGTAGATGTGCAGCTGAATGAACCCACAACTGTGTGGCTGATCTGGTTAGGTCCTGTAACGGTGTTGCTGGTGTAGATATGTGGGCAGAGCTTTTATAAAACAGATGCTGGGTAAAATTTTCCAGAGCTTAAAAATTGGATCAACCTCACTTCAGCACACAGGCTGAGGGAAAGTTCCTCACTTTGTGTCAGGTTGGCAGGTCAGATGCAGCTCCGATCACTCCTCCCTTTACATGCAGCTCACTCAGCAAGAATGCCTCTCACCCTAGCTACCATCTTGTGGGCAGGGGTAGATTTCCTACACTTCCGTTGCTGTAGTAAGCGTTTATGCTACAGGGGCATACAGCGGGGCTGACAGCCTCACCAGGCTCCTGGGCAAGATGGAGGAGCCCTGCTCTGCACCCCCAGCAGGGACTGGGCTTTGGGCAGAAGGGGCGGGGTTAGGGGCAGCTAGCTCATAGCACCATTTGGACCACAGTGCCTCCACCTCCCCTGCCCTCAGTGCTGCGTGGAGTGTGCAGCATAATTCTTGTGCCTCCCAGACAGCCCTAAGTGACGCCTGGAGCACGCCCAGTGGGGCTCTGGCAGCAATTTAAAGCCGCGTCTACACATGCACGCTACTTCGAAGTAGCGGCGCCAACTTCGAAATAGCGCCCGTCACAGCTACACGTGTTGGGCGCTATTTCGAAGTTAACTTCGACGTTAGGCGGTGAGACGTCGAAGTCGCTAACCCCATGAGACGATGGGAATAGCGCCCTACTTCGACATTCAACGTCGAAGTAGGGAACTTGTAGACGATCCGCGTCCCGCAACATCGAAATAGCGGGGTCCTCCACGGTGGCCATCAGCTGAGGGGTTGAGAGACACTCTCTCTCTCCAGCCCCTGCGGGGCTCTATGGTCACCGTGTGCAGCAGCCCTTAGCCCAGGGCTTCTGGCTGCTGCTGCTGCAGCTGGGGATCCATGCTGCATGCACAGGGTCTGCAACCAGTTGTTGGCTCTGTGGATCTTGTGATGTTTAGTGCAACTGTGTCTGGAAGGGGCCCTTTAAGGGAGCGGCTTGCTGTTGAGTCCGCCCTGTGACCCTGTCTGCAGCTGTTCCTGGCACCCTTATTTTGATGTGTGCTACTTTGGCGTGTAGATGTTCCCTCGCAGCGCCTATTTCCATGTGGTGCTGCCCAACATCGACGCTGAATGTCGACGTTGCCAGCCTGGAGGACATGTAGACGCTATTCACTGAAATAGCTTATTTCGGTGTTGTTACATCGAAATAAGCTATTTCGATGTAGCGTGCATGTGTAGACATAGCCTTAAGGTCCTGGGGCTCAGGTTGCCACCACTACTGTGGTAGCAGCAGGGGCAACCAGGAGCTCCCTACCCTTCTTTACTGTTGGGTTGCAGGAGAACTGTCCCCTTTGCCCACAGCCATTGGTGGGCCTGATGATATAGCTGTGCTGCTATAATGCTTTGAGTGCAGGCACAGCTTTTGTCACATGGACAGTCACTGGGATATAGGTTCCCAAGTGCCTCGCTGCTTTCGAAAATGTTATCCCTGTCGAGATGAAAACGCTAGGCAGAAGTTGGAAAGCTGCCTAAAGGTTTAGACACCAGGGTTACTTATGTGCTATTCTGTAGGGCTGTGTCTACACGTGCCCCAAACTTCGAAATGGCCATACAAATGGCCATTTCGAAGTTTACTAATGAAGCGCTGAAATGCATATTCAGCGCTTCATTAGCCTGCGGGCGGCAGCCGCGCTTCGAAATTGACGCTCCTTGCCGCCGCGCGGCGCGTCCAGACGGGGCTCCTTTTCGAAAGGACGCCGCCTACTTCGAAGTCCCCTTATTCCCATGAGCTCATGGGAATAAGGGGACTTCGAAGTAGGCAGCATCCTTTTGAAAAGGAGCCCCGTCTGGACGCGCCACGCGGCGGCAAGGAGCGTCAATTTCGAAGCGCGGCTGCCGCCCGCAGGCTAATGAAGCGCTGAATATGCATTTCAGCGCTTCATTAGTAAACTTCGAAATGGCCATTTGCATGGCCATTTCGAAGTTTGGGGCATGTGTAGACACAGCCTAGCACAACAAACCTGCTAATCAAAATAGTGAAGGCTCTGTTGGCCTGATTTGCATCTTTAGATCTTGCTCAAATACCTTTTCTTGATGGAGCTGAACAATGTTATTTAAAGATTTTTCTAATTTTTTTTAAGTTATCAAGAGGCAAAATTAAAACAAGGAACCTAACCCCTTGGGAAACTCATGCAGTCCATGCTAGATTTTAAATAGATAGCCATAAGGAAGCACTGAATACTTCTCTTCCAGCAGAGTACATTCTGATTTTATGCCTAAGGAGATGTCAAAGTTGTTGGGCTTTTTCCATAAACATGGAACTGTGATGTAATTGTGTACTCTTAATATGTCAGCTATCTGGCAAGACAAAGAAGCAGCAAACATTTTGATCACTTAACTGACTTGCTGTTAGCATACTTGGCATACAATCCTAATAAACTAGAAGTTAAATTTAAAAAGAAAAGCAGGAAGTTATTGAGTATGGAAGAGGTCACTTACAGTGATACTGGTGTCCTTCTTGCCCTTATGTGAGGAAGCAACAAAAGCCAGGTACTGAATGACCTTCTTGGTGTTTTCTGTTTTACCTGCACCAGATTCACCCCTGGGGGATGCAATTTAAAAGAAAAACAAAGCACCGGTGACTCTTGGGTTCCCTCCAGGATGTGCTGTATTGACGGTAAACAGTAAGAAATGAACATTACACCAATCAAGAGTTGCATTCTACCCAACCTGCCATCTGCTGCGTGCCCTGTGTTCCACCTGATTTCAGCAAGCAAGAAGCCTAATATCAGGGCCTCAGCTTTGTTCTTTTTGTATCTTGATTGGATATTGGTTGATTTAAGGTGCTCCTAAGACATGATACATGTCTGAAAGAGTTCTTCGTACTTGGGCAGTACCTGACCATTTAGAAAAAGCAGGTGGGGAGGGGAAGGAAACTAATCTGCCAGTATTTTAAAGTAAATAATTAACTACAAAGTGGGAAGGGAGGGGTGGGGGCTGGAACCCAAAAGCAGTGGCAACATGCATTTGCACTTCCATATTTCCAGTATCAAAATGAAGTAATTGCTCAGATTAATATGGGTATGATCCTGCTCCTTTGGAAAACAGCAGGGAAACTCTCATTAAACTCAGATCCTCTGGGTCAGATCCTGGCCTCTAAGATGGCCATGTGCAACTCTAGCAGAGGGCCCACTGGTGTGGGAAACCCCCAGCTGCTCTGCTTCTAGCTGAAAAAGTCACTGTGAATTGGCAAAGCAGGGCTCTGTTTCCACCTTGATTGTCTCCCAAGGGATTTCCAGTTCTAGTGTGTGGACAAATAAAAAGTAATGTCATCCCAGGCAACTGTAAATCCGCCTGGGATGTAACATCCAAGCTGGGTTCTTTCTGACACTCCACTGGTAACAGCTTTGGTGGCTAAGCTTTTAATACACTTTTCCAGCCCAGTTTGCCATACAGATATGGGTGAAGGGCATGTTAGGCCCTGGAGCTGAAACTAAGATCACCCTACTGAGCAGGCATGAGCTAGAAAAGAATCTAGTTCATTCTGCCCAGAGCTCTGCTGGTCTGACCGTGAAAGGCATCAGACGTTTACTGCTGGCACTAACGTAAGCACCCTGGACTGAAATCAGGCCACTGGGGATAGAGCCGAACAAGAGTGTGCCATTTTTACACAGCCACTTTTTAGAGTTGAACTACACGCCAGGTAACCATTCCTTCCCCCCCATAGTATGTTACTCTGCCCAGCCTTTTCTAGATCCCTTTGGCCCCAGGTCTCCTTTGGAAAAGGTAGGTGGACACAGCAATCCGAGAGCGTACTGGCAGCTTGTGTAGACATGGGGAAGTGAAGATGTGATGCAATGGACTTCTGGGTGGGCTGCAGAAGCCTGCCAAGAATCCTCTGTAATTACTTGGGTGGCTAGCCTGTGCTGAAGGCTGTGCTCCTGCTCTGTCAGTACTGCAGTGCTTGGGCCAGCTACGTTACAACTGGTCTAGACAGATTTACATGAGCTGAGTCATGCCCTTCTCTCTGGAGTAGACATTACCTAAGGTGTCCCTTTGCACTCCCCAGTTCATTAGAAAGGGACTTAAGGTGGCTGTGAATATAATTTAAATTCAAACCCCCTTCACACTACCAAAAACAGCATCAAGGGATCCTCGTCAAAATCAGAATCCAGCCCTTTTGGTTTTTGCATGAAGTTGATTTATAGAAGCAAATACATAAATTCCTACTGACATTTCATCATGTCTTTTGTAGTTGGAACTATTTCACTGCATTGTTTACAGTTCTTCGAAAGGTCAGCTGTCTGTCTGTGAGTCTGTTTCTTCAAGAACTCCCCCTAAACTGTAAGAGCTGGGACCACCAAATTAGGTATGCAGCTTCCTCTTATCATAACTTAAAGCAAAGCCACTGTTTGGTTGTGCCAGGAGAATGGGAAGTGCCTGGAATGGGAATGTTTTCCCTAACATGGAAAGAGAGGGGACGCAGAGGAGGGATGCTATACTACAGAGTTACCACTGGGAGTAGCTGCACGACCAGGAAACAGGCTAGCTGAGGATGGAGCTCCACATGGGTGCTGGCAAAAGGACCTAGTAAGTGGCCCCCCTACTGTAAGCAGTACCAGCTGGGGAGGGGGTGCCCTCCAATCTGCCACCCAGGAAATGCCCCTGCCCAGCAAGAGAGGCCGGGCCAGAAAATGTGGCCCAGCCCTGAACAGCAGCAGGCCAGGGGTGGGGAGGGAGCGGCACTGGGGACCAAGGCTAGATCCCAAAGCCTCACCTCCCAAGACCTGCTGCATGCTGAGGTGGTCAGTGGGGGCCAGGGCCATCCCTCAGAGCCCTGCAACTCCCTGCCCCGCCCCACCAGATTAGCTACAGGCTGGGTGGGTATGCTGCTGCAGCCTGGGGACAGATCCTAGAGCTTTGTCCTTCCACCACCGTGACCAGCTGCAGGCTGGGAGAGGGCCATCTGGTGGAAACCGACCCCCCAGACCAGCTGCAAGGTGGGGTGGCTGCAGGATACTAGGAATGGATCCTGAAGTGCTGCCTCTCCTCTCCCTGTCCCCCTCCCCCCCACACAACAGCTGCAGATTGGAGGGGCAGCTGCAGGCTAAGGCTGCTGTCTGGAGTCTCACCCCCTGGACTAGCTGTAGGTTGTGGGGCGGGGGCTGCTGGAGACCATGGCCAGACCCCAAATCTCTACCCCCACCCCCACTGAACAGCTGGGGATGCGGAGGGGGACTGCTAAAGGCTGAGACCAGCCCCTCAAGCCAAGCCCCTCAGCCCTCGAGCAGTTGATAGACAGGCAGCTGCAGGCTGGGCCTGAACTCTGGAGCCCTGTACCTGCAGATATAGGCTGGAGACCAGGGGGTGCTTATGGGACTAGGCCTGAACCTTGCAGCCCTTCAGGCCAAGGGCGGGCCACTGGTGTCTGGGGCTAGGTCCTGGAGCCCTGCCCCTCCCCTTTGGCTGCAGGGCCAGGTGAGCAGCTGCAGGCCTTAGTCAGACCATGGACACTTGTGCCCCTGGACCAGCTGCAGGATGAGCTGAAGGCTGCTGGAGACCAGGGACAGCCCCCCGAGTCCTAGCCCCCGAGATTGGCTAGAGGCTGGGAGGGGGCAGCTGGAGGTGAGGGCTGGCCACCGTAGCCCTGGCTCATTCCCCCTTCCCCCGCCCATGAGGAGCCGCTGACTGGGACTGCACAGCCCTGGGCCCCTAGGAGGAGCCACCACTGGAGCAGTGCCACACTTGCCACCATGGGCAGCCCTGGTAAAGTCCTCCAGCCTGGCCTCCCAGCCTCTACCCTGAGCCAGCTGTCCTGATTGCTGCACCTCCCACCCGCTGCCCCCACTCCTCCTCCTCCTCCACTTCCTGCCCTGCCCCCCACCCGCTGCCCCCACTCCTCCTCCTCCTCCACTTCCTGCCCTGCCCCCCACCCGCTGCCCCCACTCCTCCTCCTACTCCGCTTCCTGCCCTGCCCCCCACCCACTGCCCCCAGTCCTCCTCCACCACTTCCTGCCCTGCCCCCCACCTGCTGCCCCCACTCCTCCTCCACCACTTCCTGCCCTGCCCCCCCACCCGCTGCCCCCACTCCTCCTCCTCCTCCATGTCCTGCCCTGAGCCCCCACCCGCTGCCCCACTCCTCCTCCTCCACTTCCTGCCCTGCCCCCCACCCGCTGCCCCCACTCCTCCTCCACCACTTCCTGCCCTGCTCCCCACCCACTGCCCCCACTCCTCCTCCTCCTCCACTTCCTGCCCTGCCCCCCACCCGCTGCCCCCACTCCTCCTCCTCCTCCATGTCCTGCCCTGAGCCCCCACCCGCTGCCCCCCTCTTCCTTCTCCACTTCCTGCCCTGCCCCCCACCTGCTGCCCCCCTCCTCCTCCTCCACTTCCTGCCCTGCCCCCCACCCGCTGCCCCCCTCCTCCATTTCCTGCCCTGACCTCCCACCTGCTGTCCTCACTCCTCCTCTTCCACTTCCTGCCCTGAGCCCCCCAACCTGCTGCCCCCCAACCCGCTGCCCCCCATCCTGCAGTCCCTCCCCTAACCTAATTCCCCATCCCCTGCCATCTGTCCCCTGCCCTGACCTCCTCCCACTGAGTCCTGTGCCCTGAACCCCCTGCCCTCAGTCCAGCACCCTCCACCCCAACACCCCAAACTTCCAGCTCCCTGTCTTCATCCCTACACCTCACTCTTTGCCCTGCCCCCCACAGCCAAATCTGTGCCCTCACTTTTACTCCCCGTGAGTCCCACACACACCTAGCTTCCTGCCCTGAGCACTCTGCCCCCGGCCTGACTCAATACACGCTCTGTTCCCCTCAGTTCCCCTCCACACCTCATCATTTGCCCTGAGCCCTGGACCCACTGCCCTGACTCCTACACCCTCTGCTCCCTGCTCTGAGCCTGCCCACAAACTCATCCTCCTGCGTCTCCCCCACCCCCAGCCCCATAATTTAAATAAAGCATGTACATTTTCTTTTAATTAAAAAAATACTACAGTTAAGGACCCAAGCTGTGCCATAGACCTCTGCCAGTGAGGAAATAAAATAGTTAATTTTCAGTGCAATTTTCTCCTCTGGTAATTGCTCCATGATGAGAATTGTTCTTTCCTGCTTGAAGAAGTTTAACAAGATTAATTGGAATGAACAGGCCCCTCTTCACAGGACTGGGTTAGTTTGCACAGTTCAGCAGACAGAGCCCTCCCTGCGTGGGCTTCAGAGTTGAAACATTTCCATGTTTTATTGATAAAAATTAAGTGTCCTGGGAATGATTCCAAGCTAAACACACCAGTCTGAAGTCTTCTCCATACAGCATTTTCAAACAAATCTACCTTACAACTTGGGGGAAAAATAAAAAACTTTCTTCTAACAAGCCCAGAGCTTTGAACTATTCCATCTATAAAAGGTTATTTGCAGTTCATCATTACGTGAATTGCATTTCCTCTCTCCCAGGGCAACCGTGCCCATCACTGGGCTTTCTCTTAAATCTCTGGGAGTGTTACCATATATGGCATCATTCTACTTGTAATTATCCTACCATACTGCAGCACTTAAATTACTTAAGGTTTTGGTCTGTGCTGGTTCTTCTTAACCCTTTTCTGCTAAGCTGCCTGATTACCTTTTTCTTTGCTGCAGATACATTGTGAAGCTTGTTTATTTTTAAGTGGAAAATAAAAAGTCAAACATGCTTCTAAATGACAAATGCTGTTGCATGCAATAAAAAACAGACAGGATCACACAGCAGCCAGAAATATTCACTCACTGAGTCAGGTTGTAAAGGATACGTCCCCTATCAAGAGTTTGTATCTAATATGCTGCTCTTGATCTTTCCTAAAAGGCCAGGGAGAAAGAAAGGTCTGCTGTGTGGCTGTCCATTATGCAAAATAGGGATCAGCAGTAATCTGAAGGGCACATCATAGCTTTGAGGTTTACACTTGATCTCACTGACTCAACAGCACGTATGTGAAAACTGATTATATTATACTAAGGGTGTCTAAACTGGCTTGGCTCAGATTCACCCATTCCTCCCATCCCAACCATCTAGATATTTGCAGGATGACTTGAGAGTTTTGCTTGTTTGACCTACTGAAATCTTGATGGCCAGCATCTTGGATGCTGTCCTTCCTGGAACTAGGGTGACCAGATGTTCTGATTTTATAGAGGCAGTCCTGATATTTGGGGCTTTTTGTTACATACATGCCTATGTACCCCACCCCCACTCCCTGTCCCGATTTTTCACACTTGCTACCTGGTCAGCCTACCTGGCACTAGTAACCTCCAGCACACTTTAGCACAGCCCCTAGTCACACTGGCCTGTCATGACATCATGTCTCACAGTTACCTTGCAAAGCCATTGGTTCTAGGATGGCAGAAATATAACTTGCTGCGCCTCGCCCTACAGTAGGTCAAGTAGCTGAAACACTCCCTGGTACCATGTTTTCCTTCTGGCCCTCTCCCCTCATGGGTCTCTATAAACATCACTCCCCTTCCTAACATCTAGTCACTGTTTCCCCCATTGTATGATTTGAGAACTGGGGGTCTTTTTTCGCAAGTTGCTTCCAGGGCTTTCAGCTTGAACCATGCAGAAGGCCTACTCCACGGCAGGGCCCCTGACCACCAGGAGGTACCTGGCCCTCTCTTGTGAGGGTCTATAAACCTCAGCATGTATTTCTTGATTATTTGGGGATCTTCTCTCCCATAGTGTGGCCTCTGTTCTTTAATCCTGGCCCTGAAGAACTAGATAGGCTGGCCATGTATCAGAGACATTCAGAAAGCATAAATCCCACTTGTCTATAATAAATAGAGGCAGAATAATAATTACAACCACAAAAATCCCCTCATAGTTGCCAATAAAAATGAAATTAATGCCCACCCCATGAGTCTGTGGAATACAAATACAATACAATGCTCAGCCTCTACCTCTCCACCTCCCAACAAATTCCTCTTGCCCATCTAAAAATGTATTGCTGACTTGAGAGGCCCTGTCTGTGGAAAGCAGCCATTCCTTCATTGCTTCATGGGGCTGGAATTTGCACCCTCTCGAAGCTGCTTCTGCCAGCCTTTGTCTAATGAGGGACTCAGTTGGGGAATGAAAGAATCCTGGCCCTGTCTCTCAGCTGCGTTCCAGCCTCTCCTCCGGGGTGCTAGAACAACTTTTAGACTGGGTTCCATTGAACCCAACTGGAAATAATGTAATAATGGAAATCACTTCAAGACAGGAGGCACTGCAGCACCCCCCAGGCCCCTAGTTCCAGCACCTATATTCTCCACAACAGTCCAGCAGCTGAACTGCCCTGCACCCCTGTGGCTGAGCATTACACTAGATCAGTTAGGTTCTGGGAGGTGTGCAGGCCCAGGGCAACAACCCTAATCCCCCAGCACTGGGGTGAGTAGGGGTGTGCCTAGAGCTCTCTCCATTTTGGATATTCTGACTACATGGGAAGCCTCTTTAAGAGCAATCCCTGAGTCTGCTCTAAGTTAAATGGGATGGGAGAGTGGGTACTGGCGGATGGTGTGGGTGGAAGTGTTCCACTGAGAATTTGAGAGGGATGAAGGTAATGTAAAACATCTTTGTTTTGCATTAGCTGGGGTACTGGAGAGGTGTAGCTCAGAAGTGGGCCCACTGAGCCTACCACCACCATTTGTTAAACATATTTACATATTTGATGGAGTCCATGCAGCTTCTATTCAGCAGAGAGCTCCACCCCCACTCTGGAGCTGCACCAGTAGTTGGGGAGAAGCCAGGCAGAGGAGTTTGCCTGTGCAAGCCATTGAATTGGCTCGGATGCCTGCCGCATGTCTGAGGGGCCTCTGGTGGATCTGCAACTCAATGGGGACTCTTCCCAGAGGGTGGTAAAGGGAGGTCACTGCCCTACCTCAGCCTTCTAAGCTCTTCTGGGCACTAGCTACCACTTCCTAAGCTAGAGTGAAGAACAACAGCTTATACTAGATGAACATTAAAGGGAATAAATTTGTAAAACAGTAAATAGGACTGAAAAGGAAGCACGGCTTGAATTCTCCTGGTGATCATCAGTACAGGCACCCAGTAGTGCTCACACCAGGTAAGAGCTCAACCACTTGATTCACAAAATCTGGTTCTCCGTGTTCATAACATCTAAAACTGCTTCCTTTTGAACTAAACTTTGGCATGTTTTGCCTCTGCTTGATGGGTGGGTTTATTTGAAGGTTGCATGAAGTCCCTTCAGCCAGCTGCGTTCTAGAACGGTGAGAGAAAGGAAAACAATTCTAACCACGCTCTTTCATCAAAATGACTGAAACCTGATACGCTCAACTGCAAATTGACATTGGTCCGATGTTCCGAACTCCCCTGGAAGTCGACACCATTGAAATTAGATAGGTTGGAATTTTTGAAAATCACACTAGGAGGCTATCTCTGTGCTCCTAAATAACTTTAAAATCTAGCCCATGGGCCTTACTGAGGATTAATGACTTTATTTAGGTTGGGAGCAAATCACTTCTAAGTATGCTCACTAGGCAAATACTGTGAAATCCTACCCCTTGTGTGACATTTGTGCACATTCGTCCCTGCCTGTCCACTCTGACCAGTTACCTCTAACTGGCGTTGCTCCTGGGACAACTGGATGAGGATGGTCGAGCAAAAGTGTTTTTGAAACATGCACAGCAAAATCTCCCAAAACACACGTTACCAGCATCAGAAGCAGATCACAGGTATGAAAAATACAGTAAATATTTCTAGACTCAAGAATTTGCACTACACTTTACAGATTCTAAACTGTCAGTTTCAGATAGAACCATAGAACTGGAAGGAAGGGACCTTGAGAGGCCATCTAATCCAGTCCCCTGCACTCAATGCAGAACTAAGTATTATCCAGAGCATCCCTGACTGCTGTTTGTCTAACCTACTCTTTAATATCTCCAATGATAGAGATTTCACAACCTCCCTAGGCAACTTATTCCAGTGTTTAACCACCCTGACAGATAGCAAGTTTTTCCTAACGTCCAACCCTAAACCTCCCTTGCTGCAGTTTAAGCCCATTGCTTCAGGTCCTGCCCTCAGAGAGTAAGAACACTTTCTCTCCTTCTGCCTCGTAACAACCTTTTATGTACTTGAAAATGGTTATCGTGTCCTCTCTCAATCTTCTTTTTTCCAGACTAAACAAACACAGATTTTAAATCGTCCTTCTTAGGTCCTTTAATCTTTATTTTTAAGCCTCTTCTCTGGACTTTTTTTAATTTGCCCACATCTTTCCTGAAATGGGGTGCCAAAAATTGGGCACACTACTCCAGCCGAGGTCTACTCAGCACAGAGAAGAGTAGAAGAATTACTTCTTGTTTCTAACTTAGCTTGTGATCCACTATGACACTCAGATCTCTTTCTGTAATATTCCTTCCTAAGCTGTCATTTCCCATTTTGTCTGTGTGGAACTGATTGTTCCTTCCTAAGTGGAGTTCTTTGCATTAGTCCTTATTGAATTTCATACTGTTTACTTTAAATGTCAATCCTATCTGCTAAAGGACTTGGTACCCCTTCCAGCTTGGTATCATCTGCAAATGTTATGGCTATGTGTACACAAGAGGGTTTCATTGACAAAACCAAGCTTTTGACATCAAAACTTGCAGAGCATCTACACACAAACTCAGCACTTTCTCCAACAGCATTCTGCCTCTCTGCAATGAAGAATAATGCCTTTGTCAACAGTTTCCTGATGACAAAAAAGCCGTGTAGACACTCCAGGGGCCCTCTGTTGACAGACACGGCTTCCGGTTCACCAGGCAGCCGTTTGCTGAGCTTCCAGTTTGTCGTTCTGTTGAGAGAGCGGCTGGGCAGTCTGGCTGCTCTCTGTCAACAGAGCAGATTGTTCTTTCAATCTGCTTTTGTGTGTGAATGTGATCTGTCGACAGAAGTTTTGCTGGAAGATCTCTCCCACAGGTAACTCTTATCAACAGATTGCTGTAGTGTAGACATAGCCTATAAGTGTTATCTATATTATTGATGAAGATATTGAACAGAACTGGACTCCTGGTGGACCCCACTCATTATGCCTGTCCAGAATGATTGCTACCCACCAATAAGTACTACTGTCTAGGAATGATTTTCTAACCAGTTTAGCACCTCTTTTATAGTAGCTCCATCTAGGTTGCATTTCCCTACCTTGTTTATGAGAGCAAGGTCATGCTAGAGAGTACCAAAAGCTTTACAAAGGCAAAATATACCACATCTACTACTTCTTTTCCCCCACCCATAAGTCTTGTTACCCTGTAAAAGAAAGCTATCCTAAAATACACAGGATATTGTGAATTCCTGGAATAAACTGTAACCATTGTAGTGTAAACCATTGTGCTACTACTTTTGACACACAGCCCTGCAGAAAACAATCTTTAGCCAAACAGCAGAAGTAGTAACAAGGAGGAACTCTTCCCCTCTCCATCTAATGCCTGTAAATGAAGACTGAATTTCAACCCCCTAATTGATACCAGTTCCTGCAGAGCACTGTTAATTATGGGCATGTCTTCAATTTAAAAAAGCAAGGACATTTGCAATAATTACACTTTTGGTTGTGCACACTCACATACAGCTGTAGGTATATATAAATCACCTCATGCAGCATTGCTATTGGAAGTTTTATTACCTTTGCATTTCTTGAATTGATGCACTTTAAAATGTTAACAACATTAGTTAACACTCCAGGAACTCCTCAGCAGCACCAATGAGTTGCCTTTTCAGTGAGTTGCCTTAAAAATTATTACTGTTAAAATTGTAAAGGCCAGAGCAATTTACATTTCTGGATCTACAATTAGCTGATTAAAATAGAAGCTGTCTGAAAGTGGGAATACAATAAAGAAGTCAGGTGATCTGAACTGAATGCAGAAGCAAGGGATGCAAAGAAGGTAGCAGATCATATTCAGAAGAGATTCAGCTGCAACTAGGGTTACCATATTCGACCTTTCAAAAAAGAGAACACCCCTGAGAGGCAGTGTATCTCTATTAGTATCTACCAGCTCACGTTGTATTAATGTATTATATATACTATAACACATTAATAAAATGTGAGTTGGTAGATTCTGGTACTGGTAAACTCCCTCTCAAAGGTGACATTTTTTTATATTGTAACTCTAGTTGTAACATACAATGTTTGTGTTCAATTTAATGAACACAGGGAATTGGAAGGAAGTATAATCTATGATGGTGGAGGAAAGCTAAAAAACCTTGATTGTGCCACTTTAACAACAAACAGCAGTTGCAATGAACAAAATGCAAGCAACAGGAAACAGCTTATGTGGCTGCACAAGGATTTGCTCAAAGATTTGAGGGTGATGTGTTGAGAAAAAGATAACGATAGTGAACAGAAGATTGGGTACAAGCCTGCAGTATCCTCGGGCAGAGCAAAACAGCAGTTGGGATCTGTAATCACAGAAGACGCTCACCACTGAGCAAGAAGGTAGGAGTTCTTTCCTACAAAAACCTTCAGGAGTTTGCACCCTAACTACTGTGTCTAGCCCAGGGTACCTCAGCATGAGAAAGATGGATTGGATGGAGTTCAGAGACCAACAGAAATGGTAAGGGTCTTAAAGACTGATGAGGAAAGAGTGATAGGGCCAAACATGTAGAACTTGGTTAGAAACGTGGTAACATGATGACACTGGGTACCCATTTAAAAGCTCTAAATAGCAAAGATGGAGAAAAGGGCTACGACAGGATCTTGCTTGTTGGGATGGGATAAAAATCAGACCTAAGTGATGGGAGAGGAAGAGAGAGGATTTTTGGAACAGCATTTTGGATGCAGCTGGGATGAGGTTAGTATTAAAAGGGCCCAAAAGAAAGCAACTGCTACAGTGGAGACTAGAGATACAGGCAAGGAAAAAAAAGTTGGCCATCTGGTGAAGGGGCAGATTTTTTTGGAACATGTTGGATGTTGTTGTTTATTTTGTTTTTTGAGCTGTGTTTAGACCATAGCAAACTGTCCTGGAGAAAATAGTACAAGCCCATAGAACAGGATATTTAAAACTAGACTGGACAATTTCTGCCAGTATATGTTCTGCAGTGCTACATCTACTTTGCATTCCACTTTTGGAAGCAGAATGCAAATGAGTGAGATCAAAAATGCAAATAAAGCATGGATTTACATACCTCTCGCCTCATTTGCATATTCTCGCAGGATTGCACTTCCAGAAGAGGCTTTTTCCAGAACCAAAAACAGCCATGTAGATGGGGTTCCTTTGAAAACAAACTCCATTTTTGAAAGAACCCTTCTTCTGGAAACAAAATCAAAAGAAGGGTCTTTCAAAAACAGGCTTTGTTTTCAAAGGAACCCTGTCTACACAGCTATTTTTGCTTCCAGAAAAGCCTCTTCCAGAAGCGTGAGCGCATGGGAATACGCAAATAAAGCATGGGATATGTAAATCCACTCTTCATTTGCATTTTTGATCTCACTCATTTGCATTCTGTTTCTGAAAGCGCAATACAATGTAGCACCAGCTCAGGTGTTTTCTCTGGGTTGGGCATGAGTGCATGATCCCCACACCATCAGGAGCATGAATAATCCCAGTGGGTGGGGGAACAGTGCAGTCAGCAAGTGGAATAAATATAGAGGTGGCATTAAAACACACGCACTATGCCCACTGAGCAACATCAGCAATAGAATTTTCATCAACTTCCAAAAATATATTCACATATGCAAATAGGCACTTGCGGCTATATAGTGTTTGGTGCAATTCAGGTTGCAAGGCTTGGACATGATTCACCTGCAACTATTCATAAAAAAGATCCCAGATTAATTTTATGAACTCTTCAGTCACTTTTGCAAATTATTTTAAGCAGGAGGACCATTTCTAACAATTAGAAAATAATGCTCATTTCTGGCATTCTAGTGCTTTGTAACTAAATGCCTAGAGATAACTTTTCAACGTGCAACTAAATATGGTCAACATAGCTGATAAAGCACTAATACTTACAGTTCTGCAAATACATTTTAGCTTTCCTAGTGCTTTTGAACTAAATTAGACATGCCACTATCAGGAGCTCTGCATTGTTTTAAAGCAAAGGCTATGATCTTGCCAGCATATAAGAATTCTTCTACGCATCTGGTAAGTCACCTGCTAGAAAGACAGTGAGACAGCACGAGCCAGATCTGAATCATAGCAAAATAGAGTTGGGAGAGACCTCATCAGGTCATCAAATCCAACCCCCTGCTAAAAGGAGGACAAATCACAACTAAATTACCCCACACATCTCTACATTATATGTTTACGGTGAGATCCAATAAAGAATCCATTTCCTTTCCATTGGGTTGTGTGAAAACTAATTACTTGATGCAACTTCGTCAGCAAGGATAAAGAAGCCTTAGATTTGCTGCACATAAAGTACATGTACTATAATTTTCAGAAAAGCAAGTGTTAACAAAAGAGTACAGATTATTAAGAGATTTCTCCCATAAAAATGCAGACCGTCAAGAATTAAAACAGGAAAAGATGAGACGAATGGGAAAAAAACCCTAAAGCACAATAACGGAAGAAGCAAGTAAATATTATAAACTAGTTTCTGTTAAAGCAACAAGTTTTGTCCTGGGAAAATGAAGCAAATGGACAGTTTACAGTATATATTTAAGATTCTAAAGATTTGATATTCCAAAACAAATCCAGAGCCACCTTTTCAGTTGTTTTAAATCTGTGTTGCTCTACTGCAGTCAAAGCATCATTGACCTATGAGCGTCTGGCTTATAATTTCACCATTTCTTAGGCTACATCTATGATACAGCCAGGTCAGTGCTCTGAGATTGATTCATCGGACGTTGATTCAGCAGGTCTAGTGAAGACCAACCAAATCAACTAGAGATTGCTCTCCCATTGACCCTGTTACTCTACCCCAGACAAGAATACAGGAAATCAATGGGAGAGTTTCTCTCATTGATCCCCTATGGTGTATATCCTGCAGTAACTCAACTTAAGGTATTTGAATAACATAGCTGGAGTTGTGTAACTTAAGTCAACTTTCTTCTGTCATAACAGAGAGGGAGCCATGCTAGTTTATTTCCCATCAAAACAAAAAAGCAGTCAAGTAGTACTTTAAAGACTAACAGAATAATTTATTAGGTGAGCTTTCGTGGGACAGACCCACTTCTTCAGACCAACATGTTGGTCTGAGGAAGTGGGTCTGTCCCACGAAAGCTCACCTAATAAATTATTTTGTTAGTCTTTAAAGTGCTACTTGACTGCTTTTTTGTTCTACTGTAGTATAGATGTAGCCTAAGACCAGAGCTTTTTTTCTGCTGAAACACTGCGGAATGGCGTTTTGGCACCTTTTTCCCCGGAGCCACCATTTTTGAATGCACCCCTACCACCCTGCTTCTTGCATGCGTGACTCCATCCTGGGAGTTGCACGATTCCTGCTGCCCGCAGGCCTGCAGCCTGGTGTGATCCTGGAGCAGCCCCAGCAGCCCAGTACTTGCACAGCATGCATGGCTGGGGTTGATGCAGCCCCTGAGGCAGCAGGGAGGTAAGTTGCTAGCATTCACTTGGGAGGCATGGGGAGCTAGCTGGCTTTGGGGAATGGGGAGGGCATTCAGTTGGCAGGGCTGGAGGTACCTGGCTCTGGAGAACAGAGAGGGTCCCACTGGGAGGGCAGTTAAGCCACTGGGGGTGGTTAAGTCACCACAGGAGTGGCTTGGGCCCTGATGGGGGGCAGTTAAGATGCCCAGAGGAGCAGCTTGGGCACTGCCAGGGCAGGGTTAAGCCAGCAGGTGGGGCAGCTTGGGCTCCACCGAGGGGAGCAGCTAAGCCACCAGGTGGTGGTGAAGCTGCCGGGGGGGCAGTTAAGCTGCTGGGGGGGCAGCTTGGGCCCCACTGAGGGGTGGTTAAGCCACCGGGGGGCAGCTCAGGCCCCACGCAGGGGGATTAAGCTATCGTAGGTGTGGTTGAGCCTCTGGGTGGAGGGCATGGTTTGGGGCTTGAGTTCCACCATTTTTTTTTCCAAAAAAAAAAGCACTGCCTTAGACATAGCATTAAACTGTTCCAGTGACTAATTCTCCTCATGTTCCAAGCCAGAAGTCACGAGAATGGGGGTCAATAACACCCTTTTCTCACCCCAATATTAAGGTACTTGGTCACAGGCTCAAGAGCCTACACTTTGAGAGAGTGATCTTCCAGAAAGACCTTTTGAGCATGACTTTGCTGTGTGATCTTCACTTCCCTCCACATCCCGATATAACCACAAAATGGGTCACCTTCTGCAAATGATGATGATTTTTGTTTATGAACCATATCCCCACCCCAACTACCATAGACACGAACTGGGTGCAGACTAGCAAACACAAAATCTAATGCAATAAAACCTCTGCACTGACATCCAAGTAAATAAAAACTATTGAGGAGATGCAACTTGGTAAAAGGGACAAGGAGGAGATATGGATCAAATCTAAAATATCTGTGCACAAGTTATGTTAAAAAAGGGACAAAAATCAAGCAGCAGGGTTGCAGATATTCCACACAAAAGCCCACCTTCCAGCCAAGGCTCAACCACCGAACACCAAAAAGCAGGTGCTTCTTGAGCACAGACACTCATCAGGCCAAGGCTTAAAGAGAAGGGGTTGAGAAAAGCCCAGGCTTAGACAAGTTGGAGCTTTATATACAATGTCAGCTTCAAGCCACTCTGCTACTCTCTTGGAAGGCAACATAAAGAAAGCAGAACAGGTATATTATGGTCAAAGTCACTGATTCAACTGAATTAACATGCTGTTGCATTCCGCCTGGACTTTAAACAACCAAGGAGCCCTGCTATTACACAGCTACCGATAATCAAACCTCAAAGGGCTATGCAGTTCTTAGGGATTCTTTTCAGGGCAAATTCAGTTTTAGCCTACGTAAACTATGCAAGTAGAAGGCAAATAATACCACAGCGCGCACACTGTTCACACAAGTCTCTGCTAACACTTGTCTCTTGGGCTTTCAAGAGTAAAAACATAAAAAGGGGCCTAGTAAATATTCATGAGGCTCTACATTCCTAAGGGTTTCCTAAACACAGAGTTTATCTCCGTAAGTGCCTCACAAGTTTTTCTGTAAACTCTGAACTTCAGACAGACATTGACATTATTAATCAAGTTTCCTCATGCAAATACAACTGCTTTATAATCTGATCAGTTTAAAAATAGTTAGATGCCTTTGACTGAAGGCTGGGTCCAAAGCCCATGGATGATGAAGGGACTCTAGTTACTGGCTCCCATGGCCGTGAACCAAGACAAACATCAGAACCCTGATATGTACTAAAAGAGAGATTCTACTTACGTGCACAAAATGGACTGGTCTTCTCGATCTGTGAATAAACAGAAAAAAAACATTGATTATGCATGAAAAGTTGCACACTGACGGAACTATTTGCATTCACACAGAATTATTCTGCACAAATATGAACTGTCTGGGTCTCCAAAATCTGATGATACACAGTCACTCCAAAATGTTGGGAACACATGGCAGTCAATTTGTCTTAGTGTTTAAGTAAGTGCCCCTGACAGCAGGATTTTGTATAAAAAGAACAAAAGGTTAGCTATTCAAACAGCTTTTTAAAATTTAATCAGAGATGAACTGTAATGAGGAGTCCAATGGGAACACATGACCCTCTGCAGGAGAAACTAATAGGACTGGAAATTTGTACTACACTTACTAATAAAAGTCTCCTAATGAGAGTAGGGGAATGACTCAATAGATAAGCTCATCAAAGCTAAAATGATATTAGATCATGCAAAGCTCGAGAGGCTGAAGCTTCTGGCGGGGTAGGAATGATAAATGTTGGGTAGTACAAATAACCTAAGTCAACTGTTCTTTCAGTTCCGCTTCAGCTCTAGAGGGTGCTTCTACCATGCAAGATGAGGACTGCGAGAGGGAAGGGGGAAGCCGTAGAATGAACAGTAAGGCTGTGGGGAAGGGCTAGCCAGAGCACAAGGCTAAGGAGCATCAGAGCAGGGGTGAGCGCAGAAGAGGTTGAATGGGGAACACAGAAGAGAGTCAAGGTGATTTAGAGGTCAGAAGTATCAGCTGTGTTCTGGATCAGGGCCAGAAGGGGACACTGGATTAAACTGAAGGGGATAAGAAAAAGTGTCAAGAGTGCTTAGCAGAGCCAGAGACAAATAAGACAGCTGGAGAGAGCTTTTATTCCATAACAAACCCTGGAAATCATCTATCCAAAGTTCAGTTCAAAGAAACTGGAGCTACAAGAAACCTCTACGCAAAGCAAACAATAAAATTGAAAAAGGAAAACTTCCCTGCAGTGGTTGTGCCCAGAGTAACTGTGCTCTAAAAACCTGAACTTGAGATTTCACAAACGCAAACTGAAGAACAATTCACAAGTGACCCCAAAGACAGACCAGCATTGCAACGGTTTAGCTGGGAAAAAGTACCTTTGCCTGAGAAGGCAGGTAAGGAGAATAAGATACAGGAGGAAGTGCTGAGTGTCCTTCACTCTCGTCCATTCAACAGAAGTTGTACTGTGTTGGACCCTCTCAGAATGTTCTGAGAAATTTAGAGTTAGACCCTGATTCACCCTAATCAGAATACTAGTAACACCCATTGTCTTCAGCTGATGTTACTGACACTCCCTGGGAAAAGAGTCAGGTTCCAAGGTCTGCCATTGTCATAGTTCAGTCTCCTACCCTTCTGCAACTTTGTTTGAACACTGAACATCGTATTTTAGCATTTTGCAGGATTCCCTCCACTCTTCTGTATTCTAGGATAGACATTCTGCCAACTTACGAATGGGCATCATGTCATTAAAACAAATGCCCATGAAGTCTACTGAACCAAATGTGACTGTTGATATATTTCCAGTCTGGGCTACTGGATCACCTGTTAATCCTGACATTTAAAGCACTAAATTAGGGTCACCATAAACATTCTCTGTGCTGAGTTACTTTAAAAAACTGAAAAATAACACACAGGATCATGCTAGGAACTGCACCATGAAGCCTCTGGGGGTTCCATGCCACACCCAAGCCTGGATGAAGGAGAAGGTTGATCAGATGAGTGACGATGCACTGACCGTGAAACAACAATACAAATGAAATCTGATGCCAGTACAACTAAATGATAGAAGACGCCGGCTCAGATGTCACCCAGATAAACAAGTTCCACAACACCATTCAGGTGATCAGGGTTGGGTTGATAAGTTGGCTACCAAAAGACAATTACAACTAACACATATACTATCAATTGGACCATGGAATATCCAAACACTGTGGGCAACTGGAAAATTAGAGCTGCTTCAGAAGGAGATGGAGAGATCTCAGAAAGTGACGTGGCTGGTGTTGGAGTCTTACAGAGTGGACTGATGTGGTTGTTGAAGAATATCAGTGACAATATGGAGGCAGCAGTGAGAATGTGCGAATAGTTGGGAAGTTGGTTTAGAACGAGTAGAGGTAGGAACCAAGGACATCAAAGATAAGATCAAGGAAGAGGCAGAAAGGTTATCTGTGCACAAGATAAAAATTAATAAGTGGAAGTTTGCGGATGATATAGTTATCATTGAGGAAGATGAGGAGAAGCTAGCAAGAATGGTGCAGGTGCTAAATGAGGAAGGGAAGCAGTATGGACTGATTATGAACATTGATAAAACAAAAACAATGGTATTTGGAAATAAGGACATAGGAAGATCAGCGTAGATGGGATTGAACTAAAGAATGTAGAGAAGTTCACGTACCTGGGGAGCAACATAACGTATGATCTTCTAAACTGTAAGAAGGAAATAGCGAGTAGACTAGGGAAAGCAAGAGCAAGTTTGAAGGCAATGGATAAGATCTGGAAAAGCCAAGTGATTAGTTTAGGAACGAAGCTGAGCATCTTGAAAACATGGGTATTCAGCAATAGGTTGTACATATGTGAGACGTGGGTGATAACAAACGACTCAAAGAGCAGAATATTAGCATTCAAGAGGAGTTGTTATAGAAAGATCCTGAGAATAGGATAGATGCAGAAAGTCCCAAAGAGAAATTGCATAGGAAGATACAGCTGAAAGAGAACCTACTGCAGAAGGTTGTACAACAGAAATTACAGCTATTCGGGCATATTCGCAGAATGAACGACAAAAGAAAAATCAAGACCCCAGTATTTGGCAAAACGGACAGTTTGAAATAGGAGCGGCAGACCCCACAGAGAATGGGTGGATGATGTAGTAGATTGGTGTGGAGCTAGTCAACAGAAACTAAGCCGCTCCACATTGGACAGGGAAAGATGGAAGGAAATAGTGAGGAGGCATCAGACACCAGTGGGCACTGAACCCACCGTTGTTTTTGTTGTTGTTGATGATGATGATGATGAGCAAAATTCTGGTAACGAGGAACCTTGACAGGGGTTATTCCCAGTCATTGGTGACAAGAGTAATTATATTGAGGGCTCAGCACCCAGTAGTTTTCTCAGTGGTAGACCCCTAAGAAACAAGACTAACCAAATCGCTTGACAGATTTCACATGAGCTTATCAGCACAGTGTAGAAATGTCCAGCAGCGCTGTTGATTGTGAACAGAACCATCAAATACACCTCAACTCCCAGTTTACTAAGAAGTAGACCAAACCATATTCGCTGATCAATTTCCACCGTGTAAATGTGCAGTGTTGGGATAGTTCTCTGAAGCAGAATCCAACAGGATTGCCTGTATTGCCCTCGAGATACCCATAATGCTTACAGCTCTGCACTCAAACAAAAGCTGTTATCAAATCTCATTTATCAGGGCTTCAGTCTGTAGGCATCAAGTAAAAAATTTTTCCAGTGATGCATGTGTATTCTCTTCCTCCTCCTCACCTCCCTCCACCCGCTTCCTTAGAAACACCAGAGATTGGCCACACCTGGAGATGGGAACCTAGCTGGGGCTGATTGGTGCTTGGAGGAGGTATCAAGAATTCTCTTTGTTACATGTCTGTTTGTAGATCTTGCTCATATGTTCAGGATTAAACTGATTACCAGATGTGGGTTCATGAAGGAATGTTCCTGCAGGACAGATGGTTGGGGATCTTAAGTTTTTGTCTTCTTCTGTAGCTTGAATCCCCTGCTAGGACCAGCAATGCACCTCTCTCTGAATCAATTCCCTGGCATTTGCAGGGGCCTCAGGCATTGCCAGCACATTGGTCTCTTCTGTTCTCTGCCTGTAGCACACAATACTTCAGTCTTTTAAGGACTGAGGTGCTTTAGTTTAACTAAAGTCATTAGGCTCAAAACAGGGGTAACTAGATGAAGTGTAATGGACTGTGGTATACAAGAGGTCAGGCATTAAGTGCTCTAATGGTCCCTTTGGACCTTAAACTTTATGGATACATCTACACGAGAAGTCTCTGTCGACAGAAGTGACTGTCAGAAGCGATTTCCCAGCAAAACTTTTGTTGACAGACCGCATCTACACCTAAAAGCAGATTGAAAGAGCAACCCGCTTTGTCGACACAAAGCAGCCAGACTGCCCAGCCCTCTCTCAACAGAACGACCGACTGGAAGCTCTGCAAACAAGGCCACCTGGTGAACCGAAAGCCCTGTCTGTCGACAAAAGGGCCCTGGAACATCCACATGGTGGTTTTGTCAACAGAATACTGCCAAGAGAGGCGTTATACTTGAACAGGGAGAGGTATAATGCTGCCTGCAGATGTGCCAGGTTGAATCAACAAACTGTTGACAAAGTGCATTTTGCTGGACTCGATGGCCTTTCGAGGCCCCTTCCGGTCCTAGTGTTCTATGATTCTATGTTTTTTTCCCAACAACAGCCCAGTTTTGCTAGGAAAAGCCTCTCATGTATACGTAGCTGATGACTGTTATGTGGTAGCAGGTCCTTAGCATCTCTCATCTATAATATATATGGTACTATTCCTATTGCCCACACGGTCTCTATGTAGAATTACAGAATCATAGAACACTAGGACCGGAAGGGGCCTCAAGAGGCCATCGAGTCCAGTCCCCTGCCCCGACGACAGGACCAACCACTATCTACACCATCCCTGATAGACATCTATCTAATCTGTTCTTAAATATCTCCAGCGAGGCAGATTCCACAACCTGCCTTGGCAACTTATTCCAGTACTTGACCACCCTGACAATTAGGAACTTTTTCCTAATGTCCAACCTAAACTTCCCTTGCTGCAGCTTAAGTCCATTGCCTCTTGTTCTCTCCTCAGAGGCCAAGAAGAACAAGTTTTCTCCCTCCTCCTTATGACACCCTTTAAGATATCTGAAAACCGCTATCATGTCCCCCCTCAATCTTCTTTTTTCCAAGCTAAACAAGCCCAATTCTTTCAGCCTTTCTTCATAAGTCATGTTCTCCAGACCTTTTATCATTCTAGTTGCTCTTCTCTGGACCTTCTCTAATTTCTCCACATCTTTCTTGAATTGGGGTGCCCAGAACTGGACACAATATTCCAGCTGAGGCCTAACCAGCGCAGAGTAGAGCGGTAGAATGATTTCTCGTGTCTTGTTCACAACACACCTGCTAATGCATCCCAGAATCATGTTTGCTTTTTTTGCAACAGCATCACACTGTTGACTCATATTTAACTTGTGATCTACTAGAACCCCTAGATCCCTTTCTGCTGTATTCCTTCCTAGACAGTCTTTTCCCATTCTGTATGTGTGAAACAGATTATTCCTTCCTAAGTGCAGCACCTTACATTTATCTTTATTAAACTTCATCCTGTTTACTTCAGACCATTTCTCCAATTTACCTAGATCATTCTGAATTGTGACCCTATCCTCCAAGGTAGTTGCAACCCCTCCCAGCTTGGTATCATCTGTAAACTTAATAAGCGTACTTTCTATGCCAATATCCAAATCATTAATGAAGATATTGAACAGAACTGGTCCCAAAACAGACCCCTGCGGAACCCCACTTGTTATGCTTTTCCAGCAGGATTGAGCACCATTAACAACTACTCTCTGGGTACGATTAGCCAGCCAGTTATGCACCCACCTTATTGCAGCCCCATTTAAGTTGGACTTGCCTAGTTTGTCGATAAGAATATTATATGAGACCGTATCAAATGCTTTACTAAAGTCTAGGTATACCACATCCACTGCTTCTCCCTTATCTACGAGTCTCGTTATCGTGTCAAAAAAAGCTATCAGGTTGGTTTGACATGATTTGTTTTTTACAAAACCATGCTGGCTGTTCCCTAACACTTTACTACCTTCCAAGTGCTTGCAGATGACTTCCTTAACTACCTGCTCCATTACCTTTCCTGGCACAGAAGTTAAGATGACTGGCCTGTAATTTCCTGGGTTGTTCTTATTCCCCTTTTTGTAGATGGGCACTATATTTGCCCTCTTCCAGTCTTCTGGAATCTCTCCTGTCTCCCATGACTTTCCAAAAATGAGAGCTAACGGCTCAGCTACCTCTTCTATCAGCTCCTTGAGGATTCTAGGATGCATTTCATCAGGCCCTGGTGACTTGCAGACATCTAATTTTTCCAAATGGTTTTTAACTTGTTATTTTTTTATTTCAAAAACTAACTCTACCCCTTTTCCACCAGCATTCACTATGTCAGGCATTCCTTCAGACTTCTCTGTGAAGACCGAAACAAAGAAGTCATTAAGCATCTCTGCCATTTCCAAGTTCCCCGTTACTGTTTCTCCCTCCTCACTGAGCAATGGCCCTACCCTGTCCTTGGTCTTCCTCTTGTTTCTAATATATTTGTAAAAGGCCTTCTTGTTACCCTTTATGCCTGTAGCTAGTTGGAGCTCATTTTGTGCCTTAGCCTTTCTAATTTTACTCCTGCATTCCTGTGTTATTTGCCTATGTTCATTCTTTGTAATTTGTCCTAGTTTCCATTTTTTATAGGATTCCTTTTTTCATTTGAGATCATGCAGGATCTCCTTGTTAAGCCAAGGCGGTCTTTGCCCATATTTACTATCTTTCCTACATAGGGGAATAGCTTGTTTTTGGGCCCTTAATAATGTCTCTTTGAAAAACTGCCAACTCTCCTCAGTTATTTTTCCCCTCAGTTTTTCCTCCCATGGGATCTTACCTACCAGCTCTCTGAGTTTACCAAAATCTGCCTTCCTGAAGTCCATCGTCTCTATTTTGCTATTTTCCCTCCTACCAGTCCTTAGAATTGTGAATTCTATGATTTCATGATCACTTTCACCCAAGCAGCCTCCCACATTCAAATTCTCGACCAAGTCCTCCTTATTTGTTAAAATCAAATCCAGAACAGTTTCTCCCTTGGTGGCTTTTTCAACTTTTTGGAATAAAAAATTGTCTCCAATGCAGTCTAAGAACGCATTGGATAGTCTGTGCCCCTCTGTATTAGTGTCCCAGCATATATCTGGATAGTTAAAGTCCCCCAACACCACCAAATCCTGGGCTCTGGATGATTTTGTTAGTTGTTTCAAAAAAGCATCATCCACCTCTTCCACCTGGTTAGGTGGCCTGTAGTAGACTCCTAACAGGACATCACCCTTGTTTTTTACCCCTCTTAAAGTAACCCACAGACTCTCAACACATCCATCTCCTATGTCCATCTCCACCTCAGTCCAAGTGTGTACATTTTTTATATATAAGGCAACACCTCCCCACTTTTTTCCCTGCCTATCTTTCCTAACCAGGCTGTAGCCTTCAATACCAATCTACCAATGTAGATTGTAATCATTTTAGAACCAAGGTACTGTACTCTCCTATAACCCCTGTACACTTCTAAAGGATTTAGGGCCAAATCCTAGTCTTTTTCCAATTTAAATTCAGTTCTAACTCTGGCAAAACTCACATTAAAGTCAATGGGAATTTTGCTACAGTAAAGGCTTCACAATCTAGCCTATAGAATTTACAGTGACAATTTATACGAGCGAGGTATATTCACATTGAGTAGCACCTTACTTCGTGAGCAGCTGTTGATTTCAGGAGGAATGCTTGCAATGTAACATACTGCTTAGCAGAAATTGGGATGTCTGAATCTGGTCAGAAAACAATAGCTTGCTGAAATAAAAGTATGATGATGAAATGTTGCAGTGCAACATAAAGCTATTTTAAAAATGAGCAACTGCTGAGACACAATTAGTCCTTAATTCAGTTTCTCAAAATCGAGCTGTTTTCCTGCTAACCATAGATTTGTGCGCCACTTCAAAGAAGTTATCTGTCAAGCTGTACATCATCAGTTATAAGCTGTCAAACAACAAAATCACAGGGAAAAGTGCACAGCAATTTTTAGATTCCTGGAGGAACTGCACTCAATAGTCTTTGGAGATCTGTGACATTTTAATGGAATCATTTGACATTGCTAAGAGAAACTGGCTTGTTTTAACTGTCTTACCAATTAGGAAGACAAATTATCATGCAGTGCATGCATATTTATAGGAATGTGTATTTAGTGAATGAATATCTATCTTCATCCCCTGCTTTAAACTCTTAAAATTTTTGTACCCTGGGACAGAGTTGTTGGGGTACTCCCTGAACTGCGGGACCACAGAGCCCTCTGTTCCACCATCTTAGGCTGTCTCTCATGCTGTGATGCTGTTAGCAAGCTACAAACCTCTTCCAGGCAGGAGTTACCTCTCCCAGCCACATTCATGACCCAACAATATAGAGACTTCAGCCAGCCCCCCACCCTCCCCAGCTCTGCAGCCTGACACCCCAGCACTGGTCAGGAGCCTGGCCAGGGTAAGTTCATTACCAACTCCACTGCTCCACAACACAGAGAAGACACACACTAGCCCTTCTAAACTGAGCTGCACTTTCCCAAGCTCTTCAACTAAGACACATTTGTTTCAGGTGAAACAGAAAGCAGATTTAGTAACGGCAGAAAGACAGATTTTAAGGAATTATAAGTAATAGTGTAGAGCTCAAAACTGATTACCTAAGAAATAAAAGTAAATACGCCATCTAATAGAAACTAAAAAAAATTTGACTCAAGCAGTGTCTCACACCGACAGATGTTCTAACCCGGTCACTTTGGCTTGGTCTACACTAGGGAGTTAAGTTGATTGCAGATTCGCAATTCTAGCTACAGCACTAGCATAACTAGAATTGACTTTTCTACCGAAGACTTACCTGGCCATTTACACAGATGGCGATATTGAGGAGTGCAGGGGTCCAGTGCTGACCCCAGATAGTTTGATTTTGTACATCTCTACCAGATACGCAAAATCGAACTCTGGAAGATCAACCCTGACTGGGTCGATCTTTCTGGTAGCACAGACTGCCCAGGACCACTGCTCCAACTTCAAAGCCTTTGCCCTCCAGAAGGTTCCAGGTGTTGAGTTGTGGGGGAGGGAGGGTGAGACCAAACTGTGATGTCACCTCCCTTCTCTTATAGTTTCTTCCAGCTTACTGGGATGATTTGTGCATGTGACATGGGGGTTTACCCAGGGGTGAAAGTAAAGTTAATTTTGTACGTGGCTGACACACCAGCCATGTGGGGGGCATGCAACCCCCATGTGACTCAACCCCACCTCCAGCCTGGGGCCCTCATGATCTTCCCCATCCCTCCCCTAGCCACTCCATGTTGCCTGTTAAAAAGGGGCTAAGGGGGCCTCCGCCAGTCGGGAAAGAAGAAGCTCCAGCCTGTCCCTCCGCCCCTCCATGGAGCTGTTTCTCCCCTGGCTCTGCACAGTGGCCTCCCTGCAGGAGGACAGGGAGGGGCAGCTCCTCTGGAGACAGTACTGCTCCCAGCTTCACCCCCGACCCCAGCCCTGCTCTCCTGTGGGGCTCCTGCTGTACAGAGAGAGCTAGAGGAGAGGCAGCTCCGTGGAGGGACAGGGGTGGTGTGGTGTCTTTCAGACACACTGTGACAGTTATACAGCTAATATGGTGCATGGAGCTGCACTGGCTTACTTTCACCTCTGATTTGCCCCCACTGGTCAAACAATGTTCATTGTCTATATGGTCTCTCTGACAAGTCTTCTGGGACTGCGGTTGGGAAAGTTCCCTTCTCTTTCCTTAGACATCAGCATTTCTGGTGAATCCATTGTTGCATCTGAAAGGCCAGTTGTGGGTGTTCTTACATCACATTTCAGTGACACACACACACAGCAAAACTTTCCAGTTGCCCATGTGACGATAGCACATGCTGTCCAACAGACCATGATTTTCAAAATGACGTGTCGCAAGGCACGCTTTGTACAAAACATATCGTAATTATAAGATGGTGGTTACTACAGGGGCTCCAGGGTGGTGGTCCGAGGTGCAGAGTGCTATATATCCACTTTAGGCATGTTGTGCTAATAACTTTTCAAAACTGAATGTTAATACCACATCTAATTAACTAACACTTGCTGTACTGTAGACATACATATAAAATAGGGCTGTCAATTTATTTAAAAAATTAATTGTGATTAATCATGCTGTGAAATAACAAGAAGACTATTATCTACCCCTGAATCACAGTGCAAAGTGCATGGGGTTTGGGAAGGGGATGTGGGGGTGGTCTGTTTGCATGGGGATGCAGGATTCACCCCCTGGGGCTGTCTCAAGAGAAGGGAGTGTCTCCTGGTGGTGCAGAGCAGAGTCCCAGCAACAACTCACAGCAGCAGCACTCAACCAAAGCACAGAGCACAGCGCAACCCCTGCTCCCAGCAGCTGCCATGGGAAGGGAAAGAGCCCAGCCCTGCCCGAGGGAGCCGCCGCCAAAGCCCTCACTCTGGCCTGCTCACTTCTCAGTGTAGAGCTCCTCCAGGTGGTGCCACACAGTGGACTGGCCCTGAGCTCTAGCTCTGCTCCACTACGTCCTTCCTGATGGTGGCAGGCAAGGGAGGGGATGGGTGAACAAGATGTGGGGATCCCAAGGAGCAGGAGGTCAGGCCACCCCATTGTGTGCATACATACATACACCAGCACCTTCCTGAGCCCAGAGGGCATGCCTCCCCCTCCTGGCAGATGCTCAGCTGGTCCTGGCCTCTGCAGATGGTCTCTAGAGTAGCTCACGCTGGTTTCCCGCCATCTGTGATTAACGCATGTTAATATTTTTAACCCTAATTCTGCCCTGCATTAATCTCAGGTGTTAATGTGCGTTAATTGACAGCCCTGATATAAAAATGTGGCAAACTGAGACGAATTTGTCTTCTTAAATTTGCAGGATTCTAAACTGACTTCCAGGTCACAAGTCTAGATGAGGCTCGGGATGATTCTACCTCACCATAAAAAGATAGTAAGAGCTTGTTCCTGTCCTGGTCTTTCAGTGGTGTAGGGCCAGACCCTACAACAACAAGTCTTTTTCTTCATGGAATACTCGTGCTGAAAGCAGCATACTTTAAAAGCTGTAGTTTGCGCATTTTACATTTCTGCAAACTAAATAGTTTCTGATAAGGGGAGCAGAGAGCCTTGTTCACTGAACTAATATTTCTAAGTAGGGCTGAGTTGGATTTCTAAGTCTGACAGTAAATTGTTTGCTAAAAATAGAGACTGTTGTGCATAAACTGAAGTATCTGGTATGTTTTGATATTCACATCATAGAGCCAGAGAAGAGCTAAAGAAAACAGAACAGAACAGCAATTCCTAGATACAAGGCTTCCAATGGGAAAATACTCAGATGGGACAATGGACTTCAAGGTTTTCTAACCACCTCTCTCTTCTCATCCATTTCTGCTCTTGTTCTTCTCCTTATTTTTCCTTTTGCCTCTAGCCTTAAACAAGCTAAACAGCAGCACTTAAATCTACATTTCATTGATGTCCTGTGCTCAGTAAACTCTGTATCCCACACTCACCATTGTCGGTTCCCTTTGTTCTCTCAGTACTGTTATCAACCACGATTATGACAGTAGTGCCTGAGGACCACCGAGATCAGGGCCCCACTGGTGAAGGCACTGGACACAGCAGGCTGTCCCTTACCTGGAGATCTCACAGTCCAAATAGACAAGACAGACAGGCCTGCCAACGTGAGAGGAGGGGAGGCAAAGAGGGCAGTTGCACAGGGGCTTGGCAGGCCCAGAGCTCCATCCACCAGTGCTGCTACTTTGGCGGTGCCTGGAGCTAGGGCCTCTTTGAAGTGCCTCGGCAGCACTGCTCTGCTGCTCTGCGTGGCTGTGAGGGGGAAAAGGCCCTGGCATTGATAAGGGCTGACTGCCCTAGGCCCCGCCCCGTCCACCCTTGGCCCTGCCCCTTCTGGAGGTACAGAACCAGCCCCCCTCCCACCTTGCTCTGGGGCCCATGGTGGCTCTCAGCCCCACTGAAGACAGACAAAGGCTGGGAGAAGGGCTGGAACACACCAACTAAATAAACAAAATGCAATGGCAACACACTTCATACTAGTACCACAATGATTTCTGTAGGAGGGTGGAGGGGATTAGTTAAGAGCAGATAAGCTAAACGCACATAGAAAGGAAGGTGGGTAGAGGGCAACAGAGAAGAAGGTGAAGAGGGACACTTTGGCCAAGAGACCATGATGGAGAGAGTTGGAGAAAACAACTACTCAGCACGGGGCAGAGACAATCCAGTCAAAACTGTAGGACGCTCTCTGAATGTCCAGAGGCCTTGGCTTTGGCTGCTTCTGCTCCTCCCCATCAGCCTTTCCCCATGGCTGTCCCCTATCACTGCTCAGGGGGAGCAGGGGAGATACTACCTGAGTCCCAGTGTCCCAAAAGTGTGTGTGTGGTCCTGGCAGTGCTGGGGGAGGAGTGGCCCCATTGAACATCCTCCTCTAAGTGCAGCAGCCCCTGCTTTGGCTACTTCTGCACCTAAGAGCTGGAAATCGGGCTGACCCAAGCAAACTGTAACCACTGGGGGTTCTTTTACTGCCCCCCTTATGGATGTCATCAGAAGTGTCCAGCATCCTCACCTCTGCTCTGGGTGTAACTTATCTGTCGATCAGTGAGCACAAACCAAAGCAGACCAAGACGTAGCTGAGGCTTCTCCAGAACAGACCACCAGCCAGCAGGCTACATAAACTAGCACTGGAATGTATGTCAATGCCTGACTGGGACTTTTGTGAGAAAAGAGTTACTGGCAGGGAGGGGAAGCCACAAACGCACAGAGAGAATTCTGGTTTTGTCAGTAAGCAGCACAAGATCACTCACTGGTTGGCCCCAGGATTTAACCCCTTCTAACTCTCCGACCACCCGGCAGCTGTGCAAAGTCATTATACTTTCAGCTCCATCTCACTAACGCGTGCAGTCTCTCCACTCTGCTAATCCTCTAACTGACAAACTAGTTGTATGTATGCATGAACAGAGGTTTCCAAAGGCGATTTGCACCAATAAATGACGCATCAGCTAGTGTAACAAATGGCAAAAGTTAAGGAGGAAGAAAGTCAGGAAGCCCGTTAAAAGCAACGCTTTCCTTGAATGATGGTCAGACCTCCAATATGTCTTGTCCTTCAAATAATTTATCACTTATTTTTAGAATTTTCCACACCAGCTGATATTTTTGCCCTGGACAGTGAGAATACTTACACTCACTGCCCCATTGTCAGTGTAATTACACATGTCCTTAAACTTACTCATGCAAGTAGTTCAGCTTGAAGTGTACTACTCACACAAGTACTTAAAGTGCAAATGCGTTTATAGGAGCTGGGCTAGTGTTTGGAAAAAATCCAAAATATTTTATGTTAATTCAATTAATCTTGCTATAACCACCCTTGTTGTTCCCTTCAGCATTCTGGAAATACTATCTGTGTCTCCTCTTGGTCTTTTTTTTTTTTTTTTCAGAGACCCAGTTTTGTGCCCCTAAAACAAAGATCCCCAAACTGTATGCCCCTCTATTCAAGTGTGGAGGAATGTTCGGGGGCGGGGTTGGCTGGGGCCTGGTTCAGTGCTCCCAATGGGGCAGAGAAGAAATGCCATGGTGCCACCTCTCCTGGCCATGGTCCTGGTTGCTGGTTCTGGCTGCTGTTCTTGTGCTTGGGACCCCTCTCACAGAGTCCTGACTGCTTCCTGGTGCCCTGCTCCCAGCCCTGCCTCTACGGCCAGCTGTGCCCCCAGCCTTAGCCCTCGTAACCCTGTCAAAGTCTGCCCATCCCAGATCTGCAGCCCCTCTCCCAGTCCTGGTTCCTGCAGAGTGTGGGGTAGGGGAGAGTATCAGACAAGGCAAAAGGGGGTGGGATGTAAAAAGTTTAGGAACCCCTTCCCTAAAATCATCCCCATCCCTGCCAGGCTTTCTGAAAACCCAGCTTGCGTTGCCGGGAAGCCATTGAGCTGTTTTATTGATATGCCTTCAGACTGCTTGTAACACTCCTGCACCTCACGGCCCTCACTAGACCAGCTCGTTCTGTTTAATCACAAACATAATCTGATGGTTTATCACAAGGAAGCAGCAAGTTGGCAACTTTACCATAAAAGGAGAAAACAGACTGCAGCCATGATCAGACATTGGCTTCTTTACGTTTATTCCTGGCTACCCTGCTGAAAAGGGAAGCGTCTGATGTGGTCCCATGAAAGTCACTGCAGGATGGTGGGTCTTCACAGCAGCCCTTCTCTCTGTTTCCATGTCTATCTTATTAATCAACATGTTGAAGGTGCAGGTTCCCTCCCTTCCTCTCCAACTTATTAACTAGTTTATTTTCTTTCATTATTTTTCACCCATTCTTCCAAAGCCGGACAGCTTTTAAACCATCTTAAACATGGCTATGTCTACACAGCATTCCCCTTCTGGAAGAGAAATGCAAATAAGCGAGATCGAAAATGCAAATGAACCATAGATTTACATCTCCATGCTTCATTTCCATATTCTCATGTAATCATGCTTCCAGAAGAGACTTTTCCGGAAGCAAAAACAGCCATATAGATGGGGTTTCATCAGGAAAAAAACCCCATTTTCGAAAGAACCCTTCTTCTGCATTCATTTTAGGAAGAAGGGTTCTTTTGAAAACGTGTTTTTTCTCCAAGGGAACCCTGTCTACACAGCTGTTTTTCCCTTCTCAAAAAGTCTCTTCTGGAAGTGTTATCGCACAAGCATATGCAAATGAGGTATGAGATATGTAAATCTGTGGTTCATTTGCATTTTCAGTCTCACACATTTGCATTCCCCTTCTATTGTATGGATGTGGCTCTTATGTTTTTGCTTTTTATGGAAAAGCTATAAGATTCCTAAACAGGCCGATGGCTGTAATAGACCTTCATCTCTGACTCCTATGGACAGAGCCTCCACATCCATATGACAGCTTTATCCCAACTGTTCCTGCTGCCCAAGCTGGCTTTGCACACCGGCACTGACTGGTAGTCCTCAGCCAGTGATGTTGTCATTGTTCTGTTGTCTTCCACACAGCCATGGCAACTTACACCAGCTAACAATCTACCCCCTTATGAATTGTTCTTCAGACTAAAATAAATGAGTTGATTTGCCCAGGACCATGCAGTCCTGAGGAGGAAATATTAAAGCACAATTCTTTAAACTTTATAAAACATACCAATTATCTTGGTTTTCAAAGGAGGATATTTGTCTGTAGTCTATGCATGATACTAAAACCTCACAAGGAGACCATGCAAGCAGTCAGTGCTACAACGCATGCTTTGCAAACATGGATTTCTGTTTACACTCCAGCTGTAAACATTTATTCAAACCCTATATTTGCCTGTGCACATGCACATATATATACATATTCTGCAGCTCACCCACAGCTCCCACTAACATGCACTTTCACCATTGCAACCAGCAGGGAACTCTGACAGAATACATGAAGATATTGTGAGGCTGGATTTGGGTAGACGTGCAAAACCTCGGCAGTCCGTTGTGTCCGAAGATGACATCTTGAGCTTGCACAGGCTCATCAGTTGTGGACTCACACATGGCTGAGGAGTCCAAGCCTTGAACAACATGGACATTCACAGCAAGGCAAGGGAATTGCCTGGCTCTGTCAGTGTGGCTGCTGCTGTTGCTTTCCTCCTCTCATGAGCTTC
Source organism: Carettochelys insculpta (assembly GCF_033958435.1). Taxonomy (NCBI): domain Eukaryota; kingdom Metazoa; phylum Chordata; order Testudines; family Carettochelyidae; genus Carettochelys; species Carettochelys insculpta. The sequence goes on from NC_134152.1 coordinate 19,002,627, forward strand.
AATAAGGCGTATGCATCACAGCTCTTTGAAGTTATCATACATGTGTCATACAAGAGCACACCAGCCTGTTCGGTCTTCTGCAAGCTGCTCTGTCTGCTTTGGCTTTAATCCAGCATGAGCAATGTTGGCCTTCACGTTTCACGCAGTCTTTATACCTCTTGTGAGGCCTACCTTGATTTCTTTTGCCCTGGGACAGTTCATCATAGAGGAGTTGCATAGGGATGCTTGACTCCTCCATTCATATGACATGCCCTGTCCAGCAAAGCTGGGCTTTCAGAATTATGGCTTCAGTGCTTGTGGTTTCTACTCTGTGAAGGACTTCCAGGTTTGAGACTCTGTCCTGCCATCAAATGTGCAGTACTGACCTCAGTTTTCGTGTGTGGAAGCGCTCCAGCAGTTTCACATGTTTTCTGTACAAGGTCCAGGTTTCACATCCATACGGGAGACTGGTCAGGGCTACAGCTTTGTACACTTGCAATTTAGTGGACTGTCGGATATTGTGCTGATTCAACACTCGCGCTCTCAGACATCCCACTGCCGAGATACTTGAACTCATCTACTGTTTTTAACTCTGTTCCTTCAATGGAGATTGAAGGCAGGAGAGCAGCAGATCCTGGAGCAGGCTGAAACAGTACCTTGGTCTTTCCTAGGGTGATGGTCAAACCAAAGAAGTGAGTGTCTTCAGCAAACTTGTCGACGATAAACTGGAGATCAGATTCCTTGTGTGCCATAAGTGCACATTCGTCAGCAAAAGGAGCTTTAAGGATGAGCCTCTCAAGGGTCTTGGTTTTAGCATTTGAAAACGAAGATTGAAAAGTGACCCATCAAGCCTGTACTTTATGTAGACTCCATGGTCCAGGTCCCTCACTGTGTGGCTGAGGATACACATGAAAAAGAGGTTGAATAGCTCTGGAGCCAACATGCACCCTTCCTTCATGCCATTGGATATCTCATGGATCTGAGGACTCACCATTAGAAAGAACAAAGCCAGTCATGTCATCATGGAACACGCGTATGAGGTTAATGAATCTTCTCAGGCAGCCGAATTTTGACAGGATAATCCACAGGGCTTCTCTGTTGATGGTGTCAGACACCTTGGGCAGGTCTATAAAGATGGCACATAGATCCAAGTTCTGCTCTATGAACTTTTCCTGGACCTGATGAACAGCAAAGATCATGTCAATGGTGCTGCAGCCTGGGCAGAAACCACACTGTGCCTCTGGTAGGTTCTCCCCTGAGAAGCTGGTGATCACATGGTTGAAAATGACTCGAGCCAAGATCTTCCCAGCAGTAGAGAGAAGGGAGATGCCCTGGTAATTTCCACAGTCAGCTTTGTTGCCCTTGTTCTTGAAGATATCCGAAAGGAGGAGAAGCTTGTTGCTCTATCGCTGGTAGTCAGAGTGGGAGCATAAGCACTGATGACTGTAACGTGGCGAGAGGGGTTGAGGGGGAAGCAGAGCTCAACCAAATGTTCAGTGATGTAAATTGATAGGTGAGGAAGCTGGCACAGAAGTGATGTCTTGATGGGAAGTCCCACTCCGTGGATTCTCTCTTCATTTTCTGGCCTGCCTTTCCAGAATAAGGTGTAACCTCCTTTTGGTTGGCAGATGGATCCTTCCTCTGCAAGTCTGGTCTCGGCCAGGGCAGCTATGTCAATGTTATAGTGTGCCAGTTCTCATGCTATGAGGGCTGTTCTTTTCTCAGGTCTCATAGTGTTCTCCCTGTCCAAGAGGGTGTGAACATTCCATGCTCCAAATATCATCTTTCTTTTCACTGTTTTTCGACCACTGAGAGAGTAAAACTTCCAGCTGCGGCAGGCTGGCCAGTTTGGTTGGGACAAGCAATTTTTGGGACACCTTTTCTAGTCTTCTCCCTCATTTGAGTGTGAGCAGTGCTGCACCTAAAAAAAGCCTGTTCAGTCTCCTGGGACGTTGCCGAACTCCTCTGTTGTCTGGGGATCAGAGTCGAGCGACCAAAGTCCACAAGCTGTCTACGTGCAGGTTTGGAACTACGACTCCCAGAGGTCACCTCCACCTGTTGCTTCGCCCCTCCCCCATTGCTGCAGGACTTTGAAGTAAACAGAAGATGTAGACTAATAAAGTAGACTGACTTGAGACATGAGAATGTGCAAATAACCTATGTGGGAGAATGTTTAAAGTGGAAAAGCCGTTGCACGGGGCAGTGCCACTCTCTCAGCCTCAGAAGCCTGGTTCCAGTGGTACGAAAAGTCATCATGGCTGGAGACTTCCTAGGCTGCAGTGGAGGGCCATACTGTCTTCGGTGCCTTGTCAAGCCCTTCGGTCTCCAAAGAGCGTTGCAGAGCCGCCTTTCTGGTCTTTGGATCTTGCAGTTGATCTCATCCATCCAGTCCACCAGAGTCAACTTCCCATGCTGGGATAGGCAAGTCGCTATCTCACTGAAGGTTTCAGACCTTTCAGCTACCCTCACCTGGTTAAGCCCACCTGTCGAAGTGGTTTATCATGGTGTGGCCGCTGCGCATGCTACAGCTTCCGATGTGCTAAGCCCAAATAGACAAAAGCACCAATTTTAAAGCATCAAAAGCAGCTGAAGCTCTCTCTGAAAGGGAGAGAATCTGGACTGGCATCTATCTATCTTGCTAGCTAGCTATCCAAAGAGAGAGACATTTTAGAGTCTATCAGTGAGTCTGCCCATCCATGAGTCAATTTGTTCAAGAAATCCTCCTGAACTGTAAGAGCTAGAACCACCAAATTTGATAGGCAGCTTCCTCTTATCCTAACCTAAAGAAAGGCTAGGGTTTAATTCTGCCAGTAAAATAGGATGTGCCTGGAATTCAGTGGATGGTCCCTATAAGTCCCCAGAGACATCCCAGTGCTCTGCCCTGAGCCTTCTCTCCTGCACCCCACACCCGAGCCCTCCAAACCCTGCCTTGATTACTCCTTCTTCCACCCCAGGCCTTAGCCCCCACCACACCCAACCCCTGGCCTGAGCTGCCCATCCCCCTGCCCTCACTGCAGCACCCTCCACTCCTGCCCTGAGTCCCCAACCTCACAGCCCCCTGCCTTCACTCATGCAACCCCATCTGCTGCTCTGAGCCCCACAACTCCTGCCCTGACTGCTGCACCCCATGCCCAGAGTCCTCCACACCCAAACTGCTGCCCTGACTTCTGCACCCCCACCCTCTGCCCTGGCCCCCTCCACACACCAAACCAGCTGCCCTGAGCCCTCCCACGCCCACCACCCATGCCCTGAGACTCCCCTGTGCACACACACACACCCTTGCCTCGTGGCCTGCACTCCCACACCCTCCAGACATCCCAGCCCCATACCCTGACTCCTGCATGTCCCACTCCCTGCCCTGAGCCCCCCAACTATCCCAGTCCCTCTCCTTCACTCCTGCACCCACCGCTGTCTTCCCTTAGCCCATCCTCGCACCCCCAATCCCTCACTCCACCCTTCCACACACCCACAGCCCCCTGTGCTGAGACGGTTCTTATTGACCTGAGCAACACTGGGTACATTTCCTAGCACGTAAATAAGTAAGTAGCGTGTAGCTGTCCTGGGCTAGTGACAAGATCCTGTGGGTGTGCTCCTCCCGTTGAAGAGTCTGCTGCTGTGTATGGTTACAGCACTACAGACAATGACAATACAGCCAGTAAGACTCCTGAGCTCTTCCTCTTTGTCTCCCACCCACCGCTCCCTTCCTCACTGCTGCCAAGAAGGGTCACTTTCAAGGAAGTGAGTTAACCCCCGAGCCACAACAGCAGAGATCCCCTCAGAACTGGGGCCAGCAATAGGATCAAAGGTGCTGGGCCAGCAAAGCAAAGCAGAGCAAAGCAAAGCAGGAATTCTACCAACCAGCTCATAAAAATGCCACCCCTCAAGCCCCACAAGAAACACTGAAACAAACCGAGGCCCTCCATGGGAGAAGCTGTGGCACCTCCAAGGGCAAGTGAATTGCTGGGAGCCTGAACACAGTGCAGATGTAGCCGGGAAAAGCAAAACCACTAGGGAAGGGGGGGATCCCAGCCAAAGACACACACACGTGCACGCATGCACACACACATGCACAAATGCACACACATGCATGCGCATGACAGCAGGGGACAAGAGGAGAAAATGTCCTTCTAGGGTGGCTGGGATCTCCTGGCTCCTTTGAACTGCTGCATGGAGCAGTCGACAGGGGTTGGAGTGGTGTTGTGCCTCTCGACTACTCCTCCAGCTTGGGGGGAGGGGCCTGAGGGTTGACTGCCCCCCAGCCCTGCCCCTTTCACCTCTGCTCTGCCCCTTCCAGGGGCTTAGAGCAGGGCCTTCTCTCACCTTGCCCCAAGGCTCAGTGTGGCTGTCAGCCTCCCTGCCTCCCTCTCACAAAACCTGACAAGACACTCCTCTCTCAGCCCCAGAAATAGGACAGGGCCTTCCTTAAACCCCTCTTGGATGTATGTCAGGCAGGTAGCCTTTAACCATCTCCTTACTCTTTACCCCTGTAACAAGCTTTCTGTGGAGCAGGTGCAACACTCCAGTCAGCTGCAGCTAATTTGTAGCTGGGCTGAAGAAGCAGCCAAGCTGACCAAGTCTGATGGTGAAGTCATGAGAGAGGCCCTGATGCCTGGCCTTCATCCTTCTCACACCCTCTCCTCTTTCACCTCCATACAAAATTTGACTGCTAGCTCTAGCCCCAGACACCACAGCATCCCTAACACCAAGGAGGAGCACTGACATCGGTTTATACTGAGGGGGTTACTTTGCCCAGCTTTGCTATTCTGGAAAGAGATTTCCCTGATCGCATTAAACTAAATTCCAGCTTTTGCCTCTTGTATGGTTATACAGTAACTTTGGGTGTAAGATGATTTTATTTGCATGTGTTTATAAGAGTAACTGCTGCTATAATTAGGCGAGGGAAGCACATTGTCAGTTGATATCTTCTCTGTGCACTACAGTGATATGTCAAAACCCTCTGCTCTTCGGTCAGACTGTGACCTTATCTCCATACCCACTCAGCCAAAGTGGTTTCCAGATAAGAAAAGCAAACTGTGTTCTCACCACATCAGCCACAGAGCTAACAAAGGCTGTTACAGTGTGGCAGCTACTGAATTCACCAGGATTTAAATGGGATTATATATATTCCTACACACACAGGCCAATGCGCCAAAGAAGTTGGGCACCTAAATCCAAATCTAGAACCTAAGCGGCTTAAACTTCAGAAGTACTCAGCACTTATGATTGCCACTGAAGTCAGCAGAAGCTGTGAGTGCTCAGGGGGCTGGGGGGAAATAATAATAATAAAAAGTCCAGCTAATTACTTTGATCCTAAATATAAATTCTGGAGCCTCACTTTAGGCTCCTAGTATATTAAATTGTTGGGTTATAGTCAACAGATGTATTTCCACGTTACTATTCAACTACATTAAAACATCTGGCTATATTTGAAGTCAGCTAAAGTTTATTATTTATCCACCATCAGTTAATATAGGCTGCAGGCAAGGTCCTACATACTAATTACACAACAAAGCCAGTCTTATACAAGAGGAGCACTGCTTTTCCTGGAAAAGCAGGGAATTAGCTTCCTTCCTTTGTGTCCTGGGGAAGTCTCATGAATAAACAATAGCCACCATTTATGACATTCCAGATTATTGATTAAGGACTGGTAACTTTAATTGCTGATTCCTTATAACTAGCAACTAAGATCATCCAGTATAAGACAGAGAGGACGCACAGACACAGCATCAGAACATACTTCTGGTCGTATTTCATAGAGTTTTGAATAAACTGACTAAATAGGAACATGACACACAGATAATACACAGTGCAAAACGCTTTGCTGAATCCTGCTCAGTTTCTCGGAGGGCTTGTCTACACTTACCTAGAGAGCAACTCTCCAGAGGTTGATCTCCTGGGGGTCAATTTAGCAGGTCTAGTAGGGACACACTAAATTGACCACTAATCACTCTTCTGACCACCCTGGTACTCCATGGGTTGTCAGGAAGTAGAAAAGTCAATGGGAGAATTTCTCCTGTTGACCTGTTGCTGTGGGGATGCAGCAGGAATTCACCTTGAGGTAGATCGACTACAGCTATGAAATTCACATTGCTGGAGTTGTGTATCTCATGTCGGCTTTCTCCCTAAGTGTAGACCTGCCCTGAATAGTAATCATATTTTTGTGTAAATAAACTTAAACTGATTAAACATACAATAAATCACAAAGAAATCAACCCTTCACAGTAGCTCAGCTATCAAGCTACAGGACCAGTTTTTCCAAGTCCAGCAATCTCAGGGCCCAATCTGCTCAGGTAAAATTTAAGTCAATGAGGACTGCAGGATGGGGTCCTTCAACAGCATTTTTCAATATCTTTCTACAGCTACTTCTGCCTATCTCAAACAATCATGGAGCAGACAGTGCAGTTCATCTGAACTCAGGGTTCCTGGACCATATTTGTAGCTGGTTCTGAGACAAGCTACAAGCTTTTCTAGAAGGCTTTAGAGGTTTATTTCTGAGATCAACAATATGAAATTCAGTAGTGATGAATATAAAGAACTACCCTTATGATGGAAAAATCAAATGCACAAAACCAAACTGGAGTGGTAGGTGGTAATGCTGCTGAAAAGGATCGAGGTATTACATAGCTGGTCACAATCTGCAAATGAGTCAATAACGTGATGAAGTAGCAAAAACTAGTCTCATATCACTCTGGGCTGTATTAACAGGAGTGTTCTGTTGCAGATGTGGGAGTTAATTGTTTCACTCTACTCTGCACTGAGGAGGCTTCTGCTGACATACAGCGTTCAGCTTTTGAGCACCACACTTTAAGAAAGATGTGGACACACTGGAGAGAGAGAGTCTAGAAGAGAGCTACCAAACAAAACAAGAACTATTAGAAAATATGAACTCTGAGGAGAGTTTACAAAAACAGGACTAGAAACTTAACTGAGAAGAAGATTGAGGGGAGGATTTGATAACAGCCTTCAGATATGTTAAGGCAGTGGTCAAACTTTGGAGGGTAGCCCCCTGCCTTTACCCTGTCATTGCCCTCCAGGAACTGGGATCAGGTCCAGGGTGTTTAGGAGGGGAGTGTGGCCAAGCCAAGTTGGCCATGGCTGGGGTGACAGCTGGGTATGAGTGTGGGGCCAGGAGAGGGGCCCAGGCTGGGAATGGGGAAAAAAACAGAGCTGCAGCTGGGCTGTGGTAGGAGCTGGCAGCCAGGCCTGCAGTCAAGTGTGGCTCTCCTCCTGGTCCTGCTCACAGCCTCAGTCCTGGGCCAGGAGTGGAACTGCGGACAGTGGCTGAGGCTGCAGGGAGGGTGGGGCTGGGAGTGAAATTGCACTGAGGCTGAAGATGGGGCCAGGTGCTAGGATGGGAGTTGGGGATGGGGTCAGCTGCGGTATGTGGCCCATTGCAGAGCTACTGGTGGGGAGGGACTCTCTGCCCACCCCACAAGGGGGACCGTCCTGATCCTTTCAAAGAGGACCATCCCAAGCCCTGCCACACAACCCCAGACATTCCACCACACAGCCTTAAGGCATTGCACCCTCAGTTTGGGGATCATCTGTTCTAACTATAGAGAGAGTTCAGTACAGGAACAGGCTTCCACGAGAGGTTATGGAATCCCCATTGCTGGAGCTTTTTAAGAACAAGTTAGACAAACACCACTGTCACAGATAGTCTATGTTTACTTGATGCACAGATGTGTGCGGAGTGGGGAGGAAGGGATAACCTCTGCAGGCCTCATCCAGGCTTTTATTTCTCTGAGTCTATGGTTTGTCACCTCAAAAGTTTCTTCCACAGTAATTTTGGGGCCTGATCCTACTCCCAATGCAGTTCATTCTTTGTACACTTACAAGTCTGGTCACATCCTTGATGTCAAAGATAGGACCCCAGCTCCAAAATGTGAGAAAGCAACCAAATAATGGTAACCGAGAAGTCACTTGGTTTTAATCTGCTTCACTGCATCATGCATAAAGCAATGTTACGAGGAGTCAGCGGAACTTAGCGGCCAGCCTTGGAATAATCTCCATTGGTAGGGAGGGAACTTTTCCATGCCCGTATTTGCCAAAACTATTTGCTTGTCTTTAAACCCTGCCCATATGACTCTTGGATTGTTTTTCCTTTTTGAGTCACATTATGTTCATGGACTGCAATTCCTGCCAAAGAATTCCTCGGGAACTATTAGAAAGCTCGGGTAGCTTTTCTGTAACCGAAGAGGGCTGTAAATCTTATTCTGACCGAGCTCCTTGCCTCACTGGAATAAACTTGTATAACAATAATGGTCTGTTGATGCTCAGGGATTTCTAAGTTTTATCACATTGCCAAGCCAAGATATTTTCCAGCCTTACCTTGCAACATACTCCTGTATGCCGTATCTGCAATAGCATAGATATGGGGTGGCATCTCATGCCTCTTCTTTCCTTTGTACATATCAATAATCTTATCTGAATAGATGGGCAGTTGTTTGTATGGGTTTACCACAACACAAAAGAGCCCTGAATATGTCTGCAATGAAAAAACAAATAGAAAAGAATGGTGTAACTTCAAATGTTTCAAGAGCTTGACAAACACGAAGATTAAACATATTTAACACAATATTTCAAAAAGTGAATCACTTTAATATACATCCTTTCACCCAACATAATCAGGCTGTATACCTTGGGTGATGCAAGAATTTCCAGTTACCTATCCACCTAATCTTGTAAATTCTCAGACTGAAGGTTGGTACTCCAAAGTGATTGACAATCCCATCTGAGTGGGATCACCATGACTGGCTTAGGCCAGGTGTACATTAGACTGTAAAGTCGACCATAGATGTGCAATTCCAGCTATGGTAATTGTGTAGCTGGAATCGATGTACCTACGATCAACTTATCTGGCTGCCCTCACCGAGGGAGGGTGACGGGAGAAACTCTCCTTTCGACCTCCCTTACTCCTCTTGAGATTGAGGAGTACTGGGGTTGACTGTCAACTCCTCACAGTTCAATTTCATGCTTCCCCACTAGGCATGCGAAATTGGACCTGGGTCAGTATCCCAGGCTGTGTTGATGTACCCTTAGACATGCTGGGGTCTAGAGCCAAAACCCAAGTCTCACTCCCCAGGGCTGAAGCCAAAGCCCTTGGACCTCAACCGGTGGTGGCAGGATTCAGGTTATAGGCCCTGGGCTGGGGTTGAAACCCTCGGGCTTCTGCTTTGTTCCCCTCTGTCCAGAGTGGAGGGTCTTGGGGTTTGCCCCTCTCCCTCTTAGGATAGTGGACCTTGGGCAGTCAGGCTTCAGTCCAGCTCCTGCGGTCATATCATAATTTGTACTGTCAGAAGAGGCTACAATGCAAAGAAGTTTGAGAACCCCCTGATATAATCATATTTAATAATGAGAGGTAGCTACAAGTACAGTAGTGCCTCAATTTACGTGAGGGGTGTGATCCCCTGCACCCTCAGGTAACTAGAATTGCGCTAAATTGAAGGGGTTGGCTTTTTCTGCAGCAGAACACATGTTCTGCAGCCAGGGAAGCAGCTGGAGCACCTGGAGCTCCTTTTGAAAGGTAAGTCGTGGGGCTGGAGGAGACAGCTGGGGAGGGTTAAGCCTAGCAGGGGGTTGGAGCTGTGGGAGAGGGACAGGGGGGTTAAGCCTGGGGTAGGTTAGGGCTGGAGGGGGGTGGTTGAGCCAGACCACGTGTGGGGAAGGTGGTTGAACAGGGGCGGAAGGGTTGAGCTAGAGCCACGTGCAGGGGTGGTGAGCTGGAGCTGTGCACAAAGGGTTTGAATCGGGGTAGGGAATTTGAGCCAGAGCCATGTGTGAGGGGTGAGCTGGGGGGACGTCGACCAGGGCCGGGAGGGAGCAGGATTTTGAGTTGTGCTTAACTTGCATTAATGTGACTTAAGCACAACTCAAAATCATGCATTTCGAGGCTTTAAGGTATGTCCAAATGTATAGTCTGAAGGAACATCATACTTTGCATACTGTAACAGTTCTCAACTTCAGTTACTTTGCTGAGGATGCACCAGTGTTCTTAACGCTTACATGTACATGGAAATGCCTCTAGAGCTGTATATGAGCAATTACAAGGAGCTGAAAAATGTTACAACCTCTCTTTATAGAAATTTGCTAAATTAAAACCACTGGATAACTGCGGGAAAAAACTTGAAACTGACATTGATTTTAAAAAAAATCTAGTAGGGTGGTATGTGTACAATGTAGAGCTGGCTGAATACTGCAAAGGCTGTTTGCGAAAAATCAGTCTAGTTACAAATTGTTGCTTATTTGCTTTTATTCCTTGACTGGGATTTTTGTTAACAGAAGAGTTTAGGAAATTTTCTTTACACGTGAATAAAGATATTTATGCAAACAAGAATATCAACTGTTTGTTGTTCATCGTTTGCTTTTCATTATTATCTTTTACTTTAAAAGGTTTCAGCAATCCAAACAGTAGCGGAAACAATAGCCCATGACATAAGAAGCTAACAGCATGCCACAAATCATGAATAGCAAGTAGTTAAAGTGAACCATTTGCAAGCACTTCACAGGCAGAAATTTGTCTGCATGACTTATCTGGCAGTTCGAGAAGATCTCAGGATCATATCTTGCACAATTCACAAACAAAGAACTATAAACACGTCAGACCATTTATTCACATTCAAAATTTCACGTTAGGATTAAAAAAGAAAATTATAAGGAAAAATTATGTTGCAGCATATAAACTAAAATAATTTAAGTATTTAACATCTTCCAATTCCTTCAGTTTATATTTACATAGATTAATTATTATTGGACTTTTTTTTTAAATACAACATTTGAGTTCTTTCATGGGAGACTGCTGCTATATGATCTTTCCAATCCTGGACCTTCGGAGTATGTCTGAGCATGAGTTTAGTTGTACAATAGCCATCACAAGAACTTCCAAAACATATGACCGTGCAAGGGTTGTATCCTTCAGCAGAGATTTAAAATATGGGCTCAGGGATTTCCCTTTCTTGACTATATTAGGAAACAGCACAAGTTTCAAAAGGAGACTGAACTCCCTATATGGTGTTAAACAAACACTGAAAAAACATCCATCAGTTTGCAGAGCTGATCAACAGATTGGTTACGCGTAAGAACTCCTGTGGTTCCTTCTGGTTAGGTTAAAGGACCCTAATGCTTGCACTTCTACCTTTGCAAATTTGCTGGTACACCTGCATGTTCTTATGAGAGAGATTAAGAAAAACATGGTCCAAATCTTCACTTCTTTCTAGGTTTCTGTGCTAGAACTGGTGCTATAGCAGGTCACTAATGCTAGATTCCCTTTGGCACTGAAGTCTTGAAGGGAAATCCCACATCCTGAAATGACCCTGTATACTGGAGAGAGAGGAGACGAGCTAAGTGGACAAATGGGGCTTCCTTCATATTGGGCAAATGTTCAGTTAAAAAAAAATCTGTCTTAGACTCATATAAACAATGTTGAAGGCCGATATATGTCTAAAACAATCAGAAGGAATGGTTTAACTGACTGAATAATTGATTCGTTTACAGCTTTTAAATAAAGGACAACTGGATGGCTATACCTTGCATATGTAACATCTGCCCCTCCCTCCACAAAAGCACATAGGCTTCCCATTTTAGAAGGGTTCTAACTTTGGCTTCAATTCACCTAGGTACTTAAGAATACACCTGATTTTGAGCATTCGACTCATCCTGCTGAACTCAATAGGAGAATTCATGAACTTTGAGTTAGGCATGTGTTTAAGCGCCTTGCTGAATCAGACCTTGAAGAGTGAGAAGTGAAGATTAAAAGATATTTCCCAATGGGTTAAATCAAGTTGTTGGTCCCATCAACATAGTTAGGCTGGACAGGAATATTCAGAAGCATAAATCACCCACATACCAGTCCACAAAAGTTCTGGAGCTGACAGACACAGCCAGAAAATAGGTTGGACCATCCAGGGATGGAAGCAGCGCCATGTTCTCTGGCTATGTATTGATTCAGTGCATCTCCTGGGCACCCTACCAAGCACAGGATGTAAGTTAAAACTTCTCTCAGAAAGTGCAGACATTATCCCTGATCCTCCCTGGGAGGTGAGCACTGCTCAGCTGTCTTCACACACTTATGGAAGAGAACCGAGCCGTACATCAAAATACTGTAGTCAAGGAAGGACACCTTGAGATAGTTCTGGTTCCAGACCAAACATATTTTTCCTATATTTCTATAATTACTGTCTGAATGTTAAGGCAAAAATTAGGTGCACATTTCCCGATATTAATGATGACATAGTTTTAATCTATCTACACAAATGGTTCCCAGTGCCTTCTTTTTGTAGGAAAAAAAAAAAAAGAGGAGCTGGTACTGAGCCAGCTCCCTGCCCCTCCCTCACAGCCAATCCCGCAGCAGGGGCTGCTGCAGTGCCAGTACTCAGTTCCAGCAAGTACAGGCACAAAAAAGCACTACTTACTCCTGATCTCAGTGTAGTCAATGGAAGTTTTGTAACTTGTTGTTCAAAATATGCATGAAATGTCTCACTGAGTGTCACGTTTATTGTCATCTTTTAGTCTAGGATTATGCGGAACTTGGTTGTTTAGAAGGCAGATTCTATTTTTTCTGAGCAACATGAAATGTTATCAAGAGGAAGGACAATTTTTATCCTTATTTCTTTTGGAATTTTCCATGATGCACTAAAATAGTCTTGGAGTTTTTCCAGAAAATTGCCACTCTCAGAATGTCAGCTACTGTGTAAGTGGTAAAGGTTCTGTCTTCTTCCTGTGCCTTATGCTACCCCACAGAAAACGTACGAAAACCATTGAGCCTTTCTCATTTGGGAAAACTGATCACTAGTTTTAAACTTGCTTAGAGTTTCTGTTTGGGAGTGCTGAAATAAAATTTTCTTAAACAGGATGATGCCACTGGGCAATAATAGGAAAGTCAACCGGATCTTTGGCTTAAAAGCTAGTTCTATATGGACAGATTGTGTTCCCTCTGATAATATTCTTATTTCACATATGTTTAGTGAGCACTATAAAAATATGTATCTTAATCTATTCCTCAGAGCTTATTTGCAGGGAGCTTTTATCATGCATGTCCAATTTTGTTGGTGAATATTTATTAAAAAGAGCAACATAATGTAAATGGCCAGGGCAGATAATCTGAATCTTCTATTCAGGTTATCCTGGCCTATGGCAAAATGAGAAGACCACATTTCATTAGTGGTGTCTTTTAGGGAAAGAGATTTTAAAACACTGTAGGCCAAAATCTCCTCTCAGTTACGTCCACGTGTTCCAAAGAAGTCAATGGAGGCACTGCATGACTAAAAGTGACGAGAAAATTGTTAGTTAAGGAATGAACGAGAATGAAGCTAGGAGTTTTGTTTAAATTCCTCTGATTTCTCTGAACTGTAACAAGTGCTCACTAGTGTTAAGTTCTTGAGTCAGAAGAAGCAGTTTTTCTGTCACAGAACAGCAGATGGAGCTGGAAGAAATACTGAATCATTGTACTTCAGAGATGTACATTAATTGATGTGTGTTAAATTAACAGCATCATCCTGAAATCCATTTAGATGAGAACATCTAAAGTAGTTTCAGATACTGTTCTTGCTCTCATGTTCCTGGGTCATTTTCATGATTTTTAAAATCATGTTTTCCTGTTTAGAAAAATGTTTTTCTCACCTCTTTTGCTGCATGAAACTCCCATAAGGAGGAATGCTAAGTATCTATATTAGAGAAACAGTAGAACTGATTATTCACGAGTGCTATCAAATGAGCAAAGTAAACACAAAAAATGGGTAAATTTTCCCTCTCCGATTTCTTTCACTTGCAGTTATGACAAATGCTATTTGTAATAGCAGCAAAACATTTTCAGGCAGGCATGTGACTTCTAAATTGACAGTGTCCTTCAATAAGCTTTAGCAAATAGTTCAATATATTCATCACTCTGATTAGAATCTAATAAACACCTCAAATGCTGAAGCTTTGCATAGTGAACTTTTTTCAGAAATTCTGATTTTGCTAGATTTGTTAAGCTCTTGTCAGAAAGGCACCAGAATTCAAACCTATTATGAGGTTTTATCTGTTGATTATTAAGTCTCTTTGTAACCACTGAAAAACTACTTAATTTTCTGCCTGACTTCTATCTTCCAATTTAAGAATTTTTCTGGAACTCTTGAGAAAATTTAAAAAAATTGTCAGGTAAGTGCCATATTTCCATCTGACCACTGGTGACAAATATCACATCAGCACAATTTATCCATCTTGTTATACTGCTGTACGTCACCACAGTATCTGTTTTCCACATAAAAACAATAGCAATGGTGAAGTCCCTACTGGACATCATAGAGTCTCTTGTTCTACAATTCAGTAGATGTGGTTATGATTAATTACAGAATTTGGTAATGATAAAATACATCTGCGTCGACCGGTAGATGGAAATATCTTGGTTGTACAAATCCAGTATATGTGAGCATCCAAAGAATTCCAAAATCATTTTGATCAGTAATTTGAACAAAAAAGGGAAACTATTTCAGAGAAGACTGGAATATACCGAATGGCATTATGGTCTTGTTTCACCATTGCACTTATGCACATAAGCAATTCTACTTGATTGCCTATAGGACTATTCATGTATTTAAATGTAACCATGTGCTGAAGTGTCTAGCTGGACTGGAATCTGTGTGCTGACTTGTACCTTGGCAACCATATTAGCTTCAATGAGAATATTGTCTGAGCAAGGACTGCAGAGTTAGGCCCCATAGATGGGTTTGGTGTTCGGTTATGGTGAGTTTAGCCGGCAGGGGTAAAGCGGGTGTTGAAGCTGGGAGGAAAGATTATGACTAAAACACTCAACTTGGGAGCTGGCTCATGCTTCCACTGAAGTCAGAGGCAACCCCCACCCCCATTGATTTCAATAGGCATAATATTCAGGCTTTTTCATTTTCTAAACAAAACCTTCAAAGTCACCATTATTCTTGCAGAATTAGCAAGCCCCTGGGCAATCCCTTGAGCCAGTGTGCAAAACAGCTACCGAGCCTGCAGCCTTAGTTACAATGGAAGAAGTCAAAACAGTGAGAAATGTAGAAAATACAAAGAAGTCAAAAGGGAAAATGGACCAAAAGCTTCCAGAAGAAAGGCACAATCCACACACACCATTAGTGTTCAGAAGCACAGAACCTCTGCATTGCCTAAAGTGTGTCCATTTCATGACAGGACTCAATCAACACAGCAGAACCAGCCTGAGTTTACTTACGTAAATTAAACCTGAGAAGTATCTTTCCCTTAGATTGTGCAGCACTGAAGCTTCATTGAGGCAAGTCAGCTCTGCCATGTCCTCCACTTTGGAGAATTTTGGAGGGTTCATCTTCTGGATGTCATCCTTGCTGATAGTAATTTTCTTTCCATTTTCAGCCAGCTCCACAATAACCTCATCTCCTTTCTCTTCCTTGATGCTTGCTGCTTCAAATCCTTGCTTTTCTGAGGGGACCCATACTAATCTTTTAGCTGACCAGTCTGCTTGGGCTACTGGGCTATTTATGAAGTTTTTGTCGACAAAGAGGAACTTCTCATCATCACTTAGCTGACTTTTTTGTGCCATTTTGGCTCAACAGTCACCTGGGGAGAAAGAAAAAAAAATGTTCTTAAAAAAAGACAAATGTGGCTTCTGAGTTTAAAAAAATGTGGTTAAACAGTGATGTCACAGACTGATCTCACATTGCTATTGCCAGTCTCATGGACATCACCCAGTAGTTCTGAATCTGGCCATAGCAGATGTTTGGGCAGATTTTCATTAATTTGTATATAACTGCCACCATCATTCAATTGCCTTAATTACTTCAGGCCTGGCTCAGTGGAGTTCACTAATATCCCTTTAAAACTGTTAATCAGATTATATTTACAAAATATGATTGGCTTTTGAAGGAAATTGTTACTAATTAGTCTTACTGGGAAACTAAAATCTTACACAAAAGCATAGAAATGTAACAGAAATCTACATTTATAAACTCACATATATGTAGGAAACCTTACACCATACATGGTTGTGTTCCGAATCAGTTTGACTGAAAGATACCTTATAGACAGGAACCAGTCATGTCATTGTAGTGCACCAGCAATTGACTTGCGTACTTTCATGCTTCTAGCACAAAGCATTCTCACTAGAAGGCCTCTGTAGTTCACTCCTTCCAGTCATCTAATCCAATAACAGATATTACCTCACCCACATTTCACAAATATCCTGGACTCATCATGGCTACAACACTTCACATAATCATCTATCTTTGCAATAGTCTGGCCATTTTTTGGGTCACATCCAAAGCTCATCGAAACTAGTGGGAATCATTCAATTGACTTCAATAGTCTGGTTCAGGCCTTTTACAGAGCGATCTAAAATTACCCTTTTAGTGCAAGCAATTCAGGAATCTCAGGTTCTTCAGCATTCTGTTCCTTAAGATTGTATAGCTTGATGTTGAGTTGGTGTTGGTTGGGTGTAGAGAGAAGGGAACGACTGTGGGGAGAATGAGAGGCAGACGAGACAGGAATGCAGTAGGAGGCCATGTCTACATTACACACTTTGGTTGATACATGTCATATCAGCATAGAACCACCATAGATATATCACTTGTGCACATCACACTGTTCTGCTGACATTGACATTGCACATATTCAGCAGATGTCCTTGTGTCAATGCACAGTGAAGTGCATGCTGGGAAGGTGTCCCAGTGTGCAATCTACCTTCATCTAGTCTTTTAGGAAGTTTTGACAGTGCTATGTAGGAGTGAGTGGGCGCAAGGGGTCTGCTTCCCAGCATGCAACTGTCTCCATCCCACAATGTCATCCGTATCCCATAATTATTGTATCTTCACAGTCCACTACCTCTAACAGAAGTATGGTGCTTGCACAGCTTTGCGCTATTGTCATGCGCATTGAAAGCACAGGGTGTATGATCTTCTGGTATTTGCAGAGCCATGAGAGGAATCAAACCAGTGAAGAACATGATGATTTTGTGGAGAACAGACTGCTGTGGGACACAGTGAGAAGAAGCTCAAGATAGTTGATGGTGTTCGTGGAGCAGATGGTGGAGCACAGCTTCTGGGCCCGAGAAATGAATACTGAGTGGTTGGATAGCAGCATAATACAGACTTACGATGATGAGCAGTGGCTATAGAATGTTCAGTTGGATAAGACCATATTCATAGATCTGTGTGCTGAGCTCACCCCAACCCTCCAGAACAGACACACTAAAAGGATATCTTCACTGGCAGTAGAGAACTGAATGATGGCCATGCTCTGGCAACAAGTAATATTGGATTACTACTGGACAGTGTGAAATCATTTTCAAGTTGGAAAATCTGCTCTGGGAGCCATTATCATGCACATGTGCAGGGCCATTAATTGTCTAGTGCTACACAGAACTTTGAGTCTTGGCAATATGCAAACCATTGCTGATGGACTTGCAGCAATGAGGTTCCTAAAATGTGGTGGAGCAATAGGTGGCATGCATATATCTATTTTGGCACCAGGCTACCTTGCCACAAAGTACTGCAACAGAAAGGGCATCTTTTCTGTGGTCGTGCAAGTGCAGGTGGATCTCCAGAGACGATCCACTAACATCCGTGTTGGCAGGTCAGGGTATTTGCATGACACTTGCATCTTTAAGAACACAGGGCTATTCAGAAAGTTATAAGCAAGGACTTTCTTTCCCAATTGGCAGATTACCATCAGTGATATTAAAATGCCAATAGCTATCCTCAGAAACCACTCATTCCTCTGGCTCATCTAGCCATATACCAGCCCCCTCAACAGTACCGTGGAAAGAGTCTACAACCAGTTCAGTAGGTGCCAAATGACAGCTGAATGCATTTTTTGTGGATTGAAGGGCTGCTAGTGTTTCCTCACAAGACTGGATTTCAATGAAAAAAACATCCGAGTGGGTATAGCTTCCTGTTGTATCCTGCATAATATATGTAAAACCAAGGAGGAAAAGTTGTCATTGAGGTGGAATGGTTATCTGCCGAATTTGAATAGCCAGACACAGGGACTATTAGAAGCATTCAACATGGAGCTATATAGCTCAGGGAGGTTTTGAAAGATATTCTGACTGTGAGTAACAGTAAGGCATTTTGCTGTACTGTGGTCTCCTTGGGCCAGCTGCTTTTGGAACTAGTTAGGACTTGTGTGGTGCTTGATGTACATCTATGCAGTTACCACTTTCAATACACCTATTGATTTTGCAGTGGTTACTTTACTTTTATGATTACTCTATTTCTTATGCTTCCTCATGGATCCTATGAGTTATGTCACACCATACAATAACAAGTGGATGCTTTCAGAATTGCTAAGCTCCCCACAGCACATATTGTGAACTAGTAAAGATGAGTTCTTTTACAAATAACAGAATTTTATTCAGCAATAAAACCTATCAAAAGAAAAATCTGTGCAATTGTACAGTAAATACATAAAAACTTAATAAATTGATGAAAGAGATCTTAACAAGGCGAAAGAACATTCATGTCCATTTTACCTACACATACAGCAACTGTGACTTTCATAGGTCAGGTCATGTGAAGATGTGGTTGTCCTTAATGTCACCCAGGGTAAGTGGTAGGGTAGGGTCCCCTGATGCCACGTGGAATGTTTGGGCCTTAGTAGGGAGGTGCTGTAATGGAGTTCTCATGGACTGCAATTCGACGGTGAGTCTGCGATTGTTGAACTCCACAAGAGTCCACAGCAAAGAGAAGCTCCGTTAGGTGCACCTCAGTCTAGCACATCTCCATCTTTTTCCTGACAGGGCTCCTGATCCTTTCTCTTGTCCACTCTGTCTTTCTTCAGGCCGTCTGCAATGTTCACCCTTCAGGCCCATTGCTTATGGTCTGATGCAGCGCTGACTTGCTTGATCTCATTGAACTTGTCATGCCAAGTCTTCTTTCGCCTCCTTTTCTGCCTCAGGTGTTCCACAGATGTGGTGAGGGGGACCTCACAAGGCCACAATGGCAACAGCTACAGATAAAAGACAGAGAGTCAGTAGAGTCACAATAGAACGTGAAAGTTAAGCGCCAGAATTCCCTTCTCTGATTCAGCTAAAGTTTTAAACAAGACCTGCTCATTGACACTTCTGTTTCAGAATATCTGTGCTGAGTATGGCCAGTCAGGGTGAGGCAAATTAGTTGGGATTTGCTCAGTTGCGTGAAACTATGAATACAGGCAATGGCACTGAATACTGGCACCATTTTCCAGAGATGATGGTGATTTTAGCTGATATATATCATTCCTGAGGATGACAAACACACAGACATGGTGGTTGCTGGTGTCCTGAAGCTGCCAGGCCTGGATGCTGCTAGCCTGTGCACTGCAATGATGCCTGCCAGTTATCACTGACTGGAGTGGAAAAGTCCAACAAGGAAAAAGGAGGCCACCAGCTGTAAAAACCTTCAGAAGAGAACTGTAGAGAACCTCCATGAAAGTTCCACTGAGATCTCAGAGAAGGATTCAGGGATACCCCTGTGAAAATAAACAAACTGTTCCATGCGCCCCTCCTTCTCTTACCTAACTCTACGGGGGAATAAAAAGCAAGTAACTACTTTTCTACCACTCTTTGTTAAACTGCTACCCTTCCTAGTGTGAGGAAATTAATGACAAAGTCAATAGCTGTATCCTGTTAAGTTGGGAGTAGAATACAATTATGCACTTACCTGAGGTTCCGTCTCATGCTCTGGGCTCACCCTTGCTTGAGTGCTGAGACTGACTATGTGGTAGAGTCTCTAATGGGTCCTGGCTCATAGCACAGCGGGACCCACCCCTGGTCGCATGTGTCCCATCCTCTGCCTCTTCCTCCTCCACCTCCTTCTCATTCTGGCTGTTTACACCAACGGCCTGTGACTCGGGCTCCTTGGAGATATCCCATGGTGGTCTGTAAGATGGTGGTGACAGGATCTCTGATGCGTATGGCACACAGCTCTTTTTCCAAGTGGCAGGTCTGTGGCCTGGCACCAGTTTGACTGTTCGTCTCTATCTCACCTTCCGGTAAACCTGATCCGGTTTCATCACTTTCCCATGGCCCAGCTGCTGGTCCCTGTCATACTCCTTTTGCAACCACCGAGCAATCTACTCATCAACGTCCATGTGTCTATGTCTGGTCTGTACTGGTGCTTCTCCTGACAAGCCCAGGAGATCCCATATCTCCTATCTACCCCAAGCTGGAGTGTGTGAGGAACACAATCAGCTGGGAAGTTGCACACCACAAAGGAGACCAGCTGGGTGTCTCCTCCAGCTGAGCAATTAGGAAAAGCATTTCAAAAATGTCCAGGCCTTTAAGGGGAATGAGGAGAGGAAGTGGGAGCTGTCATCTGATCTGTGTGACCCCTGAGAAGGGAAGTTCACAATTGTGATGGAAGCATTTGCTGTCAGGCGTCGTGCAACTGCTGCTGTAGGACTGCTAGGGTCAGCATAAGTAACACATTGTCTACACATATGCTGCATTGATCTCAGTGTAATCCTGGCTCAAGGTCACTTGGGGAGATGGTGTTCCTGTGTCCTTGTAACAGGCCACTTTAAATGTAACCACTTCAACAAAATTGATGCAAGGTGGCATATGTTGACCTAACTTTGTAGTGTTGACCATGCCCTCTTTGTTGAAAATATTCATTTGTATCAATCATGCTAAACCATGTAAAAATAGACCTAGATCCTAGGGTGATGGCCACCATACAGAAATAACTAGAATATGGGGAATCAGAGGAAGAAAATATAGAAGCTAGGAACAAGGTTTATTTAGGCCACTTTTCACTTTGAATTGTTAGGTCTCTGTGGTCACACAGTAACCCTTCGCTTACCACAAACTGAATTCTGATGAAGCTACGAGTTAAGTACACGCTCAGTGTCTGTGCTGGGGTTTTACTGCCCATATTGCTTTGTCTTTACCATGGCTGCTACCTGCACTGCTGAGATCCAAGTTGGCTTCAATAGGCTAACCATTCACAGCTTTTGCTGTGTAGACTTAGTCTCAGTCAGAAGGGCGCAGGAAGAAGGTTGGTAGTTACTGGGCAACCCCAGTAAGTGTCGCTGAAACCCTTCAGAAGTTTTCCACTAAAGGCAAGCTGTCTCAGACCTACCACACATCCACCGTCTGAGAGCTGACCCAATCAGAGCTCAGTGGTGAAAAGACTGGGGACTTGGTGGCACTCCTGAGGTCTCAATAACTGAACAATGCAGGACTATGGTGCATCTCCTGTGTCCCAGACCCTGTGTCGCTTTGGAGCCAAATTCCTTATCTTGCTGGAAGTTGAGGAGATGCCTATTGACTCCAGCTCTACAAGTGCTACTGGCCACGAGGCTCTACAGACTGCTTTGCTGAACTGAGGCATTTGGAGCTGCCGTTCTCCTCTGGTTCTAAGGAATCCAGTTCCTTGAATTTCTTGCTCTGAAACGTATGTAGCAGCAACCAGCTGGGGAAATGTGTGTAACCCAGCAGAATTACAACAAAATAGCTGATTTGGAAATGTTTTCAGAACCATTTTTAATGCTGCTAACAAATTGCCTACATTATAGTATGAAATTGAATTGCACTACCTTAGCTGTTTAATTATGTTGTTGTGTTATTCGTCAAAGTCCCATAAAAGACTGACCTCTGCCCTGTGCTTCGGCAGAGATGTGGACTGAGGCTACGTCTACACTATGAGATAAATTCGATTTTTTTAAATTTGATTTTGTAACACTGGGTTTTTAAATTTGAATTTGGGTATCCTCACCTCCCTGCAAATCCAGGCAAAGTCAAGTTAGTGACTCCCCTCCCCCAACCCCAGCCCCACCCCTGGTGACAACCAGCCCCCAAAATCTTAAATTCACAGGCTTCCTGTTACCTTACTTCCTGCACACCTGCACAGCATCAGAGATGCAACTGGCCAGAATGGATAACTGGAGGACATTGTGGGATACATGTGGGTCTCCTCTGGAGGCCAATAAAACCATTTAAATTGAAGCTATTTCTACACTACCATTAATCTGAACACTTACATTCAAACTTCCTGTTAATTCTACTCGGAGTGTAGGAATAAGAACATCAGCCACAGTGTCCACTAAATTCGAAATAATGGTATTTGATGTGTCAGCAAATTTAAAATTGAGCTAAGTGCCTTAGATCTGAATTTATGCGGCAGCATCGACATAGCCTTAGGTGCAGGAAGAAGGGGAGTGCATTACAGTTCCTCCTAACTAGTTATATTTACTCAGTCAGGTAGTGAAATTGACAGTGTTATAGGACTCATTTGGCTGAGATATGCTTTTCAGGGACAAGGTCATTGTAATTTTGGATCACTGTGTCAGACATCACCTAGAGAAACAGAAAGCCTTGGAGACACTAAAAGGACATGTGATAGATTTATCACCTCTATTTAATCTTTGGTGGTTTTACACAAAGGATCAGACAAAAACAATGCATAAATAGTGTCTATAATTCAGATTCTCATTGTACTACTTTAAGATGAATAACAAAACCCTGTTGCATCCCTAGTTCTTGTCCTATTAACCACACAGTTAACGTAAGATGAGACACAAACAAGATGTCTTGTTCTGGGTGCCTGTTGACTTGCCAGTGTAATCATGAAATAATTAGCAAAAGAACAAATTCCCCGAGTGCATTCCAAAAAGACAGAAACAAACGATTTGCCAAACAATATTTTAAACTATTTTAATTCTGCTGGAAAAGTCAGATTAAGAAACAGGCTCAGAAGGTGGGGGGCGGGGGGGAAAGAAGCCATGAGTTTAGCAGTCTCTCAGAGTGAGACTGATTCACAACTCTGGTGAAGCCATCTCAATTGACTCTTCCCATCCTAATCAGATAGTGACAGATCATCTGTCCAAGCATACAAGCAGAGCACAAATAACAAGTAAAAATGTAACAAGCCTGAAACCTATCTTGGCACATCAAGCATTATCTGACATAGTGCTGGAACAGAGATGGTATAAGCAGGGATGCTGTGCCAGCATCCTGTACCTGACTCCAGAGGCACTCAAATAAATCAGTTGCAGTTCCTCAACTGAAAGCAGTGGGAAGTTGTGGCCACTTCACTTCCTCCCATCCAGAAGTGGAGCAGCTTCTTCCAATGCTCTGACTGATGGAAGACCTGTCCACGTTGTGTCAGCAAGTGAGTGAATTGGTGATGGCAAGCACAGATAGTTGTAAGAGGTGTCCCTTAGCCCATCACACACACTCCAGAGTGGGACAAAAAGGTGTCTGGGTGGTTTTCAAACATCAGAAACAAGGTCCTCAGTCCGGTTCCTTGATGATGCAACAAGGAAGATAAAGGGATGAAAGTAAAAGCACTAAAGCAGGGGAGAGATTATGTAACTGCTCTGGTTTGCTCTGGTTGCCTGGTTCTGCCAGAAGAACTAAGAAAAAAGAAGCAGCAAATCTGGGGAGAAAAAGACAAGGAGGAAAAATGGGAGAAAGGGCGATGAAAAGGCCAGAGACAAAACACAGGCCTTTCCTCTGTGACAATGAATTGAATATCTGCAGCTTTCAAACACAAAATTAATTTCAAGGAGTTCAAAAACCAGTGTGTGGTTGGGCACTCCCGTCAGCCAGTGCGACTACACACAGTCCTCATGTAGAAGGAGACGTGAATCAGTGTGAACATACTCACCCAATTTCTACCTGGCCAACTGCACACACACACTTTACTATCCAACCATCACATTGGGGCTGTGTCTACACTACAAAAATAACTTTAAAGTAACAGCGAAGTAGGGCACTACTCCATTTCCGGGAATGGAGTAAGGACTTTGAAGTTGGGTACCCTACTTCAAAGTTAACTTCAAAGTAAGGAAAAATCTGCTGGCTACTTCGAAGTAATGCCTAACTTTGAAGTTAACTTCATAGTTAGTTCTTAGTGTAGATGCACCCTGGGAGTAACATGAATTGTACACCTACAAGAAAGACTTGGATTTTTTGAGGAGCAGGAGGGAGTTGGATGATCAAATCTAATTGAAATTCAGTGGAAGTTGGGCATCTGACTTCTTTAGGTGCCTTTGGTAATCTCATGGACTTCCCTATCAATAGCTTCATTTTACTGACACTGGCATTGTCAGAAGAACACAAGATGGAAGATTTGTTCGTTGTGTCTGAGCACCAGCTGAACCCACAGAGGGGCATAACAGTTTTAGTCTATTCACATGGGGGCCTGACTGGTGTCAGACTTCATCATGCAGAACTCAAACTGTAGTTAGTGCTTTCTGAAAGGTCCATATGTGAAAGGCTGGCAGGAGATGATCCTGGAGGCCCATTAAATCGTCAGGAGAGAACCGCAAGAGAGAAATATTTGACCTACGTCCAGATGAAAGCAGAAAATGTTCATTTATTGTGAAAGAGCTGGTAAAGCAACATACGGTATTCTCTAAAAGACCAAATACTACTCCCAGTAATGTCAACCAAGAGCTCCCCTATTTACTTAGGATACATGACACAGATTTAGATGTAACTGAACAATTAGGAGGTTGTAATGAATATTGTTACTTGGAAAGGGCCCATCTGTGATAGTGTAAACCAACCGTCCAAGTCATTCTCTGAGCCGATGTCTTCAAAAACTTCCCCAAATTCTAAAAACTCTAATATGATTAAGAGCCCTACTCTGGTGTAAATTTGGTCACTGGTTAGATAATGGCCTATGGATTTTTCTGCTTTGTCACCCAAAGATTAAGAACAAGTTCTTACTGTGCCTATAAACACATTGAGAGAAGTCACAAGCATCTCACAGATACAAACAGATACTCGGGAAAGAAAACTCTGTCCATACTGAACGGTGTTCTTCTGTCTCTTAAGCTATTTTCCATATGTGAGCCATTGTTGCTACTGATGAATTTTGGCTTGAAGTTAATTACCGCTTTGAGTTGCTGCAATAGTGAGCCAAATTCCACTCTGCATGAGGCTACCCCTGAAAAGTGCCCAAAAGTTTCAGTCAGTGCTGAATGTATGTATCCAGGAGTAAGATTTGGTTGATATTCAGGAGGTATTGTGTAAGGTTGCTCATGTTAAGCTTTCTCACTGCACCCTCTACATGTGAAACATATAGGAAGGTAGATTACAAATAGGACTCAAATTAAATTATATTTCTCCCACTCCCCAAAATACATGTATTAACCCCTGTCCCCATCCCTGGTCCTCCAGGTGGTCTCTTTTCTTCCTACTATTTATGAGCCCTTGATCACTTACTTGTGAAGTGTGAATGTTTTGTCTTCAGAATGCGCCAATCAGCAAAACAAAGTGGGTGAGTGGGTGCATAAAATATATGTTTCTACACAAACACCCATGCGCATGAACCCCTACCTTCTCAGGAGAGGGTGCTCATCCTTCTTTCTCCCCAACCCCAGCTCATCTCTACATGGTCTTCACTGCCTTTCCGCACCTCATTTTGAATGACAGAATCTGACAGCTGTGCTTTACAATCAATACACACAGTGTATATAGGTGTTGGAGAAAAACATAAACATGTCCAGGAAGTGCACTTATTTAAACCTTTGTTGACCTAGTGGTGTTTCTTCCCTGGTCATGGCTAAGAGAAACCCTTCTTGTTTAAGTGGGAAAGCAATTGCTCCTCACCCGTTTTTTCCTCAACACGTGTCCCAGTACAAAAGGCTTATCACCGGCTTACGGAAAATATATGGGAGACTATCATCTGCTTATCATCACTGGCACAGTATTACTTTCATAAACAATTCATGTCTTCATAGGGCGTACCAAAGCAGAGAACACAGCAAACAACCAGTGGTTTGGCCCAAATTCATAATTTCTTGTGCTACAATAGCACCTTAGGCAGATCTTCCTTATCTCTTTCTTGTCTGGGAGTGGCAGCTGGGGAGCCAGGAAGTATTTCCACCCCAGTCCCCACACAGATACGAACCTAAAGAATATTCTTAATTTTAACAGGAACTGGATGGCGCAGGAGTTGCTCTTAACACCCCAGGTCTGGCATAAATTAAAGCACTGCCATAGGCATACTAGTTTGTTTTTTCTGGCTGGATAAGGGTTAGGTGGATATTACTGCACTTGATATGCAAGTGATATTGAAGACAGTAAAATCAAACATCAGATGTCACTAGATTCAGCATATCCAATTTCTTGAAGCAATCAGCAGCCCTGTGGTATAAACGTGGCACCAGAAACTTGGAGTTCCCAAGTTTGCCTTTCAGACAGACTTCTCTTATGACTCTTGACAAGACACAATCTCTGGATGTCCTGAACTATGAGGATATTCCATGTGTGTTAATTAGTTTGCATTGTTCAGCACTTGAAAATAGAAAGTGTTAATTTATTAATAGGTTCAATTTCTCTGGAGATGGTTTTAAGAATGTGCATTGTAATGGTTTCATATGCTTCTCTCTTCTGATCTCTCCTTTTAATGAAATTCTCACTATTGAAAAACTCATCGTTAGTATTTTTCTTTGAATTACCTTGTTTGATTGGCAGACTTCCCAGGCGCTCATCGTCCAAGCTATTATATAACTGATTGTGTAACTGACAGTTAAAAATTTCAAAGAAATCAGAATAATTGCTTTATCCTAAGTGGTTATATACATTATGAATTACAGAAAAAAGCGAGTAAGTCAGTTTCCTGCCTACAGAATTGAATTTACAATAATGTACTCTGGAATATGGATGTTTGTTCACTAGACTATAAACAGCATGTACTGACCCAACCTTCAAAAAGAGCCATGAATGAAAAGGCTAAAGAAACTTTCCCTTATTCCACGTAACATGAACAGGTTTAAAAGAAAAGTCAGCAGATACACAACTAAGAGTCATAGTAATTGTTAAGAGCTTTGGATCCACTGCATACATCCATGCATGATGCTACCATATATGGTCATGTTCTTCTCAATACTAAGTGTTCCACAAAAATGTAATGATAACAAATTCAAAACAAATACCTTTTAGGGAATAACATGTCCATTGCAAATGTGGTAATAAAAACATTGTTTACATCCAAGTGCATAAAGCCTGAGCAGTAACATGAACTCAATTAACACTACCACTCAATCAAGCTTTTAGCTTTCCAGTAGTTAATATTCCTGTAGTTCATACTTTGAGTTTCAGGGCTTGAGATTTAAAAGTGATGTGGATTCTTAGTTCAGAATTTCAGCCCTTTCCAAAATACATTCTTAGGACCTGATTGGTACTAGGAACTTTTGAAAAAAATATAATTTATTTTTGAAAAAGTTTATGAACATTTTTGCAATAAAAATAATATAGTTACAAAACATCTAACAATGAAAAAACAAATTACGTTCACTGACTTTGCTATCCCATGTTTGAATTAACTAAAATAAGTGAATATAAAAGTCAGTGAGACTTAACTGCGATGCCAATAATGCTTTCTATACTGCCATCTACTGACATTTTTCTTAAGTCACACCACTTCTATTACCAAGTTAAGTTTATCGCATAATTTCTGTCTCTGAGACTGGAGGGAAAAACATCTTTAAACCTCTGCAAATGAACTACACCAACAAGTGCAACTCATTAACAGTGAAGAAATCTGGTTTAGTGGTGACCTCTTTCTAATCTTAACATGCATATCTATCTTATTTATTGTAACAGAGAGAAAGCTGTGCTAGTCTATATACTATCAAAACAAAAAAGCAGTCAAGTAGCACTTTAAAGACTAATTCTTAGAGAGCATGTTGCATAGATGCCTGCTGTAGTCGGTATAGTACGTTGATTGTACGTAGTACGTTGATTGTAATGAGTTTTTCACTGTCAGTCCCTCAGCAATGGAGATCCATCAGCTACATGAAAAAACTCGCCCAGAGCCAGACAGACATCATCTTTCTCTCCAAATACAAGAAAATGGACATTGTACCCAACGGACTGACAGTGAAAAACCCATTGCAATCAACATACTACACCAACTACAGTGAGCATTTATGCAACACACTCTCTAAGAAACTGAGGAACCACTTAATCAAAATTCTTTACAATAAACAAAAGATGATCAAAAATGAACTCTCTGATTAGTCTTTGAAGTGCTACTTGACTGCTTTTTTGTTTTTATGTTATTTATGTAATAGTAAAGGGGTTGATATAAAAGTATTTTCTAATGCTTCTCTTTCATATTTAAAAGGGTTTTTTACTGTGCAATTAAATATAAAGTTAACAAAGCTAATTATATTTTAATCAATATAATACCTTTATATTGTAATCAATTTAATATTAAAACTTAGTTACTCTATGCATTACTGAAGACAGATTAAAAAACCATACTGCTAAACTACTACTGTTTTTATTACAACTTCTTTACTGGACACACATGCAAAGTTAACTAGTTTTTGTGCCTGATACTGTCTAAAAAATTGCTACAGAATTGAAAAATTTTATTATATTATACACATCTCATGTATATTTATTCCTCTATTCTTTCTATGAATTGATGCAGTGATAGCCCTGATATAAAACAAATGATGAGTTTCTCATGCCACATGCAGGCTTTTTCACAGTTCTCATGATCTTCCAGTGAATTTTAACCTGAATGCTCTTTTTGCAATATGCAAACCAGGAGTAAGCCAATCAAGCGTATTTTGGGGGTCAGTCACAATACAGTTTGTAAGGTAAAGCAATGAATGTTTATAACCAGAAAGTAATTCACACATAAACTGCTTTTGCCAAGACACACTATTACTTAGATTGCTAAAGTAACTATGTTGTAAACATCTGTTCACTCCCTGCCCCCTCCCGCTGGCAGCAGAGTCCCTCTGGTCACTGTAGTACTTACAGATATCCAATTAGGGAAGCAAAGAGTGAATTGGAGAGGCCGGATCCTGTACAGCTAACAGCTGGAACAGTCCAAATCCTCTCTGCCTTCGCAGCCTCTCTATATAGAGGAGGAGAATCCAGTCAATGGGGAGGGGCCCTAGAAACCACCTCCTGCTGGAAACCACAGTACCTGGGCTAAAAACCAGAGACCATCAGAGAAGACCCCTGTTCTGGGAGGGCCCAGGTCAGGGCTGGCGACTCCTCCCCAAACCTTTCATTGAAATGAACAAACAAAAATCCAAACAAGGTTATGAACCTGGCTATCCACCCTTATTTTCTGACATCCAATTACATCTAGTGCTATCTAGCAGATGCCTGAAATTGACAGGTTTGTTTCTTTTTACCACTTCCCTGAAAGAAACTGGGTTGTTGCTTTGGACCAACCAAATGAGACACTTTCACCCCTTCCTGCCTTACATGAACTGTCTCCCCTTGTACACCTCCCAGCTGGGGCTCCAGTAAGACGGCAAACCCAGACCACAGGTAGCCTGGAGCTGTGGTCCCATTACTTTCGCAGACTATCCGCCTATTGATGTGGAGCTAAGATGGGTTCGGTATGAGTTGCTTGGGAAAGGGATGTTATTCCCAACACAGCAGAAGTGCAGGGGTGGAGGTCTGTCTGTCTCCTTGTGTTTATGTAACATTTTGAGCTTGGGGCTGTTTTAAGCCTTGTCTGTCTCTGGGGAATAAGAAGGTTCTTTTTCCCAGCTCCCCACCAATTTTGCAGAAGTTGGTCTTGCTTTTTGCAGCTCATCCTGGTTCCTGAGAGAGTTGTAAATAACTTATCCATACAAACATACTTCCCTCTGGCCATAAAAGGAAGAAGAGGATGGTTACATGGCTGTGGGGAATGGTGGAAATGTAGTGGAAAAAAACAGAGGCAGGCACCAGCTGCTGGGGGGAGTGAAGGACATGAAGGTGCATGGAGCCAGTCTTGGGAGTGAATCTGGTCCTTGTCAATCCCTCTGAAACCTTCAGGCCTCAGCTGCACACAGCCCCAGCAGCAAGCAGTTTTGTTCAGCAAGACCAGTGCATGGGAGACATCCCAAAAAGGGAAAGCTAGGCTCCTCCAGGAATTCCCATCTGCATAGTGGATATGAAATACCGGAGCTATCCGCACACAGCAGCAGACTAAATATGGTGCACAGATCTACTCAGAGAACCAGAGCCCAGTGCTGGCTGAAATGGTGTCTATTGGCTTTACATAGTCTAGTCCTCACTGTTCCCTGAAATAACCCCCTCTCCCCAGGGAATGACACAGGACTCCCAGCCCAGTCCGGGCCTTCCAGGAAAATCCTCCAGGACAGGAGGCAGGGCTGGTCGCCTTTCAAATCATTAGAACTAAAACCCAGAGATTCCCAGCCAGAAGGAACCATTGCAACCTTCTAGCCCAGGAGTCTGCAACCTCCCGCACACATGCCAAGAGTGGCACATGACCCGATTTTCACTGATGTGAGGCAGGAGCTCAGTCCCACCTCTCTCCCGCAGGCAGCTGGGAGCTTGTTCAAAGCCTGTGGATCAACAAGAGACTTGCTAATGCTAACAAAAGTGTCACTGGCACTCAGAGCATATGTAGAGGTCAAAAGGTCAAATTTGGGCACTCCACCTTGGAAAGGTGGTTGACCGCTGTTGTAGTCCAACCATAAAAGTACATGTACAATAACTCTATTTGAACTAGGGCAAATCTTTGAATTGAAAATCAAAATTTGATGTAAATATTGCCAGGTATGGAGAATCAATGCCAACCCATGGTAAATTCTTCAGGGTTTAAATACCCTCACTGTTAAAAACATGCCTTCTTTGCAGCTTCAGCTCCCAGCCATTGGATCATATTACACCTAGAGGCGATTATCAAATATTTGTTGCCCACCAGAACTAAGTCAATTCCTTAACCTTTCCTTTGTTAAGCTTACTGGTTTGAGTGTCTCAGGCCCCCTAATGGGGGGCAGGGCACAGAGGGCAGTTGCACTGGGCCCAGCATTTCAAAGGGACCAGGAGCTCCAGGTCCCTCCCCACGTCTTTTGAGGACAGGGAGATGCTAATGGTTGACTGCTCTAGGCCCCACGCCTTTTCCTGGCCCTACCCATCCCCGGTCTTGGCACTGGGGCCCCTTCCCACCTTGCCCCTGGGCCCATGGTGGCTGTCAGCCCTGCTGGAGTGCCTTGAGTCTATCCCTGCAAGACGTGTTTCCTAACACTGTTATCATATTCATGGCTCTTCAATGATCCCTCTCTAGTATTTCAACATCCATCTCAAATTGTGAAGACCAGAACTAGACAAATTATTCCAGCAGTGGTTGTTCCACTGTCAAAGACAGAAATAAAACAATTAGGGCTGTCAATTAATGTACACTAACACCTGCAATTAAGGCAGAACAAATTTAAAGTGATAAAAAAATTAATGTGGGTTAAATGTGTTAACTGTTAATTAACAGCCCTAGAAAAAAGCAATTATTGGCCCTGCAGTTTCAAGGTGGTGTGGGGAGATCCCAGCAGCCCTGTGACTGGGAGCCAGTTGGGGCATGAAGCCCTGCCAACAGCCCCATAACCCCAGAGACCCCAGCTGGAGGCAGCCTCACAGCCATGGGACCTTGGCCAGCTAGGGCATGGAGCCCTGCTGGCAGCCCCACAGCTGCTGAGAACCCAGCTGGGGCCAGGAAAACTCCAGCAGCCCCAAGATTAATCACACAATTAATTGCAATTAATGTTTTTAATCACTTGAAGGCCCTAACAACAATCTCCCCTATCATGTAAGTATGGCTTCCATTCTTTGTTCTTAAATACATTTACATTGAGATAAGTTAAAAAGCACTGCTGCTTTGTACCTGATTTACCATGGGTACAAGATTACAATCTACAGAATTTACCAATGCCCCAATTTTTGCTTCATCTTCATTTTACCCAGTGATGATTCTATGTTCTTTCCCAGGTCAGTTGATCAGGTTAACTAGCACCGCCAAGAAGCAGTCTCTATGCCTCACCTGTTCAGTGATGATTCTGCATGGATGGTTCTAGTTTGTGTTCTATCAGTGAGCCAGTTTTTGATCCATTCTGTCTGTGCTATGTTGATTTTGTATAATTTTAGTTTTTAATCCACTTCCGAAAGACCTGGGTTGTTGCTGTGTGCCTGACCTCATGTTGGTCCCTTAGCAGAGGTGGACAAATAATGGGGGCAGGAGAGAGTTATATGAGAATAGCTTATGTGAAAAGAAAAAAAACAAAAAAATCACAAAATTCATGCACATCAGCCAATTATTTGACCAGCGCTGGTCTACTGGGAAAATCTGAACTTCCAGCACAGAGGAGCAATTCTGTTTGCATCTTTTAGCTGCAGATGCCAGTCCAGTCCAGATTCTATTTTGCCTTTCAGCTTGCATGGTCATTTCCACATGGGCAAAGGAAGAGTATAATCCTACTGAAGTCAGAAATTGCTCTGGCAAATCTAGGCAGAGGAAAATCAATTCAGGTTGAACCTCTGTATTCTGGCATCCCTGGCACCTCACCGGTGCCGCACAAGAGAATCTGCAGGACTATGGGAGATCAATATTGTCTAGCAGCCTTACCAACAATTCCACTTCTTGCTGGGCTCTTAGAAGACATTTAGGGGTAAATTAGTTAAACAACAGCACAGAACACTGAAAGCCAGGACTGGTGGCTATAAACAAACTTGATGTGACTATAGGAAACTTGGCTACACCCATGATGAGTGGTTGCCTGGCTAACTAAAATCATGCTGGATTACGGATGCTGCTGGATGAGAGTCTTCTGGATTCGAAAGGTTCAATCTGAACCAAAATTAAGGAAAGTAAGGCCCTCCTTGATAGGAGCCTATCTGCCAAGTAACACCGTATATCTTGCAGCTTCTTTGCTGCTGTTTAGCTTCTAAATAGGGAGGTAAAGAAAAACCCTGGTGCCTTCTAAAAAGTGTCACTGGATTACATAGCATTCATCAAAGTTAGCTTAAAATGTTCCCTACAAACTTACAGAGCGCCATCTCAAACATGTATGAATTTTAATAGCAACTTAAAAAGGAGTGGAAATTGTTCCTCTTGCTAGGTGAACTGTTGCATGCAGACGCACAGGCTGCATGTTTAACAGAGTGACTGGTGGTAAGTGATGTATGACCTGCTATTAAACTGAGCTGGAAACTTTAAAAAAAGTTAGATGGGGGCATTCATCAGAGTTACATTTGGAAGTCATGTGTGATTGGAATTGTCACAGAGGCAGAGCTGCAAGCAAGCCTTATATAAGATAAAATGTAAACAAGAAAATGTCAGTGGAATAGAGTACAGTCAGAGGCTTACTGTCAAGTTTCCTGAATACTGGGGAATTTATGAAACATACACGTTGAGGCAAAATTAGACTTCTACTTTCAAAGCGAGGGATGTTGATTCCCAGCACTGTCCTTTTACAACATCTTTGTGATTTAAAAAGATTTTGTCACCTGAGTGGCCCAGAATGTAGGGGTTACAAAAACATTTTCAAGTCAATGTTCTAGAAAAATACAGTCCTCACTGCTGGGTTTATAAACCAAATATTGTGTTGCTGCCTGAGAGCAGAGAACTGGAATTGATTAGATTCTAGTAACACGAAAGAAACTGACTCATCTGTTTTTCACTGTGGGTTGTGAATGAAACGCAGAAAAGCAAGAATATACATATATATACAGTGAAATGTCAGCTAAAGGCTATAGTATATTGTACTGGTGATAATACAGATTAGGACACTTATTTTTTAAAAATGAGTTTACCTCTGTCTCTCTAATGCAATGGATTTTGATGTAAATCGGTACCTGTGTTCGGATTGGATCAGCGGCAGCATCCTTAATACTTGGCAGTGTCAAATCCTTATGACCAGTGCATTCAGACTAGCTTGATCACACAGATCAATTCCCTAAACCACTCAATAACCAGTGAGGAATGAGAGAAGCTCTTTTAAATTGTGAATACACATTTCCAAGTTTTCTTTTTCAACATATAATCTGAGAGTCATAGCTCCCCTACAGCAAAATGATTATCTGGCTCCATGATTCAGCTTGGAATAATGGGTGCTAAGCAAGGCACATATAACTGAACTTGGGAAGTCTGTTGGCATGGATAGGAAAAGTCTGCACAATTAACAGAAGTAATCTCTGAAATTACATTGAGGCTGTGGAGCCTATTGATGTAGCTTCCTTTGAACTTAAGGGACAGCAAATACTTGGCTATAACTGTTTCCCTGTTGTATGTAAATTGCTCTAAAGAACATTCCGGTTCTGATAGCTGCATGAAAATGTTAAGACTTCTTGTCCCCTCAGTTTGTGCTATGGTTAGGGCGACCATCTGTCCTATTTTAGCCGGGATGGTCCCTTTTCTTAGCTCCCCAGAGAGCATCCCAACTTTTCTTAAAAGCAGGCTAACCATCCCATATGTTGCAAAGCAGGGACCTGAATTTTAAAGACAGCTCTTTAAACAGCAGGGGCTGTCTGTTTAAAGAGCTAGCTGGAGAGGCAGATGGGCTCTTTAAACAGACTGTTTAAACACACGTTTGCCCACAGTCCCTGGGGCGATGGGGGTGGGGTGAAGGAGGGGCTGGGGCGGGGGGGTCAGGCTGCGTGGCTGCTGTGCACTCTTTGCTCACACTGAGGACAGAGTAGGCTGTGTCAGATATCTCCCCCATGCGCACACACACACACACACACAAACACTGTGGGCAGGTAATAAGATTGCGATAGGGAGGGCAGGACCCTATGATGGGGAATTGTGGGGGCTGCGGGGACAGGAGCACTGCTTGGGGAAAAGGGAGGAGAGCTGCTGGGGGGTTGCACTTACCTTGATAGCCCACAGGCAGTACCAAACAGACAGGCCTCTGGAGTAAAAGGCAGCTTGACCCAGGCCAGGGGTTAGATGGGGAATCATGTTTTTGGGAGTCTCATGAAGGGTGGGGGACAGGGCTCAGGAGGGAGCAGACACAAAGAAGCGGACAAAGAAGTTGAATCATGGACGAACGCTAGTAGGGCTGGACTAACTGTTCTGGAGGCCAGGGTTATTGGATTTTGTGGGGCCCCCCTAGGATCTAGGGTGAGCACACACATAATGGGTTCAGAATATGGAAATGGAATGCTCCAGGCTGGGCCAGAAGGCTGGCATGCAAGATGGAATGAGGGGGCTCTGGCTATGAGTGCATGCTCTGAGGCAGAGCCTAGGATGAAGGATATGGGGTGCAGAAAAAGGAGGCTGCAGACTGGGGCCTGTGGTTTGGAGCATGACAAGGGACTCAGCCTGGCCCACCAATGGATGGGGGGCATATGGACAAGTGCCAGTACCCCAGGAAATTTAAAAGCATCTGGGAGTCCCAGGCCATTTTAAATTGCTCAGGCAGGTGTGGCAGGTAGAACCCCCCACCTTTGGGGAGGCTCACCCCCTAATCCAGTCTTTCTGCCTGTGTCTTCTCTCAAAGACCAGAGCCACAGCCCCCTCCCCCACCCATTGAGAGGAGGTGGAAAAAGGTGAGGTGATGGGAGAAACGGGATGGGGGTAGGTAGTCTGGCTGCCCCATTTTGCATAGGTGTTAATGATTTAAAAGGGACATTTTTTTTTTTACATCGTAATTCTTTTGAAATTTTGCAGCTATCTGAAAACTAATGAATTTTTTTTGAAATATCCCATCTTGCTTTACTAATTGATATATGGTAAATTGAAAAATGGGAGAACTTTACCATAGCTTCTGTTTGTTTGACTTTTCAATTAGAGGTGGATTTCCAGATAACTGATTTCCATTAATTTTAGCATTTGTTTGGGAACTAGTAGGCTGCAGCCGTTATCTTAAGCTGGCCCTGCTCTGGGGAATCAAGGAGCTAGCTAGGCTGGGACTGCGGAGCTGGGGAGGAAGGGGTGAAAAACAGGCACCATAATTGATCTGCTGTAAATCCACTGATTCCAGTGAAATTTAAATTGGGGTGGGGGGGAGGTTTAAATTGGCCTAGTAGGGTTCATTCTCTTTTTATACTGCTGCAAAAATATCAGATGGCTTACAATGTTCCAGAACCCCGCCCCAGGGCTCCTCTCAGCCTCCTGCCCCATATCCTTGCCTCCGGCACTCCCACACACCCCCCCAGCCCTGATTTCTAACAGCTCACTCACAGACCGCATCCCTCCCCCACACCAGGCTCTGCTCTGCTCTGGCTCCCGCACCACCTGCTTTCTCTCTCACTCCCAGCCCACACACTAGCATCCTACAAACTGGAAGACAGCAAGATGAGGACAAGGTAGGCACTTCTAAGCTAGGTCTACTTGTGCCCCCTCCTTTTGGAGGTGGCATGTTAATGAGGCACTTTGGAAGATCACAATGAGTCACAGACATGAATATGCAGCACCTCATTAGCATAATGGCAGCTGCACGCGATTCAAAAGTGCTGCTTTCAGAATTCTGCCGCTGGTGTAGGAACCCCCTGACTTCCTAAAACCAAATAGGAAGAAGGGGTTTTCGAAGTCAGAGGGGTCCATTCAAAAGGCCCCCGTCTACATAAGCAGTATGCATCTGGAAAGTGGCACTTTCAAATTATGCACAGTGGCCATTATGTTAATGAGGTGCTGCATATTCATACCAGCGCCTCATTAGCATCTTCCAAAGTGCCTCATTAACACGCCCTCTCCAAAAGGAGGGGGCATGTGTGGACACAGCTCTATAGAGCAATATATATATATATCAATAATTGTAGGTATTTATTTTTAATTTTTACCTATTTTTGTTATAATAATGCAGTGTATCATTTAAATGGGTGCTCAGTCAACAATATTATAGGGAATGTTCATACTACACAGTTCTAATGGATTACCACTGAACTCGTTTAACTCCAAAGCAATTTTACCAGGTGTCCTATATTTCACATAGGGAAATATGGTCACCCTAGCTCTGATGCTCCACTAAACACACAGACCCAGAATTCTCTCTCAAATGCACACACTGAAACAAAATGAACAAAAAGCCTTCATTCACTCTTGTACGCAATAGTCACATTTATAGCTCCTATTCAAAATAATTTAAAATTGTGCACTGTCCGGCAGAAGATACTCCTAAAGCCATTTACTGAGCTATTGACTTCTGTTTTTTATTTTCATTTGTTGATTTCTGTAGAAAGAACTTGGTCAGAAAATATCCTGAAGCCGGCATTCATCAAAATTAATGTTACAGTAGTGTGAATATATGAAACTACAATTTGTGAGATAAGGCCACTAATATGACCTATTTTTTTGGCAAATGGAGGGATTTTTTTAAAGGAATCTATACCTCAAGTTTTAAATTTTCAAGTAGGGAGAAAGCTTAGTTCACTTAAGTATTTTTAATGGAAGATTATTAAATATACACTTATATTGTGGTAGGAGCTGAACCTCTCCCCCACATCAGAACTGGGAGCTCCCTTATGCACAGCTTGCCTACATGCCTGGATCTTGCTGGATAATCCACCTTTCATTATCAACCATCATGGTACAAGGTAGGTATGTGAGAGTTGTGGGAGGGCTGGTAAATGTTCATATCAATATTTTAAGGCTGTGTTATGCAAATAAATATCATGAAGAGTGGGTTTTAGCTTTGGGTGTTATAATAAATTCTGCATGTTCCAAAAAATCCAAGTTGTGTAAGTGTACACAAATAATTAGGGTTAGATTCAAGCCAAATGCTGGGATAGCTAGCACACTGACACATCATTATCCCCCTCCTCCCCAACATGTTATTGGAGCTGGCTCCATATGACAACTTTTGAAAGAAAATAGCCCCCCATCAACTTCCTTTAGTTCTAAAATAGATTTCTGGCTTGAATCCCAATATAAATCCCCATTCAACAATTTATTGGGGTACATTATGTCTAACATAAACCCCAAATAGCCTTTCTTTCATGCAGAGAGAGTACAAGGCTCCTACACCGTCGTCTTTTTGGAGAGGAACAGGCAACTACCAGCTTCAATAGTGTCTTCATCTGTGCAAGCAACATACCTCTTCAATACATTTCCACTTATTAGAAGTTAGTATGAACTCCCATTAGAGACCCTCAGGCAGGCAGGACAACTTCTGTAGAAGCTGTGCTGGGGCATGCATGTCTGTAAAGGAAAGTGCTTGTGTTGCACAGGAATTCTTCTTGTATAGCTTATACAAATCATTGGGTAGGGAAGGTGATTCCTACAGAGGTCCTTAGCTCCTTACTCCTGACCAGAATAGCTGACTGGAACTGTGAAATAATGCTTGTGGACTAAACTGAGCCTCCTGTGTGTAGCCAAGGAAGTAGAATTTGGTCCTCTGGAGTTCACACTCTTGCCAATTAAGGTAGAGGTTTAAGGGGCATATGATGTGATGTCCAGTGTGTAGCTCTAGTTTTAACTTCCTCTAATTTTAATTCTTAATCTGCTTAGGAAAAAATTAGCCTTTGCATGCCTCCCACTTGTGTGCTTAATATTAACACCACACAATTTATAATACTCCTTTTGGACAAGAAGACTTGGCAATAGTTGACGATAAATATAGCCACAGGGGAGTAAAAAATGCCAAACATTCTCTAAGGTGTTTAGTTCTGTTTTCATAGTTAATTTTCCACAGATTACATATTGGAAGTTTTGAGGCTGCCACTTACCAAATAATGCTTAAAAATTAAGTTTACATCCCTGCAAGGCAAATGCAGTATAAAGTAAAACAGAAAGTAAAGTTAGCTTTTAGTCACATGCACAGAAATAGTGATTTCACAAGTGCAGAAAAAGTAGTGTCAAGTACTGAGACCAAAGGAAGTTAAACAGTGAACGCTGGAATAGAATAAATACTCCTCACAATTCCTATTTTTGTAAATAATATGTTGGGACCCTTCTTGCATAGCAGGAACAGGCCCTAACTTTGCTTTTCCAGCAGTAAATTATTGTGGGTCTAATCCTACAAAGTTGGAATTATGAGTAGCCTTCACTCATTCAAACAGTCCCTCCAAAGCTAAAGGGACACGAACTATTCACATGAACAAGGGTTTCCAGGAACCAGTCTCGAGTGTTTCAGTGTGAAATGGACATACAAAAAATGAATTGTCATCTGTTCACCCCCTGTAAAACAAGTGGATCTTCAATGCTAGTTGCCAGCCATCCTCCCTGATTCTGGAATTCCATCTGAAAGTTAACAAAAGAATAAAATATATGAATGAAGTATCTATCCATCCACACAGTGAGGACAGATATTTCTATTGTAAAGATCACTGTCAACAAAATTTAGTAATCTGAACTTCAGCATATAGACCATTTTAAAATCAGAAGAGGCTAGGATACGCATTCGTGTCATTTTCTTTGCATCAGCAATCAAGCATCACAAGTCTGTCCATACAGCTACCACAACTTTTTCCAATTAAGTATCAACAGAATGAGCTTTCAATCTTCTTATAGCTCCCAAGTGCACTATCAACTCACACATATTGAATGCACTGTATTTGTATATTAGAAAATACTGTAAGTTAGAGTATACAGTAGGACCCTATTGTGATGTATCTTGCTTAAAAGTGTATTAGAAAACTCACAGGACAACCTGAACAAGGATATTTCTAAAATGAAAAATAAAGATCTGCTCTTCCATTGCTGAACATACATGTTTCAAAGAGTTCTACATATACAGAAAGAGAAAACCGATTCCAGAATGCTGAAATATTTGTTTTCTTAAGATCACTTATTTACTCCAGTAGAAAGAGTCTGCCTCTTCTTAGTAAGACTTAATGAAGAGTCAATCATTCAGTCAGACACATTTAGGCTGTGTCTACATTACAAAAATAACTTTGAAGTTGTTTACTTCAAAGTGCAACTTTGAAGTTGAGCATCTACACACACCCGACTTCGAAGTTAAATTTTGAAGAAGGGCACCACTCCATTGCTAGGAATGGAGTGAGGACGTCGAAGTTGAGAAAATGTGGGTTAGGAAAAGTTGGGTTAACTTCGAAGTAAGGGAAAATGTGTGTAGAATCTCTGCTGGCCACTTCAAAGTAGTGCCTAACTTTGAAGTTAGCTCCTAATGTAGATGGACCCCTAAGCTACGTCTACACGGGGATGCTACATCGAAATAGCTTGTTTTGATGTAGCAAAATAGAAATAAGCTATTTCGATGAATAGCATCTACGCGTCCTCCAGGGCTGGTGCCGTCAACGCTGGGCAGCACTACATCGAAGTAGGTGCTAAAGGGGAGCGTCTACACGCCAAAGCGGCCCACATCGAAATAAGGGTGCCAGGAACAGCTGCAGACAGGGTCACAGGGCGGACTAGCACTTCCCGGACAACAGCAAGCTGCTCCCTTAAAGGGCCCCTCCCAGACACACTTGCACTAAACAGCACAAGATCCACAGAGCCGACAACTGGTTGCAGACCCTGTGCATGCAGCATGGATCCCCAGCTGCAGCAGCAGCAGCCAGAAGCCCTGGGCTAAGGGCTGCTGCACACGGTGACCATAGAGCCCCGCAGGGGCTGGAGAGACAGCGTCTCTCAACCCCTCAGCTGATGGCCGCCATGGCGGACCCCGCTATTTCGATGTTGCGGGACGCAGATTGTCTACACACGCCCTACTTCGACATTCAATGTCGAAGTAGGGAGCTATTCCCATCTCCTGTTGGGGATAGCGACTTTGACCTCTCGCCGCCCTACGTTGATTTCAACTTTCAAATAGCGCTCGCCACGTGTAGACGTGGCGGGCGCTATTTCGAAGTTGGCACGGCTACTTCGAAGTAGCCGGCTCGTGTAGACACGGCTCTAGTGTCTTAAAACAATTGTTTTTTACGGGCTTCTGAGCTGCACTTTGCATGACAGCTTACTTCACAATGCAAATAGGCTAAAGCCTAAAGCTTCCTCTATGAAAAACTTAAGATATTCTTACCAGTTACCATTCCTACAATGTGCAAGGTGAATTCCAAAACTGGTGACTAAAGTTATATTTGTTTGCTCTAACACAACACAGAACTCAATTCAAACGCATAGAGATAATACTGCACAGAAGGAGATTTAACAGACACAGAGTAAGCAGTTACTTATTGAGAAACCCAGATTCTCTATTGAAGTGTTGCTTCTTTAGCACTCTCTTGTGGTTGAAAGCAAACTAGCTGTCACTGCCTCCTACTCTGACACCCCTGCACAATAAATACATAAATATACAGCCCCTAGAAAATGCTTTTTATCTGTAGATAATTTAAAAGAATTTAAAATATAAATCCCACTGAAGATTGATAATTAAGGGAAAGTACCAAACAATTCTAAATCTCAAAGGCTACGTCTACACGTGAAGCCAACATCGAATAGCAACATCAAAATAGGCTATTTCGATGAATAACGTCTACACGTCCTCCAGGGCTGGCAACGTCGATGTTCAACTTCGATGATGCGCGGCACCACATCGAAATAGGCGCTGCGAGGGAACGTCTACACACCAAAGTAGCACACATCGAAATAAGGGTGCCAGGCACAGCTGCAGACAGGATCACAGGGCGGACTCAACAGCAAGCCGCTCCCTTAAAGGGCCCCTCCCAGACACAGTTGCACTGAACAACACAAGATCCACAGAGCCGACAACTGGCTGCAGACCCTGTGCCTGCAGCATGGATCCCCAGCTGCCGCAGCAGCAGCCAGAAGCCCTGGGCTAAGGGCTGCTGCCCACGGTGACCACAGAGCCCCGCAGGGGCTGGAGAGAGAGCATCTCTCAACCCCCCAGCTGATGGCCGCCATGGAGGACCCGGCAATTTCGACGTTGCGGGACGCAGATCGTCTACACGGTCCCTACTTCGACGTTGAACGTCGAAGTAGGGTGCTATTCCGATCCCCTCATGAGGTTAGCGACTTCGACGTCTCGCCGCCTAACGTCAAAGTTAACTTCGAAATAGCGCCCGACGCGTGTAGCCGCGACGGGCGCTATTTCGAAGTTAGTGCCGCTACTTTGAAGTAGCGTGCACGTGTAGACACAGCTAAAGAGGGCAAAAGCAAAATAACACAGGGCAGAGTGGCTTAGTAAATAAAAAAGAAAATCTTGGGATCACTGTCCCTGTCACTCCCCTATGCATAAAACAACAAGCAGAGGAAAACACTCTACATGGTCAGAATCAGATGGGTAGAAATGCCCAGATCCACAAGTGGTTTAGGCCCCAACTTCCACTGATTTCCAGGGAAGCTAGGAGACTAAATTCATTTTGTAGACCTGGCTAAAGTGATTAGAAACAAAAAGGAAAGTAAAGACAGTGCTGTTTTACCGTGTAACATGGTAATATGGTTATGGCCAAATCTAGAAAGGACTGAAGTCAGGCAAAAATCTCCCACTGATCAAAACTGGCTTTAGATTCCTTTAGAGGAGGAATTGGGTATTTATGTTTATAGACATAAATTACATTTTAAAAAGATGCTTAAATTAATAAGAAGTATCTAGTGGAAAATTTCTGATGATCAGAACATACAAGAATCAGCTTTGCATGTAAATATATATTAATGTACAAAACTGAAGTCATTCAACTGATGCCAGTAGGACAAAGGAGCATTTGCATTTGAAGCAAAATTGGAAAAGGTTGTGGTTGGTTATTTTGGCAAGAGGTCTTGGGATTTACCGATTCTCAATGCAAAAATCGGTAACAGTTGTAATGTTCACTGTCAGCAAATCTGGATTCTAGAATTACAGGAAAAATAGCACATACAACTCAATTATTACTATCTACCAACCAGAATAACTCATCTGTCTCTGTTAACGAGTTTCAAGCATTACTAACATTATGGAAAATTAATATGCAGTGAAAAAATATAAAACTTCTTCAGTTTTTTCCAATTTTCTCAGTTACCTGAAGCTATCATTGAAGACAACGGAAATTGCAGCCTGCTCAACACTGCTTAAAATAAGGCTGTACATTTAAAAATACTGGGTGCAATTTTAAAAATGTCTGCCGTCTAGCTAAAGCTCATTCCCATTTCAGAGAAAAAGTCCAACTAGCAAGATATTTAATGGCAAAACCTAATCTGTAAATAATCTTCACATCTGCTTTCCAGCATGTCTGGTGGTCTTGGTAAGACAGACGTGGTTTTTTCCTTCTACTAAGATATTGCAAGTTAATAGAGATTCTTTATACACTTTTAGATGGGAAAGATTCTTGATTCTTAAAATTAGCTTGGGTGGGAGCAAAGATTTCTTCCATGTCCATACAGTTATCTGCTATTAATGTAGCAGAAAATATAGTATGGCCCTAAAACTTAGTATGATCAGCCAACATGTTTTGAAAATATTAACATAGTTCTACCAAAAACAATCACCACAAATTAATCTGAAAAGGAACAAATCCCAGCCTTAATGCATTCTTTGCATAGAAGAATAAAATACACTTGGTTTAGTTTATTTTGCATTCTGTGTCCAACTTGCTTGTTTGTTATATACTTGTATGAAATTATCAGTCAACTAGAGAAATAACTTAGCATAAAATGAACCTCTCTAATCTGGAACTCTCATTTGGCAACATACATAATCCGGCATAATTTTAGTTAGCTGGACAACCACTTATCTTGGGCATGGCCAAGGTTCCTGTGGTCCCATTAAGTTTGTTTACAGCCACCAATGCTGGTTCTCAGTGTTCTGTGCTGTTATTTTGCTCTAATTTACCCCTAAACATCTTCTAAGAGCCCAGTAAGCCGTGGGAGTATTGGTAATGCTGCTAGACAATAGTGACCTCCACGGGCCGGCAAATTCTCATTCGGCACTGGTCGGGTTCCAAGGGTGCCACACTGAAGAGGTTCACCCTGCATGAGGAGCTAGGCAAACTTTTGGTAACAGAGATCTGCACTGTGAACTCACTTTAGGAACACATGCATGGGTCTAAGGCAATGACGGAACCTGTGTGAGTTCTCTTTGTTCTAATAAATGTTTATTTCAATCGGCTGAAAACATGGCGGAGAAGGAATAGTGGTCAAGCATTGCTTGACAATACCAGATTATTTGGGCATGGAGAACGCTAACTATTGTGCTGAACTCTGCATGCTGAAGCATGGGAAGGGATCAGAACAGAGTCAGTGGTGCGCTGAAGGCACGGTTTAAGTGCTACAAGAAGAGCCAGAAAACTCTTGAGGGAAAAGAGCTGCAGATTTCGACATACGCACCCATTCGATTTCTTTCATGAGGTGGTTTGCTGAGGTTCTGTCTTGGAAACTGTTGTGAAGATCCTTTTGAAAACGTATTATGGATATCTTCTTCTTTACTACCATGTAAAAAATGAGCTACCATTCCGTACAAGAGAGGTCTGTTTAAAAGAAAAACAACAAAGTAGCATGCACAGAATGTAAAGTGATGAGCATAAGATTTTTTTTTTCCTTTTCTGAAGGAGTATAAGGAGCAGGAAAAGTCTACTTAGCCCTCAGTAACAATTCCCAAAATGCATACAGACAGATTTCTTCAGCATAACTATTTCCCAAACACTGTGTTTTTAACTCAAGGTTTATAATTCCTGCCTCAAAATTATTTAGCATAAAAATGTCACAACTAAAGCTCTTCCATTCTCAGTTTGTAAACAAAAACAAGTACATCTAAAACATATATTCCTAATTTTATAAAAAGCAATTCCTATTTCATTTTCTTTTCTCATACAGGATGTCCTAAATTAGGATAAGTAGAAAACTCCTCTGATTTTTTATTCATGTCATAATTAATAACTACTAGTACAAACAAACAGTCATTTCATCAGCTTCTAAATGTCATGCCCAAGAGTAACACAAATTCACATGGAAATCTCAAAACACATTTTCACAGATGCTTTTGAAGTTAGCTGAAGGATGTGTGGAAATTCAAAGTGAACAGATCTCTGAAGTGTTGTGCCTGAGGCTTGCATGTTGTGGTGTTAATGCACAGTTTGTAAACTACCACAACCTGGGCAGAACTGTTCAGCATACATACTGTTACCATTTGAACTATGGAAGTTACTTCATAAATTGGAAACATACTTGTGCAGATCAGAATTACGCCCTTGGAGCATGAAATGTAGGCCAGTTCCACCAAAGACAAGTTGCATATCTCCAAGACTTAAGAATGTATAGTACTTACATGGATCTTAAATCAGTA
Organism: Carettochelys insculpta; assembly: GCF_033958435.1. Taxonomy (NCBI): domain Eukaryota; kingdom Metazoa; phylum Chordata; order Testudines; family Carettochelyidae; genus Carettochelys; species Carettochelys insculpta. The sequence goes on from NC_134152.1 coordinate 19,047,393, forward strand.
TTACAGCAGGCACAGAATATGTGGCGGATATACTGAATAGAATGCCCTATGCTTTCAAATAAGCTACTTACACTGATCTTCTATTTGGATCTTCCACTATATTCAGCTCATGAGCAAGAAATTGTCTATCCAATGGTACTTCAGGTTGACCAGATTCTGAAAAGTAAAATATTTTACATCTTTTCCTAAAGTTCTTACATTAGAAAATGTCTCATTTTTTACAGTCTTTGGCTCAGTCTACACTAGTCCCAGAACTTCGAAAAGGGCATGATAATGAACCTAATGGAAATATACTAATGAGGCACTGCCATGAATATACAGTGCCTCATTAGCATAACGACAGCCACGGCACTTCGAAAGTGCTGCTTTTGATCATGCACGCCTCGTCTACAACGGGGTCCTTTTCAAAAGGACCCCACACACTTCAAAATCCCCTCATTCCTATTTGGTTATTTAGAAAAGGACCCCGTGTAGATGAGCCGCATGCTATCAAAAGTGGCACTTTCGCAGTGCCACGGCTGCCATTATGCTAATGATGCACTGCATATTCATGGCATCTCCTCATTAGCATCTTTCGACTAAGTTCATTATCATGCCCCTCTCGAAGTTCTGGAGCTACTGTAGACATAGCCTTTGAGTCTTTGGAACAACAGCAGAGTTCACGTTACCTTTAATATATATTCCATTGTCAGATATATTCTATTCTCATGACAGCACTCAGTCAAATACTACATGGGATTCCAACAGTAAACTTCTAACAACAAATATCCTCTACTATAAAGTTCTTAAAAAAATTCTATATAAGAAAAATATTGCTCAAATATTTTTAATTTAAAAATGTTAGTAAGATTTTTCCCCCACAGAGAAAACATAAATATCCAGCTGATTCTTCATAAAATGGAGTCTAGAGACTCCTTCCTCCCTTTCCATCAAAAGATTCATGGACATCTCTTTGAATTTAAAATATCCCTTTCTGAAAAAGTTGATTCTGAAGGATACTATCACCATGTGTACAAATATCAATTTAGCTCCAGCATGTTAGTGACTTTTGCATACTACATTGCAAGCAGGCAACAGCACCAATATTACCAGTGCTAAGGACCTGTACAAATTTCAAATGGGTACAAATATATAGGACAGTGAAGTATTTTACAGTGCAATTAAACAAAATAGCTATCACGCTAATATCTGAAATATACGCAATGGTATTAATGCTTAGTTGTAATTGTTCTAATATTGTGGATCGCACCTTTTTACCCTGAATCCTATGTTTTACTGAATACTTCTAACCAGTGCCTTTTTTGTTAAAAAAAAAGAGGAGCCAGCACTCAGCTGGCTCCCTGCTCCTCCTCCCAAGCCAGTCCCATGGCTGGGACTGCCAAAGTGCCAGTACTCAGTACCTGCAAGTACTAGCACAAAAATAGCACTGTATCTAAGTCTCGGGCACACTGAGATAGCATATTTACAGTACTCCAAGACACAAGACTGCCATCCACTTCATTTGAAATGTTAATGTAGTTTGGAGTCCATTTGTTGACACCTGAATTTTCATCCTTCACTTATAATCTTACTTAGCACTTGACGGTAAATGGAAATATAAGTGGGACTGTCTACTTTTAAATACGCATTCCCATTTCAGAAAATATTTGGATGTTTCAGTGATGGTAGTTTGCATTCCATATACTTAATGTGCATCACATGGGATGGGGTGTAAGTGTAAAGGATATTTTTCCCACTCACTATTGCAGACTGCTAATTTTTGCTTTAGAAAGCAATCCTCTCTCTCCTATGTCTCAACTGTTATGTCAAAGCATTTACTTTTTGACAAGGAGCCTGGAAAGAGACTTTTCAGAGACTAATGCCATTACTTAGACTGACCGGAAAGAGAGATGGTAGTCTACGCCTCATCTTGGCTCACGGCAAAAAGACAAGCTGGGGACAACTGAGGGGAGCAGAGACTGAGGAAAGGAAAGTATGCACTTGACCCTGAGGATTTTATGACTGACATCATTGCTATGTAATATGATCTCAATTATTGAGCTAATCCAGCTATTACCCATTAAAACAGAGATTGTAATTAAAGCTGCTGAAGCCAGCAAGCCAACAATACCTGCTGTTAGAACAGAGGCACTGTATTTATATTTATTGTATTCCAAGTATTCCCGAATCAGTTCATTGATTAGAAGATTTTCGTGAGACAGTGGTGGCCGAGGTTCACTTTGGTCATCCAGTGCATTAAAAACTTCAGCTCTGATTCTTGCTTTTATTTGTCCCAGTGCGCCTCTCTTTTCCAACGTGTCCTTTAGAACTAATAAATTGAAAAAAAAAATCTACTACCACACGTAGGTTTAAGATTATTATTTGATACTAGGAATGTAAAATCCTGCTTAATTGGTTGTCCACTCATGCACCCACTCCCTTTCAGACTCTCATATCACTTCATCTCCCACCCTACATTGTCCCCTCCTTCACAGCCCCACACCCTCTCCAGCACCCCCTCCCACCCAGACACCCCACCCACACCCTGCTCCTGCCCTCTGCCTCCCAGACCCTACAACTCAATTCCTCCTGCACCTTCCTCTCACCTAGGCCCACACCCACAGCCTGCTCCTGCACCCCTCCCACCCAGACTCCCCCCATCCACAGCCCCTTCCTGCACCCCACTCCAGCCTAGACTGCCATCTCTAGCCCACTCCTGCACCCTCCCTCCCAGACCCCACAGCCCAGTGATTTTTTTTTTTTTTGGCTTTTCACTTCTGTGGCTCCCAACTGTAGGTCAGTGACCCACAACCCAAAAAAGATTCCCCACCCCAGTTTAGAGACAGAAAGGGAGGCAGTTTGAAAATTAATGGGTGTGTTTATCAACGGATAGTTGCACAGAATAAGAGGAAGACCATTTACCGGAACCACCTAAAACTGTCCAGAAGCAAGGTCTGGTACTTACTGAACAGACCAGTTTTGTTTATACCCACACACCCCCCACCCTCATGAAATGTAGAGTAAACTTCTTTGGTGAGAGAAGTCTTAAATATTCATAACTGAACAACCGAGCCATTCACAGCATAGACAGAGAGAAACTCTAAAATAGGATATGAGGTACTCAGGCAAGCACAGTGGATGATCCTAATGAAACAACAACGCATGGTGCAAAAATTTCGTTATCTCAAGCTCCCTTATTTTGAACCCGGTACAGGCACACTGCACTGGGGCTCAAAATAAGGAGCTATATCAAACTTCCTGGTAACCGTTGTACAACAAGGATTACCAGGAACAAAATACTCTGCTCGAAATAGCAGGGCTATTTTGAGCATAGTGTTTGACCACTCAGTTTCTATATCGGGATGTAAATGTATCCTAAAATAGAAACCGTAGTGTAGCCTTAGCCTAAGTGTATCTCCTGGGGCCAGAGACCAGGTCCTAATGCCAGTGATGACTTTCCCAGACTCTTGGGTTCCCCATAGCATAGCCTCTTAGTTTCCCCACTTGATCAAGCGCTTAATACAGAACAGGACCTATTGTGCCACATTCATAAAGCTTAACTTTAACTTCAGGTGGTTTGTCTCAATTTTCTTCATCTAGAAAAAGCAGCCTTGAACTCATACTTTGCTAGATGGGGACATAATTTCAGTGTACTTTCATGTTTTGAGATTATTTTCAATTTAGGCCTTAACATTTTGTTTTAAATTCAGATTTTATTTTAAACAGGTTTATTTTAAAATAATTAAACAACTTTAAAATCCCCACTTTTCAAATTTCTGTTTTTTCCCAAAAATCTAATTTTATGTCTTCCCCCCCCCAGTGAAATCTGCCAGTCTTCCCTGATCCCACAACTCTTGGAGCTGGGACTTTAAGAAACTATTGTTACTAATTAGTGTGAAATTCAGGATAAAATCAGGAGACCTGGCAACACTCTGCTTGGGAGATGATTTGGGGGGGAGTGCTAGGATTTAGGGGTGGAAGATTCTTTCAAAGAGTAAGACTGGTGAACGGGAAAAAGGACTTGCAAGTGGAAGAAGTAGATCCATTACCTTATTTATAATATATAAAGGAAACCTATAAGGAGCTTGTCATATTTTCTCTCTCCATTATAAACACTATCTTGGTTGCCCTGTTTCTGCTTTGACTTCACTGCAATATAGTGTGTTTATAACAAAGGGTAACTACTCTCAGCAACAAAGGAAAAAGAAAAAAGTTTTCTGTTGGTCTATAAGGTGCCACAGGACCCTTTGTTGGTGTTACAGATCCAGACTAACACAGCTACCCCTCCGATACTACTCTCAGCAAAGCACAGCAGAGAGTGGAGTGCTTTTAGGGCCAGGGGAGAGAAGCTATAGCCTGTGGTCCAGATCTAGCCTGCCCTTTGTCAAGATCCTGCTCCCAAGGCTCAGGGCTTCCTCCCCAGGCATCTGGCCTGCTGCAGGATGCTGAGCCCTGAGTCTTCTGAGCTGGAGACAGGTAAGCCAGGACTGGATCTGGCCCAGAGGCTGTGCCTCTTTTTTGTTTCCCCCCCTTTTTTTTTGGGGGGGGGGGGTGTCCTCATTTGTGTGATCTCAACAGATGTCTGTGGGTCAGTGACCGCGACCCAAGAAAGATTCCCACACCCATTTGAGAGCTTAGCTTGTCTGAGGAAGGGACTAGCTGGGTGTGACTTACTGTGAAACCTGGCACTTACCTTTCTCAGGTAATGAGCTTTCACGGGGAAGACCCACGTCATTCATAACACTCTTTGAAGCGCCACAGGGCTGTTTGGTTTTGGTGATGCCACAGACTAACAGGGCCACGGCTCTGTGAAAGCTGGCCGCTTATTTGCAGCGTCAGGCTCGGCAACAGGCGGGCTGCGTCGGCGGGCGGCCGCTACCACGGGCGGCTCCGGGTGGCAGCGCACAGCGCTGCCTCGCCCCGCCAAGGCGCTACCGTGGACAGGGCCGCCAGCCCACTGTCACGGCAAGCCCCAGCAGGACGGCTCGCAGCCAATCTCCCCTCGGGACGCCAGGCCGCCCAGCTGCACATGCCACCCCAAAGCCGCCAGGGAGCCGTTGCTCCCCGCAGGCGGCCATTACCTGCTTTCAGCTCGGCAATAGTCGCCATCTTCCAACGGCCCCCAGACGGCAAAACGCCGCGGCCAAGCACGGGACACACTGCGCATGCCTACTCGGGGACAGCAGAGCGGGAGTCTTTCGATTGAGGAAAGGGGGCTCGTCTTAGCGTTCCATCGCCGTGCCCCGAGCCAATCAGCGTGCGCGGCTGCCGGAGCGTTCTGAAGCCGCGCTGGCGTTGAATGGGGGGAAAGTGACGGGTGCCGGGGTCTCCACGCGTCCGGGCGGGGGCGTGCTCTTGTGGACACAGATTTAGGGCTGTGCTGTGCTGTGCTTGTGTGAGAGAGAGAGCGCCAGCCAACTCACCCTTCGCATAAGTCCCCAAGTCTTGTCTGCGTTGTATGAATCTGCTCATTTGCTTATTTGTCATTCAAACAAGCGCACGGGTCCGCTTCCTGCTAACCACTTGGGGAAGGGAGAGGTGCGGGGAAACCCTCTGCGGGATGCAGTGCATCAGACACTAGCGGGTGCTGAGACCATGGTTGTTGTTGCTGATGATGATACCACAGGAATACCAATCCTGGAACTTTTCCTTGGCACAAGGCCCGTTGCCAACCTTGTCCACATATCTATTCTGGAGATACCATCCCTGGACCTAACCACAGAATCACAGGCACATTCTCATATTCCTCAACTAACATCATATGCCAACAATGCCCACATGCTTTGTATATTGGATAGACTTCAAACTGTCTTAGACAAAAGAATTAATGGGCATAAAACAGACAAAAACACTCTTCACAAACCTGTCAGGCAGCACTTTAATGGAGTGGGCCATTCTGTTAATGAACTGAAAGTTTGTGTTTTACTGAAAAGTAACTTTCACAATCGTTTGGAAAGAGAGGCTGCTGAATACTCTTTTATATTCAAATATGACACATTAACATGGGGTTTGAACCGGGATGACAATTTTCTAGCTCAATATAGGGGCTCTTTTACATACTTCGCTTTATCTAATTCTTGACTTCCCCACTCTCCTTCTGCCCCTCTGCTCTCTGATTTGCTCACCTTGATAATTTTTCTGATTTGTCATCCTTGATTACTATGTTTGGTTCTCTGTGCCTTAAATATTGAGTCTGTTCTGGTATGGCTATGGTCTGAAGAAGTGGGTCTGTCCCATGAAAGCTCACCACCTAATAAATTATTTTGTTATTCTTTACAGTGGTACTGGACTGCTTTGCTGTTATGATGGGTACAGTGCAGGAACTGGAAGGGAAAAAAATATTAGCTTCTCTTTGAGGAGGAAAAGAAAGCTAGGCGTGAGGTCAGATCCTTCTGGATCTGAAGGGAAAAATCTTCTGAAATGAGGGTTTTTTTTGTTTTTGTTCTTTTGGAGAGGTAAACTTGATTATCAATGCATGGTAATTACCCCTTTCCAGGGTGTGTGTATAATGGGGTGACCATCCGTCCTGTATTTGGGACGCCAAAAAGGCATCCCGACTTATTTTTTAAAAGGGACTCATTATCCAGTACTTGGTCCATCTCCTCACTAACGTTTTCTGCTAGCAGCTGCCCAAGGACAGCTGCTGGTGGGAGTCACTTCCTTGAGCCTTGGGGAAGAAGGGGAGTGTGGGCAGCTGCAGCTCCCCTCCCCAGCCCTGGGGGATTGCTGGCAGCTGCTGCCTCCTCCCTGGCTCCCCAAGGTTTGGGGGAGCTGGGAGGAGCCACCCTTCACCCTCATATCTCCCTGTCCTGTATTTGGGACATAGAGATATGGTCACCCTAGTGTGTAATTATATCTATCTATCTATCTGTCTATCTATCAAATCCTTTGTATTCCAGGTGGTCTGCATACTCAGACCCTGATCTTCTGACTGCTTCCAAGGTTATTAAGAAAACCATCTGTTAAAATGATTGAAACAAATGTAAACAAGAACTTGGTTAACTACTAGGGAAGCTTTCGTTCTGGATTGTATTTTACGTTATGAAAATGGAAATACTAGATGGATGATTTTGGCTTGTTAACATGGCTACCCATCTATATCCTGTGACAGACAGCTTCACTCTGTACTAAGGCTCACAATAAATATATTTTTAAAAATATAAAAAACAACTTGTTTACATTCTTGGGGCCCTGTTTGTGTGGCTCTCCATGCAGGACTGGGGTCATAGGACATAGGATTTAAGTATGCATGGATAGTCATTTGAAATAAACACAGTATGGATAAATAATCTGGATTTACTGAGATCTAGGTAGCTCAGTCTGCTTTTGACTGTGGGATCATGATTACTTTATTTACAGTATTCACTTTCTAAGTGCTTTTAAAGCAAAACATTTGTGTTTTGAACTGTTGGGATAAATCATATCTGCGAGGAACCATTTAGCAGCACACTGAAAGGGAAGACTTCCACTACTAGCAGCAAAATCACCCTTTACAACCCCTTTTATTATGGTGGTAAAACTTTACCAACATATTCCTGAGAAAACAAACAAGTAGTCATGTAGCAGCTTAAAGACTAAGACAAAATAATTTTAGTCTTTAAGATGCTACATGACTGCTTGATTGTTTTGTTAGAATACAGACTACCACAGCTACCATTCTGTTATTGTTCCTGAGAGTTACACAGAAGCACCTCCTTTGTTACATTATTAAATTCATGCCTGATGTAACCCAATGGAGAATAGTCTCAGAGAGGTAGCTGTGTTAGTCTGTATCTTCACAAAATAAAAAAAAACATCCCTGTAGCACTTTAAAGACTAACAATATTATTTATTACATGATGAACTTCCGTGGGACAGACCCACTTCTTCAGATCTCCAGGTGCTACAGGACTGCTTTTTTTGTTTTGTAAACCAATGGAGTTGCCCCAGGTGTCAGATTGGCCTATCATACATAGGAAGTTGGAAAGCAGAGCTATTGCTTTGTCTTCCCCTACCTCTTCCACCACATTACCTGCATTTTTCATCGATAGGATTCAACTACCCTTTAATTTCCAGCAGATGCACTGTGATCCATTTCCTCCCTCCCCTCTATCTGTCTTCTGGTCTCTCTTTTGTTAATTTTTATACTTTTTAGCAGATCTTAAGAGTTCAAAATTGGACTTACGTTTTTCTTGTAACCCAAATGCATTTCTAGTTTTGTGGTTTCTTTTGTAAGTATTCAATTTCTGCAAAGCAGGTGTAACCAGCTGCTGATATACAAGTATCACATGAAGTTCAAGTCCATGCTGTACTTTCCCATAGTTCAGGAGATTGCTTTTGTTTTTCTTTTTATACTGCTTGAATACACATTTGACCTTCTCAGTGGATTTTTGTCCTCTCCCCCTTCGTGATGTTAGTGTTTGTCTCTGAATTTCAATTTCATTTTCCCTCTGTTATGAAAACTGCTCTGTATTCCTGGCGCAATGGTCCATTTTGGTGATGTGGTGTAACTGGATTTTGTTCAGACAGTTTCTGTGGTGAATGAAATATGTAGAAGTTTCAACTCCTGCTAAACTCAGCAGGACTTTGATCAGGACTTTAAGTTTCACTTTTACATTTTTATTGCTACTCATCATTCATTACAAATTATGATTTAGTATAGAGTTGGTTATATACCATTACATTGGATGGGTGGTTTAGATGCTAAAATTGGTACAGTCTGATATTGACTTTTCAAGATGCACGTAGGTGAAAGTTTCTCAATTTATTTCACAGTGACAGACTTATACCTACTTGCTTCTTGAAAAGTCACTCTGTCAGAACAATACCAATTTTAGCAAAGATGGCATCTGAACAACCCATTTGACTATAATCTAAAAGGTGTATGGAATTACATAAATTACACATGAAACCTCAATAATAAATTTATCAAGAAGCAATCATAGTTTAGTAGTATACCAACTCTCCTCAGAATTGAATCAAACTGCTTTAGGTTATGAGATGGTATGTCGTCACATAAGACCCCTTGGGACTGTTTTCCAGAGTGCTGATTATGCCACTGGCGCCTACTTTCTTGCTCTCTGGGTCTCCCCATCACCCTGTCCTGCTAGGCCAGATCCTCTGATCTCTCCAAGCTAAAGCATGGAGTTAGGGTTACCACTCTCCTGCAGAACAATGTAGGCACTGACCCATTTCAGATCTGGGAAGATGCAGCTCTAGGGCACAGCATGCAGGAAACCCAACCCCAAAAGGCATCAACCCCCCAAATAAATACATCTCTCTCTGTGCAAAAGATTTGCACAGAGAGATCTTGTTAGTTAAGCCCCCTTTGTTAATGAAAGGGAGATACGCACAGTAGTGGCTCTACTGGCAATAATTACTTACACTGGGCTTGATCATAAGCAAAGTTTAGTCAGCATAAATAGTAGAATTTAGGTGGTTATAAGTGGAAAAAGATGGATCAAAGTTAAGTTACTATAATGAAATTAAAAGAAAATGCAAAACTATTTCTAACTTCCCTAGGGCTACGTCTACACTAGAAACATCAGACTACAGAAGTTACTCTCAGGACAGATGTTCCGACAAAACTTCTGTTGACAGATTGCATCTACAAAGTGGATCATTCCTTTGATCTGCTCTGTTGACAAAAGGTCGTGCCAGAGCATCTACGCAGCTTTTGTGTCAACAGTTTTTGTTGACAAAACGCATTTTGTGTGTAGATGCTCTGGGAGTCTTGTCTGCAAAACCCGTTTTGTCTCCAAAACTTTCTACTGTAGACATAGCCTGAGGCTTATTGCATACAGATTCTGAACCTAAAGAGCAGCTCTCATGTTAGTTAAAATCTTCAAACCAGAGTTGTTCTTTTCCTCTGATTTGGGTAAACAGCCTTTCATAGTTCTTTGTCTCTTTTTAGGGTGTGTCAGGCAGATTCCAAAGCAGGCTGAAGACAAAAACCTGGTATCCTCCCATTGCTTAAATCACTGATGTCCAACATGCTACCTATTAACCACATGTGGCTATTTGGCTAGTTGGCTTGAACAATAACTATTTTCAGAATAATGTGGCCTTAAATAGGCTTCTTTATAGGGTGGGAAACCTTTATTTGATAACCTTCTCCCACACCATGGGAAAACACTGAATCAAAATGGCTTTCAGTACCAGGTGGTATGGTCACATGTCTTTCTAACACCAACCACCTTCTAGACCAGTCAGCAACCCCTGGCATGGGTACCAAAAATGGCATGTGAACTGATTTTCGTTGCCACATTGAGGCAGGAGCTCAGCCAGGCCCCTCCACTCCCATGCAGTCAAGAGTTTGCTCAAAGCCATGCTGCCTGTAGATTAACAAAAGATGAGCAAATGCTACCAACCACCACCTAAACAGTAAAGCTCTACATCTTAATTTATTCATGAAGCTATTGGAAGGAGGAGTGCTTGTGACTTTAAAAAGTATCACTGGTGCTTGGACTGTATGTCGAAGTCAAATTTCAGCACTCCACCTCAGAAAGGTTGCTGACCCCTGTTCTAGACGTTCAGGACAAACAAGGCTGTTTACAAGTTGTTAAGTTGATCACCCAGTCATTAGGCTTGGAACACCAGTTGTGGTTCTCATTAGCACATTTAAAACTATAAACAGACACTCCACATTTCTAACTTCACAATGATACATGCACAAAATTAGAATATACAGATCCACCAAACTGTAACATTAAAATTGATAGGTTACATGAGGTATGTACAAGCCAATTTTCATAAAACATAGTGGTGGCAGGGAATCTGTCACACACACACCCCTCCCCCCAAGGTTACTGCCAGAGGATTGAATAATATCCAGTGTGGAGGCAGTGTTTAGAAATTTGCTTGACCTTTGATTACACAACCATGCAGTGTCACCAAACCCCGTGTTGTCATTCATTGGAGTTCTCCCACAGTTTTGGGTTCCTAGCCCCAAATGTCTGAAAACAAGTTGGGTGCATCAGTGCCTCCAGATTGTAGATAGCAAAGTCTTTTGATGTATAAATGACTTTGCATTTAGCCACCTATGTAATGAGGTGGTGTGCCTCGATTTCCTCTTCCCTATAGCAGTGCAGGCTTGTTACACCTTTGCTGCTACAGCCAGTTTTAAGCTTGTGCACGGGTAGTAGCTAAGAAGCTGCATGCTCATGGGACTCCTCCACTCTTGCCACAGGCATGTACAATACCTTTTCCCGCAAATTACATGTTACACACTTTCAAGAGGTTTACCATCAGTAGGAGTTCATTTGTGCCGATCCATAAGTATTGCAGTAAAAGATGTAAGGTTACTAGCAAGCCAATGACAGAATGTTTCCACATATCAGAGGGGTAGCTGAGTTAGTCTGTCTTCAAAAACAACAAGAAGTCCTGTGACACCTTATAAAGCAAGATATTTTGGAGCATAAGCTTTCATGGACAAAGATCCGCTTTGTCAGATGCATGAGTGTGGGAGTTTCAGAGGAGGGTTTAAAGAGGGAGTCTCAGTCAAGGGGAGGGCCAGAGTTGACAAGGTCTGTTCAGCCTCTGTGACACCACGTTACATACAGGTACAAACAAAGGACTTTTCACTGCTGACATATCAGGTTACCACCCTCTGATGTTGTTAGTATTACCCATCACCTGTACTTTGTGGTTTGATTTGATTATCTCTGATCCATCCTGCTGTAATTTTAGACCCCTTCCTGATTTTAGGTCTGTATCTGTGCAGAGTAGGTACCAAGGTCTTTTTAATAAGCTGGTGGTATGTTGTGATTTCAACTTATACCAATTAGTGTTCTGTATGTGGGCCAATTACCAATTAATATTTTATACTCTCAGCCCTGTCTATGCCAAGTTCTGGTAACAGGCATATGCCTCTTGCTCACTGCTTAGCTTTGCTTTGAGCCTGGTTTGTCCATTGTTGCTGGGCCTTAGGCCTCAAACCAGGCCTGTGCTGTATGGGCTTAGGGCCTTTCATCTTACTACATGTCTGGGTGTAGTGTCAAGTTTGAATTTACAAGTTCAAATAAAGGCTAGCATGGAAGCGCCATGTCTTAAAATCAAATTTATTAGCCTCCAGAAGTGTCCTGTATATATTCCACAAAGCTACGTGGTAACCCACAACATATGGCTGCTTCCATCTCGGTTGCTCTCCAGGTGCGCAGGAAGTATGTCACAGGAAGCAGATGAATTTGAATTCATCACCAGCAACCCCAGGAAATATAAACTGTGCCCAGAACCTAGAATTTCTTTTACCCATCGCACCGCATCGGTAGCCATCTCTTGCAGTCATGAGCACTCAGGGTAGTGATGTGTCTAGTAGTTCTTGGGGTGGCAAGAGAGCTTCAGCATGGAGCCATCAGGAGATTCTGGATCTTCTTGCAGTTTGGGAAGAGGAATCAGTGGCGAGCAGACTTCGGATGAAACACGTCTATGTAAGATGTCGCAATGGATGATTGCCAAAGATTACTTGATGCAATGCTGGGTGACAAGGAAGGGGAAAGCAGGGTATGGACATGTTGTGTATAAAGACTTGGGTTAACTATAGCAGTGTTTCCCAAAAGGTGTTCTGCAGAATCTTGAGGTTCTGCAAAACGAAAATAAGGGTTCTGCGAGAAAATTCCAGTACAATAGGTAACTCCTCTGTGGCTCCGTGCCCTGCTGTTGCTGAAACAGTAGAACTAAATTTAATTTGTTTAATGACTGGCAGGATGTAAAAGGGATCTGGCTATTAAACCAACTGAATTTAGTTCCATTATGGCTACGTCTACACGTGCACGCTACATCGAAATAGGCTATTTCGATGAATGACGTCTACACGTCCTCCAGGGCTGGCAACGTCGACGTTGAACTTCGACGTTGGGCAGCACCACATCAAAATAGGCGCTGCGAGGGAACGTCTACACACCAAAGTAGCACACATCGAAATAAGGGTGCCAGGAACAGCTGCAGACAGGGTCACAGGGCGGACCCAACAGCAAGCCGCTCCCTTAAAGGGCCCCTCCCAGACACAGTTGCACTAAACAACACAAGATCCACAGAGCCGACAACTGGTTGCAGACCCTGTGCATGTAGGATGGATCCCCAGCTGCCGCAGCAGCAGCCAGAAGCCCTGGGCTAAGGGCTGCTGCACACGGTGACCATAGAGCCCTGCAGGGGCTGGAGAGAGAGCGTCTCTCAACCCCTCAGCTGATGGCCGCCATGGCGGACCCCGCTATTTCGATGTTGCGGGACGTGGATCGGCTACACGTGCCCTACTTCGACGTTCAACTTCGAAGTAGGGCGCTATTCCCATTGCCTCATGGGGTTAGCGACTTCGACGTCTCGCCACCTAACGTCAATTTCAACTTCGAAATAGCGCCCAACACGTGTAGCCGTGACAGGCGCTATTTCGAAGTTGGCGCCGCTACTTCGAAGTAGCATGCACATGTAGACACGGCCTATTTCAGCAGTGGCAGGGCATGGAGCCACTGAGAGCCCCTCACTTGCCCCGCTACTCAATCTGTCACACCCCTCCGGTGGCCATAGCTCATCTCACCCCGCCAGTGGAACACCTCCACTTCAGCCTTCCTTCCACTGGGCACATGTGGCCTCCTGGCATAGGCTCTCTGGCAAGCGCCACAGATGGGTTAGCTCTGTGGGCCAGTTTGGGGCTGAGGCGAGTTAATCCTTGGGATGGGGGGGGTCAGGTTTGGGGCTGAGAGGAGTTAAACCTGGGGATGGGGGGTGGGGCTTTGCAGAATGTGGTGGGGTAAAGCTTGGGGATAGGGGTTGGATTTGAGGGCTCAGGGCTGACGCAGGTAAAGCCTGGAGATGGGGGGTGGGTTTTGGGGCTGATGGAGGTAGAGCCTGGGAATGGGGTTCCACAAAATTCTTTGGGGTTTAAAAGGGTGCTGTGGCCAAATAAATTTGGGAAACACTGAACTAAATAAACTCTTTCATATCCGGCAGCACCAGGACTGGGAGGTTGCTGGATATTCAAATATTCCAGATAATAGAAAAGTATACCTAGCAATGCATAACTCTAAAGAAAAACAAGATTAGCTCTTAAGAAATAAACAACAATGTATGCAGAGTACTTTATTACCCAACAACAGTAGTATTGTACACTGTCAGCTTGTACCATGTTTGCTCTATTTATTTGTATTTCCTTTCAATGTAGTGTACCTATGCAAAATGTAACTACAATTTTCTTATGGTTAAAATGCCAGTTGTTTGAGTGTTCCAAACGATAGAATGCCGGTTGTGAAAATGTTTATTGTGCAGGTATCACAAGTGGGTTAATCTGTGTTTTTACACCTGTATCATTTCGCTTCACTATGTAAGACATTACAAAGAACATTAACTACAGGTTCATTATGTCTCGTGTAAAACTACTACTACTAGTAGTAGTAGGCATCCTTCAGTCTACGTAGACTATGGATCGCGCCCTTCGTAGTTCCATTTGTGATAATCGTTTACAGTGTCGACTGTGACTATGAAGGCCCACATGAGAGTGACAGTCCTTGCTGCATCTGTTGACGCCAATCGAGCAAGTGCTTATAACTGATATCTGTTACCTCCCATGTTGGTTCAATGCTGTTAAGTGATGCGGGAGTACCTCTCCAGGCGTGAGCCTGGGCAAATTTTTTTTTGGGACCCTGGGCTGCCCAGACGCCAGTGTCCCCCTCTCGGCTTTACTGATATAGTCCAAAGGAGAGGATAACCTCTACGTCTGGTACCAGCTCAGCTGCAGGAGTTGCCGGGTCAATGCCAGAAGTTGGCACAGAACCGCCTAAGGACTCCCCTCCGGATTTTCTGTCAGGGTCTACTCCCTTAGCCTTGCTCCTTCCCAGGATAACCCACAAGGCAGTGGAGCTGTAAAACTAGTATTTCCCAACATTGTAGTGTTTTTCCACTCTAGAGTGACTGAACAGGTGTGCCTGTCACCTTTTCCTGCTGGGTATAATGCCATCACTGTGGAGGGATATTGTGCACGACGGTAGACCTAGGCGGCGCACATAGACCTGTCAGTGGTCTGCTGAGGGGGTGATACTTCCTACAGCTGTTTAAGGTGCTTATGGGCACCCTGGGCCCGTGTGTGCGGGGCGAGTGCCACTCCGCGCTCTGCACCGTGGGGTGCGGTGATGCCTCCCCCCCACCCGGTCGCTCCTCTAGACGGGTTTGCACCGGGCACTGCCCTGCAAGGAGAGATTACGGCGCCTGAGGCTATAGCGGGAGGGGCAGGCGGTACAAAGCGGCCGCGTGCGCGCTGCACGCACTGCCGGCCTATGCCCCAGGACTGCGGCAGCCGGTAGAGCGCCCCCCTCGGCTGCCAACGCGCCCGCCCGACGCTCTGTCGATGCAGCCCCAGCATCCCGTGACCCGGGAGCCAATCAGGGAGCTCGGCCGCCGCCAGCCGGCCCGCCTGGCCGCCTTTTCCCAGTACCTCGCCGCCTCTGCTGCCGCGTTCCATGGCGTTCCCAGGCTTGTGCGGCGCAGGCGGCTCCGAGCCCTTCTGGGTAAGGCAGCGGCGCGGGCGCTACGGCCAACCTGCGCGCTGGGGCTTCCGCCGCGTGCTCCCGGGCCAGCCGGATCCAGCGCCCCGGTCTCTCCCTCCCTGCTGCCGGGCCCCCCCCGCGGGGAGCAGCGCTAGCGTGCTGCTGCTGCTGGGTGGGGGGTGTTGCATTTGCCGGCTCAGGCCCACTCGGGGAGGGTGCATCGCCCTTCCCCCCGCCAGGAAGCGGGTGCAGCGCCGCTGCTTCAGGAGATGGGGAGAATCTCTCCAGCTGTCCCGTCAGGGTACCAGGAATGGGGCTGATCCCGCCTCTCCTTTCCTCGCCCTGACAATGCTCCGCCGAAGGGTCGGGACCGCTGGTAACCGCGTCTGGAGGCCGCTTGGCGGCTGTGTTGGACGGCCTCCGTCCCAGAAGTGTTGCACAGCGCCCGATTTTGCTAATTGCAGCAGCCGGTTTCAGGTTAGGTAACGCCGAGGAGGGAGGGGGCTAAGGCCAGTTGTAGCGGCTGAGGCGGTGGGGAGGCGCGTGTGTGGTACAGGCTGCGTTGCAGGGAGAACGTGCAACCTCATCATATACCCCTACCTGGGGCTTATGCAACAAGCCCAGACCCAAGGCGCTTGTGAGGCCCATAGCACTTGTTTATAGAGCAGCAGAGCTGCCATCCTGATATCTGGTAAGAGAGAAGCTGGTTGTAATTATTTCCCCTCCCATCAAGCTGAGACTGTGTGGCTACGCCTACACTAGAGTGGTTTGTTGACAAACGGGGTTTGTCGACAAAACTCTTGGAGCAGCTACACACAATGCATTTTGTCCACAAGCTGTCAACAAAAAAGCCATGTAGGTGCTCTGGGGGCCCTCTTGTTGACAGAGCGGATCAAAAGAGTGATCGCTTTTATGTGTAGACATGGTCTGTGGACAGAAGTTTTGTTGGAACATCTCTTCTAACAGTAACTTCTGTAGACAGTAACAGAGAGATAGCCGTTTTAGTCTATTTACAATCAAACCAAAATAGCAGTCCAGTAGCTCTTTAACGACTAACAAAATAATTTTATTAGGTGGTGAGCTCTCATGGGATAGACCCACTTCTTCAGACCAGCAGGTCTGACTAAGTGGGTCTATCTCATGAGAGCTCACCACCTAATAAATTATTTTGTTAGTCTTTAAAGTGCTACTGGACTGCTTTTTTGCTTCTGTAGACAGATGTTTCTAGTGTAGATGTGGCCTGTGTGTGTTTGTAAATAAATTAGTAGAAGGGGACTGTTGCAATATCTCAAAAGTTAAGTTGCAAAGGTTTCTCTGTCTTTATTGTTGTGGTTTTTATGTCCCTCACTGATTCTCCTTCCACTTCTTGGTATGCCCCAGCTTTACATTTAAATCCTCTTTGTATCTGGACACCTGGATATTTAGGATGTGGGCTACAGGCTGATGTCTTTCAATTTATGTAGTGGAATGGGTCTTTTATAGTTATGTGGCACCATGTATTTTTAAATATTAATATTCTCCTAGCAAATCAGAATCTTATCTCCTTGTTCAAACACTTGTTAACAAAGTCCCTCTCCTTGAAGCTGCTGTGAATTAATGGTTTTTTTGTTTTTGTTTTCCTAAGGTCTGTTTATCTACTAAAACATGTCCAACTAACTCACTTTCGTGATGTCAACGTTGAATATAATGTAAACAAAGCAACTTGGGTGCAAATAGATGTGTATTGGAATGTTCCCATTTATATCTGAGATAATAAACCACTTGCCTTGTGGATGAAGTGTGGGCCTGCTCCTGAAGGTGGCTTTTGGTTGCTGCAGCAGATTCCGAATCCTAGATTCTATTGAGAAGTCTACCATCCTTTCTATGATTCTAAACTGAAGTGTTATCTCATAGACTGGATAAATATTCAGGATACTAGTAACAAAATAGAGTGGTGGGTACATGTGGTCATTGTAATAACTCTTTCCTACTTTGGTCAGATAAAACACAACTTTCAGTTCTCACGTTTTCAGTTCAAAGTGATTCTTTGGCCTTATAAATAGCTAAAACTGATATGCTTTTTTGTTGAAGGGCTGTAAATATTTAAGGGTTGACGAGTCCTGGAAAGTTCATTGGAAGTTCGAAAGATGGGAACTTGCTTTCTTTACTGAAAGTGGATTCCTGGAAAATGCATCCTTCCAAGATGGTAATCTGTGGTACTCCTCAGCTTATAATAGTAATTTTAATGATTGCCAAAAATGTTACTAGTGGGTTAGATGCAATGGATTGTTTGTAGATGAATTCAGAGGGTCTTTCATTAGGCTGATTTGTAGTAGCGATTGACAGCTTGCATTATTTCTACTTTGCCTAAAATTTTCGAGAAGTATTAAAATTGTGAATGATGCTTGAAAAATCCATTGTTCCATGGCAATTAAGGAGCTTTCCCTGAAGGGTGCCTTCCATGTCAGCAGAACGTAATGTTTCCTTGAAACTAAGCATCTAGCCCTTATAACTGTGCAGGTAACCTCCCAAATGTGAGTTGTGTGTGTTAAATACTGTGTGTAAGTATGGGCGTAAAAAAAAAAATGCAGATAGTCCATATCAGTGCCTTTTCTGCAGTTGATAGGTTTCTTTGCAGCTGAGAGGCACTGTGAGAGGAGTTGAGTAGCAGAGACTCAACACCCTTGTAGGAGGCTAAGTTTCATATTGTCTTTGGCTGGCACAACGCTTTTTTATTACTACAACTCTCGCCTCTGGGTCTGTGGTAAAATTTCCAACCCCAATACATGGATTTGGTTGAAGAGGGTGGGAAAGAGACTGAAGGGTATAAATTGGAGAAAAGTAGTACAATATGTTGAGAACATGGAAGGGAGGAGGTAGAAAGGACAATGTAAGAAAATAAAGGAACAGTGGAATGCAGGTAGAGGGAGAGTAGGGGAAAAAGCAAAGCAGTGAAGGAAATGAACGAAAAATACGTTCTTTGATAGAAAGGAGAAGAAATGGAAGGAGAAGAGATATATAACAAAAGAAGATATATTAGTAAATAAAGATGGTTGAATAGAACTCAAAAAACCAAAAGAACATGAATGTCACATTTGTCAGTAATGTATGTATCAAATAGTATTTCAACAGCTAAAGAGCGAGTGGATGCTCCCAAAGAGAATTTGTGAGATAAATAATTCAAAAAGTACTGATGAAATGTATTTGGTATTCACTAGTGATGTTTATCTTGCTCAAGAGCTGTTCAAAATGTATTTGAGAAATATATTAGCGATGTATGTTGATGATATTCAACAAATATTTTGTTTTTTCAGACATCCAAACCTTAAGTTACACTAGGAAAAATGTGTTGATAATCTTGTATAAGAACAGCCATGCTGGGTTAGACCAAAGGTCCATCCAACCCAGTATTCTGTCAGTGACCCAATGTCAGCTGTGTTTCTACCATATTTTATTGAGATTTCACAAGGGAGACCAGCATTTCTCAAAATTGAAGGTTCTGACCCAAAAGGGAGTTGCAGGGGAATCACAAGGTTATTTTAGGAGAGCTGGAGAGCAGTGGTTTGTAATGTTGGTTGGGTGACCAGCTCTGAAGGCAGCATTCCACCAGAAACAGCACAGAGGTAAGGTCAGCAGTACCATACCCATATCGCCTTTACTTCTGTACTGCTGCTTTCTGAGCTGGGCGGCCAAAGAATAGCAGCTGCTAACTAAGGGACCAGCTCCACAAGCAGCAGCGCAGAAGTAAGGGTGGTGATACCATACCATGCCATTCTTCTTCTGTGCAACTGCTGGCAGGAGGTTTGCCTTCAGAGCTGGATTCCTGGCCTGCAGTTGCCTCAGTTCAGCAACTCAGTTCCGACAGCAGTGCTGCTGCCAGTATTGTGCAGAAGTGAGGGTAGCAGTATTCTAACCACCCAGGAGAGATCCAGGTGCCGCCCAGCTGATTAGCTGATCGCTTATAGTCCCCACAGCCAGCAGCATGTGTTTCTATTGATGGTGTGCATTCGGATGTGCCTCTGCACACATAACAAAATTTGTTCTGCACATGGACAGTAAATTAGAGAGAACACTAACTGCAACCCCCATATAAGAAACTTGTGACCCAAACACAACTCCATTTTGTGTCAGAACCCCTAGAAGTATAACGTTGATCTTTCAGTTAGGAATAGCTGAAATCATGAAATTTACCATTTAACAAAATCCAATGACCATGAAATTGACTTAAATGGACACTGAATTTGGTAGGACCCTCTTTATAGTTTAAGCACATAATAAACATCCAATAACTGTTTTAATAAATAGAACATGATGTGGTTTGGGGGTGAAGCAGTGGAGTACCTTTGGCAGGTATATTTTTCACCCTACTTGCTGTATTTGAGCAAATAGGTGTTGGGGGTATTTTTCAAGTTTGTAGCCTGATTAAGTTAGAAAGAGGCATATGCTTACAGCATGTGTACTTTTTTGAGGCTTCTGCTTTCCTTTTGACTTTTCTCATAACTTTAAAAATCATGCAAAATTTTAAAAAATCATTTTTAGAGCTTATTTTCAAGATTAGTGGATATGCTTGTCATTTTTTTACTAATTAGTTGGGTAATGCGCAAGCACTTTGTGGATCTCAGACTCCCTTTGTTCTGGGATTTGTTCCAAGGCATGAGAAGTAGGACAAATACTTATTCTGCTTAATCTAAGCTGTGATCTGGTGGCCTTAATTAAACCGCTAAAAGTTCCTTGTGATCACAGCCTTTAAAATTATTATTGATTGAAGCATCAATTATGAATATTCATATTTTTCTGAATAAAGGTTCGATTCTTAGTGCTAAACTCTGCATTTGGTATGTTTTCGTTGGTGAAAAATCTATGTTGTGAAATCCTTGACCTGAAAGAAATGTTCACCTGTGTTGCCAGTGGGAAAAGGTTGATCCTTAGGGTTGGCCATCAAAAATAAGCCTGCTGTAATACAATTCGTGGATCAGATAATTTTTAGGAACACTTCCCCCCCCCCCCCCAAAAAAAAAAAAAATAGGTCACCACCTTTCTGTTTGAAAGGTATGGTAAAACATAAGCCCTGTTTGAGTGCTTTTTTGCTGTGCAACAGTCTACCATGCCTTTTCTTCAGTCAGTTTAGGGAGTGAAAATTGAAATCAGGTTAGGAAGCAAAACCGAGTCATGCCCCCTTTACAAGTACATTGCAGCACAAAGAAACAAAAGAAGTGTAACATGTTTTGAAATAACCATTTTTGTTCCATGGCTTGCCAAAAAAGCTGTAGTTTAAAATGTAATGTCTTTCATTCAAACTATTAGTAATAGCAATTCTGATTCTAAAACTATTTCATGCTCTCTATGGAATCTTATAACTTCCCTAAAATGTAGTGATTTCTTGGGTAGTGGGTATAAGTGGATTCAACAATGCACAGGAAGGGACTTCTGCCCAAGTTGATGGATGCTATAGAAACATACAGATAGCTAAATTTTCTTCCTTCCTGAGAACTAGAAGACACTTGCAGTTTTCCTGGTATGTCTCTGCATCATTCACCTTGGTAGTAGGTTCACCTATTTTGTGTATTTCTTCTTCATACAAAAGCCTAATCATGCAAAGGATTGTGTGTCCTCAGCTTTAGTTGACTGCAGTGGCTGTTGTGATGGGGTGTGGCCAATTAGCCCATTGGATGGCAAACTGTGGGAATTAAGATTGAAGCAATCATCAGAAGCTCACCTCTGCAAGAGTAAGTAGGGCCAGGAAGCTGGGAACAGCATGAGGTGCATGTGTAGGTTGCAGTTACTGTCTGGGAAGAGGACAGATGTTTAGAGGCTTCAGAGACATGTAGCCTACAAATACTTCATGGGAGAAGGGGGTGCTGAAGCTGGTAGACCCAGAAAAGGAAGGGAGTGCCGGAAGGTTAGGAAAGAGCTCAAGGGAATGCATCAAGGTACAGGGTTCTCACTTAAGTCACTTAAATTCTCATTTTTGATAATTATAAAAACATTTATTGACAAACCCAGTGTAAATAATTGTTACTGGGGGTCAGAGGTTGCAGGGAAGCAACAGCAGTGCATATCTCTTTCACTGATGGAGATGGCTCATAGAGTTCACTCTGTAAAACAGAGTAAGGGGGATTATTTGGGGTTTTGGTCCCTTTTGAGAGCTGTGCTCCTGGATGTTGAAAGTCCCTTTTGCTGAACCCTCCGAGGGCTGTTATCAGCATCTGTTACTCTGCTTAGGGGCAGTTTCCCCAACTCTGTGCCTTTCCTGGGGGAAACCAGAGCTTCTGGCCCAGCAGGACAGTAACTGTCACAGTTATTGACCTGATTGCCTCCCCTCTTGGGTTTCTGTCCTTTGTGGTTACATGTACACAGCACGTGGTAGCCTGTGTCAGTGAGTCTCGTAGTGCAGATGTGCAGGTTTGGCCTTGTTGCTGCAGCACTCCAGGTAGTTGTGTAGGCATTCAGGGAGGCTGAGCTTCAGACTGCAACACTTGAACATCTGCACAGCTCATGAGCCCCACCAGCCTGAATCTGGTGTAGACCCGGGCCCCAAGACTTGCTGGCAGGGTCCCTAATTTCTGTTTAGATGTATTTTAACTCACCCTGGCTTCAGGTGAAATTACAGATTCTTCCAGACAGACCCCTTAAAGCAGGAGTGGGGAACTTTTTTCGGGTCAAGGGCCATAGACAGAAGTGGCAGCAACGAGGGGTCCTGTGGCACCTTGTAGACTAACAGAAAAGTTTTGAGCATGAGCTTTCGTGAGCACAGACTCACTTTATCAGAAAGCTCATGCTCAAAACTTTTCTGTTAGTCCATAAGGTGCCACAGGACCCTTCCTTGCTGTTACAGATCCAGACTAACACGGCTACCCCTCCGATACTAGACAGAAGTGAGAAGCCCACCTCGCTGATGTGGTGCCTGATTGATTTCTCTACAGGTGGGTGGAGTCTAGGCAGGAGGGAGGCTGCATGTAGCGTGCAGCGAAGGAGGTTTAGGTTGAACATTAGGAAAAAACATCCTGATTGTCAGGATGGGCAAGCACTGGAATAAACTGCCTAGGGAGGTTGTGGAATCTCCACCACTGGAGATATTTAAGGGCAGGTTAGGCAAGTGTTTGTCAGGGATGATCTAAATGGTACTTGGTCCTGCCGTGAGTGTAGGGGACTGGACTTGATGACCTCTCAAGGTCCCTTTCAGTTCTAGCGTTCTGTGATTCTATGTCTAGATATCAAGCTTTTCCTTAAGGCTTGGCCTGTGCTGAAAATAGGAAGGCCCTTCCTGGTTTAGACTCCCTATGCCTCACCTTATCCTCTGCCAGTCTCCCCAGATAGCATCTGATGAGAGACCTCTCTGAGAAGCACTTTATAAATGTTTAAGCTCCAGATTCTTAGCTTTGGGGAACCAAATTCACATCTTCCTTGGACATAAGGTCCTTGAAGCGAACAGCTTGTTCCTTTGACTTGCAAGCATATTCTGTGAAATCCTTATCTACCTCTATTGTGTTGCTTTTCTGGACCCTGTAATAGGTTAGATCAGTAGTCATGCAGGAAATTCTGCTAACCCACCGCAGTCATTACTAACTTTACCTCACTGATCAAGTCATTGAAAATGTATTACATAGCAGTTCACAATAACTATATTGAAAGCATGCTTATATCATTCTGTAAATATTCAAATACTTTCACTTAAAACACATACACTGGTTAATTGGGGCCATATTTACACTAGCAATTGGGTTGGCAAAACATTTGTCATTCAGCGGTGTATAAAAATTAAAAAAATGGGCATGGAAAGACAAATGAAGGTGTCTTGCAAATGAAGAAAAGAACAAGCATTGCCAAAGGCAAAGATGCTTGTACAGAGTTACTAGAGGGACTTAGAGAAGTCAGTACTAGTTGGGAGAAGAATATAGAAAAATCTCTTGTGTTTTGTCTGCACATTTGCAACCTAGTAAGCTCCCTTGAAAATTTGCCTTGAATACATTGGGATAATCATTTAAATGTTGAACAGTTCTGACAGCTTTTACCAACAAAAAGGCATCAGATTATATTCTTGCCCTCCTAGTGATGTTATTTAAGGACCATGTTTACTAACTGTCAGGACTCTTTTTTTGGTCACATTTATCATGATTTTAATCATATTTTAATGTGGAAAGTAATTTCCTTGTTTAGGAAACACAGTAGTTTTTGGTAAAGCATAGTTGGTACTATTTTATATAATAAGGCTTACACCACACTTATTACTGTTAAGCTGTGTGTTTAATTGCTTTGTGACTTTAAACTGTTTGGGTTGAAATTTTTCACACCGATGTCTGCCTCAATCTGATGGTTTTTTTATATTTGGGTCCCAGCATACAGTAAATGCTCTTTTATCCAGTATTCATTTAACTGGAATTTTCAGATAATCAGCGCAAACATGCCACTTTCTATTCTGAGAGCAAAACTGAGAGTGGAAGTAACTCCTGGCCCCATCACTTCCAGAGTTTCTCCCAGCCCCATCCCCAATTCCTGGCCAGTTCCCTGGGGCTGGAGGTGCTGGAGGTTCTGTGATTGTGTCCTGGGGCTAGAGTTGCTGGCGTACCTGCAGTCCCGTCTGGCTTCCTGGCTCTGGGCTTGCCAGTGTTCCCCTGGCCCTGGAGCTGCCAGCGATTCCTCCCACGCCTGGTCCAGCTCCCTGGTCCTGGAGCTGTCAGCAGTTCCCCCCCGCACACCCTGGCCAGGGATCCCATAGCTTTGCCTCTCCTCAGCTGCCAGTGCCTCTCCTGAACCGTGCCTGTGCACCCCTAGCTACTCTGTTAACTGGCGTATTTGCGTATCCGGCAACTTCATGGTCCTGAGGTTGCTGTATATGAGCGAGTTTACTGTAGATTTGCTTTCAGATTGATCCAAGCAGTCTCTGAAGACCTTTTAGGTTAAGTAGGAGTGTTGTGTGTTGGGAATTGTCGTCTATAGGGTATGCCTTAATAGTAAGATGAGAGCAGTTGGAAACTGCTTCATTTTTGTGGAAAGTTAGGAGCCTGAGAGGACTACACTCAAGGTGTTGATGTAGACTTTATTTCGGCAATGTTTGCCTCTTCATTACCAGAGGAATTGTGACCTAAATCTCTTGGGATTTCTGCCTTTTAAGCTAAGTAAGGCTCCTCCTTCATTTGGATGCTAATAAGCCTTCTAAACCTTGCCAGCTGCTCGTTTTCTGCACATTCAAACAATGCTTTAATTAAACAGGATCAGTTTTCAGTTTTAGTCTCTGAAACCTTTCCAGACTGTACCTGTTCTTTAGCTTCCTGTTCATGCCTCACCTTTTTCATTATTTAACTCACCTTTGTTGCCTCAGCATCGTAATTTTCACTGGTATTTAGCTTATGTTTGATCTGCAGCGCTTTAACACAGCAATTTGGCTGAGGCACCAGCACTTGGGGGGAGAGTTGTCCAAGGGTGACAGGAGAGCCACCTTCATGAGGGGTGTAACTCCTAGCACTTGGAAGCTGTCTACACTGGCAGGTTACTGTGCTGAAACATGCTGTGCTCATGGGGGTGACTCTCCCCCCCCCCCCCAAGAGAAAGAGATTTAGCACAGTAACTTAGTCTGATGAACTCACTGTTTCTCCCTCACTTCCCAAATTCCCTTTTCAAAAGGGCATTGTGTCTTCCCTGCTCTCTTGCTTTAGTCCACATCTCAGAGCTTGCAATGAATAATATAGTAACAGAGAGAGATCCATGTTAGTCTGTATCCTAACAAAACAAAAAAGCAGTCACGTAGCAGCACTTCAATGACTAATACATTATTAAATAAATTATTTTGTTAGTCTTTGAAGTGCTGCTACGTGACTGATTTTTTGTTCGCTATGGTCTGAAGAAGTGGGTCTGTCCCACAAAAGCTCACCTAATAAACTGTTTTGCTAGTCTTTAAAGTGCTACTTGACTGCTTTTTGTTTTGATAGTGTATAGACTAGCACGGCTCCTTCTCTGTTACTATTTACATTTTTAAACCATCTTGTGTTTTATATGTGTATATTGGAAAGAAGGGGTAAAAGACACCTCTGGCCTTTTCGTGCCTGGTTCACTTTGACATTGTTTGAAAAATAAAATGTTGGACAGAGTGACTGGTAACCCAAGTCTTTTTCTGATACCTCCCATTCTGTTTTTGCCAGGAATGATATTGGCTCCTCAGATTACTGGTCTTGAGAAGCTTTTCTCTTGTGATGGAGAGTCTGATCATTTGCCTGAGTTCCTAGATTGAATTTAGGGCAGGAAAAAGGAAACTTTCTTTATTTTACATAAAGACCACATAGGTTATTCACAGCCAAAAGTATTTTTTTTTTTTGAGATAAAAATTATTTCTACTTCCTTTTCACTTTGGTGGGAACTTCCTGGAAATACAATGTCTTTGCAGCTAGTGGGCCTTTCGCCACAATTTGTGTTGTGCAAAGCTTCCCCAATCCTGAGGAAGCTGTTCTTCTGGGAGAGCTTTGTGCTGACTGCATTGGAAGCATCAAACCTGTGAAACCAATCACTGGGGCCACTGGACAATCAAAATACTAAAGAGGTATTAAAAGAAGACGGTGCCATTGTGGAGAAGTGAAGTGAATTCATTCCATCTCTTTATTGCAGAGGAATTGAGGGAGATTGACACACCTGCATTGTTCTTTTTAGGAAACATATCTAAGGATTGAGATGTTAGTGGAGTAGGTTTTGGAACAAATTGATAAATTAAGCACTGACAAGCTGCTAGGATCAAATGGTATTCACCCAAGCATTGTGAAGGAACTCAGATGTGAAATCGCAGAACTACTAACTATGGTATGTAGTAGGTAGTCTGTTGTGTCCGACTATGACGTCTTGAGCTTTCACAGGCTCATTGGTTATGGGCTCGCATGTGGCTGAGGAGTCTAAGCTTTGAACGTTGTGGGTACGTTCACAGTTGGGGCAAGGGAAATGTCTTGTCTCTGTTGATGCAGCTGCTGCTGTTGCTTTCTTCCTCTCACGAACATCAATGAGGCATACGTGTTGCTGTTCTTCAAAGTTGTCATACGTGTGTTGTATGAGAGCACGCCAGTCTGTTTGGTCTTTTGCATGTTGCTGTAGCTGATCTGGTTTTAAACCAGCATGAGCAATGTTGACCTTCACGCAGTCTATATATCTCTTGCAAGGCCTGCCTTGATTCCTTTTGCCCTGGGAGAGCTCACCATAGAGGAGTTGCTTAGGGATTCTTGATTCCTCCATTCGTATGACGTGCCCCGTCCAGTGAAGCTGAGCTTTCAGAATCGTGGCTTCGATGCTTGTGGTTCCTGCTCTGTCCAGGACTTCCAGGTTTGTAACTCTGTCCTGCCATCGAATGTGCAGTATTGAGCTCAGGCTGCGTGTGTGGAAGCAGTCCAGCAGTTTTATGTTTTCTGTACAAGGTACGGGTTTCACAGCCATACAGGAGACTGGTCAGGACTACAGCCTTGTACACTTTCAGTTTACTGGACTGTTGGATATTGCGCTGATTCAACACTCGCGCTCTCAGACGTCCTAGTGCCTGGCTGTCCTGGCAGATTCTGGCATTGATTTCTTTGTCAAGGGAGCCATCATTGGCTATCACACTGCCAAGGTACTTGAACTCCTCTCCTGTTTTTAACTCTGTTCCTTCAAGAAAGGTAGAAACGGGGAGAGCAGCAGATCCTGGAGCAGGTTGAAACAGTACCTTGGTCTTTCCTAGGCTGATGGTCAAACCAAAGAGGCGAGTGGCATCAGCAAACTTGTTGGCGATGAGCCGGAGATAAATTCCTTGCGTGCCATAAGTGCACAGTCATTAGCAAAAAGGGCTTGAAGGATGAGCCTCTCAAGCGTCTTGGTTTTAGCATTCAGACGACGAAGGTCGAAAAGTGACCCATCAAGTCTGTATTTTATGTAGACTCCATGGTCCAGGTCCCTAGCTGCGTGGCTGAGGACACACGTGAAAAAGAGGTTGACTAACACTGGGGCCAGCACGCACCCTTGCTTCACAACATTGGATAGCTCTAATGCCCATACTAACTATGGTATGTAACCTATTGCTTAAGTCAGCTTCTGTACCAGATGATTGCCAGATTGCTAATGTGAAACCAATTTAAAAAATAATTACAGAGGCGATCCATTATAGGCCCATAAAACAAAAAACAAACCCCACACAAAACAGATGAATGGGGAGGAATCAAAACAGGGCTCTTATAAAGGGAAATCATGCTTCACCAATCTTTTAGAATTCTTGTGGGTGGGGGGGAGGGGTTGTCAGCAAACATGCAACAGAGATGATCCAGTGGATTTAAAATACTTGGACTTACAGAAAGCCTTTGACGAGACTGCATACTAAGGCCCTTAAACAAAGCAAGCAGTCATGGGATAACAGGAAAGGTCCTCAGTGCTTTTGATACAGTCTCCCACAACATTCTTGCTCATAAGTTAAGGAAGTATGGGTGAGATGCATGTACTGTAAGATGGACAGAAAGCTGGATTGACGGTCGGGCCCAACGGGTAGTGGTCAATGGCTCAGTATCTGGATGGCGGTTGGTTTCAGGTGGGATACCCCAAGGCTCAGTTCTGGGGTGGGTGTTAAACATCTTTATTAATGACCTGGATGAGGGACTGGATTGCCCCTCAGCAAGTTTGCAGATGATGCCAAGCTATGGAGAGAGGTAGATAGGATCCAGAGTAACCTGTATAAATTGGAGGATTGGGCCAAAAGAAATCTGATGTGTTTCAACAAGGAGAGGTGTAGAGTCCTGCGCTTGGGACTGAAGAAGCCCAAGCATTGTTATAGGCTGGGGACTGACTGGCTAAGCAGTAGTACAGTGGAAAGGGACCTAGGGATTCCAGTGGATGAAAGGCTGGATATGAGTGAACAGTGATCCCTTGTAGCCAAGAAGGCTAACATATTGGGGTGCATTAGGAGGAGCATTTCAAGCAGATCTGAGAAGCTGTTGTTCCTCTCTGTTTGACACTCGTGAGGCCAAATCTGGAGTATCGTGTCCAGTTTTGGGCCCCCTAGTATAGAAAGGATGTGGATCTACTGGAGCAGGTTCAGTGGTGGGCAACAAAAATGATTAAAGGGCTGGAGCACATGACCCATGAGGAGAGGCTGAGGGATTTGGCTTGTTTAGTGTGCAAAAGAGAAGACTGAGGGGTGAATTTAGTAGCAGCCTTCAACTTCCTGAAGGGGAGCTCTAAAGAGGATAGAGAGAAACTGTTCTCAGTGGTGACAGATGGTAGAAGAAGGAGCAATGGTCTGACGTTACGGAAGAACAGTAGTTTGGATATTAGGAAAAACTATTTCACCAGGAGGGTGGTGAAACGCTATATTTGCCTAGAGAGGTGGCGGAATCTCCATCCCTAGAGGTTTTTAGTCCTGTCTTGAGAGTCCTGCCTGAGATGACTTAGTTGGGGTTGATCCTGCTGGAAGCCTGGGGCTGGACTCGATGACCTCCTGACGTCCCTTCCAGCCCTGTGATTCTATGATTCTCTCATGGGTCTGTACCTGGTTAAAAGATAGATTACAGGGTTGGAATGAATGATTAGTATACAGAATGGAGAGAGCTGAATAGTGGTGTCTCCAAGGTATCTGCACTGGGGGCATTTTGCTATTCACCCTGTTTATGTTTTACAAACTTTTGGCACCTCGCTATTTACCCCTGTTTTTTTTTTTCCAGATAGCTAACTTCATGGCAAGCTGTGAGGAGATACAAAAAGAACTTGCAAAAGTGGGTCATTAGCAACAAAAAAAAAAAAGTTGATGAAATGTCAGTGTTGATTAAAGCCAAGTAATTCTTGGAAAACATCATACCAACCATACTTACAAAATGATGGGTCTAAATAGCTATTACCACTCAAGCAAGGGATCTTGCAGTCATTGTGGATAGTTAAGGGCATAGGAACAGCCACGCTGAATCAGACAAAAGGTCCATCTAGCCCATCATCCTGTCTTCCAACAGAGCCTGATGCCCCCGAGGGAGTGAACAGAACAGGTGATCACCAAAGCAATCCCCCTCCAAGCATCCATTTCCAACCTCTGACAAACAGAGGCCAGGGACACCATTCCTACCTATCCTGGCTAATATACTTTGATGGATCTAACCTTGACTGGCTGTTTTCCAAGAATATTCTTTGGCATTCAAAATAGCTAACAGGATTAAGGACCCAGAGAAAAGGGTTAGATAATAAGAGTGAAAATTATTGTAATGCCACAATATAAATCCATGGGACACTCATGTCTTGAATATGGTGTAAAGTTCTGGTTGCAGTATCTCAAAATAAAAGCTACAGAGAGGTGTACAACAAAGTGTATGGACCAGCTTCCACGTAACAAGAGACTGAAAAAGCCTGGACTGCTCAGGTTGGAAAAGAGATGGCTAAAAGGGGATATGATAGCGATCTATAAACTTGGCTGTTGTGAAGAAAGTGGATATGGATGTACTATTTACAGCTCACATAATATAATAACCAGGGGGTCACTCAATGAAATTAATAGGCAGAAAGTTTTTAAAATGAGAAAATAGTGCTCCTTAGCACAATGCAGAATCAAGCTGTGGAACTCATTGCCAAGAAATCCTGTGACTGCCAAAAATATAAGTGGGTTCACAAATGATTAGATAAATTCATAGAGTATAGATAAGATGCTCAGGGTTGCAGCCCTATGCCCAGGTATCCCTGAGCCCCTGACCACTAGAAGCTGGGATGGGGTGACTGGGATGGCTGATGTGATATTTGTGCTGTTGTTTACCATCCCTCTGAATCATCTAACACTGTCAGAAATCAGGGTACTGATCTAGATGGACCACTGTTCTGACTCAGCTGCTTTTATGAGGTGGGGCTCTGAGTGATTAGCTGAAGTTTGCAAGGTTTCATCGGAGCCCTAGAGGTAGGTGGTTGTGGTTATTGTTCTCGTTCTTATGTGAGGAGACTGGATCAGAGAGAGACCAAGAATTTTTCTGATAAATAGTACTGTAAAAGACGAATCTTCATTTTTTTGACTTATTTACTCAGGTTTCATGGTGGATATACGTCGAAACTGTTTCAAAGGCAGTTTTATATTGTAATTCACAATAATTACTATTTTAGTGTAATAAGCTGTGTTCAAAACTAGAGTTGCAAGGTCAGCGAGCAGCTCTTAATGCAGAGCAATAGCTTTGTATTACTTCAGCAAAAGATAAGGTGTCTGCCACATCAGATGATAATATTTGTCTAAGCAGCTGTTGCACAGTGAAGTGGAGGACACATTCACCATTGTAGGTTGTCAATATCAAATTTTCAATTACAAAAAGCCCTGTGTCTTAAAGCTGCCACAGTAAATGCTGAAATTTGAAATAACATGTCCAAAGCAAATGTGTTCAGTAGGTTTTGCCTTTTTCTAGGAAACATCAGTGATTGTTGTGGAATGGGTCACCCTAGTTCTGTGAAAGAACTTGTTTCAGTAGAGGGTGGGGACCTCTAAAGTTCTAGTTGTTGCCCAGCACCCTTTTCAAGTACCCCATATGGGGTACCATCAAAGAATTACAATCCATACTTGACGGGGTGCACATCCTGAAAGTAATCTTTCCCAAACTGTCTTTTGGCCTTCAGATAACTCAACAAGCTCATAACCAGAAGCAAACTCCTCAGAGACTGCTGTATGCCAATGCAAAGTGGCAACCAGACACTCCCATAACAACAGATGCAAAACCTACAGTCTTATCTGCACTGCTATGATGCATAATACCATCCACAGCACACTTCTTGTGATCCATTGGTGCTAAACACGGCCTATCATACATGTAATGCATGTCATCCAGTGGGTGAAACTAGACAATCCCTATGCTCTCAAATGAACGAAACTAGACAATCCCTGTGCCCTCAGATGAACAAAACTAGACACTCCCTTTGCTCTCAGATGAATGAATATGCGCGCGTGCGCACGCACACACACACACACACAACAAAAACAGCTTATTACAGTGGAAGAATAGTTTTCACAAAACGATCGCTCTGTATCTTATGCCTCAATCATCATCTTCAAAGGAAATCTACGTAAAACCTTCAGATGAGTCTTAGAACATAAATAATTCTTCCTGATGCCAAAAATTATGGTCACAGTATAAATACTGTTTTCATATCTCCTTACAGCAATCTGTTACCCACCCAACAATCTCTGTCTTTCCTCCTATGACTGTAGAGGTGTTATTTACCCACTTCATTTTTGATGCAAAATGTGTCAATTTATGTGTTTTTAAAAAAAAAAAAATCTGTTCCATTTTGCATTTAGCTGTGATACTCTGATTACCTTTCTCAGACCTTAAGAAATCATAAATGCAGGTCTGGGAGAGAACAGATAGGTCATCTAGTCCAGCTCTTTGAGGAAGGACTGCATATTATCTAGATCAGGGGTCGGCAACCAAAATAGTAAGGAGAGCCATTTTTTCCAATTTGTTTAAAAAGAAATCAATTCAAGAGGTACAATGCATGTGAATACAAGATGGTCCTTAAGTAATGCCAAGCCATCCTTTTTGTAACCCCTGTTTTAAGAACAGTGCACATTTGTAATGCAATACATGTTTATTGCAGGATGTTCACAAACTTCTTCCATTTTCTGTGTGTGTGTGTGTGTGTGTGTGTGTGTGTGTGTGTGTGTGTGTGTGTGTGTGTGTGTGTGTGTGTGTGTGTGTGTGTGTGTGTGTGTGTGTGTGTGTGTGTGTGTGTGTGTGTGTACACACACACCACTGTCTTCCTGACTTTCACTCCCAAACCTTCTCTCTCACTCTGGAGGGGAGTTATGTTTGGAGGGCACTTATCCTTTGCTATTTAGATATGAGCAATTTGATCTAGTGTTTAACTGCCTTTTTAGTTAGAGTATTTTTCTTGAAGTCTAGCTTAAATCGCTCTTGCTGCGATTTAAGACCATTACTACTACTTGTGTCCGCTGTTGCTAAAGAAAATAATCACCCTCCTTCATAAAAATCTTTTGCATACTTGAAGACTATCATGTCCTGCCTTAGTCTTCTCTGAACAAAACACATATATTTTTTTTTTTCTGTTGTTCCTTGTAGATCTTGTTTTCTAGACTTCAAATAATTTTTTTTCCCCCCCTCTGGATCTTCTCCAGTTTGTCCACTTTTTTCCAAGTGTGATGCCCAGAACTGGATACAGTACTCCAGCTGAGGTCTTACAAATGCTTAGTGGAGAAACCCATTACGTTGTTGACTCTTATTTAGTGGGTGCTCCACTTCAACCCTAGATCCTTTTTCCTAAGCATTTCTTCCTAGGCAATCAGTTCACATTTTATAGCTGTGCAGTTTCTTTTTAAGTGTAGTACTTTGCATTTGTCCTTGTTTGAATTTGATCCTATTTATTTTAGACCGTTTCTCCAGTTTGTTGATCATTTTGAATTCTAACCCTGTTCTCCAGAGCTTTTACATCCCCCTCCTGTCTCTCCTGCTCACTGGGAGCTTTGTGGAGTTTGGAAAGCTGGTCTTTTCCATAAACAGTAAAACATGTTACCTCCCTACCTTGTGTGTCTCATATCATGTTCAATGTACTTGAAGGATAAAAGGGAGTCCTAAGCAAAAATAGCTGTAAATAGTAATCATACCTTGTTCTCCAATAGAAGCGCTCAATGTGCTTTATGCAGGAGGTCAGAATTGCTATCCCATTTTTCAGCCGGAAAACAGAGGCATAGGTAGATGAAATTGACCTGCAGAGATTACCCAAAAAGACATTGGCAGATCTGGGACTAAAACTTGGATACCTAGAGTGGGTTATGAAGGTACAGAGTAAAAGAGAAGCGTGTAGACTAGGTATCTGAATGGAGAGGTACATGTACCTTTTCATAGACTGGTATATGATAACTGTAGAGCATACCAGGTGGGAAAAGGATTCATACAATGTATTCTGAAGGGGATAATTATGTCAACTCGTGAAGAAACTTGCTGCTCCTATGCACATGCTTTTCCCCCTTGATTTACATAACATATATCCTACAGTATTGGAACAGGGCACCTCCCTGAAAATTTAGCAACTTGATTTTAATTCCCATTCTGGCTACTGTAAATATCATTGCAGATCTAGCTATCTCTAGTTAATTGTTGGAAATGGAATGAATGGCTGCTAAAATTGAAATGTATATAAACTGGAGGTATCAAATTTACTTTTTAGACCATTATTTGGAACACGTCTAAGTGGCATAGTAATGGCTGTACATTAGTGCATTAGTAATAATGGTCTGGAGAATGAACATTTCATCTTAATTAGATTGTGAAACGCTAATAAACTGGAAGAGCTAGTAGTTCCATTTAGTGAAATGCAGTTACCGCAGAAAAGATGCCTCAAAGTTTAGTTTTAATTCTAGTTGCAGTAAGATATTATTTACTCTATATCTTGCGGGTTTCTGTGTATCCTAATTTAGCTTGTTTCTTAATATTTGACGTGAGAGGTAATACAGTAGTGAGAAAGCGGTTTGAGACTGAACTTTTGTTTTCACTTGTCTCTGATTTTTGTATCACTTTGGGCTCACACTTGTTTGCAAGTGTGTGTGGGGTGGGTAGTTAGTGTTTGGTGCTTTTTATGTATGGGATGAAGTTACTACTGCAGACTGAATGACTTAGCCCATTGGTTAAACTGTGGCAGGGTTTGTCTTTGTAATGTCTTGCACTATACAGTTGCTACTTGGTACTGCTTTCAGACAGTGCTGTAGACTAGCAGTTCTCAGTCAGGGTCAGGACTCTCTGGGTGCTGTGAGCATGTTTCAGGGCATTTACCAAAATAAACCAGAGAGCTGGGCCACAGTAAGAGTTGCTGAGGCCCATGATTTTAAAAAAAACAAACAAACCCCAAAGCCCAAACAACTTAGCTTTGTGGGGCCCGCTGCAGTATGGGTTCCCAGGCATTTGTCCTGCTTGCTGTCCCCTAATGACTGTTCTGGCTTTTGATCTAGTGGATATGCAGCACAGCTGGTGGTGGAATTTTGTTAGCATACATTGTGTGTGTCGGGGGGTGGCAGGGAGATTGGGATTTTCTTACACCATTTACTTCAGTTGACCTTGGAGGATCAGATGTGCCATAACTTGGGACAAACACCAAATGCAGGACATTATTGGTGAATATAAATTCTGAGTGGGAGAAGACTGGAAACTTTAGTGTGGGACAGGGAGCAGGCATTGCTTCCTGGGAGTGGCCTGCAGAACTTTCCACCCTGTGGGAGGCCGCTCCTGAGGCTTTTTGATTTCTTGGATGAACATGAGCACATGAGAACAGCCATACTGGGTCAGACCCTAGGCCCACCAAGCTCAGTATCTTGTCTTCGACAGTGGCCAATGCCAGGTGCCTTAGAGGGAGTGAGCAGAACAGGTGATCATCAAGTGATCAATTCCCTGTTGCCCATTTCCAGGCTCTGGCAAACAAAGGCTAGGGACACCGTCCATGCCTGTCCTGGCTAACAGCCATTGATGGACGTATCCCCCATGATTTACCTTGTTCTTTTTTAAACTTTACTATAGTTGTGGCCTTCACAACATTCTCTGGCAAGGAGTTCCACAGGTTAACTGTACGTTGTGTGAAAAAAATATTTCCTATTGTTTGTTTTACACCTGCTGCCTATTAATTTCATTTGGTGACCCCCTAGTTCTTGTGTTGTATGAAGGAGTAATAAACAATTCCTTATCTATTTTCTCCAGACCAGTCACGATTTTATATACTTCTGTCATATCCCCCCTTAATCATCTTTTTTCCAAGCTAAAAAGTCGTAGTATTATTAATCTCTCCTCACATGGCAGATGCTCCATACCCCAATCATTTTTGTTGCCCTTTCCTGAACCTTTTCCAATTCCAATCTATCTTTTTTGCGATGGGGTGACCACATCTATACACAGTATTCCAGATGTGGATGTACCATGGATTTATATAAAGGTTATATGACATTTTCTATCGTGTTATCTGTTCATTTCTTAATGATTCCCAACATTTTTGTTAGTTGTTACTGCTCAAGAAAGAGATCTTGGAGTCATTGTAGATAGTTCTCTGAAGACATCCACTCAGTGTGCAGTGGCAGTCAGAAAAGCTAAGTCAGGCCCCATCATTTTATATGTATAGTTGGGATTATATTTTCCAAAGTGCATTACGTTGCATAAATCAACATTGACTTTCACGTGCCAGTTTGAGTACAGTGGCTAATTTTAGTAGTGTGTAAAATGAAATTGCTCTTCCTGGAACATGTTATATGCTCACTTCCCATTTTCCAGCTTGGTTAAGTAAATATGCTTTTTTTTGTTTTTGTTTTGGTGGTTGTCTTGTGGCTCTGTGAATGCTCAGTTACTATTATTGTTTCAGTTGGTGCCATATGTTCTTTCACAAGGAGCTTTTAATCCTTTATTTCTTTTGGCCTGTGTCAGGACCAAAGCAATATATGAGGAGAGCTTGAGCTGTGGAATCTCCGTGACAGGAAATGTGGTCTGTAGATTAACGCACAGGCCTGCGAGTCAGGTGATTGTTCTGTTCTTGGCTGTGCTGCACACTTGCTGGGGTAGCATTATGCAAGTTAGTGCTTTGGAGAGCCTTTTGCTGCAAGAATTCTACAGGTGCAAATGGGCATCTTCATTTATAATCTTCAGAATTCAATAAAGGGACTTGTCCTAGTGGAGTCTGTTATAAATGTGTTCCTTGGAGAACTTGTAATGAAAGTAAACACTAGTGGACCAAATGGATTCCTTTTTTATATCTCTTGCCATGCTCCGTTTTATATTTCTGTTGGAGCATAGCTTATCTTAAGCACCTTACTGTGGTTTGAAAGATACCAGCAGTGAGCCTAGTTTCAGTATTTAGAGATGCTCAAGTGACAATACTTAAAAAAAATCAGTGAAAATAAATAATGGAAATCTCTAGATTTTGAGTTTAAAGTGACTAGAAACAGGGTGGATGGGATGAAGCTCATCCATTAACACCTTCTCTGTGTCTAAGGCTCCTGAACAATGATGCCCAACATTCCTGTTCCTGACATTTAAGGAGACTCGGCTAAAGGGCTTTCTCAAGGATAACACAGGGCTGGTCTTTGCTGGTGTGTTTTTACGGTGAGGTAATGATCACAGATCAGTTTCCTTCTTACCCCAAGTCAGAGGCTATTAACTGGTCAGTCCTGGGGGATCTTCTAGGTGATCGTGATCGGCAGGCTCCCTGCTTGCCCCGGCCACACGTAACTGGCTTATTCTTGGAAGTGGCCATTGTGGCCTTGTGTGTGTGGAGGCTGGACAGATGTCTCAGCATGCTGCTCCTAGCTGCAAACACCAAACCCTCCTTTGTCCAATGGGACATGTGGGGCTGGTGCTGGCGCTGGCAGAGAAGTGCAGAGCCATGTGCCCCCTGATTCCCATCCCGGGGCTACAGGGACACACTGGCCTGTTCTGAGAGTGATGTGCGGCTTGGGCAGGCCCGAGCTTTGCTGTGGTGCTTACTGAAAGCTGCCCGTGGTAAGTGTAGCTTGGTGGGAGGCAGCCCACTACCTCTAGTCCCCTCCCAGAGCCAGCATGCCATGCCCCTTCTGCACCTCAGTCTCCTGTCACAACCATGCCTCCCTTCTCAGAGCCGAGACCCCATATACTGCCTCCTGCATCCCAAGTTCTAGCCCTGAGCCCTTTCACGGAGCCAGCACCCCATACTGCAATGCTACTCCCCCAAACTTTTGTTGAAATACATTTTTGAATATGAATATGCATAATTCATATCTGCTTTATGCAAAACGTGGCATGTAACTACTTGTTGAAAAGCTCGTGAACACACAGAAGTAGGTTTGTCTATGTAGGTTGTTACCAGCGTGATGATAATTTGGTCGTAGAGTGACTTTCAAGGCCAGATATTCAACACACTGGAGGCCTGCAAGTGTGCGTGTGTGAGAGAGTGAGCGAACTTATGTAGAACAAGCCATTTATATGTTTCGCAGGGAAAGATGAGCCCTACATACAATTTCTCACCCTCAGGTCAGCAGCTCATCAAACTGAGTGTTGATATATAGGTTTATTGCATGTGAACAGTATTATAGCTCTGCATAATGGCATAACTGGTGATCAGCTGGGTGTCCCTATAGGAAGTATGAAAATCAGGATGGGGAAGGGAGGCAATAGGTGCCTGTAAGTGCCTATCACTAATCATTATATCTTTTGGAGATCTGGGAGCAGGCTTTAGCATTTGGGTGACTATAGTTCAGCAGTTCCCAACCTTTTGCAGATGGGGACCCATTTCGACGATCCAGGAAGACTTGGTGACCCAAGGCAATTCAAAAACGGGGGTGGGGTGCGTGTGGCAGTGCCATAACTAGCTAATTTTGCACCTGGGGCAAAAATATAAAATTGTGCCCCCTCGTGTTTATATATTCATATGTTGTTATATAGAAAAGGGGAAATATATTAATAACACTGCATTTACTATAGTAATCAGAGTTGAGGTGGTGGAAAGACACTCATCCCCAAACTGCTCACCCCAGCTTAAACCCCACACTCAGAGGCTAGGGGAGTCACGCTCAGGGGCTAGGAGTCACTCGGGCTGGAGAGGTCTAGAGGGGGCTAGGGAGTCACACACACGGGCTGGAGGGAACTAGAGGAGTCACACTCCGGGGGGTAATGGTGGCACAGGGGCCCCCTGCTGCTGGAAGCTGGCTGGGGCGTGGAGCCCTGGGCCGTCAACACCAGCCATGGGACCCCCGGCTTGTACGGGTAAGCCCCACCCTCACGGCTGGAAGCCTGCTAGGGCAGAGCCCAGCCTGCAGCTCAAGCTGTGGGAGCCCCAGCTGGGGTCAGGCGACGGGACCCTGACCCCTGCATCTGGAAGCCGGCTGGTGCAGAGCCCTGCTGTCAGAGCCAGCCATGGCAATCACAGCTGGGGCTGGGGGTGTACCCCTGACCCATGCACATGGAAACTGGCGGGGGCAGAGCCCCGGCGGGCAGCACCAGCTGTGGGGATCCCAACCCCTGTGGCTGAAAGCTGGAGGGGCAGAGCCAGCTACAGAAACCATGGCTGGGGCCGGGGCCAGGGCGGGTTTCAGGGACTTCTGACCCACACAGATGGAAACTGATTGGGGCAGACCCCAATCCCCCACAGTTGGAAGCTGGCTGGGGCAGAGCGCTGCTGGCAGCGCCAACCACAGGAACCCTGCTGGTGGTTGGGGGAAACGCACCTCCTGCAGAGGCTGGAAGCCAGGGAGCTGATGAGCTCTGCCTTCCCTCCTAGCCTCAGACCCAGGCCCCCACCTCATCTGAGCTGGGCGCTGCTCCTCAGGTATGAAGTTCTCTCCCCTGAAGCTGAAATGGTTCTCAATTTTATTAATTGGCTTAACTGCCTGACAGCTATTAATCCAATTAAAAAGTTGAGTACCACTTCAGTGTGACTGGCTTTTTAAGAGCCACCTGTGGAGCTGCCCAGCCCAGCCAACAACCCTTTTGAAATGTAATCGTGGCCCATGTCTGGACCCATAGGTTGGGAAACCCTGATCTATAGGTTAGAGCTGTCAATTAATCACAGTTAATTCACGAAATGAAAATAATGGATTTCTATTACAGTGCAGAATACAAAGTGTACAGTGCTCATCATGTTTGATTACAAATATTTGTACCGCAAACATGATTAAAAAAACCATATCTTTCAGTTAATCTAACAGTTACTACAGTGCAGTCTCTTGATCCTGAAAGCATAATTTACGTATGTAGATTTTATTTTTGTTACACAACTTTACTCAAAAACAAGACAATGTAAAAACTTAAGCACATACATGTCCACTCAGTCCCATTTCTTGTTCAGTTGGTCGCTTACGACAATCAAGTTTGTTCACATTTATGCAAGATAGTGTTGCCTGCTTTTAATTAGAAAGTTCTCTGAAAGTGAGAACAGGTGTTCCTATGGCACTTCTGTAGCTGGTGTTGCAAGGTATTTGTGTGACAGGTACGCTAAACATTTATTTGTCCTTCATGCTTCAGCTACCATCCCAGAGGAATGACGATGATGATGCTTGTTAAGAAAATAGTGTGTTGATTGACTGAACACCTTGGGAGAGAATTGTATATTTCCTATTCTGTTTTATCTGGATTCTGCCATATGATGACCCAGCACATGTTAGTTTTAAGAACATTTTCACGCATAGTTGAGATTTCTAAAAATACCTACAGCACTCAATTCAAGGTTTAAGAATCTGAAGTGCTATCCAAAGTCTGGCAGAGAATTGTGGAGCATTCTTCTGGAAGCTTTAAAAGAGCACCATTCCCATGCAAAAACTACAGAACTCAAACCACCAAAAAAGAAAATCAACCTTCTGCTGGTGGCTCCTGACTCCAGTGCTGCAAATGAAAATGTGTCCATTCACTCTGCTGTGGGTCATTATCGAACAGAATGTGTCATCGGTGTGGACGTGTCCTCTGGAATGGTGGTTGAAGCATAAGGATATGCCTAAATAGTGTATCTGGTATGTGAATACCTTGTAATGCTGGCTACAGTGGTGCCATATGGACTGTTATCACTTTCAGGTGACTCTGTAAACAAGAACCAGGCAGAATTATCTCATGCATACATTGTAATCAAACGTTTTGAACAACTGACCAAACAAGAATTAGGAATGAGTGGACTTGTAGGGTCTAAAATTTTTACTTTCCTTTATTTTTCAATGAAGTTACTTTTTGTACATAATTTTACATTTTCAAGTTCAGCTTTTATGATAGAGATTGTGCTATAGTACTTGTTAGGAAAACTCAAAAATACTACAGTAATCCCTCAGTGCGTGATTTCAAGTTGCCCTCAACTCGCATAAATGGGAGTTCAGTGCAACTCAAATTCCCTCCCCCCCCCACCTGCATGTGGCTTTGGATCACACCTCCCTGCCCACATCTGGCTCCCTCCCCCCCCCCGTGTGTGGGTCCAGCTTAACTCTGCCCACCCTGCAGCCCTAACCCACCCCAGCTTAATCCCCCTGTCCCTGTTTTACGGCCCCAACCCACCCCCAGGCTTAACCCTCCCCAACTGCCTCCCCATCCCAGCCCCAGGACTTAACTTCCAAAATGAGTTCCTGGTGCTCCTTCTGCTTCCCTGGCTGCCCCCCACCCCCAACTTGTGCGAAAATGGACTTACGTGAGGGTGTGTGGGAGCACAACCCTTGCATAACTCGAGGGATGACTACTACTGTATTTTATTTATACTGCAAGGATTTGTAACAAAAATTAATATGAAGTGAGCACTGTATACTTGCTGTTCTGCCTCGTAATTGAAATCAATGTTTGAAAATGTAGAAAACATGCCAAAATACTTAGTATCTTATTCTTGTTTAACAATGAGATTAATTTCCCAATGAATCACAGGATTAATTTTTTAAGGAGCAGCATGCGGCTCCAGAGCAGTGACTAACTTTCAGACCTGCTGTGTGCACATTTAATTTTTATTGCCTCTGACAATGGAAATCTTCAACAAAGCATATTTTTAAAAGGATTACTGATTTGAGAACATGAGGCATGGGGCTGCTCCTTTAACATGCCAGGGATGAAATCCTCCAACCACAAGTAAGTTTTGAATGTTTATTTCCAAAATTAGACACATTTAGGACATAACATGCTTAGTTTGTCTCCCATGGATAGAGGCAGATTTTACATTTTATGTTTGTTACCCACACTACCATTTTACCAGTCTAGGAAAGCTTAGACAGGAATTTGTTTTCATGAGCATTCTTATTATGTGCATAGGCTTTATGTGGAATCAGCTGTCAGAAGAAAGAGTTAAGCTTTCACTTTTGAAATGGAAATACAAGGCATGTTGGAGCCTTACTTTCCCAAAGCTTGTACAGTTTCAGGTTTGACTAAGAAAAACAACAAGAAGTCCTGTGGCATCTTATAGACAAACAGATTTTTTTTTTTTTTTTTTTTGGCGCATAAGCTTTTGTGGGCAACGACCCCCTTCATCAGTTGCGTCTAGTGCTACTCTACATCCAAGGCATCTGACAAAGCAGGTCTTTGCCCACGAAAACTTATGCTCCAAAAAAATCTTAGTCTATAAGGTGCCACAGGATTTCTCGTTGTTCTAGGTACAGAGTAACATGGCTACCCCCGATACTTGTTTGATTGATAGGTTTTCAGTGAGTCCATGTGAATGCTTGTCATCTGGTGCCAGTTCTATTTTTTTTTTTTTTTTTGCCAGCGTGCTTTTTACTTGTGATTTAAGCCTTTTGCACCTGTAGAAGGAGCTGTTGCTTGACCCCCAGATTTATTGTTTCAGTCTCTTCCTGCATATTTTGCTTGGTATAAGTATGTACTTGGGATAGGTGGCCAAGAACCATAGAGCAAGAAATTTAACTTCTTTAAAATAAATCTTAGATGCTGGAGAAGCCGGTGGTAGAGTTATTAAATATCAATATTATAAAAGTTCTTGTCTATTGCCGTGTGAGGATGTTGGGATTTTATTGAAATAAAATCATAACAAAACCAGCAGCCATCTCCAGTAAAACTGCGGCAAACATCTGTGCCCAAAACAACGTAAGATGTTAGGTTCCACACTAGGCTTCTTCCCTTTCACCTCTCATCTCTTCTGTGGGACACATACTGCAATTCGCAAGCCGCCACCAGCAGCTTCAGTCAGAGGGCTGCAAATTCCAAAGCTGTTGTTTTTGTGAAGCAGTAATTGAGCATGCATGTGGGACTCTTTATCTGGTATGCTAACAAGTAAATTTTTTTCAGTGAAAAATAGGGGCATCAGCCATCATTAGATGGCATGAAAAATAAGCATCAGGGGATAGTCGTGTTAGTCCGTATCCCCAAAAACAAAGAGAACTCCTCTGGCACCGTATAGACTAACAGCTATATTGGAACATAAGCTTTTGTGGGCAAAGACCCACTTGGTCAGATGCATCTGTTTAGTCTATAAGATACCATAGGATTTCTCATTGTTTCTATGGAAAATGAGCGCTATTAATATTTGGTATTGCCTGCCAGTGATCTTGTTTTTGAGTCGCTATTGCTCCATTTTGTTTTGAGTCCACCATCTTTCAACAATATTACTACTTGTATTTCTATCTAATTCCACTGTTTTCTTTTTTTCTGCTGCACTTTTCTTGACTTTTCAGAGTCTTAATTTACCCTAAAAGGATGTGAAACTATGAAACTGACCTGGACTACAGGAAGGACAATATA
The DNA here is from genome assembly GCF_033958435.1 of Carettochelys insculpta. Lineage (NCBI taxonomy): Eukaryota > Metazoa > Chordata > Testudines > Carettochelyidae > Carettochelys > Carettochelys insculpta. The sequence continues at coordinate 19,089,913 of NC_134152.1, forward strand.
TTGTATGATTGCCTAACTATCCTGGATTTGTTGACTTTAAAATCAGCTGTTCTCTCACTTTTTCATCCTCCCCACATGAAGTTCTCATGATGCATCGCTCCCATCCTTACATCAAAGACTTGAGCTGGTAGTTAAAGTGTGGCAGCACAGACTAGACTTCAGCCCTGGCTGAACCTGCCTAGAACAGAATGGCCTCAGTGACACATGCAGAGCCTTCCTTTTGCTTGTGTTAAACCTGGTGTCCGAATTAAGGGACTTTGCTGATTTATGCCATTGAAATAAACCTGTAAGGAATGAGGAAAAACGAACTGGGGTTTCCTTGCTTTCCAGGGGTCTTAAGTGTTAAAAGAGTCTCCCATAATCCCACATTTTTGTATTTCTTTGTTCAGTTTAGTTTCTTGTTTTCCTCTGTGCCTTTTGCCTATCTTTTATTTTATCTGTCTTGTATCTTCATGAGCCACACTGATTACAAGGGTCATTCTGTAGCCTTGTCAATGTTGGAGAAATATTTGTGGAAAGGCTTTCATTTTCTCCCCTCATTGTGGGCCTGATGGGTGCAAGAAAATATTTTGCTATTACAGCTGATAGCAGTCTAGCTCCTTTCTGAACTGTCTTGCCCTGCCTGTGCATTTCTTGTCCATGACTTTGCTTGACTCTTACCAACTGTGTTTAAATGTGTAGGGGTGTAGCCTTGTGTGATATTTTGGAGACTACCCAGACCAGTGAAATGTCTGTCTCTGTCTTCATGTAACCTTGGGTGCCTTTTACTTTTGCAGCTTTTGTTCAGAGCACTGACACAAGCAGCCTGTCCACAAAGTCTCATCCTGTTTTCCACCAGCCCAGTGATTCCATGTAGGGTGACACCAAAAGTCCTGCCGTTTCAGAGTTTCTTGATAACCATCCTCCCCATGTTAGTTGCGAAACAATTTGGACACTTTCGCTCCAGGTTATTACCCCTGAAGGTGCGAAAACAGCCCCACAGACAGCAGTGTACTTTGGTTTGAGACTGCTTGGGATATAAATAAACATAAGGGTGGCTTGGTAGTAAGTCCAATTCCAAGGTAGATTTGTAAGAAAAAGCAAACATATACAAATTACACAGAAAATAAACATAAAGGTGCTGCCTTTTTTGTTTTATTTTGTCGCTCCATGTCATATACGTCAGTATTGTTTTCAGAAGTTGTTTTTTTGAGGAAATGAAATGTCCATTCCAGTTTTACATATTTCATGTCTCATAGATTAAGGTAGTTTCTGCCTGACGCATGCACAGAGAGCACCTCTAGATTTGAAGGGGTTTTCAGGAGAACTGTTTTATGAAGTAATTGGGAACTGAAGAATTCACAAAATGGAACATCTCATCTTTACAGTAGGCATGATGCAGTGACTTCCAGTGCACAGAGGGCACTAGACTGTGAAGGGATGTTGACCTGCTCATCAAAATTACATAAGGAGAGCAGTGAGTTTCATTTTGCCCCACATAGCGAATGTTTTGTATAACTGTCGCATGTTAGGGGAGCAGCAAAACTGAAATCTTTAAAGCAGGAAATGGTTGTGTGGTGGCCAAGTATAAGCATGACTAAGCTGAAAATCCCAGTGGTATGCAGTTGTAGCCGTGGCAGTCCCAGGATATGGGGAAGACAAGGTAGATGAGGTGATTATCTTTTATTGCACCAACGTCTGTACATAAGAGAGAGAGAGAAACTTTCCAGCCACACAGACCTGCAGAACTCTGTGGTTCCAAAGTGTCCTCTCGCCAGTACACATTGCTCCAATAAAAGCTGTAATCTAGATGGTGTCATTTAAGGCTAAGGAAATAAATACACATGCCATCTCAATGACTCTGCAGCTGCTATCTGTGATGCTCATTATAGTTCCTGCAGAATCATACAAGGAGTTGTTTGACCCAGAGGTGAACAGACAGATGGGTACACACACACTCATACTGAGAGACTTTCTCACACATGCACACACCTTGCCAGATCCTGTTCTTTTCAGTAGAAACTTCCTAGAAAAACCTGTGTTTGCACTGAGCATGTACTTGGTCAGAAACCTTAATTTCACTGCTAACAAGATATAAAAATATTTAAAATACCCTCATTTGATCACTTGTAGCTAAGTATATTTGATAGCCACACACATTCTTGACCTTCCCCCCGCACCCCTCCACTCTCTGATTTGCTCACCTTGATCATTTATTTTTTTTTCTGAGTTGTCCTCCTTGATTACTGTTTTTGTTTCTCTGTGCCTTAAATATTGAGTCTGTTCTGGTATGGCTATGGTCTGAAGAAATGGATCTGTCCCACGAAAGCCCACCTAATTATTTTGCTAGTCTTTAAAGTGCTACTTGACTGCTTTTTGTTCTGATAGTCAGTATATGTAACCCTATGGCTAAAACAGAGAAACTGGCAGGCTCTGACTTACAGAAGATGACATGAAAAGGGTACAAATGTTATTGAATGTTTTGCTTCCTTCTGCTCTCTCACATCAGCTCCATGTTTAGGCTGTCTTTCCTCTCTTGCCCCCCTCATCCCCCACAAACAAACAAAAACTAGTTCCCGAAGAATTGTTCTTGGCTTAAACTGGAATGCTTGCATTCTTCATAAGCTTCCCCTCCACACGCACGCAAACACCATCAGCCTGATACCTAGCTAGTCTAAACAACATGAACTTAAAAATATTTTCAAGGTTACCTTAGCACTTTCTGCCAACTTTTGTGACTTTGTAACTACATTTTCTTTTCTCTCAAAATGTATTTGTAAAATACTGTCTGTCTGTGAGATGGGGAAATAAATGTATGAGGTGGTATTGTGGGCTGTTGGATGGAGGCCTGGGAGTCAAGAGAGCGGAATTCTATTCCCATTTTTGCCTCTAGATTATTTGGTGGCCTTGAGTAAGTCACTTCACCGCTCTATGCCTCCTTGCTTTACAGAGGAGGTAAAGTGCTTTGAATTGCTTGTGATTGTGACCATTATATTCCAACAGTTGCACTGACTTTCTACACAGTGCTGTAAAAATGTGAAGTCAGCAGAGCAAATAGATTTTTTTTTTTTCTTAAGTGTTGTAACAATAATAAGTTAAAAAAAAATTCAAATGTGTCACATGCTGACTGTGTTCCTTTGAACCGCAGATGTCAAGTGTCTTTAAGTGTAGCATACTCTTGCTTTTCTTTTGGCATAAGCATTTTTGCCTGACTGTATCATTCTGGTCTTTTGAGAGAAACTATCTGTTGCTCAGTTACATGTTATTTTCAGTTTTATAATGTAACTGTAGTTATTTACTTTGCAATCCCAACACTTGATTTTGTTCATAACTGTCGTACCATCTTGGTAGTAATAATCATGTATTGTTTCCTTCATTGTTGTCTCCTTTTCCTTTGCTCAGACTAAGAATGAGTTCTCATGGGATAAGATTTCCTTTAGTAATGAGTATGTGTCACCATTTATCTTTGTGGCCAGCAGTGGAAATAGTGATCATACTTCAATTACTGTGATAGTCAGTATTCTTTTTCTGTACATGTTAACTTTAGATTAGACTCTGTTTCTGCACCATGTTCAGAGCAAAGGAAAAATTACACGAAACTGCATGACAGAACTTCTACTACTTTGTACCAATGTCCACCAGCGACATTATTGCATGATTAGCCAGTGTGCTGTTGATTAATGCAGATTGAATCCCTCTAATTGGGCACCCTCAGGACCTGACCAGTGCCAGACAAGAGAATTTGCTGGTCCACGGGAGGTCAATATTGTCTAGCAGTATTACCAGCACGTTCACTGCTTACGGGGCTCTTAGAAGACATTTATGGGTAAATAACAGCACAAAGCACTGAGAGCCATGACTGGTGGCTGTAAACAAACTTTATGGAACCACGGAGAACTTGGCCACCCCGCCCCCCCCGATAAGTGGTTGTCCACCTAACCAATATCATGATGGATTATGGCTGTTGCTGGATGAGAGAGTTCCGGATTGGAGAGGTTCAATCTGTACTTTTGGCTTGTGGCCCATGTGGATAAGCTCTCAGGTACATAGAGTCTTATCCTCTTCCTTTTTAGAAGCTGACAGCTTCATGCGCTGAATCTACACTTACCCGGTATTCAACATGCTGTGATCGATCCCTCGGAGTTTGATTCACGGACATGGCAAAATTGATTTCTCTGGGCTTGACCATCAGCCCTCTTACTGCACTCTATTGCGGGGAGTGAGGGATGTCCACTCAAGGCTGAAGAGCCCTGATCCACGTGGGGGAAGGAAGTCAATCCTGATATGTCGATTCTAGCTATGCTAATGGCATAGGTGTGTCTGGGATAGATTTTCTGTCCTTGTGTAGACCAAGATATAGAGGGAGCAGGAGTCGGCCCAAAAGGGAAAGTAACTTCAAAGTGAAAGTCACTATAAAAAGGGGAGTAAGAGCAACGTAGGAAACTATGACCTGTCAGTTTAACTTCTGTACCAGGAAAGTTAATGGAGCAAGTAATTAAGGAAATCATCTGCAAACACTTAGAAGGTGGTAAGATGATAGGGAACACCCAGCATGGATTTGTAAAGAACAAATCATGTCAAACCAATCTGATAGCTTTCTTTGATAGGATAACGAGCCTTGTGGATAAGGGAGAAGCATTGGATGTGGTATACCTAGATTTTAGTAAGACATTTGATATGGTCTCGCATGATATTTTTATCAATAAACTAGGCAAATACAACTTGGATGGGGCTACTATAAGGTGGGTGCAAAACTGTCTGGATAACTGTACTCAGACAATAGTTGTTATTGGTTCTCAATCCTGCTGGAAAAGTATAACAAGTGGGGTTCTGCAGGGGTCTGTTTTGGCACTGGTTCTGTTCAATATCTTTATCAACGATTTAGATATTGACATAGAAAGTAAGCTTATTAAGTTTGCATATGATACCAAGCTAGGAGGGTTTGCTACTCTTTTGGAGGATAGGGTCATAATTCAAAGTGATCTGGACAAATTGGAGAAATGGTCTAAGTCAAACCAGATGCAGTTTAGTAAAGACAAATGCAAAGTGCTCCCCTTAGGAAGGAACAATCGGTTTCACACATACAGAATGGGAAGCGACTGTCTAGGAAGCAGTATGGCAGAAAGGGATCTAGGGGTTATAGTGGACCACAAGCTAAATGAGTCAACAGTGTGATGCTGTTGCAAAAAAAGCAAACATGATTCTGGGACACATTAACAGGTGTGTTGTGAGCAAGACACGAGAAGTCATTCTTCAGCTCTGCTCTGCGCTGGTTAGGCCTCAGTTGGAGTACTGTGTCCAGTTCTGGGCACCACATTGCAAGAAAAATGTAGAAAAATTGGAGAGGGTCCCGAAAAGAGCAACAAGAATGATCAACGGTCTAGAGAACATGATGTATGAAAAAAGACTGAAAGAATTGGGCTTGTTTCGTTTGGAAAAGAGCAGATTAAGTGGGGACATGATAGCGGTTTTTAGGTATCTAAAAGGATGGCGGGAGGAGGAGGGAGAAAACTTGTTCTTCTTGGCCTCTGAGGGTATAGCAAGAAGCAGTGGGCTTAAACTGCAGCAAGGGACGTTTAGGTTGGACATCAGGAAAAAGTTCCCAACTGTCAGGGTGGTTAAACACTGGAATAAATTGCCTAGGGAGGTTGTGGAATCTCCGTCTCAGGAGATATTTAAGAACAGGTTAGATAAATGTCTGTCAGGGATGGTCTGGACAGTACGTGGTCCTGCTATGAGGGCAGGGGGCAGGACTCGATGACCTCTCGAGGTTCCTTCCAGTCCCAGTATTCTGTGGTTCTCCCTTAGTTGTACAGATCATCTCCGTGAATTCGCAAGTACTGAGAATTTTCATCTGTTTAGAAACATTGCCCTGTGAAGCTGGCTGTATAACAGTACTTTCAAGGTTTCTTTGCTGATCTTGGATTTTTAATCTTTATATCTCTTTTTCATGACAAATATTAAGTAACATTTCCAAAACTAGGGTAATGGACACAAGAAACTGCGTTTTTCTGCAGTGATATTTTTAAAATAACTAGTGCAGTTACAGGTCATCTTCTGCCAGTTCAGTGAGAAGATTGCTGTGGTAGCTGTTGAGACCAGCACATAGGGTTGCTAATTCTCCTGGCTCAGACCAGATGCCATTCATGGCAATCACATCCTGTCCGGAAACCCGGCAACCCAAGAACAATGACCTTTTTTTCTGGTAGCAGTTTTAAAACTTCTTGGATAGTCTGAGGTGAAGCAGAATTTGAAATATTCTCTAGTCTTGAGCCATTTGATTTTTAATCCTTAATCCAGATTTAGATTAACAGTCCAGGGAGACTAAAACACCTCATGTCCGAGTAGTTTTTATTTTTTTATTTTTACTTTTTTTTTTTTTAAAGTGGTGAATTTGCTTTTTCCTAAACTGCTTATCCATTTTATTTCCTCAGGACTGGAACTTGACATGGTACACAGAAAATCCAGATTTCACTAAGTGCTTTCAGAACACCTTCCTTGTCTGGGTGCCTTGCATTTATCTGTGGGTGTGCTTCCCAATATACTTCCTGTACCTCCGTCACCATGACCGGGGCTACATCCAAATGTCACATCTCAACAAAGCCAAAACAGTAAGCGACTTTCACTGCAGTGTCGGTGCAATTTATTTGGATTTTATTTTGTGTTTTTTTTTTTGTTTGTTTTTTTTTAAGTTTGTACCAAATTGACTTTTTGTTTTTAATTGTTCATACTGGGATGCGGTTCATGCATAAAGTTCACCTGAATTTGATTTCCAAGTCTTCGGGTGCCTGAGAATAAGTTCTTCTCGTATGAGAACAGCACCTGTCTTTCACGGTCCTTGTGTGCGCGCTGATGCATGCTGCTGACCTTGGATACAGCAGCAAAGCTCACTCTGTGCTCTGAAGCTGGCCAATTTGATCATTCGGCTTGAACCCTAAAAATAAAAAGAGGATTTTATTAAACCAATCACCTCTTAAAGCATAGAAACATCTATCTTTTTCGAGTAACTTTATTAATTCTGTTCCATTTCTCTCCCTGAATTGGCAATTTTCATTTTTTTTTTTTTAAACAGAGTTTTCTCCTCCATAAAACTCACAAGAGCCTTTGAGAGTAGCTGTGGTATCTTAATGAGCATTCTGGGGGATTTCTATACCACTTTTAAACCTGCAGTTTGAGTTTCTTCCGAACCTAAGTTGAGAGAGATGCCAGTCTTTGTAGGGTGGCCGTATCTCCTATGGCCACATATGGGTCGGGCCGGGAGAGAGGGGGCGGTGGTGTTCTCCTTCCCCCTTTGCCAAGCTTCAGGAAAGCGGCTGGGATGGAGAAGCCACAGCACTCCCCTCCCTGCCCCCCGCTCCCTTGAGCCTTGGGGAAGCACCAGGGGTGAAGCAGCTGGGGTGTTCTCCCCCTCCCCTGAGCCTCTGGGAAGGGGAAAGTACCTAATCTGCTGGCTCCCTCTGTTGCAGAGAGCCCCTACTGACCCACAATACATGCTCTCTAGCAGGCAGCTGCGCCTGCACAGCAAATAAGGGACAATTAGTCCCTGTTATGAAATAAATCAGGATGCCTTTTTGGCATCTCAAATACGGGACCATCCCACTGAAAACACTGATGAATGGTTGCCCTACAATCTTTGTGTCATAAAATGTTAGCATATGATATGCCATCGGGAGTAATTCTGAATGAGTGTAATTTGGTAATCTAGCATTCTTCCTTTTAATGGGGAACTTGTAGAGAAATATGGTTTTACCTGATATTCTACATATGTTATATAAAGTTGGACTAATTTTAATTGCCTAATAGGATCACACACAGGGCAATAGTACTGAACTGTGCATGTATTAATTTGTCGTACCAAAAGACATTTTTGTTACATTTGGTAGGAGTTCACGTTCAGTACTTATTCATACTTTATGTTCCAGGCCTTGGGCTTGCTGTTGTGGATAATCTGCTGGGCAGACCTTTTCTATTCTTTCTGGGAAAGAAGTCAAAATATTTTACGACCTTCATTTTTCATCATTAGTCCTACAGTTTTGGGTATAACGATGGTAAGTAGAATGATTCTACTCAAGTTCCTCCTGTGTTGCAAAATCATGACCACTAACCTGTCTTGCTCAAGTGGACATATTACCTCTTCTTGCAGAAGCTTAGCATTGTTCTTCTGTTAACTATAGTCATAATACACAGATTTCACTTGATGCTGAACCGAAATGCTTTTTCTTGGGTTTGTTTGTTAAGCAAACCTGGTGCTGGATACTGAGCCTGTATGCTTTGTAATTGCAGGCTGCGAAGCATGCAGGCTCATTCTAGACTTCCGTGGGGGGCAGTGTTTCCCAAATGGTATTCTGTGGAGCCCCAGGGTGCCGTGAAATGAAAATAAGGTTTCTGTGAGAAAATTCCATTACAATAGCTAACTCCTCTATGGCTTCCTGCCCTGCTGCTGCTGAAACTATCAAACTAAATTTAATGGGTTTAATGGCCGGTAGGGCGGTGGGAGGGATCTGGACATTAAACCAACTGAATTTAATTGCAAAACGAAAAAGCAGTCCACTAGCACTTTAAAGACTAACAAAACAATTTATTTGGTGACGAGCTTTTGTGGGTCAGGCCCACTTCTTCAGATCAGATGAAGAAGTGAAGATGATCTGAAGAAGTGGGTCTGTCCCACGAAAACTCGTCACCTAATAAACTATTTTGTTAGTCTTTTTAAGGTGCTACTGGACTGCTTTTTTGTTTTGATGGTATATAGACTAGCACGGCTGTCTCTCTGTTTCTGTTGAATTTAATTGCATTATTTCAGTGGTGGCAAGGCAGGGAGCTGTACAGAACCCCTCACTCACCCTCCTACTTGAGCGGCCACACCCCTCTAGTGGGCATGGTTCAGCTTACCCCTGCCAGTGGAACATCACCCACATCAGCCTTCCTTGCACTGGGCGTACCTGGCCACCCGGCATAGGGGCTCCTCAGCCAGTGCCACAGATGGGTTAGTCCCGGGGGCCTCTTTGGGGCTGAGGTGAGTTACGTGTGGGAAAGTGGGGGCAGGTTTATGGGATGGGGGTAAAGCTTAGGATAGGGGCTGGATTTGGGGCTGAGGGCTGAAGCAGGTAAAGCCTGGAGATGGGGGACAGGTTTGGGGGCCAATGGGGATGGAGCTTGGAAATGGGATCCCACAAAATTTTTTTTGAGTTTAAAAGGGTTCTGTGGCCAAATAAAAATTGGGGAACATGGGTGTAGGGTGAGCATGTTTTCCTATGCTGAATACAGGACACCAGGGAAAATTAATCTTCTTTAAGCGAATTTAACAGCAATCAAATTTATAAACATTCAAGTTAACATCAAGTTGCCTGCGGCCTTGTTGGTAGAAATACTGCAGAGTTGTATTCTCTTTGTTTACCTTCATTTCTTGAAGGCTTTAGGGCTCACGTGGGGAGGGGACAACACACATACATTCCCATACACCTCTCTCACAGGGGTAGTGGGGTGACCAAACCAAACGACCCAACTGTCCCTGCCTGGTAATCTCCATCCTCCATGCCCGGCTGGGCCCCCGGGATGGATGTCTCTCTCTTGGTACCTGGCACTGCATCCGCCTTAGGCAACATGGGGAGGGGGATGTTATACTGGGTCACATACCTCTCCTCCCCCTGCCCTCAGATTTCTGCCCTGGCTTGCAACAGAATGGGTCCAGCTGCATCCTTTCAGCACTGTGCAGGAGGGAAGGGATAGGAGCTTCTTCTAGCCACAAGGGAGCAAAGAGAGGGGAATAGATGATCTGGCCCTGGTCTTTGCAGAGCTCTTCTCCCCTCCCTCCCCAGCCCCACCATGTGGTTGGAAGCAGCTTGTCCATTTCTGCCCATGCAGTTTCCCACAAAGCCTCCAGGCCGCTATTGGCCACTGACAAAACCCAGCCGCCTCCTTTCCCTGACTACAGAGCAGTGAAGCCCTAAGGATGCATAGTACAGCCTGACTGCAGGGGCTTTAGTGAACCTGTCTAGACAGGTGGCTCACCATTGGAGGGTGCCTGAGGGAGGGAGCTGTGTCATGCCCCCAGGGGGCAGGCCCCCAGGGCAGGGCACAGGTGAAGCATGTGCTAAGCCCCTTTCCCAGGGGGCTGCTGTAGATCCAGTCCAGTCAGGATGAAACTGGCTAGAAATTGCTCCTTTCCCACCATTTCAGCACATTGCAGAGGAGTGGAGAGGCCTCCTGGTGCTAGGGCTGTGTGGGGCTTTGGCACATGCAGATCTTGGCTCCTCCAGGCCAGCACCTCGAGCTGGGGAGATGTGGATGTTCCTGGGGTGGTAGCCCAGCTAGAGGCAGCTGGGGAAGAAAAGAGCCTGCTCGCCAGGATGTTTGAGTGATCTCCATGCTCTGACCAGGGGTCATTTCTCCACATAGTTCTGGCGGCTGGGGAGAATATGCAGAAGCAGCGGGGAGCATGGAGAGAATGGGCAAAACTGGGAGAGGACAGTCGGGGGGAGAAGGTGGAGGGCCAATGAGTGGGCAGCAGAGGTGACATGAGGCTGCCTCTGGTGCCTGCCTGCACTTACCCATCACTGCAGGGCACAGCCAGTGCCAGGTGGAAATGGGACAGGAGAGGGGGCCCTGCTGAGAGCCAGCACACACTGCGCAAATGGACCCTACACACTGCAGCCTGGCCTCACTCCCCAAGTTGGCACACCCAGCTCCCTTTGTCCACCATTGGCCCGCCTCACTGTGTGATGGTGGGGAGGCAGCTGGCAGGCAGGGGTCTGGCTAGCAGCAGGACCTGCCACTGAAGAGGGGGGAGATAGGAAAGACAGGAGTATTTGCCCATTTTTAAGAAGTTGTGACACCTCACCTGCAGGAGGGCTTAAATACAGGACTGTCCCATTTAAAAATGGGGTATCTGGTTACCCTACAGCTATGATTTTTTGCAGGTTGGAGCTGCCATTTACTAAGGTGAGTGCTTGAGAACTTGATTCAATTCTGGGGATGAAAAGCACCAGCCATAATGAATTTTAAACACAAATGTTAACATTATGAGTGTTTTGTAATAGCTCTTTGAGGTCTCTGTGTCTCATTGAACTACCTGTTTTGTTTATGCATAAACTCCTGGTGTTGTGATGGAAAGTATTAAAAGTTGGGTGGTGTGTGCATTAGGTGTCCCAGATTGACTGCCTTCTGGGAAATGCAGGTTTTATCCTGTTAGCTTTTCTTAAAAGCCTCTCCATTGTGCTTCTTCAGGAAAGCCTGTCTTTAGTGACAGAGGTAACCGAGTTAGTCTGTATCTTCAAAAACAGGAAATCCTGTGGCACCTTTATAGACTAACAGATATTTTGGACCATAAGCTTTCATGGGCAAAGACTCACCTCATCAGATGCATGATTGTCAGGGGGCGGGTTTCAGAAGAGGATTTAAAGAGGGAGTCTCAGTAAAAGGGCGGGCCAGAGCTGACACGGTCTATTCAGTCAGGATGGGCCACATCCACACTGACTGAATAGACCCTGTGAGCGCTGGACCTCCCCTTTACAGAGACTCCCTCTTTAAATCCTACTCTGAACCCTCCCCCTCGCCCCCGACTCATGCATCTGACAAAGTGGGTGTTTTGAGGAGTAGAGGGACTCCGAAATAGCCTGGGCACTTTGAAGTACCTGCGGGTGAGTCATGGCTACACGCAAGCCCACACTTGGAAGTTTAACACTTTATTTTTGCAATGGGGGAGACTTAGCTTAATGAAGTGCTGCATATGCACTGCAGCACTTCATTAATAATCTCCTAACACCCTACTTATCATGCTCCCTTCTAAGTTGGGACCTAGCGTAGACACAGCTCTAAAATGTACAAAGGTCTCTCAAAACAGAGTTTGGAAATGGCGGGGTGGGGGGACAGACCTAAAAAACATAAACCCCATTGGTTACTGTTGCGTCTTTATACTGAGCAGGGAAGAGGTGATTATTTGAAGATGAACTCTTGCTGAGTCAGTTTTCAAGCACTTAGCCTTGGGAAGGCCCTTGGAAAAGCTAAAATGTTTTCATAATTAAATGTGGCTGTGTGTTGATTTGTGGATCTTTTTTATTCCTATCGGATGCTTTGAACGTATTTTGTCTGGGGCTCTGCTCATACGTACTATAGATGGCTTCTTCCCTGCATTGCCTTAAATTTTTAAACTGACTCTTGGTGGAGTGGGGACTAGCTTTTACTTATGTTTGTGCAGGGCCAAAGACACTGGGATGTAGTTGGAATCTTTGGGTGATACTGGAATACTGAATAATGGTCTGGGGCAGGGGTCAGCAGCCTGCAGCTCCGAAGCAACATGTGGCTCTTTAAGGAGTCATTTGCAGCTGTGGATGCAACCTGCTGACTCCTCTGTGGTGGTCTATTGCGCCCCCTCTCCAACAAGAGTACCCTGGGCAAGACCTGGCCACAGAGCTTGCCTCAGGCAGGATCCCCACTCTGCTGGCAGGTTGCCAAGCTCGGGATGTGAGAGAGGGCTGGGGGGTATGCGCATCTGAGCCTCAAGTGGCTGTTGGAGCAATAAAATGCTCGGAGCCGCAGGAGCACCGTTCGCCACTGTGAACATGCATCCCATCTCAGCACTTCTAGAGAGACGCGTGGCAGCTGTGACGGTGGTGACGGTGAGTTGCTGGCATTGGAGAACAGCGGGGAGGAGGGGAGTGGGGGTTCCTGGTTCTGGAGGAGGGGAGGGGGGATTTGGTAAAGCAGGGAAGGGGGCTTGAAGTGCCTGGCTCTGGAGGGGAGAGGGGATTGGGTTAAGGGGGGGGCTGGGTGTGTTTTATAATTTTTTTTTAAAGGGGTACTTCATATATTTTAAAAAAAAGTGTGAAGTTGGGGAGGTTGCATGCATCTGATGAAGCGGGTCTTTGCCCACGAAAGCTTATGCTCCAAAATATGTTAGCCTGTAAGCTGCCACAGGACTTCTTGTTGTTCTCACTTGTGTGGAGGGTTGATGGGATCGTTGCTCCTTTCTGCTTAAGAGGCTGTTCCCAGGCACAGAATTTCCTTTTCTTCATTTGCTCTCCAGCCCAGGGGTGAAAGTAACTTAAACTTTCTAACTGGTACAAATCATTGTGTGTGCGCTGCCCTTAAAACGGGTTACAAAAAGTACAGGTTGATGTTACGTATTAAAGACTGTCTTTTGTATTCACATGCAAAGCAGCTCTTGAAGTATTGATTTTTGTAACCGAATTTGAAAAAATGGCACTTGTTGCTGTTTTGTTTGCAGACCCCTGATCTGAGATAAGCATGCTTGTGCTTTGTATATTGTACCTGCTCTACGTATAGTTTTAAATCGTAACGCTTATGAACATAATGCATTCATGCTACTTTTTTTATTTGTTTGCAGTTGCTCGCCACATTTTTAATACAATATGAGAGAATGAAAGGAGTACAGTCTTCAGGAGTAATGTTGATTTTCTGGTTCACTGCACTGTTGTGTGCCACGATAATTTTCAGGTCCAAAATACTACAGGCCTTAAACCTGGTAAGTGATGGATTTTCAGTTAAAATGAGTTAAATGCTGCAGCAGCAGTGGCTACCTGTTTAATGATTTAATCTATGGTGCCCATCATTGCTTCTTAAAACACTGAGCGAGTTGATGCAGTAAGTGCATCTTCATTCCTGAGCTTTTAAGGGCTGTGCCTGTTTGCTCTTTATTTAGTTTGCTGTGTATGAAACTAATCAAAGCGGTGATGTTCTTATAAATGTTGGCAAGACAAGAGCAAAACCATTTTAGTGGAACTTCTAGAAACAAGTGAAACCTATTTGACTAGAATGAAGGTGTGTACTGTTACATCTGAAATAGTACAAAGTAAGGTTTTGTTCTTTTTCCTGTTGATTATACAGAGGATTTCCTGAAGCACTTGCTTTGGTGATAGCTGTGTTTCATACTCCCACTTGGTCAGTGTTCTCTTGTATAATTACAGCATTGTAGGTTACACTGTGGTTGGTTTATTAATGGAGAAGTTACCCTTGGTTAATTCATGGAATTACAGAGCTGGCTGAAAATGGAATGGAACTTCCTTAGGAAAGTTCCTCAGCTTTGTGAGGTGTGTTTGAAGGCTTTTAACTGGCTCATATTAAATAGGCGTTTAGATTAGTAGTGGCCCTGTGCTCTCTTCAGTCTGAGTTGTCTTTCATTTCTTTGGGAGTGTTTATTTGAGCCGTGCTGTGCGTAAGCACAGGAAGAGGAAGCTGTGGTGTCTGAACATGGAGCATGTTGAGAACACTTTCTCTTTCTGATGCTCCCCCTCCCCAACATGCTGTAAAAACTCCATGGGTCCTTAGTACCACAACAACTGGTTTTCTGAGTAGAAAAGCCTGGACTGGGCGGGGCGGGGGTGGGGAAGTAATAAACCAAACAGTTGCCTGGCACCCCATGCCCCAAACCTTGCAATGTTAAGATGTTCTGGCCTCAGCTCTGGGTGGCTGGGCTCAAGGCCTCAGGCTTCAGCCTCCTGTGATGGAGCTTTGGCTTTCTGCCTTGAATCCCAGGAAGTCTAATCCTGGGTGTGCTTGGAGGACCCCCTAAAACCTGCTTGCAGCCCACTGGGTTGAGAACCACTGTAGTGGAGTAATTTTTAATCCCAAGGCTGACTTTTACAACTTGCACCTCCCTGATCCAGCATGGTCAGGATGAACAAGACAGTTTGCCAGACCATGCCTGCAGCAGGCACCCCACCCTTCCTCCACTGCACTGCTTGCCTAAATACTGCAGGGAGATGGTCCCCAAGGGGATTGATGGGGGACTCTGCCCCTTCTCCCCCCACCGCACAAGAGACTGTGCCCCGTCCATGGATGGCCCTCTTGCCCAGGCTCTCTGGTCCAGAAGCATCTGTGGTCCTGCTGGACCAGAGTGCGTCAAGTTTAGGAAGTAATGTGTACTTCCTCTGCAGGCTTGGTAAATCACTTACTACTGTGCCATGAAACCTTTTGTGTAAATGGTGATTTGATCCTGGCTTTAAATGGTAATGAATTGTACTGGTGCAAGTCAGAATTTAAACGTTACCTCTACTAGAGGATAGTACCTGTGGCTGTAATCAGTGGTTGCAAACTTCAGTGCAGACAAGGTTTGAGAATAAAGAGTGAGAAGTTCAGGAACTCTGTTCGTGGTGTCCTTAGATGAACATGTTGAGGGGGGGGGGAAAAGCTCACCTTTTCTCCTTCTCTTCCCCCCCCCCCCCCCATACAAAGCTGTCTTTCAGAAAATTAGCTGAAAACAAGGTGGAGGAGGGAATATCTTTGATTGGCCCAGCTCCTGTAGGTGAGAGAGGGGCTGGCTTTTGAGCTGATCCAGGTTACCTGAAGAAGAGTTCCGTATATGGTTGTCTTGAAAGCATCTCTCTCTGCGGAACATGTTGGGCCAATAAAAGATATTACCTCACACACCATGTCCCTCTTAATATCCTGGAACTGACATGGCTATAAAAACAGTGCATTGCATAAACTAGTCAGATGTTTTGTCTTACCCAGACAAGTCTTAGAATGGTGTCCATGGTTCATTCACCCTAGAATGCTAAGGAGTGCTTCCTGCTTTGTGGGTTGGTTTGATCAGCAGCACAGACCCCACCTTTTGCTTTCAACAAGAATATTTTCTTTTTCTGACGTATGATGCTTATTTCCAAGTAAAGATATTCGCTGCATGGCCGTTTGTTGCGCATTAGGCAATTGTGTTACATCTTTTTACCAGTATATGAAATCTTTTTTTTTTTTTTTTTTTTTCTCCAGGTTGCTGAGGTTGATGTATTTCGCTATGTTACCTTCTACAGCTACTTCGCCCTGGTGCTAATACAGCTTATACTCTCCTGCTTCCCAGAACAACCACCTCTGTTTTCTGAAACAGTTAATGATGTTGTAAGTGCTCAGTAACATTTTTGCACAGGAGGAATAGATGGAGAATGAAGTGTTGTTATCTGTAATCCTGTTTGCAGCAGGACTCACTAACCTGATCGCTATCCTGGAGCCTCTGCCAGGTGATCATGATCTCTGGGCCACTAAATCCAGCAATGTAGCAGGGCTCAGGCTGCGGGTTGATTGCAGGCTCAGTTGTGTGCACCCATTGTGGGGAAAGGGAAAGCCTGTCTCTGCAAGCTGCCTGTGCCCTTAGTTCCCATTGTTTGGCTCCTGGGCCGGTGGGAGCTGTGAGGATAGTGCTAGGAGCTGGGGGCAGTGTGTGGAGACAGCATGTCCCCCCATGGGGAGCACAGAAGCAAATCTGCAGCCAGGCGCTTCTGGAATCAGCATGGAGCCATGGCGGGCAGGCAGGCGGCCTGTCTGAGCCCCACTGCACTGCCCACTGGAGTTGCCAGTGATTAAACGTCTGCTCCTGGCCAGAGACTACATCACACCCACTTCTGCACCACTGTTCCAGTCCTGACCTGATTCCCAGAGCCAGCACCTGCTTCTGCTTGCTTGCCCCAGACATGATCCCCGCCCCACCCCTGCCCAGATCCAGCAGCCCCTCCCGCACCACCTCCTGGATCCAACACTCGGCCCTAGCCAAGAGCTCCCTTCCTCACCCAAACTGCCTCCCAGAACTCTCACCCTTTAACCCCCGACCCAGAGCTGGCACTCCCTGCCCCAGCCCAGTGAAAGTGAGTGACAAGTAACAGGGGAGGGGAGAATGGCACGGTTGGGCCTTTGGGGAAAGGGCAGGGTAGATCCTGGGTAGGCCTGAAATTAAAAAAAAAAAAAAAAAAAAAAAAAAAAAAAAGAAAAAAAAATCTTGGGCCTAAAGGTTTGAAACCACTGGTTTATAGTGGGTGGTGGGCCTGAGTCTGGATAATTCAATCCCCATTGAATTAATTGCAGTAGGAGGCAGATGGTGGAGGTTATTCAGTTTTTTAGGCTAGGATAGTGTATTTTTTTAGGTTTGATTCAGAGAAATACCACGTTGACACAGCTGCTGTGGCGTGAAGGTATATTCACTTTTTATCTATTGTATAGCAAGCCTATGCTCTGCCTAGAGGCGATATGTGTTCTGTAACTGCAGTGCATGTAAAATGAGGTAGGCAAAGGTGGGGAATGCATTTGCATCTGTTGCAACATGGAAATTGAAAGATTCCTTAGTCTGAAGTGTTGCACCTCTGTGGAAAGAATAGATGGCGTTAGGGTGGTTTGTATTCATTTTATTCTACTTGGAACATCCTTTTTGTTATGTGAAAAACATATTTACATACGTTTAATCCTGAGTCTAGCTGCAAGACAGCTATGCAAAATGGATTTTCAATTATAAAAGTGCATTTTCTTCCTTTTTGCTGTCCCACTTTTGACAGCACTAAATTTGAAGGCTACGTCTACACTGGAGAACTTTGTTGATAAAACTTGTGCAGGGTCCATGTTACAAGGCGGTCTGTCGACAGAACGCAGCTCTTCTGTAGACCACATTCTGCAGTTCCCTTATAAGGCAGACAGCTTTTCTCAACAGGTCTCTGTCAACAGAAAGCAAGGTGGGTGTTCCAGGGAGACTTTTGTGGACAGAAAAGTCCTTCATGGCACCAGCCAGCTGCCTCAGGGGACATCCTGTCCACAGCAAGCAGAGCTCTAAGGCCAAAGGCATGTTTAGCCTGTATCCTTGGCTGGTTGAGCTGGGCATTAAACAGTTCCTGGCTTGGGTCCAGCTGCCTGTTGTAGGGCCTTGTGAGCCAGGGCAAGAGATGTTAGATGGCATCCCCCAAAATGCAGTGTGGCATGTTATGTCCTGATCACCAGCTCCCAGTGGGGGACAGAGGTGCCCACCTCCATCCTCTGGCACAGGCTGGAGTTGTGGAACACCTATGTGTGTCTTGTGCCTGGTCCAACCACCTGACATGCATGTCAAGGACCTGTCGTCTGTGGTTGACCAGGGCCTGCAGCATGATGGAGTAATGTCCCTTCTAGTTGATGAACCTGGCTGTGTTGTAGTCTAGGGCACGGATGGGGATGTGGGTCCTGTCAATTGCCCTGAAGCAGCTGGGGAAACCCAGGGAAGCGAATCTGGCCGGAATCACGTCCGTGTCTGAGATGGATGACCTTCTGCAGCAGGATGCTGTTGATGACCATTGTAACCTGGAAGGGGAGGAGACAAACGCATTATGGACGGAGGGAGGGAGCCCCGGGGGTTCCCTCTGCCTCCTTCCATCCCCTCCTTCCTGAGCTCTCCAGGAGCTCCTGTGTGAGGCAGCCCCCCCAGCAGCAGGACTATTAAAGGGTGGAACTGCATGGCCCTCTGGGGATGGGTCTCCCCTCCCGCACCCCTGACCCCACTTCCCAAGGTTCCTCCTTGTGTAGGACAACCCTTGCCCTCCCCCATATAGGGCCTGAAGCCAAAGATTGCCTTACTTGTATGAGGGTGGCGCCAAAGGTGGTCTTTCCCACACTGAACTGGTTCCGGATGGAGCCATAGCTGTCGGGGTGGCCAGCTTCCAGAGGGCGACGGCAACCTGCTTTTCTGGGGGGGATGGCAGGCCGCAGCCAGGTGTCCTGGCTGCAGAGGGCAGGAGTGAGCCAGGCGCAAAGCTCCAGGAAGGTATCCTTCCACATTTGGAAGTTCTGGAGCCACTACTGTTGACCCACTGTCCCATAAGGAGCCGGTCCCACCAGTCGGCACTGGTGCTCTGCCTGCAGGCCCACCTGGTCACCCGACGCAGGGTGAGCGCAGATGGGCCCGTGCGCCAGCAAGGACATGCTCCTTGAAGGTGGTGTCAGGGTTGTCCTTCCTGGGGAGAAGGAAGAGCAGGGAGGCTGTGAGGAGTTTCAGCAGGAGCTGATGGTACCTCCTGAGTGAAGCCAGTGCAAACCTGGGGGCTGCTCTGGCACCGTGGCTGTCTAGGAAGTGCAGTGTCTCTCTTAGCAAGTGTGTGAGCCCTGCTGCAGCAGCTGTGCTGTCCTTCAACAAGTCTTAGCCTGGGCAGTGGGGACGGGGTGGGCCCTTGAAGGGTGCTCCTCGGTGGGGCTCTTGGAAGGGCTTGCCAGCCATGCACCCCTGTCTGACGGGGTTCCAGGGTCTGCTCTGTTGAGAGAGCAGCTGGGCAGTCTGGCCACTCACTGTCAACAGAGCGATCACTCTTCCGATCCGCTTTGCAGTCTTGCTGCGATCTGTGAACAGAAGTTTGTCGGAGGACAAGTAATGGCTGCTGCCGACTGGCTCTAGTGTAAACGCAGCATAAGGGTCTAATACTCTGGCTTCAGCAGCTGCTGGAGATGACTCAGGGCTGTAAAGTGGATGGCTGGAAGTGAGGCAGTCCTGCAGCTGGTGATGGCTGACATAGTATGTCTGAAATCAGCAGAGGAAGGAATTGATACCAGAGCTTCCGGCCTGCTGATGGTGAGTGGGGCAGGGGGAAGGGAGCAGCTGCCTCAGGGCCTGTAGTTTCAAAGGGGCCTGGAGCACTGGCTGCTACCGCTACAGCCATGCGGACGGAGCTCCCAGGCCCTCTGAAGCCCTGCAGCAGCGCTGCTTCACCGCTCCCTACAGCTGTATGGGTAGCCCAGTGCTGCGGCCCCAGCGGTGCTAAGGGCTGACTCCCCTAGCCGCTATCCCATCTGCCCCTTCTGGGGAAGCAGAACTGCCCCACCCCAGCCACCTTGCCCCAGGGCCTGGGGGTGACAGTCAGCCCCGCTGCACAGCTTACTGCTTATGCTGCAAAGTTCAGCAGTTGCCATCTTTTAAAAACTAACACGTGCAAGGTTACCCCCGTTACTTTTTATTTTACATGCAGGGTGTAACTTGTGTCTTCGGTACCATCTTGGGAAGCGCTGACTTCATCTGTGTACCTGACTGCAGGGACATGGTGCTGATCGTTTAGGGTCTCCTGAGCAGACCTGCTTTCTAGGTCTTTTAGTCAATGTGACTGTTCCAGAAAAAGAGATCAGGGTAGAGTAAAACAGGCAGATTAAATGTCTGTTGCCATTAGGTTTGTAAAAGGCTGGAATTGTAGCACTAGATGGTGAGCACCGATTGTGTCTAACTGAAGGACTAAATGTCATTTTGTTCTCTTGTCAACTTGAATATCTGACAGACTGTAGTTGGAATTGTGCAAGTGTTTTCTTCTCTGCTTTGGTCACAGTTGTCATGCTTATACTACTTCTGAGATCTCTCCTAATCCAAGTATTTAAAGTGTACACGGTAATTAGTGTGCAACAGGTGTTAAAGAAAACTGTCTTTAAAAATAGTGTTCTGTTTTTGAAATACTGCAGTGCATTGTTTATATAAGTAAATCACTTTTTAAATAATTTCTTTGTTCAATATTTGTTTTAACTGCCCAATGAAGGTTTGAAAGCAAAGGTTTGTGCCACAGTTGAATAATTGGCAGTACTGTAAGTATGTGACGTAGCCCCTCCTCAAATTGGGGAGGGAGACCATTCTCCCTTACTACAGGCAGATAGTAAGTCTCTGCTCACAGAGGAAACTCTGGCCTTCTGGACGGAGCAGGACCACAAACAGCCTGTTGCCCAGCAACTTCTGTCTGAGGCCCAGAATAATTAACAGTCTACAGAGGTGCTCTGGCCCTTTGGGTGGAGCAGAGCACACAACCAGTCCATCAGCTCTGGGCCCATTTTCATGGTCTGCTCTGCCCATCCTATCTGGTGTACAGCAGAGATATATAGGCCTCTTGGCTTCAGGAGGGGAGACCTTCACTCCAGCGGTGTGGTAGCAGGGGCTAAGGGGACATGGGCCCACCACATTCCACTGCATCTCAGTCCGTGGCCCTAACAGTGGTGGAATGTTTGGCGCTGGTCAGCAGGATCTGCCCACAACATGCTGACTTATGCTCAGGCAGCAGAACCATAGCAGTCTGGTTCCCCGGCTGCTTCCTATCACAGTCTGGGTGGAGGTTTCTGAAGTGCAAAGGTCCTCTACCTCTTTGGGGTACTCAGCTTCCAGCAGTGCCCGCAGCTCTGATGGCATTCATCTGACAGCAGTCCTGGCAGCTCTTCAGGGCACTCATCTGTCTCCTCTGGCTCCAGGGCACAGCTCCGCTCAGGGCCCAGTGCAGGATCCTGTTTGTGCCATCTGTTCCCTCACGTGCTCCTTCCCCAACTGAGAGACAGGGCTCTGCTTTTTGTACTCCCTCTCCTGGGCCTTCCACTGAGGGGTGGGATTGATTTAGCACAACCTACCTGGACAGTGAACTGGTCCCTCACTCTTCTGCTTGGAAGGAGCCTGCTCTGCCTGATTTTTATTCTGGATAGCAACGTTTCTTGTAAAATACTTAAATGGCAAAATGTTGCAGTTGATTTTGCTGTATTTTTTGCCTTTACAGGAGGGTCACTCCACTCACGTCTCTGTGTGTGCCTGAGTATTTATTTGTCATTTGGAAATATACAAACAGACCTAAAACTAACATTTTTCCATGGGATCGTGTATTCATTGGAAAAACTTAGTTGGATACTGAGCATTTTTACTTACTGTGCTCTAATTGTTGATTTATACTGGTTTGTTCCTTCTGGTGGCAGAAGGCTAAATAATTTTAAAATTTAAATGTAACCCTTTGAAGATGTCTGACTTTCTCTAGAAGTCTAGTCTAGTTTCTTCCTCCCTGTGTGTTACTAGCACACAAGAGAGCCTGGTCTGTTAAAGCTAAACTTTGAGAGTATGAGCTGAATCCTGCAGATTGCTGAGTGCCTCAGCTTCTGTTGACTTCTGTGAGAGTATAGAGCACTGAGCAATCTGTGGTCTGAGCACCTCCTGAACAGAACTGAGCTTTGTGGGAACAAGCACAGAAGTTGGAGGTGAGGGAGTTGTATGAGTAGCGCGTGGAAGCAAAAATGTACTCTGTGCATCCATTTAACAACTGGTACTTAATTGTTGTGGTGCTTGTCGATTATACAGTAGCAATTTATCCACCTTTTGTAACGGTCCCTGGTTGCTATTACTTAATTAAAAATGCATCATCTACTTAGCCAGCCTCGAATGGTTTTGAATTTAATGCTACGAAAAAGGAATCAGTAGCACTAAAATAGCCAGTACTCAAAAGTTTATATTCTTCTTCGAGTGGTCCCCGTGGGTGCTTCACAGTAGGTGTCGGGCTCGCCCAGCGCTGCAGAGCGGAATTCTTCTAGCAGTTTCCACTGGATCGCGCATGCGCCGATGTGCGCCGCTCCCTTGCATGCCCTCGATCATGTGCATGATCCGGTCCCCGCCAGTTCCTTCTCAACCGCCAACAGCTGCAGACAGAATCCGCTCTGGCTCTAAAGCCTGAGACAGATAAGATAGTTGTTTTTACTATTATACAAAAAAAAAAAAGTGGGGAAAAAAAAAACCCATGCAAAATAGTAGAGAGAAGAGGAACGGAAGGGAGAGGGGCGGACAAAGAAGGCTGTTTAAGCCGTCCGCTACCCTGAAGGCTGTGAATGTTGTTTGGGTTGTAGAACGCACTGATTAGCGTCTAAGTACCCTGTTAACAGTAAAGACTCACCGCGATGGCTACCTTGGGGTTTAAGAAGTGTGAGTCATGCCGCGAGGCTATGCCGGCCTCTGATGGGCATAGTGAGTGCATTCGTTGCCTGGCGAAGTCCCATGTTACCCAGAAGTGTTCGCACTGCCCTAAGCTTACAGCCAGGGCCAGGAAGGACAGAGAGATGAGGCTCAAATGATCTTGTTTGATAAGGCCCTCCAGCCTGAGCCGCCGGAGAAGCCTCACACAGAAGGGCCCTCTGGGTCACAGAAAAGGAAGGTGGCGTCTTTGACCCCCTCTGTGCAAAAGAAGAGGAAACTCTCCTTGGCTCCCCCCTTGCCGGCGGTTCCAGCAAGCAGGATGAGCGGAACGGAGAGCCCTCAGCCGCGGGCTGATGAGTGGCAGCGCGGTTGCGCACGTGGTTGGGGCCGGGCCTCCGACTATGCAGTAGTCGGCACGGAGGGCGCCGCCTCATGCAGCACCGGCTATCATGGCGCCGATGGCACAGGGGCACCCAGCACAGGGCCCAGTGGCGCTGGAGGAAGCTACCCGCGCGGCACCGCTTGTGACGGTACCAAGCGCAGCGCCGACAGCAGGGCCGAGATCCCCGGCACGGGAGGGGGCAGTGCCCACCCTGCAGGGGCGGGGGAAAGCTAGAGCCAAAACCCGGCACCTCAGTCCATCTCCAGACAGGGCTGTGATGCCCTTATCACCCAGCCCGCCCCCCCTCGCCCCCCCCCGAAATACACACACCGCGTCGCTGGGCGGCAACTCCACCGGCTTATTTCGGACCTCTCTCTCCGTTCCTCCAACCACTTTCGCCTTGGCTCAGGCCTCCTTCACCCTTTTTGGGCATGGATCCGTATGCGTACTATCACAAACCAGCTTCAGTGGTTCAGATCTCCATCACCGGGCCCTTGTCCATGTTGTTATGGCCGTCTTCATCATACTAAACACTGACATCGGAGGTCTAGATCCAGGGACAGATCCCCTCCCCCTCCTCGCCAATACTCCCATGTATACTCTTGCTCTGGGAGAGGAATGCAGCTGTCCCAGGGAGAGTTAGGTCCAGAGTCCCAAGACTTTCCTTCACAGCCCACGAGGGAGCAAGCATACCAGCGAGCTCGGGAGGCAGAGGACTTGGGGGAGGTTTATCCCAGCGGTTCCTACTCATCCTCCCCAGATGAGGCAGTTGTCCCCGGGGATGTCTCCCCTCCGGATGACCTTAAACAATTCCAAGAGCTGTTCAAAAGAGTAGCATACACGCAGGACATTCAAATAACAGAGGTGCAGGAGAAGCATCATAAACTCCTGACAAATTTGAGACCCCCGGCTTCATCTAAAATCGCTATCCTGCTGGATGAAGCCATTATGGAGTCGGCCACTAACATATGGCAGACTCCGGCCTCTCTTCCACCCACGAATAAAAGGGCAGATGAGAAATACTTCGTCCCAGCCAAGGGCATGGAATTCCTATTTAGCCACCCACAGCCCAATTCTTTGGTGGTCGAATCGTCCCAGCAGAGGTCGAAGACGCCTCAGTACAAATCAGGGGGGTCAGATAAAGATGCTAAGAAAGTAGAGCTGTTCGGCAGGAAGGTCTACTCCTCCTCTACCTTATTATTGAGAATAGCAAACTATGCGGCACATTTATCAAACCATAACTTTGACAATTACTCTAGACTCACCTGTCTCCTGGATTCCCTCCCGGAGGACAAGAAGCCAGTGTTAAAGGCGATCGTCCAGGAGGGCTACGCGGCCTCGCGAACGGGAGTTCGGATTGCCATGGACGTGGTGGACACAGTGGCACGCTCAACAGCTGCAGCAGTGGTAATGCGTAGGGAATCCTGGCTCCAGATGTCTGGTATCCCTAGAGATCTACAGGCGAAGATCGTGGATCTTCCCTTTGACAAGCAAAAGCTGTTTGCAGAATCAACTGACTCGGTCCTCCACTATAGCAAAGATTCGAGGGCCACACTTAAGACCTTGGGTATATACACTCCTCCATACAAGAAAAAGGAGTTCTATCCTCAGCAAAGGCGCTACGCTTACCGACCACAACACGCACAATATCAGCGAGGCTATGACCGAGGGTGCCATCAACAGCAGCACCAGTACAGGGCCCCCAGGCGGTGTTCTCAACAAAGTCGCACAACCTTGGGGCAAGCCCAGAGGCAGCAAGTTTGACGGGTATGTCGAGGACTGCACTATCAACACCATTGCTCAGTGCCACTCTCACCTCATGTTCCATCATTGCCTCAAACCGTTCCACTCCCAATGGCAAAAGATCACAACAGACAAATGGGTGCTGGAAACTATAGCCACGGGTTACACGATCCCCTTCCAGTCACTACCACCAACGAAACCTCCCACCCGGCCTATTCTCAGGGACCCCTCTGATGAGGCGAGGCTGAAGCAGGAGGTAGCTCACCTGATGTTCATAGGGGCGGTGGAAAGAGTGCCGGAACAATTCCAAGGGAAAGGTTTTTACTCATGCTACTTCCTAACAGAGAAGAAAACAGGAGGCTGGAGGCCGATTTTGGACCTACGGGGCCTCAACCGATACTTGCGCAAGCAGCACTTCCGGATGATTGCAGTTGCCTCCATACTTACGGCACTGGACAATGGAGACTGGCTTGCAGCCCTCGACTTACAAGATGCTTACTTTCATATAACAATCCACCCGGCACACAGAGATGTTTCCTCTGCTTCACGGTCGGTGGGGAACACTTCCCATACAGGGTTCTTCCGTTCGGCCTATCCTCGGCACCCAGAGTTTTTACCAAAACCCTGGCAGTGGTATCAGCTTTCCTGCACAGGCAGGGTGTGTTTATTTTTCCATATCTGGACGACTGCCTACTGAAAGGGGTCTCAAAGGCAGAGGTCCTAGACATGATACGCATCACCACGAACACGTTTACTTCGCTGGGCCTAGTTATCAACCTTGCAAAGTCAAAGACCGAACCCACGCAAGATATAGAGTTCATAGGGGCGCGCATAAACTCTATCTATCGCATCAAGAGTATACCTGCCCGACGTCCGCTTTCACACCATCACATCCTTGGTGCAAGTCATGATGCACGGCCCCGCGGTGCCGATCCTAACATGCCTGCAACTGTTGGGGCACATGGCGGCCGCCACGTTTGTCGTACAGAATGCCAGGTTACACATGCGAAGCCTGCGGCATTGGCTGACGAGTTCTTACAGACCGGCAGCCCATTCTGTCCATAGGGTAGTATCACCCACGACGGAGGTACGGAAGTCGCTAGTGTGGTGGGCGGATCCCAAGAACCTGCTAGTGGGAGTGCCCTTCCACCAAGCAGAAATTTCCATTTTTCTTACAACCGATGCCTCCCACATAGGATGGGGAGCGCACGTTAGCAGCAAGGTGACGCAAGGGCTATGGTCCCCCGTGGAACAGACACTACATATAAACGTACTGGAGCTCAGAGAAGTGTTCAATGCCTACAGACATTTTCGGCAATACCTGCATGGCAAAGTAGTCGGGATCAATACCGATAATACCTCCACCATGTTCTACATCAATCGACAAGGAGGGACACAGTCCCATGCGCTATGCGCAGAAGCAGTCCGATTGTGGAATTGGGGCATTGCCAACAACATAACGTTGAAAGCCTCGTACTTGCCAGGCACCCACAATGTGAAGGCAGATCAACTGAGCAGGCACTTTGCACTCACGCATGAATGGCAGATCCGCTCCGACCTGCTACGACGCATATTTCACCCCTGGGGATTTCCCCAAGTCGATTTGTTTGCCTCCCAGCGCAACAAGAAGTGCCCTCAGTACTGCTCCAGAGCAGGAATAGGGTGGGGGTCCCTGGGGGACGCCTTCACGATCTCATGGAAGGGCCCTCTACTCTACGCGTTTTTTCCCCCCCCGCCACAACACTTATCCACAAGGTTCTGCAGAAAGCCAGAAGGGAGAGAGCTCACATGATACTCATAGTTCCAACTTGGGACCAACAACAATGGTTTCCCCTGCTTCTGCGCATGTTGGATCATCCACCACTCCCCCTACCGGTAGCGCCGGACTTACTCACGCAGGCTTAGGGGTCCATAGTGCACCCGCACCCTCAGGGACTCCGCCTACAAGCAGGGTTAATCCATGGCTCAGTGCCTTAGAGAGCACGTGTACGGAGGGAGTAAGACAAGTCCTAGAGTGTAGCCGAAGGACCTCCACCAGGAGGACTTTATGAACAGAAATGGACACACTTTACCACCTGGTGCTCTTCCAACAGTTAGCTCCTCTTGACGTTCCTATAACTGTAATTCTAGAATACCTGCTGGACCTCAAACGAGACGGGCTCTCTCTATCCTCGCTAAAGGTCCACCTTGCAGCTATGTCGGCTTTTCAGCACAAAGAGGAAGGGCCCACCATATTCGCCCATCCTATCGTCACAAGGTTCTTGAAGGGGCTGGTAAACCTGTACCCTCCTCAAAAACCACTACCACCATCGTGGAGTTTGGACTTGGTACTCCACACGCTATCGGGACCACCCTTCAAACCATTAGTCACAGTACCCCTCTGACTAATTACCATGAAAACGACCTTCCTTCTTGCGATTACGTCAGCCCGCAGGGTGAGCGAGCTCGCAGCAGTGATGGCAACGCCGCCCTGCACGGTATCCTCAAAGGAGGCGGTGATCTTACGGTTACACCCAGCCTTTGTTCCGAAAGTTTCCCCGGAGTTCCACATTAACGAACCAATAGTATTACCCTTGTTTTACCCGAAGCCTCACAGCTCCAGCAAGGAGGCGCGTCTGCATCTCCTAGATGTGAGGAGGGCGTTGGCCTTTTACATAGACAGAGCTAAGCCCTTCTGGAAAACGGACAGGCTTCTGATGTCTCTCGCTCCCAGGTCGAAAGGGGAAGGCCTCTCTTCCCAGAGAATTTCGAAGCACATTGTGTCCTGTATAAAACTGTGCTACGAGCTTCGAAAGACCCCCTTGCTAGCCCCGCCCAGGGCTCACTCCGCTAGAGCGGTGGCAGCGTCAATGGCCTTCTTCAAGGGAATCGCGCTGAAAGACATTTGCAGAACGGCGACTTGGTCATCCTACGACACCTTCGCCAAGCATTACGCCCTGCATCGGGTGTTCGATGAGGATACCCGTCTGTCGACAGCAGTCCTCTCGGGGGCAAGCTGCACATGAATCGAGTACCCACCTTCTTATTTGGGGTTACTGCTGGGTAGTCACCTACTGTGGAGCACCCACGGGGACCGCTCGAAGAAGAAAGAGAAGTTACTCACTTGTAGTAACGATGGTTCTTCGAGATGTGTCCCTGTGGGTGCTCCACTACCCGCCCATCCTCCCTGCTTCGGCTCTCTGTCTGGTGTTTTTCAGGAGCATTTGGGGCGGTTGGTCAAGGAACTGGCGGGGACCAGATTGCTCTCATGACTGAGGGCGCGCAAGGGAGCGGCGCGCATCGGCGCATGCGCGATCCAGTGGAAACTGCTAGAAGAATTCTGATCTGCGGCGCTGGGCGAGCCCGACACCTACTGTGGAGCACCCACGGGGACACATCTCGAAGAACCATCGTTACTACAAGTGAGTAACTTCTCTTTAGTAGACTTTCCTCTGCAAACTGAGTTCAGCATGTGACAGCAGAGCTTGGTGGTCTCTAGTTACAGAAGATCAGACTTTAGATTTGATCTTCCAGGGCTCTGTTTTGTGATCTGTGTCGAAGCTGGGACTCCTTGCGAGTTGCAAGGACTAAGGAATGTCGGCAGGAAGAGCGTTTCTGTTGACCTTCTGCAGTGAGGACAGGGAACAATGTCAATGGCTGCAAAATTGATTTTAGGTATGCAATTGGCATACTTAAAATTGCGTAGCAGCCATCAACATTCCCAATAAGCATAGGCATAGCCCAGGAGGCCTTGTTAGTCATCTGAAGCAGAACTTCCACTTATAAGTGGATTGTAGAGATACAAAGAGAAAATCTAAGACTTTCCATATGCTGCTTTGTATCATTTTGAAACTGTTTTTTTTCCAGGAAGGCAGAGTGCCTAAATTGTTTGCAAGTAGCATTGTTTTTGATGGGGTAAAGTGCTAGAAATGTTGAAAACTTGGGAACTGTTGAGTTCCTTATCCCTCCTCCAAATGTTGTTGTTTTCTACATAAATGTGCTATTGTATATTTGTCTGTGTACTTCTTAACAGGATTAATTTTTTTCTTTAACATCAGTAGTTTATTCCCTCCCTCTCTCCCTGGCAAAAAAGTCAATTGCTCAGTCATTTGAAGGGAAGAAGAAATATACAGTAAAACCCCTTTTTACGCAAATTCGACTTGTGCATTAGTAATAATAACGCGAGTCAAAATCATGAGTAGTGGGGAGCTGGGAACCAGGTGGCTCCTCTCCTCTCCTCTCCTCTGGGAGGTTGGAACCAGGTGACAGCCTGATTTGTGGCTCCCTGCCAGTCCCAGGAGGTGGGAAACTGACCAGTGCAGCAGGGCTGGTCAGTTGCCCGGCCCCCACAAGGAGGGGAGCTGGGAGCCAAGCTGCCCCCTGGTTTGTGGTTTGCCACCAGTCCCGGGAGCTGAGAGCGAGGCTACCTGGTTTGCAGCTCCCCACCAGTCCCAGGAGCCAGGAAACTGACAAGCGCTGCTTCACTGTCCAGTATCCTGGCTTCCCGCAAGGAGGGGAGCCAGGAGCCAGGCTGCTGCCTGGTTCAGAGCTCCCTACCAGTCCCGGGAGCCAGAAAACTGACCAGTGAAGCAGCGCTTGTCAGTTTCCCAGCTCCCCGACTTGTGTGAAATTCAACATGCATAGGTTGCATGCCCAGTCAACCACATGTAAAAGTTGGGGGTTTGCTATAGATCTGTTTCATTCTACTTTGTTAGAACACTTTTTTAGAATATAGTTTAATGGGAAAATTGAGTGAAACAAACATGAGACAGAGGTTAAACCTGAAAAAAAATTAATTTTGTAGTTTCACTTTGTGTAATGGTGCAGTGATTTTGTAGGTGAAAGTGCATGAGCTGCTCAATTTTGTAATATATTGCATTGTGGTTATTGGTTACATTTGCCAAAGGAGTGGCAGACTGCATTTTTGATGTGCTGATGGTTTTAATCCAATCGCTGATATTTTTAAAACTGGCAACAGCTAATGTTACACTTCATATAAGCCAACAGAAAACACAAACCAGGAATCTGGCACTGACTTTGTGATGAATCATAGGGTGGAGAATAGCATAACTCCAACTGCAGTATTTCTATTTGAAATTTGCATGTGTGGTATACTAGAAATTTTGTTTGTGTGTGACTTAGTTTTCTCTGACCAATTGCCATCTTTCATTCCTCAGGCTTGGGCTGAAAACTGTGTTCATTTGTTTCTCATTCTAATATGCCAGCCATTTTTGGTTTCCTAGCTGTAGTGAAAGTCAGCTAGCTACTCGAGGGCCCTCTGTATATGTGTGTGTGAAAGATGAGAACAGACAACACTCCAGTGACGGTCTAGTCTGAAGGCAGTTGATGGGTTTCGGAACACATCAACACAGTACCATCACAAGTGGCACTGAGAGAAACCCTCCATGTGGATAGTCTCAGCCAAAAATTAAATAACCACACAGGCTGAACTAGCCATTTGCTCTTAGAGGGCGGAGAGACTTCAGTTTTCTGTCCTGTTAGCTGGTGCTGTATGCCTCCTTGATAAATGTTTTACAGTCTCTGTGACAATCAGTTTTTGGCATCCCTTGCCAAAATGTGTGTTAGACACACATTTGCTCCTTGTTTCAATTAAATTTGCCTTATTTTTTAAAGTGTGTGGGGTGTTTTTTAGATTGAACTGTGGTGGTTAGATACCAATGTGAAATGCTTCAATCTGTCCAGGGTAGCTCAGCTACATCACCAGACTATCTAATCCAGGGGTCAGCAATTCCCATCCCCCCAGCACAGGTGCCAAGAGTGGTATGGGAGTTGATTTTTCATTGGCACACAAGACAGGAGCCCACCTCCACCCATCCTCCCCCATGCAGCTGGGAGCTTGCTCAAAGCCATGCTACCTGTGGATTAACAAAAGAGCAGCTAACGCTACCAACCACTACCTGCACGGTCAAGCTCTGCATCTTTATTTCTTAATTAAGCTGGTCTAAGTGGGACTATTAATGACTTCAAAATATATAACCAGCATGTGGACCATACATCAAGTTCAGATTTTGGCACTCTGCCTTGGAAAGGTTGCTGACCCCGATCTAAGCATTAGGTAGCATATCTTCTGCTAGCTACTGAGAAATAAAACGTAAGCTTCTGCTGGGTTGTCTAGAGGTAGGTGCCTGTGCTGTAAAGCTTGTGTAACTTCTTTATATTGTGTGAGTGTGTTTTGCATTAGCCAGCATCACTGAGCAGGAGTAATCCTGTTTGTATTTCATTTTAATAAACCATTGGCATCCTGGATGCTGTGCTGTACTGGTGAAGAATGACGTGTTTGAGGAAGGGTGTTTGGGTTAGTGGTACTGACGAGGTGTTTTACAATAAAGTTGTAAATTTCGTAGGGAGAAAAGGAATGGGTTTAATTGCTTTGATAGGTTTTATTTACATGACTGACATCTTTCTCTCTCCTTCACTTTAGAATCCCTGCCCAGAGTCTAGTGCTTCATTCCTTTCCAAAATTACATTCTGGTGGATCACAGGGTAAGAGAGTAAGTCATTATATAATGCACCAATCAAGTGTCAGCTTCTTGTTGTGCTGTCAGAAGGTAATCAAGACTCTCATGAGCTGTAGAGATTTTTTCAGTTGTTTAGTAGGCAAGATTGTTTAGCTGCACGGTTAGACTGACAGGTGAATAATTACTTGTATTATTTTCTAATGACCAGTCTCTTCAATCTTGAATTCAGCTGATATTGCATGTGTATCCTCATAAACATATCATTAAATGATGTATTTTAATGTTGATTAATTTTTAGTGGTGGAGTGGAAACAAATTTACCCTTGAATCATTTTGACTTTTGGAAGATTATATTTTTCCAAAGCCAATAGACTGACCTACTTCTAAAAAAAATAAAAAAATAAAAAAAAAAATTCTTCTGGTTTAGTGATATTAATGGTTAACCAGTTAGCCAAGTAGCCAGAAGATTAGCCTAGGGTTTAACCAGTTAAATGGGATTTTACATCCCTTTTTGGTCATCTGTAGTTGTTTTGTTTTATTTATCTTTAGCTTTGGCTCTTTGTATTGTGATGAAAGCAGTTGTCTCAAGCCAAACGATATCACTATTTGGATAGGAGAGCACTAAGGAATATATAAACACTCTGGCCATGGCCACAGTAACACCTCCTTTTGGAAGGGCCATTGTAATGTGGCACTTTGGAATATGCTTATGAGGTGCTACCATGACTATGCAGTGCCTCATTAGCATAATGGTATCCACATGTACTGAGAAACTGCTAGTTTCTAAATGCATTCTGCCCGTGTAGCTGGGGGCCTTTTGAAATGACCCCCTGATTTTGAAAGCCTCTTCTTCTCATCTTGTTTTGGGAAGAAGGGGCTTTTGAAGTCAGGGGGGCCATTTCGAAAGGCCCCCCAGCTACGTGGACGGCTGCATTTTTGAAACCAGCAGTTTCAGAGAATGTGTGGCTGCCGTTACGCTAATGAGGCATTGCATAGTCATGGCAGTGCTTCATTAGCACAGTCTGACATGTCACATTACCGAAAGGAGGGGCTAGTGTGGCCACTGCCTTAAAGTATTATAGGTGATTGAGCAGATGGTAACTTATTTCTTAATCGGGAGTTAGCCCAGTGTCTCAGCATGTTCTTAGGTTCTTAGGTAAAGGTAAGATGTAAAATGAAGGCTTAAAAAAACCAACCAAACAATTGTTCATATTGTAAAATGAGTTTTAATTGTGTCCCTAGTTCCAAGTGGGAATTTCATTCAGCTTCTTTAATTCTCGCTGCAGTATCATTAAGCACTGTTACTACTTATCCCAATTATTTTGTGTATTATTAAATAAATTAGTGTATCTTGCCTCTCAGCTGGATGTATTTTTTGGGGACAGCTACAGAGTTCTCTGTGCTATGTCCTATGCATCTAACTCCA
The DNA here is from genome assembly GCF_033958435.1 of Carettochelys insculpta. NCBI lineage: Eukaryota > Metazoa > Chordata > Testudines > Carettochelyidae > Carettochelys > Carettochelys insculpta. The sequence goes on from NC_134152.1 coordinate 19,122,315, forward strand.
TAACTTGCTCTGGACCTCTCTAGAGGATGATTATACCAATTCTTTTCTATATAGGTTGATGATTCGGGGATATCGGCAGCCATTGGAAGCTAAAGACTTGTGGTCGTTAAACAAAGAGGACACATCTGAGGTGGTAGTGCAAGGCTTGGCTAAGTATTGGGCGAAGGAATGTGCACGTAGAAGGAAGTAAGTTCCGTTATGCCAGCAGTTGTTAAGGCAAAGCAATAGCTAATATAAATCCGAAATTTGGATGGAATTGGCCAAGATCCATTTTATTCAGGAAGCTCTTCTTGATTTTTTCCATTTACGTCCAGAAAACTGAATAGAAAATGGAAATGTTTTATTTATGTGTGAAATAAGCTCTTAACACTGAGAAATACTAGTGAAATACAACTGCTTGGTCACAGATAATGCCAGCATGCTTTTATACAATCTGTTAATTCCACTTGTGAGGGAAATATTTTATTAATATGTTCCAGAAGTCCTTGTCAGTCAAATATCGTAAAGGTCCTAATGAATCCACTTGTCCATTAAGGCCTTTGGGATACTAGTGGATCTAAGATTATCTGACTCTTATTCAACAAATCCCAGTAACCTTGTTAAAATTTTTTCTTGATTAAGGACTTACTGTGGACCTCAGGATTTATCTTTAGATGTCTATACACTGAAACAAGAAGTCTTCTTTGTTTCTATTAAATTTATAATGTTTCTAGACTTGCAGATGGGTTACAGAGTTTGCAGAACAATAGGGTTGCAACATTCACAAGGGTTCCATGTTCAGAGCCCTCGTGAATGTTGATTTTCACAAATTTGGGGGCCCCAGGGAAGTGGCAGCTGCCGGTGCTCCTTGCCTGGAGCCCCAGGAATGTGGCATTCGCAAATGTTGCAACCTTACTGTATTCTGTATCATTTTCAACCAGTGTTCATTATGTCTGCCAGTTTTTCTCATGCTTACGCCATTGTAACACACTGACTTCCCGTTACTGTCCATTTAGTTAGGTGTGTAGCAGGGGTGCCAGAACAGTTTGTACAGTAGGAGAGCTGAGAGCCATTGAACCAAACCGTAAAGAACGGGAACCACTTCAAGCCAGGGGGTTCTAGCACCTATAGTATGTAGCAGTTTCTCTCAGCCAGGGGTACGTCTACCCTTGGAGATACACTGAGGCCTTTAAGGGGGTACGTCCACTCATCTAGATATTTTGCCTAGTTTTACAAGCAGGCTACATAAAAATCACTAGTAAAGTCAGTAAAATCTAAAAGTTCATTCAGACAGTGACTTGTTTCTGCCACTTCATATGCCTTACTTTGAAATGTAAGTACAATATTTCCATTCCAATTCATTTATTTGGTAATAAATGCTAGAAAGTCAGCAAGTTTTCAGTAGTAATCTTCTGTGATATTTTTGTGGGGATTTTTTAAGTGAGGGGTAATGTGGTGGTATGCAAAACAATCTGATTCCTAAAAAGGGTATAGTAATCTGGAAAGGTTGAATGGCGCTTGTTACTAAGCCTCAGATTACCTTAGAACCATGTTTCTCAACTAGTGCATATGTGAGAGAATTCTGGGGGTACCTTATTTAAAAAAGAAAAAAAAAAGTTGAGAAACACCAGTATACGCAGAAACACAGTTTTAAGTACAGCCTGTTCTTAAATACCAGAAAGTGCAATTTGGCATACACCACATGCATGGGTTTAGCAGTACTCTTGTTCTGCTCATTAGGGATGGTTTATTGTAACTTTTCCTTGGATTACAACAAGAAGTCCCATGGCACCTTATAGACTAACAGATATTTTGGAGCATAAGCTTTCATGGGCAAAGACCTGCTTCATCAGATGCGTGAGTGGAGGGGGCGGTGTTCTATAGATGTATTTAAAGAGTGGGGTCCCAGTAAAAGGGAGGGCCAGAGCTGACAAGGCCTATTCAGCAAGGTGGGAATGGCCCGTTATCAGTAGTATGTATCAAAAGAGGAGAGATTTTTTCCTCTTTTGATACATAATACTGATAATGGGCCTTTCAACCCTGCTGAATAAACCTTGTCAGCTCTGGCCCTCCCTTTTACTGGGATTCCACTCTTTGAATACCCCTGTGGAATGCCCCCTCCATGCATGTGATAAAGCAGGTCTTTGCCCATGAAAGCTTATGCTCCAAAATCTGTTAGTCTGTAAAGTGCCACAAGACTGCTTGTTGTTCTCGAAGATACAGACTAACATGGCTATCTCTCTGATATCTTTCTTGGGTTGTAAACTCTTAAGAGCAAGGACTTATCTATGAACTCCATTTATACCATGTCTATCAGAGAGGGACATTTATCTTGACTGCAATATGTGGGTTCTCCAGAAGTAGCAATAAACTCCATGTTTGCTGTTTGAATTGGCAACTCACTTTAATTGTACACCTAACTGTGTATTCCATAGCTATACAGTGTGCTTTTAGGGACAGTAGTAGTATGAAAAAAAGCTAGGTTTCTGAAATGCTGCTCAGTTGACGAAAGGCTAGTGTCTTATAAAACACATCCCTCCATAATGTCGTGAAAGCCTGGGTTACCAGTCCCAAAAGGGACTGGAAAACTTGTGTCTCTGATGCAGGAACACTTAGAGCTACTGAAAGGACTCCTGGCAAATATCATGATGACTGTGTAGGTGGTGATTGTCTAAAGCCCCCTGTAAACACACACTAGCCGTGTCTACACGTGCACGCTACTTCGAAGTAGTGGCACTAACTTCGACGTTAGGCAGCGAGACGTTGAAGTCGCTAACCCCATGAGGGGATAGGAATAGCGCCCTACTTCGACGTTCAACGTCGAAGTAGGGACCGTGTAGTCGTTGCGCGTCCCGCAACTTCGAAATAGCAGGGTCCGCCATGGCGACCATCAGCTGAGGGGTTGAGAGATGCTCTCTCTCGAGCCCCTGCGGGGCTCTATGGTCACCGTGGGCAGCAGCCCTTAGCCCAGGGCTTCTGGCTGCTGCTGCGGCAGCTGGGGATCCATGCTGCAGGCACAGGGTCTGCAACCAGTTGTCAGCTCTGTGTATTTTGTGTTGTTTAGTGCAACTGTGTCTGGGAGGGGCCCTTTAAAGGAGTGGCTTGCTGTTGAGTCCGCCCTGTGACCCTGTCTGCAGCTGTGCCTGGCACCCTTATTTCGATGTGTGCTACTTTGGCATGTAGACGTTCCCTCACAGCGCCTATTTCGATGTGGTGCCGCGCAACGTCGAAGTTGAACATCGACGTTGCCAGCCCTGGAGGACGTGTAGACGTTATTCATCGAAATAGCCTATTTCGATGTTGCTACATCGAAATAAGCTATTTCAATGTAGGCTTCACGTGTAGACGTAGTCCCTGACAAATAGTTCCATGCTCCCTGTGGGGAGCTTCTGGAGCCTTTCCCTGCTGTCTCCCTTCCAAGTGCCTTTCCCCACTGCTGGAGTCACCCAATGAGTGGGAAAGGCTCCAGCAGCAGGTCACTGTGCTGCTAAAAGTAAAGTGTAGACTTAGGAGGCATGACTTGGGCAAATGAAGAGCCTGTGTAGGGTATGTGCCCTGGGGTTCAGGTATGTAGGGTACGTACTCTGCTGCACTGCAAGCTAGTTTTTCATGGCAGCTGGAGCAGATGTTGTCACAGAGTGTGTGTGGGAGGGTCACCAGGCCCTGCATCCCCAGCCACGGTCAGATGTGACTCTCCTTCAGTAGGTAGAACAGAAGGGTTATGAGTCCGAAGGGACACAGTGCACAACAGATTTGTCAGCAGAGAAAGCGAAGCAGTCAGTACAATCCATGTTGTGGGGAGGGAGCCAGAGGGGATCCCGGAGCCAGGGCTCTGGCCCTCCTTCCTCTCTCTCCGCCTAGATGAGAGTGCCTCCCCCTCCAACTGCCCAGTTTCAGTTCAAACCATCTAGGCCTCTCTTCTGTCCTGTTTTCTGAGGAAGAAAGTGTCACCTGGTAGCGTAGGTTACCAAGATGACCTCCCGATTGTCTGTGTGAGAAGCCATCACACTGAAATGCTCATTGCCGCTGTACACTTGATGCTGTGCTTGGGAAACTGAGGCACCTACCTGGTGAAACTACAGGGCATCAGGAAACACATGCAACCTAACCAGGGGACAAAAATCCTCATACTTATCACTTGGTTACGTGGATGTCTCATTTTAAGACTCTGCATTCTTATGTTCAACTTTACAGAAGTAACGATCTAAAATGAATGAAGGTCGTCAGTGCAGTTCAGAAGCACAACAATTTAAAAAAGTTTCTTTGTTGTTGGTTGTTGTTGCAGGCCACCCATAAAAGTGGTATATTCACCCAAAAAGCAAATGAAATCAGCCAATTCAGCTGGGGACGTGACAGAAGAAGTTGAAGCTTTGATTGTAAAACCATCTCAAAGGAACTCTGAACCTTCTCTGTTGATTGTGTTGTATAAAACCTTTGGACCATATTTCCTCATGAGCTTTCTCTTTAAAGCCCTTCATGATCTTATGATGTTTAGCGGCCCAGAAATCTTAAAGTAAGACTTCCGTTAATGTTTTCTTCAGATTTTCTGTTCATACAACATACCTAGATAAATCTCTTTGATTCACTGGTATTAGTTCTTGCTATTATCATTGGGCTACTCTTCTTTTAGTTGCCATAGTTAATAAGGTGCTTCCTTTTGCTCTAGAGTTTGCATGCAAATAATTTTAATTCACGGGTTTCCAACTGGGGATCTGGCATTCCAGTTCACTACTGATGCTTTGAGAATTCCCTTCCTAGCACTAGGACAGTCAGACAAGGGAAGTTCAGATGCAGCAGGCAATTTTGCTTCACCTAAGCTAATGTTAATCTGTGACCTTTCATGGGATCACGGAGAAGGCTCCAGAAGGGAAAAGTAACCCTTAGAGTCTGTAGCTGAAGCAGTGGAAGGGTGAGGGGAAAAAATTTGCTGGTACAATGTGAGGGAAGAAGTGGGACACTAAATGGAAGTGATGTACAGTAAACCCTTGATTTAACGGACCCTGATTTAATGGACTTGGGAAATAATGAATGCTGCCCACCAGCCCCCTCCCTCTAAATAAATTATGGCAAATCACCAGAGCCGCCAGGGCTGGAGGAGCCACTGGAGCGGCTTAGGGGGCTGCAGCAGGGTGCGGGAGCCCTCCTTCCGTGGCCCTGTGTGTGTGGAGCGCCTCGGCGCCCAGCCGCCGCTGTCTGCAATGGTGCTGAGCAGCCGCCGCGATGTCAGAGCCAGCTGGCAGGCTGGGGGCAGCAGCCACATTCTCCCTTTGCACAGGCGGCTCGGTGCCGGAGGAGCCGCAGTGCAGCGTGTGCTGAGCACTGTGGGAGGTGGAGGGAGCCAGGCCTTGCCACCAGTACTTGAGAAAGGGAGAGGGAGGTGTGAGGGGAAGAATGGGGCAGGAGTGGGGATAGCGAGTGGGGGCAGGGCAGAGGACAGCAGTGAGTGATGGGCTGGGAAGGTCAGTGCATCGTCATGCGGTGTAACTGTTCGGATTTAATGGACTTTTGGCATTAACGGACACCTTTTTTCCCCTATTAGTCTGTAAATTGAGAGCTTACTGTACCTTTTAGTCTAGACAGTGATGAAACAATCCTGTGGTAGGAATTTTGAGTCTGTGCAGAGCCTACGCAGTACATTCCTCTTCTGAGGTAGCCATGTGCCTTATTAGTGATCGCTTCTGTCAGTAACACTGAGACCTGTATTAGAAGTGGCAAGTCAGAGAGCGTGAATTCGTTCTGCCAGATTATAGGGAGGGAGACGTGAGAATGTGACACATGCCAGTGGGATAGGAGGGCAAAGGATGGGGCAATTGGGGGGACTTCTTATTTACGAAGTAAAAATCATCTGACTTGACGCATGCCACATGATGGTCCTAGTATTCCCGAGTGTTTGCGTTCACCAGTTTGATGCGTGTTTTGGGATTTCATGTGATCCATTAATGTAGCCAACGTGTAGAAATTTGATAAGTTCTGACTGTGTGTAACCTCACCACATCCTCTTTCTGCAGGTTGTTAATTAACTTTGTGAATGATAAAGATGCCCCAAACTGGCAAGGCTATCTGTACACAGGGCTTCTGTTTGCATGTGCTTGTCTGCAGACTCTTATCCTCCACCAGTACTTCCATATTTGCTTTGTTACTGGAATGAGACTTAAAACAGCTGTCATTGGTGCAGTCTATCGCAAGGTATGCATGTTTGAAATGTTACATCACTACCAAAGAAGTGGCACCTGTGAAAACTGGGGTGAAGCTGGAATAAAATCTTAGTGATGAGGCTGAACAAGTTGGAACTCTCTGCCCACACAGATATTGATTGGCAAACAGAATATAAGAGACCTCCTTCACCCTGCAGCTGTAAATTAAAGATGTTTTCAGTTAGGAAGTTGGTTTGATCACTTACCAACCCTTCCCCCAAACTGTTTCACATCTTTGGAATGGGTATTAAATTTCCCCCTACACAGGAACAAGACATCCGTGTAAAGGGAAAGGTTTATTAACAATTGGGCAGGTACCATCTGTACCACCTCAGCCTGAAGCAATATGGAATTATTTAAAATAGGTTTAGGGTTAGCTGCTTCTGCAGGGGGTGAAGCAGGAAAACACATGGCAAGAAGAGAGCATGCAACCCCTTTGCGCTGAAAACAAATATGCTTGAAACAAAGCCAACTTGTTTGTTTTTAACTCTAATTTATTCCTGATCGTGTACTTAATTCACAGTTTTAGTGCCTTTTTTGACGTGCAAGGAAAAAAGCAACACTGTTTGCTGGAGACAAAGTGCTTGTGTTCACAAATTAAACTCCAGAATTAGCTTTATATGCTGCAGTATGAAATAAAGGTAAATTGTGTAGCTGTTGCGTATACTGGATTCAATTAATGTCTTCCTCTCTTGTCTGCACACAGGCATTGGTTATCACAAATTCTGCAAGAAAGACCTCTACAGTCGGGGAGATTGTTAATCTAATGTCTGTGGATGCTCAGAGGTTCATGGACTTGACTACGTATATAAACATGATTTGGTCTGCACCTCTGCAAGTTGTATTAGCATTGTATTTATTGTGGCAGGTAATTATGTCATGCAGTTGAAAAAAGTGAGTGTGCTTGTCTCACTGAAGCGTGTCATGTTACTGAAACAGTTGGGAACCGCTGATACAGGGAGATGAGTTTCTACGGTCCTGCCTGTAGGCAGAACTGGGGGCAGCTCGCCTTATAAGTGCCCGAACTAGAAACCGCAGGCGTTACCTCAGCTTGATGCTGCTGGGATGATGAATCAAACAAAGAGATCCTTCACCTGCCCACTTTTCCGCCAAGCAACAGAGGGGTGGAAAAGACCCAATAGTTAACTGAGGTTCTGGAAGCAAAGGAAGGCCAAACTCACATGGCACGTGAAAGGATTGCCAAGCTGGGAGTTCCAAGACAGATGAGTAAAGGGAGGGTTAATGACAGCACACACATTTAATACACAGGGACTGGATGAGAGAATTGCTTACATTTACTATGGTTACAGACTTAGAGGAGTTTGCAGTATAGCAGTGCATGCAACAAGCTAAACAGGGATCAAATGGGATGTTGAGCAATCAAGTAACCGCTGAGCTGTTCGGTTACTCGGGAGGTGGGGGAGCGAGTCCAGAGACCAGGCTCCCCTTCCTGCTAGTCCACTGGAGCTGGGACATGGCATTTAAACTGTATCCCAGTTTCAGCAGGCTCCCATCCTTCCTCCAGCCCCCTCCTTGTCACAGCAGGGAGTGGGGGCAGGCTCCCTGCCATTCCATTTGGGCAGGGAAACAGCATTTCAGCTGGCTCCCAGCACGATTAGGCTCTTTCAGGGTCAGCATTTCCCCTCACATCTGCTCTGCCAAGAGCCACCAAGGGGGGAAATTGAAGAAATTTCACGGCACATTTGGACAGTTTTCATGGCGCACACATTGAAATTCATGGCTCTCTATTCCGCTTTGAAAGAATAGCACCTCCCCCAAAATATTGGGAGGCAAATGGGGACTGTGCTTACATTTTGTCTGTGAAGATCATATTTATCTGCAGATATCCTTAGTCAAAAAAGGAAGGAGGGAAGAGGGGAAAAAATGCAGAAAAATTTAAAAGTATAAATGGAGTTTGCGTAGAATGCCTTGCTATCGGTTCTTGAATGGTGTATGTTAACATTTTCTAAACTTGTGTATAAATTCTCCTCCTGCCCCCTTAGAATTTAGGTCCTTCTGTCCTAGCTGGTGTGGCAGTCATGATCCTTTTGGTTCCAGTAAATGCTGTGATGGCAATGAAGACAAAGACGTATCAGGTACAACGCTTAATGTTTGTATGTATGTATGCTTTAAGGCATATTACTATTAGACTGTTCTGTGTGACTCATTCATGAAAGTTTACGCTAACTATTCAAATTCTTGTGCTGTGTGCCAGTGTGGTTTTTAAAATGGGTGAGTGTTGCCTGACAGTGGCCTTCTCACCAGGGACTAACAAAGCTAATGCGGAAACACTTCCAAAATAAAAATGGACTAGTGTCCTGCACTGTTGTGTTGCAGTGCGTGTGTGTGTGTGTTTTTTAAGTCACGTACGAAATGCAGTGTTTACAGTACAGGGGTAAGGAATTGTCCCAGCTCAAAGTGCCTAAAATGATGAATAAAATGCATGCTGTTAAGTGTTTAAATTGGCTTTTAACTGATGAGTCTCAGACATGGAATGAGAACTTGGCTGAATGCTTAGTAAGTGATCGTCCATTTTATGTGTGAAATATTCACATTTCCAGGATAGCCTGAGTTGAGAGAGTTTTTTTTCTCTTTGTCACTGTGTGGCTGTTATTTTTCTATGCATAGATGTCTGTCATCCTCAGTGTTGGATGTGCCTTTACTTCTAAAATCACACTTTCATCCAGAAGTCATTTGCCTTACTGATAAACCTATTTTGTTACAAAAATAAGTTTGTATAGTGAGGATGCTGAGAGCCATTGCAGCAAACTGCAAATCCTGTGTATAGTGGAAATGAATGTAATCCAAGGGGTTTAGTAGCACGCCGAACACCCTTAATTCGAGCATCTATGCTTGACACAGATTTGTGATAGGCAATTATATCTGTTACTAGAAGAGGATTTTTAAGATACTCATCTGGTGATGAGTTAATTTTGCTATAAATGTTGCAGTGTTGCTATTCAGTAATAGAATATTACTGATAAAATATTACTGAATATTACTAGTAGAATGTTACTGTATTTGAGACACCTATAAGCATCCCAAGTTTAAGCTTATGAGCATTCCATTTCACTCACTACTACTCTTATGTTAATGTCAGTGTATTAACACACTTTAGACGATCAATTCCTTGATTTTCAGTTTTGGTTTCCATACTTATCAGGTCAAAAAAATACAAATCCATTTGATTATGGCTATTTTTTTGATGTGATCTGTAGTTTGAATATTTTAAGCCCAGAGTAAAAAATAGCTCTGACTTCCCAGGTATCACAGTCTGGTTACTGTGAGTAAATGTTAACCTGTAATTGGAATCGTTGTATTGATTCATATAACCTTCTTGCCACCCAAATAAAGTGAAACTCCTTTGAATTTTGCACTTGCATGGTATATTCATCTTAAACTCTTAAAGTGCCCTATTCTGCTGATAAGATTCCCAATGTTCCTTTGAGGAATAGTAGGTAGATATTATACCTATTGAAAGATGTCTTTTCTAACTAAGACAATTTATCTATATTTTGTACTTATAAAAAAGGCACAAGTGTGATAGGCAACTAATCCCTTAACTGTTTTCTGCTGAATAACATTTCATCTCTGCCTAGAACTATACATCTTTTCAAAGGTTCTTTCCTTTCATTTGGAATGGCCTCTAGGAGGAAGGAGACTTCTGAAGTGTATGTAGAAATGTAGCTTCATGGTGTCTTGGGGTGAAATACGTTCAGAAGTTAAGTAAAAAGAAAAGAAGGTAGCTCTGTTTCTGCTGCTGGCTGCCAGACATATCACTTGTTGGCTCAAAGCCAACAGATGTAAGAACAGAATGAAAAAGTTTGTGGCGTGGCCAAGGATTAAATACAAATACTTTTTTGAACCCTCTTTTGTCCATAAACTCATAGACTATATTAAGGCCAGTAGGGACCATCAAGATGGTCTAGTCTGATCTCCTGTACATCACAGGCCACAGAACATCACCCATTCACTCTTGTAATGGCCCCGTAACACCTGATTTACTGAAGTTCTTAAGATTTAAAAACGTCAACTACTGAGAATTCACCATTTACTCTAGGTCAGTGGCTGCCAACCTTTCCAGACTACTGTACCCCTTTCAGGAGTCTCAGTTGTATTTGGTGACCATCCGTCCCTTATTTGGTGGGACAGTCCTGTATTTGGCGTCCCTACTTATTTTTTTAAAAGGGCCTAATTGTCCCATATTTGGGGCCCCTCTCCAGTCCCCACACTGACCTTTTGCTCTAGCAGCTTCTGGCTGGAGAGCCCTAGGCTGCTGTGTCTCCGGGGCTCGAGGAAGGAAGGGGAGTGCAGCATTTTCCCCGTGGCTTGTCAACGTGTGGGAACGCCAGTGGCTGCTGCCTCCTTCCTGGTTGCCTGGGGCTTGGTGGAGCTGGGAGGAGCTGCCCCCCATATCTCCCTGTTTGGTATTTGGGACAGAGATATATGGTTGTCCTATTTGTGTACCCTAAGTTTTGCCTCACTTAAAATCTACTTGCTTATAAAATTGGACATAAAATACAAAAGTGCCACTATTCCTGGAAAATTAACTTTCTCATTTTTCCCATATAATTATAAAATCAATTGGACTGTAAATATTGTGCTTACAGTTCAGCGTACATTATGTAGCGCAGTATAAACAAATTTTAGTTTGCACTGACTTCCCTAATGATTTGTATTTAGCCTGTTTATAAGACTTGGCAAATATCTAGATGAGTTCATGTACCACCTGGAAGATGTCTGCTTGTCTCTGGGGTACATATAGCCTTGGTTGAGAGCAACTGCTCAAACCAGCAAACAACCTGTGCCTCCCACTGCAGAGGTAGGTGGAAAACCTGCCAATGTGACATGGAGAGAAATTCCTTTCGGATGCCAGATATGGGAAAGAACAGAGCTGGAGCAGCAACTGCTAAGACACCATGAAATTTTGGGACACTTTGGTGCTCCAGATATCACGGTGCCCTGCATAACTGCGGGTTTTGCATATCAGTAGAGGTGTCCATGCCTTCCTATCTAGTGTTGCTTCTCTAACCGTTGGAGATATTTGCTAAAAGCTGTTGTCAAGGGGCTACATGCCTCTAAACAATCCCATAATACCATCCCCTCCATAAACTTACAAGCTTAGTGTTGAAACAAGTTTGTTTTTGTCCCACTATTCACTTTGAAGGGCTGCTAATGTTACATTTACCTCAGCACATAGGTAGAAGGAACTTTGAGTAACAAACTCCTTTTTAACGAACAGATGCTGTGCTCATTTCACTGCTACAAGGTCCTGAGTTCTACAGATTTGTCTACATCTTTATTTTGTCAAATTGTGTTTTGCCTCTCCTCAAAATCCTCCTAATTAGTTAAAATGTTTAATTCTGCAATTCTCTGTGTTTTGGTAAAGTGGCACTTCCGTTGCTCGCTTGCCTTTGTAAGGGGACATTTCCTGTGATAATTAAGTATACTTCACCATCACAAAATGTCCAGCGAAGAAATTTGTATGGGCTAAATTGGTTTATTCAAATGGCTTTGTAGACTTGCCAAGTGTTGTGATATGCTAATGACTTGTTTCCTTGTAATGGGATTTTAGGTAGCCCATATGAAGAGCAAAGACAACAGAATTAAACTGATGAATGAAATTCTCAATGGGATTAAAGTGCTGAAACTTTATGCTTGGGAATTAGCCTTTAAAGAGAAAGTATTAGGGATCAGACAGGAAGAGCTGAAAGTGCTTAAGAAGTCTGCTTACCTTGCAGCAGTGTCTACGTTCACGTGGGTGTGCGCTCCGTTTCTGGTAAGTAAAAAGTTTGAAGTTGTTGTGCTTTGCAGGGTAGCAGAAACACAAAGAAATGGTGAAAGGGAAGTCCTGCTTTCCTGATAGTAACTCTATTGGAATTTCATTGATTAGAGAGCTCAGTCTTGAAAGCAGAAGTCTATCCACAGCAACATGCAGTTCAGCAGTAAACTTTTCAGCCCTTTCAGAAAGAATATTGCTCTATACTTTAATATTAAAAAAAAAAAAAAACTCCTTCAAGTTGAATATTTGCTGGTAGGTAGTGACTTTGAGTTCCTGGGTAATCTTTAGGCTTTCACAGTCACTAGTACAATACATGTTGTTGAAATGTAAAAAGACTAAGTAATAATATCTGGGAAGCTCCTCTTCGGACTTCTCTTTCACATTGTAATTTTTCTGGCAAAGCCCACTTGAAATGCATGCCACACAGATTCCCGGGTGAGAGCCTTGGTCGAAACAAATGTTACGCACTCGCAAGCACGCCCCATAGTGGTCCTGTGTGGATGTGTGTGGATTCCTCTTTTCTCCCACCCAGCCTGGGAAAGCTGACTTGGAGGGCAGGGGGAATGGCCTGTTCTCTAGCCTGGGACCACTGTAAATTCTACCTTTTTTTAAAAAAAGGTTCTGTCTGTGCGGCTGGTTTGAATTTACACAGACGAGACAAATTGTTTTAAAATTGCTTGTGGAACAAAAGGCAGTTGCTCTCATCTGGCAGAAGCAAACAAACCATGCCTTCATTAGGGTAAAATATGTATGTTCAGTTGAAGGTATTTAAGTGTTCTTTCCACTCATGGAATTCTTCACTCCAAGTGCTGATTATGTTTACATGACATTATAGGTATGATAAAAGGCAGAAGCGGCATAGGAAATGTCAAAAGCATTTTTTAGTGAATGTTTTTCTAAAGAAAGGCTGTGGAGGGGCTTTTTAAAGCTGTTTATTTAGTAAGTTCCTAAATATAGCTTCGCAAAGGGCTTTCCTTATTTCTGTTTAGCCCTGTGCAAGCCGGGAAGATTAATTTCCATGCCCAGCTACTTAAACGTCAGTCTGTTACAAATGTTCATGAGTGTGTCTGCTTGCATGGAAGTGCATTGTCGTTAAGCTTCAATCAGAGCAGGATTGGATTGGATTCTTGGGGGAAGGGATATTTTATAACTTCCCCCATTTTTATTAATCAGGATAACAATTTAAGATTAACTACAACAAGCACAAAGCATTTTTGAATTGCTTCATTTCTTTCCCATGCACCGTTTTCGTTTTTGTCCCATTTTAGCTCTTCTGGTCAGTGCTCTCTTATAAAATTGTTCAGTGCTGGGTTCATGAAACTGTTCACATTATTTGTACCTTTTTGTGGCTGTGTGGGCTGGTAATAGCGTATTCTGGCATAGACTCCAGTAACATAGGAACAGGCAAACATCCTGTCTTTAAAGTTATTGTTGAAGTTACTTCTTTGTTTTCACTTGTCTGCAGGAGTGCTTTTTTTTTTCAGTCCGATAATCTGTCTGAATAAATGGATCTATAAACAAGCTGTCTTACCATGCACAATTGACTCAGCAGGCATAAGAACAACAGTACATGGCTTCGCAGCTGTTAAAATCTTAAATAAGTATTTAAATAGGCCTCATGCAAAATAGGCCTCATAAAAACTGATTAATTATTCATTAGGTGAATAAAGTGGGGTTTAGTCTTTCTAACAAAACATAAGATTGTTGGCACTTCCTTGTATCACACTGGACAGCAGGAGGTGATCATGCTGTGAAAGAGCTACTGGGCCCTGCTGATGCACTAAGGCACATGATTTACTATAGGTTTCAGAGGTGTGGTTGTGTTAGTCTGTTTCAGCAAATACAACAAGGCTGTCACGAAAGGTTATACCCTAATAAGTTTGTTAGCCTTTAAGGCGCCACTGGACGCCTTGTTTCTATGATTTATTACACTGTCTTGACATAAAGCATACGGGAACGGCTGTTAAAAAGCAGAACAGCTGCAAGGCTGGCTGAACAGTCTTAAGAGAGGAATTTTCGGCCCAGGCCTGGATTTGCCCTTATCTTTGTTACCAAACTGTTTTTTCTTTGCTGGTACACAGTGCCTTTGCCTCACCATGTTTAAATGTGGTTGCTGATAACATAGACAAGCATGTTTTGTTTAAATATCCCCATGAGTGCTGGAACAGGGGGGTTGCTAAGAGTCACAGAACCACACAGTAAATCCTGTGTGTGATGGAAACCACATCAAGCCAGGGGTTGTGGCAATGGCCTAAGCACCCCTAGTTCTAGCTACGGATGCACAGGTATTCTTTTCCAGCACTGGGTAAAGTATTATGGGGTGCGTCTACACTAGCCAGCTACTTCGAAGTAGCCAGCGCGACGTTAGGCGGCGAGACGTCAAAATCGCTATTCCCATCCAAAGATGGGAATAGCGCCCTACTTTGATGTTGAATGTCGAAGTATGGTGTCTGTAGACGATCCGCGTCCCGCTACTTGGAAATAGCAGGGTCCTCAATGGCTGCCATCAGCTGAAGGGTTCAGATGCTCTGTCCAGCCCCTGCGGGGCTCTATGGTCCCCACACACAGCAGCCTTTAAAGCACCTTGGACCCGGATTTCCTGTGGCAGGAAGCTGAGAACGTGCAGGCAGCAGCACACGCAGGTGCTAGCCCTGCATGCTTTCCAGAGGCCCCGACCCATCTACCCACCACCCATGGCCTCGAGCCAACCCCCCAAGTACCCCCAGGGCTCCCTTCCTGGGGGGACCCAGGCATCCCCAGCAGCCAAGTGCAGGGCCAAAAAGTGTTGGGGCCCCTCCTGGTCGGAGGCCAAGCTCCAAGACCTGCTGGGGCTCTGGGGTGAAGAGGAGGTGCTCCACGTGATGGGGAGCAAGCGGCGGAAGGCAGAAGCGTTTGCATGACTGGCTGAGGGCCTGGCCGCCTGGGGTCACCCTGCGCGCACTCCGGATCACGTCTGGAGTAAGGTGAAGGAGTTGCGGTGGGGGAATGCCCGGGCCTGGGACTTGGCTAGACGGTCTGGGGCCGCCCCCGCCGCTTACCCCTATTACAGGGAGCTCAGGGCCATCCTGGGCCCCTGGGACACACACCCCCCCCCCGGCCACCCTTGACACCATGGCCGACAAGCCTCAGCAGGCCTCTGAGCCGGAGTCTGGCCCGGAGGCCAGCCCCGCACCCCAGGGCCCACCTGAGGAGCCCCCCCGCCTTGGGACAGCGGAGGAGGGTCCAGCAGCGAGGAGTGGGGGCTCCTCATCAACCCCTCTCCCAGAGCACCAGCCGGGCATCTGCCCACCAGGCTTCCCCCGACCGCGGCAATGGACAGTCAGGTACGTACCCCACAGAGCACACACCCATGGGCCACAGGGCGGGGGCACCAGACCGACTGGGAGCCTCACACACCCCCAGTGGACCCCAATCCACAACCACCCAGCCACAGCATGGTCCCAGGACGGCGGCACGGCCATCAGCACCCACACCCATGGGCAACACTGTGCCTTAACCGTGGGGGTGGGGGGACAATGCTATGAGGACAGCCAACAGGGACATCACACCCACCGATGGGGACAGAGACCCAGCATCCAAAGAGGTGTGCGGGGGGGGAAACGGGCCACAGGCCAGGGCACTGTGCTAACAGCCTTCCCCTCCCTCTCTGCAGCTGCAGCATCTGACGCCCCAGGCAGCCAGGCACCCTCCGTTGTCCCCGACAGCCCGCTGGTGGTCAGCCATTGCCAGCACCTGGAGACACCTCAAGGGCAGTGGGACAGTCCTGCCACCGCCGGACTCTGGGGATGGCCCTTGTGACCCCCAGCTCCTGGCAGCGCTCCGGGGGCAGATGGAGGTGGCGAAGGAGAGACTCTGCTTCAACAGGGAGGAGTCCACCTGGCGCTGGGTGGCGTGGGAGGACTTCATGAGGGTGTTCCAGGACATAGCCGGGTCGATCCGGGAGGATGTCGCCCAGCTCCCACCCCCCGCTGTCCCCTGGGCTGCCCTCCCTGCCACTCCACCCGAGGCCCCACTGGCCTTGCCACCTGCTGCCCCACCCGCCTCGCTGCCTGCAAGCTCCACAGAGCCCACTGGGGCTGAAGACCGGCCGGTAGAGGCATCCCGGCCGTACTTGCCGGTCCTCCCAGCCGGCCACGCCAGGGACCGCGGACACCGGAGAGGGGGGTGTTGCGAGCTGTACCTGCCAGGGGTTGCGCCCCTTACGCCCACCCCAGACTGATGGGCCAATGGCCGAGCCGTCCGCCGGGCCCCCATGTATATAGTTGTCCCTCATGTATATAGTTGTCCCCCTTTTTGTATATTGGTTGCAGTTTCTGTTGTGCACAAAACAAGTTAGCAGTTTTCGGGGAAAAAAAAGGTTTGTTTTTTGAGGGGAAAAAAAAAAAAAAAAGCTGGAGGCGTGTGCTTGTTGGGCGAGGTGGCGTGCAGGTGTTGGGGGCAGTGTGCAGGCTGTGTGTGTGTGGGGGGGGGGGTCTTCTGGGGAAGGCCAGGGAGGTGCTCAGGGGTCTCTGTGATCGAAGTGGGCCCGCAGGGCCTCACAGACCCGTACTCCCTCATGGTGGGCCTGGTGGCTGGGTGCGACATCTGGCTGGGGGAAGCCCGTGCTGGCATCGACCGCCCACCCCTGGACAAAAACCTCCCCCTTGCTCTCGACGATGTTGTGGAGTGTGCAGCACACCCCCACAACCTGGGGTATATTTTGGAGGCTGACATCCAGTTGGGCAAGGAGGCACCACCAGCAGCCCTTCAGATGGCCAAATGTCCTCTCCACCACCTGGCGGGCGTGGTTCAGGCGGGCGTTGAACCGCTCCTGGCTGGCGTTGAGGTGGCTGGTGTACGGGCGCATGAGCCCGGGTTGGAGGGTGTAGGCCGCGTCTGCCATGAGGCAGAGGGGCACGGTGGTGCGCATCCCTCTGGGGGATGTAGGTCCCCGCCTCCAGCCAGTGGCACAGGCACGAGTTCCTAAAAACACGGGCATCGTGTGTGTAGCTGGGCCAGCCCATGAACACGTCCTGGAAGCGGACTTGACTGTCCACCATGGCCTGCAGGACCACGGAGTGGTAGCCCCTGCAGTTTATGTATCTTTCTCCGCAGTGGTCCGGGGTGCGGAAGGGGATGTGGGTCCCATCCAGGACCCCAAAGCAGTTCGGGAACCCCATGGAGGTGAATCCGGCGACAGCTGCGTCCAGGTCCCCAAGTCGGATGCCCTATGGAGCAGCATGGCATTAAGTGCACGGACCACCTGTGGGGAGGGAACACAGGTGCCCATGAGGCTGTGCAGGGTGCCCCAGGGCCCTTCCCCCAGGCCTACCTCCTGGGCACCTCCCTGGGTACACCCCCACCCAGCCCCTGCCTTCCTGGCACCCCTCCCTGCCCAGCCTCTCCCTCCCTGGCGCCTGGCCGCTCCCCCCGCAGCCCCACACCCCGCCCCCCAGTGGGTGCATGCCTGGGCCTCCTTACCTCCATGAAGATGGCCCCGACCGTGGCCTTTCCCACTCCAAACTGGTGTCCTATGGAGCGATAGCTATCTGGAGTGGCCAGCTTCCAGATGGCTATTGTGACCCTCCTCTTGACAGGGAGGGCGCGCCACATCCGAGTGTCGTGGCGCCTCAGTGCGGGGGTGAGCCACGGGCAGAGCTCAAGAAAGGTCTGCAGGCGCACGTGGAAGTTCTGCAGCCACGTCATCGTCCCACTCCTGCGTGACGCGCTGCTCCCACCACTCAAAGCTGGTGGGGTAGCTCCAGAGGCAGGGGAAGAAGAGGGCAGCCCGGTGGTCAGGGGCGCCCCCCTCTGCCTCTGGGGAGGGCTTCTCTGGCAGGAACCACTGGGCGGCCTCCCAGGCAGCATCTAGCAGGGCGCTTGCCGCCTGGATGACTACCTGGAGGGTCTTTTCTTCCTGCTGCTGCTTCTGGGTGTCCATATCTGCTGTGACTTGGTCTGCGAGAGAGTGGCTACTGCTCTGCAGACCTCGTGCTGTGCAGGCCGGGTGTGTCTGGGAGGGGCCCTTTAAAGGAGCGGCTTGCTGTTGATCTGGAAGGGCTAGTCCAGACTATGACCCGGTCCGCTGGCTTTCCTGGCCCTTTATCTCGACAGGGCGCGCTTGTGTGTGTGGACGCACCGCATTTCCTTCCAGGGTGGCTCCTTTTGACATTCCCCGTCACTACTTCGACGTTGAACGTCAACGGCACCAGCCCTGGAGGACGTGTAGACAATATGCGTCAAAGTAGTCTATTTTGATGTTCTTACTTCGAAATAGGCTACTTTGACGTAGTGGGCTAGTGTAGATGTAGCCATAGAGTTTTATTTTCTAGTATGGTTAAGAACACATTTCTTAAATGATTCTTGTATATACACACACACACACACACAGCTGTGCAAGGGGTGCTCATGGACATCAGGCTTTTTGTTAGCTTTCTCCAAAATGTAGTTTGGGTGCGATCTAAGTCTCGATAGTTACGTTAACTGTGTGCCCACCTTCAGAGCTCTTCAGAAGTGTGGTACAGTGCAGTGATTGTACCTAGCAGAGAGAAAAGGGAAGATTTAGAATCAGGGCCAGAGTAAATTGCACGATACAGGAGGCATCTCAGGGCTGGGCATTTGGGTGCAGGGTGCTTACCTGGGGCAGCTCCTGGCAGGGAGGGATGAGTGGCTCCGTTCTCCCTGAACTACCTCATATTTGCCTGCAAGCACCACCTCCACAGCTCCCATTGGCTGAAATTTACAGCCAATGAGAACTGTGGGGGTGGAGCTTCCAGGATAGGGCAGCACTGGGATAGAACTTCCTGGTGCTCGCAGCAATTTGTCTGCAGCTGGGGAAGGGAGAGGAAGCTGCTTCCTCCTTCCCTGCCAGGAAGGATTGGACTGGAACCCTGAGCGCCAAAAGCCCTGTTCTTAGTCCAGCCCTGATAATAAGGCAGGGAAAGCGAAAAATTAACACACACAACCTGGAGCACCTGAGTTAATCAACAGACCATCATTTTCTGCTTTGCTTCATCTCTTATCTTTGTTCCGTGATGTGAGACACTTTTCCAAGAGTAATCAGCCATGGTTTAATAACAGAGCAGTTAACACCCAGTGTTTCTTTCACAAAGGCTTATTGTAATTTTCTTGTTCTTAAGAATGAGTTTTTTTGTTTAATTGCCTTTCAGTTCTGACTCTAGTTATGGGAGAACATTTTTTTTTGAGTTAATAAATGTAAGAGAGAAGAATACACACCATAATTAATTCCCTCTTTGTTCTTAGGTTGCTTTATCCACCTTTGCTGTTTACGTACTGGTAGATAAGAACAACGTCTTGGATGCTCAGAAAGCTTTTGTTTCCTTAGCATTATTCAACATCCTCAGGTTCCCACTGAATATTCTTCCTATGGTCATCAGCAGCATAGTACAAGTAAGACTTCCATATTGGTGACTGACTAACTCAAAATGATCACTTCTGTATGTAGTGTATTTTTGAGGTCTGTGAATGTTTTAAAGGATTATAGTCCTGTCATATAGAATCTCTTCTCTCCACCCACCATTGAAATGCTCTCACTTTAGAATTGTAAACCTTTGGGGTCTCTTGTTTTACTGTGTGTTTGTTTGGCTTGATCTTCACTTGCAAGTTACATTACATAGTTATGCTGGTCAAGAGAGTTATACCAGCATAACCTCCAATGTAGGACTAGCCATATTGATGGAAGTGCTTCCATCGAGGTAGCCATTAGTGTTCAGAGAGGTGGTGTACTATACTGATAGAAAAATTCCTTTTATGGGTCTCAGCTGCATCTGCCTTGGAAGCTATCAGAATGCTGGTACCTCTATACCATAGATATACACTTAGCACAATGAGGTGCCAGTCCTAATTGTGCCCTCTGGGTATTACTGCAAAACAAAAATAAGCATGTCTGGTTCTTTACACTTTGAGGAGATGATGGGTGAAGTGGCCTGCGTGTCAGTTATAGTGGGGAAAAACATACTGGATTTAACAGTCACAATGAAACAGTATTTGTATAAGCTGTGTATAAAATAGTTTTTCAATTGTTTCTTGCCTAGGCAAGTGTGTCCTTAAAGCGCCTCAGGTTATTTCTCTCACATGAAGAGTTAGAGCCAGATAGCATAGTCAGAGGTTCCATCAAAGAAGGTAAGTGTCTTGTTTTGATAGGTTTCATTTGCTGCTAGTTTTGACATGTTAATTTCCAGTGCTACAAACTAAAAGTATCAATAAAAGCATGTTTAGATTGGTTCTAAAGTGTCTTTGTGGGCCCCTTCTACTGAATTTTTGCAAATTTTGCAAGCTGCATATCTGGAAAAAGAAATCTGTGGGTTTTTATCTCAGTTTTGTTTAATTTCTGTTAATGCCCCAACCATCCGTAATACAAAATGCTCACATCCAGCATCACTAAGAAAGAAGGAAGGTTATTGTACAGTAACTTATTAAATTAACCAGCTTTAAATGTAGACAATGGACACCTTACAAAAAGCAATTTTCATACAGCAGTCGGCATAGACCAGAAAATTGCCAAAGCACTCCCATAGTGAAAACTTTTGGTCACTTTTGTGGAGAGCAACTAAACACAACTTCTGAGACCCAGAAAGAATCAGTATCTCCCCAGCAAAATGACAAGCACCTCTCTTCATTTATAGAATTGCACATAATCATCTAACTCCGCTTCAATACATCTCCCATTCTATTCAGAGATTATCATTTGTTACGTTTGTACACTGTCTAGCATGACAACGCCTACCTGGTAGTGACCTGTGGTTGTTACTGCAATATACATTTACCTCTCTGTGGATTCTCACAGAACTCTGTAGTGCTTTGTAGAATCTGAATGCCCCATATTGTCAAATTCGTTAGTTCTTTCACTTTGGTGTGCATGCCTGGATTTACTTCCCACAGCACAGTGCAGTGTACGTCATGCAACTATTTCCTTATTGGTCTGCATCTAAACATAATTTCTCTTTCGTTATTTGCTAGCTGAAGGAAGCATTGTTGTGAAGAATGCAACATTTAGTTGGTCAAGAAATGATCCTCCCTCAATAAATGAGTAAGAATTGGTATCCTCCTTAGTTATGACCTGTAATCACACTAAATCACTTTCACTTTTTAAATTGTTTCAGTAGAGCTTGAGGGGTGTGCATCACTGCAGAATAAATAAGCTATGTCAAAATGATGCAGCTGTGCTCCAAAGAGCTTACAACAGCAGTACAAACAGATTTCACTAAGTCATAGATAGGATGTTTAATGTTTTATAAGGTGTCTGGGTTTTGTTTGTGGGGGCAGAAAAACTGTTAAATGGGAAGGGAACCTTTCGGATCCTGTAATTAATAAGGGGCCTTTTGCAAACATATAGGTTGGCATAAAAAAGACCAAAGTTGTTAGTGGGGTAAGGGGTCAGTGGGATAGCCAAGGGGAAAACCTGGTGTAGACCTTATGCAGTGAGCTAGGATATAGGAGGAGGATAAGAAGATGAACCTGGGAGCAGAGTTCTCTAGAGGCTCAGAATGGTGAGACAAGCTTGTAGTTAATAGAAGCTGTGAACTACAGAACTAACCAGCCCCTTTCTTTTTTTTTTTCTGCTTGCCTCTGTGGGTCTCCTTGCACCTATATCCCCTTCTCTGCCATACATCCACCTCATCTTCCAAGTCTCCCCCTTAACCATCTCCTCTGTAGTTCTCTTTGTTCTAGTACTGGGGATGGTTAGGGAACAAACCTTACAAACTCCTCAGGATGCACATAGTGCTAACCAATGGACCTGCCTGCTGCTGCTGCAGGCCTTTCCTTTGCCCTGTTCTGTTTTACCATTTACCCTTGCTGTTTATTTTCTGGGGCACAGATGTTTTCTGGTGTTTGTAAAATGTGATATATTTATTGTACTGTACAGACAATATGGTATAGAGCTGTAAGCGAGACTAGATCATTGTTTACGTATAAGCAGAGCTGGGCACATTCTGCATATGGAAGCTTTAGAGAACCTATGGACTGTATTGTGGTAGAAGTTACAGAATGGGTGATTTGGTTATATCTGGTGCTTTTGTCTATTTGATGTTACAGTAAAATGCTCACCATTATTTATATGTGATGTTGTGGCAAGGAAGGCTGAGCGGTGTGCTTCCTATTTCAGCATTAATTTCACCATCCCTGAAGGCTCCTTGATTGCCATTGTGGGACAAGTTGGCTGTGGAAAGTCGTCTTTGTTGTCTGCACTTCTAGGGGAGATGGACAAGAGGGAGGGCTATGTGGCTATCAAGGTAGGAAATGCCTGGATTAGAGTTCTGTTTGTGGGGATTTCTGAAGCGATAACACTTCAGTAGTAGGGGAGGGAAAGGGATTAAGCTTCACACAGTAGCAAGTTTGTTTTCATTAGAAGGACTATGTGTACATGCAATGCATTTTGCTGCTTTATGGTGTCGAGAGAGTCCTGAAAATGTGCAGGGTATTTTTAAATTTTGGTTTTATCCTGAAATATGAGGAAGGTAAAATGTTGTTCCTACCTTTTTAGCTGGAGGTCTTTGTGAAGGACCTAGAACAGTGGTGTCCAAAAGGAAGACACCCGTTCACCACATGCCACCTCCCCACCCTCCGCCATAGTCAGGCGCCCTACCCCGGCCACTGGTGTTGCCCAGCCCCAAGCTGCACAGCTCTGAGAGCTGGTGTGGTGGCTTGGGGGCTCGTGCAGCGGCTGCTTTGGGGGCTGCACAGTGGCGCTGCAGCTTCTTGGGAGCCATGCTGGGTGGCTCCAGTGGTGCAGCGCCCAAGCTGCTGCCGCTGCGTAAGCCCTTGAGCCACAGCCGCACCAGCCTGCCAAGCCACATTCGCCATAATACGCGTCTCGGTTCACTTTGCATATGTCTGGGCGATGCCCTTAAATTGGGCAAAATGTTGAACAGCAAATGCTCGTTTCTTACAGGGCTCCATTGCCTACGTTCCTCAACAAGCGTGGATACAGAATGCAACTCTGAAGGACAATATCATCTTTGGAAGGGAGTTAAAAGAGAGCCACTACAAGCGTGTCATTGAGGCTTGTGCACTTCTACCTGATATAGAGATTCTGCCTTCCGGAGACGGAACAGAAATTGGGGAAAAGGTATGGAGACACACCCAAGACACACCGCACCCATTCTAACTCCCTGTTGAGACTTACACAGAACTTCAAAACATTTTGGGTGGAAATCTTCCAGACTAGGCCTTCACCTGAAAGTGATTTTTTTTTTTCCACCAAAATTGAGCAGAAGCTCATGCTTTTTGGAAGCTAAGAGAGCAGGGGAAGAAAGCCCATCCCCATTCATAGATTGGTGTAGTTGCACGGTATTTTGTTACTATTTTTTAAGCAGTCCAAGAGCTGAACCTTGGTGAGCAGTGTGAAAATCACCCTCGTTTTGAATGTTCCAGTGTGCATCCTTGGAGTGTGCTGCCTCTAGCAAGAGTGCATAGGTCTCGCGATTCTGATGGGGTTTAAGCAAATTGTTCCAGCTTATAAAGTCTACGTTGTTGCACACTAATTTTGCATGATTGTGGAGCTGGAGTGCCAGACTACAAAAAAGGAGAAGGTTTTTAAATAGCAGTTCTTCACTTTTTGTCTCTAAATGAGGCCTTGCAAAATCTAGGGCTAGTCACGCTCTGGCTTGGCTTGGCTTGTTCTCGTGTTACTTACCAGTGTAAGATGAAAATGGGTTATTTTTCACAGAGTATATGTATTAGGCCATTTTTCACTTTGTAATATGAAAGAATTCTCTACAATCAAGGATTCCTCTTCTCACCAGAGAAATGAAATGCTTGTTCATAGGTTAAATGCTGATGTGGTTTCCCAGCTTAATATGCAAACTAAAAACAATCATGTTTAAGGTGCTTTCCTAGCACTGGACAAATGTAGGCGGTACATTCCACTCAGAAGTGTCTTAGTTTAATGCATGGGAATCCTATGGGTGCAACTAGCTATAGTACGTGCAGTTGAGATGATTTGTATTACAGTGGTGCAAAAAATCCTTGTCAAGATCTTCCCACCCAGCCCCCCCGCTTACTGGGAGTATGATGGAATCATGTGTTTAGAGGCCTGGGCAGTTGCTAATTAATCTCCAGATCTTCCATACATATCAGGAAAGGAGGGGTTAGCCCAAGCTTTTTAACACTGTTAAAATACCAGATTGATGTCTGATATTTGTGTATCATTAAGACTCGTCTTCTCTAATACGGGTTGAACCACTCCAATCCAGCAACATTTGTAATCTGACATGATTTTAGTTAGCCGGGTAACCACATATCATGAGTGCGGCTAAATTTCCTGCAGTCCCATCAAGTTTGTTTCCAGCCACCAGTCCTGGCTCTGTGTTCTGTGCTGTTAGTTAACTGTGTTTTAACCCTAAATGTCTTCTAGGAGCTTAGTAAACAGTGGAAGTGCTTCTAGACAATGTGGACCTCCCATAATCCGGCAAATTCTCTGGTTTGGCACTGGCCAGGTCCCAAGGGTGCCAGACTAGGGTTTCAACCCATACCTTCACAGAAGCCTCCTGAGACTTTTACCCTACTTGAGAAACTGAAACAATGTATTTTATTGTAAAAACCCAAAAGCGCTTCACTTTCTTCTCCAGGGTGTGAATCTCTCTGGAGGACAGAAGCAGAGAGTTAGCCTGGCTCGGGCAGTTTATTGTAACACCGATGTCTATTTATTTGATGATCCTTTATCTGCTGTTGATGCCCATGTTGGGAAGCACATATTTGAAAAAGTTATTGGACCAAAGGGAATCCTGAAGAACAAAGTAGGTATTTTTGAACGCTACATCAAGAGGGTGACTTTTCCATGGAATGATCCTTTCTGTGTTGTAAACTTGGTTCAAAAGGTTTCAAGAATTAGAAAGCCCCTTTAAAACAACTTCATCCACTTTCCATTTCAAATTGGATCTTCAGTTGTTACATGATCTCGTGAAGTCTCATGAAACCTCTGCACTGTGCTTTACCCATTTGTAAACTGGGGAAGTGATGTGAAGATTTAAAACACATTTAGTTGCACAGCATTTCAGTTCAGCTCGGCATGTCAGTGCCTAAGCCTTATTTTCAAAAGTGATGTGGGCACAGAAGCATCAAAATCGCAGCGACTTTTAGTACCTATGTCACTTTTGAAGATGAGACACATGCTGCTAAGTCAGTCAGAAGCTGCAGTGCTGAGCAGAGCAATAGCTTTAAAAATCAGGACTTCATGTTTATAAAGTGCTTGGAGCCTCTTTAGAAATGAAAGTTGCAGTAGCATCAGTGCAAAGTATTCTGAAAGAATTCAGTGACTCCAAAGTCCTAAGATATAGATCATCTGGAGAACAACTGAAAAGTGAAAACTATTTTTTTTCTAAAAGTTACCATGTGCCTGTTTGTGTGTTTAGCTACTTATTAAGCATGTAATTTTAATCTGATTTGTGACACACTGCATGAATTTATCACCTTAATTACAGTTCAGAGAGGCTTGCATTCAACATATATTAACTTTTTTAACATCTAGACTCGGGTTTTGGTAACCCATGGGGTCAGTTATCTACCTCTGATGGATACGATTATAGTGATGACTGATGGTAAAATATCTGAGATGGGCTCTTACCAAGAGCTGCTAAATCAAGACGGGGCCTTTGCTGAGTTTCTTCGTACATATGCGAATGCTGACCAAGATGTGGAGAATAGAGGTAAGCTTACAAAGAACTTCATTGTGCTAAGCTGATGTGCTGCTTGCTTATGGGTTTGTGGTAGCATGTGTCTCTTTCCTTTCCCTATGGTAAATCCCATAGGCAGAGATTTTTGTTTGATGGAGGTATTCAATGTTGTGTAGTGCTGGGGAGGGGCCAATGGTCATGGTACAGGTAGGTACCAATGAGTTAGGGAAGGGTAGGAGAAATGTCCTGGAGGCCAGACTTAGATTGCTAAGCAAGAGATTGAAATCCAGGACCTCTGAAATTATTCCAGTTCCATACGCAGGGCCAGGTAGACAGACGGAACTGTGGGGTCTCAAGGCATGGATGAGATGATGGTGTAGGGAGGAGGGAGTTAGATTTATTAGGAACTGGGATAACTTTTGGGAAATGGACCCAGATTGCTGTCACTTAAAATTAAAAATGTTGTAGAGCAGTTTTTAAACTAAGGGCTGAGGGAAACCAAGTGTGGAGGAGCACATGGATGGGACAGACATCCTTTAAGAGAAGGTCTGTTAACAGAGATTCTGTGTGACTTAGCAAAGAGGAGAGGATGGAAGATGATGTGGACACCTTTTGTAGGCCTGGCATTCTGATGGAGGCTAACTCACTGATCTGAGGCTCTGAAGATCTGTGTTCTGTCCCTGTCACATGCTTCCCGCATGATTTTGGGCGTGTCCCTTAACCTTCGTCTCAGCTTCCATTCTGCAAAATGGAAACATTTTCATACTTCATGGGAGGGCTTTGGGGGCAAAGTAGGGGTTAGGAGGTGTTCACCAACCCTGGGACAGGTCTCACAGAAAAGTCTGTACAACAGAAGAAATGTTAACTTGCTCACTGTATACAAAAATGCTTTGGGTTTGGATGCAACCAGAAGTGCTCTTACTTAAACCATAGCTGATACTGGCTTCAGCGTATGAGCAGCCTTTGACAAGAAGGATCAGTCTTGTCTTTTCTTTTGTAGTTTTAATCAGTTTTAATATTTTGCAAGAATACTTTGCCTTTGGATAGGTATTTATTTCCTGTATGTTGGCCGGATGTGGCTTTTGTCAGATTTTGTGCTTGCTTTTTGAAGGCTTTACATTTAAATGGGCTTGTCGTGTATCCCTTTGCTTTTGTTCCAAAGGCTGTTCCCATTGGGGTGCTGGGGATCTTGTTTCAGAAAGAAATCCAGTGTTTTTAGTATCCTGCACGTAAGTCGTCTTAAGAACTGTGACCTCCGTGAACACTGGGCACCTTTTGTGGTGTTGGCTAATACAGTAAATCCTCAAGTCCCGAAGTCCACTGGGGTCCATAAAATCATCCCCCCTCCACCTCAAAAAAAAATTGAGATGTACATTACCACAGCCTGGAGGATCCATTGTCTCCTCTGCTGGAGCCGCCACGTGCTCCTTCCACCAGTGTTGGGACGTGTACACAGGCAGACTGGCAGTTGTGTACATGCCCCACCCCTGGTGGGAGGTGTGCATGTTGGCTCCAGCGGCGGTCCCTCCAGCTGCGCGTGGTGAGGCAGCTTCAGCCACGCAGCAGGGTCCCAGCCACATGGCGGAGTCTGGCAGCTCTTCCAGCAGTGGCAGCTCTGAGTGGCAGGGTGTTTTGTTTTTCTGGAGGTGGAGAATGGGGCTGGAGGAGCCTGGTGGGGGTGGGTGGCAGTAAACCCTCGGATTTAATGGACTTTTGGGAATAGCAGATATGCCTTCCCGCCATTAGCCTGTTAAATGAAGGGTTCACTGTACAACATATGATCAGTGTGTGACCGCTATTTGCCCTTTAGTTTTGGGCAAGTAATTTAAACTGAAACTCTCCTGGTCTCAGTGTTCCTGTCCCACCTCCAAGGCTCAGCTGGGCTGTCTGCCTAGTCATATCATCCTGTTCTCAGCCTTGCACAGCTTTCTGTCCACCTCCCACAGCTTTTGTCCCACCTGTTTTTTCGTTCCTCTGGTGAAGTAATTGGGCCTACCCATAACCTCCTTATCTGTTTCCTTTACCCAGCTTGACTTAAAATAGCATCAAGGTCTCATCTTTCATCCCAGCGTATTTCTGAAGGGCTCCCAGCATTAACTTTGCAGTTTTCCTTCTAAGCTTGCAGCTATTATAGGCATATTGGGAGGGAGGTGAAAGGAATGTTGTAGAATGCCTGTCTGAGTGCACCAGTGAAACACCCTCTAACAATAGAGCTCAGCCTTGGTAATCCTGTGGTTGAGCAACCTTAGGAAAAACCGTTTGTTTAGTAGATTATAAGAGAGCCGCACAACATGATGCTTCAGTTCTCCAGAACCACCGTCATATGCTGTCTGAACTACTGATGGTCTGTGGATTGAAGTTTAAAAACCGCTGATTTCAATTTACTGGACATAATTTAGAGATGCCAATGACAGCAAATACTAACCTTTAACAGGAACAAACTTGACCTTTGCAGACAACCATTGTATGGTTCAGTGTCTTAAGCAACCCCTGGGCTGACAAATCTTTGACCCCGAGATACACAAAATCTTGCAGTAGCCTTAAGTTTTTAAGTTAATATAACTATGAAATTAGGTTACAAGTTGTACTATAAATTGCTCAGTAGTGATCCTGGGATTGATAAAGCTTCCTGGACACGATTAGGTAGGTCTCCTAGGTGAATCCATAGTAGCCGGGCTTCTTCAGGAGTCTGTATTTCTTAGCGCTGAAACTTCATGTCTGTCAGGCTGGGTGTTTGTGGCCTTACGGCTAACGGTACCTCAGAGCTGCTATGGGTCAGCATTTTAAAGAAAATTGTCCCCCCGCCCCGCTTTTTTGTAACTCTGTCTTAGAGTAGCATTTCTCTTATAAGAGCAGTTTTCATTCACGCCTAATGCTTGTATTGTGTTAGACTCTACTTTGTACATTACTTGGAAGGATTGTGGTGCCCTTCCTCCTTGCAGTGCCTCAGGGTGCCTAGTGGCAAATAGAACATGGAGTTTGCTCACTGGCATCTCTCCAAATACTGAACTTTGGGGTCATCATTCACTTGCAGGGGTCAAGTTAAGGGTCTGTCTCCTCTTGAGAGTCCTTTTCTAGCAAGAGTGGGTCATATTTTCTGTTTTCCCAGAATAAAAGCTGTTCCAGACTGTCTGGGTGATGGGACGTAGTGTAAGAGGTACTTGACGCTTTCTAAACCTCCCCACTGTGGGGTGTGCTTTATATACCTAGTAGAAGGCTGGTGGGGCACCTTTTGCCACATAAAAGTGAGAAGCAAAAATGTGATGTGGGCCTGTACCTAGACACCTCATTCCCCTCACAGCATGTGGGAGGAGGTGTGGGGTCTGGGTGGGAGGAAGGGTGCAGGAACAGGCTAAGGGTGGATGATCTGTGTGTAAGGAAGGGTGCAAGAGTGGGCTGGGGGCAGTAGTGGGCAGCAAAGAGGGTGCAAGAGCAGGATGGGGTGATCTGGGTGCGGGGGTGCAGGAGAAGGGTAGGCATTGGGGGTCGAGGCAGGAGGGAGTGCAGTGGCAAGATGGGGTGGTCTGGTCAGGAGGAGGCTGACAGGCAGGAGGGGGCCAGGTGAGGGCGGGCAGGCATTTACCTCCATGTGCTGCTGCTGTCCCATCTTCCCGCGTTTGGTGGAAAGGTATCAGGAACAATGTCCCTGGAGAGGCTTTTCTCCTGGCTCCTAGGCACCGGCCCCCCCCCCTAATTTCTGGCCAGTCAGAATAGTGGGGGGGACAGCATCCAGCCAGGGGAGGGCAGGAGGAGCAGTGGCAGCAACAGTGTTAGAGACACAGGCATCCGTAGCAACAGCAGAGCCACTTCCTCCCGCCCTGCCACCATGGCAGAGCCTGTGGGCTGGATCCAGCCCAGCAGGCTCAGGGCTCCCCGTCTCCACTCCGACAAAGGTGGGATGCTGCAGAAGAGTGACCCTGAGGTTCGCCATCCAGGTCCAAGCAAGCCACAGGCCAGATGGTGGTTGTGGGCATGGTTCCCACCCTGGAGAAGGCAGACGAGGTCAGCCCTGTCATCCTGCCTTACAGTTCAGGAGAACTGTGATAGTGAAAGGATGGGTGAGAGTGATCACTCGAACTCTCTTAGGTAAACGGTCCTGGTGGGGTTTACCAGTAGTAGAGATGGCTCAGAAGTAGTTAGTCCTGCTGGTGAACATTTAAAGTGTCTCTTGAATGCTCAAACGAAGATCAGCACAGTTGTATCTAACAAGCATTGGCTAATTTATATTCTGCATATGAGGATTTTAACACTTCCATGGCATGGAATCATTTTCTTAAAAAAATCCCACTCTTTGTTTACTATTTCTCTTGCGCCTGCCCTTAGTGCAGAGCTGCAAAGAAAGGAGAAGATTTGTCTCACTGTTACTTATAGCCTTTTTTTTTTAATCTAAGTACAGTGTTTATTTCTAAACTGTTTCTTTACCTTCTCTCTAATCCTGAACACACGGATCCAAACACAGGAGAAGATAAGGAAGGTTTGTGTTACTTTGGCTCAGGTGCTTTTCTGTATGTAGATAGTGGAAACAATTGACTGTGGTGGGAAATATTTGCATGGTGTTGGAAAAGTTGATATATAAATTTAAATGAAAAATACTCATTCGAATGAACCATTCGACCTTCACCACCCACAGGTAACTTCTTTTTTGCCACGTTGTTTTGTAAGCTCTCTGTTAGAGCAATAGGCATGGCTATGCTTTATTTGCCCATGTGCCTGCTGTCAATGTCAGCTGAAGAACAGCGTGGGTGAGCTTTTGGCTGCATAACAATAGGCAGAGCGCATGTTACTTTTCAGTGTGGTGCATTAAAACTTTAAACTTCAGCAATCATCATGTTGGCTTTTAAATAATAGAATTAGTGACTGTAGTAGTGAGCCTTCACCATTGGTGCTGATTTCTTTCTACCCCAGGGATGCTCAGTCCTCCTTCCACCCCAGGCCTGCCCCCACTCCTTAAGCCCCCCCCACTCTACCCTAGGCCACACTTCCATTCCAGCCCTTTTCCCAAACTCCTCCCTGTCTCTTCCTGCCCCCTCCCATAAGCACGTCCCATTGATGCTCCGTAGGGCAACCAAATCTCCCTGTCCCAAGTACAGGACAGGGAGATGTAGGGGAGGGGCACATCCTCCCAGCTCCAGGGTGTGGGGAGCCAGTAAGTGGGTGGCAGCCACCCGTGCTTCTCCCAGCTCCACACGCGTCTGGTAGCTGGGAAGCGGGTGACAACCGCTGGTGCTCCCTGAGCTTCGTCGAGCCTCAGGGAGCCGAGAAGCAGGCAGCAGCTGCTGGTGCTCCCCTGACTTCCCAAAGATGCTGGGAAGTGGAGCACCAGCCTACCCTATCTTTGGAGGGCCCCTGCTGGCTCCGTCTTCCTGTGGCCTGAGAGCGTGTGAGCTCTCCACGGGCTCTCCGGCCAGCAGCTGCACCTGCGCACACCGCAGAGAGAAAAGGTCAGTGGGTGGGGGGGCCAAACGCAGGGCAGTTAACCCCCTTTAAAAAATAAGTTGAGATGCCTTTCTAGCACTCGAAATACAGGGCTGTCCTGCCTGATGTGGGCCGGGTGGTCACCTTGTCACGCCTCCTTGCATCTCCTGCACACCATGGAACATTGTTTTTCTGTGGGTGCTGCCACCCTGGACCACTCAAGGAGTTGGCATCTCTGGTGTTCAACTATAATTTTCTTATGGTCGGACAAAATTTTGCCAAATAAACTTGAACGCGCTCCCTGGAGCCATTGAAAATATTGGCGGTGTGAAAGTCATGATGTGGTGCAACACAGAAGCTTGTTCTTTGCGAAATGAATGTTTGTGGAACCTGGAAGGCACAAAAGCCCTGTTCATTTTGATATATGTATTAGACAAATCTAAGGTTTTATTTTCTTAAGTATGACATTTAAAGTAATTTTTTTATGGCAACTAAGTCTTGCAAAATATTTGGCTAAATTCTGTGTGAAGTAGCTTTTCACGAGAGGTGGTGTTCCATCACAATAGAGAGTGACTGAATTGAGGTTTTTCCAGTTTGAACTTCAAATGAATATTTTTTGATAAACTTGCAAAAAAAAAAAAGTTGAATTCAGTGTTTTCATTTGAAAGAAACTTTGAATGCTTGAAGATCTTTGTCTGGACGTTGTCCTGAAGAGAAACTGGGTGAAAATCCAAAACCCTAAATATTTTCCCATTTTTAATAGCTTAATCTGTCAATAGTTTTACTAATCTGAAGTATTCATTTATGCCATTTTATTCAATGTTTGCACATCACTCATTGCAGGCAATGAAACAGCACCAATCAGTTTCTCTTTCTTACTCTCCTGCATTAGCATGATGTGTCAGAGTTTAGTTTGCAAATGCCTTAAGTAAAACAGACAGCTGTGGTTCAGTGCGGTTTTCCTTTTGTTCAACTAAAAGTTAATGGAAACATTTAATATTTTAGATCTAAAATCAATAACCATCTCCTGGTTCAAAGCTTGCTTTTAAAATGATACGGACTGACTAGTTTGGCTGTATTCAGCCTTCTTAAGAATATTTATGCGCAGAATTCATTCTGTGTTAAACTATGAGTAGCCATTAAACATAGAAACATTACTGCCCAGACTAAGAGAAGGTACTTTTTAAGGGGAAAAAAGTGTGGGAAAAATGACATACAAATATGTCAGGATCCAATAGCACTCCAGAGACACTGTTTTCTAGAGTTTCATTAAGCTGTACCTGGGGAAGGCTTTGAATTTAATTCTTATTGTTTATCTTTCACTGTTTCACAGACTACATAAACTTCAAATTTGATTTGGTTTTCTAAGCATTTTGGGTTAACTCGCCTAAATGCAATATTAGCTCTTGTTACTAGAAGGAATTTTTATATAGGGTGTGCCAACGGGGAACTTAACCTGTTTTTTTTTTGCTTAAAGCTAGATTTATAGGAAAGCCTTTCTTGTTACATGGTCTCAGTAGATGTAGATGACTGACTAATCCCATTGGAAGGTTTGTTGTTGCTTGCTGTTTAGTGGTGTATGTCGTTGTAGAGTGCTGAAGTAAAGCCAGCATTCCCCAGGCTATTCTGAACATAGCTCTGCAGTAAAAATCCAGAAAAAGCTTTGTCTGTTTTCAGGGTTCCTCTAAAATGAAAATAATTTTTTGCTTTTTTTAATAAGTAGTTAAGACGTGAGTTTTGAAGAGTAGAAAAAGCTTAGTGCCTCCTCTAAACGATCACATTATGTGCTGTACTGTGAAGCTGATGTGTATGATTGTTTAAACCCATTAGAAGCAATTGCCATATAAAGAGTTAAAAGCTTAATTGTGTTCTCCCCTTTTGTTGCACAAATATTGGCCTGTATTTTAACAATGATTTCTCTAGCTGTGACCAACTGGACTCATTTTTGCTTTTCATACAGACACAAATAGTTCAACCGTGAAAGAAGGAAAACATATGGAAAATGGTGTTCTCGTTGCAAACGAAGTATCAGGAAAACCGATACTGAGGTGTGCAGCTGTTTCAAAGCAGGGTTCATCAAAGTGCACTTGGACAATTGGTGACAAGTATCAGAGAGAGAGCTGTGTTGGTCTGTAGCTTCGAGAATAACCAGAAGTCCTGTGGCACCTTACAGACTAACAGATATTTTGGAGCATAAGCTTTTGTGGGCAAAGACCCACTTCATCAGATGCATGGTGGGGGTGGGGGTTCAGAGGGGTATTTAAAGAGTGGGGTCCCAGTAAAATTGGCGTGCAACAGTGGGGTCCTTGCAGACCGCAGTGAGTGCGCGGAACACTCGCCTGCTGTACAGCTACAGCCCAGTGTTCTGTGTACTTTCTCTGTCGAGTCAAGCCCTTAGTTTTCTCCTTTTGCTTTATGCTGGACACTTTGCAGCCCATTCCTACCCATGCGAAGTTCTCTTGAGAAGATTGCTTCTCCTTAAATAATTAAACATCTTAACTGGTTTTTGGTTGGAGCAGACATGGAAAATAAAATCTCTCCTTCATGGGGCCTGCAGAGAACATCTCAAGCTGTTTTGTTGTCCCAGAGTGCAAGATTTGTGCTAAAGAACTTCCTGTGCCAGCAAAAATTCACTGTCTCGTGATAATGTGAGCCTGTCCCACTGCATGGGTTTGCATTCTGTGGGGAGGCTTCAGTTCAGGTTACCCATAAGTCAGTTGCTGCCTCCTTTAAACATCAAAGAGGCTCGTGCCAGTTTCTGCAGGTACAGCTCAACTGCAGATTTTGAGGGCTGACAAGTAACATATTAAATGTAGGGGGTCAATTTTCCAGTCCTGATGATGATGGAAATACTTTTGAGTCCCTGTACCTGTGCCGTACAACGGCAGAAAGGTGTTCATTTGTTTTGTTTTTTGGTTGCTGGGTTTGGTTTGGTTTTTAAACCATGCAGTCCGTATTCCTCCAAGTTTGATTGCTCAAGCAAAGCCCTCTTTGGCATGTTAGTCTATCATCTGATACTTCTTCTGAAGAATTAGTATTCGAGTGCTAAGGAAGTGCAGTCATGTAGAGAAGAGTGGGTCATTGCTTAACACTCACATGCATTCTCCTGTTAGGGAGGTTTCTTTCTGGCTCAGTGAAGCGTAGTGTAGGTCTGTGTTCAGATGTGTAGATCTGGGTCATTGAAATCCATTTGCCGGGGAATCAGCTATTGCCTGTTATGACAGCTTGTTGAATAATGGGTTGTTTTTTTTTTTGTTTCCCTCCCCCTCCCCCCATCCCCAGACAACTCAGTAACTCGTCATCTTACAGTGGAGAAACAGGGAAGTCTTTGAACCAGACGAGTACCACAGAGCTTCAGAATGCACCAGCAGAAAAGAATGCTTGGAAACTCACGGAGGCTGATAAAGCAAAGACTGGGAGGGTGAGATTGGATTATTTCCTTTCGTTTCCAAATAGAGTTTCTCAAAAGATTACCGTAGTTCAGTAGATGATAGCATTTACAGATAGGATCAAAGAACATTAAGTGCTGGATTAGGGATCCTCAGTATGCAGCCACACCCCTTGAATTGAAGTGATTTCCATTATATTCAGGTCTATAGTTCGGTTAAGTACTTCTCACTGCAAGGGTGCTGGCAGCCAAACAGTTTGGGAGGTGAACACATTTCAACTGACAGGTCATCTATAACGTCACTGGTTGTTTCTAGGTACTCCACTATTAAACCTGTATCCCAGGTTGATTTGTAGGCACAGAAAGCATAGAGGTAGGTGAAATAAGAGCTTCACTCAAGCTGGTGTGGCTGGTTCCTGGCAAGCTAGAAAAATGAGGTGAAAATTTCAGCTGCTAATTATAACTCTATTGCAATCACTTCTTGGAAAGAGGCTACAAGGTTGTGACTAGTTCTGTGAGCTGAGCTGCACTCTAGAGGGATCAGAATTAATTGGATTAAAACCAAGTTTCCACTGTAGGATCCAAGTGCTGAATCCCAGCGTGCCCAGGGTTTTTCATCAGAGGTCTGGAGCTAGATCTTTAAGGGGAAAATACTTCTCTGCTTTAGCCCAGATGTCAATTATTTCACTTGAATCTTCCTTAAATGTAGCTTATATCTTGAAGTCCCACCCGTCCATATTGGGCAATAACGTTGGGCTCACAGTTTGGCCTTTGGTGGGTGTACCCCCAGCTGCCTGTAGCTGTAGCTAAAACAGTTGTGCTTGCAGTGAAGTGACTCAGGAGCCACCTTTGTACCACGATTAACTAAAAGAGCCACATGACTCCTCTCTGCCCTGTGCCTCTCCCCGCCGAACACACGCACAATTATTAAATATACAAATACTCCAACTTTTCAAATAAATTTTCAGTACAATGAAAGCTAAATTTAGCTGACTTGTTGCATGGGAGGCTCAAAATGCAGGAGGGGGCTCCAGGTTGGGGGAGAGGGAGGAAGTGTGGGAGGGGATGAGGGCCTGATTGGGGGTTCCGGGTCTGGGCTGGGGTTGGATGGGGGTTTTGGGGTGCAGAAGGCAGCTCAAGGTAGGAGGTTGGGGTGGGGGTGCAAGGTTTTGGCCGCATTTGGGGGGTGGGAGGGTACTCAGAGCTGTGTTGGGTGGAGGTTGCCTGCATCAGGCAGCCCCCATTTTGTGGTGCTGCCTGGCTAGGGCAGCATCCTGCCTGTCCTGGCTGTTGCCACTTCTGGAGACAGCCAGTGTCGGGGAGGGAGCAGGGGAGGTGGTTCCACTTGCTACCCTCGCCTGCAAGTGTTGCCCCTGCAGCTCTGGTTGATTGGGATTCCCAGCCAGTGGGAGCTGCAGAAGTGGTGCCCGCAGGCAGGGGCAGCACACAGACAGCACGTCAGAGCTTCCCCTGGTCTCCATGCAGCCCCAGCCCAGTGAGGGTAGGGGACAGCTGTATACAGAGCCACCTTCCCCCTGTCTCCCCAGAAGTTGGATTAACGCAGGTGCTTTAGTGGCTGCAGCCCTTGGCTAAGAGAGGTCCTGCCAGAAGATCTGGATCTTTGGTTTCCCTGAAGTCTTTTTGCGGCCCCTAAATCCCCTGTGTTAGTCTGGCCCTGCTGCCTCCAGAGTGCTGCAAATCAGCTGTTGGCAGTGCTTGGGCAGGGTGTGGGATGAGTGGGGTTCCCACCGAGCACTGAGAATCAGGGCACTCCTGGAAGGAGCCTTGCAGAGCTGAAGGCTCTATCTCAAAGGGCCACATGTGGCTTGAAAGTCACGGACTGAGTATCACTGTGTTAAAAGGTGGGAGGATCTTATGGCTAAAGCCCAGAAACACGGGTTGAGGGTCCCAACTTCTGTTCCTGGCTCTGCTATGTATGTCCTTGTGGAAGTCGCTTAATCTGTCTCAATTTCTCTGTGCTTTTTAAGGCAGCAGGGCCTGCCAACATCCCGGGCAGTTGAGGGTCACTGAGCTAACCTTTGCAAGACACACTGTTAGAACATGGCATGGGTGCGACCAGACAGGGGCTCTCTGGCTCAGAGCTAATAGGCATTTTGTGGCCCACCATAAAGATGTAAACCTCTGTAAAAAGTCCTCTGACTTCGCCAGGCCATAGATGGTGTTTAAATATATGGGTGTTTCAGGCCTGATACTTCCTGTATAAAGTGACATTTTTTTTTCCCCTCATGCATTTTTAGGTAAAGGCAACAGTGTACTGGGAGTACATGAAAGCCATTGGACTCTTCATCTCTTTTCTGAGCTTCTTCCTTTTTTTGTGTAACCATGTGGCCTCTCTGGCTTCCAACTACTGGCTAAGTTTATGGACAGATGATCCTGTTATTAATGGGACGCAGCAGCACACGCATGTCCGGCTAGGAGTGTACGGAGCACTGGGATTTTCTCAAGGTTTGCCTGGAATGATCTGTTAAGCTACTCTGAAACTGACTAGTTCAAAATATTAGGTCAACTGTTAGATCAGTGACTTAGTGTGTCCAGCGCTGCATGAAAACATCCTCAGGAATCTTTTGCTGCCAGGAGCTTTAGTTGGCTTTTTATGGGAAAGTTTAAAGCACTGCAATAAGCTATTCAGTTATTGCATTTGGTTTTCTTACAGTATCAGAAACTAAGCTAGTTTGGTTATCAGATCTGGAAGGCTTAGCCTCTAGGATAGCTGGTTAAAATCCATCTCAGGTCTGTGTTTGCTGAATGTTACCACCACCTATTGGCTCTTTGACCTGTATGAAATGAATCGAGTCTCGATCCAGTTCTCAGTGGTCAGAAGCTGCCCCCACACTTTTTGATCCTCTGACAGCTTTACTGGCGGTTTTAGGGCAGCGGCATTGGATTGCTTGAGCCATGTAGATGAAACCAGCCTTAGACTGCTACATGGGTGCTGTCACCTCAGGATTCAGACACATTGACCAAATATTCTGAGGAACTGCTGCCTGCTTAGATCTATTCTGTGCACAAACAGGCCTTGTCTGACCTGAAATTAAGCAGGCACAATGTCCCACTTCTCTTTAGTAATATCAAGTCTTGCAATGAGAAATAAACAGCTTTTTCAAGCAGTGCGCAGTTTAAGCAGATCATGCATGCAGACGCTAGGAAATCACACGTCGAAAGGCATATGTTTCCTTCAGATGAGTGTACCACTTTCCCTGAAGAATCTTTTATCTCTCAGTCCAAGTAGTTCACATCATTATCTGCCTTCAGTAAGAATCAGTTGATTGAAATTGTGGTGACTATATTTAATGAGGTTTAGATTTCCTTTATTGTTAAAACAAAGAATAAGCATAATTAGGAAAAAAGTTCTTGTTCTGGGAGGGGAAAAAGTTAGCTCATTTTTCTTTTTCAGGTATTGCTGTGTTTGGCTACTCAATGGCTGTGTCAATAGGGGGGATATTTGCCTCACGATACCTACATGTTGACCTGCTTCACAGTATTCTTAGGTCTCCCATGAGCTTTTTTGAACGAACTCCCAGTGGGAACTTAGTGAACCGGTTCTCTAAAGAAATGGACACGATAGACTCTATGATCCCTCAGATAATCAAAATGTTCATGGGCTCCATGTTTAATGTCTTCGGGGCCTGTATCATCATTCTCTTGGCCACGCCAATCGCTGCCATCGTCATTCCACCGCTGGGTTTTGTCTACTTCTTTGTGCAGGTAGGTAACGTTGGCCATGGAATTCTCCCTCCAGTGTTCATTTCTTTCCAACTTTTGTTACTTAGGTTGTAGATTTCAGTGTGATTGTGATCTGAGTCTACGTCTGACTGACCATTTACAGGTCCCATGTGCAGTGCGCTGTGCGTGGCCACCTGCCAGCTTGCCGAGCCTTCTCTACTTTGTCATCCTGAATGGGACAATGTGTCAAACCATGAATAATTTTAATATTATGGATCATTTTATTGTAACGACTGCACAGGAGCGAATAGGAATATTTAAATGTAATGGTATTGAAAGAAAGTCTTCATAGGGGGGTGGTAAATAGGTCCCCACAATGCTGTTTTTACCACGTTTCTTAAAAATGCCGGCAGACTAGATGATCATATAATCTTTCTTCTGCTTTTAAAATCGTGAATCAGTGCATTTGCATAAAAGCTAATTGGATTTCTCCAAGTGCTGGGTGGTGATGGGATTCTCAAAGTGATTCTTAGCCAGAGTAAAAGTCTGGGTGAGAATTGACTCCCTTGACTCCTTGTGGCCATTAACAATAACTGCAATTGTGTCCCAGCTCTACCTACTCCTTAAACTTACAGTTCTCTACTCAACTTGATTTCCAGAGATTTTATGTGGCCACCTCTCGCCAGCTGAAACGGTTGGAATCGGTCAGCCGCTCTCCTGTGTATTCGCACTTTAACGAGACTCTCCTGGGTGTCGGCGTCATCCGAGCCTTTGAGGAGCAAAAGCGTTTCATACATCAGAGTGACTTAAGAGTGGATGAAAACCAGAAAGCGTACTACCCCAGCATTGTAGCAAACAGGTAGCTGGGTGTGCAGGCTGAGTCAGCACACAGAGAGCAGTTGTATGGCGAGGGTGCAGTTCTACAGTCCTTGATCGTTACTCCGTGCCTTGGTATAACCCACTGATTTCAGAGGAAGTTTTGCTAAAATGAGGTCGGTAGGGCGGGGGCCAGAAACATTGCCACGAGTTTTTGCTTACTGTAGCATGTACTTAGAGTTAGTTTATGAAGTAGTATTAGAGAGGCAGCTGTGTTACGCTGTATCTTCAGAAACAGCAAGAAGTCCTGTGGGACCTTACAGACTAACAGATATTTTGGAGCACAAGCTTTCATGGGAAAAGACCGGCTTCGTCTCTGGTCTTTGCCCACGAAAGCTGATGCTCCAAAATATCTGCTAGTCTGTAAGGTGCCACAGGACTACTTGTTGTTTTGTAAAATAGAACAGGACTGCTGAGGTTCGTTTCCCAGACCTTTGCTGAATGAGTGCTAGGCATGTGCAAGCAGTGTCAGAGCAGCACCTCCAGGAGCCCTCTCCCTCTCTCTTCATATTGTTCATTTAGCTTAACCGCGGCTGTGTTGGGTGCCTGAGTCCCATCAGGCTCAGGGTTAAATCAGACACTTCTGTCCCTCAGAGTTACTTCCGTGTGCTTCCAAGCTTCTGGAAATGACCATATAGCTCCAAATGTGCCATGTCCCCTGTTACTGGCAATGTGGGGATGAGCGCATGTAAACGCCACGATGTGATCATATATTAGAAGAGATTGAAGCATTTTCATCCTGAAATTTTTGTTTGTTTAATTACATATTTCTGGAAAATTGAATCACTTGTCTGTGTTTGATAGGTGGCTGGCTATCCGGCTGGAATACGTGGGGAACTGTGTAGTCCTCTTTGGAGCGCTGTTTGCTGTGATAGCTCGCAAGAGCCTCAGCCCTGGATTAGTTGGCCTCTCAGTGTCCTATTCACTGCAGGTAGTACACTTCAGGAAATCTTCCTCAGCTTCGTGACCACATCCCAGTGTCCATATATACATCGGTAGTGTAATAAGAGTTGAGAATTGATCTGTCTCTAGTCACATGCAAGCTGAAGTCCCAAATTCGTCATGAAACAATTCCTCGAGAGACCGTGCAGTTGTGATGCATGCAATGGGGAAAATGTTTATAGATGAGAACTGAAAAGAGATCAAGAGTTCGAAGTTGAGCAGC
Organism: Carettochelys insculpta; assembly: GCF_033958435.1. Taxonomy (NCBI): domain Eukaryota; kingdom Metazoa; phylum Chordata; order Testudines; family Carettochelyidae; genus Carettochelys; species Carettochelys insculpta. Next base: position 19,162,411 of record NC_134152.1, read on the forward strand.
GAAGGCCTTTCCTGTGTGTAAGGAGAAACTTCTTGAACTACTGAAAAGAAATTACGATGGACCCTGACTCTAGCAGGACAAAAGAGCTGGTGGAGGGATCACACTAATGACCATGTTCTGCTCTGTACTTGGACAGCTCCCGCTGCACATGTGCATCTGAGTGTAGAACTTGATCCTGGAAGGTGTCCTTTCGTAGCTGTAGGTGGTCAGAGCTTTTCCCATCCCAGGTTAAAGCCAAGTGTTGTCTAGTATGCATCTAATGTGCAGATGCCACTTTGGGTTTTCATCTCAGTATTGCATGCTAAATATTCTTTATGTTAATGGTCATTTGTTTTGCAAAGGCTATATTTCGCGATTCCTTTTGCAGATCACAACGTACTTAAACTGGCTGGTTCGCATGTCATCAGAGCTGGAGACAAACATTGTTGCTGTGGAAAGAGTCAAAGAATACTCCGAAATGGAGAAAGAGGTACATTGTTGGTTGTAGGTTCTGGAGCTTCTCCTCTGAGAGCACCTAAGTTTAAAGGTCTTCCCTGCTATTACCCAGTGATGCAGGCTTGTGTAGTATGCTGGCCGTTTATTTAACAGGAGAGGAGGGAGACTTCTTTTCAATCGGTGAACGCTGCTCCTAATTGTTTAGACTACAGTATTGGTTTCTGACTAAAAGAATGTTTTTTGTTGTTTGCCATTCTTCTGAATTTGCTGCAGTTACAGATTCTCAGCTCTTACTGACAAGGGAATCCAGAGATGCTTTTATTTGGAATTTGCTTAGTTAGTTTTTGTCATACTCCATGTTGTGAATGCCCCCTCCTGGCAGAATGCTAACTTTGCAGGTTTTGGTTGGTTTTTCTTTTTTTTTCTCACTTTTAGCATGTTTCTTTTATCACTATTTACTTAATATGTGGATAGCCTTGTCTTCTGTCTTGTAGTACTAAGCCTCTTCCACTCCTGCATCTTGGAGCACGGGTCATTGACAACCGTTGACCAATGTTTCCTGTCCTGGGTGAACTTTTCCAATTCTGCCCAGGTGTGTCCTGTCTCTTTAGTGTCTCCCTTCAGGTCTCTCCAGCAGGTGTGCCTTGGGAGCCCTCTTTTCCTTTTTCCTTGAGGGTTCCAACTTTAGGCTTGCCTTATGATGTGGTGGTTGGCTTTCTCAGAGTATGTCCAATCCATTGCCACCTTCTTTGGCAGGAAGTTGGTGAGTCAGTTGCCACAGGTCTTGGTTGTTGATGGTCAGTGGATCCGGAAGATTTTATAGAGGCAGTTATTGATAAACGTTTGGATTTTGTTTGACTGCCCTATTCTGTCTAGCCAATACTGAATTAAGCAAAATTAATTTTCGGTCTGAGGATGACTCATGTAAGCATCTTTTGTTCGTGAGTGTTTCTCCTCTTAATTTCCTTCCTTCACACTGAGATTTATTTTCCGCATTGCATTCTTAGGAAACCAAACCCTTCAATGAAAACTCAGCCCAGTCTGAGTTATGCCTGGGGTGGGTACAAATCAGAGAGTTCCTCCTCCTTTCTGCTTGTGGTTCCTCCAAAACCAAATCTGTTCGAAAGTTTCCCGATTTTTTGAAGACTGTTTTGATTGGCCCTGGTAATGACCCCATGGGGTCTCTGCTATCATGTGGCTGCTGATTAGGGTAGAAACCCTGCTCTGTTTGCGCACCCCCTGAAGTCCAAACCAGTCCTTTTTTTTTTTTTTTTGTTGTTACCATGCAAAGTGTTCAATGTTCACATCTCAGGCAAGTGTCTTCTAGACTCTCCAGGTTGGCAGCGCAGCTTGTAACTGTTGCAAGGTCAGTTTTTCATAAGGTTGGCTGTCTGTTATTCTCACATCAGCAGTTGTAGAGAGACTTATCCTGACAGGTGAGGCTTGTTTTAATCAAGACACGCATTTTTCTTAACTTTTTTTGAGTAAAATCTTGTCCTTCATTGAAATTTGCAATGTCAGTGTCTTCAGTGCAGCTGAATTTGTGTTCTTCCAGGACAGCCTTGATTGAAAACAAGACTTCTGCCTCTCTCTTTAACTTATCCAACCCCCTAGTGGAGCTATTGTTCAGTTTGCTCAGTCAGGTGGTTCTAGAAGAGTAACAGTGTTGTTAATAATGATCTAACTGAATGAATGGATTTGGTGGGGTGGGGGTGTCAATTTGTTCTTTCAGGCTCCATGGTGTATTGAGCAAACTGCCCCACCAAACAACTGGCCTCATGAAGGCAAAGTGGAGTTCAGAGGCTATGGCTTACGTTACCGGGAGGACTTGGATTTAGTTCTAAAAAATATAAATGTGACCATAAACGGAGGTGAGAAGGTAAGTGACATGGTTTGCTGCTTATAACTCTATTTCATTTTGTAAGCTATCATGTGGTGAGCAACCTTGTGCTTCATCTGGGATTTGAGCCCTGAGACATTCAACACCTAAAAGGATGAGGTTCTGCCATTGGAGCTAAGAGTAAGTCCTTTAGTGGCTGGTCTTTGTAAGACAATAAGAGCCCACTCCAGCTGCCAGTTAGAGTGTGGCAAACACGCCCCGCTGTACATTGTGGGTTACACTTGCTCACTGTTTTTCTTGTGTGTGTGCTGTTTTACTATAAAAATATAAATAAATGTACTGGAGAATATCTGATTTTAATCAATGGCCTTTTATATTCAATACAAGCAAAATGATTTGGCAAATTAGAACCAAAGTAATGTCAAGTATCCCATTTTACTGACTTCTGTATCCTTTATGTAGGTTAGCATGTTATTTTATTTAAAAACTAACTACACAGCAGTTTGCATTGGTACAAACCACACAAGCACAGATCCAAAAAAGTATCAGAGGGGTAGCCGTGTTAGTCTGTATCTGCAAAACAACAAGAAGTCCTGTGGCTTCTTATAGACTAACATAACTGTCATCTTGTTTTTGCAGATCCAAAAAAGGCACATTTTTGTAACTTCGTGATCAGACGTGCAACTGAGTATTATGTTAGTGAGGACAACTGTGTCCTAAATTCAGGTGGAAAAACAAGATGAGAATCCATAGGTCCACAAATTTAACTCCAGAACACATATAAAGATAAGAACAGCTGTGATGTGAAATTTGTCAGCATTTCTCTAATTAGCGTTTTCATAACAGTTCCATTTTCCTGTCCAGGAAGGTCCCCGAGCTTTTCCAGGTGACACTGAGATTATGTGCAGTCTGAAGGTTGTTGTGCCAACTTAGTTGTTCATTTGCTTAACATAGCTGCTTTGAACTGGGTAGACACAGGCGTTACAAGGTCTTCTGAACCCATAGCCTCTTCAGGAGATTCGCAGTAACACTTTGATTTTATCCTTTTCCCATGAATTAGTAAATGGTAAGTTCTTTCTGTGCACCTTTTAATAGGTGGGAATAGTTGGAAGAACAGGAGCTGGAAAATCCTCCCTTACTCTAGGTTTATTTCGAATCAATGAATCAGCGGAGGGAGAGATTATCATCGATGGAGTTAATGTTGCAAAAATAGGGCTGCATGAGCTGAGATTCAAGATCACCATAATTCCTCAGGTGGGTGGAAAGTTCCTGCCAATATCATAATTGATTTCTTAAGGCTGTTGAGGCTTTAATCAACTGGATGCACATTTCATTAATATATGTTATTATCTGATCCATCACCTGTGAAGCCAATGGGACTCTTTCCATTGACCTCAGCTGATTTTGTATCAGGCTTTTGTGCTGGCTTAGGAAGGCTTCCCTGGCTTTATCAGATCCAAGTTAAACTTGGATCTGAATTGGTTGGGTGGCATGGAGACAGGATCCATAACCTTCTGAAACTGAGCTCAGGGTGTTAACCCCTTTATAATAGATTTTGGGCTTTTCCACACTACCACACTCCTTTTGAAGAAAGGATGGTAATTAGGGAGTTTACTAATGAAGTGCTGCGCTGCACTTTTGAGGAGTAAAGGGACTTCGAAGCTGCTCCAGCACTTTGAGGTACCGGCGGGTGAGCCGTGGCTAGACACGAGCCAGTACTTAGAAGTTTAGAATTTCAAAGTTGCCACAGGGGGGAATTTGCTTAATGAAGTGCTGTGTACACAGCACAGCACTTCATTAGTAAATTCCCAGCACCCTACTTACCATCCTTCCTTCGAAGGAGGGTGGTAGTGTAGACACAGCCTTTCAGTAGTTACTCATGTCCCAGTGCCGCAAATTGCTCAGCATAAGTGCAGAGGTCTGACCAGGTCCGTGGGCCTTTGTGGATTTAGAAATCTCTAGCTCTTCCGAACCAATAGAGGACATCTGTAAATGGCATTTTACAGGGTGAAGACTTTTTTCACCTGAATTACTGAAGTGCTCAGTAAATTTCACGGTTTTTACTGTGACTTTGCAAATCAAGTCGGATTGCTGCAGTTCACTTCTGCTGAGGAACTCTGAGCAGCAACCTTAATCATATGGGTGTATGCTGTTGAGCACTCTGGTTCTGAGGGTTTGGGGATCATGTTTATTGTTTTGGGCTTGATGTCTGCTTATCAATTGCTGCATGACTGTCAGTTTCTTACCCTAGGCTGGGCGATCAAGTATCTTTGAATTTGGTTTTTGAAACTATTGGACTTATGAGTTACTATTATGCAGCATTTGGTTTACAGTTCTTCTGTTATAGTAATGCAGAATGAACTGTATTTAAATAAGTGTAAAGGATTTTCTGTAACTCATCTATCAAAGGTCTGGATGGTAGCTTTGGCCAGGAAATTACATTGCTTTTGCACTTTTTTGATCATTTTCCTATTAGATTCACGCTTTGCTATCACTAGTTGCCATAAGAGGAAATGAAACAAGTCGATTGTAAACATGGATTGTCTTATTATACACAGTGCACTTACTGATGCAGCCAGTTTAGACTTTGAATCTGATGGGAGTGTGTGCTCATTCTATTTTTCGTATGCCATTTTATTTGAAGAAGATGTTTCGGCATTTAAATTGAAGATGTTTGTAGATAATCTTTGGTACTGCAGCTAGGTTGAGGTTTTTCTGCAGATGCATTTTCCAAGCAAAAAAATGAGTCACTTTATTTAAAAAAAAAAAAAAAAAGCTCTAAAGAGTTTTTCTTTAGTTGCCTACAAAGTATGCCATTGCTTTACCATTTAAATGGGAACTCTGAACTTTTGCCATATTGTTTGTATGTAGAAGTGCTGAGTGCATGCTATTTCCTGACTAGGATCCAGTATTATTTTCTGGCTCTCTGCGTATGAATCTTGACCCTTTTGACAAATACTCTGATGAAGAAGTTTGGACATCTTTGGAATTGGCTCACTTGAAAAATTTTGTGTCATCTCTTCCTGATAAACTTAATCATGAGTGTTCTGAAGGTGGAGAGAATCTAAGGTATAGTAAAATGTGTGCATTTGCAGTGAAAATTTACTGTTAGAGCTAAAACTTTTGACAGCATGTGAGAAACACGTTTGTATATTTCTACCACTTCTATTGGTCCAGTACATACATGACCCATGGACCTTAAAATCAATTTTAGACCTCAAAACAGCCCAAACAATATAAATAAACTGTGTTTTCTAATCACTGCATAAGACCTGAATATCTTGCCTTGGGGAAAGAAAAAACATTTAGTGTAAAATTGCCACACCAAACAATTGGGAGTTTTGAAAATATTTATTTTAAACACTTCAGCCATGTAAGTAAAAGTGCATATTTAAACAGTATGTTAAATAGAGTAGATTTGTATTTATTGGTTTGGGCATCTTAGGAACGTTTTTGGTTGACTTAGGCTGTTGTAGCTGCTTATAATTTGGAGATAGAATTGTACCTAACAAAATGCAAGTTTCATACTGCAGCTGTAAAATAAGTGCAGTACTAATCCAAAATAAACACATTCAGTCTACTGATTATAAAGTGACCATCAAACCATTTCAGATACAAAACTGTGGAGAACGTTACCACTCTCTGCGCTATTTCAGTGCTGTAGGTGGGTGTACTTACACATTATGAATTGTTTCCATATATCTTTCTAAAAATGAAAGCTCTATAAAACCTTTGTTACTTTTAAGAAGCTTAAGTTTTTAGAGTAGTAGTGCCAGCACTTGAGTTAATTCCATCTAAACCTTGCGAGACTCTCAGCACCTAAATTCACAAAAGATTGCATAGGAGCAAAGTTAGGGTTTGAAACAAAATACAAGTTTCCTCTTACAGTTACCTTTACTGTTTTTCTGCAAAGCGTTGGACAGCGTCAGCTTGTGTGCCTTGCACGGGCTCTGCTTCGGAAGTCCAAAATCTTGGTTTTAGATGAAGCCACTGCTGCTGTTGATCTTGAAACTGATGATCTTATACAGTCAACAATACGGACTCAGTTTGAAGACTGCACTGTTTTAACTATAGCACACCGTCTAAACACTATTATGGATTATGAAAGGTAAAGTGTTGTAATGGTCTTTAGTGTCTGTATATTACACTTAACAGGTATCTTTTAGGTATATTTTAGCCAAAAATTGCCACTGATCAACTTTTAAAAATATTTTCCTTATGTTTGCTTGGCCTGTTCCCAGGGATTTCAGCTGACTTCTTTGTGTGTGTGCATGTCCCCAGCACAAGCATTTGGAGAGCCAAGTTTTCTCCTTCGTTCTTCTTGTGTAACCCCATAGTCCACATCATGTTTGCACAGATGTGGCTGAGGGCGGCACTTGTTCTTGGATTTAAAGAGTAGGTTCATAAGGCTCCTGAGTCAAGTATTTTACTCCTACAAATTTCTGGACCTTACAGTAGACTGCTGTAGTGGTACTGGGGAGTCACACTGTTGATGGGACAGAAGAGAATTGGGTATTTTACTTGCAGTGAACTTGCAGGGGTTCACCACTGCTGTTAACGCTCACTTAGGACTAATTCAGGCACTCCAGCTATTTATGCAGCAGAAGTGCATGCACGCACTCTCTTGCTTGGAGTGCCTTCTTGGGGCAGGCCGTCCAAACATATATGTAGCAGAAGTGATCATGCATGGGCGTGCGCGTGCGCGCACACACTCACTCTTGCTTGGAGCACCTTCTAGCAGTATTGTTCTCCCAGATGGCAGCAAGTTGCAGGTAACATTTCAACTCTGAATGCCGGGTTCCCTGAGTGCTAGCTTTCAGAGTTGTAGTGTTTTTATAACAGGCAGTTTAAGCACAGAGTATATCTGCAGTAGGATTAGTGAGGTGGGGCAAATTTGACCTTTTGTGAAAGCTCTTGTAAATAGCTGGTTTTGTTTTCTGGTGGCTGAGAGGTGTTACGTAAAGACTTCTAAAATTTCAGCTAAGTCAGTATTTTCACTGCTTGTTTTCTTTTTCCTGTTTTAGAGTTATAGTCCTCGACAAAGGTGAAATTGTAGAGTGTGATTCCCCGGCCAATCTACTGGAGAAGAAAGGCATTTTCTATAGTATGGCCAAAGATTCTGGCTTGGTGTAATACAAGAACTTAGCTTGTACGTGTGGAGAAGAAGGGTGGAAATTGACTGACTAGACAATTTGACACATTGAGTGGATTTTGAGAACTCTGACTTCCTTTGTTCTGCTACTCAAAGCAAATGCCTCTATCCAAAAAATCTAAGTTTACCAAGGAAAAAGAGAATAGTAACATAAATTCAATTTTTTTTCTCAAAGATTTATTTTGTAAGAAGTAGAAGTTGCGAATGTACTGTGCTAAAGACCAAATTTAGACCTGTTTCATCTTTTGCCTCTGAGCTATCAAACTACAGTCCAAAAATGTGTTAGTCTTCTGAAAGCAAGAAAAGTCCTTTTTTGTTTTGATTTGCTTGTGTTCTGAAGGTCTCTTTTGTTTGAAAAATCTTGGTAAAATATTACCTATTTATTTGGTTGATATGTACCATTTTAAGAACCATCTGCCATGGGACACACTCAGGATATTTTTTGGAATAGCAATATGGCTTGGTGTTTTTATTCCTTGTGAAATACTGTTGTGTCAGGTCTCATCTTGGCACGTATTATATGTTAATGCTTTTATGCAGCATGTTAGTTTTCATACGTGTTTATTTTATAGCAGCAGGTTTGCAGAAGTGTATTCATCTCATTGATGTGCAAAAGTGCAGTCCTTGTTAAAAGAGTAGTTATTAAGCAGATGTGGAATATCAGTCACTCTAACATCAAAACTCATGCTTGGATACAAAAAAATGTATTGCAATATTAAGCACTCAATTCTGTACCCTTTTTTATTCGCTCAGTGGTCATTACTTATGTGAAAAGTACCACTTGTGCCAGTGGGAGAAGGGGTACCCTTGTGAGTAAGGATTTATCTGATCAAAGGCTTCAGAGTTATATACTTTATTGTAATTTGGTTGTAGTATTATTGGTCATTGCACTTCATTGTCTCATATTTAACTGAAAAACCCTATCATATCCAGGACTATTAGCCTTAGGGAAACAGAGAAACCTTCTCTAGAGGCTGCTCCTACTGATTCTTAATGCTTGTGCTCTCTTACTGTTCCAAAAAATATATATCTTCTTAGTCATTAAAACGTGCGGGTGTTAGAGTAGCCCTGACAGAACTTCAGTTACAGTGGAGTTTAGTTCCAGGAACTCAAGTGGTTTTGTTTATTTAGTACGACAAAAGAAAAGAAGTTGTGTTTTCTCCAGTTCCATTCAGTCTTATTTTATAGAAAAATGGCGGTGTGACTGCAGTTTGAGTTCAGATGGATCCAAATATCTACCACTCTGGAAATGTGGACTTTTAAGAGTTATTTGCTGACCTAAAGGCTAGATAAGTGTCTTCACTTAGAATAAAAGCTATTTATTTTTTTGTAAATTATGATTCTTTAAAACTGAGTAAACTGAACAATTCTTTGGTATGTTTTGTAATAATGGAAATAGGAATATTTGCAAAGAACTTGGAGTAAACTTTCTTTGTTTGAAAGAGTTTGTCCCTATTTTTTATACTCGGCTGTAACCTATTAATGACAAAAGTGTTTGCTGTATTATTGACAAAAGATTTAAGGCCCAGAGAACTGTGGGTATATCTGAAGTTGGTATTCATGCCCTGAAAACTAAGCCTCATAACGAGTTAAGAATTAATAGGCGAGAATAATCAGCCTTATTCTTGGGCCTGTTTTGAGGGGAGAATGGGGAAGTGTGTGCCCTTGGGTGAGCAGATCAGAGTATTCAGGTTACACGGTCATCCTATGGAGTAATGCTGCAGTAACAATGTGAAGTAAGCAGAGCGCTTCCCTGGGTGGCCCATTAAAAAGAATTGGCTCCCCCCAACTCCGTAGGTGCTGAAGATGTTTTACAGTGGCCAAGATGCCCAGTTGACATTAGTCCCACCTGAAAAGAGGAGAAATCACTGTGGAGCTGTTCCATGAAATTGCCATTTGCAAGGGGATTCTTCAGGTTCCCAAATGCCTACTTTTAGACTAAGGGATGTGTTTAGTGATCACCAGATATAGTCTCCAAAATCTCCTTGGTTTTTGTGAGCCCTCCCTGCTTCACAGCCTGAGAGTTGTGCTCCTTCATGGATTGCTGGCTAAGTACATTAGAAGCATAGCCTGGAAATCTGTAGCTGGAGCTGGAATAGTTATGATGAAGGGACTTTTGGGCCAAACAATAGTGGTGGTACAACCCACGTGGCAGGTCACTATACTACTTGCTCAAATTTGACCCAGCTGCCCATTTGTCATGAGGGAGGAGGCCAGATCTGAATGGTGCTGCGACCTCTGGCCATTTGGAAGTAACATCTGAAGAATCCAGGAAACCCACAGATAATTGGAATATCTCAAAAAAAAAAAAATGTTAACGAATGAAAGAAGTGAAGTCTGACTGAGGGGGAGAGGTCCTTCACCTTAATCTTTCTCATCCCTATCTGTAACTTGCTCATTAGCTGCTATGATTTTTGTAATTCATGCATATTGCAAGCACCATTCCTTAAGCCTTTCCTTGTGCAAAGTAATTCTCTTCTGCTTACATCTCAGCAGTCCCTAATTACATCATGTGCTTTAAGATTTAATTACCAATTAACGTATCTTGTCCAGACATGATCTTAGTCATGACAAAAAGGAGTGCTGTGAATGTTGAATCATGTAACCTGCTTAAAAATGAATTTAAAAAAGCTGCATCCCATATCATGTCCAGTTTTCGCTTAGTTTTGTTTTCCTTATTTTGAGTTTTTGGTGAATCTTTTTAACAGTTGCGTGCACAAGCCTTGCCTGCGTGGACGATACATTCTCCCACCTCACTGTCTCTTTGTTATGATGATGGTTGGTAAGTGAGCACTGTTGTTGCTTGTGGGTGGGAGCTGATTTAGAACCATACAGCTTGTTCTATTCCCTTGATTCCAAACACCCTCTGCAAACTTTTGTTCCTGTGTAATTCACACTGTGGTTGGTTTTCTTCTGTGGGCTGCTGTCTTGTAAAAGTCTCATTGAATCTCAACTACATTCTTTCCTGGCACCATATAAAACACACTACAGCCAGTTCTCTTTTTGCTTGGATTCTGTGCAGAAACTGTTGGTTCTATGGAGAAAGTGACTATCCTAAATGCAGTACTAGAAAGGCCCAACCTTGTTATAAGCGATTATTGCTAATTTAAAAACAGCGAGGAGTCCTGTGACAGCTTATAGACTAACAGGTTTTTGGAGCATAAGCTTTCGTGGGCAAAGATCCACTTTGTCAGATGCATATCTTTGCCCATGAAATCTGATACTTGCTAACTTAAACACGGAAGAGTCTCCTTTTCTAAAAAGCAGTTTTTCTGTTGTGTGATGCATGGGTCGGGGAGCCCTGAATGCCCTCGTTTCCCCAGGAGAGCAGAGGGAGTCACGTGTTGAGGCACAGGAATCACGTGCAGTATGAGATCTAGAGGATGAGTTGCCACCCGAACTATGAGTATCGGTTACTGTTGTGTGGTGATAAAACAAAACCAAGTATCTTAGAGGTTGGGATTCAACTCTACAGAATAAACTCAATAGAAAGACTTGTAGACCGATGGTGTCCCATATGCTCCCTGTTTGCCATGTGGTCAATGGGGGCAGCAGATGGTGGTAAATGCGGTTCAGGAGAGCCACACGTGTGGAGCGCCCCTCCATCCATCCTGCACACGTGCCCCACCAGCATGGTGGGACAAGTGTGTGGTGGCAGCAGCTCCTCCGGTTCCCATGGTTTGTATGGTGTGGCAGCTGGGGCAGTTCGGGGAAGTGCAGCGGCTCAGGCATCTCATGCCACGTGGTGGCTCAAGGGGCCTAGGTAGTTCATGCCGCATGGTGGCCTGCAGGGGACTCCTGCTGCGCAGCAGCACAGGAGGCTTGGGGGGCAGATGGCACTGTGCAGCTCCAGTGAGTAATCTGGGGGTGGAGTGGGGTGGCCTGGCTAGAGAGGAGGGGTAGTGCCTGGCAGCGGGGTTGGGGTGCTGTGGCGATCCAGTAAATTACTTTTGGACACCTGGAGATGTTTCTGCGTTGGCTGCTGTAAGAGTGAGACAGTCCACATTGAAGTAACATTTACAAAACGCAAATTCCCAGCACCTGTGCAATGTAATAAAATCAGCCCCCAGCTGCCTTGTCAAACCCCTTGTAATCTTGCTTCATAATTTCATGATTTCTCTTACACACAACTGCAGAAGAATAAGGTGAGCGGGGGTTGGAGGACTGGGCCAAGAGAAATCTGATGAGGTTTAACAAGGGTAAATGCAGACTCATGCACTTTGGATGTAGGGATCCCAAACACTGCTCCAGGCTGGGGATGACTGGCGAAGCAGCAGTGCTGCGGAAAAGGACCTGGGCATTATAGTGGATGAAAAGCTGAACATGAGTCAAAGATGTGTCCTTGTAAATAAGAAGGCTAATGGCACATTGGGCTGCATGAGTAGGAGCATTGCTGGGAGATCTAAGGAAGTGATTATTCCCCTTTATTCAACTTTGGTGAGGGTGACATCTGGAATATTATGTCCAATTCTGCATCCCCTCCCCATTAAGAAAAAAAGGTATGGATGTGCTGGAGAGAGTCCAGCAGAGAAGACCAAAATGATTAGGGGGATGGAGCACATGACTTACGAGGAGAGGGTGAGAGATTTAGGCTTATATAGTCTACAGATGAGAGAGCAGGAGATTTGACAGCAGCCTTCATGCTTGAAGGCTGCTTCTAAAGAGGATGGAGAGAGGCTGTTTTCAGTGGTGACAGATGACCGAATGAGGAGCAATGGTTTCAAATTAGATGGAGAGGTCTAGGTTGGACATTAAGAAAAACTATTTCATGAGGAGGGTGGTGAAGCACTGGAATAAGTTACCTAGAGAGATGGTAGAATCTCCATCCCTAGTGGTTAAATCCTAACTTGACAAAGTCCTGGCTGAGATGATTTAGTTGGAACTGGTCCTGCTTTGAGCAGGGGGTTGGACTTAATGATCTCCTGGGGTCTCTTCCAGCCCTTAGATTCTGTGATTCCATTGGGATGTAATGTACTTCAGGCATTTTGTTCTATATACCATTTGTGTATTCTGCAGCATTTAAGTACTCTTCTTAGCTTATGCTCTCTCATGATAGCACGTTAGTTACTCGTATCCTTTTCCAGCAATAACAAAGCACTATTGCACGCTGTAATCTAAAAAGCCCTGTCATTGTATTAGTTGACCATGGGTATAAACCTGTTTGTTAGCTGTTTTAATAGCTGAGATCAAGTGGGGTTGCTCCAGATTTGAAAGTCGGAGCAGGAGTCTTGTGCTCTAGAGCTGGCTTCTCATTCAGTTCCAGAGAGCTTGTATCAGACTTATGGGGATGTGTATTGGAGAGGTAGCCATAGTAGTCTGTATCTGCAAAAACAAGAAGTCCTGTGGAACCTTACAGACTAACAGATATTTTGGAGCATAAGCTTTCGTGGGCAAAGACCCACTTCACCAGATGGAATGTAGTGGAGATGCCAGAGGTCTAATTACTCTGTAATCTTTACTAGATTACATCTGGTGAAGTGGGTCTTTGCCCATGAAAGCTTATGCTCCAAAATATCTGTTAGTCTATAAGGTGCCACAGGACTTCTCGTTGTTTTGGGGGGATGTATTTCAGACATATGCTAGAAGGGATTGATGGGGTAATGTGTCACATGGGACACCTTCAGGTGGTGTTCTAAACTTCTCTTGTTGGAATGAAGCGGTCTGTTTAGTGTGGGCTGTTGGAACATGTAAGTCACAAAGGACCAGCAAGAAGTCTTGTGGCACCTTATAGGCCAACAGATATTTTGGAGCATAAGCTTTCATGGGCAAATACCAGCTTCCTCAGATGCATGAGTGGTGGGGGGGGGTGTTTCACAGGGGTATTTAAAGAATGGGGTCCCAGTAAAGGGGGGGTGGGGCTGGAGCTGACAAGGTCTATTCAGTCAGGCTGGAAATGGCCCACCATCAGAAGTATGTATCAAAAGAGGAAAAAACAAGTCAGATCAGACGGGGGAGATGTGGTCCATTGTCAGAGTCTAATGTGGGGATGTTAACACCCAGGGCAGAGAAGCTGCTTTTGTAAGGGGCCAGCCACTCCCAGTCTCTGTTGAATCCTTGGTTCATGGAGTCAAATTTGCAAATGAATTGCAGCTCAGAGATTTCTCTGTCCATCTGATTTTTTTGAAATTTCTTTGTTTTAGGACTGCTACTTTTCGATCTACTACTGAGTGTCCAGGGAGACTGAGGTGCTCTCCCACAGGTTTCTGTACATTACTGTTCCTTATGTTCGATTTATGTCCATTTATTCTTTTACATAGAGACTGTCCAGTTTTGCCAATGTAAATTGCAGTGGGGCATTGCTGGCCCATGATGGCATACATTATAGCAGTAGATTAGTATTAGTACATCCACCTCTCAAGGTTCTTTCCAGTTCTAGTCACCTGTGATAGATATACATTGTGCTCTCGTTTTGCAGCTTGTACGTGAAGATGCAGTTCATGCAATTCACGCAGCCCACAAAAGAAACTCTTTTAAAGTAAAGGAAGTAAAAAGGTTTTACTTTGAGTAAAGTTCTTAAGCTTGGAGATGCTGCTGCCACTTCTCTTTTGTCGGGGGTGAATGCTGGGTAATGAAAAGCAAATCCCCACCCAGTCATGTCTGCACAACTTACGCATTCTGATATGTTTTTCATAATACAATTTGACAATAATGGGAAAAAATAATGGAAAAAATGTTGAAGTATGAATGCCTGTATGTCTGTGGATCCATCACTGTTGATAGCACCTGTAGCATAGACCCTGCAGATAAACACCAATCCAAAAATTGTACTTAAAACTGCACTATCTTCTCCAGAATACAGGAAAGCATAGTGCTTTATCAGCAGCAGACCCTACCTTCTTATGATTTGATCATTCTTCATAAATCAGTTCTCAGGCATACAACATTAATCTCTTAAAGAATTTCATTGGTCAAGTTTCAGAGAGGTAGCCGAGTTAGTCTGTATCTTCAAAAATAAAAAGAAGCCCTGTATCGGAGGGGTAGCCGTGTTAGTCTGGATCTTACGCATCTGACGAAGCGGGCCTTTGCCCACTAAAGCTTATGCTTCAAAATATCTGTTAGTCTATAAGGTGCCAAAGGCCTTCTTGTTCATTGGTCAGGTTGATTATGATATACTTTTTGTCTCACTTGATATTCCTGTCCAAAAACACATCATCCAGAAATAAACTGAGCAGGGTGAATTCTAGTTGCAGATCAATACTTGGACATCCCTGCTAAGCTTAACACAGTTATTTCATACACAATTTTTACAGCTAGCTGAAAGACGGATGTTTAGATTTTAAACCCTCTGCCTAGCAACCCTTAAATTCAATTCCCAGGGAGGCTGGAGGAACACTTCATGCAAATCAGGAGTCAGCATCTTAAAAAACGACATTGTACTTGCCTGCTGGAGCATATATATTGCCACAGGATTCATCGGGGCGAGGACCATACCTAATTTAAAGGCATCACAAGAATTCATCGGTTTCTGCACCTCGGATGAGAACAGATTTATCATCTCTCCAGGAGGTGAAATCTATCTTGCTGCTTTTGTAGTGACAAAGGATGGCAGTGAAACAATTTGTGAGGTAAAGTTTGGGAAAACCACAAAGCAGCCGCCCTAAACGCATTCTTCATACTTCAGTCGAAGCTTTTGTGTACAGGTCATTCATTACCCTGAAGGAGGAAGAAGCGCCAGCTAGCTATGCCCCTGCCCATTGTTGCTTCCTGACCCACTCAAGTGCTTTGGCCAGAGCAAGAGCACAATGGGCTAAGAGGATAAAGGCCAAACAGTTGAATTTCCTCTTGCTGTATTTAGAATTCAGGTCAACAGCAGAGAACGACATACTGGACACAGAGACAGCCTTTGCTACCCGATTTGGTTTGAATCCCCCATGTACTTTGCTGCTGTTTACCATGAGTTATGTACATATCTAGTGCTTCCTCACAGTGCTAGGACTCCCTGTTTCCTCCCCCACACCCATAACACAACCTGCTGGCACAATTCTTTTCCCTCCTCAAGGTGTTTGTTTCCCTGAAGCACACAGCTGAATTTTTCCAGCACTGGACGCAGCGGATAAAAGCTTTGATGTGAGCAGTGGGTATCAGAGAGAAATAGGAGGAAAGATGTGCTCTTTAGTCTTAGTGGCTCCAATGCTGCACAGATCTAATGCTCTGTAACTTAAAACACACCATCTCTGAGATACCCCTGACTTCCTAAGGAAAGTACGAAACGTCGGAAAACTTCCTGACAACACCATCCTTGCCACCACGGGCGTAGAGACTCTACACCAATATTCCACATGAAGAAGTGGGTCTGTCCCATGAAAGCTCATCACCTAATAATAAATTATTTTGTTAGTCTTTAAAGTGCTTCTGGACTGCTTTTTTGTTTTCATCTCTGAGCGTGCGAGTAGTTCCACTGAACTTCAGCACATTCCTTGGACCTTTCTCACCAAATCTCTGAAAACTTAAACATTTTGGGATAAATATTGTCAAAATAAACTGGATGATAGAAAAGAGATCCCGTGCAGCTGAAGAATGCAGGATCTCACGAAGGACGCCAGGTGTGATGTCTAGTTTTTCGTGACCACAGGATTTTTTGGAGGAATATGCTCGCAGCCTAGTGCCCTTGCTAAATACAAACAAAACACCTTTCCTTGCCTGCCTTTGAACTGATGATCTGTTGGGCCACCCTCCTTCATCCCAAAGCTGATAATTATGTTCACTTCGTGCCCAGTCTAGTTTCCATCTGGCAATCAATGGGCAATTTTTATTTTGCGGTAATAGCCTGTGTGGTGCTTTGGGATCCTGTGGGGTGGGGGCACGTTGTATATTAACATAAAAGCTTAGTGTTACTCTAAACCCACAGGTGTAGCTGTGATAGTTCATATTTCTAAAACTGAGGAGTTTTGAGGCACCTTTTAAAGACTAACAAATTTCTTTGGGCATAAGCTTTCTTGGGACAAAACCACTTTATCAGATGCCTGGCGTGGGAGTAGATGGGACAGGGAGCTACATGCGCTAGCACTGCGGTGTCCAGTAGGTTTGCCATTCACCACCTGTGGTGATCTGGACACTGTGATGTGGTGAAATGCTGCTCTTTAGCTCTAGTGGCCGCAGCCCAGCACGGTTTCAACTTTGGCCCCGAGGAATCTCTGGTGAATTTGCTTGTGGGGGTCTGGGGGGAACTGTGGTGATCCTTAAATTTCTATTGGACACTGCTGCACTAGCACATCAACAGAAGGCAGTTGTTTATCAACTAAAGGACCTGTGTTAATGGGGCCAGTTCGGTTAGGGTGGGTATGGCTCACTCTTGGCACTTGATGGGGCTGTGGGAGCACCAAAAGGTGGAGACTTACCTTTGTAGTGAGACAGCCATTCTAAGTCTTTATTCTGTCCTAATTTGAGAATGTTAATTTGCAAATTAATTGCACCTTTGCTGTTACCTTGACAACCCTGTTCTCCATGCTGTGCACTGATTTTTTTTCCCCTTTGAGTGTGTGTTTGAGCAGGTGAGATTTTTGGAAGATGGGACAGTCTCTTGGTGTTCATTGGATTCTCCATGTCCTGAGAAGGTACCTCCATGCAGTTACTGAAACAGATCTCTCTCTCTACGTTGGGCCCCGCTTTTCTTCCCTGACATTAACGGGGTGCCCAATCTGTCTACTGTAATCACAACCAATGGAAATTTCAGTTATGTTCATATGGGGGGAAAAAAACCCACCCCTTTCAGTACAAATGAGAAAATAAGTATGTGGAATGTAAAATCTTTATTAATCAGTATATAAATGCAAATGCACCTACACAAAAAGAGTAACACATTTCAACATTTTTAAGTAGATGGATGAGCCCGAGACCCAGGAGCTGATAGTGCTGAATCCCCCTTATGAAATTTCATGTCCCCAGCAGCCCTACCCCCCACGCTTTGCACACTCCTGCCTTACAGGCAAAGAGCAGCCATTAGCAATCATGGAAGTTATGCACCTGCACATAAATCCTGACTGGGCTGAAAAATCTCTTCTTTGGTAAGATTAAGAATAACAACTAGGACTCTACTGAATTCACTGTTCATGTGCATCAAGTTAATGGTCACAGCATTTAAAAATAGTCAATATAATGATTTTGTTATTGAAGAAGAAATTTCACGTGTTTGTAATTATAGGCGCCCTGACCCAAAAAGGGGCTGTGAGGTGGCACAAGGGTATTGTGGGAATGGGAAGCATTGTAACCCTCACTTCTGTGCTGCTGCTGGAAAACGCTGTCTTGAGAGTTGGGCCCCCAGCCAGAATCCACCACTGTCCACGTGCCCAGCTCTGAAGGTAGCCCAGAAGAAAATCAGAGCAATAAAAAGCACAATTGTTCAAGAAGACATGGCAGATTAAAGTTGTGCACATAAAGTGTAGTGCCAGTAACACTACAAGGATCTAAATGAACTTTATTAACTTGAGGAAGATAATTAGACTAAAATGTCAGTATCTTTATTAAAGGTGAAGCAAAAATAAGCAATGCATTGAATCCAGAGTTCAGTGCTCCTGCTGATTAGGCTGTACTGGGGTTCAGCACAGGAAAACATTGTACTAAAATCTTTTTGTTTCTTTTAAAGAACCATTCCAGAACTCCTCCAGCAGCTAGTTTGGAATCCAAGTTCCCCACAGGGGAGAGTGTTAGGTGAGCATATGTGGGTAAATACCTTACAGGCATTTTTAAAAAGTTTAACATGCTCATGAAAACATGCCTGGGATTGGCAACATTTGTGCATTCGTTTCCAATTAGAATGCTAGTCATTGTTCATTCGAACATTACTGGTCTACTATGATTTTTGGCATTCCTAGGAATCTCCAGCGTGCTCCCATAAATGTTGCAATGTGTATTTTATCAATAGCTATATTCTAAATGGAGCTGATTGGAAAGCTCAGTTATTTTGCCATAAATGTGCAAGACATGAGTACATATATTTTATGCCTAGTCCAGAATTCTGATTGGCTCATCTGATTAATCGGAAATAACTGAGTTATTTCATTTTGAATACTCAGCCAATTAATTGGGAGCATAAAACATTACATAGTGTTCATTTCTCCTTCAGGAAAGTAACCACAAACTTGGTAACCATCATTCAACTGCAACCATAATTTAACTTGCTCCCATGACTGAATGTGAAAGCATTTTCCAAAACCATCATCTCACCTATAGCATGTGATAGACACAAACGCATCAAGGCGGTTTCCTTTCATATATCCAGTATAGTTTGGGGCTCAGTTTCAAGTAAGATTTGGTTAAGTATCAGTCATTTTATAGTGAAACCATTGGAGCTGAATCAAGAACAAACTTGGTTTTTTGGATGGTGCTGGTGTAAGGGTATCTTCCCTGGCTAACAATCAGACACGGTCTGATTCTTCAACCAGTCTGTAGAATAGTCCCTTCTGAGCTATTAATTCCTCTGGAGTACCAAATTCAGCAACGTGACCATTTTCCAATACTAAAATCCTGTTAATAGTAAAACAAAACAAACAAGTAAGCCTTAGCATACACAACACTCACCCTAAATGCAAACAATAGCAAAGCTACTGTTTTTAGAGCACGCATCAGTTCTACACTTCCGTTCGCTTGGTGGTCCTTCTGTTCTGCAAATGGTTCAATAGCAAGCTGAAGAGAGCTGCTACTGATGATATAGTCCCTGGGAGAGACTAGAAATGGAGGAAATCTTGTCTTTGACTTAACTCTAAATCACTTAGTTGCATCTGTGCAGGGGAGAGGTTGTGCAGTGAGGAGATTTGCAGATGGACCAAAACTATGAGAGTGGACCCCAAAGGGCTAAACAGAGCATGGAATGGACACATCTCACTTTCTCTCTGATTAACCCATGGCTCGTGTTGAGAAAGCCCATCCTAAGGGAGACGCTTGAGTGTGAGGTAACAAGAAACAGACAGATATGAGACCTTGGTAGTTCCAGGCGAAGATCACTCTCTAAACTTCTACAGGGCCTGTCTAATGCATAAAGCCTGCCTCTGTGTCCCTTTGGCCTCGTGACAGTGAATGTGAAGGAACATGCCAGTGAAAGCTTACCTGTCATAATCTAGGACAGTGTTTATACGGTGAGCTATCGTTAATACGGTCCGCTCTTTGAACTGGGTCCTTACGATCAATTGAATCTGAAGATCAGTTTCCAGATCCACTGCTGAGGTGGCCTCATCTAGCAACAGGATTTGGGATTTACGCAGGAGTGCCCTGGCCAGACAAATGAGCTGCTTCTGACCAACACTGAAAGCAAGAAGGCAGATGGCAAATAAAGGTGAACCAGCAGGCTGTGGCTTTTCCTTGGGCTCAGAAACGGGGAGTCTGGGGATGGCACAGCTGCTGCTTGAGGCTGGGCCTGGAATCATTAGAAGCAAGGCACCTGTTTGGTTTTGGGAAGAAGACTGAGGGGCCCAATGTGGAATACCTGGAGCTGGTAGCACCGCAGATAGCAACATGAAGTGAGGAAAAGAAACGATGGAGTCCAGGAGCCACAGTCATGGGTCAGGACCCCACGGTTCCGGGTGCCGTACAAACACGGAACAGACAGCCGCTACCCCGGGAGAGTTTACGCTCTCGGTAATTCCACACTGCTAAGGATTGAATGGCTATAGCAAGTTTGCTCGGGGGGGGGTGACTATAGCTTTGTGCTTTACTACATTAGAGTTTTCTGTTTGAATTTTTTAACCTCATTCAGTATTTTCATTAATTGTGCATCCTCCACGTGGAACTGCCTTTCTCCTTCTGCATTTATAGTACCTCAGATTTTCCCCTTGCTCAGAGCACTTGTGGTTTAATTGGTCAGGGAGATCCAGTACAAAGCTCCTGAGCTGAATCCATTCCAAAACTCTCCAGATGGTTTCATCTGAGTACTTGCTCAAAGGATCGAGGTTCATTCGCAGAGAACCAGCAAACAGAACTGGATCCTAAATATAAAAGACAAAAAAAAATTCTAGAACTGGTTGTTGCAAACACACACAGCTCTTTGATTTCCTTCCACTGCGGGAATCACAAGGTGAAAGGCTATGGCCAATGTTACATGGTAGATCAGATAATGTGATTATGGGCATGACTTTTACCTATAAAATGATGAATTAATTCTCACAGTAACTTGCTAACCTTCCAGCATTCATGGACATTAATGGAAGTAGCCATCAGAGTGTATAAATGCCTTAAGAAATTAACTTCATACCTGGGGGATAATAGTTATTTTGGTTCTAAGGTCATGGAGGCCTATTTGGGCAATATTCACTCCATCAATTAAGATCTCGCCTTCTGCAGGTTCCACTAATCTCAGAAGACCCAGGGCAAGAGTGGATTTCCCAGCTCCTGTTCTTCCAACTATGCCAATCTAAAAAAACACAATGACAGTACAGGATTATGTTTCATGCAATTTAGCTCATAGCCCTAGTTAAATCTTAGGACCATGGAATTGCAAGGTAACAAGAAACAGCTTGTTAAATTTTCCCAACTGTTGACCATATCTGATGCTAGGTCTTTCAGAGAACACCACCCTGTTAAAGGACCTATTCCTCCAATTCCATGTGATAGATGCAGTGATTGTGCTGACACATGGTGCCTCTTCTAAATCTCCTTTTGCATTTTAAAAATCTGTTTCCAACTACAAGTCATTCTCCCTTCTTCTGCAGCTCTCCTTTAGCCTCTCTGGAAGACTCCAATATCGTCCATTAGCTTACAAAGTAGAGGGCTATTCCTTTGTTTAATGATGGAGGAAACAAGTAGGTATGTGGCTGACGAACAGCCCTGTCCTATGCCAATCCCAGGTGCAATATCAACTAGTCTTTCCTGTCCCAGGCCAGGGATTTAATTTCTTTTCACTGCAGCTTCCTGGAATAGCTGTTGAGGACTGGCATGAAAGACACCTCTGGTGGTTGCAGTTGGGTGGTGGTACACATGATCAGCCATGTGGATTCCAGCATAAGTTCAATACATAGTCATTAGGACCAGGACACATGACTTGGGGTGATGGAACAATTTTTATAGCAGGGTTGCTGAGAGCCATTGAACCAAACTTTAAATTCTGTATATAATGGAAACCACTTCAACTCAGGGGGTGCTGCAGTATGCCCCATACTCCTAGTCCCAGCACCTATGCATGACTTGAAGGGATGTGACCATTTCTTTGACTACCCAAAAATCTTTGGCTTCACATGGTCAAAATATTCACCTAACATTCGTAGAGCTGGGGAACAGCCCATAAGGAGATCTTAAACTGTTTTACTGGAGAGGGAAATCATTAAAAGCCTTAGATGGAAAAAAAACAGAATAGATGCCAAATATAAAGGAGCTCTGATGTTACACTAGATTAAAATAAACATTGAATTCCTTTAGAGCTGCTCTGCTAACGTCCTATAAAGTAACAGAATCCAACTTACTTGAATTCCTAACGCACAGTATGAGCAGTGAAAGAAAAGAAGAAAAACATCCTTTTGTTAATTTTAAGCCTGCTACCCAATAAGTTCATTTGGTGACCCCTAGTTTTTTTGTTACAGGAGCAAGTAAATAACTTTTCCTTATTCACTTTTTCCACACCAGTCATGATTTTATATATCTCTATCATATCCCCCTTAGTCTCCTTCTTTTTAACTTGAAAAGTCATGGTCTTTTAATCTTTCTTCATATGGCAACTGTTCAAAAACCCTATCCAAACCCTATTCCAAACCTTTTCCAATGCCAATATATCTTTTTTGAGAAGAGGCGACCACATCTGTAGGCAGTATTCAAGATGCGGGTGCACCATGGGTTTATATAGAGGTGATAAAATAATCAGTCTTATTCTCTATCCTTTTTTTAATGATTCCTAGCATTCTGTTTGCCTTTTTGACTGCTGCAGCACATTGAGTGGATGTTTTCAGAGAACTATCCACAGTGTCTCCAAGATCTCTCTCTCTCTCTCTCTCGAGTGGTTATGGCTAAATTAGTCTCCATCATTCTGTGTGCATAGTTGGGATTCTTTTTTCCAATGTGCATTACTTTACATTTATCACCATTAAAATTCAGTTGCCATTTTGTTACCCAATCACTTGGTTTTGTGAGATCTTTATGAAGCTCTTCACAGTCTTTGTTCTTAACTATTTTGAACAGTTTAGTATCCTCAGCAAATTTTGCCAACTCACTGTTTACCCCTTTCTCCAGATCATTAATAAATATGTTGTATAGGATTGTACAGCTCTTGAGAGAGAACACGTTACCTCTCTCCATTCTGAAAACTTACCATTTATTTCTACTCTGTTTCCTGTCTTTCAACCAGTTTTCAGTCCATGAGAGCACCCTCCCTCTTATCCCATGACAAATTATTTTGCTTAAGAGTGTTTGGTGAGGGAACTTATCAAAGGTTTTCTAGAAATCTAACTACTCTATATCCACTGGCTCCCTCTTGTCTATGTGCTTATTAATCACCGTAAAGAACTCTCGGGCTAGGGTTACACTGTAGCCCTAGCACGAAATAAGCTACATAATTTGCATTCTGCAAATAGATTAAGTTGTTTCGAGGCATCTTATTTCAAACCCGGTGCAGGCTACACTTTTACCAGAGTTCGAAATAAGTGGTTATTTCAAACTTCCCGCTAACCCTCATACGATGAGGGTTACTGGGAGTGAAATACTGCTCTCAAAACAGTCCTACTATTTTGAGTGTGGTGTTTGGCCATGGGGTTTCTATTTCAGGATACAAATATATCCCAAAATAGAAGCCTAGTATAGCTTTAGCCTAGTAGATTAGTAAAGAATGATTTCCCTTTACAGAAACCATGTTGACTTTTCCCCAACAAGTTATGTTCATCTACCTGTCTAACAATTTTTTTCTTGACTATAGTTTCCTCTAATTTGTCAGTACTGACATTAGATTTACTAGTCTGTAATTGCCAGGATCATCTCTAGAGTCCTTTTTAAATACTGGTGTCACATTAGCTATCTTCCAATCAACAGGTACAGAAGCTGATTTAAAGGATAAATTACAAAACACAGTTAGTGGTTTGGCAATGTCAAATTTGAGTTCTTTCAGAACTCTTGGGTGAATGCCATTTGCTCAAGTGACTTGTTACAATTAAGTTTATCAGTTTGTTCTAAAACTTCTTCTAATGACATGTCAATCTTGGACAATTCCTCAGATGTGTCACCTAAAAACAATGGCTCAGGTTTGGGACTCTCTCTAACAGCCATGCATCTTTGGGCCTTTAGTTCTTTGAAACAAGGATTTTTCCTCAGTTTAGATCCAGCTGCCTATATGAAAGCACTGTTGAAACCTTCCTCTCCAAAGAAATACATGGTCTTGCTTACCTTCTCTTGCCCATTTATTTTTATATTGATATTTTTCAGTGTGAATTCTAAATTTGGCCTATACTTCAAGCCATAGTTTCTAAATTCAATTGCTCCTTTGGTTGGCCAAGCCTGACTTGCAGAATTACTACCCACAGTCCAAGGAGCCTGTGTAAAAGAGAAACAAACAAGCACTTAATTAAACTATTTGAAGTCTTCAAGTTATACTACTAAAATCCAAAAGGAAAACTTCTCAAAGCACGTGTGCAAAAAAAACTTCTTTCTGGAACTCTCTTTAAAAGCTGCTTCAGAGGCAGCGTTTATTTCTCAAATGAATTGCTGAAGATGAAATTACTTTTTTCAAAGATCCAGATTAAGTGAAGTCCGGCGATAAAAATTAGTGTTGCTGAATTACATTATCAGGAAACCATACTGACCAAATTACACTCAGATTAATGAGCCTCACAAATGTTCCTTTGAACTGACTGTGGCAGGGGAGATTTCCACAATCTATGCTGATACAATAAACATGAAGAGATAGGGCTTGTTAATCATTTTATGCTACATAAACATTGTAAACTACATTGAGATTCTCAGTTATTAAAAAGCCAACAACTGTCACTTATAACGTCAGCTCTGAGATGCCACCACTAGTTCCTGTTCTAAGCATGGAAAAAACCTTACATGCATTCCATGAGTGTGGTAGCTGTTAAACTATACTTTTTTGAAATGACAACTACAGCTTCACTGGCTAAGGGAATGAACTGAGCAGAGGTTCTAAAGGATACCTTATTGTTTTAGAACAGTTCTTTAAAGTAACCTAAGCAGGCCTCTGGGAATGGAGAGATACTGATCCATTAGAATAGGAAAAATTGTGGATCAGGTTTGTAACAAACTCCACTGCAAAGGGTGAGAAGAATGGCTGGTCACTTACCTCCTTTGGAGTTGTTGAATACTCGCTCACTCTCTCCACAGAAACAATGTTAGTTTGTAGTTCAGTCCAGGAGCGCACCATCCAGTTCAAAACACCAGTTATCTAGCAAATAGAAAGGGGAGTGGTTAGAAATTAAGCCCAGGCTTTGAACTTATTCTTGCAAAGTTCCTCGCTCGGGGCACATTGTGGGATTGGAACCAGTGTTTGCAACATGGTCCTCCTGAGCTAAACTATAAAGAGATTATCTGAAAATTCTTTTGCGAGACCAAATAAAATAAATCCTGCTGACCCCAGGTCCTTCTGGAAAAGGAAGGTTCAAAGTTTGCCAGCCCAGACTGGAGGCACCTTCCTAGCTCACCAGGAAGTTACCTCAGTGCCAGTTTACCAAGAATTACATATTATTGCTTATCTCATGTTAAACTTCCAGTTCTTAAAAATAACTGGAACAATTTTCATCTCAGTCTGCGATTAGGCACAAGAACGTGGAAAATAGACACAGAAGAAAACTATTAAACTGCAGTGACCATTTAAAGTTAAATTCAAAGAAAAAAAGAAGGATGTTGCATGTATTTGAGACCTGTTCTGCTTGGTTGTATATACTATAACAGTGGCAGAGTTACTGAGGTTAAAAAAATAAGGGAATCTATAAAAACTGGATCAGAACAGAAATATTTCAAGGATTTTTTTAAAAAGTCAGTGGAAGCATCTCTTTTAAAATAATTAAAAATTCCCTTCAAGTATTTGTAAATCAAATCTTGCACAATTGTGTTGGTACTTGAGAGTCTGATTATCACCTAGGAAATCTTAAAAATGGGAGGCTGGTTAATTTATCATCATTGCCTGAGCTGAGAAATGTGAAACATAAACAGCACAACTAGTGGACAGGAAATTAGGGTCTTTAAAATTCTTCCATTTTTAATTAATTGGAGTCTGACATTATGAATCTTAGTGCTAAGGATTGGGCCCTTACAGAATCATTTGCAATCTAGGGAAGGATTTTTCAAAAATGATTTGTAAACTGACAGTCCCTTCTGATGAGAGAATAAAATCATGCAATGCTGCTTTGAGTTACCTGAAGAGCATAAGAAATCGAAAAGCCAACAATCCCTGGACTAAGATGTGTTTTGCTAATCACAGCAAACAGGGCTGCAAAGAACACAATACCATTACCTAGAAACTCTAGGTTTGTAGCAAGCCACCTGCAAGCAAAGAAGACAGGATTTAGCATATCTCTGTTCTTTATGTTCTCGTTTCCCAATTTTGTCATATAATCATAGAACTCTAGGACTGGAAGGAACCTTAAGAATTCAAGTCCAATCCCCTGCCCTCATGGCAGCACCAGTCACTGTACAGACCATCCCCAGTAGATGTCTGTCTAACCCATTCTTAAATTATCTCCAGTGATGGAGATTCCACAACCTCCCTAGGTAATTTATTCCAGTGTTTAACCACTCTGTACAGTAAGGAAGTTCTTTCTAATGTCCAACCTAAAACTCCCTTGCTGCAGTGTAAGCCCATTCCTCCTCATCCTATGCTCAGAGGCCAAACAGAACAATTTTTATCCCTCCTCCTTGTAACCCTCTTTGAGGTACTTGAAAAGTGCTATCATGTCCCCTCTGTCTTCTCTTTTCTAAACTAAACAAATCTAGTTCTTTCACTCTGCCCTCATACCTCCTGTTCTCTAGACCTTTAATCATTCTTGTTGCTCTTCTCTGGATCTTCTCCAATTTCCACATCTTTCTTGAAATGTGGTGCCCAGAACTGGACACACTACTCCAACTGAGGCCTAGTCAGCAGTGAGTAGCGCAGAAGAATGATTTCCTGTGTCTTGCTCTCAAAACTCCTGTTAATGCATCCCCAAATCATGTTTGTTTTTGTTGCCACAGCATCACACTGTTGACTCATGTAGCTTGTGGTCCACGATGACCCCTAAATACCTTTCTGCAGTACTCCCTCCTAGACAGTTACTTCCCATTTTGTATGTATGAAGCTGATTGTTTCTTCCTAAGTTGAGTACTTTGCATTTGTCCTTATTAAACATCATCCTGTTTACCTCAGACCATTTCTCCAGTTTGTCCAGATCATTTTGAATTATGACCTTACCCTCCAAAGCAGTTGTAACCCCTCCCAGCTTGGTATCATATGCAAACTTAATTAGCGTACTCTCTATGCCAACATCTAAATCATTGATGAAGATATTGAATAGACCCAGTCCCAAAACAGACCACTGTTTTAACCTTGGTTAAAAGTGTTAAATAAGGTCATTGCGAGCATGGCGTTGGCTTTTTACATGGTCACTAGCTAGCAGCTGGAATTGGCAGCAATACGATTTTGTGACTGGTCCATACTTTGTGTCACAGCTCTTCTACTGTAGCTTGAGTCTATCATTTCCCCCTGGTGAACAGCTTCAGTTTAGAACCTAGAATTGTTGCTCTGAGCAGCTTTTTTGGTGTTAGTTCTGATGTAAGCAGGGTCTGAAGGGAATCTCCCTGACATCCAGTGACGTCCTGGGGGTAAGGGGAGCAAAGACTTCAAGAGCAGACAATGTTGGCATAGGCGCACCAGCTCTGTCTAGGAGCCCAGCAAGATGGAGATGCTTTGTCAAAAAGAGAAACGTTGGCAGGTTTGGGTTACAACTGCAGGGATAATGAAATGTTGATACCTTGTCGTACAAGGAAAGGGCAGCAGAACTGTGCTTGATTGATGGGTCACCCTAAACTGAACCTCTTGCTAAGCAAGGGGGTAAGAAAGCCAAATACCAATGATGAGCATATGAGGATAAATGTTCCTAATTGGTAAAGTGAACACTGCCTAAGAGTCCTACACACCTTTTGCCTGTCCTTTCTCCAGCATTTAATGACAGAGCTGCTTACACTCAGAGTCCCTGTTTCCAGTGGGCGATCCCTAAAGCTGTCCTCTTTGCTCAGCAAGGCTAAGGCTAAGCCCTGGACCTTGTATGGGATCAGGGAAAGGCAACACAACACAGAAACTGTCCTGGCTGTGAGGTTCCCAGCTAAAATCTCTGAGAGCTGGCTGAGGAGGTGGAACCCCAGGCTGCGATACTGCAGAAGAGTCAGCAGCACTGAGATGGGAGACAGTGTGAGAGGCAGCAGACAGACACCAAGAGCAAAGGGAGGTGACTAGCAGCAGCAGAGTGTGGTGAACCACACCTGCTCACAAATGCACCTCTGAACTCTGGGTCTTCGCTCACCAAGGGCCACCAGCTGCCGGGGGACACCGTGGAGGAGAGGGGAGTGGTATGTTAAGGGACATCAAAGGTGAGAAAGGAGGCAAAGGATGCTGCCCAACACACTAAGGTTGGTGTTTGCCTGTGGTCACGTGCTTTTGTACTGTGATTGTGGTGTCTTCCCACATGAATGTCGGACTCTCATTTCCCTTTTAATCGTTGTTGTATTTTGTAGTACACAAACTCCATGCGAGCAAGAGCAGAGGTACTGCCACGTAGAGGCTCCAAAGGCAGGTTGCTTAGATTTCCAAGATTACTGAGCGGGGACACAAGCCAGTTCTATTGTTGGTTGTTAAGAGAAACTCTTAGATACTGAACCCAGCCCTTGTTGCTGATCACTCCACCTGCCAGGACTGCACTAATATAACTCATATATCTCCAACGTTTGCTGCTCCGTACCTGTCAGCGACGATGCCAGCGAAGCATGTTCTCTGGTGCTCATCCATTCTGGAATCATGATGTAAAACAAACCGGCTTTGCTCCTTGTAAGCACGAATCACAACGCTCCCTTGGAATGTCTCCGAAATGTGGGAATAGATGGGCGAACGACTAGCAGCTTCCAGGCGTCTCAGTTGGCAGGCAGTGGCAATGTAGAAGTTCTGAGGCAGAAGGAAACGAAAAGGGAGGGTGACTTCCTGCACTGGGCTAATTCATCAGCGGAACTGATCATGCTCAGAAAACTTGAAATGATGCAAAAACACAGTTGTACCTGTAAACCTGATGTTATAAAACCTGATGTGTGGCCAGCACATGCTCTTATGCTTACTAGGTGAGATAACGTGCCCTTAAAAGGCCCACCATAGCACTTGTAGCCTGGGTGAATGGGAGGCTTTTGAGCCTTGTCTAAGCTCTGGCAGCCTCTGCCTCCAGGCTGCAGCATTACCTGGAGTCTGCACAGTGCTGCATGCTGCAGTCCCATCCCTGGCATGCCCCCGATGTCAGGATGTGTGAATGGGTCCTCAGAGAGCAACAGTAGGGCTGTGCTCCACAGGCCTGTTTTAGGGGAATTTCTGGGTCCTAATAGCCCTGGTTTAAAGGGTGGGGAGAGAGAGCGAGCTATCTTTTCTCTATTTATTCCCTTTTAAAAAATCTCTCTCCCAATCTCTTAAACTTTGCCTCTAGCTCATGACTGGGTTCTTACCCTACAGCCTGGGAGACCCATTCACACAAGACAAAAAGCTGTGCCCAAGCACAGGGCATCTCACTGCAGAACTGAGACTGGAAGGAATGAGAGTGCCAAGTCAGGCAGAGTTCTCAACAAGGAACAGAACCTTTTGAAGTGGTGTGTGGCGCTGTGACTGCACAGGTTATTCTCTGGCCCGTTTCATTATGTCTGATGCAAGTGGCACACTAACTGCAGGATTCCAGGGCGTGAATGGAATTTCAGGGTTGTACCGATGCCTTAAATCCCATCCTTTTGTGCTCAGGTGGGATTCTATGACAAATCATTTGTTTGCCTGCCGTACTTTTTAAAGTAGCAAAGCAGAGTGATCTCAATTTTCCATAACAAGTAAAAATACTCAAGACCAGTGCTCCCTGTTAAGCTGAATACCTCGGTGGTTGCCCAGGAGAGACTGAGGTGCCACCCAGCTGATCAGCAAAGCGTTCAGTCACCCACAGCTGGTAACATGTTTTTACTGGTGATGCACATTTTCACATGCATATAACAAAATTTATTCCACCCGTGGATAGAAAAAGTAGAGGGAACACTGCTCAAGACCTTTGATATCACCCCTGACCACACCCCACCTCTGCCCACAGTCTCACCCTGGCAAAGTCATCTGACATTTCAAAGAACCAGACTGGGAGAAGAAAAAGAGTGCATTGAAAAGCATCTGCCTCCCTGGTACGTGTTTAGGCTAAAAGTTGGCACAGGAGGACTGGAAAAAGGGAAAAACACTTTGGGGCTTAGTCTGATCTGCTTTACACTGACATTGATAAAGAAGTGCCACCTACGCCTTCTAACGAGGCTTCGGTTGCAGCTACCATGAGCCTAAATTCTGCAGGAAGACCCTTTTTAGCGTGGATCACTGGTAGTTTTGGTTCAGGCATGAAATCAGAGCTGAAAAAACACTGACTGAAAAATCTCAGAAAGGTCTAGTTTGGTTAGTGTAGACACAGGGAGTAGGTTCTTGTAGGAAAGTGTGTGGGTGATTCTTCGATCAGCCACATCTCTCAAAATCCTACCTGGAACACGGCATACAGCGCTGTTAGTGGCACTATTGCCACAACCGCTATTGGTGTGGCCACCATCACAACGATGTAGATCTCCAGTAAACTGAACAAGAACCCCAGCAAGGACTTCAGCTTGTCTGGGATCACAGAATCAATGGCATCAGTTTCTTTGGAGAATCGGTTCAGCAAGTTTCCAATGGGCGTCTGCTCAAAAAACGTCATTGGGGATCTGGTGACATTCTCGAGCAGCTGCTGAAAGAGTTTGCATGATGCTATTACACCTCCTAGCAGGACGGCCGCAGTTGACCCGAATTTGGCTGTGGCTGCAATGTAAGAGAAGATACATCACACAACCTAGATGTTTCTCTGCTGAACGTACGCTAAGGAGAATTTTCCTAGAATGTGCCCTTGGTGCTGGTGAAGCATTGGCCAGTTCCTACAGGTGGCACCTTCTTTATCCGGTGTGCTCGGGACCTGACGAGAATTTGCTGGCTAAGGGAAAGTGCAGAGTTGTGCTCGGAGACTGCTGAAGCACCAGCCTCCAACATCCCTCTCCTGGGGCTCTAGCCCCAGCCCAGACTCCCAGGGGCTGCCACAGGGCTAAGGTGGGGGAAAGGACGCACCCACTCCTGGCTCCCACTGCTGCAGGGCAGATGGAGGCTCCAGCTCCCAGCCCAGCGCACTTCCTGAGGGCTCTGGTTCCCAATCCCATCGCAGCGTCCTGCCACCACTGCTGTAGGACAAGCAGGAGCTCAGGTTCCCGGCCCCATGCTGCCACAAGGCAGACAGGAGCTCCAACTCCCACCAAGAGGCTCCAGTTCCCAGCCCTGTGGCTGCACCCTGGCCCCTGCTACAGCAGGACAAGCTGGGGCGCAAGGTCCCTGCCCCACGGCACAGGCGGGTGCTCTGACTCCTGGCACCCCCACTTTCTGGGGAGCTCCGGTTCCCAGATCTGTGGCAGCCTCACTCTCCATAGCTGCGAGGCAGGCAGGGGCTCTGGCTCCCAGCACCCACTCGGGCTCTTACTCCCACTGGCTACTCTCATTTGGCAACATCCATGCTCATGCTGGACAAGGGACGTTGCCAGATGAGAGAGTACTGGATTTGAGAGGTGCAACCTGTATTGCCATTTATTATTTTTATTGAGTTGGTGCCTTGGAGGTCCAGTCAGGAACCAGGAGCCCACTGTGCTCATGCAAATGCAGAACAAAGAGACAATCTCTGCACTGGGGGGGTTTACAGTCGAAGCTCCAGAGCCGAGAGCCTGTATCTGCAGAGTTGGCATCCAATGGGGATCAGCACATGTAAACTTCATCAGTCAGTTCTGTCCCCCACCAAAGTCTCCAAAAGAGAAGCTTATGTTCTCCAAAGTATGATTAGCATAACAGGAACTACTCCGAATTAAATTCACTTTTCTGAGTTGGGCAGACTCCCATGGACATATTCACTATTTTTATATTCACTGAATTACATATTCACTATTACAGCAGGAACAGTGTTCTAGTTAGATTGCCTAACAGATTCCATTCTGATCCCGTTTTAACTTGTTCAAAATGTTTACCATTTCAGTTTGCATTTTTCAGATTTAGTTTCTCTCCTAAACTGATTTACTTTTCTGGAAAGTTTCAGCAAAACACTTTAGCTATTTTTGATTAGGAGAAGAGTTAAACAATGTACACATTTCAAATACAAATTTTTGCAGCCTTTTTTCACAGCTTTTTAGATCCCAAAGGTGTAGTAGGTTGGTGATTCCATCTGGCTTCATGAAGAGGTGAGCTCTTAATTTGACTAAGTTATGATTTGAATGAAGAGAAGATAGGAAAAGGAGGATTGAGAAGGGAGATAAATGTGAGCAGTGAATGAAACTGAGAGATAGAAAAGTGAAACAGAGGGTGTAATCTTTGCAGAATATGTAAATTTTTCATGGGTACTAGATCATCCAGTTCTGACAAAGGTAGGTGGCTAAAAGTGAGGGGGAGTATGCCAGCGATCAAACTCCATGCCATGCACACGAGAGAGAAGAAAGTGCATACACCAGAAAGCCAGAGTTTTATGCAGTGGCCCTGGGAATAGTGTGTAGATACCTTCACCAACAACCCCACACACCAAAAAATCAGTGTACAATGTGCAAATGTGCATCAGAACCAGTTGTTTCAGGTCCTGTGCCAAGCCTGCTCATTTGCTGGAAAGTGCCCTGCAGATTAGCACCCCTAGGACATGCCAAAGTCTGTCTGGTGGGAGACATTCCTGGGAAAGAGGGAGGCAAATGACATACAGAAGAATTAGGTGACTGGGTCAAGCAAACCTTGAAAAACTCCAAGAACACCGAAGACTCCCACTCGCAGCTCTGTGTCCTGCAGTGTTCTGTTACTAACAGGGTCATCTGCCCACAGGCTGAGCCAGTAACCACGACAAAACGAGGCAGCTTGCTGACATGTGAACAAGAGCACAATGTACAAACAGATCGACGTCCCCATGGCCCTCAGGTAGTCCAGATAAATGGAAATATTGACCTGGAGTGAAGCAATCAAAGAAGAAGGGAAAGTGGGGGAAGTAAGGGTCAGGCTTGTTAAGAAGTCAGCAAAAGAATGCTGTAATCGTGTTATGTTCTCTGTTACGCATCACATGCCATGAGAAACTCGTTAATTTTTTTTCTTTCCTATCAATGCAAGATGAATTAAATACTTATGTGAGGGATCACAGGGACTGACATCTGGCCTGTAAGGCAAAAGCAGTGTTTTTGGATTGTGCTTCCCTTGGGCACAATTCTCCTTAAACACAACTGCATCCCCCTTTGGGACTGCGACCTTCCATGTCCCTGTAACTGGATTTTCACCTTGACTTTGGCTATCTATTTGTGTCTCACATCTCCTAAGTCTCTCAGCACCCTCCTGTCCTCGTGTGCCCCCACCTTTCCCCCAACATACCACATTGTGGCTTCTGTTGAAATCCTCAGCCAAGCCTGCATCCTCTTACCTGGGATAATGTACAGCCCCTTCTCTTGATCTCCACAAGACCATCTATTTCTGCCTTCCCCTGGGCCATGGAAGAGTAACAACATAATTTCTAGCCACACGTGGTTCAACTGGCCTCCATGAACCATATCTGAGCTTACCAGACTTCTCTCATGTGTCTCCCTGTTCCTTCACGCTCCTTGACCCAACTGACTCAAGAGAGTTTCCCACTGCAGCAGAAGCCACATGAAGCTGCCTTTTATCTCACCACCCATCATAATGGAAAGACTTTCCTCCTCAGGTCTACAGTTTTCTCCTCCCTGTTGCTGTTTTATTCTGATTTTCTAGCAACACATTGGCTCTGTAAAGCGTTGTTGGGGACAGAGTTTCAGAGGGGAAGTTGTGTTAGGCTGTTTCAGCAAAAACACTGAGGAGTCCTGTGGCACAGTAAACTCTAACAAATTATTAGGGCATAAACTTTCATGGGCTGGAACCCACTTTGTCAGATGCAATTGTTTGTTCTGTTTTTGGGGATGTAATTGGCATGCTAGATGCTTTACACACAGTAAGTTAGAGGACCAGACCTTCAACTGATGCAAATTAGCATTGACTTATGCAGTATTACACTGATTTGCAGCAGCTAAGGATCTTAGTGTTAGTTGCTGTTGCAATAACAAGTTTATTGTATATTTCATTATTCTAACAAGGAACTGTGGCAGTCACCTTGCTGGTTTCAACTTTCTCCCCTTCTGTTAGCTTGCCGACATCTTTTGAAGCTGCAGCAGTTGCACCGACTTGATTTACAGCTTTGGCTTCATCTTTCAGAACAGAAGATCTGACTGAGCTGTTGATTTATAAAAGCGAAACAAACACCATGATTTTGGAACCAAGACCGTGACATTTTTAAGCCTGACTTTGAGGGCGGTGGCGCACGAGATTATGCTGGACATTCCTTGCATTCAGGGTACACCTCCAGCAATGTGAATCCAGCTCAGACTGGGGATGAACAAAACTTACGCACGTCTGATGAGTTCCAATAAGAACGAAACCACTCATGTGCTGACGTGGTTTCATCAGAACCTTATTCTAACGAACAAAACTTACTACAAGCCTATTGTGCATGGGATAGAATGTTTGACCTCAGTCCATTTCCCAGCAGACAGATACCCACATGCCCCAAGATGGCAACTACTCTAGAGTCTCAACAGTGAGGCCAAGAACGAATTGGGTGAAGAGGCAGAAATGCCCTCTCATGCAGGGAGGTGCCACATTCACCGTCAGAGAAGTTTGCAGTGCGGCTGCTTGTGCTTTTATTATTCTGAGGCTAATCCACTGGATTTTAATGTTGTCAATCCAGCACCATCCATAGGCAATGAAAGTTCAGTTAACCATGTGATGTATCAGAGAAGTGAGGGCTAATGATATTGATGTCTCAAATGTTTAAGTAAACTTTTCTACTAAGGTTGAACGTGTCTAGTCCAGAACATTCTCGTCCAGCAACATCCGTAATCCGGCATAATTTTAGTTAGCTGGATGTCCACTTATCATGGGTGTGGCCAAGTTTCCTGTGATCTCATAAACTTTGTTTACAGCCATCAGGCCTGGGTCTCTGTGTTTTGTGCTGTTATTTAGCTGTAACTTACCCCTAAATGTCTTCTGAGATCCCAGTAAGCAGTGGAAGTATTGGTAATGCTGCTAGACAACATTGACCTCCCTTGGTGCAGATAATTCTCTCATCTAGCACCAGTCAGGCCATGAGGGTGCTGGATTAGAGAGGTACAACCTGTAATAGTTAACTTGTTGGTGGGGGGTCTGAACCAGCCTCCTATGGAAGCTGTCTGTCAAATACTGTGATTGACAATCCATTAGGGCTTCAGTGACACATGCCTACTCCTTGTTTATATCTTGCCATCTCTTATCCATTTTCTCTGTCATGGTAGGATTGCTCACCTCCCTTTAACAGTCACTTGCTGATCTGAGGTTTTAATACAAGAGGTTTGGCTCTCTCTTTCATGATATCGAAGTGCCTAGATCTGAGCTCTGGGGAGAAAACATACAGCTCCCTGGGAAGCATAGCGAAAATATTATTAAAAGTACTCAGTGATGGTGGTACCCATTCATAGCCATGCATTCCACCCACGCACACATCCTATTCATTTGTAGCTTGGTCCAAACTCCTCTGAACTCCATAGACTCACCTGCAGATCTTTCCTTGAGACACAGTGTTTCTGGAACCAATGGTGTCGCTGGTGCTTCCTGCAGCTGTGGAATAAACATTATTGAAATATCTTACATCTGCCTTTGTTCTGCTTAGCCTCTGAGAGACCAAGGGATCCTTGGAAAAAAAGGATGGATTTGTGAGTTCGCAGCAAAGCTGCAGCAATGACACAGGCACTGAACAATGCACATTAATAGTTTTATCTTTGCCTAATGAGGATGGTAGCATTCATACATAAATACCACCCAACAAATGGGGCTAAGTCAGTTAACCGATCAGCAAGGCCACTTTTTCCCATCATAAATGGTATGCTGGGAAGCATCACAGCAGGAGATCTCATGGGAAAATACCTGAGATTCCATGAATAGTAAAAAGCTGGTGTTTACTGACTGGCTCTTCCCGATCGGCTCTTTCATTTGCTCTTCCCCTGTGTGACCAGTAGTGGATCCCATGGAGACAACAAGCATTAATCAGAAAATACATGACTCATGAAACTGAAAACTATTCAGTTGGTGTACCTTGTAAATCACAGCCCTCGTTTTCTTCTGCATTGTCATATGAATGGAGGAAGTCTGCAAAAGCCCCGTTTTTCTGTAGAAGTTCTTGGTAGGAGCCTGTTTCAGAGATCTCACCATCCACCATCAGAACAATATTGTCCACTTGGGGCAAAATGTTGGTTGCATGAGTCACCAGAACACGGGTCTACTTTAAATGAATAAATATCAATTATACTTGCTCCAGCTATCTGCCTGCTGAAGGGATTAGCCAGATGAGTGCCCAGGGCAGTGCTATTGATCTAGTCAGTTTCAACACTGATATGCTACCACGGCTGAACTTCTCAACCTGACATTCCTTGGATTCTATGTCAAATTTATTGTCATTTGACTTGAATCTGGCTCTAAGACTTTAATTTTTCTGCATCTCCTTTAACTTCAGTGGCATTACACCAGCTATAAAGTTGCCTTTTGATTTGAAATTGTAAGGATATTTCTGCGTATAATTGTATCTGGGAAGAAAGTCAGTACAGATTTTTCAAAAGTCATGAGCACTTCTCCATGTTTCTAATAACCTATCAAACTCTGTGAGTGCTGATCAAGTCTGAAGTCAATTTTGTGTGCATCTTTCTGAAATTTCAATGCATAATTACATTGAGAGGCTAATACATAATCTAGTTGTGATGCTGTAATTTGACATATGTAAGTACTAATTGCTTGTTTTTAATGTAGCTTTATAATGAACTCTTACCCATACATCTTACAATAAGTGGACTAAAAATCAGAACTTTCAAAATTCCCTCTACTTGTGCATTAATACTGGATGTTAGTCTTTCTTTTGTCAGAATGTTCTGCTCCTTATTTGTCCACTTAAAAAAGAATCAGAATCCCAACAAACTAACACGGGCACTGATATTTGGCATGTTAATAAAACAAAGCCCATGTCACAGCATAATCCCCAATAGCGTTGACTGCAAAACAACCACCCAGCTGGGATGTACTGAGCTGCACTGAGATGTGATGTTCTGGTTGTCCCTGACAAGAAAAGAGCATCCCTACGAAAGAAGAATGTGAAGAGAAGCGCTTTGGAGAGGTATATAAGCATGGTGCCCATTTACCACCAGGAGCAATTGGGCTGTGGGAGTGGTCTAGGTACGATTGCTACAGATATTCAATCAGGGCATACAGCAGCGAACTATGAGGTAGTGATTTGCACCAAATGCAGGCATTGAAAGAGCCTAGCTGACCAAACCCATTTTTGCCCCTTAGTACTTATGATGGGGGAAGATATCAATTTATTTACATACCGTGTGCTTCAATAAGCCATTGGGTCCAATGACGTGTTCAAAAATATACTGCCCAACCTGGACATCTACCGCTGAAAGGGGGTTATCCAGCAGGTAAACAGCTGCCTTCTTGTACACTGCACGAGCTAGACTCACTCTTTGTTTCTGCCCTCCAGATAGGTTTGTCCCCTATTGAAATACAAGGATGGATTTCATACACTCTGGGATACGTTTTAACCCTTTGCACTATCTTACCTTGAGATTAATCTAGTTTCATGGCACATTCACCCAGATAGACCAGCGTTTCTTAAACTATGTTCCGCAGAACACTGGCGTTCTGTAAAAACTCGCAGGTGTGCCACGAGCATTTGGAAAAATAATTCAAAGTTTTACAAAGTAACTGTATTTTCTGTTATTACAGTCAGATACAATTTTACTTCTCCATTACTATGATACCTGATTAAATTACTTAATTTTGTTTTGCTTTATATGTTAGTTTGTTTTTCGGCCTCACAATTTTTTAAAGAAAATTTTCATTGGTGTTCTGCACAAAAATTGTCTGGAGTTCTGTGGTCTCACAAAGTTGAAGAAACTCTGGGGTGTAGGCTATCTCTGCTTCACCCAGAAGTGCTTTCATTCCTAAAGGCAGAATCAACCAGCTTTGTCTAATTAATCGCTACAGCCATACAGGAGGGGATCCTATAAAGACGTGGCGTCAGTGATTCTGGCCTACATTTTCAGTCATTTCTCCTAGTTTGGAGTGCTTTAATTTTCAGCTGGCCAGCGTGACGCCTTTAAGTCAAGTGATTGTTTTCAGTAAGTGCTGAGCTCTTGCTCTCTCCCTTTAAAATGTTTCAAGCTGGGCACCAAGGTTCCATCTAATTTTTTGTCATCCACACCTGGAATAAATTTTGTGTGCACTGAGGCATGTACAGATGTGCACCACCAGTAAACACATACTGGAGGATGTGGGCCCTCTGCTAATCAATTGGGAGGCATTTGAGTCTCTCCTGGGTGGCCACCTACCCTGCCAGCTTACACAGACCACTGCTCGGTGCCCACAGTGACTAGACATGCATGGAAAACATGCCAGGAGATAACAACTCATCAAATACCTTCTCTCCTATTTCACTTTTACTTCCTGCAGGGAAGTTCTCCAGATCTGGCAGCAGTGCACAAGCCTCAATCACTCGGTTATACCAGCTTTCATCCAGCTTTTCTCCAAAGATAATATTCTCTTCCAAGGAAGCATTTTGTATCCAGTCTTGTTGGGGAACATAAGCCACCGTGCCCTGGAAATTGGAAATCAGTGAAACCACCACTGCATTTGTCTCTTTCATAAGCCAGTCTCAGAGGTGAAAAAAAAAAGTGTTCCACAGAGCAGAAGTCTGCTATTTTACGATCCTCCTCTAAATTTCTTACTGCTGTTGTGTAATACAAAAATAGGAGGTCCCAAGGACTAACAAGTGGCTCTTTCAGAGTGTTGTTTCTCCACAGATCTCAAAGCACTTAACAAAGTAATGCTATGTTTCTGCTGTGCCCCTTACTCAAAATAAGACATGCAAATTGTGTATCCTACTTCAAGTTCATTTCAAAATACTGGGTTATTTTGAGTCATCCCTTATTACTCCCACAAGGAGGGGTAGAGAGATGCTGAAATAGCACAGCCAATATTTTGAAAAATATTTCAAAATACTGGGCACATTTCCTAGATACAGAGTTACGACTTTGGAATACCTCAGTATCCTGAAATAATGCTGCAGTGTAAACATAGCCCAAGAGAAATGCTGTTAGCCCCATTTTACAGATGGGGAGACTGAGCTGTAAAAAGGTGAAATGACTCACCCAAGCTTTCACAGCCTGTCAATGCCAGATTGAAGAACAGCATCCAGGCTCAGCCCCCCCTACTACTCTCAGGTCGTTGCCCAAGTCACTGAAGCAGGGTAGGAACAAAACCTACATTTAGCTGAGGGCTCCTTGCTCAGCTGCCCCATTTCTCTCCAAAGATGAGTTTTCACCAAAGAACAGGGACTCCATGTGCAGCTTTGTCAGCATGGGAACATCTCATGCAGACGAATCGGAAGCAAAGACTCAAGGTGAACCGTACCTTCATAGCCACGTAGCCATCCAACTGCTGCAGCTCACCAAGTAATGCAGATAGCAGGGAAGACTTTCCAGCTCCTACCTGGCCAACCACAGCAAGTAAGCAGCCACGAGGCACAGTTAGATTTATCCTGCAAAGAGAGACAGTCCCTCATCTGCCCAGGTTAGTGCCAGCAGTACCTTTTAGATGCAATGTTTACAAAGGAAAGTAGCAACATGCTATTACAGAGAAGAAAACCATGGCTTCCACTTCCTTCTGCCAGATGTCAGCCCGTTATGTAGGACAATCCAATGACCTTCAGCTGTCACTCTTCCCAGCCCTGACATCCCTTCAAGGCTGTTTCTGGCCAAGAAGCCATCATCCAATTCGCCTCCTCCCTCTACTTTTTAATCATCTACAGCTGGGCTCTTCTAAACCACACCCAGAACCCTGTTTGTGGCAATCTGAAATCTAGTGCTAAATGCTGAAACAGGTTCCTCTATTTGTGTTGGTCTAAGCCAAAGAGTTGGATCTTAACATCCCTGGCATTGGCAAGCTCAAAAATCAAGATTCCAATCCAAATTTGTAACCTGAGCTGATCCCCTCTATTATCATTTTCCTATATCTACCTCTTCCACTGAGTACTCAACTTTTGTTATTGAGTTTTATAATACAGGTTGGCCCTCCCTAGTCCAGCACACTGGGGACCTGAACAGTCCGGAACGAGGGAGTTTGCCAGACCAAGAGAAGTCTATTGCAGCCCTTGTGCGGCAAGCCTCTGGCTTCTTCCTTGGAGCCACCAGCCTCCCTGCCGGGCTCCCTTCACAGCTGCCGACCCCACTGCTCCCAGCTCTGGCCGGTCTCCCTGCCCCCAGGCTGTCATTCTGCCTCCACTCCCAGCCTCCAGGGCTCTCTATGCCAGCAACATCCAGGGTCCTGCCAGACTGTGGATGTTACTGGATCAAAGAGGTTCAACCTGTATCACTCATTTTTTTGGAACTGCTGTGCATTGTGTGAAGCTATGGAATGCACTGTAATGGCAACAGACATTACTGTTCCAGTTGTCAAAGGAAGCTATCTTATTATAGAGACTCCTGTTGGTGAGAGAAACAAATTTTTGAGGCAATCAGAGCTTTTCTTCAGGTTTGGGAAAGGTACAGTGAGAGTCCCAGTCCAATGGTAGGTGGAACAGATTGTTTTATTAAGACACCCACCATCAACATTTGGGTAAGAGGGCGTATGGGCAGACTGACACACCCACGTGCCTAGCTGACAACCCAAATATAGCATGGGGACAGCCTGTTAGTGTGCTAACATTTGGCCTGGACATGCGTACAATAAATGTCCCCCATTGTTTGTTTGTTTGATTTTGCAAGTTAATCTGAATTATGTTTAGAAAAACAAAATGTAGGAAATCTAGCTGAGAAGTATTTCTAACTATCCTGCCCTGAGCTCTCTTCATTCGCCCTGCATGGCTGATGATCAGCACTGATGATCCGTGAATCCTGGAAACATCTGTTAGAAATAAACGTCTGTACCTTTTAAGACAAGGAGAGCTTCCTCTGCACCAAGTGAATGTTCCATTCCTTACTGTGATACGATCCTGTACTAATACACAGAGAGACACAAAAGGCCATACATGCATACTTTGATAGACATCTGAGTATCCCTGCTTCTAAAACATTGTTGGCATAATGATGTACTGTAATGCAATAAATCACTAGCGTTCTCTAGAGCTTAAAAAAGATAAATTAATGACCACGGGACTGTGGTCACAGAGCAGAATGTGTTTACATTAGCAACAAGAGCAGAATCTCCAAACTAACAAAGTGACTTTTGGTCAAGATCAGCTAGTGCCTAGATTTGTCCTGGAGATTGAAAGAAGCAATTTTGAGATTCTGGTCCTCAGGAGCACTAGCCAGCTGGTTTAAACTAGCTGAAGATGTGCTGACTTATTCAGTGACCCCTAAGAGCTGGGCTCCAGGAAATTAAATGTTATAATTAAGACTAGTTTAATGTTAACACTATCAACTCTTAGAAGCTTAGCTGACCAGGGGAGAGGGGAGGGAGAGAAAAATACATGTGGAAGGTATCAGAGAGGTAGCCATGTTAGTCTGTATCTTCGAGAACAACAAGAAGTCCTGTGGCATATTATAGACTAACGTATTTTGGAGCATAAGCTTTCGTGGGCAAAGACCTACTTCATCAGATGCTTGTCTTTGCACACGAAAGCTTATGCTCCAAAATATCTGTTAGTCTATAAGGTGCCCCAGGACTTCTTGTTGTATATGGAAGGTAACAATTGCATCTGTCAAATCAGAGCTTCTCTCTCACATAAAGGAGAGAGCACCTACTGCAGCTCGTGATTAGAACAGAAATGCAGCCACATTCCACATGGTGCAGTCTCTTGTGGGCCATGTGTGATAAATGGCAGTGGAAGCTGAGTGCTACGCATGCCTCATCTGACCTAGGTCAATGCTTACAGAGGTTGGAGACAACTCCACTCTTGTTAGTGGGATCCAGTTCTTCCAGGCTGAGAAAGGCAGCCAAACGGTTTAAGGAAACCTTGGCCTGAAATTAAAAAAAACACAAACCCACCCAAGGATTGAAAATAGTAAAATGGTCACAATTCCAGTGAATGCCCGGCTCAGGTCATTTCCATGGCAACAGGTACTGCCTGGATGTTTGTGAGTTTTGTGCAAAATTAAACTGAAAATGAGCAACAGGCCAGTAGCTGCAGCTGCTCCCCCCTTTGTCTTCCAGGCCTGGGTGAGCAGTGCTCATTCACCGTACGGTCTCCCCTTTCACAGGCTAGCTCTGAGACTGCCCCCCACCTCTGTCTTTAATCACCCTACTTGGCATAATGGCACCTGGGGCACCTCTGAGATCTAGTGTCACCTGCTGCTCAGGGAGGAGCAGAAATAAGGGAACATTTCTGAAGCAGGAGCTTAGAGCCCAGCCTCTTCCTTGCTGAAGAGGGGACTGGAATTGGTCCATTGCTGAGTCTGCAATGCCATTGCATCATCCACCTTGACATGATGCCCTGGGGGATGTGGTCCTATCTTGCGAGATGGGATAAGTGGCAGCCTGCTTAGCCTATCCCTAAGACTGGCCCAGTCTCACACATCTTTGTGTTGTGCCATGTGAATGAATATTTGTTTGCAGAGTTATCATCTCAGAGGACAGAGCTGACCCAGCAGCGCCTGGCCAGTGGTCAGGGCCAAAGGCAGCACACTGGGCCCGTGGATGCTGAAATCAATCAGAGCAAGGGCCCTGGAAAGTGCATGGCCCCAGGCAGCCGCCTTGCTCGCCTTGTCCTCGGACCAGGCCTGCCAGAGGAGTTGGGATGGCGAGAGGGAAATGAAGACGACAAAAATCTGGACTAAAATGTGAGAGAGGTGTTGCCTCCCCAAGCTGATTCCAATTGTGGTGTCATTGCCACAGACTGAGGGAGATTAATGTGGCCTATAACACCGGTTGGTAAAAGACAGCCCAAAGGGACTGAAAATACTGCTTCTTCCTGACCACGTCAGTGCCCTATGGATCACTGACTGCATAGCAGGACCTAGAAGCTCCAAACAACTGCAGACCCCATGCTCCAATCCCCAGTGCTCAAGGTCTTGCCCATGTGAGCTAAGCTGGGACTGTGCAGCTCCTTAAGAAATCCCTGTTTTCACCTCCGAACAGTCAGGTGCGAAAGAAACAAATGACCAAGCAGATGAGACCCTCGTCTGCAACTAACCTGTATAGCAGCAGTTATGGAAAATGGCAGGAAAGAGTGAGCAGTGTGGAGAAGGTTGATCAGCGTCAAAGAGACAAAGGCTTTCTCAGCATTGAGGACGTGCTGCTCATCCACCAGGGTGTAGACTGCAAACATGACAAATGCAATCTGCAAGAGAGCAAAGGGAAAGCAATTATTGTTCACCAGCAGGCGAAGTGGTGCTCAGATTGGCATCACTCTACAAGGCCTGATTTTGGAATACTCTGGGGGGGGTGGGGGAAGTCAGCCATGTCCATTTACTACAGGGTCCTATATGCTCTACAGGTTGGACCGCTCTAATCCAGCACCCTCGAGACCTGACTGGTGCTGGATGAGAGAATTTGCCAGACCACAGGAGGTCAACAGCACATTACCAACAGTTCCATTCCTTACTGGGCTCTTAGACATTCGGGGTAAATCACAGCTAAATAACAGCACAGAACACGAAAAGCCAGGACTGATGGCTGCAAACCAGAGGTGGGAAAAGTATCCAAAAAGTTACTTGATTAAAAATTTTTGGGTACGTTTGCCACCTTTATTGTAAACAAACCTTCTGAATCCATGGGAAACTTGGCCACACCCATGATAAATGGTCATCCACCTAATTAAAATCATGCTGGATTACACATGTTGCCTGATGAGAGAGTTCTGGATTAGAGAGGTCCAACCTGGAGAAGAAAAATTTTTATAATCTGGTGACAATACAAACAATCTGATAATGTGCCACTTATTGTGCTTTTGAGATTATCTCACATTTGTGATGCGGTAGCAATGGCAATAACATCCCCCACCAGAGAAAAGGCAACTCTAGATTGTGAATGTTGCTGGACTGGTTACAGCAGCAAACACAACAGCGTATTATAAAAAATATTGTGGCCCTGATCCATCTGTGTGTGGACCACGGGACCTGCATAGAACCCCATGTCCTTGTGAGCC
Source organism: Carettochelys insculpta (assembly GCF_033958435.1). Classification (NCBI taxonomy): domain Eukaryota; kingdom Metazoa; phylum Chordata; order Testudines; family Carettochelyidae; genus Carettochelys; species Carettochelys insculpta. Next base: position 19,206,194 of record NC_134152.1, read on the forward strand.
CTGTGTGGTATAAGGATCTTCCTGAAGGGAACTCATATTTGGTCGAATAGACTATAAACTTTTCTGGGCAGCCATCTGTCTAATGGATTTGCCTATAAAGTGCCATGCCCACCAGGGTGAAGAGGGAAAAACAGGCTTTCTGCTGTGAAGGTGGGTGAAGTGCTCACCAGGAATGTGGATGAGTGGAAGGAAGACAGTGACAGTGAAAAGAGGATCTGAGAACTTTTTAAAGCTTGAAGCTCTTGCTTTCGGATGCCAAGTACTTTCTCCATAAAGGCTTTCTCCCAGCCATAGAGTTTGATGATCTTAATGTCTCTGAGCATGGCATTGGTTAGCCTGGCTCGACTGTCTTTATGGCTCATCTGGTCCTCCTACAAGAAAGACCCGTTAAGGCTGTCATTAGGAATGCTGAAAACACAACTACTCAATTTTTATGAACACTATCTTTGAACCTGTCTATAAACTTGGAATGGATCACCAGGCAATTAGGTAACATGTGAGCCCTTTGCCTGTAGTGCTGTAAGGTTACTAACATTTGTAGCTTTAGGCAATTTAATTGTTTAGTAGTAGTAGAAAAACACAAAGATTTTGGCTTATGATCCTGCAAATGCTAAGCCTATTAGAAAGCGCTCAGTGTATAAGTAATCTCCCTAGGCTTTGATGTCTGTGACCCTTTCAAAGAGCAGTGATCAGCATGCATAACAAACAGTGCACTATCACACGGTCACATCTCAGTGCCCATCTCAGCCCATTAAAATATATCTGTATCACCTGTCCTTGTTTTGTTCCTTATCCTTGGAGGTCCATGGGTGAGGACGATGGGATTTAATGTGCTGCTAGAACTTGAATCCCCAAAATCTACAAACCAATGATAAGATCTGCCATTTGTAGCAGGCAAAAGTACCTGAAAGTGACTCCTCTTCTTGGTGATCACAACATTCAAAGGCAAAAGAATTAAAAATACACCAATTGCAGTCAAGGCAGATGGTCCCAGGAGCTGCCAGGAAAGAAGATGTGAAATTGCCATAGAAACACAAGAAACATTGGTGAAATAGTTGTAGAGCTGCTAGTTTTCCTGATCGCCTTATTCGTTGCTTGTTTTCCCACTTGAGACTTGTGTCTCACAACCTTTTGGGCCATCCTAGAACTTTCCTGCTACTCTGCCTTCTGGAGTACTCTGATGAAGACAGTGTGACAGACTCATCCTTCTGCTTCCTCAGACTTCCATGAGAATTCTGGAGTAACCACGGTTTTTACTCCACTATGCTGCAAAACACCTGAGAACTAAATTCATGGAGGCATTCTCCTGTTCTCTGAGGTAAGCCTACTGAAGCCAATGATGTGGGTGGAGATTTGGCCCACTGAGTTTAATCTCACAGACAGTCTCATAACTGGTAATGTTTTCTTACTTTGTTGAACTGTTTTTATTTCCTTCAGGAACAAAGTCACATCTGTGAGATACCCAGGAATGTGGCTGAGAATAAGAACCAACATTTCACTGCTGTCTGCTCTACCAGATTGTAGATGCATGAATAGGGACATCTAGTGGCTAGCTTAAGAAAGTCTCATAGGCCTGAGAGAGCCATGTTAGTCTACATACTACCGAAACAAAACAGCAGTCCAGTAGCACTTTAAAGACTAACACAATAATTTATTAGGTGGTGAGCTCTTGTGGGATAGACCCACTTCATCAGACCATGTTGGCCAAATCTCCACTCACATCATTGGCTTCAGTAGGCTTACCCCAGAGAACGAGGGAAGAAGATTTGCCTCCATGAATGTAATACTCAGGTGTTTTGCAGCACAGTTGAGTAAAGACCCTGGTTACTTCGGAAGTCTGAGGAAGCAGAAGGATGAGTCTGTCACACTGTCGTCTTCAGAGTACGCCAGAAGGCAGAGTAGCAGGAAAGTTCTAGAATGGCCCAAACGGTTGTGAGACCATGTTGGTCTGAAGAAGTGGGTCTGTCCCACGAAAGCTCACCACCTAATAAGTATTTTGTTAATCTTTAAAGTGCTACTGGACTGCTTTTTTGTTCTCGTAGGCCAATGTGAGAAACATTATGCTGTGTGGTTATTGCAATAGCAATATTTTATTGCACTAGCTTTGGACTGTGGAAATAGGGTTGCACATTTGACTTAATGGCAAATTATAAAAGAGTTCAGTTTTCTTAGCACAGCCTTTAATGGATCTCTGCTCTCTTTACAAATCACCTCAGTGTGCTGGAGAGGCCTGCCCTTCGATAATCACAGTGACACAGGCCTGAGGCAGAGGTCTGGGAGAAGAGTTGCACAATGCCTGCTTACAGATCTTGGCTGTCAGTGTTCCCTCTACTCTTTTCCATTCTTGTGCAGAATACATTTTGGTTTCTGCTCTGGGGCATGTGCAAATGTGCACCAGCAGCAGAAACGAAAAAAACCTAGCTGTGGATGCTCTGCTAATCAGCTGAACAGTATTAGAATCTCTCCTGAACAGCTGCACAAGGGCATAACTTATGGGGAACGCTGCTGGCTCCAGCTGATCATACCAGTTTCCCAGGTACATGTGAGCACTACTTACTCCGCAATGAAGAGCTGGATCAAAGTCTGTATCTCAGTTACCCACAGGTAACCCACAAATATCTCTAGGTCACAGACAACAACAGCCCCATCTTCAGAAAGGTGGTGACTCTCAGTGTGATATACAGTACTTGCTAATTCACCTTCCAGTGCTGTAATGCAATGTAACAAGAGCACAGCCTGGGCCAGCCTCATCAGCAGAAGGATGCGGTGAGACTGTCAAGACCCAAGTCTTCAAAACATTTTACAAACTGATCATCCCTCCCCATGGGTTGCATGATTCCATCTGGAAGAGATCCGAACAGGCTGATCTGGACCTGCTTATGATCCCACGCTGAGGGCTCCGTCATGCAGAAATCTAATACATTCCTCATAGAACTTAAGGATGGATAGGTCCACTAACATTATCTAGCTCACCTCTGTCTTGCACTAATTCAGGAACATTTATATGCTAATAGTGACATGTAGTGAATCTAGTTTATCCAGTAATCCTACAATAAACGCTTCTCATGCCGGTATCTCTGTGTCTTTTCTCGTGAAATTTATTCTGGCTCACTGGCTTATTGGTAGTAACAGAGAGGTAGCCGTGTTCGTCTGTATTCTAACAAAACAAAACAGCAGTCATGTAGCACTTGAAATGATTTATTTGGTGAGGAGCTTTTATGGGAAAGACCCTATTGATATAATGAAATGGGTCTGTCCCATGAAAGCTCATCACCGAATAAATCATTTTTTTAATCTTTAAAGTGCTACATTACTGTTGTTTTGACTTACTGGTAATCAGCCTTCAGGATAAAGTGGAAGAAAGTTCACATTTCAGGTTAAACTCATTGGCCGTTTCTACACAGGCCACTTTCTTTGAAAGTGGCATGGGTAATACATGGCCCGAAATATGCTAATGAGGCACGGAAGAATTTTTGGGAAGAAGGGGCCTCCGGAAGAAGGACTTCCTTCCGGAAGCTCCCCCGGGGCCGCGCTTCTACATGGCGTTTTGGAGTCCAGAAGAACGGTCTTCTAGACTCCAAATCACGTGACTGTATACTAATGAGGCGCGGGGAATTTGCATCTGTGCCTTATTAGCAGATTTCGGGCCGTGTATTACCATACCACTTTAAGAAAGTGGCCTGTGCAGAAACGGCCATTGTGATGTTTGAAGGCTATGCCAGATAACTGAACACCAGAAAGACAGTTATCATATTGTTTGTGAAAGGATGATATATTTTTCTTCTAAAGGGTACCACCAGAAGGAGAGCCGATGCTGAAAGAACCCTTTACCCATAACCTGGTTTTAAGAAGGCCACGTTTGCTGTCTTCATCTAGGAGATCAGACTGAACACTGGCATCAGCAAAACTAAGCCAAGGACTGTATGTTGCCTGGCTTGAAAGATGACTCAAAGCAAGTCATCCAGTGAAAAATAGCAATGAAAAGACAAACCTAAATGTGTGGGGAAACTAATTTAGTCTTCTAAGGAGCGGGTGTGCTTTATACCCCAGAGCTCAACAATGGAAAGAAAAGGAGACAGATGGACATTTCAGGTTGTGCTGGGCAGCAAAGCTGCAGACCTGACTCTTGATAATGTCTCTTTACCCTTGATCTCCTGAACAGGAACTGATAGACATGACGACCAGCTCTTACCTGCCACAGGAAGACAAAGCAAATGATGATCCGCATGGGAGCAAGCCAGGTCCCATTAAAATATATAATGAGATCCATCAACCGCTGCACATCAACACATACCAGATTGACAATTTCTCCAACTGTGGCTGCTCTCCTGGCTGCATTTGACAGGACCAAGATCTTGGGAGAGACAAGAGAAGATAGACCCCAAAAAAGTCAAAATCAGCTTCTGTTCAGGAAATAAATGACCAACATTCATGCTGAGGCCAAGGGGAAGAAGGATCAGGTCAACTGCTAGTCTCAGTAATGCAAGAATGAAAAATCATTCAGGGTCATGTGACTTCACCCTACAGAAGAGGGTATTTGCTGCCCAGTAATGAGTAAAATAACGTCTCACTTGCTCAGTAAAGCATAGCTCCTGTTCTTAAGCTTTACATTACATGTAAGAGCTACCTCAGGAACCTCACAGCAGCACACAGTTCGAGGTTTCTCCACACCTCATGGGAGATTTATCCAGATGCCCTTCACTTGCAGTGCAATCATGGAATTATTTGCTACAAACAGCTCTTCAAGAACTACTTCTCTCCAAATATTAACAATTGTTTGTATCATCTCACCAAAATGTTAGTGGCTGATAAGGGAAAATAAAACCCAATTCCAAAAGGGAAAAGCTGGCTTACCTTCCTATACACTAGGCCTGTGACTGCAGTCTTCAGCCTCAGCCCCAATACAAGACATGCATACATATACCGCTGTTCAAACAGAGTCTGGAGGCAAGCTAATAGGAACAGTAGTGTTGCATAGAAATAACCTCTCCAGCTGGGGGCTTCTTGGTCAGCGATGAACTCCAGGAAGAGACTACAAGAAAACAGTGAGCAGGTGGATGCGCACTGAGATGAAGAAATATGGCCTTAAACCAAGGAAGCATTTTTAGACAGGCCTAATGGGGATTTTTTTTTAATTTTTTGGTCTTGCTAATGGCAAGGCTGCAGGCTTTGTAACCCTCATTGATATCTGTCAATAAATCAACAGAAGGCTGGGCAAACAGCTCAGCGCCCTAGGTACATAAAAATGTGTTATTGTAGCTCAGAACATTCAACTTCTTCTCATGCTAGGGTAGAGATGCCCTTGCTTAGCACTTTCCCAGAATAGCCTGGGGCATCTTCAGCCTAAAATGACCTATTGAAGCAGTGTTCAAAGGGAATTGAAAGATCACCACACTGGTGGCTGTTATCTTTCTACATTCGACACAGCAGGATCTCCCAGCCCTCCCTCTAAATAAATGCCCTCCCCCAGAGCCAGGCAGCCCCAGGCCCCTGTTCTAAATTAATGCCGACAACTCACTGGAGTTGCCAGAGCTGCTGCTGGAGCTGCCACTGCCAGCGCTGAAGGAGCAGCTGGGGCCACCAGGGCTGCTACAGGCTTCTCCCACCAGAGGCTGGGGCGTGTGCGCCGGTGGCTCTAGGAGCAGCCGCATTTAAATGCTCCACAAGCTGCATGCAACTCCAGATCCGGAATCGCCACACCACGGTGTCCTGTTCACCCCACGTGGTGAGTGGTGACTGTACCAGACACCACGGATCTATTGCATTTCTTTCTGGGTTGCGTGGGCCATTGGAAATATCAGAGAAATCAGTGGCCAAATTCATTTCTGGTATGAATGGGTGCCCGTCTGCTGCAGTCAATGGTGGTTCAGGGTCTTGTATCACCTATGTATTGTGCTTGACTAGTCTGAAGTCAGATTATAAAGCATTTTGGTGCTGAGCCAGTACTGTTCATACAGCAGGAAAATACCTGAAGAAATATTTATTTTAAGAACTGTAGGCTGCATTATTTTACTCTTTATATAATTTATCATTGGAAACAGAGCACAATAGAGTTTTTTAGTTCTACAGCTCAAGCCACAGTACCTATTCTCACAGTTTCACATGGAGTCTCACGATATCTGATGTGTTTCTCAAAAGCCCTAGCTCCTGGAGTCATGCAACTAAGAGCCCCAGCTTTCACTTTAAAAACAAGAATAAGGTTCTAGTCTTTTGGTCACAGAGAGAAGCTTGAAAACATGACCTGCGTGCACGGCCCTCTAACAGCTGATTTTTAAGGCAGTTTTCTGACATTTAGGAGCCTGACTCATGATTTTTACAGGCTTGGATTTGGCAGTGCTGCAACTGTGAGCAACTTGTTCCATCAGTAGTGACTAACAGTCACAGCCACCTAATGTGCTTCAGCAGCCTGTGTGAAATGACTTTTGTGATTTGTATGTACTGTACTGAGTCCATTATAGTGATTCTAACTGGCACCTTTGATAACAGGCCAACCATTCTCAGGACTTGGAGGTTTAAGTCCCTCTCTCTGTGACTCAGACTGGAGTGCCTCGGCAGAGAAGGGCAGTGAACCTTGCATTATGTGGCCAGTACCACTTTTACTCAGCGAATAAATTGACGATTGAGTGATCCAAAAAAATGCCAAATCTGACACCTTTCATCGGCACAAACAATTAATGAACGGAAAAAGCGTCCTCTGTATGTGTTCATTCCGGAATGCATGCGTACCTCAGTATCTGTGGGACAGAAAACAAGACGACATCACAGATGACTAAGCTGAGGGTGCCAAGAAGGAAATAGGTTCCGAACAGGCTCCAAAATGCTTTCAACAGTGGCCCACTCTGACTCGGTTCCAGCTGGAGGAGAACCTGGGTCTCATCTGCCTTGGCCAGACCAGTTCTGCTTTGTTGATGCTTCTTATACTTGATGGATTCTGTATTTCTAAAGAAATAAACACAAAGAAAATTGGCTGCAATCCAGAGGAGACCTGAAGTGTTGGACTTGTGCAGCCAATAGCCGATGCACTTGGGATCGGGGCTTCCCCAGGGGCTTGTGCAGTGAGTTATTTGTAATGCTGCAGCATCTAACAGCACTGGTCAGTCCCTGTAAAAACAGAGAACAAAAAGATGGTTCCTGCCCCAAAGCAGGTCTGGCTATTTGGACATTAAGACATATTTCCCACTGGATTTCAATACCATTAAGGGCAGATTTAGGACCTAAATAATAAATAGCCTGAAGATCACTCTGCAGTGGAAAGTGCCCAAGGGAAGGGAAACTCTACTAAGTTGTTCTTGCCGAGTGTTCCATCTGCATGGGCTGCTTCACCCTTACCACTAGTTGAATGAGAGGAGGACTCAATGGTAGTGAGTCCATTGGACATTTGCCTGTGCAGATAAGGAACATGATGGCTCCAGAGCTGATTCAGCCCTGCACCTGCAGAAACAGCAGCAGCACCACTGCCTTGTCACCTTATCTCCTAGTTAGGAGAACTCAGCCCCCATGGCGATCTCCACAATCCCTCACATGAATTGAGTCCTGACATCCAGGATTTGGCCCCGTCAGAGGAAATCCCAGGATCTAGCCTTTAATGAGAACTACATGGTGTCCAATGTGGTTCCCCCTCCTCTGGAACAGGTACTTACCGCTTGGTTCTGTTACAGTACTTTTTCCATTCTCTTTCAAACTGGGAAACTATTTCCTCAGAGGAGTTTTCTTCCATCAGTGCCCATAAGTCATCTGCTTGCAATGGCTGCCAATAGCCTTTCCAGACTAACCTGTAAAATGACAAACTGCTAACACACAAGTACAGAGGGATGTGTGCCCAAGCAATATATTCCAGCTTGATAGGCCTTAAATTAGACTTACACATTGAGCCTAATTCTCAGTTATTCTATTCTTGAACTTCGGATGGGGACAGAGCGATTGGAGATAAAAGTAGCTTTAAGCCCACTCTGCAGTCTCCGTATTGTTGGGGCCATACTGGGGCCTTGCCCCTCCATCATAAATTAGAGCAGCCCTGGGGTTGTTCAAAATTGCATTCTGCTTCCTGTAACTTCTGCAAACCAGACAGGATCCTGGCATAACTGAGAGTCAGGCCCATTGTATGCAAGCACCAGGCACCATCCTTCCACTCTGCATGGTTGCTTGCTGCCCCATCACCTAACCAGGCCAAGTGATAACATTTACAGGAATATTTGAAGTATTTTTGAAAAATTTCAAGAATCACTTTGTTCATGAAAACTAAGCAGCAGGACAGTGTGACTTCCTGATTTCTAGCTACCTGGCTCCCTGTAAAGATTTTAAGAGGTTCTTCTGGCAGAAGGCTGGGATGTTAGCAGTGCTGCCGTGATCATCACTAGTTGGTTGGATTTTCCAAGTCACAAAATACATTTAAAAAAAAATTCTACACTTAAGTCCCCTTCAAAGCTGGTTGTGAAACTGAGCTTGAGCCACAGGAAGTAGCACATGGGGAGCCCGAGGAAAGAACTGACTTGTAGCTCGTAGCTGTCAGAGTGTCAGCTTTGCTAGTGTCTCTTACACCTCAGTTCAGATCCTCAAAGGCAGTTACGCTACTAGCTCCCATTTAATTCAAAAGGAGCTACAGGTTGGACCTTTCTAATCCTGCACCCTGGGAGCCTGACGGGGGGGTCGAATGAGAGAATTTGCTGGACCACAGGAGGTCAATATTGTTTAGCATGTTACCAACACTTCCATGAATTACCTGCTCTTAGAAGACATTTAGGGGTAAACTACAGCTAAATAACAGCACAGAACACTGAGAGCCAGGTCTGGCGGCTGTAAACAAACTTGGTGGGACCATGGGAAACTTAGCCATACCTATGAAAAGTGGTGTCATCTGGCTAACTAAAACCATACTGGATTACGGGTGTTCCTGGACAAGAGTGTATTGGACTAGAAAGATTCAATTTGTAGTTGCTTAAATACCAGCAAAGATCTAGGCCCTTCTGCCTTATGCTGATGGAGCTTATCTAACGCTTTGGAGTAAATGTCTCTTGCTTCTTGTTTTCTTACCCAGAGAACCACCAGAAAGTGATTTTGGAAACAAAAGAGGCACCAAGTTCTGGACATGGATTCTGCAAGAGAAAAATAAACATGTTTCATATGTAGAAATATTCATGTACTGCTTAGACGCAATACCCTGTTATTGCCTCACCAAGAAATAACTTGCAACTTGCTTCTGTTAACGTATGAAGACCACAACTGCTATAAGCAATAGATATTTACTAATCCAAATCTGAATAAGACCTGAGCTGGGAGCATGCAGTACTCACCTTTTTCTTCCTACCATAACCTATAAGCACCTATTTCATGCAGAAGTCGAGCTGCGACTTGTTTATGAAAGATTGCACATTACCGCCATGATCATGAAAGGAGATGGTATGCTGGCACTGGGAAGGCATGTTGCAAATGTTAGCATTGTATGGTACGAGCAACAAAAATGGAAGTGATGTGTATGAATAGGAATAGATCACAGAATGTACATATAAAGTGTTAATACACCACGGACAGCAGACAGAGAGACATGGTCCTGTGGCATTGGTTATATATTCTGTCTGTTCATTTGAACTGTAAATCCTTTTCTCAGATTTGGCCTGGGCAGGGCAAAATGGAAACGTTAACTTGATTCTTAGGATCAATTATTTCAAGGAGTGACTTTCCTTATTCTCCCTTTGGAGAACTCCACTTACATCTCTCTCTTTCATCTCAGCTCTTGCTGAGCAAGGCAGTAAAAATAACACGGAATGCACCTCAATTTGCCAGCCGGATGTCATTTTGCAGGTCTAGGGAGAGCTGTGGTTTCTATATTTCTGCCTCTATTCTGACACATTAACCTCACATGTGGGCCTGTAGTATTGGTTAACTCAGCTTTGTTTTGGTTGTCAGACACAAAAAGATGTCCTTAGTTATTCTGGGTATGTGCATGTACAGAATATATGCTAGTGGGAATAACACCTGACGCCCATTTCCATTAATGCACGTTGACATGGGACTTTCTCGCACTGAATAATTTGTTTTACACTGCCTCACTGACCACCATTGTTGTTGTTTTATAATATTTTGTTACTTAAGTACTTAGTAACTTCTTGCAAGTATCAGGGCCCAGCTACAGGCAAGTGGTATAAAACCTGAATTCCCAACCCAGGGAGTGGCAAACCAGATGCAGTAGTTGGGAAAAACATACAAAAGAGGGTTGAGGAATGAATAAAATACAGAGCTTTTAGCAACAATTTTAGACAGAGATTTTCAATCGTGACCCCTGCCTTAGACTACCTGGGTTTCTGGTCCCAAACTGAGATAGCTAGGGATTGAGTCTCTGAGCAGCGGAGAGCAACTGCAACACCAGTTGAAGTTAATGGGAGCTAGAGATGTTCAGCAAGATCCAAGGCCTGCAAGTTCAAGCTGAACAAATTTAGACGGTATATAAGGTGCACATTTTTAACAGAGGCACTAATTAACCAGTGGGACAAATTACCAAGGGTGGTGGTAGATGCTCCGTCACTGGAAATTTTAAGGTTGGATATTTTTCTAAAGACACATTCTTGTTCCAACAGACATTAATTTCAAGTGGATGCTCAGCACAATATAGGTTAGACAAGATGATCACAAGCCATTTTTGGCCTTCTAATCATAAAACCTCTGAAAGTCAAGCTGGCGATCCAGGCATGCCAAAGCTGAATCTCTCTAACCCGGAACTCTCTCATCTGGCAACATCCATAATCCGACGTGATTTTCGTTAGCTCTCTGACCACTCATGGGTGTGGTCAAGTTTCCCATCATGCCATGAAGTTTGTTTCCAGCCATCAGTCCTGGCTCTTAGTTTTCTGTGCTGTTATTTAGCTGTAATTTATCCTTAAATGTCTTCTAAGAGCTCAGTAAGCAGTGGAAGTGTTGGTAATGTGCTAGATAATAATGACCTCCTGTGGTCCAGTAAATTCTCTTGTCTGGCACCGGTCGGGTCCCAAGGGTTCCGGATTAGAAAGGTTCAACCTGTAGTTACTTTTAAAATGCAGGCCTGTGTGCAGGGTGCCATGTTTTCATCTCAGACAGACATATGACTTGCCCATATCTAATGCATTTTACACAAGGGACAGGTGAGCTTTTTAAGAAGTCAAAAATACTCACAGAGTCATTGATCACTTTTGAGAAGAAGGGAGGCCAATCTGTAAAGGAAAACAGCACGACCTCTGCTAACAGCAGGATAAAATATACGTAAGAGGTGACGTGACGAAAAGGGTCCTCTGAGAAGCCCTGCAAAACCAGAGAATTGCTGTGGTTGAGGTAAAACACTTCATGTAAAATCACTAAATAAATGAGGATTCACGCACTCTCTCAACTGTAAGATCTCAGGCTATGTCTAGATTAGAGCGATATGTCAATAGAAGTCTTTGTCAGAAGATACCTTCTGACAAAACTTTTGTCTACAGATCGTAGCCAAACTGCCAAGTGGATTGCAAGAGCGATCCACTCTGTTGACAGAGAGCAGCCGGACCGCCTGCCTACTCTATCAGCAAAACAGCCAACTGGAAGCACAGCAGACAGGCTTGCCCAGTGTCCTGGAAGCCCTGTCTGTTGACAGAGGGCCCTCTCGGAACATCCAGACCAGCTTTCTGTTGACGGATCTCTGTCGACAGAGGAGTTATGCCTCATGGGGAGTGGGATATGGTTGTCGACAGAACTCCTTGGGAATCTGGCCGCTCCATGGGTTTTGCTGACAAAACTGCCTAGTGTAGACAGAGCCCGAGCATTGCTATGGATGGATCATCATCATCATCAATAACCGTGGGCTCAGCGCCCATTGGTGTCTGATGCCTCTCTCACTATTTCCTTTCATCTTTCCCTATCAAGTGCAGAGTGGCTTAGTTTCTGTAGACTAGCTCTTCATCAATCTACTATATCATCTATCCATTCTCTGTGGGGTCTGCCTCTCCTATTTGAACCGTCCATTATGCCGAATACTAGGGTCTTGATTTTTCGTTCGTCATTCATTCTGCAAATATGTCCAAATAGTTGTAGCTTCCATTTTCTAACCTTCTGCAGCAGATTCTCTTTTGGATGTATCTTCCTATAAATTCCTCATTGGTGACCATCTGCATCCACCCTATTCTCAGAATCTTTCTATAACAATTCCTTTTGAATACCAATATTCTTCTTTTCGAATCTTTCGTTATCATCCATGTCTCACATCCATACAACATGCTGCTGAATACACACATTTTCAAGACACCCAGCTTTGTTCTTGAGCTAATTGCTTTCCTTTTCCAGGTCTTATTCATTGCCTTTAAACTCGCTCTTGCTTTAGCTATTCTAGTCGCTATTTCCTTCATACAGTCTAGATCGTACGTTATGTTGCTCCCCAGATATGTGAACGCTCTACATTTTCTAGTTCAATACCATAGATACTGATCTTCCTTCCTATTTCCTTATCTCCAAATACCATTGTTTTTGTTTTATCAATGTTCATAATCAGTCCGTACCGTTTCCCTTCTTCATTTAACACCCGCACCATTTTCGCTAGCTTCTTCCCATCTTCCTCAATAATAACTATATCATTCGCGAACTTCAAGTTGTTAATTCTTTTCCCGTGCACAGATATCCCTTCTATCTCTTCCTTGATTTTGTCCATCACTCTCTCCAGATGTGCAATGAAGATATTTGGCGATATTGGATCTCCTTGTCTCGTATCTCTACTTGTTTTAAACCAACTGCCCAACTCCCCACATGCACTCACCGCTGCCTCTGCATTATCATTTGATATCTTTCAACAACCATATCAGTCTGCTATCTACTCCATATGACTCCAGCACTGCCCAAGTCACTTTCTGATCTATACTGTCAAATGCCTTTTGAAAATCGACAAAGCAAGCGTATATGTTTTTGTTCTTTTGTCGAGCTTTCTCCGCTATCAGTCTTAGTGCCAATATCTGCTGTATGGCACCTCTGTCTTTTCTGAACCCTGCTTGCTCATCTGCTATATGTTCTTCTATCTGCGATCTTAATCTCTCAGTCAGTATCATCAACAGCACCTTACCTAGATGACTCGTTAGGGCACTCGTTCGTTCTGTAGTTCTTGCACTCTTGGGCAGTCACTAGCACAGATCTTGTCCATTCCTTAGGCGCCTTCCCTTCTTTCCATGCTATATTACGTAGTCGGTGTATTTCCTGAATCATGCTTTCTCTACCGTATTTGATCATCTCTCCCGTGATCTTATCATTTCCAGGGCTCTTGTTGTTCTTTAGTTGTTTCACTGCTTTTTCTACTTCCTCCTTCGAAATATCAGTCTCGCTCTCGATGCTCGGGGGAGATATCTCTTTCAGTTCTTCAGTCAGTCTCTCTGAGACACTCTCTGGTTCAACTGTGCTTTGTATAGATCGTGCAGCGATGGACAAGATATTGCACCAATCTTCTCCCTGTTCATGAGCACTTCTTCGTTCTCATCTTTGATCACGATCTGCTTTGGTTGCCATTTCCTATTAATATTCCTAACTGTCTTATACACCTCCCTGGTCTTATGTTCACCATAATACCTCTCAATACGTTCACATTGCTCCTCCAACCATTTCTCCTTATCCTTTCTGTCTGCTTTCCTTACCTCATTGAATTTCATCCTATATTGCTGTTCTGGATGTGCGGTATGGATGTGTGTTATGGGAAATTCTTAGAGCATGCGCTATAGGGAATTAAATGACTGGTGTTGATATAGATAAGGCTGTACCTGTAGGTATAGATAAGGCACACAACTGGAAAATCACAAGGCGTGCAACCACTGAGAGGAGCTAGAGTGTGAGTGCCAGCTAGAGCAGTGGTACTCGAACGGCATGTATGACAACAAAAATTACTGTACAACCCCAAAAAGAAGGACCGAAGTCTGAGACTGCCTTAGCCCAACTGCCCCAGGCATGGGGGCCACAGGCACAGGCCAAAAATCTTCAACCCCAGACAGGAGGCTTTTACCTTCAGCCCCACCATCCAGGGCTAAAGCTCTCAGGCTCTGGTCCCAGCAATGGGGCTTAAGCTTTGGCCCTGGACCTTAACAGGTCTGTGCTGTGCTTCCCTAGCTTTGTGAATAGCAGTGTAGGCTTTTACAAGGCAGATTCCAGTAAATGGTTCTGGGTGCTTAAATAAACTAAGGCAAGGGGTTGAATTGCGTGAGGATACAAATTCCGCCAGCCACCTCAAGCTTTGTGTAGACTTCAAAATGTGCAAAAGCTCTTCCCTGGTTAATTAGTTCAATCAGTACTAATTCAGTACAATAGTGAGTTCCAACCATCCTTACCTAGTGGGAGTGTACCATCCACCTGTCTTTTAGAGAGAAATATAAATGCTAATTAGAAATGGTGATGTATACCTATGGTTGCAGAAAGATTCACTGGCTGGGTTATCACTTAGGAGAATAGCCAGTATCATAAGTATGGGATCCATAGATCTACCCACTCAGTTTTAACATATAAATGCTCATCCCCATGAAAGCAAAGCAGCTGGTATGAAAGACAGGAACAGTAACTCTTGGAAATAAAGTTGATCTGCCTGACCTCGTCTACGCACATGTTTTACTTCTTTAATAATCTCAGTGCGGTACAACTCTCCAGTATGGACACAGTGATACCGATACAAATGTATTTATACAGTTATAGCTAGTCCCATATGGGAAAGGGAATAAGCGTTAACAGTACAGTAGTCCCTTGAGTTACGTGAGGGTTGTGTTCCCACACACCCTTGCATAACCTGAAGTTCACGTAAGTTGGGGGGCAGCTTTTTCCTCGGCAGAACGCACGTTCTACAACTGGGGAAGCAGCAGAAAGGTAAGTCTTGGGGTTGAAGTGTGGGGGGGCAATTGGGGAAGATTAAGCCTGGCAGTGGGTTGGGGCTGGGGGAGGGGGATGTGGAGGGTTAAGCCTGGGGTGGGTTAGGGCTTCGGGGGGGGTGGAGTTGAGCTGGAGCTGTGAATGGGGGTTTGAACTGGGGCGGGGGGATTGAGCCAGAGCCATGGGTGGGGGTTGGGGAGCCAGAGCCATGTGGGAGCTTTGAACCAGGGCCATGGGGGGCTTTGAACCGGGGCTAGAGGGGTTTGAATCAGGGCCATGTGTGGGGGTTTAAACAGAGCTGAGGGGGTGAAAGTGGGTGTGAACTGGGGCTGCGGGGGGGAGCCAGGGATGTTGAGCTGCGCTTAACTTGTGTTAATGTGAATTAAGTACAATTTTAAAATGCGCGTTTTGAGGGTTTACAGCATGGGTGTCCAACGTTTTGGCTTGCCTGGGCCGCACTGAGTGAAGAGCAATTGTCTTGGGCCGCATACAAAATATATAATATAGTTAATGTATATAAATCACATAATAATGTTAAAAGTTCACGATCTTGTGGGGCCGCATTACTAGCTGATCAGGGCCGCATGCGGCCCGCGGGCTGGACACGCCTGGTTTACAGTATAAGGAACTTTTATACTAGTAAAACTGTGTCCACTCTAAAGGCTGGACTGGAATTACTATGCTACTAAAAACTGACAGTTATACCAGTCAAAAATCTCTGTGTAGACCAAACCTAACATTTTTCTTTTACTTTTGTGTGAACCAGGTGCTCAGAAAAACTATGGATCCTGGAGAGTAAAATGCTCTTTTCACTTAAGCTACGTCTACACTGCATTCTGATTTCAGAAGCAGAATGCAAATAAGCTAGATTGAAAATGCAAATAAGGTGCAGATTTAGATCTGTCACCTCATTTGCATATTGTCATACAATCTCGTGTCTGGAAGAGGCTTTTCCAGAAGCAAAAACGCCCATGTAGATGGAGTTCCTTCAAAAACAAACCCTGTTTTCAAAAGAACCCGTCTTCTGATTCTGTTTCCAGAATAAGGGTTCTTTCAAATATGGGGTTTGTTATCAAAGGAACCCCATCTATACGTGTATTTTTGCTTCTGCAAAAGCCTCTTCCAGAAGTGAAATTGGGCGAGAATCTGCAAATGAGGTGAGATATGTAAATCTGCACCTCATTTGCATTTCCAATCTCACTCATTTGCATTCCGCTTTCGAAAGCAGAATGCAGTGTAGATATAGCCTTATACAACAGATGCAGCCAGGATAGTGGTAGTCTACGTTTCTTTCAACGAGCCTGTCCAACCCTAATTCAGTGCAGCTACTTTCTCATGCTCCTCTACTAACATCATATATGCCATCATGTGCCAACAATGCCCAGATGCTTTGTATATTGAACAGACTTCTAACTCCCTTAGACAAAGGGTTAATGGGCACAAAACAGACATCAAAACACTCCAGATCCACAAACCAGTTAGTCAACATTTTAATGGAATGGGGTATTCTGTTAATGACTTAAGAGTATGCATGTTACTGAAAAAAATTTCCGCACTGCTATTCAAAGAGAAACAGCCGAGCTGGCTTTTATATTCAAATTCGGCACATTAACACATGGTTTGAACCAGGATGGGAATTTTCTGAGTCACTATAGGGGCTCATCTGCATACCTGGCTTAATCTAATTCTTGATCGTCCCCCCCGCGCCCCTCCATTCTTTGATCAAGGTGAGCAAATCATTTTTTTCTGATTCGTCCTCCTTGATTACTGTTTTTGGTTCTCTGTGCCTTAAATATTGAGTCTGTTCTGGTGTGGCTATGGTCTGAAGAAGTGGGTCTGTCCCACGAAAACTCACCACCTAATAAATTATTTTGTTAGTCTTTAAAGTGCTACGTGACTGCTTTTTGTTTTGATA
Organism: Carettochelys insculpta; assembly: GCF_033958435.1. NCBI lineage: Eukaryota > Metazoa > Chordata > Testudines > Carettochelyidae > Carettochelys > Carettochelys insculpta. The sequence continues at coordinate 19,222,932 of NC_134152.1, forward strand.
GTATATAGACCAGCACGGCTCCCTCTCTGTTACTATTCTAAATGGAGCTATGCTATTGTAAGGCTGTATCTACCCTCCACTTTTGTTGGTAAAAGTTTTGATGGACAGGGGTTTGAAAAAACCATACCTCTGACCGACATAAGTTTTACTGATGAAAAGTGCTGGAGTGGAGACATTCTCCAGCTGACAAAGCTACCGCCTCTCATTGGGAATGGTTTGTGGCTACACAGGAAGCCTTAACAGCAGCACATGCTAACGTTAGAAAGTTCTGCTTACCCCTTGGAGAGCCTGTTGAATGTTAGAACTCACAGTCACAGTAGCAGCGAGAAATGACAGGAGCCAAAAAATCAGCAAGATGCCTGAAGACTGGACACCCTTTAGCCTCTCAAACTGGGTGAGAAACACTGCAGGGATCTGGGAAGAAGAGATACGTAACTACTAGTTTCAAGTTCATGGTCAGTACAGTTTGTCAGCTGGTGTCAATTCAGTCCATCGTTAATGGACTGAACTATTGTTCCCATATGATAAAATTTAATTTCAGCAAGTGTAGGTTGTCAGAAATGGAATCCTCTCTCCTGGTTGCATGGGCTCACTCTGCAGTTGTTACTGCAACCAGAGGGGATGCCATATCCTCTTGCATCCGCTCCCATATGGTGTTTTGGGTCAGAGGAGCCATGCAGGTGCAGACTGAGTGGCCACCCCATTGTGTCAGCCCTGGTCTGCCACCCCTTTACACAGTACCATGTTTCATAGAGCGTAGCTCCACAGTGGACAGGTTTTTGCAGACAATGCCAGCTCACCTGTAGAACACCACTAGTTCTGCTGTCTAAAAGGGAAGAGGGCGAAGACCAGAGCTGCCCAATGTTAAATTGAAACTTATGTTTTTTTAAAAAAGGAATTACCATTGTGATCCCCAGAACTGCCGGGCTAATGAAGAACATTGGCGCTCGCAGGCTTCCTTGACTGATTTCCCAAAGGGTGTAGAATAGGTTAGAAAAACACAGTAATATCAAAATGAATCCAAGTACCTAGGACAGGGGAACAAACATGTTGGAATGGACTGTTAAAGGACACGTGTGATAACAGTAGTCTGTGTGCTGCAAGGTAGCTGAGTGTTTAAAGGGGCTGTTTGGGACACAGTGTGATTGGAGGCAGTTTGGGACGCTGGGGCACGTTAAGATGGAACATGCTACAAGGATTGTTATTCTGTTTAAGCCAGATCCTCAAATCCTTACTCACTCAGTCCTTGGTCACGAGTGAGCTTACCTGGTTAAAAAGAGAGTAAAAACTAGCTGTGGCTCTCTAGATCTGGCACTTAAAGGGGAGAGCTCCAATAAAACAAAGGCAATGTAACATATGTGCACATGCCTTACTGACTCCCTAGCAGAAGGAGGACCGCGGGATTCAAAGGAGATTATCAAGACAGTTTTAGAAAAACAAAATTCTTCACCCCAGTCACAATAAATTTTAGTCTAAAAAACCAGCCTCTAATACTAGCCCGAGTGACCGCAGTGCACAAGTACCAAAATGGGACTCAGAAGACCTGACTCTGAACTGGCCTACTTAGAAACCCACATCGATTCCCTTTAACATTCCGTATCTCAGTTTCCGCATCTGTAAAATAGGAATTCTGATACTGACCTCCTTTGCCAAGTTCTTTGGAAGCTACAGTAAAAAGTGCTATATTTCATAGGGAGGTATTATTTTTATGGTCTTTACCATTTTAGTTTTGAAGAGATGAGACATTCTGATATAGCCTCTGCTGTGGTGCTGAAGATACAGGTAATAGAATGGGAAACAGATCCAAAGATAGGTACAGGGTATCCAAGCAATGATTGTATTCTGGAAGCACTGGGTAAAGCGTGGGTTACTTGTATACCATGTCTGATTCCAGTCCTGCAACAGCACAAACAGAGAAATTGTTTAGCACAGCCTACTGTGGGTCTTACCCATATCTTGTACTATATGGAAAGACAAAGACCAAATCCTCAACTGGACTAAATCGCTGTGGCTTACCTGAGGACTACACTGATTTACTCCAACCAAAGAGCTGTTCTAAAAGGGAGGTTTACACTGGACATTAGGAAAAACTTTTTAACTGTCAGGGCAGTTAAGCACTGAAAGAAATTACCTAGGGATGTTGCAGAATCTCGATCTGAGGAGATTTTGAAAAGCAGGACAGACAAACACAAGTCGGCAGGGGTCTAGATTAGGTGTGGAGAAACTTTTTTGGGTTGGGGGGGCTGCTGACCCACAGAAAAATCAGTTGGGGGCCACACGTGAGCAAAAAACAAACGTACAAACAACAAACAAAAAAATTCCCCAAAGCCAAAAACCCCACACATACACTCCCCTCACACACCAGCCCCACACCCTAGGGGGCCAGTGCTGGCAGATTTTGTGGACCTCTCTAGGCCTGGGGAGGAGCCAAAAATGAGGAGTTTAGAGTGGGAGAGGGCTGCTAGGAAGCAGGCTGAGGGTGGGGAGTCTGGGTAGCAGGGAGACGCAGTAGTGGATTGGGGACAGAAATGTGGGTCTGGGGCGGAGGGTACAGGAGCAGGCTGCAGGCAGGGATCTGGGTGGGAGGGAGTGCAAGAGCAGGGTGTGGTGAGTATGAGTGTAAGAGGAGGGTGGATCTGGGCAGTCTGGGCCCTGGCTTGCCTGACCCTGGCCCACGAGCCTCAGAGCTCTACACCCTCCACCCAGCCATGGACCGGATGCTGGGGAGGGGAGCCCTGAGCCTCAGAACCAGATCCAGGCAAGCCATAGGCCAGGTCTGGACTGCAGGCTAGGGGTTCCCCAGGCCTGATCTAGATGGTTCTTGGTTCTGCCATGATTGCAGGGGACTGGCCTCGACCTGTTGAGGTTCCTTACAGTTCTGTGACTTACAATTTCAAGGGAGTTTGAACAACAGAGAGATTCGGGGTTGGGGGAATGACATGGTTAAAGTGGGGAGAGGCGGATTTAGCAACAGGATTTTGGATAAAGCAGTGCTAGGAGAGTGAAGATGAGGAAAGGCTAGAACGGTGAGATTAATAAGCCTGGGACTTTTTAGTTTGGAAGAGAGACGAATAAGGGGCGCCAGGAGAGAGGTGTACAAAATCATGACTGATGTAGGGGAAATAAATAAGGAAGCATTATTCACTCCTTCTCAGAACAAGAACTTGGGAAGGGGGGTCCTCCAAATGAAATTAATAGACTGCAGGTTCAAAACAAACAAAAAAAAGTATTTGTTCATGCAGCATATAGTTAATTTCTGGAAATATTCGCCAGAGGATGTTATAAAGGCCATGACTATAACAGAGTTCAAAAAAGAATTAGCTGGAGGACAAGTCCATCCATGCCCATTAGTCAGGATGTACAGGGATGGTGTCCTTGGCCTCTGCCTGGAGCTGGGAGTGGGTGACGGATGGATCGCTTGAGGATTATCTATTCTGTTCTTTGCCTCTGTAGCGCCCGGCACTGTGTATTGTCAGAAGACAGGATACAGGACTAAATGGATCTTTGGTCTGACACAGTATGGCTGGTCTTATGTTTTTAAGAAAGTTCCAGAAAGCAGAGAAGTAAGCAAGAAGGGAATAGCCAGGGCTTTTAGAAGTTGAGATAATAAAGAAAGGACTTTTAGGCTGTGTCTACACTAAGACAAAACTTTGAAATGGGCATGCTAATGGCCATATCGAAGAATACTAATGAGGTGCTGATTGAATATTCAGTGCCTCATTAGGACACTTCCAGCCACAGCGCTTTGAAAGCGCCGCTTCTGAATGCGTGTGGCTTGGCGTGGCTACACGGGGGTCCTTTTCAAAAGGAATAAGGGGATTAGAAATGTGCAGGGTCCTTTTGAAAAGGACCCCCCGTGTAGCCATGCTGAGCCGCGCGTGTTCAAAAGCAGTGCTTTTGAAGCACCGTGGCTGGAAGTGTCCAAATGCTAATGAGGCGCTGAATATTCAATTCAGCGCCTCGTTAGTATTCTTCGATATGGCCTTTTCGATGTTTTGTCTTAGTGTAGACACAGCCTTAGTGTCAAAGCTAGAGAGAAAAACTGACAGGTAGACATGTACAAGACAGGTTAGAGTCAAAGATTATTCCAAATATGTAGACCAGGGAGACAGGAAGCCTAGTGGAGTCAATAGTGTAAGATAAGACAGGGTAAAGAGAGGGATTAGGAGAAAAGATAAGGCTTTTAAAATTCAGTATATAAACTGCACTCTGAGCTGGGAGTGTTAAATTTTGTTAACAATGACGCTAACTCAGTCAGGGTGGACTGTTTTTTTATATTTGAAAAATGTTAAGTAAATGCATAATTACAAAAATTACAGAATAACAGCAAAGTTTCCTTCATGAGGAGTAAGGGAGTTGACAGGAGATGGCCCGGTAAATTGATTTCAGATCAGTCCATTCTAGGTACACCTTTGCCATAGCTAGAATTACAGCTCTACAATTGGGTGATAGCTCAGTGGTTTGAGCATTGACCTATTAAACTCATAGTTGTGAGCTCAATCATTGAAGGGGCCATTTAGGGATCTGGGGCAAATATGTTAACAAAATAAATAAATAAAATTGTTGGCGATGGTGATAAGTCCTGCGCTAAGTGCAGGGGAGTGGACTCAATGACCTCTGAAGGTCCTTTCCAGTTCTGAGATAGGCCTACTGCTGTACATCTGTGATTTAGGGTTGCCAGATTCGGTTGGCTGTATTGCTGGAGGTTTCACCCCCTGGCATAATCTTTAATTAAAGATTAATCTTTGATTTCTGGACAGATGCCAGGATAATCTTAGAGGACTGGCAACCCTATGTGTCTCCCACGAATATTAGAGAGATTTACTGGTGTTCAGCACCTCTGAGAATTAGGCCACTTTTATGAAGATGTCCAAAGATGGATTTAGGAGCCTCATTTTGGGCAGCCATGTTTGAAAATCTCAGTCTAGATTTGAACGCTTCCTTGTGGATAATGCCTGGGTACAGCAGATAAACCTGAATGAATATTTTGGCTCTTCTTTTATTCCTTTATAGTGGGTAATGAGTAGGATAGTTAGGGCAGATTCCAGGCTGGTGCTCAAATGAGTGAAGGTCTTAATAGTGAAGCTTTTGCTGCCACAGATCTCTCTGGGATTGATCATTCAGGAGTTGTCTGCATTGTGCATGTTTGGCAGACTGGTTTCATGTTATTGCCTCTATGACTCCATAAGCCACTGGATGGTCGTGGGTCTTCATCCTAAATTGTGATATGCCCAGCTGGAGGCCCTCCATCTAGATAGATTAAAAAATAAATATATAATACTTGACTCTGCACTCCACGTGACTCTTAGTCCCCAACTGGCTGGCCTCCCCTGCCATAGCCCTTGAAGTATTTTTCTTTTGAATACATTATTTAAGTAAGTACCTTCCATGTTAAGTTAATGTAAGGAAAGCTAAAGACATTTTAATAGACTTTCAGCATGGGACTCCTTGGCCCAAGTTCTGTGCTAGTTAAGCGCCTCTGAATGCTTAGTGTAATTCAGAAAGCAATTTGACCCACTGAAGTCAATTTCAAAACTCCCATTAACTTCAATGGGGAAGTGTTTCATCCTTTACATTTTAATACTGCTTTCCCCCCTAATATTAGTGTTTATTTCCAATCACTGTTATTTCTTGCTTAGACATAGAGTGTCAGTTGAAGGAGCTTCATTTTCATATAAAAATTATTGAGGTACCTGTAATGGCTCCATCTAACAGTAATTTTAGTGTCTTGAGCCACTATATGGCCAGGTTGATGTGAGCTTCCTTACTTTGACCTACCTGATTCAAGTGACTCTCCACATCTACTTAATAACTTCACCTCTCTGAGTGGTGCAACGTAATTAGGTAAACACAATGTCAGCATTGATATTGCATTACTTAAACAGACTTTTATTTGTTTTCAGGAGCAGTCTCTCAATGCCCAAGGCTGGGAAGACAAGCAGGAGTTGGGGAATAATACCATGGGTGCTGAGAGCCAAATAACAAAACTATAGGTTTTGTACATAATGAAAGCCACTTCATGCCAGAGGGTGTAGCAGCATCCCCAGCACTTACAAATACAGGCAATCATGGTGAGGACTCTCACTGCTGACATAAGAAGCCAAAAGCTCATGCACTTCATGCAATTTAATAACTACAGTGGCTGTATGCTGAAAAAGATTGACATAATTGTGTGGTGTAAATATGGCCTTATGCATTAGAAGGCTGTGGATATTTTTGTGCCTACCTAGTATCAGTGGCAATATACCACAATAAAGCATCATAACACACACAGCATTTTTTAAACAGATCTGACTGCTTCCACGTACCTTCTTGTAGTGTAACCCACACACCTATGGGCGCTTAACTGTCTCAAGTACTGGTACCTAGACCACATCACAGAGAAAGAATGAGTGTCCTCTACAGCCTAAACTGAGAGCCAGCTGCCCTTCAGCTCAAGCTGTAGCAGTGCCTGCACTAAGCTCCAAAAGTCCCAGATTGGAGCCTGCCTGAGAGCAGTTACACTCACTCATATTTTCAAATTTGCAAATCCAGACTGGTGTATTCGCTTTGGGCTGTGCCAAAAGGTAAAGGCTCTTCGCAAACAGTTTCAACTTCCACCCCAGTGCAAAGTCCAAAGTTTCTTGAAGCCAAGCAGGTCACTGAAGCGGCCGGGGGGGGTGGGGGGTAACGCTGCGGGGCAGATGTGGCCTTTCTTTCTTTCTCGGCTCTAGCCGCCTGCGTGGGATCATCTCCAGCAGTTCTGGGCTCCCTCCAGCCAGGGAAGATGAACTTTGTTTCTCCCAGCAAAGCGCCTAATGGTCTGCGCTCTGCAAGCGGAGATGGACAGGAAGACGCCCGCGGGCACGGAAGAGCCGGGAAGCTGGAAGAGGGACTGGTTTCTTCTCCCGACAACGTTTAACCCCCCCCGCCCCGGCTGGCTCAGACCCCTGCGCGGGCTACGCCCACGCACTACCCGGTGCACGGCACGGAGGCGGGAGCACCAGCAAGAGCCGAACCGAGCCCAGATCTTTCCGGCCGGCTCTGGCTGGGGGCCGCGTCAGCTGCTGCCTGGGGCGGGGGTGCGCGAGCTCACTCACCCAGAGACCAGCGGAGCCCTCCCGGGAGCCGCACAGCCAGCCGCCCGCAGCCATGGTGCGTGCCCGGAGCGCGGCCGGACCCTGGGCCCGCTGGTTAATGTGTGACGTTCCCGGGGTGGAGGAAGGGGCCGGGGGCGCTGCAGGGCGTCTGGGCCTCCCTGCCTGCAGAGCACGTGGCCTCTGGGCACGGCCCCAAGGCCCAGCTCCTTCCCATCCAGACTGGACGAGGTGGGCGTCACCTCTCCCTCATCACACCACCCAGACAACTCTGCTGTCTGCAGGGGGGTGAGAGACTGCTCAGCCTGGGCCCCCGCTTCCCCAGAGCGTAGCTCACCTGAAGGCCCAGAGAAAGTCGGTGACAAGTATGGAGATACGCAGCTCCTGGAACTGGAAGGGAACTCGGGAGGTCATAGAGTCCAGTCCCCTGCCCTCTTGGCAGGACCAAGCCCCATCCCAAGTATCAGAGGAGTAGCCGAGTTAGTCTGTGTCTTCAAAAACAACAAGAAGTCCCACGGCACCTTACAGACTAACAGCTTTTGTGCCAAAATATCTGTTAGCCTCTAAGGTGCCCCAGGCCTTCTTGTTTTTCGAGAAAGTTGGGTCATTTTCACTCGTTACAGCACTATTGAATAACCCTTTAAGCCTGGTATACACTAGGAAGCATAGCCATGTGGGCCAGGCATACAGAAAAGCCATACCCCTGAATGACATTGGTAGACTCCGTTAACCCCTCCATGTAGATGTAACTATAGTATGTCAGCAGATGGAGGTTTTTAGGCACTAGGTAACTTCAATTTGCACCTGCTGTTTCTACATCAAAGCCCCCTGGGTCTGTTTGTGTCATCCGACTCCCCAAAGTACAGAGTCTGCAATGTAGACATACCTTTAGTTAACTCAGGAAGGAATCAAACTAAAATTGATGTAAGGCATGGTTAATCCAAAGTGGATGGAGGTTGCAGTGATTAAACAAAAATCAGTTTCTGAGGGGATGGGTATACTTAATATGCTACAGCTGCTGTACATTGTAGCATTTCAATGTAGACATTGCTACACCCACAGGAGGCATTTCCCAGTCAGGTTGAGTCACCTCCCTGAGAGGCAGGATCTAGGCTGATGGAAGAATACTTTTGTAGACTTACTTCTGCCTAGAAGGGACTTTGTTTAACTATGCTGCTCACTGCACACGCTTGACCAATGTAGTTTAACAAGTCTAGATCAGGCCTAAGGAAGCTCAGTTAAATATGTAAATTTTCTTGTATAGATGACATGTTAGACAGCTACATGAACTGACCTGTTTTCAAGTCCTAATGCAGAACAATAAAGAGCTACTAGATGCAGAGCTTTTGAAAAATCTGTCCCTTCTGTAAGCCACAGAAAATACCTGTATAGGAGCTGGAGAGGGAAATGCATTTCCTAGCTGAAGGGTTATTGAGTAAATTCACGGGATGCAGAGCTAAATTAGCTCTCCTGGAGTTATTAGATATTGTGGGGCCTTGGTTTACACGTCTTTTCCCCAATTTAAAAGAAAATTATAATTATGGTGTTGAGGTTATTAATACTATAATAAATGTGCCTTTTAATTAACATAAAACTGTTCTGTGGTTACATTTCTGTCTTAAACATGTAGAATATAGTTAATTAAATTCAAAATAGCCTACTTCTTACTTTAGAAGAGCTGTTGTACTAGTTTCTTTCAGGGCAGGAGTTTGAGTGTAGAAGGAGATTCTGACCTGGGGAGTATAGGAGGGACTGCGAAATGTGAGGTACAGCCAGGAGGCGCTTACCACAGGCAGCTCCCAACTAGTAGCGCAGCAGGACTTGGGCAGGCCCCACACCATTTCTGCAAGTAGCCAGGTGCTGGCACATCTCTGCCTGCCCCTGGGGGAGGGGCAAAGAAAGTATGTCTCTGTGCGCTGCCCACACCTGCAAGCCCGACCCCTGCAGGGACTATGCTGTGGGCAGAAGTAGCATGTGAAGCTGCCTCCTCCCCCTCCATGCACTAGGAACAGCAGAGACATGCTTGGCTTCCAAGAGACGTGTGGGGCCATGGCATGGGGGCAACCTGCTTGAGCCCTGTTGCACCACTTGATGTTTAGCAACCTGGAAATTCTGATCCAGAGGCTCCAGCATTGACCATGAGCAAGGAGTTAATGACCACTGATGAATATAATTTGTTTTTGCAGGGCCTCCTTTGGCACAGGGCTCTGGGCTGCAGCCTTTAAAACCCCTGCATCAATCTGTCCCTGCTGAGAAAGGTGGAAGGTCCACATCAAAGAAAACTGGGCCTTCACTATTGTTATTATTGATGAGTATGTGTTTGTATTTCAGTAGTTCAGAGGGGCTAGTGGGTCAGGGTCAGTGTTCTTTGTAAACTGAGTGCCCTGGAGTGAGTCAGGTGCCACCCAACTGATTAGCAGAGTGTACACAGCACCCACAGTTGGCAGCACAGGGTTCTAACTAGTGGTGCACATCCCCTTATGCCTTGGTGCATATAACCAAATTTGGATGCAAAAGAATTAAAGTGAACTCTAATCTGAGTCCTATTTTTCTAAGTACTATACCAGCACATGAAACATGATCCTTCCCTTATGAGTTTGCACGGTAAGGCTGGGTCTATGTTTACCTTGAATATCAACAGCTGCTACGCAATTTTAGGTACGGTAATTGTGTACCAAAAATCCATTTTGCAGCCATCGATGTTCATCCCTGTCCTTACTGCAGAATGCCAATGGGCCTGCTCGTCCCATTCCTTAGTCCTTGCAGCTCCCAAAGAATTCTGGGGTTGACAAACCTGGAACGTGCTGTTTCGTGCATGCACAAAACGGTACCCCGGAAGATCGAACCTAAGTGTTCTATCTTCCGTGGCAAGTGTAGATGCAGCTTAAGTAATATTTAAGTGCTTAAGTGAACAGATTGTTTGGGGTAGCTTCCCTAGGCTTCTGCTTGCAGCAGTTCTCTGGCTTTTGTACACATCTGTCCATGTTTTAGGGTCTTTTCATGCTAGAAGATTTCTGCACAGTCACTGACTAAATCTAAAATATTCCGTCCCTTATTTACCATCGAGTTGTGTGAGGCTTTCCAGAGTGAAGTATAAAGAGCACAAACATCAGTTTTTGTTACAAAATAACTATAAATAACCTGGGCTGGTAAATTATTTTTCTAGGTGATGATGTTGCAAACAGGCAGAGAGAGCACACAGTGTGAACACAGGAAATAAACAGGGCATAAAATAGTCTCAGAGAAGTGCTGGGTGGGAGCAGATAATAGGAATTGGGAGTACAGGATCCTAAGGCGGAGAGGAATGGGGCAGTTTATAGGATAGGGCAGGGTATAGGACTGGAGGATGGGGCCAGGAATACGATTAATGGGGCAGAGGACAGAAAGGGGGAATGGCAAAGGGTGTGCGATGGGGGGAGTGGGCAGAGCATAGGATGGGGCAGGAGTGGGACTGGGGGTAAATGAGTAGGTATGGGATTGGGGATCGGGCGGAGGGTGGGCTGGCGGATGGAGCCAGCTGAGTAGCGGATCTCACAGGGGATGGATAGGGATGGGGATGGGACTGAGGGAATTAAGGGATTTGGAGGGGGATGGTGCAGGGCAGAGTACGGGTCGGGGAAACAGGGCAGGGGGCGGGACCGGAAGACGGGGCCGGCAGGGCACAGGCTTTCCCGGGGGTGGGGCTGGGCCGCACGTGGCCTCTCGGCTGCAGGAGCCCTCCCGGCCAGCAGAGGGCAGGAGCGGCGGTTTCGGCTCCCGGCCCGGTGGGCTGAGCCCGGCAGCGTGAGTCAGCGCCGCCTGCGGCGGACCCGCGTGGGCAGCCGGCTGGGATGCAGCGGGGCTGGGCGGCCGCGCTCTGCTGGGCGCTCTGCTGGGTGCTGGCGCGCGGCTCCGAGGACATCGTGGTGGGCTGCGGGGGCTTCGTCAAGTCCGACGTGGAGATCAGCTACTCGCTGATCGAGGTGAGCGGCCGGGGTCCCCCCTCCCCCGCTGCGGGGACCCCTCCCGTAGGGAGCCTCCGCCCCCCGCCGGCCTCACCCCGGGCGGGCTCATTCCCCAGCTGCCCGCTTGCCTCAGGGACGCCCAGCCGCGTGCCCCGGGCTGGGGTCTCCTCAGTGCCTTGGCCCTGCGCTTTCCCCGGTGCCTCAGCGCCCTCCGCGGGGAACAGCCCTGGCTGGTGTGTCGGGGCGGTCCCTCTTTGGAGACGGGCTTTGTGGTCTTCGGAGTCCAGGGATTGCCGCTGCCCTTCCGGGCCGGTGTGACAGCGGTGACTGCCTCCTTCAGCCTTCTCCACCGGTAGCAGCTTTCAACACACAAGCTGATCATAAACTGCATAATTTGCTGCTGATGCACATGGAGCTTCTCCGTCATAGACTTGCGGCCTGCAGGAGTTAGGCCAATATTAAAACTTCCCTGGTGGGTCGAATTTCAGGAAGGTTTGTGGACACACAAATTCGGATTCATTAGAAGGAAGTTAAAAAAATCAAAGTTAGTCCATCACAGAAGGTGGTGATTTTATACTGGCAGCAGATTTCAACAGCCAAGCTCATTGTAAACTGCTATCTGTTGGAATTTGCAGGCGATCAGAGAGGACAGCGTAAAGGGGTTAGCTTGATAGTAAAATTTCATTGTCTTCACTTTAAACACAATTAGCTTGAGTTAGTGAGCCCTATTACCAGTAACAAAAGCTTGATGTTACCAGATGGTGGTAGCATCAATTTCGAATTTAAAATTTCTAGTAAAGGCTAGTGGGGAAGCACCATGTCTTGAACTGGAATTTATTAGACTTCCAAAGTGGACGATGGTGGTTTTACATGCCCCTTTAAAGGGAACCTTAAAAACCACGCTTGTCTGAATGCTTTTGCCCACTGTAGTTAGAAGCATCTGATCTTATTTGAAGTGACAGATTACAGAGAGAGCTCTGTGTTTCTTGCATTGGACAGCATTGTTTTTAACAAGCCTCTTTGTTTTCTGAGTAGTCATTTAATTCTTTTTCATTTTGTTTGTTGATTTTTTTGGCCCAATAAGAGAGAGAGAGCACAATTAAAAATCTAGGGAACTGTGTGAAATCACAAATAAGATTGTGTGGGGTTTGGAGAATTTGAGTGAAACTATATTAACTATATTTTTATGTTGATTAGGTTTCGAGTTGTGCCCTTTTTGATGTGTTTTCTTTTAAATTTTGTTCTTTGAAAAACTTTCTTTCATATTTTGCCAAGTCTGAGGTTTACCTTTTAGTGTGAGGGTTTTTTTTTTAATTGTGAATTTTACCTCTTGTTCCCATGGAACTCTTTGATGGTTTCTGTGGCACAAAGTCCACTGGGAATTCTTCTTTCAGACTTTACTTATATGTGAATTTTTTTAGTCAATTTTTTCATCTTTTTCTGGTTCTTGTAGATTAAATTGTATACAAAACATGGGACTTTGAAATACCAAACAGACTGTGCACCAAATAATGGCTACTTCATGATTCCCTTGTATGATAAGGTAAGAAGCCAAATTTGTTGTGTTCTTTACCATGCTGTAAGATAGTGGGCTAATTTAACATTCAGTCCTGTTTGTGGCATGAGACGTGTTGTTAGCGTTTGAGGAAAAGATACACAGGGAAAGCTGATTTCTACAATGAAAAAAAATGAAAATAAATCAGCTTCAAATGTTCCGATAACAGCTAATTTTTAAAAAAAAATTGTTTAATTAAATTATTTGAGTTAAAAAAAATTCCTCCTTCTTCTGCTCATAACTTGGAGGCTTTCAGAATTCCAGTGCTTAGGCCTCAGACTTACAAGGAGCACTGCACAGGCAGGAGTGCCTGTGGTAGGTACCCTGTAGATTTCAGTAGAGTTTTGCATGGGTATATGGGCCTGTCTGTGTGGAGCTCATGATAGGACTGGGGTCTTAGTATCTTCTGTAGTTTTCTTGGGCGTAATGTCACTGAAATGGAAGTCCATGTTGAGAGAGGCCCCTGAACTATTTGCTGAATGGAGATACTCGAGCACTTGTGGGTATTTTGAAAGTGACACTTCAGATTTTTTTAGTGTATGCTTATGTACTGTCTGAAACATTGAAACTATGCACTGACTGTTTTACTTTATGCTAGTTTTCCATTTACATCAGCAGACCCTCATTATGCTCTTTTCCTAGGGGGACTTTGTTCTTAAGATTGAGCCTCCCCTTGGCTGGAGTTTTGGTGAGTACTTGATCTGCTGTCGAAATAGGGCAACCATAATTTCATTGCCTCGTTTAGATTGATTTGGTGCCTGGAAAAAGTGCCTATGATTTGGTGCCTGGTGCATATATATATATATATATATATTTGGTGCCTGGAAAAAGTAATTTTTAGCCATGAGCTAAGTTCTGCTTAGGTATGTCCTACTTAGGTACATTTTAGACAGTTAAACTATTTCTTTGAAAATCAGTTTGATCTCTTCCTAATCCTTATTGTGCACATAACAAGAAACACTGAGTGGACAGTCTGATCTCCTTTAAGATAGTGGTGGTCAGGGATGGAAATAAAAAATACCCCATACCTGCTAACCATTTTAAGTTTGACTTTTGAGTGGGTTTGCCTTGGCTGACAATTAGGTTCCTGGATTTCTTATACTTTGCACTATCGTAGACTTCCCAAATACTCGAGTTGCGGATATCTCAGGTTAATGCCAGGTCCCTGCCACTCAGAGGAGTGGGAAAACTGACCAGGGCTGCTGCTAAGCGGGGAAACAGACCAGCCATCTGGGCAGCCCTTGCTGACAGGAAAGGTTTCCTGCTTGCAGCAGCTGAGAGTCAAGCTCTCAGATGCAGCCACTGGTAGGAGCAGAGAAACTGACAAGGGCACCAGCCCTGGTAGGTTTCCTGGCTTTGCAAGCAAAGGGGAGCTGGGAGCCAGGCTGCTGGTGCCCTCATCAGTCGCCTGGCTCCCCTAGGTTGCATGGGAAATTTGACTTACTCAGGGGTTGTGAGAACACAACCCCATGTAAATTGGGGGTCTCCTGTACTTGACAAGCTGATTGCCCCTCAATAAATTGAAGTCGCTAGGATCAGGGAGTGCTCTGTGTCTTTGAAAATTAGATCTTGTCTGTTTTAAAGATGTCAAAAATATCTAGAGATTGGGATAGGAGCTTCTTACGTATATGTAAATAAATTGTGATAATGTAGTTGTGGGGGTATTGGCAGAAATAGTGACCATTTTAGAGCGTCTGTGGCAGATTGAATGTTTTCAGTATGTCTTGAAACTTTTTATGCCTAACTGAAGAAAGCAGGAGGCAGGTACAGAACAGCAATAGATCTCGTGTTTTATACTTCTCACTTAAAAAGGTGATACCTTTCCTGTTTCTGGGAAGAAAAGTTACACAAGACATGGAGATCTTTATTTTTATAGGATTAAGATGCATGAGGTTTGCATCATGCAATAGTATTTTGAATGAGCTGGCATGGCAAGGGGCTTAAGAGCCTCTTAATATTGGCTTTGTTTTGGAGTGGTTACTGCTATAGACTCCTTCAGATGTTGAAAATGGCTGCAAGGGATGTGAAATGGTCAACTTGCTCTTGCTGGTGAACTCTTGTTGCAGCCAACTACACTGGGCTGGAGTAGCCCCAACTGCAGAGGGGAGGGTGAGCCAGGCAGCAGGACCCCACAGCTACTATGGGACTGGGTTGCACGCTGGGTAGCAGGCCTTGAATTTAACTGTTTCAGCATCTCTAATGGCTGTTGCATTACTGGGCATGGCTGTGCAACACTAAATTGTAGGTTGAAGAACAAACAGTGAAACTGGCAGTAAGGATTTTTCAGTGACTGAAGTAATATTGATTTGCCTAATTAAATATACTTTTATCCTTTTGTATCATATTATAGGAAATGTGTATATTGACTTCAACTGTAAGTTGCTAGATTTGGGAAGGAAAAAGACATACTAGCTTAACTCTAATGTGTGTGAGGTGGGTATTTTCAAGACAACTTCAGGTGGTTGAGAGTAGCATATCTTTATGTATTCCAGTACTTCCCTAATCAGAATAGTATTCTCTTACATTTTATGACTTCATTATACCATCACCTGTTGTAAGAACCCAACTTCTTACATGATTTGCTTTTTAAAGAAGCTTACAGCATTTCTGCAAAATACAATCAAATAGTAAAAATAGTATACATACTGTACATGCAGTATAGATGATTCTAATTAGACGATTCACTCATTTGTCTGGGGGCAAGTAATATTTTGATTGGGGAGCGAAACATCTTCCTTTCTTCATATGATAGGGGATGGCAAACTGATAGTGTGTTTGAGCTAGTAAATTTTGATGATTCTGCAAAGCTACAGTAGAATAAACTCACAGTTTTCATGTCACTAATGTCGTTTGCAATTTCTCTCCCTGCTCCCTCAGAGCCAACTAGTGTGGACATCCATGTGGATGGTGTTAATGACATTTGCACAAAAGGAGGAGATATTAACTTTGTGTTCACAGGGTTTTCTGTGACTGGAAAGGTTGGTCTCCTTTATATTCTTTTGATACATCTCACTTTAATGATGCACATCTATTTCAGAGGAGCAGTATGCTGCTATTTAGCAAGTTACTTTTTGTTCATCTCGACAGGTTCTCAGCAAAGGTCAAACATTAGGTCCTGCTGGAGTCCAGGTTGTATTGAGAAATCCAGGTACTGAAGTAAATATACAAATGACTGTGACCCAACCTGGAGGAAAGTGAGTTTTGTGTGTGCACATTTGACTGATATCAGTTTATAAAACATTAGTAGATTTGGGGGGGAAAAGTCTTTATTTTAAAATGCATTTACTCCATGTATCAGACAAAGTTGTTTTTATCCACAAAAACTTATGTCCAAATAAATCTTAGTTTTTAAGTTGCCACAGGACTCCTTGTTTTTAAATGATCAGGGATTTTTTCTAATGATTCAGTTTTTGCCTAAATATTTTTAAGCAAATTGTCTGTTTTTGTTCATGTGCTGGAAATGCTTAGGAAAATAATAAATTTGATATTGTACAGGTTTGCTTTTTTCAAAGTGCTTCCTGGAGAATATGAAATCTTTGCATCTCATCCCACCTGGACTTTGAAAGAGGTTAGTGCCCAGAAAACATTGGTAAAGGGTAGGCAACTTTGTTTGGTGTGGATGTATATTGATTAGTGCACTCTGTTTTAAATAATTAGAAATGAACATGAGAAGATCTGAATTAATGAAACAAGTTTAGATCAATGTTTTTTTAAATATCACTGGAGGTGGTGGTGGGAACCTGCCTTGTTAGTCTGGGCTTGAAAGTTACAGATCTAGCAGGTTGACTGACCATATGTAATCAACAATGCATATTCAGAGCCTTCGTCATCTTTGCTAGTGTTTGTAAACAGAGTATTTGCAGTCCAGCCTTGCCTTGAGATGGCTAGTTCATAAATTGGCCTTTATTATAGTGACACCTATCTTCCCATGGACTGCATCCCAACCTCCTGTTAAAAAGCAACTTACTGGTGGTTTTTCAGCGGGATTGTCTGTCTGACACTGACTGATGCTGTGTTGAATCAGCCTCACTCTGAATAACAGTGCTGAGGATTATAAATCCTTTTTGAATATTATGTATGTAATTGCATCGTGGTTCAGCCTCCTTCCTTTCATTTAACTGTGTATCTTAGTGGTAGTTGTAAAAGGGCATCTTATTGTTTGAAATGTATCAACTTCTACATTTCAGGCAAACACTGTTGTGCGAGTGACCAATTCCAATGCCTATGCTGTGGGCCCTCTTGTGGTTGCTGGCTACAATGTGTCAGGCTCTGTACGAAGTGATGGAGAACCCATGAAAGGAGTCATGTTTCTTCTCTTCTCCTCTTCAGTCACCAAGGAGGTAGTGGAAGATTGGAGACAGTTCATTAGTGTTAGCGATGTAAATGGAGAACATTTGTAGTTTAATAATGAATCATGCTCCTTTAATTTTTCATTAACAAAAAGGCCCTGATTTTATGAACAAATCTGCATGTGTGTAACTTGACTCATGTGAACTAAGTGAGATTAAGCATGTGTGTGAAGTCTAAGTTTGCAGTGCATGTAAAACCAAGTGTCCATCTTCGTCTGAGTCATACAGTTTTGTTGGGAGGGTTAGGAGGGGCATTTAAACTCCTACATTTTTTTAAGTAATATTTGCCCAGTTACCCATCTCTGCATGCTAAATGAAGAACTTCTGGCGCAGTATTGTGCAGCATGAGGGCTTTTCATCTTCATGTGAAGCATCAGATCCTCGCCTCAGCTGGAAGCAGGATATCACACTTGATGGACCTTGCTGTAGTATGGCAATTGCCGCCCCCCCCCCCCCCCCCGCCTGTGACTTTCTCCCCAACACACACTGTAGCATAGGCCTAGGGAAACAAATGTTCTGATTGGTAAGTGCTGTCTGTACATGTTCTGTTCATTTTCAGATGCTTCTCTCTCTTTAGAGGGAAAAACCAAAACACGCCTCTTACCTAAACTATTAATCCTGCCTACAGTTTTTTATATATTGCTGTAGAGACATTCTGTTCCTGTTTAGTTGTTGAAGTCCACAGGAACTTAGATGTGTAGTTTGCAGGTTTAATTTTAGAGGCTGCTTTCGAAAATCTGTCCCTTTGTATGAAGTATAGCTATTTTTCTCCACACAGTAGGATACAGATGACAGCCTGGGAGAAAGATGTAATATTGCTTTGTATTTGCATAGGACATTATGGGCTGCAACTTATCTCCAGTTGATGGATTCCAAGCAAGAGATGAGTCTCTTTCCTACCTGTGCAATGTTATATCAAAAGAGGATGGATCTTTCACCTTCCTGTCTTTACCAAGTGGGGAGTACACTGTGGTGGGTAACTGGAAAATTGATTGCTGTTGGATTTCTTCTTTTTTCTAAGCCAGAATTCAAGATTTTATTGATGTCAAAACAGCACTAATGGAAGCTTTTGAGTGAGATAAAATAGCTGGAAAATATTTGTGCAGCTGAAGTTGGTGTGAAAGAACTGTATTGTAGCAGTGCTTATGAAACGAATCAAGCTCTCATTTGAATAGCTCAGTCAGACACGATCACCCTGAGGCTTGCACTGGGCTGCAGGATGCTACTGCTGGATTCCATACTTGAAGCTCTCTTATTTGGCCACCCCTCTTAATAAACATACGCACCCTCAGACGGCGTGTAGCAATAGTCATGGCTTTGATTGCAGTAACGTTGTACTTCCCTGTTTTCACTTAGCAGTGAAGCAGCTGCAACAGTGTGTTTGATTTTTCCCCTTTCCCAGTGATTGCTCTGACAAACATTTCACCTGCTAAATCCCTTTCCTCCCCCTGCAGTATTCCAGCCCTTTCAGATGGGTGAACTAAGCCATAAACAGTTAAGAGACTTGGGTGAGGGATACAGGGAGTCAGTTGGAGCGCTGAAAGAGCAGATGCAGAAGCCTTGACTGTTTTCCTCTTCTCACCACTAGAAATTGCATAAACCCATTTTTAGTATAACACCTTGGAAATAGTCAGAGCACATTCGATTGTTGTTCACCCAAATAATGTCCTGAAAATATGTAGGACTGAGTACTAGGGTGAGACCCATCTTAATCTGAGGGTACTCAGTGGGGAAAGTGCCCCCTTCTGTATTTCCTCTTTATAATGGCTGCTTGCTTTTGTCACTGGGTGTGTTAACAGGAAACTGCAAGCCACTGCAACAAGGCAGTCTTCTCAGTGTGTGCCGTAAATGCTCTTCTACACTAGATGCCAGGACTACCAATGAGAATATTTTGGCATGAATGCCAACTTTTAAACACCTAAGAATAGAGCATGATATTTTTATATCCATTTATATTTGCTGTTTTTGACTGTGGACAGTCCACTTCCATGTGTGAGTTCTTGTGACTCTTACAGTGCAGCTTGGGTTGCCTGATTTAATTCCTTCCCTATTATGCTTCAATATAAGTCTGTCAGACCTAAATGTTTCTGACAGGTCAACTCATTCCATGCCCCTGTCCCTCTTGTTTCTCTAGCAAATTTTCATTTTTTTCCTTCAGAAAGGCAACAAGGGGTGAGAGATTTGCAGTTACTGGCAGCATAACTGTGCGTATTGTACCACATAAGATACAGCACCTTGATTATACCATAGTTGCTTATGAATCAAAAAATGCATCTTTTTCCAGATACCCTTCTACAGGGGAGAGAGAATTACCTTTGATGTTGCTCCATCTAGGCTGGACTTTTCAGTAGAGCATGACAGCCTGAAAATTGAGGTAAGAGGTTAATTGCAGATATTTAGAGAGGAAAACTTTGCTGTAAATCTATATGTAATAATTGAATTTGTTTAGCTGGAGGACAGACTTGTTCTGCCAGAGTTTTCTTGCTCATGATCAATGCTAAGCAGATTCCTAATCCATGCTTGGTATGAAGCAAACCTTACAGCATTTAATCTCCTGATAATGGGGAGGCTCAGGCGCTGAATGCTGCGACAGGGTGCTTGAGGCTAGCTTAAAGAAAAAGCGAAATTGGGAAAATAGTCCAGCAGATCAGTGAGCTTTTCTTCTCCTTGGTACAAACGGATAGTAACCTTTTAACTTGGTTATGTGAGATTTTATCCTTAAATTGTAAACTTTTTGGGCAGGGATTGTCTTTTTGTTCAGAACTTAGCACTGTGGCTCCTGCGTCATGATTTACAAGTACTACAGTGATATGAAAAATGAGCTGACAAGCCTACTGCTTTTGTAGCTGTTGGCATGAGCTGCTTTAATTTTGGTCTGAAGTTATGTGGCAAAGTGGTTTGAGTATTGGCCTGCTAAACCCAGGGTTGTGAGTTCAAACCTTAAGGGGGCCATTAAGGGATCTGGGGCAAATCAATTTTAAAAAAAAAAAAAAAAAAAGGGGTGGGGGTGGGGGGAGGCATGGTGCTTGGTCCTGCCCAGAGGGCAGCGGACTGGACTCAATGACCTCCTGAGGTTCCTTCCAGCTCTATGAGATGTGTGTATCTCCAAACATAATGGGGAGACTTAGTTGTAACAGTGAAAAGAAATTTTTCTGTTTCTAAAAAAGGAGATTTATAATCTGTGTTGTATGCTCTAATTAAACATGTATAGCCAAATACTCTTATATGGTGGATACAAATTAAAACTTTTTTCCCTCTCCCACAGCCGGTTTTTCATGTAATGGGCTTCTCAGTCACAGGCCGGGTGTTGAATGGCCCTGAAGGAGAAGGTGTTGCTGATGCGACAGTAACGCTGAATGACCAGATTAAAGGTACGTAGTGGTCTTGGCCTGTGGTGCTGGCAGGAAATCTAAAGTAAGACTGAACTAAGGGAGTAGAGCCTGCGATTGAATTAAAGACTAAAGGGCAATAAGACACTTGAATTGTGGCTTATTTGGCAAGTTAGAGGGAATTTCAGTTGCTAGATTAATTTTCCATTTGCAGCCTATTATGAGAACAATAGTGCTGTAATGATTTTGCTTTGCTTTTCTAAAGCTTTGTCATAATTCCTCTTTCAAATGCTTGTCAGATCAAGGACAAGCTGTAAGAAACAGAAACAAAAACCTGTATTAGTAAGAAATCTTTTAACTCTTCCTTGCCATTTGGTGCTCATTAAAAGTAACCTGGTCTTTTGAAGGCCATTTCAAAATTTTTGTAAACCCTGAGATGAATATGCACTTCTCACCTCTTTTCCTCACTCTCTTGTCTTTGTTCCAGTAAAAACAAAAACTGATGGCTCTTTCCGCCTCGAAAACATAACAACAGGCACATACACTATTCATGCACAGAAAGAGCATCTCTTCTTTGATACCATTACAGTGAAAATTGCACCAAACACACCTCAGCTGGCTGACATCATAGCAACAGGGTGAGTTCAATGTTAAGGATAGAAGTATGAATTAACTAAAAAAAAAAAATAGATTTAGCTTTTCAAAGTTTTAAGTTCAGTCTGTAGTACCAGAAGCATAGATACTCTGTAGCAGTGTGCTAACAATGAACATGGTGGCCAAAGAGAGATGTTTGATGTTTAGTTATGGAAAATGCTTAGTTTTCTATGGAATGACGCAGGTCAATTTAAAACGTGTGAGACAGCAGCTGCATGGCCACACCAATAAGATGATTATACAATAAGTTGTATTAATGCTGTGGGATTCTCTTCTGGTAGCTAAGGAGTATGCTGCACTGAACGCCTCTCTCTCCAGTTGAGTGATATTTTTCTGTGGGGTTTGAATGACTGCACTGTACATGGGCTTTATCAAATCTGTGTTCAGGCTAATGGATGGCAATCTCATTTGTAGATTCAGTGTGTGTGGTCAGATCTCGGTAACGCGCTTCCCTGACACAATCAAACAGTTCAATAAATACAAAGTAATCTTGATGCCACAAGACAAGGACAAAGCATCTTTGGTGACAACAGAGACTGACTCACATGGAGCATTTTGTTTTAAGGCAAAATCGGGTAGATACAGTATCCAGGTGAGAATAAGCTTCAGTTTGTCCTTCTGCAAAGTATGATATAGTATGTTTTACTTTAAGAAGCTGAAAGGGTGTCTTCCCCAGTTCTTTTAGCCCCTTTACACTGGGGCAAAGCTATGTTTGCTGTGTTTTAACGGTGTTGAAGTTCCTGTGCTGTTTACAGCTGGCAAAAATAGGAGTCCAGGCTACACAGGATTGTTTTTTACTAGTGTCTTTGGTTTGAAACCTTGTCTGCCATTGCTTCTTGTCCTGGTGTATTGCCGTGTGAGTGAGATTCATCAGATTGCTTGTTGTAGCCTGCCTCTTGCTGCTGTCTATGGCCCTTTCTGCGCTGGTGATGGAATGCAGGGTATGTGTAGCTACATATGGCAGTGAAAGACTGGCAGCTCCCTGCTTTCACTTGAGCGGGTAAAGGCTCCAGCAGCAGAGAGGCAGTCAGACACTAAACTGCTAAAAATATATGTAAGAGGCACTGCTTAGGTGTTCAGAGAACTGCGAAGGGTACATACCCCAAGGTTCTGGCATGGCTTTACTCGCCTGAATAGTACCTCACATTCTACACTGTTGTTCATATCTGTACTGCAAGAGAGCAACGAATATACTCTGCACACCAGATAAGTCTAGATACAACCTAAATGTTTGCTTGGAATACAAAGAGCAATAAAGGCTAATGCACACAATAGTCCACTTCCAGGTCAGTGCTCAGGAACTTGCAGCTGTTGCCTGCTGGAAGAGAATTAGGAAGCATGTTGTTGGGAGGTGGTTGAAGACTCATGAATACAGGTTGCCTTGGTCCTCACAGAATTGATGCAATAGTGGTGTTTCCTGTCTGTTGCAATTTGTGGGATTAATGAGTCATGAGGGAGCTGTGAGGGTTCCTGCCACACAGGTATCCCAGAAGCTTTTAAGAGGAGACTTGAATGGTAATTTGTGAAAGAGGAAGCTTCTTTCCTTGCATTTTTCCTTCCTCTCTCTCATTTGGCTCATGCTCTGTGACGCTGTAGAACTATATTTTTGTGGTAATGACCAGATAATTCTGAAAAAGAAATGTACCCAAGGGCAAGTTCTGTTTTCTGTAAGATGTACAGTAAATTTCTGTCCACTATTCCCTGGTAAATGAATTGTGTGCAATATAGTTTCTGTAGCATTTAAATAAAAGCCTCTGGTAATGTGATGTGCCTGCAGGTAGTGGTTCCAGAGGCTGAAAGCAGAGCAGGACTTGCTTTGAAACCCAAAACATTCCCTGTTACTGTTGCAGACAGACCAGTGATGGATGTGACCTTTTCTCAATTTCTAGCCTCCGTTTCGGGGAAAATCTCCTGTTTGGGTAAGATTGTCTTGAATGTAGAAGTCACCACCTGTGCTTTTTAGCAGTGTATGTGATCAGTGGGATATCCCTGCATCTGAGCGGAGTGTACACATTGGTATGATCTATACTAGTTACAGGATCTGCAGGCAGGGCTAACCCAGGTAAATGTTGACTTCTGTTTGGTGCCAGGGGATGCTTTGTGTTGTGCAAAACAATGATAGACACAGCCTCTGTTCTGAAGACCTTACAATTAAATAATACTCTTATTGGGCCCATTGTGGTGTCCTCTGATGATAAAACTAATTTATGTGTATGGTCCAGGGACTCTGTGTGTCTCCTATGCTGCCCCAAACCCATTGCCAGCACTTGCTAACTAATTTGTTTTTCCTGCTGTAGCCCCACAAGCTAGTAGGTGCTAAATCTTACTTGCAGGTGTGTATCTTTCAGGTGCAAGGGATAGCGTATTGTATGTAAAGATTTCAACAGTAGTTACTTGTGCACATAAGTGTGTGTAGGATCAAGGCCTGAGCCACCAACAAGCATACTTACAGAAAGCACTAGTTAGACTGTATCTGTTCCATCCAACAGGTTGCCTGTGCTCCCTTCCCCTGCCACAAGTGCCTGCCAACTTCAGTAGAAAGGACTGGGGTCAGAAGGCCGTGAAATTTGGTTATAGTTGCACCTAAATTGTTCCTCTGGTCCTGAGGAAGGCCCATGAGCATTTGGTCTTAGCAGTATTTCTAGGCTCTGCAACAGGAGCAGAGGGGGTGAACCCAGGAGTCTCAGCTGGGTCTCTGCTTCTCAGCTCCCAGTAGATTATCAGTCGGTCCCCAAGAATATATTGTGGTTATCGAACTAAAACTTGCTAAAAAGACAATGAAGTTCTGGTAAATGGGTGCCTAAGAAATAAGCCTTTAAAAGATTTAATTTCCTGTCATCATAATGCTCAAGAGGTGAAAAATGGGTTTGATTTGCAAACTGAAAGTCATGGTAATTCCTTTGTCTGTCTTGCTTGTTTTCACAGATTCTTGTGGTGACCTTGTGGTGGCTCTGCAGTCCGTGAACCGGCAGGGAGAAAAGCGCAACCTCCAGCTCTCTGCAAAACTGGATTCTGTGGTTTTCACGTTTGAGAATGTTCTACCTGGCAAATACAAAAGTAGGGATTAGAGACACTTTCTCAATATGGCAGTTCAGTTACTAAATTTGTAACTGTAATCTGCTACTTTCTCTTCTACTAGCTTTAGTCCTGCATACTCCAGAACTTGCCTTGCAAGTTGCATACGTGATATTTGAGAGCAGTTGGGAGATATTACAAAGGAGTGTCCTCAACTTTTCTTGTCTTTTTTGTATCCAACCCTGAAATCACTTTACAGTGAAAGTCCCACAGGCCCTTGGGATTATACATGCAGGGCTGGGTCTTTAACTGGGGTAAATCAAAGGGCCATTGACTTAAATGTAGATATGCCAGAATTGATGGCATTGATCAGGTCCTACCTGATTCTTCCACCTGTCACTCTCTCAACTCCTGTAGTAATTGAGTGACTATCATTAACAATGTTTTTGAACCTGTTACCAGACTACAGCAAAGTGTTTGCCCCCAGAGGAAAGGGGACAAACAGATTTCCCTTATAAACCTGGTCTCCCACGTAGGAATGAAATGTCTGATAATGGAGAGAGATTTTCAGAGGATCCCAACTCCTCTAGGCACTTTTCACAGTGTTAGTCCCACAGTGAGAAGAGGACATGGGAACAGCTTGAAGGTTTTGCTGTTCAGCTTTTCAATTCTAAGATGTGCTTGAATTACCAATGATGCTGCAGCCTATGTGAAGCTGTTTAGATTGCCCCAAGCCTATTGTCACATCTAAATTTGGGCTTAAGATCGTTGAATAGTTTGGCAAGAGCAGGGCAGGGCTGGTGAGAGGGGGGTCATCATGCAACAAAGCCAACTTACGTTCCGACGTTATAATTCTCAAAGAGTTTCTCTGTCATTCGTGTTTTCTAGTAAGCATTGTGCATGAAGACTGGTGTTGGAAGAATAAATCTTTGGAGATGGAAGTTATGGAGGAAGATGTGTCTGGAATAGAATTCAGGCAGACTGGCTATATGCTGAGGTGTTCTCTTTCCCATGCAATTACATTGGTAACATATATGACATATTTGCTTTGTTTTCTTACAAGCACAGTACAACATGTACACAGTTTGGAATCTCTGCAGATATCCTATCTGAAAGCTCTCTCCCGTACTTTTCAGAGATGAAAGTCTATTTTGTAGACTTATTGTAGAATCAATGTGGAAAGGAAGATGCAATTCCAGTCTGTGATGAGGGTGAGGGATGCCACTGCCATACTAGGAATGGCTGTCTGAAGGCTAAGAAGCCAGAGTTCCCTTAACTAGCCAGTGTGAGGAAAGAAATGCAGGCCGGTAGGCATGCTCGTCTTTGGGTAGAGGAGGATTGGTGTTTGAAGAGGAGGTCTTGCTGTACAAAACTTTGCTGCTCTGTCTTTTACTGATGTTTCTGTGATGCTAATTACTATAGTATCTTATCACCTTGCATACATTGACTTAATCCACATGGCAGCTCTGTGAAGCAGAGAACTGTTTTCTTTGTTTTGTACATGAGCTGGGGCACAGAGAATGAGTGACTTTCTCACACTCATCCATGAGGTTTTATTGCAGACTCTGCAAAAAATGTCAGGTCTCTTCGTTCCTGGACCTTGTGCCAAGCCATAAGACCACCCTTCCTCTCACTGCACAAACACGAGAACTGTTAAACTGAGACTGTGGTGTTTGAGGCTTAGCAAAAGTCTGGGCAAAGTGCAAGATGAAGCATGTAATCTATGGAATTGTACTTCAGAGAGTTCAGTCGAGTGCAATAAAGGAAGGGGTGTGGAAAGGAAACGGACAGTTTTGCTGGGGTGGACTGGGTCATTCCTGGTTTAATTTGTGTACAGTAAACCCTTGAGTTATGCAGGGGTTCCTTTTCTGCAACCCCCATGTAACTCATGTTTACGTGCAAGTCAAGGGGAGCTGGGAACCAGTCTGCAGTGTGGTACCAGTCTCCTTGCTGCTTGCAGAACCCAGGAAACTGACCAGCTCATGAGTGGTCAATTTCCCAGGTCCTGCCAGTGCAGGGCAGCCGGGAACCAGGTTCTGCTTGATTCCTAACTCCCCACCCCTTATGGGAACCAGGAGGCTGACCAGCCATGAGCTGGTCAGTTTCTGGGGTCCTACAAGCCCAGGGGAGACGGGAACCAAGTTAGCAGCCTTGTTCCTGGCTCCCCTGCATGGGGCGGCCTGGGAAGCTGACCAGTCATGAACTGGTCCGTTTCCCAGGTCCTGCAAGCAGTGAGCAGAGGAGAAATAAGTGCTGCTGCTGGGGGTTTGGCTGGGAGCTCAGCCACTTCCCAGCTGTGGGCCAGTGGAGGACCTCTGCCACCCCCCACCAGCTGGGGACCCCACAGCTGGCTGTGCTGGCTGGATGCTGTGGGCAGCTAGGCAGTCTAAAAACCTCCCTGCCTTCTCCCAGTGGCTCTGCTGTCCGACAGCCAGAGAACTGCTTCCAGTTGTGCTTAACTCGCGTTAAAGCAAGTGACACGCAACTTGAAGACATGTATTTTGAGGGTTTATTATACACTGATTTTTTTTTTTTAGTATCTCGTTGAGCTCAGTTGCCCCTGCTAAGTCTAGTTAATGCTGCTCCATTCTTTGCTAATAACTGCTCATCACATACCCATAGTTGTAGGAGGTTTGAGTTCTGTTCCTAGCTATTCTACTGAATTCATGTGTGAAGATGGCAAGTGATCTCTCTGCCTGTTTGCTGCCCCTCTCCCTGGGACAATAATTAATTCAGAAGAGTATTTAAGCTTAGAACTCTTTGAGGTTTGAGGCTCAGAGATCTTTGGCTGGAAACTGCTATAATTATTATTTGCTGTGTACATGCTGTTATGTTTGTACCTGCTGATAATCTTTTTGTGTTGGTGTGCTTCATTCAGGAATTTTACCAGGATGGAAATGGACCAGAGAATGTTGGTGTTTATAATCTGTCCAAAGGAGTTAACCGGTTCTGTCTTTCAAAGCCAGGTAACTTTTTTGTAATGTTGATTTAAAACAAATTGTGGGAAGTTTAACGTTTTTAGGGTAACTGATCTTCTGTGTATCAGCGAGGTGGCCGAGTTAGTCTGTATCTTCAAAAACAACAAGAAGTCCTGTGGCACCTTACAGATCTTCTGAGTTCTCTTATATTCATATCCATTAAGGGAGAACATATCTCTATTACCCTGTAGTTCAAACATTATTATTTCCATTGTTTAGTATTGTTACTATAGTCTTCTTCATCTAGAAAATCCTCGTAAGGTTTATGAAGTCTCTTACACTATTCAGCTCTTTTATGAGGGTGGTGAATTCACAAACAAATTGAAGTCATAAACTTTAATTGAATTAGATTAGAAGCACTGATCTTTGACCCCTTACATTAATCAGGCTATAGGTTCATATAGTTTGTTCATAACTGGGCTTTCCATTGCTAGAATGTGACATCAGAAATTCCATAGATCTCATTGCAACCCAGGGCTCCATCCAGGATAGATTTGAAAAACAAGGCATCAAAAATGTGTCAAAGCAGAAAAAGGAACTTGAGAAACTTTGATTTAAAGCTTTTCTGTGCTGAATGCCCCAGATAGCCTGAGTAGCAGTGTCAGCAACACTCAACTCTGAGGTTTCACTCGGTGTTAGGCTTTGATCTTCAGTTCATTGTTTAGTTCAGTTGGTTTACTGATATTGCCTTGGACAGCAACCAGTTGGTGACTGGTCATCTTAACTGGTTACGAGTAACCCTGTTCGGTTTGTGTCCACATAAGTATCATAACGCCATGAGCATATCTCCACCTGCCATGATGCCTAATTTTGTTTCAGTGCAGTCTGGGAAAATCTGGGTCTAGCCCACAGTAGCTTATAGTGACTGGTACTCAGGTGAGATAAAACAATGTGTTAGTCACCACAGAGTGAATTGCTTTTAATGGCACAATTTTGGAGATGAGCTTTCCTTAGAATGCAACTGATTAACATAGAAAACTTCCTTCTTTTCAATGCTTCTGTCTTTTTCTCTTCCTTCAGGTGTGTATGAAGTAACCCCACGTTCTTGTCACCGCTTTGAGCATGAATATTACACTTACGACACGTAAGAACAAATGTTACCTAGAGTTCTTGACATATATCTGCCAAAATACACTTTCTAGATGCCTTCATCACCCCAGATTTTGATCAGATCATGCTTAAAATGTTAGCAGTGAGTCATTTTAACCAGTAGAGGGAGTGCTTATCACAACAGTGTTAGGAAGAGGCTCCAAATATTCATGTTAATTAGACATTGCCAAAAACTTGCCTCATCCATATTTTAAAAGTAATAAGCTTTTAATTTTTTTGCCAATTTAATATTTTTGATGACTTTCTTTCAGTAATGATTTTTTTTCCTTTATAAAAATCATCAAAATGGCTTTTACACAGGGCTTTGGTCACTTGTCAAGATCAGCATGCAAAAGACTAGTAACAAAATATACAAGATGATGAATCATACTCTGTGCAAACTACCCATAGCGTTGTGGTTAAATTCCAGCCATGGTAGTAACCTTCTACCTGCCTTTCTTTTGCCTGCTGTCTTTGTAGTGAATACTTTATTGGCTAAACTGCTATTGTGTAGTCGTGAGCTGCCTGGCTGGTGGGTGTAGTTTTACCAAGGAGATACCAGCTAAGAGTGGGGCTCTGTCATATGAATACATAGTGGGAGACCTTGAGCCTAAGAACATACAGTTGAAATGAACAAGATGGACAGATTGGGAGGAGGAGCAGAAGTGCAGAATGAGGTGCTTATGGTCATAGAACAGATCCCTGTGAATAGACTTCTAGTCTAGTGGCCTATCAGCTAGACCACACCACCTTTCTTACATAACCTGTATGTCTAAGTGTATGTGACTTTTAGGGGCAAATTCAGCTTTGTGTTTTTTTTAAAAGGGTAGGATACTTAGTTCATCTCTTTGCTGCTTTGTTTTTCAGTTCCTCTCCCAGTATCCTGACACTCACTGCAGTTCGACACCACGTCCTGGGAACAATAACAACAGATAAACTGATGATGGTGACTGTTACGATTAAGTAAGAACAAAGAAAACTTTGGGGCTTTAAAAAAAGCATGTCTGTTGCATAAAGTTTCATTCAGCTTTTTAGTAAGGTTGAACCTCTCTAGTCCAGCACTCTGGTCTGGTACTATCCGTGGTCCGGCATTACTTTAGTTAGCTGGATGTCCACTTATCATGGGTGTGGCCAATTTTCCCATGGTCCCATAAAGTTTTTTTTATACCCCCAGACCTGGGTTTCAGTGGTTCTGTGCTGCTATTTAGCTGTAATTTACTCCTAAATGTCTTCTAGGAGACCAGTAAGCAGTGGAAGTGTTGGTAATGCTGCTTGACGTATCCACCTCCCATGGTTTGCAACTCCTCTGGTTTGGCACTGGTCAAGTCCAAAGGGTGCTGGACTAGAGAAGTTCAACCTGTACTAATACAGTCTCCAGCACAGCCAGTTGTGAGACTACATCTTGAGTGATTCCACTTTTAGCTGCATCATTCTGGAGTGGCGGACTGCTATGGACTTAGAATTCTCTGCACGTGTATAAGTGCTTCTTGATCATTATTTTGAATGTTGTCTCCTGGTTTTCATTTAGTCCCTTTATATTTATTTGTACCAGGATTAAAAAAAAAATTGTTTTTCCCATAATTTATGTTTATACTGACTTGCTCCTTATCTGGAATCTAAAGAGGAATCAAAAGGAGGTTAGCCCTTCTAATCCTGGGATCTGTTTTTCTCTTTTAATACTTTACAAAGGGAGCCTTTTGTTTCAGAGGCTTGTTACTGATATAAGGAGGGCTATAAAAAGAGAACCATGCAGAGTGATTACACACTAATGTGCCTATTCATGTTCAGCTAAACACACAGCGCACAAGGGAGCACTGATTTGTGAACACTTGTAATTGTTTGAGGTGCCAAATCTGGCTGGATGAGGCTGCTAATGATCAGAGATTTGCTGATATTTACATGTTCTAGACTGGGGTTCCCAAGCTTTCATATAGAAACCATCTTAAGAGAGTGCTTTCCCTACAGGGCCTCACCTCTTTCAGTGTAACAGTCTGTGACAGCTACTGCAGTTACTTTTCCACATTAGTAACAGCAAAGAATTGCTAGCTTTTAAAAACGCAATTATTAGCAGCCACAAACAAGGAGATACAGACCACATCTGCTCTAGCCTGCTCTGGCAAAAAGGCTTGTTCTAAAATGAAGGGGAACATATTCCACATCCTAGAGGGACAACTCTATGTTTAAAACCATTTATTTGTTGCAAAAATTCCCGTTCCTGGGATATGAAGCATTAGTAAAATTGTTACAGTGGAACTAAATGTAAAAGAAGGAATTGACTTTCACAGTTACTCTTCATTTTTTTTCCTATGTACGTTTTCTTCAGCTTGGAAAATAAAAGTAGACTAGCCAGTTCAGCTTTTAGGTTCTAGCTCATTGTCCCGGAGGGAAACGTCATATGGCACTGTAAATATTCATAAAGCACCACTATGTGTATCCCAAATTCTGTACAAATGTTAATGCTACAGCATTTGGAATTTAGATGCAGCACGGAAATGTTTTGCTGTTTTAAATTGCACACACAAATAATATCTAACCAGAAACTGATCTTGATTTCTGCCAAGTTTGTTTTCATAGCTTGAACTGGATGAGTTGTTTTTGTCCTTCAGCATTTGCACTTGGTCCCCTTGATTTTATTTTTACAGCTACTTTGACCATCCGTTCTTTGCACTTCCAGAGCAGGGTTTTTGCTAGTGGTAAATTTTCAAAGTTCAGGCAAATGGAATAGCGCTCACATGCTTGTGTTTGTTTGGTCTGTATAACTGAAGTGCTGTGCTCAAGTATCTTCAAAATGTGAAACCTTGATTTCCCACCTCCCAGAGTCCCCATTCACTAGTAAACCAGGCAGTTGCCCTCTAAGTTGGTGAGGCTTTCTGTGTCTTCTGTCAGTATGCATTTCTGGGATTACTTGTCTGGTGTGCAGGAGGGAAGTTGGTTCTGCTTTTGAAGTTGCTTTAGTGTTCCTTGCACTTGGAATAGATAGCAGCATGAAAAATGGGTGGATAAAGAAAAGGAGGGACTGGAGAGATTTGAGCAATATGGAACAAGGAGAGAGGTGTATGTGATTTGCACATGTAATGAGCATGCAGCCTCAATTCCAAAGAGACTTCCATGTTTCTATTTCCATTTTCAGGTCTTCAATTGACAGTGAACCTGCCTTAGTTCTCGGACCCCTGAAGTCACTGCAAGAGTTGCGTAGAGAGCAACAGCTAGCAGAAATTGAGGCTCGCAGACAGGAGAGAGAAAAGAAGGGTCAGGAAGAGGAAGGAACAAAGCCACCAGTGCAAGAAATGGTGGAGGATCTTCAAGGGCCATTTTCATATGAATTCTCATATTGGGCAAGGTACCCATTTCTTAGTGCTATCTTCTAATGTTATCCAACCCGTGTTCTCCCACATTGTGAGTGCACCATTATCATCTGGGTGAAATGTGTTCAAGCTACTTAAATGTCTGTGGTAATGTTCTGTGGCTGCAGCCTGAAGAGGAAATTGTACTACATAATGTTCATGTTTAATAGCTTTCTGTTAGTTGCTTTTTCTAAAGCTTCTGGATGGGCACTAATTACTAGGCAGTGTTATGAGAGCTGCTAATCTCAGTCTTGTTTGAATTTTCTAGATCTGGAGAGAAAATCACTGTGACGCCTTCATCAAAAGAGCTGCTTTTCTATCCACCCTCTGTGGAAACAATTGTCAGTGGAGGTACATATGTAAATAGTATAGTTAAAAAAAAAAGATCAACAACAGTGTATAGCCAAATTACATTCGCACAGATGGATTTATAAGCTGTTCTTCTAGGGTTGTTTTACATTATATAGCCACTTTCATTGCAGCACAGATTCTGTAAGGCCTAATGTCAGGAGTGAAAGTGGGCTAGTACAGGCAAGAACGGCCACTGGTACCAGCCTGTACGTGGCCAACATTGAAGTGCTACCATGGCGGTGCTTTAACATTGCTGCCCCTTTTGCTGTCCCCCATCAGTAGCACGGCAGGACCCTGTCAGCAGGCCCACCAACATGTGGGCGGAAGCAAAAGGGGTAGCTGCCCTGGGGCCCAGGAATTAAAACATTCTTGGGGCTCCCACAGCAGTCATGAAGGGCTGGCTTGGGGGAGTCTGGCCCGCAGCCCTGTCACTTCTGCTTGACACCCTCATGTCTTCCGGCACCAGAATCGCTGCCCTAGGCTGTGTACTGGTATGTCCTGGTACTTACTTTCACCCCTGCTTAATGTCATTTATTAACCATTGAAAATATTAATGTTGGAATTGAAAATAATAGAGATGTGTTTTCCTTTAATGAATATGGACAAGGGCTCCTAGGCAGTACAACAATATCAATAATAATTGAAAAAAGTGTGGGCAAGACATATTGTAAGGTAGACTTATTAAAGCAATAACTGGATGGTGAGGTAATTCACTATATAGATGAGGGAGAGACTCTGTCTGTAGTGGAATGGACTTCATCTTTTCATTGTGACTAGATCTATCAGTCAGCAGTTAGATACATTTTTATATTTTTCCCTTTATATTACATTTAACCCAGTGAATCTAAGTTTTGGTTATCAGAGACTCTTTGTAATGAAGTTTTTAAATGTCATCATGAAACAAGTCAATTTATAATATTGCCACCTACAGATAAAAATTAGCAGTACAGAAATAAGTTCTGAGTCTATGCCCAGTAAACCATAGGTTCTTAGGTGAATGGCTTCTGGCATTTGATACAGTCAAGATAGTTTTGGCTTGCCTGCATGTCTCATATGCATTTGAAATGATGTCCCAGGCTTTGCTGTTTTTTAATTTTTCCACACAAATGGGTTTAGACTCTTTTTTGGATAATATTTTCTTAATGTGGCATGAGGGGCCTCTCTTCCTCACATTGTCCTCTTCCCCCACCCCAAAAAAAAATTGTCTCCAAGTTTGGAATCCTAATGTCACTTGGGAGTATATTATGGCCTTTTGATTACTTTCCAAGCCTGTATAATACACAGCATTTTATCTGTGAGTTAATTTTGTAAATGTAGAACTTCTGTGTTGGGTACAAGTTGGTAGATTTTGAAGTTCAGTTGACTGATTTGAGCAAGTGCAGTGTTATGGACTTGAAGGCCAGAAGGGACTGTTCTGATCATCTGGTCATTTATGACGTCTTGCATAATTCAAACTAAAGATTGTGACCTTCTGATGATATTGAGATATTACTGTAGAGCGCAGGGGGAATGTGTTATAACAGTCTGTTTTCTTTCCTTTCCAAGAAAGCTGCCCTGGGAAGCTGATAGAGATTTATGGAAAAGCAGGCTTATTTCTGGAAGGGCAGATTCATCCTGAGTTGGAGGGTGTGGAGATTATCATTGGTGAAAAGGGAGCAATTTCACCACTTATCATAGTTTTTACTGATTACAGAGGTGCCTACAGGTAAATAGCACAATTGTTTTGGTCTTGTGGGTTGCCTTAGTTCTGGTCTTGTATGAAGCTGTGGGGACTGTAAGATTGACGCCATGTGTGTGCTATTCAAATGTTTCTTGGTACCTTTTCTTTTTTTAACTGGTTCTTGTTTCCTTTTATTTGAAGCGTGGGCCCACTCCACAGTGACTTGGAATATACTGTTACTGCACAGAAAGAAGGGTTTGTTTTGACTAAAGTAGAGGGAACAGTTGGGGATTTCAAAGCTTTTGCTCTTGCTGGAGTGACTTTTGAGGTAATTTTCTTCACACTTTAAGTTCCCCATAAGAGCATATCCAGGAAAAGCCCAATTGCACATGGAATGCAGGAAAATATTTGTGGGATGTGGACGGATTTTGTTCTGAGATGATTTGGTGTCACTAATCAACGCAACCAATCTCCCTGGCTAATGAGCTTAGTGGTGGACTGTGACTTGCCATGCAGAAATTATCTTGCATGTATTACCATGAAGGTGTTACTCTCTTACAAAATATTGGCTTTGTATGTATTTTCCTAATTTAGGTCATGGTTTTCATAACTACTTGGATACATTCAGTGATTTCCTGAGAGTGCTAATGCATGATAAATTGCAGGGCTCAGTAGCATTGCTAGTGCGAGCTGATTGCTGCTTCTTTTCAAAACCAGATTAAAGCTGAAGATGACCAGCCTCTTGCTGGAGTTCTCTTATCCCTCAGTGGAGGGGTGTTCCGGTCTAACCTTCTTACTCAGGACAATGGCATGCTGACCTTCTCCAACCTGGTAATGTTCACTCAGTTAAGATTTTCTCTATTCTGGATATGTATATGTATGTCTGTGTTCAGTTGCACCTTGCTCTCCAAAATGGGGACGTTAGCAGTACCTCTCAATAATGGGAGCCCATATTCTCTCTCCACTCATATTACACGTCCATGATAGACATGAGTGCATCCAACAAATGGTGAACCTCAGTTTTCTAAACAACACCCCAAATTTTAGTGAGGGCAAAAGAGAGAGCTCATCAGGACAAACTCTGCTTCTTGGCTCCTATTCTGACCCTTCCCTACACAGCAGACAGATTAGGCTGGCCTACTATTCTAGATGAAGCTTATACAAGTGAAACAAGTTAATTTGTAATACTCTTGGATTCTTTAAGGATGGAATCCAGTTAGAGCATTGTTCACACAAGTATTAATGACCCAGTTTTCCTCCAATAAATCTCTTGTTTTCTGGTCACTCACCTATTGTTGAGGTCTTGTAATTAACGTGACACTGTAAGTCTCTCTCCCTTCATCTTTCACACTCTCACCCAGCAGAGTTGCATTTGTTTGTGTTCCCTGGTATTCTCAAAAGCCTCATGTCTTTTTAGTTCTGAAAGACAGCATAGCATGTGGCAGTTGCAGGGAATCTTATCCTAAATAGCCTGGAACGCTATAGGAAATGCAAATTTTAGGAGCCAAGTGAAATATTATGGGTATATCAATGGCAATTAAGCTGAAATTGCTTGATGCCTCTTTGCAGAGCCCAGGGCAGTATTACTTTAAACCCATGATGAAAGAGTTCCGTTTTGAACCATCATCTCAAATGATTGACGTGCAGGAAGGACAAAATCTTAAAATTACAATAACGGGTCACAGAACAGCATACAGGTGAGTAGAGTTAAATGACGTTATTGTCCTGCTTAGTTTTGTAGCCAAAACTGTTCCCCTCATCTGCATGGATGGGCATTAAGTTGAACGTTCATGTGTTTTCTTGACATACCTCTATACCAGCTATTCATGAGGGCTTTTCAGGATAGAACTTAACTTTCTCACACAGTGCATCATCAAAGTGGTTTTCATTTAAAAATTACATTCCATGGATTTGGTCTTATGATTGAATGAGTAGGTGTTGAAGCATTTTTAGGAAAATCATTGCTTTGGAAGGGCTTTGATAACTGCACTGAGCCTGGTTTGTGCCACAGCCAGAAATCCACCTGGTAAGCCTTTCCTTTTAAGATGTGATTCCCATCAAGAAGTTTGGGACCAGTCAAAGTAAATGATACACTTGTAGTAACGGATCCCCCTTTTTCATCCTTAGCTGCTATGGTACAGTGTCGTCTTTAAATGGGGAACCTGAACAAGGGGTTTCAGTGGAAGCTGTGGGACAGAAAGACTGTAATATCTATGGAGAAGACACAGTAACAGATGAAGAAGGTAAATTTAGACTTCGTGGACTTCTGGTAAGGATTGTAATACATGAAATGCTTGCTTTTTATAGTGCTGTGTGGATTAACATAATTACAAAATGCAATGTATAGTTAGTCAAAGATTAGTATTTTTCCCTCAGTTGTGTTATCATACTCCCTTGGATCTGCCTGTGGTAGGAGCCATTGAGCTATAGTAATCATTAACTGGTGAAAGAGAGAAACATTCATTAGTGTACATCCTACAAAACTATCTGCCATTATCCTGTGAGGGTCTTGGGAGAATCCTTTTGCATTTGCCTAGTTCAGCAAGAACACCACAATAAGTGTGATCTACCTAATAGGTATGCACGTGAACAACAGTAATATCCTAAGCAAAGAGGAGTGTGGAGAGTGTTTACTTTCTGGTGTGAAATTACCAGCACATTAGTACCTGTTTATAAATGTTTCCTGCATTTTGTCATGCTCTGCACAGCTATGGTTTCCTGCCTCAGGGTGTGCTGTCCTTAGTGATGGCAGCTTAAATTAACATGACATAATTATGCTTTCAAACCTTCAAATGGTAGAGTGTTTATATAGACTAGTCTGTTTTTAAACCTTTTTAATGCAATTTCTTTGTAAGTAAAATGTTGCACAGCAGACAATTCCTTCTAATAAACCAGTGGAAGTAGAGTCCTGGCTCTTTAAAACTCCTCTTGTCTCTGTAGGACCTGAGTGTCTTTTAAAGGATAGTGTTATTCAGTGACATTTTTGTTGTGGGGCAGGAGAACCTTTCAATAAATAGGGCTGCCTCCATGTAAGGTGGTGAAAATTGAACTGAAATGCATTCAACCTTTTTAAGTATCTCTGTTCTGTTAATGATAAAGGTCCTAATGTAACTGACTGCTGGGATTTGTCTGGATTTTGTTTTTTAGCCTGGTTGTGTGTATCACATCCAGCTCAAAGCTGAAGGGAATGATCATATTGAAAGAGCCTTACCACAGTATCGTGCAGTTGAGGTAATTTCTTCTGGCATCATTTTAAACCTGAACCTTGTATTAAAAAGCATCAGAGTTGCTTGTTGCCTCCGCTAGGTTTCAGTTAATGTTAAATATTTCAGTGGGAGCTAGACTCTTACATTGCTCAGGTGTATTTGAAAATACCAGTTAGGTGCCTATCTACATCTTGAGACACCTAATTAGCTTTGAAACTGTGGCCCTAGCTCTGAATTTTAAGATGTCACATTGACTAAAATCTATGTAGTCGGCAAGGGATCATATTCAAGGGAAAAGAGTTTATAACCAGAAATAAAAACAAGGTAACATAAATGCAAACCATATCTGAAGAGTGTCCCATTGCTCAAGTTAAAAGCACCCCTCTGATTTTGGATATGGAGAGTATTCTTCCCAAAGGATCTCTCTGGCTTGGAATCCACTGTATCCAAACTGTAGTCCTTCACTTGCCCTTGCACATCTGTATAAGGAAATAAATCATGGTCAACCTTTTGTTTACCAGAAATCAGGTAATACCTTACACTTGATCAGACAACAGGTTGAACCTCTCTAGTCCAGCACACTCTGGTCCAGCAACATCTGGTGGTCCAGCATGATTTTAGTTAGTCCAATATCCACTTACTTTGGACCTGACCAAGTTTCCTGTGGTCCTATACACTTTGTTTACAGCCCCCAGTCCTGTCTCTCTGTTCTCTGCTTAGCTCTAATTTACCCTTAAATGTCTTCTAAGAGCCCACTGAGCAATGGAAATTTTAATGCTGCTAGACAATATTGATCTTCTGTAGTTCGGCAAATTCTCTGGTTTGGCTCTGCTCAGGACCTGAGGGTGGTGAACTAGAGAGGTTCAACATGTAGAATAAAAATAGTGCTGGGAGAATTCTTGGATCTTCCAGATCTGTGTGTGAGCTATACATTTTGTGTCTGTTTTCGTATTTGGCTTGTCCTCCATCATCAAGGAGTAGTTGAGTGGATTCTCTTTTGAACCAGAGGATTCAAACCAGGTACTCTCACCAAATCCGTGTCTTCATGTTGGATAATAGCACCAGTGCTTAAACTAAATGTAGCCCCAATAGGAGCCAAGTTTGAAATAGGTGATCTTCAGTCACCAAGCATTTTGAGGCAAGGGAAGTAACAAAGGATGCTCTTTCTACATTTTCTTTACCACAGACAATGAAACATTGGCCAGCAACTTTGAAGGATTTTGCTCCTTAGCATGAGCAAGTCTTTAAATTATTTAAAGCATATGTCTATTTTACAGTTAATTACATAAGATAGATCTCTCTGCTGTTTTTGTTTGTTTATATCAGTGGTTCCCAATCTTTTCCAGATAGCAACCTGTTTTGACAATTCAGGAAGACTTGGTGATCCAAGGCAATTCAAAAACGGGGTATGGGAGGGGAAGAGAACAGTGCCGTAACTAGCTAATTTTGTGCCTGAGGCAAGAATATAAAATTGTGCTCCCTTGTTTATAGATTCATACTAGTTGTTTCATAAAAAACAGGAAAAATACATGAATAATAATAAAATAACATTACATTTATTATAGTTAATTATTACTTTATTGTTATATTTGATCTGAGTTGTGGCAGGGGAAAGACCCTCATGCCTAACCCCCGCCCCCAGCTTAAACCCCACACTCAGAAACTGGAGGGGCTGGGGGACCACACTCAAGGGCTGGGGGTTGAGGGGCTGGGGGAGTCACATGGGGGGGCTGGGGGGAGTCACAGTCAGGCTGGAGGGGGCTGGGAAGGTCTCACTTAGAGGCTGGAGGGGCTGGGAGAGTCACACTGGGGTTGGGGGCGAGATACAAACAAAAAAATGAAAGCTGACCAAGTGCATAGAACAGAAGTCGGGGGGGGAAAAAGGCAGGAAGGGTAGAGGGGGAACGAAAAATACTTACTGCAAGAGTCTATTAAATGGCTTGCCTGGGATGGCTACAATTATCAAAGGTGAAGAAGCTGTCTTTGTATGCGTAATTGCTTCCCTATTGACAGAGAGAGCTACTGGATGTGGCAGTGTTAAGGAGCTGCAAATGGCTTTAAGAGTCACATGTAGCTCCAAGTTGCTGGGAACCCGTAGCAAATTTAATCCCCACCCATGTTTGGGTCCCGACCCACAGGTTGGGAATCCCTGGTTTATATGGTCCAAATGATGAAGTCCTCATGGAGGCAAAATTACAAGGTCAGCTCAGTAGATCTTCATAAAATCTTCCTGAACTTACCACATTTTATGAGTATTCCTCCATTTGTTAGAGATTCTGATTAGTTGCCTGATTTATCTCTTGACATACAGCTAAGGTTAATTAGCCTGCCAGTAGTTGTTTTAAAATCCTTCTGTGGAGATGGTCATTACTTGAGCTAAAAATGGGTTCCTGATAAGCCTTTCCTTCATTGCAGTGGAAGAAGGAGCAGGATTCTTTAAACATCTGTACTCTTTATGCTAATTGTGCCTGCTCTTTAGGTGGGAGGGAAGAAGCCACCCAGGTTTCAGAAAATAAATCAGTGTCTGTGTGCTGTGAGTGATGGCCCGTGTACACCAGTTTGTCCTACTTTTGTCCTTTCCCTTCCAACCGGAGAGGGGCTCTGGGTTCTTTGTCTTTCAAATATATAAAATCCTATATTATAAAATCCTATCAGCCTACTGGTGATACACCTGAAAACTGGCAGTATCATCCCTTGACCAGTTGTCCCCTTTGATGTGACAAACAGAAGTGTTGTCCATTCTAACTGCATTCACTTTCAATTTTGCAAAATTTCTTGTGTGACACCAATGAGAATCAGGTGTTGAGAGCATAGAATATTTACATTTTAATTGTGCTGGAAAGGCCTTGGCATGGAGAGGTCAGATCTTGTTTGCTGTTCCTCTCACCCCCTCCAAGCCCCCGAAAAGAGGGTGGACTGTTTTCAGGAATAATGAGTTTTTTAGGGGGAAGATGTCACATGAATGAAAATTGATTGAGAATATGTACAAATAAGAATACACTTGCGTATGGCCATATAGGAAATGAATAGCATGACTGAAATGTTTAAACTTGCTGTCTATTGTTAGGTGCTGAAAAAATTTGGTTTCATTTTCAGAGGAAGAGCTGAGCCACTCACATTCATATTGGCTTCAATGGAGATGTGGGTGTTGAAGGCGTCTGAAAATCAAGTCAAAATTGCCTCAGTGCCTGAGTATAGGACTTAATGCTACGTTCCCCAGCTTCAAATAGTTGCTTTATTTGGCCTGTTGATGTTTAGCCTACGTGTTCTACACTTCTCAGATAACTGTGCTGGTCCTAGCTGAGTAATGCAGTGGTTGGCACCATGGACTTATTCTTATGATGCATGGCCCTTTATTGACAAATGAGCATGCTCTGCTCAAGCAATGGAGGAAAAACCAGTTGTGATTGGAAACAGATTTCAAATTTGCATGGGATCTTGATAGTGAAAATACCTGTTTTAAAATTGAGTGGTATTTGTGTTCTGTTAATTTTCTCTCCTACCAGTGTAAACATTCCAATGTTTGTCTGTTGTAGGTTGGTAACAGTGATATCGAGGATGTGAATATTATAGCATTCCGACAAATTAACCAATTTGACTTAAGTGGAAATGTGATCACTTCTTCAGAGTATCTCTCTACATTATGGGTAAGTGGGAATCCAAGCCTATTCCACTGTATTTTCCTTCCATTTCAAGATCACTGTCTTGTCATTGGCAATTGGTCAGCAGCCAGACTATAAATTCTATCCAAATTGTAACTTTCT
The DNA here is from genome assembly GCF_033958435.1 of Carettochelys insculpta. Classification (NCBI taxonomy): domain Eukaryota; kingdom Metazoa; phylum Chordata; order Testudines; family Carettochelyidae; genus Carettochelys; species Carettochelys insculpta. The sequence goes on from NC_134152.1 coordinate 19,263,246, forward strand.
AACTACTTACTAAAAGTGAATTCGCATTCTAGTTGTTGAGCTTTCAGTGACTGGAGACACTGACAGTAATGTGTTCTCAATGGCACTGTCTAGACCGAAGAAATAATCTCTCCTTTTGAACTGACCCAAAGGCTGTCTGGTCTAATACTGTGCTCTCCCACTAGGAAAGCCTCTCTCAGAGAAGAGTAGACCATGACAGTTGAGATTTGCTTATCTGAATCTGAGAGCTGGATTTGACCCTTAAACAGCTCGTCTACTAGAAGTCTTAATGCATGGTTTTCTTACGGAAGGAGGGATTCTTTTGAAGATGGGGTTTACTTTCGAAACAGCAACGTCTGCACTGGCTTTCTTCTTTCAAAAGAAGCTCTTTCGAAATAAGAATACCCAAACGAGGTGCCAAATATGCACCTCATTTGCATTTCTGATTTCTCTTATTTGCCTGCCTCTTTCCAAAGAGGAATGCAAGTGTAGATGCACCCCAAAATGTGTGGAACAGGAGGAAAAGAAAAATGCTTTTCTCTGGGGCTCTGTGCTTGAATGATTCTGTGCTCTTTCAGGGAAATCTGTAACTTACAATGTAGCCTGTGTGATCCAGGCAGTTTATTCTAGAATGAAATATATTTTTTGCATTTTAAGGCCTGCACATATGTTCTGTTGTTAATTTTGATCTTATACGCTTTGATTCTTGCATGTGGGTGTGGGTGATAATTGCACTTGTGTTTTTTAAAGCAGAGGTTTTTATGCATTCAGGTTTGGCATAAACATGAGTCAGAGGTTTTGTGACCTCAGTTAACCTTGTTGTGGATGCACAAGCTGATGGAACAGCTGGTAATCGCTGCTCTGATTGGAGCTGAAATCTGACATACAGGCCAGAATTTGAGAATTAGCTGTCTTGCATCTGAAAGTGACTGTATGTGGCCCTACCAGCTGCCTGGCCAATAGGAAAGGAAGACATAACGCTTGATTATGCAAAATTAATTAAACTGTAAGGGGAAATTGTAGAAAACAAATTACCAAAAAAGCTGCAGACTTAATTTCTTCTTTAAAAAAAATAAAAATCCAAAGTTCTGGTAGATATTTAGGTGCAGATAAGATTTTTATAAGCCCAGGTAGCTTAAGTTATGAGTTATCGAGCCCGCTTGTGGGATTTTAAACTTCTGTAGCTTGATAGTGTCAGGTGTTCTAAATTGCCAGGTTGACTGCAATGTTTTTCTTTTAAAATCTTTGCACTGCACTTTGAGGTGTTCTTCCTTAATGTCGGGGATGTCTGCAATATTTATCACAGTACACCTGCATCACTATCTTTCTCTTGTGCTTTTCCCCTTTTCCCAGGTGAAGCTTTATAAAAGTGAAAATCTGGATAACCCAATTCAAACAGTCTCCTTAGGGCAGTCCCTATTTTTCCATTTCCCACCTCTGCTCCGAGATGGAGAGGTAATGTTGTTGTTGTTGTTGTTGTTTGTTTCATTCATTTCAGTTTGTTAAAAGATGTTAGCATGATTTTCCTGAGTGCTTGTGGCACAAATGTGTTCTGTGTTTGTGCCGGAGCACTGGGTGTCTCAGAAGTCTTGTTGCATGTTAAACTGACTGTTATGTTTGAATCTTCTGTCTGTGAACCTGATGTTTTCTACTGTAGCTGGCAATTTTATTTTTTACACGCAGAATTATGTGGTGCTCTTGGATTCCACACTCTCCAAATCCCAGTATGAATATACATTACCGCAAGTTGCATTCACTGCCATTGGATACCACAAACACATCACTTTAATCTTCAGTCCCACCGTAAGTATCAAGTGTTCTAACTTTTTCATTTTCGAAGTTGAACACGAAGTAATGTGCCTGGCTATTGCAGCTTCTATGCTTTCCCTAGGCTTCTATAGAAGTCAATGGCAAGACTTTCATTGTTTGTTGTCTGCTATGGAAGTCTTGCCATTGGTTTCAGTACAAATTGGATTTGGCACACAAATGAACATACGTCTATATCAGGCCTCAAACAATAAAAGATCTAATACTTGTCTCATGAGTTACCATATGAGTGCAGTAAATAGTGATAGTGGCATGAAAGTATTGTAGCCATGACACTAATTCAGATTTCCTAATGACAGAAATATGTTGGAATTGGAAGGGAGAAAGAGGTTGCCATAGTAATTTTACAATGGCTATTTATGGAGTGTTGCTGAAAAGCTGCAAAAAGAGAGCCCTTAGTTGCCAATGGTAAAAAGTTAGGCTTGGAGCCAGGGCTGTCAGTTAAAGCAAGGGATTCTCCAAACTAACATGGAGTAAAACTTCAACCCCTGAGAGAGATCTTAAAATGTGTGGTCATGCTCTGCATCGGCTAGTTTGACCACGTTTTCTGTGCATAGTACTTAAGTGCATGGCTTCTTTTCTGCATCTGTGCACACCCAGACCCACTGAAATAGGAGGGAAAGATGAAATGGCATTTTTGGGTGAATGCTCCTTTAGTAGTGTAGTTGCTGTATGACATGTTACTTAGGCACCAAGTGTCAGGTAAATCACAACGTACCTAATTTAAAAGCAGCATAGTGACTCATCTTAATACATAAGGTTTATTAACAAACTTCCCAGCTGACAGTCACTTTGGTTGCTCCTACAGTGGAGGACATAATCCTCCTCCAGTATCACAGGAATTGAACAGGAACTGGTGAATCATAGGATCCTAGAACTGTAAGGTCTGGTCCCCTCCACTTACAGCAAGACTAGGCACCATCTATTGCATACTGGTTAGATATTTATCCACCTGTTCTTAAATATCTCCAATGATGGTGATTCCACAACCTCCCTAGGCAATTTATTCCAGTGTTCAAACACCCTGACAATAAGAAGTTTTTCCTGATGTCCAACCTAAACCTCCCGTGCTGCAATTTAAGCCCGGTGCTTCTTGTCCTATCATCAGAAGCTAAGGAGAATAATTTGTCTCCCTTCTTGCAGCACTCTTTTAGGTACTCAGAAGCTATGATCATATTCCCTCTCTGCCTTTTCTTTTCCAAACTAAACAAACTTAATTCACAACAACATGCCACACAACTCTATTTTCAATCCATTTTAGTCTCAACTTTAGTTGAGTGATTTAGTAGGTAAAACAGCAAGAAGCATTCTGAAAACGTGGCCATTGGTGTTTGCAGAGAAAGTTGCCTGAACAAGATATTCCTCAAGGATCCTACATCGCATTGCCTCTGACCCTGCTCCTGCTGTTAGCTGGTTACAACCATGATAAGGTAGTAAATGTTCTATTGTACTGTTCTAATCAGCCTCCTATCATTTTTATACTATATTGCATAAATGGAGGTACCCTGATGTTGATTTCTGGATAGAAGTAAGAAAAAAAATTAATTGGATGCCATAGTGAAGGTTAAAATTTCAGTCAACAAAGGAAACAAAATCCTTTAGTTTCTTAAATGCCCACATATTCAATTTTAGTGCTAGTATTTTTGTCCCTGTGCTGCATTTGTGTTTTGGTCAGCTGCTCTGCTGATCCTGGAAAGAACAATGCCAGATAACCAATTGCAGCTGCATTGACGTGAGTTTATTATCCTTCATTCATTGTTACTTAAACCACTCTTTTCTTTGGGATCAAAACACCAACCCCATTACATATTTTGATTGCCAGAATTCAAAGTAGATAGTAAATTATTTAATTTAAACTTGACCAAAACAATATTAGAATTTTTTAGGGTTTCCATGAGGTTTGGATTAGACCCCTTTCCACTCAGAAATTACCATAGTCCAGGCTTTGAACTTTTTGGTTTGTAAAAATATGGGTGCATAGTCATCTGAGAATTATTATGGAGTGTTATAATTCTACAATCTACTTCCTCTTTCTTTCCCAGCTTATCCCCTTGCTGTTGCAGTTGACAAGTCGACTTCAAGGAGTGCGAGCGCTTGGACAGACAGGTTCAGACATGGGTGGCCCAGAGGATGCAAAAAGACAAGCAAAGAAACAGAAGACAAGACGGACGTGAGGTGAAAGGAATGATTACATGAAGTGACACTTCTGTCAGATTGGAGCCCCAGGAATTTAAGAAGCATGGCCACTAAACCATATTTTTGAAGAATCTGTGGACTTCAGTGACTTCAAAATTTTATTATAGTGTCTAATCCCTTTGTCAGAGTAACTACATTTTGGTTGTAAATTTTCTGTGGCATCTACAGATTGTCTTGTTTTAGAATAATGAATTGAATGCCTCTGTCACTCTGAGCAGCTCTTCCATGCCAAAAACAATATTTGTCTCCTTACTGGAAGCCTCCTGGAGGTCTAAAAATGTAACATTCATCTTCATGGGTAACTTTGCAGGGACAGTTCTAATAAAAATGGTTTTGATTTCTCTCTCTGACTTTATTAGTTGGGGGGTAGGGAGTCTGCTTCCCTGTCTTTCAACTGTCCACCTAATTCTGTTGGATCAGCCATCTTGGGAGTTCTGTTAAATCAATAGCTCCATGAAAAAAGACATTTATATGGCTCTGTATGACTTGGAGAACTATACCTTGGGTGTGTAAATAGTTCAAAAACTCAATTTAAGGTTAGCTAGTGTTTGCACAGCAATGTAATCAATGCTTGCCTAGTGAGTAAATTATCTTTAGTTAAATGTCAAATATTTGCCTGTCAAAGGTGAAGATAGTCCTTAACTTGATGACTAGTGTTAGTGTCTGATATAAATGCCCATGTTCACACTGCAAAAGCTGCTGAAATCTCAAGTTTACGTTCATAATGTGAATTCTGTGGATCTTCAATTATACTTTCTTCCTGAAGTTAAAATGCATCATAACTGTAATATGCGTGGCCTATGGTCCTACCTTTTCTGCAGGTGTCATGCTGCGTGTGACCATTTTGCTAGCTGGATGGCTGCCTTTAAGTTGTAATTTTTGTTTTTGTTTGTTGTTTTTCTTTTAAAAAAACGTGTAATTCTCAGTCCAACGCAGTCCTAGTAAAACAGTACAATAATTAACCCTGCTTAATTATTCTTGTCTGAAGTGGACAGCTAGGCACATTGGGGCTAAATGTTAATAGGGTTCTTTATTGATGAGTGCCATAAAGGCTTAGAGATTTTGAAAGATGCACATAAACATTTCTGCATTGTGTACTGACACTGCTTCTGCCAGTAAGTGGCAATGTTCCTCTTTACAGGATCTGAAAGGAAGTGAGATTACCTTAAACATTTAAACCCCGAACACATTACCATTGTCAGAAGAACAGAGCAGGATGCAAAGTTTTCCATGATCATTTTGATAGTAACTTTTTACATTTAGTGTGTGGCCTTCATGATTAAAGTTGAGTACATTCAGTGAACATTCTCCATCAGCTACCGTCATTCAGCATACAGGAAACCTTTCTTTTGGAAAGAACCTTTTTTAAGGATATAAAAATTAAGAGCGTTGGGAATGCAATGGGAAATGTTTGGGGAGGCATCTGCACTATATTACGCTCTATTGATCTCTTAATTTATATTGCCATGATGAAATATAGCTCTCCTTTATTTACCTATACAACTTATTCTGAAAGCAAGCCCAAATTAACATTTTGATTTTGTTTTATTGCCATAAATGTTGCTCTACAAAAGTCAGGTCTCAGGAGGACAAAAGAAATGATGCAGATTGTGAAAATAGTGAGGGGAGTTTAAATATTCTAATTTTGGTCTTGGAGAATTTAACGATCAATTGACATTTTAAATGATATCCACTTGCCTCAGCCAGATAGATTCTATCTTCTTGTAAATCTGTATATGTGGTTGAAAAGTGTAATTGTGCCATAGGTAGGCACTTCCCCTTCCTAGCTAGTATGAGTAGCAACAGTAGTTTAGGTGAGGTGGTACCCTTCAGCCTGGCTTAGCAAGCCAAGTATGTACCCAGATTCCCTTGTGTACTTGGATATTTGCAGCCAGCCCATGCCCCATGGCCTCTTTGCAGCAAGGGAGGTCTACCTTGGACATTGGGAATAACTTATTAACTGTGAGCACGGTTAAGCACTGTAATAAATTGCCAAGGGGGATTGTGGAATTGCCACTGGAGATTTTTTAAGAGCAGGCTAGACAAGCACCTGTCGGGGTTGGTCTTAGGTGGTGCTTGTTCCTGCCATGAGTGTAGGGGATTAGACTTTGACTCTTGAGGCTCCTTTCAGTTCTGATTCTTTTCTGTGAGTCACCATTACTGTTACCCGTACAAGGCAGATTGAAGCTGTACATAGCTCAAAGTGCACGTCTTCCATTGTTTGGAATTTTAAGAAAAATCTGAATCCTACAAGCTATCTCTTATTATTTGAACCCATCTTAGAAGGGCAAACATGAGGCTGAGAATATGAGACTCATCAAAATTACAGCTCCAAATCCAAGGAGCCTTCATCTTTTAAATGTATGCTGTTGGGGTGTTTTCAGTGTTTGCATTAACCCCTTTCTTTTGAAAGGTGTATGCTAATGAGCCACTTTGGCAGATGCTAATGAGGTGCTACCATGAATATGCAGCACCTGTTTAGCATAATGGCAGCCACATGCATTTTGAAATTGCCGCTTTCTAAATGTATGCTGCTCGTGTAGACAGAGGCCTTTTGAACGGACCTCTGGACTTCGAAAGGCCCCTGTCTACAAGAACAGCACTTTTGAAATGTGGGTGGCTGCCATAATGCTAATGAAGCACTGCATATTTATGGCAGCACCTCATTAGCATCTGCTGAAGTGTCTCATTAGCATACCCCTTTCAAAAGGCAGGGGCTAGTGCAGCCATGGCCAGAGAGTGGCTGTCTGTTCTGTACAGGTACTGTGCACTGTTGGGCTCTTCTGGAAGAAGGGGCATATCTATCTCTTCCTTTCATGCAGCACCTCAACAATCTATCCAGTTTGAAAGTCTCTGGAATGCAGGGTGCAGCTCACATGAAAATTTCATACTAACGAGGCTCTAGCTCATTCTTATCAGGTTGTCTGAAAAGTCAGAATACATTTGTGGAGTGGGGGAAAAGTGCGTGTCAAGAACTAAGTCTGTTTTCACAAGCTCACCTGAAACACTGAAACCAAGGAACTTGTGCTGTGGTCAGTGCCCCCCAGTTCCATGTGAAAAAATGCCGCCAGATTTACAAAGACCCAAGGAGAAAACTCTCTTCAGTTGAGGGTTGCTCAGAGCCCTTTGCTTATTGACTCTTATTTACAGTGCATATAATTACAAGACTTTTCAGAAATTCACAATTCAAACGCAGAAACCAAGGCTACAGTGCAGGCGTATACTTTACAACCCTGTGTCTATGATTGGCATAGTACCAGGTGTGTCTCTGTAGACTTAAAAAGGGGTTGGACTGAACTTATGCCCATACCATCTGGTGAAATGCAAGCTCCTGATTGGATGCCTGTTTTGTTAGTTTGCATGTAGCACAAATGCATCAGAATATTGGCAGCTGAGTCAGATTGACAGGTGGGTCATGTACGTGGTCAGTGGGATGTATGAGCAGATTTCACTTTAAACATCTGGCTATCAAAGGACTTTTTGGAAGAATTGTATCTGCATACATGGAACAAACCTCTTGGACTTGTATATCTTGGATTCTTCCTTTCTCAACCAAGGAGGTGACTATACAAATACAGCGAAAGTTATGGTGATATTCCTTTAATTCATTTTACATTAAAAGAAGCAATTAAAAACAACATGGAAAAGTAATATGGAGGAGTTACATCTTAATAGGAAAAAGATCTTTTTCACATATCCAATAATTTAAGACAAGCTTATTTATTCACTCTGGTTACATTGACATATGACAAATGTCTAAGTCCTGGCACTGAGACTTAGAATTAGAAATGGTCTTTAATTTTGCTTTTTCCATAACTTTTTTCAAAAACAAATATGGCTTCCTGTGTATTGTTTGTGTGATTCTTCAACAGAGTAGCACATCTGCTTAAGATTCTGTTTAAAAGTGAAATGGATCATTAATATTGAATGTTTACAACCTATTATCTCAATGATTCAGTTTAAATCAGAATGCAGCCTTTTGATTATAGATGGCAAATCAAAGCATATACCAAAACCAAAAATATTTTGTTTCTAAAATAGTCAATGTGGTATGATTGTAGATGGCAAATCAAAGCATATTCCAAAACCAAAAATACTTTATTTCTAAAATAGTCAGTGTGGTAAATAACATCTGTGTAGCTGTGACATGGAGATTTCCTGTAATATCCTTGAAAGATTGCATTTAGTTTATATACTGTGTGGTCCAGGATTGTATGTAACTACTCTAAGGGGAAGATGTTGAGTCTTGGGAGTTGGAAAGACAATATTGAAAATGTACTAGACAAGTATGGCTTTTGGGGGCGATCCTTAGGGAGAGGATCATGCAAATTTCCCAACTTACTTTATGCAAAAAATCCAGCCTTATGAAGGCTGAGGATAGGCTACTTGGCTGCTGATTTACCTGTTGCAAGACCAGGATCAAAGACCTGACCTTTATGAAGAAATGGCTGATCCACCTAGACTTTGCTCTGGTCTGAATCCATGAGGGATGAACTTAAAACCACAGGGAGAACTCAGTTGTGAAGTTTGAAGGATTAAAAGCTACCAGAACTATGGGTTGGAGTTAAGGTGATTGTTGGGTAAGGCTTTTTTTTAAACTCTGTCTGTAGGTTTTTGATTTTCATGTTTTCTCTGTGATGGTTTTACCTTTAGAATAAATATGCTTAGAAGGAGCTGTGAGCACCACACTGGTAATAGCCCTCAGAGAGAAAATACAGCACAGGCTTTTTGGTTTGCTGGAGGATATTGCAGTATCAGACAGGGAGCTGTGCAGCCTTAAGACCCCACGCAGATGGTAGTGAGACACAGGTCCCCACCCAAGAGAGGTGCTGGGAGCCAGTGCCTTTAATGAGTGTCCACAATGCATCTCCAAGAGGGAATACATATAAACCTCATAGAGCTGGAAGGTACCTTGAGAGGTCATTGAGTCCAGCCCCTGCACTCTCAGCAGGACCTATGACCATCCCTGACAGACATATTTTTTTTAATCTAACCTGTGCCCCAGATACTTGAAAGGCCCCCTCAAGGATTGAATTTACAACTCTGTGTTTAACAAGGCCAGTGCTCTGACCACTGTCCCCTCCCATCCCCATACATGTGCAATTACTCTGCCACTGTGATAACTACTATTGTCATTTATAAAACAAAAGCACTTTAAAAGCAAGGCAATGAATAGTTAAAGATAAGGAGTCTTGCAAATGTCCACAAAACAAGCAAATATTTCAATCAAGTGTAGAGAAATATATATATTTCTTAAAAGTCCAGTAACCTTAACTCCAACCTTTGGATCTTAATGTTCTCTTTTGATCTGCATTTCAATGTCAGAATGTTTTCTGAGTTTCCATTGACTAGGAGATAAATACACTTTTCCAGTGACTACCTTTTTTGGATAGCAATTTCTTGAACATTATACGTAGGGCAGAAGGAAAGGTAAGATTGAGTTATGTTCAAATCCTGTAGGTGATCCTTAACTCTAAATAAATAGCTGGTTGTAGAGACTGAAACATGAGAGAACATGCCAGCTTTACGCAGATTGGGAGATCCCAAAGAAGGAAATGGGGGAACTATGCAAACCTGCCAAAACGAGAGAAAAATAAGGTAAGAAATTCAGTGCAAGTCCGGGCTGACAACAAATGTCAAACATGACACATTGGACACAACAGGATAGCCAGTGTTGTTCTTCATTGTTTTGACTTCTGCTGGTACTATGTGAACAGAAAGGCTGGCTGTGCTCGTGCCACACTCTCCTCCATTTATCTGAGACTCCATTTGAATCCTGCCGTAATTCTCTCCTCTCATTGCATAGATCATGTGCTCTGCATAGTTTCTTTAGCTAGAAAAGCTGCATGCATTCATTTGAGAAATTAAGAAGCCCCTGCCCCATCGCCAAACTGCTGAATTCAGGATTAGACCTCATACTACTGGTATTAGAATTTGTACAGAATCTGTAAGAAATCAGTGAGAGTTAGGCACCTATGCAGTTTTGAGAACCCCACTAGACCCCAGTAAGCATTTTTAGGTGCCTAAATACTTTTAAAATGAAAGTCCGAGTGATTATCGAAGATCAGAGAGAGTCTGGGGCAGAACAGGGAATGGAATCCAGGCTAGCCACCAGCCTTAGAACCATCTTCCCTCCACCAGCGGGGGAGCGTCTCCTATGCTGGGTTTTGCCTGGACGTTTTCAACTATTAAGTAATATAAGTTGGGTGATTTTTTTTTTCTTTGTCATTTCAGGAGGTCAATTCAGATGATCTGTTGGTCCCTTTTGGCTTTAAAGTCTATGACTTTCTGAGATCAATAGTAACAGAGAGTAAGCCGTGCTAGTCTATACACTATCAAAACAAAAAGCAGTAAAGCAAGAGATACATTTCCTGGACACTACAGTACTAATCAAGGATGGCCTGATTACTACCACACTGTACTGAAAACCTACTGATCGCTATACTTAATCTATACCCTTCTAGTTTCCATCCTGCACACGTGACTAGATCCATTGTTTACAGTCAAGCTCCTAGGTACAATCGTATTTGCTCTGATCCTACTGACAGAGACCAAAAACTACAAGAACTTTACCAAATATTCATAAACCTGAATTACCCACCAGGAGAAGTAAAAAAACAAATCGACAAGGCCAGACACATATCCAGAGACCAGCTACCCCAAGATCGGCCCAAAAAAGCCAAGAACAGAACACCACTGGTCATCACCTACAGCCCCCAACTCAGACCACTGCAACGAATTATTAAAGAACTACAACCTATTCTTAATCAGGATGCTACACTCCAGAAGACCCTGGGTGACATGCCTGTTCTCTCCTACAGACAACCTCCCAACCTCATGAGGATCCTCACTAGCAGCCACAGTCTATACCCCAGGAACACCAGTCCTGGAACCTTTCCCTGCAACAAAGCCCGCTGCCAGCTTTGTCCACATATCTTCTCTGGAAATACCATCACTGGACTTAACCAGCTTACTCACAGAATCACGGGCACTTTCTCATGCTCCTCTACTAACATCATATATGCCATCATGTGCCAACAATGCCCAGATGCTTTGTATATTGAACAGACTTCTAACTCCCTTAGGCAAAGGGTCAACGGGCACAAAACAGACATCAAAACACTCCAGATCCACAAACCAGTTAGTCAACATTTTAATGGAATGGGGCATTCTGTCAATGACCTCAAGGTATGTGTGTTACTGAAGAGAAATTATCGCTCCGTTTTAGAAAGAGAAGTGGACGAGCTGACATTTGTATTCAAATTTGGCACATTAACACATGGTTTAAATTGTGATGGGAACTTTCTGAGTCACTATAGGGGCTCGTCTGCATACTTGGCTCAATCTAATTCTTGACCTTCGCCCCCCACCCCTCCACTCTCTGATTCGCTCCCCTTGATTATCTTTTTCTGATTTGTCCTCCTTGCTTACTGTTTTTGGTTCTCTGTGTCTTAAATATTGAGTCTGTTCTGGTCTGGCTATGGTCTGAAGAAGTGGGTCTGTCCCACGAAAGCTCACCTAATAAACTATTTTGCTAGTCTTTAAAGTGCTACTTAACTGCTTTTTGTTTTGAGATCAATAGATGTGAGCTCATCTTTCAGTCAACTTAAATGTATGGCTAATCCCATATCTAGGACAAAAAAAGTGTGTGAGAACCTGTCCAGGACTTGGGGAGGCTCAGGGTGAGTATATGCCCAGTGTGGCTATTGCCTAGATCCTTTGGCTTCCGTGATCATTTTAACGCATATTTTCGCTGTGATCAGCGAGATTATTCATTCTTCCCTTTGTTCTTTTTTCTTCCTCCTCAGTAGTTTATGGCTTTTGAGGACATTTGAACCTAAGAATTTCATTTCATTTGACAATTGTCTCAAGCCTTGTTTTCCACAGTTCATATTTTATGTTTCCTTTATAGTCTAAAATTACTTGTTTACTTTAAATCCAGTGATATATTATGATAAAACATCAAACACTCACCTGATGTTACAGAATTTGTCATGTCTAGAAATTTACTAAACACTGAAAGATAAACCTGTTTTTTATTGCCTCCAGGACTAGAAACTTTTTATATTATTTATACTTGTCAATAACAGTGTAATTAAACGCCTACCACCAAGGCCATAGTGCTTTTGCTTACCAGAATAAGCTTAGTCATTTTAAATGTACAGTATTATAAACATTATTTTGTAAACCATAAACTATTAAACTAGTTCCAAAAGCTGCTTTAATATCAGCGTCAGGAAAAAAATTCAGATTTTTATTTTAAGAGGCAATTATTTTGGCTTTATGGTCTTTAGATTTTTAAAGTTTAGAATATCCTGCAGATGCTAAGTTTTCAATTAAAGTTAAGATTCCCCTGAGTTCTATAGTTGGAGGACTGTATGTGAACCTTCTCAGAAGATCCCAGCAGACCTTTGCATAGGCTCAAGGGTTGGCCTCTGCATGTCTCCTTGCATAATCAGGACTTAACGTTTCTTTGACAGCCACCTGGCTCCAGCAGAGCTAAGTGAGATGAGACCATTTAGATGAAGACTTCTATTAAGTAAAGGCACATGCTCCTTTTAAGAAATAAGGAAATCAAATTTTTAAAAAGTCAGAACAGGGTTCCCTTTCTGCCCACAGCTATTGCTGTGCACCCCATTAAGCTTCAGTGGGGACTTGGATGGGATTGCATGGTAAATAAGGGCAGAATGTAGCCTGCAGAATCTTTGCTACTGGTGATGAATGGGAAGAAATAAAACCAGTTTGTTAGGCCTCAGTCCTGCATTGAGATTCATTTGAACCTTGCTGGTGTTGATTAGGATCTCTATAGGCACAGTGCTCATGGCAGGATGAGGGACTTGAGATCTAGGAGGGATTTGCGGATCCTTTCCAAGAGAAGAAGATGGCTTCTCAAACCAGAGACAGGCTGTGTGACATAGTGACACACCATAAAGTTGGAGCTTTGTAATGCCACTTTGTGAAGGAGGAGCACACTTTAAAGGTTGCGGGTATGGCCTTTTCATGTTGCATGTGTAATCTGTGAGGCTGTGGCTCTTTATATAATTTCCTTCACCAGCTGCCTGCTGGCTATTTTCTTTATGCCTCCATAACAAATACATGCCTGCAGACTCCCATAAACCTGCCTGAGTCGTCATGGTTGTCCACTCCACCTGTTGGATTGAAAGGAGTCAGTGAATTTTATTTTTATTGGTTGTAGGACCTGATGAACAGTTTGTCTTTCCATGAATACCCTTGCTTTTCTGTAAATGTCAGTGTAAAGAGAGCCAGAGTTCATCTGTCTGACACTATTTGTGCATTGGAAATAACTTAATTTGACTTATAGTTAGTGTAGTTAGAAGCATTACAGGCTGCATTGCTTAGTTCTCAGTGTAGCTGCATCTTTTCTGTAGCTGTCCAAGCCTCCTACCTCTGTGTTACTGGTTATTTTCTCTTTCCACGTCTTCTGTCATTTCTCATACACAGGAACTTGTGTGTCATTTCTGCAGCATTTTGAACCATTTAAGAGCCTCCACGTACAACTGCCAGTTGCTCTCAATACAGTACTTCATTCTTCTGTATTTAGATATCTGAATATGATCTTTAATTTGTGGAGGAGATGGTGTGAGGGGACTGCCCACAATGACAGGTAGCCAGTCTGAGACTGCTAGTAGCAAATATCTTCAGTGGTCATTGATGGGACACTAGGGCTACCTCTACACAGCAGCGTGATTTCAGAACAATCCATTCAAAAATAGCTATTCCAGAATAGCTTATTTCAAAACAACTCAGCTACACACAAGAATGCATTTCAAAATAGCACCCAGCTATTTCAAAAGAGCATGTCCAGACATGCACCTAATCTGAAATAGTGCAGTTGGAAGTTATTTTGAAATAGCGCTCTTCCACATCTTTATAGTGCTCATTTCAAAACAGCTCTTTTGAAATAGGCATTATTCCTGCTGCGGTGAGGTTTACGAAATTCAAAATAATGTGCCTGCTATTTCAAATTTATTTTAAAATAGTGTGTGCGTAGTGTAGATGCGCATAAAGTTATTTCGAAATAACGGCTGTTATTTCAAAGTAACTTTGCTGTGTAGACATAGCCTAGATGGGGAGGGCTCTGAGTTACTAGAATTTTTTCCCAGGTGTCTGGCTGGTGGGTCTTGCCCATGTGCTCAGGATCTAACTGATTGCCATTCACGGTTGTGAAGGAATTTCCACATAGGTCAGATTGACAGAGAATCAGGTTTTTGCTTTCCTCTGCAGCATGGGGTAAGGGTCACTGGCAGGTTTAAACTGTTGTAAATGGAGGATTCTCTGTGACTTGAAGCATGATTTGAAGACTTCAGTAACTCAGCCCGTGGTTACTGTTCTATTAAAGGAGTTGATGGCCAAGGTTCTGTTTCCTGCCACTTGCAGAAAGTCAGAATATAATCATAGCAGTCCCTCCCAACCCTAAAGTCTCTGAGAAGCTGCAGTCTCATTTCTTTCTATGTGTACCCACAAACTGAGCACTCTTAACTTTGCTCATAGCTCATAACTCATAACGTGGTTATCCTTTTCCTGATGTACTCTCCATCAAATAATTCACAATTTCTCAGTTGGCAAAACAGGTTGGCTAGAAGTAGTAGCAGAGCCTCTACAATTGCTACCCTACTTAGCCTTTTTACTTGTTTCTATTCTACCTGAAACATTTGCATTCTTCTGGCCCCTCTGTTTCACCTTGTCTGTCATCACATCTATGGTATACAGCCCTGCTCTGTTTCCACTGTCCCTCAAGTCACTCGAGAAATACAAGAAATACTTTTTTTTTTCTGAGAAGAACCCAGTGACTGAGCAGACAAACTGTCTGTGCAACAAGACCATTCATCTATCATAAGATGGACACAAATGAGGTGTCAGCATGGTAAGAACAAGTGAACTAAACATGGCAACAAAGAAGTGAATGGTCCAGTCTTGGAAAGAAACAACACCTAAAATGCTCAGAGATGGTCACTGAGGGTTTTGTCTACATCTGAGAATGTTTTTTGGGGGGAAAAAACATTTTAAAAAATGTGGCATGTTCGCACTTCCAATGCATGAAAAGCTGAGCTAAGGGGGCTTTTCCCTCAAAATAATAACTCCAGCTATGCCGATTAATTTTGTTGCCCGCCTCCAACCGTTAAGGTTGAAAATGAATGTGTGTGAGCAAAGTATAGCTCTTATCGGCTTATGTGAATGCTTTTTTTGCAGTGCTGTGGCTGTAAATGGGAACGCTCTGTTCTGCAAAGTTGTGGCTGTGTGAACGCAATTTTTTGGCTTTACTTATTTCGACCTTTGGACATTGAAAAAAAGTGTCATTGAAAAAAACATGCAGTGTAGACATACCCTGATTCTGACTAAAGCCATTTTCTGTTGACCTTGATTAAATAATGAGGTCATGTTTCAGCATGGTATATAAGCATGTGTATGATGGTAAGCAGGTGAATAAAATTAAAGAAATTGAGGATTATTCATATCACTAAAGCTAGGTATGTTTTACATAATTTGCTTTTATGTACTCAGGGCCTACAATGAGGTGGCTGCTTACTTCATTGTAGGAAATGGTACCTATATGATGAAGGCACAAAGAAACAATAATCACATCAGTTTGATAAATTGTTTGATGCCCAACTGCTGAAGTTTAAGGATAGGATTCACAGAAAAACCCAAATGATTTAAGAATAAAGGCACCATTAGTTTTCAGTAATGCTTGTGCATCAAAATCACTTATGTACTTACAAAAAAGTCACCCTAACCCACTAAATAAATTGGATTCAGACTCTTTTGTGTGTATTGAGAGGTATAGGGCAGTGTCTTCATTGTTTATAGTGGTGGATATTGGCTGTTGGATTGAAAGGAGTCAGTGAACTTTATTTTTATTGGTTGTAGGACCTGATGAGCAGTTTGTCTTTCCATGAATACCCTTGCTTTTCTGTAAATGTCAGTGTAAAGAGAGCCAGAGTTCATCTGTCTGACACTGTTTGTGCATTGGAAATGACTTAATTTGACTTATACCCTTGTACTCTAGGAGGAGCATAGGTCATCTACAAGTTTCCTCCCTTTCACTCTTTCTCCGGACAAAACTTCTGGCTGACTCCAGGAGTACCCCAGTTGTCCTTCAATCTCGGTAGATCTCCTTGTTGACCGAGGTCTTCCTCTTTCATGTTTTCTTTGTGGGTTCCATTTGAGAGCTTGACGGACTATGCTGGATGATGGTTTTCTGAGAGTGTGGCCTAGACATCCCTACTTTCTTCTCTTGATTTGAACATCAAGTGGATCTTGTCCTGCTCTGTTCCAAAGCTCCTCATTTGTGAGAAAGTCTTTCCGTTGGAAATAATGTCTTTATATTTATCTCTGTAATTTATGAACTTATATGGCCTCCAGAGTATGAGTTCATTAGCTTACTATATTCATGGGAGGATGGCATATGAAAACAAGCCTTCAAGGTTGGGCCTGGTGCTTTAAAAGATTGAGGAATTGCAAGGACAGAAAAAAGAAGTTTGCTCGCTTCCACATCATCAATATTTCAAAGAGTAGCAGCAACAGTGAATATGTTTGTAATATGTAAATATGGGGAACAATAATAAGCACCAGTAATTGTCAAGGTATAAGCGGGTGATATTTTCAATGAGTCATCATTGAATTTGATTTGCATGCGCATATAGAAGAATCCAGCTTAACAAAAGTCCCAGGAATTGCTCTTGTGTGTCTCTAAATTGATAGTGTCATACAGTTTTAACTATGTACTTTGGGATTTTCAAAGCAGTCTGAAGGAAATAGAGTCCAGCCAGAACTGAATTTCAATGGGAATTAGGCACCTCACTTCCCTTGCTTCTTCTCAGAATCCCAACCTTATTTGTCCAGATTCTCCCCTCCCTGCTGCATCATGAAAAAGGAGCAGCTTCTTGAGGAACTGGCTAGCCAGCTAGCAGCGCTCTATGCGATCACATGCTGGTGCTGTATTAGGCTTGTTGTGTATTTAAAAAGAGAACTAAGAGTAGATGCTTAACTCTTCGCATAGGAAGGCTTCTTAGGGCTTGGAGACCCAGATTTTTAAATGTTATTTAGGTATGTAAAGATGCAGCGAAGGAGTAAGTAAGATTTTTCACAAGTCCTTAAACAGGCTAGAAATGGGAATAACTACTAATACTTAGCTTTTATAAGGCTTGATCCTGTGCCATTGAAATCAATAGGAGTTTTGCCACTGACTGTGGTAAGAACAGGAGCAGTCCCCTTTAGCATTTTTCCCTGATAAGTCTCAAAGCAATTTATAAAGGGGTGATGTTAAGATCATTTCACAGATAAGGAACCTGAGGCACAGATACCCTAGATGGTGACACAAGTTTTGTGGCAGAGTCAGGTTTCCTGATTCCTGAGCCACTGAACCACGCTGTGTTCTTTGTAAGAACATCATCTGCCTGGCAGAGTGATTCAGGCTACATCTACGCTATGAGATAAATTCAAATTGATTAATATCGATTTTGTAACACTGGATTTTATAAAATCGAAGTTGACCATCCTCACCTCCCCACGTGCTCCTCACAAAGTTGACTCATTGCTGCCACACTCCATCGTCAAGCATCAACTGTTGCAGCAGTGCATTGTGGGAACGTATCCCATGGTTCCTTCATCCCAATATCATTCTGGGTATTTTTGCTGGTATTTGACATCCTCTTCCCACATTGCATCACCCTCATTCCCCTCCTGTGTAAGCAGATGTCCATTTTTCCAGGTGGAAGGAAGGAAAACTTGCACATCAGCAAAGACTGCCCAATGCACAGAATTTTTTCCTCAATATCTCAATTGCTTTTTAAAACTGTAGCTGAATTATGAAACAGTTTGTAAAGTTTTTAAGTCCTAGCTTGACAAGGTCCTGACTTAGTGGGGGTTGATCCTGCTTGAAGCAGAGGGCTGGACGAGATGACCTCCTGACCTCCCAGCCCTATGATTCTATGATCATCAGGCGTGTGTCGTCTCAACTGGCCCTCCACTCACTGTCCCCACACCTTCTCTTGAATACATCCGATCCTTGGAAATAATACAGGAACAATGAGAAGCATAAAGAAGAACTGATAATAAAGTTTTTGAAAAAAGAGAGTTGCTGAGGGAAAGGTATTCGGTTTCCCAGTCCCTTATATAGCTTCTGTGTACAGTCTGTGATCTCATCTGGACCTCCACATGCGTGAAGGGGTGCAAAGTTAGAAGAAAGGATAGAAAAGTCTAGGAAAAAATTTTTTTGTCTTCCCTCTTCGCTACACAGGCATTGCAACACAAAGGATGGGGCTTGCCCAATTTCATTGCCATTGTGAGGTGAGTTGATATTTGGGAGGTTGATATGGTCCGTAAAAACCTTTCTTGGCTGTGAGGTACAGGGTCCATGGCTCAAGGGCCACTTGAACTGTTCCCCCCAGCTGCAGAAAGGCCCCAGAAATGTTAACCGCTGGGGGAGATTTCCCTCCCCCGGCAGCTAGCCCTCCAGGTCCCTGTTGGGGCTCGGGGCATGGGGGGTTTCAATGGGGAGCCGGTTGAAGCAGTCCCCCCGGGTGGCCGCAAGCCCCCACAATTCTTAGCTGCCGGGGGAAACTTCCCCACTGGTCTCAGAAAGGCACCAGAAATCTTACTTACCAGAGGGAGACTTCACCCAGGCAGCAGCAACATCCGAAAATCTTAGCTGTTGGGGGGGGGGGAGGGCAGAAAGGCCCCACAAACATTTTTGGTGGGGGGCCAGTTGAAGTAGTCCCCCGAGATGACTGCAAGCCCTCAAAAATGTTAGCCACCGGGGGGAGACTTCTCCCCCCGCTGGCTGCAAGGCTCAGAAATTCTTTCCCACCCTGGGAGCCCTAAGTGCGCGCAAGCCAGGACATGGTGCTGCCTGGCAGCATGGTCAGCACCGAACAGCAGGCATGTCCTTTTATTGGGGGGGGGCTACCCACGTGATGTGCAGGAAAGACCCCCACTGTGTGGTGCCTGTGGAGGAATGAGGGGAGTGCTCACAAATGTAAATCACTGAGAAGTTTCTTGGTCTCTTATGCAAGCACGACCCCCACCACAGCCTAGCTGCCATGTCGCGCAGCAGGGCAGTGGCTGGTGCCAGGCAGCATAGAAAAAAAATACCAAGTGTAGAGACAGAACCATGAACTCCGTGCAGGGGCTATTTGTAGCGGGTAGAGGCGCTCACAGCACTAGTAGCAAAGACAGACACATTTCTCAGGCTCTCATACAAACCTGACCCCACAGCCACAGGCTTCCTGGTCCTGATTTGAAATTCACGGTCTTCCTGTTACCTAATTCCTGTGCACCTGGAGAGCAGCGGCCGGAGCCGGGCATTGTGGGTTACATACGGGACACCTGTGGAAGCTAATAAATTGGGTTTTACGATGTGGTGCTTCCACACTGGCTTTTATTCTACCTTTTAAATTTGAACATGATGCTATGCCCAGCAGATACCAATGGTGATATAATATCAGTTACGGTATAATTAGTGCTCCCTGAATTGAGCTAATGATATTTACGGTGAAGACAGTCACATGGCAATATCCAGCTAATGGCCTTAAATTTGAATTTGTCTCGTAGTACAGACATAGCCTCAGTTACTTGTCCCTGGTTCCAGAGTGGTGCCTCACCAGCATGTGCCTTGCTAGGGGAAGGGGTGCCATTTTGTTCTACCTTTTCCTCCCCACAGACAGCGGCCCCAGAATTGACCTGCCCCCTCCAGGAAAAATGTCATCACTTAGACTACGCAAAAAGAGGGAACAAGAAACGTACGATTTGAGTACTATAAGATAAAACTATTATCCTCAGCATGGCAGAAAATATCTCCTCCATGGTCCTTGAAGCTCCGGTAAACTTCACTCATCTCCCAGTTTCACATCCCTTTATTACCTTTCTGGCAAGAGGGGAGGATGTAGCTATTTTTAGACCTGGCTGGAGTCAACCAGAAGTTTTTTCAGTGCCTCCTTCCCCCTGCCACCTTTACATTTAAAACGATGATGCAGCTCAGCTATAGCACTTCTGTGAAGATGCTCCCTGTGCTGAGGGGAGTGGCTCTCCCATCACTGTGGGTATGCCATCGCCCCCAGTGAAAGTTCTGCCTTCGACCTAGTTCTGTCTACACCATAGACACTTCTTTTTTGGGGGGTGGGGCACTGATTTTTAACACCCCTCAGCAACATAGTTTTGCCGACCTCATTTTGTAGAACAGCCCAGGCCTGAGAGTAAAAGTTTCTGTTAGAACCAGATCCTGATCATTGAAAATCTCCCTCATGTTAGTGGAGTACTTCTGGTTCCTCAATTCAGATTGCCAGGGGTTGGCACAATGGCTCCCACTCACTCATGGCTTGATTATATGGGGACATCCAGGAAAGCTAACCCAACCGAACTCAGGGTGTGAATTTGAGGTGGCTTAGTTAAACCAGTGGCAGCTCTACCCCTCTAGGGAGTCTGATTTGTCGTGCATGCCCCATGTTTCATTTCACTTCATCTATTTGCTTTCAAAAATACAGAAGTGTCAAAGCAACTATTACTGCCAAATTACTGACTCACATTTTACCATATAGTTACAAATCAGTTGGAATATACATGTTTTACTTACATTTTAGTGTGTAGTACATAGAACATTGTTGTATGACATTTCAGTTTGTACTAATTTTGCTTGTGCTTTTCATGTAGCCTGTTGCAAAGCGAGACAAATATCTAGATAAGTTGATGTACTCACTGGAGGACTTCTGTGTCCTCCGGGGTACACGTAACCTGGTTGAAAACCACTGAGTTAAGTCATATTAAATAGCTACATCAGGGTGGCCAACATGTGGCCTGTGGGCCAGAATCTGGCCCCCCAAGCACTTTTATCCTGCCCTCAAGGAAGGTTGGAGGGGTGGGGGGGAGCTTGTGGGGCTGGGCACGGAGTGCCTCGCCGGGGCGGGGAGTCTGCTGGGCAGGAGCGACGTTGGGTGAAGGGTGGTGGTGCTTCCTGCCCCAGGCTGGGACTGACCTGAGGTCGGTCTCATTCCCCTGTCCCGGCCCTAGGCAGAGGGGCTTGGTCAGCACTGGCCCTAGTGCAAGTTGGTGCAGCTGTTGCAGCTCCTGCAGCTGGCACAGGGGGTTTCCTGCGAGACAAGCAAAGAGGCAGGGGGAGGATCAGTGCTCACTCCTGTCAATCTCCCAGGAGTGGGCGCTCCCCGAGGCCCAGGGAAGCCCCTGAAGGCGGCATTTGTTTCCTCTCCAGAGAACAGGTGCTGTGCACAGCACAAGCAGCAGACAGTCATTTTCTGCAGAGGGGGAGGAAAGTGTCATTGCATTTAGGGCAGAGATTTTTAAGCTTCTTTTATTTGTGAATTGCTAAAAAATGACGAACAGAAGCACACCCACCTCTGGGAATCAGACAATCTGGGGACTTATTGGAAATCACTGTTGTATGGTAGCGGATGCCTTTCTTAGGCTGCTTGGACATATTCCACTGAAACTCCCTCTCTCTTGCACCTTACCCCACTCCCTGCCCAGGGTTGAAAGTGAAAGGAAGGTGGTGCTATGATCACAGTGCATGTCTTATTGCCTCTGTTTACAATGATCCTGACACCACTGTTCAAAGTTAGGCCTTCTGTCTTTTTTTTTTTCTCTCCCATGATCAGGGTTGTATGGCCCTTTTGCTCTCAGTGTGGGCACGTTGCTTTTTTCAATTGAATCGGTAGTGCACGTATCAACTCTTGAGGTGTGCTGGTTATTGTACACTACCACACATTTTAGCCCTGGAAAGGTGGTCTGTCTTTGGATAGTTGATTTCTGACCTTGGTCGAGGGTATTGCCCCTTATACGGAATCCTTTGCATGACATAGTACTTCTAATTCCTTTTTCTAGCTAGTTTTATTGTTAATAGTTTCCCAAACATGAAATATAAGTTGACAAGGGACCTTTCGAGCATATAGTTTATTGCATGATATTTTTAGTGCTTGTTTAAATGAAGATTTGTTAGCACAAAAATGCACACCCAAATGACACTTTCACTGACTGAACCATGGTGGGTGAGGTAATGTCTTTTATTGAACTTCTGTTGGTGAGGGAGATAAATTGTTTCAGAGCTCTTCTGCAGATCTGGGTGTCACAGCTAAATGCAAGTGGGAGAGATTGTTGAGCATAACGGCTTAAAATGTTGCAAGAAATCACTACAAATGAAGTGGGGAAAGAGCACCTCTGTTCTGCCCGCAGAAGTTGGTCTACTGAAAGATAATAACTCATTACCTTCTGTTTTCCATAACTTGGGACCAATATGGACACAACAGCACTGCAAATATCATTGACTTAAAGACATACTGGGCAAGTGAAAATGTACTGGGAGTAATGTATAAAAATCTGAATGATAATTGGTGGTAGAAATGAGATGCATACAGTGGGCAAAATGTAGTAACTTATTTCTATTTGTAAGAAGAATAATTTCCAGGCCCGAAGGCCACTCATGAGTCTCTGCTGACTTTTGTAAAAATAAAAATGTGAATTGTCTAAATTAGAGTAATAAAATATCAACTTACGTGGCATTTTTCTGTTTTGAGTGGTTACACTCTTTTATGTTTGGCCCCTGAAACATGTAAAAAATTGCCAGGTGGCCCCCAATGCAAAGGTTGGCCATCCCTGAGCTACATGAACAACCTCATTCAAAATCAAAGGGGTATTAATTCCAAATCCCCACTGCCACACAGAGATTTAATGTGGTTTAACTCATGTACTTAATTAATTAATTAATTAATGGGTAGCAGGTTCAAAAGTAATAAAAGAAAGTTTTTCTTCACACAGCGCACAGTCAACCTGTGGAACTCCTTACCAGAGGACGCTGTAAAGGCCAGGACTCTAAAGCCGTGTCTACACATGCACGCTACTTCGAAGTAGCGGGACTAACTTCGAAATAGCGCCCGTCACGGCTACACGTGTTGGGCGCTGTTTCGATGTTAACATCGACATTAGGCGGCGAGACGTCGAAGCCGCTAACCCCATGAGGGGATGGGAATAGCGCCCTACTTCGACGTTCAACATCGAAGTAGGGACCGTGTAGTTGTTGCGCGTCCCGCAACTTTGAAATAGCGGGGTCCACCATGGCGGCCATCAGCTGAGGGGTTGAGAGACGCTCTCTCTCCAGTCCCTGCGGGGCTCTATGGTCACTGTGTGCAGCAGCCCTTAGCCCAGGGCTTCTGGCTGCTGCTGCTGCAGCTGGGGATCCATGCTGTATGCACAGCGTCTGCAACCAGTTGTCGGCTCTGTGGATCTTGTGTTGTTTAGTGCAACTGTGTCTGGGAGGGGCCCTTTAAGGGAGCGGCTTGCTGTTGAGTCTGCCCTGTGACCCTGTCTGCAGCTGTGCCTGGCACCCTTATTTCGATGTGTGCTACTTTGGTGTGTAGACGTTCCCTCGCAGCGCCTATTTCGATGTGGTGATGCGCAACGTCGATGTTGAACATCGACGTTGTGAGCCCTGGAGGACGTGTAGACGTTATTCATCGAAATAGCCTACTTGGATGTAGGCTTCATGTGTAGACGTAGCCTAACAGAGTTTAAAAAAGAGCTCGATAAATATTTGGAGGTTAGGTCCATAGATGGCTATTAGCAAGGGGCAAAGTATGGTGCCTAGCCTTTTGTCGAAGGTGGGAGATGGATGGCAGGAGACAAATCGCTTGATCGTTGTCTTCGGTTCACCTCCTCTGGGGCACCAGGCAGTGGCTACTGTCGGCAGACAGGATACTGGGCTAGATGGACCTTTGGTCTGACCCAGTATGGCCGTTCTTATGTTCTTATGTTCTTCAAACTCACATCTTTAGTTAATTTGGATTAATTGTCCTGGTTTTCCATGCAGACAAACCCTGAGGCTCTGATCCAGCACTTAAGCAAAAGCTTTAAACTTGTGCTTAAGTCTTTTGTTTTAGTGGGGCCCAAGCTATGGCTGTTTGTGGCTAAATATGATGTCACTTTCTAAGGTTATCAGACTGGTACTTTTCATCACCCATGTAGACAGTTTTTGTACTACAGAAAATACAAACTCTTGATCCAGTCCAGTTTTTCTGCAGACTAAAGCTGGGCTATGCAGTGAGAATCTTTCCCCTTTTGTTTGCTGTCTTCATTCATTCACATTCTGGGTAAATAAAAGGAAAAGGGAAGCAACATGGAAGTTAGAAAGGATAGAAATGCTCTTGGTTATTAGTTTTTATTCTGTAGTGTACTGTGCAACATTTTTCTTCCCATCACACTAATTAGCAAGAAAATCCATCCGTAAAAAATGCAGGCGCTTTTTGCTAGGTCACTGAGTACATGTTCTTTCTGGTAGCAAATGTTGTCTGTGATTATTGTGTTCATTAATTTTAATAATGAAAATAATACTCTCGCACTGGTATACATTAGCATGTCAATTTCTATCCTTTCTCTGTACTGAGGACCACAAGAGCTAATGCAATGTCAAATCAGCCTTAAAAATGCAATTTTATTTTAACTGAACAATAATTAATGTCCATTAAGTTATGCAGGGTAACCCAAGGTAATGGTGCACTCTTTGTGCAGTTTTTTTTTTTTTAGGGCACATAAAACATTTGAAACAGAAAATCAGAAAAAGTGCTAGGCTTTGAAAGTACAATATTGAAAGTGTTGCCTTCTAAAGTTGGTTTCTGTCTGCACTCCTGCATTCTTTTCCACACTTTTTTTTGTGCTGGTACTTGGGGGTCCTGAGTACTGGCAGCTGCAGCTGTGGGATCCCTGGTCGGATGGCAGGGGATCCCACCAGCCCCACAGCAGGGAGCCAGCTAGGGTATGGAGCCCCACTGGCAGCCCCAGCCATTGGAACCCTGACATAGGGGTCTGGGGGAGCCAGCTGAGTTTTTCTTCCTTTCTTTCTTTCTTTCTTTCTTTTTCTTTTTCTTTTTTTTGTTACAAAAAAAACCCAGTTTTTCTATTAACTTCAGATACTCCATTCCCATGAAGCACCACTGTAAGAGGCCGTGCAGTCTAGCTGCAGAGGCCGTAAACTTCTGCCCCCTGAGGGATGAGAGCACTTGTGGGGCACAGTGAAGGGAAGAGGAGCTGCCACAGAATTAGGCAGGGCAGAGCAGGTGTAGCAAGAACAGGACGAGACCAGGCAGGATTAAAAGTGCTTCCTTATCTGGTGTCATTCCCACTGGGTTCTAACTACCACAGGACTTGTTATTTTTTTACCCCAGTTGCCTTCTAGTGTGTCATCCGGTGCTGTGTCTGGACCCACTTAATGTCCCAGCAGAGAATTTTTACTATAAACTACCCTCCTCTGCCTAAAACTTATAACATATTTTCTGCTCAAGAGTAGAAAGTATTGGAGTCTGTGCCCATACTAGGAGTGGGATACAAATCACATCACAGTCACTAGTGGAAGTAGTTCATGAGCCTTCTTGCTATTGCAGGCCTTTACACAGCTCTGGCGCCAGATTCGTTTTGCTGTACAGTACAGCTGTTAGAGACTCCCTCTGAGCTGTAGCCAGCGTCTTCAACTCTGATTATGGATCTACTTTAAAAGATGCTCTTCCACCCTCTGTGGCCGTGTCTACACGTGCCCCAAACTTCGAAATGGCCACGCAAATGGCCATTTCGAAGTTTACAAATGAAGCGCTGAAATGCATATTCAGCGCTTCATTAGCATGCGGGCGGCAGCGGCGCTTCGAAATTGATGCGGATTGCCGCCGCGGGGTGCGTCCAGACGGGGCTCCTTTTCAAAAGGACCCCGCCTACTTCGAAGTCCCCTTATTCCCATGAGCTGATGGGAATAAGGGGACTTCGAAGTAGGCGGGGTCCTTTCGAAAAGGAGCCCCGTCTGGACGAAACGCGCGGCTGCAAGGAGCGTCAATTTCGAAACGTCTCTGCCGCCCGCATGCTAATGAAGCGCTGAATATGCATTTCAGCGCTTCATTAGTAAACTTCGAAATGGCCATTTGCGTGGCCATTTCGAAGTTTGGGGCACGTGTAGACACGGCCTGTGAGTGTGTTTTTCTTTAATTGTTTAATCCTGTGGGATTGAGTTAATCATACAGCTAGCATGCTGCTGGTTAGGTGGTCTGAATCTGGATCTGCAGCTGAAATGGTGTTTTGCTTAACAAAGCTCGTTAAGTACATTAGAAATTATTGTGCCAAATTCATCTTATTAGTTTGAATAATTTATCTAATAATTGTATTAAGTGTCAGAGTCAACATTCTACATCCAGTACGTTGAAATTATTTTGCATATGCTATGTGCCCTGAGAATCATCTGCATTCATTTGTCCTGTGGTCTCATATCTGTAAAGGGTGACATTGTTGTAGGCTATGGAAAAGCATAGGAAGGGTATTTGACATCACTTTTCAGGATGAGGTTTAGTCGTGCTTGGGAAGGGTAGGAGGGGCTACTTTGCTTTTCAGAGATGTTCTTTTAAAAGACGTAAGCCCAGATTTTTAAAGCTATTCAAGTTTCGTTGTGCTGAGTGTTACAACACCTAAGGAGCCTCTCTCATTTTCAAAAGTATTTTACAGCCAAACATCCCATTGAGGGTTTATGGGATTTAAACTCTTAAGTGCCTAACTTACTTTTGAAAGTGAAATTTAGGCTTTTAAATCAGTTGTGCATTGCAGACCAGAGCACAGCATTGCCTCAGGCTGCGATTACACTTATCTGAACTGTTGGCAGCAGTATGCAAATAGGTGATCTCGAAAATGCAAATGGATGCTCATTTGCATATTTGCTCGCTGGCAGAAGCTACTTCCAGCAGGAAAAAAGAGGTGTGAACGTGGTTCTGCTGGCAAACCCCCACCTTTGTTGGCATCCTTTTATGCCTGCTTTTTCTAGGCCTAAGAGGCTGCCGACAAAGGGGAGGAGGGTTTTTACCAGCAGAACCACATTTACACTTCTTTTTTTCTGCTGGCAGCAGCCTCTACCAGTGAGTGAATATGCAAATGGGCAACCATTTGCATTTTCAACATTGTCCATTTGCACACTGCTGCCGGCAGTTCAGGTCAGTGTAACCATAGCCTAAGTGTCTTAAATATCGGGACCCTAGTTCTTACTAGAAATTAGATTTGTTCTCTGAAAATATTGGTTTGCATTTAATTAAGCTTGCAGGGACCCGAGAACTGTGGCATAAATACTGTTTCACAATTACTGTTGTTTTGTATTTGCAGTGACCCTTTACAGCCCCAGCGAAGATGGAGACCCAGGTGCTACTCTGACACTGAGGCCTATGGGTGGATTGTAATTATATGTCAACAAATATCTTCAGGCCTGGCAGACTCATTACATCCATAGTGCTTATACAAAAATGTGTCTCTTAAGGTGTCTAATAAAAGCTAATAACACATTGGTCATTAATATCTCTATGCAGTGTATGCATTACCACTGTATGATGAATTATTCACACTTACTGGCATTAGCCGCGTCTACACAAGCCGGCTACTTTGAAGTAGCTGCGCCAACTTTGAAATAGCGCCCGCCGCGTCTACATGTGGCGAGCACTATTTCGAAGTTGAAATCGACGTAAGGCGGTGAGACGTCGAAGTTGCTATCCCCATCAGGAGATGGGAATAGTGCCCTACTTCGACGTTGAACGTTGAAGTAGGGCACGTGTAGACGATGTGCGTCCCGCAACAGCGAAATAGCGGGGTCCTCCATGGCGGCCATCAGCTGAGGGGTTGAGAGACGCTCTCTCCAGCCCCTGAGCTCTATGGTCGCCGCGTGCAGCAGCCCCTTAAAGCTCCCTGCCCTCTTATTTCCTGTGCAGGAAGCTGAGAGCTCGTGCAGGCAGCAGCACTTCCACGTGCCCAGCCTGCACGTCTCTCTGCAGCCCCAAGCCACCATCCTGCACCCCATGGCAGCCAGCCAGCCCCCCAAGCGCCCCCAGGGCACCCCTCCCCAAGGGCACCCAGGGCTCCCAGGTTGGCAGCCAGCTGGGGAAGAGGCAGTGGGGCCCATCCTGGACGGAGGCCGAGATCCGGGACCTGCTGGGGCTCTGGGGCGAGGAGGAGGTGCTCCAGGTAATGGGGAGCAAGAGACGGAATGCGGATGTGTTCGCTCAGCTGGCCAAGGGCCTGGCTGCCCAGGGTCACCCTGCCCACACTCCTGACCATGTCAGGAGTAAGGTCAAGGAGCTGCGGCAGGGTTACGCCCAGGCCCGGGACGCGGCCAGCCGATCTGGGGCTGCCCCCGCCACTTGCCCCATTTATAGGGAGCTCAGGGCCATGCTGGGCCCCCAGTACACCTCCTCCCCCCCGGACACTCTTGACACCTTGGCCGACGAGTCCCAACAGGCCCTGGAGATGGAGTCCGCCTCGGAGGCAAGCCCTGCACCCCAGGGGCCACCCCAGGAGCCCAACCCTGGGACGCCGGAGGAGGAAGAGGGGGAGTCCTCCAGTGATGCGGGGCTCCACATCACCCTCCCGTCCTGCAGCTCCAGCAGGGCGTCTGCCCAATGGGTGTCCCCCGAACGTGGGAGCGGACTGTCAGGTATGTACCCCCCCGGTGCACACCCCCGGGATTAAGGGGCGAGGACAAGAGACATGACCAGGGCCCTCCACACACCCAGATGACCATGGCCCCAAGGACAGCAGTGGCATGTCCCTCAGAAGAGTGCATCAGCCCCTGCCTACCAGCAGGACAGCACCATGCCCCATCCCTGGGGATGGGGGGAGCGGAACCTAGGGTCCCCCGGGGGGGCACACCCATCATCATCATCAGCATCTCCGTGGGACGGGGATGGGGAACCAGCAGCAGAGGGGTGGGGGGACAAGGGCCACGGGTCAGGGCCCACACTAACGGCTGTCTCCACTCTTGTTCCCCCCTGTGTTCTGCAGCTGCACCATCGGAGGGCCCGGAGAGCACCGGCGAGGTGTCTGTGGTCCCGGAGAGCCCACCGGGGCCATCCCAGCAGGCCAGCCCCTCGGCGGAGCACCGACCAGCCCCAGGACAAGGCCAACGGAGGAGCCACCTGCGGACAGCCACGGACCCCCAGCTGCTCACGACCCTCCGCTGTCAGCTGGAGGTGTCAGAGCGGCGCCTGCGGGTGGAGGAGCGGCAGCTAGAGGTCCGGGAGCGAGCGCTGGCCTGGCACCAGGAGGCTTGGGGGGGCCTTCATGTGCACTTTTGACCGCATTGTGCAGCACCTGGCCCCCCCGCTGCGCTGCCCGCCGCTCCACCTGCCGTCCCTCCACCGTCTGCCACCCTGGGGCCTGCCGCCGAGGGAGACCATGGGCCTGCGGACACCAGCCGGCCGTATTTGCCAGTTCTCCTGGCCCCCACCCAGCCTCGACCAGGGCTCCGGCTGAGATGTGGGTTGCGCCCCCCAACACCGGGCGCTGGACATTAGGGTGTGGGGCCGAGGATGTGGCCCCCCCCTTCTTTGTACATATACCCCCATTTGTAAATAGTTTTTGTTGGACCCCTGTTTTAGTAGCTGCGCCCCCATGTACGTAGTTCCCCCCTTTTCTTCTGTTAATAATAAGGTTGCACTGTTTTGTTTGAAACAACATTTCCATTTATTTCAAAGAAAAGTGTGGGGGTGTGTGCTCTCGGGTGCTCTGTGGTGTGGGCGTGGGGGCAGGGAGTGTTGTGGAGGATGTGGGGGTGCAGTGGGTGGCTCACCCGCAGCTGGCCCTGCCAGCGTTCACCCCGCAGCCTGGTCAAAATGGGCCCGCAGGGCCTCTCGGACCCGGATCCCCTCAGGGTCGACCTGGCGACTGGGGGCAGCGGGTGGCTGGATGTCGGCCCTGCCAGCCTCCACAGCCCAGCCTGGAAGAAGGCCTCTCCCTTGCTCTCCACCAGGTTGTGGAGTGCGCTGCATGCGCCCACAACCTGGGGGATGTTGGTACGGCCTGCATCCAGGCGGGTGAGGAGACACCTCCAGCGCCCTTTGAGGCAGCCGAAAGTGCGCTCAACCACCTGGTGTGCATGGTTCAAGCGCGTGTTGAACTGCTCCTGGCTGGCTGTGACATGGCCCGTGTAGGGGTGCATGAGCCAGGGCCGGAAGGGGTACGCTGCGTCTGCGATGACGCAGAGGGGCATGGTGGTGTCTCCCACAGGGATCTCCCAGTGGGGGATGTAGGTCCCCGCCTCCAGCTGGCGGCACAGGCCCAAATTTCTGAACACCTGGGCGTCATGGGTGCTGCCAGGCCAGCCAACATAAATGTCGAGGAAGCGGCCCCGGCTGTCCACCAAGACCTGGAGAACCACAGAATGGTATCCCTTCCTATTGAGGAAGCGTCCTCCTCTGTGCTCTGGGGCATGGATGGGGATATGGGTCCCATCCAGAGCCCCAAAGCAATTTGGGAAGCCCAGGCTGGCAAACCCCGCGATGGCAGTATCCTGGTCCCCAAGCCGCACGAGCCTGTGGAGGAGCAGGGCATTGATTGCGCGGACGACCTGCAGGGGAAGGACATGAGAGAGCACCGGTGAGGGGTGTGCAGGGTGTGTCTGGCCCTCCACCCCTAGGCTCCCCCCGAGGGCTCCCTCCCGCCCAGGGCTCCCCCCCAGGTCCTCTTACCTCTGTGAGGACAGCCCCGATGGTGGCCTTGCCCATGCCAAACTGCTGCCCTACGGATTGGTAGCTGTCTGGCGTGGCCAGCTTCCAGACAGCGATGCCGACCTGTTTCTCGACGGTGAGGGTACGTCGCATGGAGGTGTCCTGGTGCCGTAAGGCAGGGGTGAACCACTGGCAGAGCTCCAGGAATGTCTGCCGGCTCATCCGGAAATTCCGGAGCCAGCGGTCGTTGTCCCACTTGCCGAGCACCAGCCGCTTCCACCAGTCCGTGCTCGTGGGGTAGCTCCCCAGCCGGCAGCGTGTGCAGCGGGCGGTGGGGGGGGGAGGAGCTGGGAGGGCAGCAAGGTCTGGGGCTGCTTCCTTATCCCCTGGGGGCAGCTCATGTTCCTCAAATAAAAGATGGTCAGCTGCCTCCTGCATGTCACTAAGCAGGGCAAGCACTGCTCCTCTGCGGGGGGGCGGTGTGTGGACCTCTGGCGGCTGCTGCTGCTGCTGGGGGTCCATGCTGCTTCCATGGGGTGTGCGTGCTTGTGGCTCTGCAGACCGTGTGCTGTGCAGGCTGCGTGTGTCTGGGAGGGGCCCTTTAAGGGAGCGGCTAGCTGTTGCCCCGGAAGTGCTAGTCCACCCTGTGACCCTTTCGGCAGCTGTTCCTGGCACCCTTATTTCGATGTGTGCCGCTTTGGTGTGTAGACGCTCCCCTGCAGCGCCTACTTTGATGTAGTGCTGCCCAACGTCAACGTTGAACGTCGACGGCACCAGCCCTGGAGGACGTGTAGACGCTATTCATCAAAATAGCTTATTTCGATTTCGCTGCATTTTAGCTAAATAAGCTATTTCGATGTAGCATCCCCGTGTAGATGTAGCCATTATGCTTTAAAGGTGCAGGTTCAGCAGAGGGCAACAAAAATGATTAAGGCGGGGGAGCACATGACCTATGAGGAGAGGCTGAGGGATTTGGGCTTATTTACAGAAGAGAAGACTGAGGGGTGATTTAATAGCAGCCTTCAGCTTCCTGAGTGGGTGCTCTAACGAGGATGGAGAGAAACTGTTCTCAGTGGTGTCAGATGGCAGAACAAAGAGCAATGGTCTGAAGTTACAGAATGAGAGGTGTAGGTTGGATATTAGGAAAAACTACGTCACCAGGAGGGTGGTGAAGCACTGTAGTGCGTTGCCTAGAGAGGTGGTGGATTCTCCCTCCCTACAGGTTTTTAAGTCCAGGCTTGACAAAGGTCCTGGCTGGGATGACATATATGGGGTTGATCCTGCTTGAAGCAGGGGCCTGGACTAGACGACCTCCTGAGGTCCCTTCCAGTTCTACAGCAGGGCACAGTGAAGAATCAGGTCTTCTTTCAGACAAAATATCCCTGTCCATGTAAAAGTGAATCCAAGACAAGAGGAGTTACATTTGCCAATTAAGTGAATGAGAAAAACAAATTAACATGGAACGTGAGCGTAGCAGAGCATCAACACACTGCAGAAGAAGTGCCAGCGGACATCTTCTTTGGTGATACTCTTTGGTGAGTTTTAAAGGATTTTCTGGATTATAAGAAGGAAAAAAAAAACACCTTTGTTGCCCTTTTACCTGTAGCCTCAAAGACACTGAGACCACTGACAAGGGAGAGTGAAGTTTGCTGCACAGCCTTAGTTGAGAGCCGCAGCCCGGATTATTCTATTTACTTCCCAAAATCCACAAACCTGGAAACCCTGGACGCCCTATCATTTCACGTATTGGCACCCTTACCACCGGGCTATCCAGTTACGTGGACTCCCTCCTCAAACCCTATGCCACCAATGCTCCCAGCTATATCCGAGATACCACCGACTTCCTGAGGAAATCACAAAACATCGGAAAAGTTCCTGATAACGCCATCCCTGCCACAATGGATACTCTGTACACTAATATTCCACATAAAGACGGATTACAAGCAATCAAGAACACCGTCCCTGATGCCACCACAGCCAATCTGGTGTCTGACCTCTGTTACTTTGTTCTCACACACAGTCATTTCCATTTTGGGGACAATTTATACCACCAGATTAGTGGAACTGCTATGGGCACCCGCATGGCCCCACAATATGCTAATATATTTATGGCTGACCTGGAACAACGATTCCTCAGCTCTCGTCCCCTATTACCACTCCTCTAGTTAAGATACATTGATGACATCTTTATGATTTGGACCCATGGTACAGAGGCTCTAGAAGAATTCCACAGAGACTTTAACAATCTACACCCCACCATCAACTTATGCCTCAATTACAACATGCAAGAGATACATTTCCTGGACACTACAGTACTAATCAAGGATGGCCTGATCAGTACCACACTGTACCGAAAACCTACTGATCGCTATACTTATCTACACCCTTCTAGTTTCCATCCTGCACACATGACTAGATCCATTGTTTACAGTCAAGCTCTCAGGTATAATCGCATTTGCTCTGATCCAACTGACAGAGACCAAAAACTACAAGAACTTTACCAAATATTCATAAACCTGAATTACCCACCAGGAGAAGTAAAAAAACAAATCGACAGGGCCAGACGCATACCCAGAAACCAGCTACTCCAAGATCGGCCCCAAAAAGCCAAGAACAGAACACCACTGGCCATCACTTACAGCCCCCAACTCAGACCACTGCAACGAATTATTAAAGAACTACAACCTATTCTTAATCAGGATGCTACACTCCAGAAGACCCTGGGTGACATGCCTGTTCTCTCCTACAGACAACCTCCCAACCTCATGAGGATCCTTACTAACAGCCACAGTCTATACCCCAGGAACACCAGTCCTGGAACCTTTCCCTGCAACAAAGCCCGCTGCCAGCTTTGTCCACATATCTTCTCTGGAAATACCATCACTGGACCTAACCAGGTTACTCACAGAATCACGGGCACTTTCTCATGCTCCTCTACTAACATCATATATGCCATCATGTGTCAACAATGCCCAGATGCTTTGTATATTGGGCAGACTTCTAACTCCCTTAGACAAAGGGTCAATGGGCACAAAACAGTCATTAAAACACTCCAGATCCACAAACCAGGTAGTCAACATTTTAATGGAATGGGGCATTCTGTCAATGACCTCAAGGTATGTGTGTTACTGAAGAGAAATTATCGCTCCGTTTTAGAAAGAGAAGTGGAGGAGCTGACATTTATATTCAAATGCAACACATTAACACATGGTTTAAATCGTGATGGGAACTTTCTGAGTCACTATAGGGGCTCGTCTGCATACTTGGCTCAATCTAATTCTTGACCTTCCCCCCCACCCCTCCACTCTCTGATTTGCTCCCCTTGATTATCTTTTTCTGATTTGTCCTCCTTGCTTACTGTTTTTGGTTCTCTGTGTCTTAAATATTGAGTCTGTTCTGGTCTGGCTATGGTCTGAAGAAGTGGGTCTGTCCCACGAAAGCTCACCTAATAAACTATTTTGCTAGTCTTTAAAGTTCTACTTGACTGCTTTTTGTTTAAATAGCTTTTAGCTTATGCTGTAGAGCAGTGTTTCTCGACCAGAGGTGCACATACCCTTGGGTGTACAACTTATCTAGCTGTTTGCCTAGTTTTACCACAGATTCCATAAAAAAAGGCATTTGTAAAGTCAGTACAATCTAAAATTTCATTCAGGCCTTATCCTGAAATTTAACTACAGTATCTCTATTCCAATTCATTCATTTGATAATAAGATGGTAAATAGTCAGCAAGTTTTCAGTAGTAGTCTTCAGTGATATGTTGGCATGTTTTTGTAAGTAAGTAGTTTTTAAGTGAGGTGTAATTTGGTGATATGCAAAGCAAATCTGACTCCTAAAAGGGTAGAGTAATCTGGAAAGTTTTAATGTCACTTATTTCCAGACCTCAGATTGCCTTAGGACCATGTTTTTCAATCAGTGGTACATGTACCCTTAATGATATTCAAGAGAAGTCTGGGGGTACTTATAATTATTTTCTTTAAGAGGGATACTTTATAAAAAAAAAGTTTGAGAAATCCTAAGGTCACAGGTTCAATCCATTTTGCTGACCACCAGGGTCCACCAGCCTCACGTAATGAAGAAACTTGTTGTTAGGTGTAGTGGAATCATGAAATCTGGGTATGACTGAAAACTAGCCAGCTCTGCAAAAAAGCTTGCTGAGAGACAGTTTTAGGTGAAGGAGTGTAGCTTGTTAAGGTTTAGCTCTCAAAAATGCATTATACTTTTGTATTATTTCTGACTGGTTGCTTTCATTATTCTTGTTCAATGCATCTGGAATCTCTGTTCTTTGTCAATAAACTCTTTCCCTTTTTCTTATAAACAATGGGGCTGGAACAATTTTTATTGGGTGCTACTGTGAGCCATTGAACCAAACTGTTAATCTTGTATGTAAAACCATTTCAAGTCATCGGTGCTAGTTTTGGAACTATGATTATAAATTCATCAGTCTTCTGTGATATTCAGTAAAACAGGCATCCTCGGTTGAATCCAGCAAGCTGTGTGCACACTGTCTCTCTCTGTTTGGAAGGAGTGGCCGAAGTAATTACTGTTAGGCTCTGACTACGCTATAAGCATTTGTCTACAGAAGTTACTCTTGGCAGAGATGTTCTGACAAACCTTCTGTTGACAGATCACATCTACACATAAAAGCAGATTGACCTTTCGAGCTGCTCTGCCAACAAAAGGGCCACCAGAGCATCTACGTGTTTTTTTTTGTTGACAGTTTCTGTTGACAAAACACATTTTCTGTGTAGATGCTCTGTGACTTTTGGTGACAAAACTCCAGTGTTGCCTACAGAACTCCCGAGTGTAGACATAGCCTTAGTGACCAGTGTCAGGTGCTACAGCGAGTCACTTCTGAAGTGTTCAGGGACTGGAGTGGTTATCGAGAGTCGTTGAATGCACAGCTGTGGTAATTAGTTCCTGTTTTCCAGGTGGTGTTAGGGTATAAATCAGTGGGGTATGGGGAGAGGTACACAGCATGCCCATACAATAAATGATTGGTACACACAGAGTGTGTGTGTGGATGTTCTACTCTTCCTTCTGGGTGGCCCCTTTTGACGTTCTCCATCGCTACGCCAACGTTGAACATCGACGGCACCAGCCCCGGCAGATATGGAGACAATACGTGTCGAAGTAGCTCATTTTGATGTTGTTACTTCGAAACAGGCTACTTTGACGTAGTGTAGACATAGCCAAAGTGTTATCTCCAATGTGAAGTAAAGGCTGGCAGGACTTCTGAGGAGAGTGTTTGAGTGGTATGGGACTGGGGTTATTGGCCAGGATGCTGACACCCAGTTTAATACCAGCAAGTCTCAAGCTTGCTGAGGCAGCAGGTTAACAAATTGGCTATCAGGTCTAGGTATCACAAGAAAATGTCAGACCTAGGCCCCTTACTTGCACATGTTAAGGCAAAATCCCCACTCCAAAGAGTTTACAATCTATTCATAGAATCTGGGGAAACAAAAATAATATTGTACCCATTGGACAGCTTGGAAACCAAAGTCCAACAAGATTAAGTATCTTGTCCTTCCATCTTTCCCAGTCCAACGTGGAGTAGCTTAGTTTATGTAGACTAGCTCTGCACCAATCTACTATATCACCTACCCATTCTCTGTGGGCTCTCCCTCTCCTATTCAAACTGCAGGGAGGCTATAGCAGAGCTGAGAACTGAACCCAAATCTCCTGAGATAATTTTTACAACGTTAACCACAAATCCAGCCTTCCTCTTTTGTAAAGGATTATTGGCTACTGATTGGTCATATGCCTTTGGCCAAATGCCTTAATCCACTAAATTCGGATATGGCTGGTGACTTTGGCTGCTTAACATGAAGCATGTTAGGCTTGAATTCTAGAGGTGTTCAGCACCCCAAGTGCCAGCTGATGCCACTGGAAATTGAAGGATCATGGTACCTTTGAAAATCAGGCCCAAGAGGTCGCAAGTTGGGAGTCTTAACAAAACTGAGGCACCAAAAATCAGGGCCCAGTTTTAAAAATGTGACCTATTCTACTCCATTCTCCAATTTCCCTACACTCAGCTCCAAGAGGTTGTAATCATCATCATCAACAACCATGGGCTCAGCACCTGTCGGTGTCCAATGCCTCCCTCACTATTTCCTTCCATCTTTCCCAGTCCAACATGGAGTAACTTAGTTTCTGTAGACTAGCTCTGCACCAATCTATATATCATCTGCCCATTCTCTGTGGGGTCTGCCTCTCCTATTCGAACTGTCCACTACGCTGAATACCAGGGTCTTGATTTTTCGTTCATCGTTCATTCTTAAAATGTGCCCGAATAGGTGTAACTTCTGCTGTACAACCTTCTGCAGTAGATTCTCTTTTGGCTGTATTTTCCAATACAATTCCTCTTTGGTGACTTTCTGCATCCATCCTATTCTCAGGTTCTTTCTATGAACAGCTCCTCATCCATCGCTGCACAGCCTTCTCCTCGTTCACGAGCACCTCGCCATTCTGGTTTTTGATCACCATCTGCTTTGGCTGCCACTCCCTATTGATATCCCTAATCATCTTCTACATCTCCCTGGTCTTAACACTTAGCATAATATCTCGCTGCGTCTTCACACTGCTCCTCTAACCATTTCATCTTATCCATTCTGGCCGCTTTTCTTACCTTGTTGTATTTCACTCTATACTGCTGTTCTGCCCTCTCGGAAATATCTCTTCTGATCTTCAATGCTCTCTTCTCTTGGACCAACTTCAGTGTCTCCTGTGCAATCCACTTCTTAGTGATCCTCTCTTCTTCTGGAACAGTCTGCTCAGTTGCCACTCTATCGCTGTGGCTATCCCTTTGACTCTTAACTAGGTCTTTCTCTGTGGCCACATGATGCGTCTGCTCTTTGAGCACTGCTCTGTGTGCATTCCCTATGTCTTCCTCACCTAGCCTTGCCGTGTCTCTTCCTTTCTTAAACTGTCTGTTATACTTTCTCTTCAGTTTCATCTTGAAGTTTGTGATCGCTAGACAAAGGCACCTGCCTGACCCCGAGACACACCAAGGAATGGGGCACCTGGCACACGTGCGTGCCTGCAGGAATAAGGCAGCACCAGCTCCCCCCGGGCAGCACTGTGAGCCACAGGTGTGTGAGTGGGGCCTTGGGGAGGGCTAGGCTGCTCCTGGCTCACCCATCACCCATGAGGGGACCCCTCTGTCGATGGACACCCCCAGTGGCTGTAGCTTGTTGAGTAAGGGGTAGGGGGCGCAATGGTCTGTATGGTCCCAGAGGCATCACAGTGCCCCCATATGGCAGGGCTCACATAGCTTTGCTTCTGGGCCATCCCCATCCCTTGGCCCAGGGCAGGGGTCTGCAACTGAAATCACGGGAAGAGCCATTTTTTTCAAATTCAGCTACAGAATCAATCCTTCAAGAGCCACAAAGCATGTGAATACAAGACAGTCCTTAATAAATTGCCCCCAGAAGCTTCATGGTAGAGTTTCCAAGGGTTGTGGTGATATTTAATTCGGCCTCAACTGATGTTTTTGCAACTCCTACTGAAATCAGGGGTGGGTGAGTTGTGTGTGCAGATTGGAAGGCCATACTTGTCTCTTTATACAACTCTATGGACATTCTCAGCTGATAGGTGTTAGATATGTTAACAGTGTTGTAATCACCTAGCCAAGGTAGCTCTGACCACTATAAATGGTGTTTAGAAAGAAACCAGTTGACAATGAATTGCGCTGTGATGGAAAAGTTAAAAGAATGCAGGAAGAATACTCCCAGTGCTTGGAAATACAGTTGGTTTATATTAAAGTTGTGATGAGGAATGTTTTTAGAGCCTGATGTGGAGAGGGTTGGAGTAGCTGCATTTCTCACTAACATCAGTGGAAGTCGAGTTCCTAAAAAATCAGGACCTTAATGTTTCAAAGAAATTCACTTCAACATCTAGCAATTTGCCTCCAATGCCAATTTGATAGGCCCTAGGAAAAAAAATCTACTCTGAAACAAGAAGTTGCTAATAAAAAGGTTCGTCTGAATCTTGTTTGCCTCCCTGCATTTGCTCTGTGTGATAGAAGTTTATGGCTGATTTCTAAACTCAGAGTCTGATCATCAGCTCACTTTCCTAAAGCAAAATCTTAACAATTCCCCTTCCTGCTACCACATTCCCTTTTCAGTCATGTTGGCTTCATTCTTCACATCACAAGAGGAAAACAGCAGCAGATGAATATGCTGCAAATGTGCCTTTCCGTTTTCCTCAGGGGCTTCTCATATCTTTTGCCAGAGGGCTGTGGGCTTGTTTTTGGTTTCTTCTAATTTCCTTCTGTTTGACATTAAAGGGTATAATAGGCAGGGCCATCTGCACATCTGTACCTCTCTGCCAAACATTATTTGGTTTGTGGGGAACTCTGCGGAATTCTGACTTCTCAAATCTCTTTTGCATTGTAGGGAATAGGCTTACATTTCTAAAAATCTACTTAGAAAACAAAATCTAATTAGTGTGCTCAAATGCCTGCCCACCCCAGGAAAAATGTATTGATGTGTGACAGACTGGTTCTCTTGGCATTTATAATATAGACCCCAAAGTGATGGCTTTAGTGATTTAAAGGGAAGGGAAAGAGTTCAGCTGAATTATCCTCGTCTTCTCTGGCATCTGTTAATATATCCTCTGTTAAGACAATGTAGCCGAGAGTGTTTACTTCTAGTTATACTTTAGATCAGTGATGGTCAGCTTAGGCTAATGAGTGAGCCGCATGAGTGGCCTTCCTTCATTGGGCCGCAAGACTGTCGTAAGCAAGATGGTGTCCTGGGATATGATAGTTTGGTTAATTGTGCTTGCATACCTGCAGTATGCAGGGTTTGCTGACTGACCTGTGGTACGCTTTGATTGGCTGCAGAGGGGCCGTGTTGTGGGCGATCAGCATGCACCTCACTTGACATGCCCTACTTTACTTGTGTCACTTTAGCAATACCAGTAGGGAAAAAAAAAACTACATGGATGGAAACCAGCAGAACCTGGCAACCCTGCACACTGTTGACAAAACCTGTGGAGCATCTAGTAAATTGACAGAACAACAGAAGTCCAGTAAGTCGACAGAATGGAGCGCTTTTGTTGACAGCCGTACCCCACTCGCCATGAGGAAGAATGCCATTGTCGACAGAGATCTGTTGACAAAACTCTGCTTTGGACATTCTGGGGAGGCCTTCTGTCGACAGAAAAGGCCTTCAGGACACCACACAGGAGCCTGGGCGAGCACCCTGTCCACAGCAATCGGCGCTTTATGATTCCTGCCTCTGGCCCTTCTTAAAGCTGTGGGGAGCCTGGAGAGCCTCATGGGAGGAAGCTTAATGTTGGAGCAGCAGTGTGCTGCAGGGCTCTTTCCAGTTGGCAAGCAGCCACACCCAGGAGCACCATGGCAGAGCCACAGGCCCCATGAGACCATCCTGGGCCTTCATGGGAGCAATGACAGGGCTCCCAGAACCCTCCTGGGGGCTCAAAGAGGCAGACCCCATCCTGGTCCATCCCAGAGATCAAGTCCCTTCTGGATCTCTGGGCTGAGGAAGAAACCCTGCAAGACCCCCGGGCCAGGTACTGCCACATGGAAATCTATGGCCACATGGGTGTTGCCCAGGCCCAGCTGCAGACCAAAGTCGAGGCGTTGCATCAGGGGTACGTGTGAACTTGGGACACTCGAGGGCAGGACCACCCTCCTGCCCCTACTACAGGGAGCTGCAACACGTTGTGGGGGACACGTCACCCCCATGTCTGAGCCTTGACATGGGGCTTGGGGCCCCCCCCAGTGCAGCAGAAGCCCATGGAGGAGGAGGAGGAAGAGGCAGCAGAGGCCCAACCCCTCATGGGAGCCAGACGCCAAGTCTAGCAGCCTTGTCCTGGTGCTGGACTCACTTCCCGGCAGCCAGGCCACTTCCTGGGCATCCTCTGAGCTTTGAGAGGGTCCCTCTCGTGAGTATCCCATGTGTCACCCCAGGCATGGGAGGCAGGTGCAGATGGGGTGGGGTGTGAGTGTTGCTCAGCCAGCTCGGACGGGACTTGGTGCTATGGTCCCAACACATGGAACCATGTCAAGTGGTAGTGTGTGCCACTCACATCCAGCAGACAGCCCCTGGATATAGGCAGCATCCTGCTGCCAGGTTCACAGGAGTCCAGACAAGCCTCAGGCCCTTGGGTGCAGGGAGGGGTTCCCAGTACCTGCCATGGCTGGAAATGGGCTAGCCACAAGGGCACCAGCCTGACCCCAGACACACCAAGGAATGTGGCACCTGGCACAAGTATGTGCCTGCAGACAAGAGGCAGCACCAGCTCCCATGGGCAGCGCTGTGATCCACAGGCGTGTGAGTAGGCCTTGGGGAGGGGCAGGCTGCTCCTGGCTCACCCACCACCCCTGAGGGGACCCCTCTGTGGACGGACACCCCCATCGCTGCTAGCCCATAAAGTAAGGGGGGTGCTGCAATGGTCAGCATGGTCCCAGCGGCATCACAGTGCCCCCATGTGGCAGGGCTCACTGTGCAGGCCACACATGGCTTTGCTTCTCGGCCACCCCCATCCCTTGGCCCAGATGGTCTGCAGCTGAAATCATGAAAAGAGCCATTTTTTTCAAATTCACTTACAAAACCCATCCTTTGGGATCTGCAGTGCATGTGAATATGAGACAGTCCTTAATCAATTACATCAAACCATGCATTTTGTCACCCCTTTTTTAAGAATAGTGCACACAATTATTTGTACCAGTTAGAAAGTTGTTACCCCATCTCCAGGCTGTACCCGCCTCAGCCCTCAAATCCGCTCTCAATCCCCAATCCCCACACTTTATCTCCCATCCCATAAACCCCCGATCTTAGCTTCTCTGAGCCCCAACCTTCCTCCCCCCCAGGCCCCAGGCTTAACATCCCTGAACCCCAACCTCCCCACTGCTCTCAGTCTTAACACCTCTGAGCCCCAACCTCCCCCTCACCCTCAGGCTTAACTCCTCTGAGCTCCAACCTCCTTCCATGCCCACAGCATTAATTCCTCTCAGCCCCAACCTCCCACCTTCTACCCCCCGCCCAGAATAGCTTGCCTCAGCATGTGCAGCTACTCCACTACTCCCCACCACTTTCTTGGGGGGTTGCGCGGCTCCTGCAGTGGCAGGCTCGGCCACCCCTACTCTCCTGCTGGCTCACTTCTGCCCACGTGAGGCAGCCCCCTGCTGGGCAGCTTTTGTTTCCAGGCTCCCTGCCACCCCTGACTGCTCAGTGGCTCTGGAGCTGCTGCTGTTTAACTGAAATTTATAAATACATTTATAAATAAATTCCATTTGAGTGGCAGCAGCCTCAGGGGCCAGATGAGGAGTCAGCAGCGACAGTGCTGGGAGCTGCAAGTGGCTACTTAAAGAGCCGCATGTGGCTCCGGAACCGCAGGTTGCTGACCCCTGGCCCAGGGGGTGTTGATTGCTGCTCGCAGAGGGGGCAGGGTCTTAGGGGCTGCATTATATGACTGACTTACCATCTCTCCTCCTTGTCTTCTATACAGCTCAGACCTCCACTGACCCAAGGGATGGGCCAGCTTAACAATGCCACCAGCCCACCCCTGCAGCCAGAGGACTTGCTGGAAGGTCCATGAAGACCTGATGCAGCAACACGTCACCGTCCTCCATGGCATCCATGGGACCATGCAGCATTGCCTCAGGGTCAATGTGGAGTAGTGGTCATATGCCTGGGACCAGTTAGTTAGCCCCAGATCCACAGTGGGAGGGGATGCTGACACTGCTCAGGGCCCCACTGCCATTCAGGTTCACAGCCCTCCGCCTCACCATGTTCTCAGGCCCTCCCATCCCCTGTCCCAAGACTCCTGTCCATGTTCTGAGGCCTCCCCGCTCACTGTCCTAAGCACCCCCTGCCACTGTAAATAGTTAAGAGATGCTTGCATGACACTTATTTGTAAATAGTTAGGATTTGCACTGGTTTTGTTTGGCACAAGTTCTTTTAT
This sequence comes from Carettochelys insculpta, assembly GCF_033958435.1. Classification (NCBI taxonomy): domain Eukaryota; kingdom Metazoa; phylum Chordata; order Testudines; family Carettochelyidae; genus Carettochelys; species Carettochelys insculpta. The sequence goes on from NC_134152.1 coordinate 19,305,650, forward strand.
GTTCAGTAAAACCCACTTGATTGTTCGCCACACATGCATCTATTGTTATTGTGCATAGGTTGGGGAGGTGTGAGAGGGAAAAGGGAGGTGTCTTGCTGGGCACGGGGTTGGGCAGTGGGTCTGAGGCCCCTGTTGGGGGGCCTTGGGAAGGGTTACTGGGGTCCTTGGGAGAAGCTCTCCCTTAGGGTCTCCCAGATCTACAGCCTGTCCTGATGGGCATGGCAGATGGTGGCTGTCCACAGATGCTCATAGGCATGCCCCTCGTGACTGGCATCTGCCCCTGACCCTGAGAGGAAGACCTCCCGCTTTCCCTCCACAATATTGTGCACGGCACAACAAGCCTCCACAACCTGCTGGATGTTGCACTCCTCCATGTTGATGTGGGTAAGCAGGTACATGAATCATGCCTGGAGCCAGCTGAAGGCGCACCTGGCATGCATCAAGGCATGGTTCAGGCGCTCATTGTATAGTTCCTGGCTGGGATCCAGATGACTGTTATGGGGCTTCATCAACCATGGCATGAGGGTAGGCTGCATCCCCCATGATGCAGAGCGGCATCTGCCAGCTCACGGCAGGGGATGAATGTGGTGCTTCCAGAGCCTCCTGTGCACTGGGGGAGAGGGGGAGATGTGCAAGTCCTTCAGCCAGGGCATTGTCCCTGAAGGAGCTCTTGGGTTTGCCCTTGGTGAGAAACAGGCAGGACAGACACAGCGAGAGCTCTGATGTCCCTTGCAGGGATAGGTGATCCTGCAGTAGGGTCAGGGAATGGCTGCCTGGAGGGGTCCCTTAAGTGCTTGTCTCCACAGGGCTTCGGCACCAGCTCTCAGCAGGAATGGGTGACCTGCAACTCTGGCTGACGTTCTGGGCGGTGGTTTTGTTGAGAGTGTGGCTGGGCTGTCTGGCCACTGTCTGTCAACAGAGCGGATTGCTCTTTTGATGCACCTTGGTGTCGGGATGTGTTCTGTTGACAGGAGTTTTGCAAAGTATCTTTTGACACGAACTTTTGCCCACAAAACTCTCCAGTCTAGACATAGCTGAGTTGGGGATTGTGATGCGTAAGCAACTGAACATGAATTCCCAGTGTGACTTTATGGCCGAAAGAGCTTATATAGACCTGGAGAGCATAAACAGGGGAATCTGCAACAGAGCGGTTATTTGGCACTGGTGTAACCACTGCTGGAATACTCTGTCCAGTTCTGGTGCCCATAATTCAAGAAGGATGTTGATCAAGTGGAGAGGGTTTAGAATAGAGCCAGGAGAGCATTAAAGGATTAGAAAACATGCTGTATAGTGATAGTGAAGGAACTCTATTTAGCATAACAAAGAGAAGTTTAAGGGATTTAATAACGGGCTCTTTTATGCAGCAAAGCAAAAGAGAACACATTCAGTGTCTGGAAGCTGCTGCTAGATAATTTCAAACTGGAAATAAGGTATAAATTTTTAACAATAAGAGTAATTAATCATTGGAACACCTGACAAAGGGTCGAGAAAATTCTCCATTATTGGCAATTTTTAAATCACAATTGGAAGTGGTTCTAAAAGATTTGTCCTGAATTTTTTTTTTTTTTTTGCAGGGTAGTGTGTGAGTAATTCTATGGCTTGTGTATTATAGGAGATTACCTTAGATTTTCATAATGTCCCTTCTCACCTGGAGTCTACTAAACCAATCAGAGTATGTAGCTCATCTAGCACAAACCCAAAAATTTTATCAGAATGTTGTTATGAAGAAGAGCCCAAAACCTGAGAAATTCAGCTGGATATATGATGTATTTGGGACATGTGGCCTTCATTGCTAGGTGATGGATTCCCTAAATATCCCGTTCACAATAATTATAAACAAAAAAACTTCGCTCCCCGCAAAGGCCTAGAGCCACATTCTCAACCACAGTGCAGAAATCTGGGGAGAAGATGAAGCAGACCAGCTGCATATGTATTAAGGCAAACCAGTCTGAACTCAGGGCTTGCTGGGGCTGAGGCCCAGAGCCAACTGACTTAGCAGTTCATAACCCTGGTAACTATGGGCTTGCTACATCAGTCATGAAAGTAAAAACATTGTTGAAGCCCTGGAATCTCTTTCATTACAAATGACGCACCAGGTCCCCTATTTGAAGACAAGGCAAATTGGCTGAGCACTCTGCTTACTGGACTGCGGAGGAGAGGCACCACAGGGAGTTTTGCTTCCACAGATTTACCAAAAGCTCCAACTATGAAATGTCCCCCTTGAACCATTCTGTTTTCAGGTAATTTGGCAAAAGGCCATGTTGCAATCTGTTTAGTTTCACATAATTTTGGGCTCCCAAATGCTGCATGTTGTTGTCTGAGTTGGATGATGTGGTACGTCTCTAGAGCCTTCTAATATTTGACAGAGGAGTAACTGTTGAGTTGATTACGATGCAGCCTTGTGGTGCTTACTTTTGACTAGGACACTAAAGACTTGGGTTCTGTGCCCACCTTTAGCTTGGTCTCCTGGATGACTTTAGGAAAATAACTTCCCCATCTGTAAAAGGGGAATGATAGTGACTTTCTTGAGAAAGTGCTTGGTATTTACAGATGCTATGTAAGAGCTAGGTATTCTGAGGCATGTACTCTCCTGGGCCTGTGTTGTTGGAGTTACACATTAGGTCCCATTCTTCAATCTTGGAAGTGACTAAGTATTTATGACACAGTATATAAGACAAAGACTTGAAGTGTTGTACATATTATTTCTCCCTTATTTCTTCTTTGTTGGTTCTTGCCTAGTTTCCTCTTACAGCCTTAAATTTCCTTTTAGAAGTAGTTTCTTTGAGTGAGGTGACTCTTTTAGAATAAACTGACAGAATCAGTAGGGTTGCAGAAAAATTTGCAAAATATCAACCACCTTGCCCCAACCGCTCCCTTAGGCCAAACTCTTGTTCTGCTCCATATCAGGAAAGCAGAATTATCCCCTGAAGTTTGTCACCCTACACCCAGGTTAGCAGTGAATATGAGGCTAAATTTATATGTTTTATATGAAAGTCTCATGCAAAATGATAGCATATGTATGCATGGAAGCAATATTTCACAGGCTCATAAAATTATCTCCATAACAAAAAAAATTTCAGACAGGTGAAGAGGCATTTGCTTCCCCCACCTTTGTAATGTGTAACTTGCACAATTCTAATAACTGAATTTAGACTAATGAAATTTTGTTCCTACAGTATTTCGTGCCTTTCATCATATCTCAAATTACTTTTCACCAGGATTTGCTGCCCCTTTAAAATAGCCGGCTTGATCCATAATCTAATACCCCACTGGTCCTTTTTGGTTGAGGCATTCTGGGCACTGTAGTTCCTGAAGGTGTCAGATGCCTGTGGGAAAAGGGCAACTATAAAAAGATTGCTTTGTGGTTGGAAGTGAAGGGAGACTTATGGTATCCCTTTATGATAAGTGAAGGAAGGAGCCTGAGGCAGAGGCTGTAGCTAGAAGCTGGATAAAAGGCCAGGAAGAAACCTGAGGTGAGTTGTCTGAAAGATGCCTAATGAAAGCTGACAAACCCTTCATTTTGTAACACTAATCAGTCACTCTGAACTTTTCAGTTGTAAGTAACTGGACCCCGTTCAAGTTACTACACAAAACCACCATTTTGTTGCAAAACTAGAAAGCTTATTGCATACCTAAATTTTACTTACAAATTTGCAAGCTTTTTACTGTGGAATCATTTGAACACCAAATATGCTCACAAGCGAATTGTGTATTATGTTTTTTTGCATTTCATTTTGAAACACCTGTGTGGGTTTTTTTACAGCTGCCTTTTTTTTTTGGTTCTCCCCCTCCCCCAACTCCTGTAACTCTGGGAGGGGTGAACAGTAGATTTGTTTAGATTCTTGGGGAAAATTGCAACAATGCTACTGTTTACACATATTCATGACCTACCATGATTTCTGGGGTACTCTCCCTAGCAGGTTGTGTTTCCCAACATGGCTGGAGATATTCTGTGCTGCCGTGGCCTATTGAGAGCAAGTACTGATGTCTTTTATTTATCATACCCCCCACCTAATGTTCTCGAGCTTCACAAATAACCAATACTCACAACAGTCCTGTGAAGTAAATAGAAGATATATGGGGACACCATGGAAATGCACACTCCCTGCTTTCCCCAGTCAGTGACCTGGTGCAGAGGAGACATTTAAAAGGGAACAGTACAGACCTGGAAGAGAAGACGGCCAGGGACAGTTAAAATGATAAAGGAATTTAGATAGAATGTAGGGTTAAAATTTCCAAAAAGTGCATTGGGTGAGTATGATGGGGAAGCACTCACCTCTCACAAGCACGCTCTATTTCAAAACGCATTTTGTGTGTAGACGTGCTATTTTGAAATAAGCTATTCTGGAAAATCTCTTCCAGAATAGCTTAGTTCAAAATAACGCTGCTATGTGGACACAGCCTCTCTCTGGATCCTTTTCCTCTATAAACCGGAAAGCTGCGAAGAAGTATGGAGATCCTTCTTCTGTGTACATATCCTGATGACTGGCCAAAGATTTCCTCTGACTCAGTTCTCTGTGAAAACACAAAGAAAACTTGTACAAATCAAACATTAGAACAGTGATATTTCCACTGGCTGGTTGCTCATGTCGTTATGAATATGATAAATCTTAAACTACACTAGCTTCAATATGAAGTAAATTATCTGTGTGTAGCAAATTAAAATTAGATACATTCTCAAGGCTGGGAATTTATCCAGATAGAGAATGAAATTTGCTTCCTATCAAAGTGCGGTTCTACTCTCTTGGGTTTAGAATTGGCTCTCCTCAGTTCTGGAGAGGCATTGATTTGACAACCATGGAAAAGCATTGAATTCTCATGCCATAGTCCAGCTGCGGAGCAGTTTTGCTGAAATGAGAGCAACTGAGAAGTCGCTTTTTCCATTAGTAAAAATATTGGGTGAAATCCATACCCCACTGAAGTTGATGGGAGAGGGAAGGATTTTTCCATTGCTTTCTGTGGGATCAGGATTTCACCCACTGACAATTATATGGAAGTTTATATAAATAGTACATTTAAAACATTAGTGCTGGAGGGTGTCTGAGCTGTTCATTTCTCCATTTTCTTTTAATAGAAAAACCAAGTAAGAATAGGAACAGCAGAAGTGGAGAGCATGAATGAAATCAAAGGCTTACATTTAGAATGGACAGACTCTGTCTCTTTCAGTTGGATGTGTATGTATCCAAAACTATAGGTTGTTTTCATGATTTTCAGAAGTAAGCGCTTTATCTACAGCAGGGGTCAGCAACCCCTGGCACAGGTACCAAGAGTGGCACTCGAGCCAATTTTCATCAGCATGCGAGGCCCCTCCTTCCCCATGCGGCCAGGAGCCTGCTCAAAGCCACGTTGCCAATAGATTAACAAAAGAGCAGCTAATGCTACTAACACCTAAACGGTAAAGCTCTGCATCTTAATTTTATTAATGAAGCTATGGTAAGTAGGACTGTTAGTGACTTTAAAAAGTATCACTGGTACTCGGACCAAACACAGAAGTCAAAAGGTCAAATTTCAGCACTCTGCCTTGGAAAGGTTGCTGACCCCTTATCTACAACCTGGATGATGGGACATGACTCTAGCAGAAGAGGAAGGCAGCATGGTTTACTTTCTAGAGCACCGGACTGGGAATGGAGAGACCTGGGGTTCTTACCATTAACCTTTGGCCTCTGTATCCCTTCCTTCCCTTTGCCTGTATTACATATCTAGACTGGCAGCTTTTTGGAGCAGGAGCTATAACCTGACTATACTTGTAAAGTGCTGGGCATCACAGTGTAGTCTTTGTTATGGTGTGTGTGTGTGTGGGAGACGGTTAGACACTACTAGACTATAACTCACCATGACATGCTTCAACCATTAGTATGTATAGAAAGATACACAATGAAAACTGTTGAGAAACCCATTTTGATGATAATGGAAGCTTGGATTGTTTTTGTCCTTATAAAGCTGTGGGATATCTGTTTTTCCAGATTATATTCTTCAAGGAATAATGTAGGACCCACACTAGGGGTAAAATTCCTCATTCTTTGAGGATCAAATTCCGTGGGGCTTACTCCTTGTCTCTCATAAATGTACAGTGGAACCCTGAGATACGCACACTCATGTTGTACGTATTTCAGGGTAATGTGACTCTGACTGGCAGGGAGCTGGCACCTGGCTCCCGGTTGCCCGCCACTCAAGGGAGCCAGGAAACTGACCAGTGCAGCAGTTTCCTGGCTTCTGTCAAGGGTGGCCGCTGAGAGCCTGACTCTATGAGGTGCCATGGGACGTTGTGTTGTTTTTGCAGTCTAACATGGCTACCCCTCTGATACTTATCTTCTGACAGTGGCCAATGCCATGTGTCCCAGAGGGAATGAACAGAACAGTAATCAGCAATGGATCCATCCCTCATTGTCCATTCTCACTTTGTGGCACATACTAGCTAGAGACACCATCATTGCCAATCCGGCTAATAGTTATTGAGGGACACATCTTCCTTGAACCTAGCTAGTCTTTTTGAATGCTGCTTTGGCTTTGGCCTTTACAACATGCTTTGGCAAGGAATTCCACAGATTGATTGTGCGTTTGAAACAATACTACCTTTCTTTTTTTTTAAACCTGTTGCCTATTAATTTTATTTGGTGACCCCTCCCCCTCTCCAGTTCTTGTGTTATGAGAAGTAGTAAATAGCATGTCCTTATCTACTTTCTCCATAACAGTCAATCATATCCTCCCTTTGTCACTGCTTTCCCAAGATGAAAATTCTCAGACTTATTAAGCACATCTCATATGGAAGCCTTTCAGAACCCTAATCAATTTTGTTGCCCTTTTTTGAACTTCATCCAGTGCCAAGATATCATTTTTGGAGATGAGCCAACCATATCTGCATACTGTATTCAATATGTGAGTGTACCATGCATTTATACAGAGACAATACAATATTTTCTGTTTTATACGCTATGCCTTTCTTAAGGATTTCTAACATTCTGTTCACCTTTTTGACTGTTGCTGCACATTGAATGGATGCATTCACAATAACTCCAGTATCTCTTTTTTGAGCAGTAACAATTTACAGCCTATTATTTTTTATATATATAGTTGGGATTATGTTTCCCAGTGTGCATTTCTTTGCATTTATCAACCTTAAAATTAAACCTGCCATTTTGTTACCTTAGTTTTGTGAGATCCTTTTGAAGCTCTTCACAGTCTGTTTTGGACTTAACAATCAGTAGTAGTTTTGTGTCAGCTGCAAATTTTACCATCTCACAGTATGCCCCAGTTTCTAGACCATTTGTGAATATGTTGAATAGGACTGGTTCAAGAAAAGACACCTGGAGGAAAACCACTAGTTATCGCTCTCCATTAATTTCTGCATGGGTTTGTTACACAAACCCCCAAACCAATAGAGCATGATGGGAAAGTGGAAGGAGTGTAAAACATTCCTCACAGGGATAGAAACAAATGTAAAAAGTGTCCTACTCAATTCCTTCCTAAACAATGCTACAACTACACAACCCGTGCAGAATTCATTTCTAAATATGAAATAGAGGTCTGTGTGTCATGAGTGTGTGAGAAATTACTTTGCCATGGAGATTCTTGACTTAAGGGAAGGACACTCTGAAGTTAAGTAGGTCTGGCTTTACCGCTTCATCCACATCTGTTCTCTGGGAACTGGAAGACTAGGAACTTGGAGTTGAATCCAAATTCAGACAGCAATTCTTGGCTTCAGGCTCATAGCAAAAGGGGTAGGTGGATAAATCTTTACCAAAGAAAAGTGGGGCCAGTAACCCCTCTGCATACTGGTTTGGGTTCTTGTGTAACAAATCCATGCAGACATACTGGGTAAAATTAATGCAGGCTTGTACCAGGAGTACACTCCACAAAGAAACCTCACTCAGAGTGGTTTTCCTGTAGCCACTTGGTGACCATTGCTCCAAATAGTGTAAGGTGCCAGTCCGAAATGTAATCAAATGGCCAGCCCGGAGACGAGAGATAGCCAGCATCTCCTCAATTGCTTGTTTAAACAAGGGGCATGAAACTGAAAATGGGAAACCCTATAAAATCTGTGTTAACGACCCTATTGCTAATACACTGATAAAATAAAAGCTCATAAAGCCTGCTCCTACCTGTACGGCTGCCTTGATAAGGGTCTCACCTCCGTTCATCTTTGCTCTTTATTAGAAGTTTGACATTAAATAGGTGGTAACAAAACCAAAAACCACAACACATTTTTAAAAGCCAGTGGGGCTCTGTGATGGTCCCAAATCTACCGGCATATGTGCAGATGCAGGATTGGGGCCCAATTTATTCTTAATTGGATCATGACTATCCCTCCCCAGTGCAGCTCTTTTTTAAAATACTGTAACTGTGGTACCTATGAATGAACAGTTTCCCCCCCGCCCCAGACCTTAACTCTACTGATCTGAAATGATGGAGTTTTAATGGGTGTGTGTCAGGCTCTGTATTCACTTCTCTTTGGGAGGAAGGGAAGGAATACAGGAATACAGCGCAGTTCTGTAAGTCCTTTTCCCCACTCCCATACTGTTTCCAGGGGCTGAGGATGAATACAGGACAAGTTCTCATAGGATTCTTTTATATTAGTCTCAGACTGAGTGTGGGGGGGCGGGGGGGCTGATATTGTAATGCATCCATAGCTCTCCTGGCTCCATGCGGATATTTTTTCAGCAATCAGCAACACATCTTTAAAGAGGCTTTTCTGCTTTACATCCTCTCAAAGTTCCATTCAGAGGCACCACCTCACTTTAGAGGTTACGAAGGGAAGAAACGTCCAACTGCTCTTCACTTAGCTCTGCGGCCAGCTATTAGGGCAGTGAGGAATTTGCTTGCCCCGATGAATAACTGGAAAGTGAATAACTGACTTGCTTAATAGGAAGACCGTGAATCTTTGAAGTGGGATCTGTGACAGGTCTTGGTGCCCTGTTACTCAAATCCCCACCACACTGGGTTAAGTGGGACCTAAAAGGAGGATGAATTAACAAGTAGGGCCACAGCAGAACAGCTAATTAGAGGCAGAAGCCATCCCATCTTCCTTTCTATTTATGAATAGAAAAGGAGGAAGCCCTGCAAGAGTAGAGGTTGGAAAATCAGAGCAAAACACAGAGCTGGCCGCTGCTATTACCAGTACTACTGCTCCCTTTCTCCCCAGAAGTAAGAGAGGGTGCTGACTGGGACTTGAAAATGTGTAAATAGCACAACAGGCAATGGCCTGCAAGAGCCATATAATATGGCCTGGAGCAGGTGAGGTGTGTACCTAAGTGAGAGACAGGCAGGGCTGTCCTTACCTATGCTGGTGGCCTGCACCGCCCAAGCATCTGCATTGCTCGTGTGTGGGGGTGTGTGTGCATTCACATACTCAACGGCTGCTGGGGGAGCGGGTGGGAGGTGAGGGTCTCAGGCAGGGAGTGGCGTGAGTGGCAGGCCAGAGGTGGTGCAGGGGGCAGCTGTGCAACCAGATGAAGAAAATGGGGTGGTTTCTCCTTGAAGTGGAAGGGGAAACAGCTGGAGAGTAGTGTCTGGGCACAGCCTGTGGGGGAGGTCTGGTGGGGTGGGCTGCCAACACCACGTATGCAGCTGCTGAGGGCACCACAAAATTTGAAGGAATGGTGCCGTACAGAAGCCGTATGTTCTGCATATGCCTAGGGATGGCCCTGAAGACAGGGGCCACTTGTGACAGGTCTTAATGACTACAGGAGGCCAGTAATAATCTTAATCTAAAGGATATATGGTTGTGAAATTCAAAAATTTATTCTGTTATCCTAAGTACTTCAGCTCTAAGGGCTACTGCCCTAGTTCAATCTTTGATAAGCAGGTGCAATATTGCATGTCTATGGATATTCATCTCCAGAGTGAAACTGCCGTGTAATGCTACGGCTACAGAGTAGCAGTATCTCGAAATAACTTATGCATTGTGCAAATTGCGTATGTTTTTCTGAGGTAACTTTTTCAAACTCATGATGAGGAGTAGCTGGCATGAAATACCATGCTCAAAAGATCCTTGCTATTTTGAGTGCAGTGTTTAGCCATGGGGTTTCTATTTTGGGATAGAGATGTATCCTGAAATAGAAACCACAGTGTAGCCACAGCCTCGGTGAAACAGGAAGGCTGGGAAAGATAGCTACCTGCAGATCTCCCCACTGTGAGTGAGACTCTTGCTAACCCTGGGTAATTCTGATTTGTGCAAGAGAAGTGTTGTGGTCAAGAAGCTGAAACTGATCGTCTAACTTGTGGCATCTACCACTTGCTGAAACAGCACGCATGTCTCCTCCGTGCCTGTAGTTTGTTGAAAATGAATGTTCCTCCTCCAGTATTGTCTTGTGATGCAGCCCTTCAAGAGAACAGATGAAGTTGCTTTCTTTTTCTGTCTGCCGTTAGGAGACTTGTGGGATTTGTGTTGCTAAGACGGCAGTAAAAGTTGATTCACATTGGCAAACAGCTCATGGGTGGCCTTTGAAGCACATCCTGTGAAGGTGACACTTAGCCTATGGCAGCTAAGATCTCATTTATAATTTTTGGTGAATTCCTATTTTGCTTCCCACGTTGCAGCGTTTCTCTTTTCTGACTGTTGTGACAACAGCTTATTCCTTTATTTTGGAGATATCAAAGGGCTTGTCACTCCTGAGAAGAAACTTGGGATTGTCAGTGTTCGTAAAGTGTTCAGGGGACATTAATATTTAGTTATTTCAAAACCTCCAGCTCCTTGGTGCACGGATGTTGAAGTTAAGCATTTAAGGGTGCATTCCCCTTGCATTGGGCAAGTGGGAGTTAAGGCTGCAAGGAGGGCTGAGAAAGCCATGCCCCTCCTGCCTTTCTGGGCATGCTCCAGCTGTTCAGCTATAAAAGCAAGCAGCTCAGCTCAGTTGTGGCTGACGGTTGGAGGGAGAGGATTTGTGTTGCTTGCTCCAGGAAAGCTGCAGTGAGAACCTAGATGCCAAGGCATTGAGAGCAAGGCTTAACCAGAGAAGCTCCTAGCGGCTTCATGGGGACTGGAGGCACCTAGGAATGGCCAAACCCCAGACCAGGGCAGCGAGCCAGGGGCTTGCACTGCAGCTGGTGAGCTGGTGGGGAAGTAGCCCAGGGGAAGGTGACGGCTAACTGGTGAGTGACCCAGGGGAAGGTGACGGCAAACTGGTGAGTGACCCACCACTGAGGAGTCAGGTAGCTTTTCCCTGCTGATTCAATGGCTGAAGATACAGCTGCTATTAGGGCCCTGGGTTGGGGCCAAGTGGAGTGGGAGAGCCTGGCTCTCCCTTCTGGGTGGGGAGGTGACCCCTTCCCTCCTGCCCCCGCATCTCCTGTCTCTAATTAGGGAGCAACTCTGCTTTACAAAATGGGGTGAACTTATGATTGACTGTTAGACCTTATTGGTCTGCAGACTGGGGCAGGGTTATGGACTTGACTGACTCTGGCCAGTGGGCCATACTGCTGTGCAGCGTCGGGGTGAGTTTACTGACTCTGGCCAGTGGACCCCAAAGCTGCACAACTGTGGCTCTGTAGACACAGTTTGAGGGGAGACTAGACCAGAGAATTACTGGGATGCCTTATAAAGGATGTGGGTACCCACACCCTGTGCTGGGATTGACCTTCCCCCACCATGTCCCAGTCGGGCAATGAGAGAGTCAAGTTTGTGCGTGAAACCTTTCCTCTGCCCACCTGTGCATTATGGCCCAGTTATTAATCACATGATTAATAATGGATGTGCCCATTTTTCTGTGGTTATTCACTACATTACCATATGCACCCAGCATTGTGCAGGTCTTTAACTGAAGTAATGTTGTTTGGAAAATAAATGAGATGTACATGCTTGATGTCTGTGATTACATAGTTCAAAAATGAAGGCTGTAGAGAGAGATTGGGCGTGAGGAGGGGTTGCCGGGGGGGTGTGCTCAAGACAGGGTTGGGGGCTCAGGGCAGGTGGGTGTAGAAGTCAAGGCAGGTGGGAAGTGCAGAACTCTGGGAAAGGCACTCAGGACAGGGGGCTGGGAGGTGGCAGGGGGCTTATTGGTGCTGCCCACGGTGGTGAGGGTGGCACCGCTCCAATGGCAGCTCCTCCTGAGGGGCTTGAGCTGCACTTCCCAGCCACCAGTGCCTCCGAGGAGAAAGTGTGTGCTGGTTGGGTGGGGGCTGGGGCTCTGCAGGATGGCCCCATCCTCCACCTACCCCTCTGCCCTGCAGCTGGTTAGAGGGGCAGTGCTTTGGTGGTCTCTGATCAGCCTCCAGCAGCCCGTGCCGTCCTGTTTGTGGGGGCCCTTCAGGGACAGGACAGGCTCTGGGAGCAGCCCTGCCCTCTAGCAGCCCTCCATGACCTGCAGGCTGTTGGGGCGCTGTCCCCCTCCAGTGGACCACTCTGGCCTTCAGGCTGTGGGGGGCAGAGCCAGGCCTCAAGGGCTGCGCCCCCTCCCCCAAGCTCTCGGCTCTGCTTCCTCCTCCAGCTGCCACTGGCCTCCACTGGGGAGGGGAGGCCCGTGGGCTGAAGGCTGTCTGGGAGTAAGATTCCAGGGGCTGCCCCTGGCCTGCAGCTGGCAGGCTGCCTGGGAAGACAGGCTCTGGGGGCTTCCCCTGCAGTGCCCCCCTGGCCTTCAGGGTCTCCATGGGGTGGGGAACAGGGAGGAGGAGGCTCTTGGTTTGGGGCAGGGTAGCTATTCACTGGGCCTGATGGCAGGTACGATGGTGGAGCCCCACCCTGCTGGTCACTGTCTTGGTGCTGCATCTTTTCCCAGTGGCCACTCAGCATTGGCTCCCTCCTCTCTGTGCCCCTCCCTTTCTGTGGTATGGAAAACAGTCCCATTCATGGTACTTCCCATTTCCTGGGGACAGCTAAACCCTGACCTTGGTTTAAGTTAAGGTAAGAGGAAACTGCAAGCTGACTTTGGGGGTCCTAGCTCCTGCGGTTCAGGAGGCATTCTGGAGCAAAAAGGCTCACGGACAAGAGGTAGATACGCAGCTGACTGATGCAATAGACTGCAGGCTAAATATGACCATACATCCTGTAAACCCTTACTGCCTGTGTAACTCTACTCAGACTGAAGTCAGGGGGACTGTTTATGTGAGTAAATACTTGGAAGCATGAGTCCCCTGTTAGCTTTTTAGTTCCTCGCCCTGCCCTCTAAACTATTGAAGAGAGGCTGTGTTGCTGGTTGGAAAGAAGTTACATGGCAGATAACTAAAGGGAAACCCCCTGTTCCCATACAGAGCCCCAGTGAGGCCTGTGGCTCTGGGCAAAGCATGCTCCCTATTGTCCTAAGACTATCAAAGCAAAGCCAGGTCTCATCTCAGTACTCAGGAGGACTAGGTTGTCACAATACATAGAGCGCTGCAGGCAGGGGTTTAAGGAAGGAAAGAATGTTGATGTAAGGATGGTCGAGATTCTGGCAGCTCCTAGCTTATTTCCCATCCCCATGAACGATTGGGTACCATTACATGCTGACCTTCTGTTACACTCTAATTATTGGCTATGGCTGTGTCCACGACACATTTCAATTTCCCATTCTCAATCATGTATGCTTTAGTGCCGTTTAAAGCCAACCAACCCCAGCAAATAGTTCCCAACCTTTGTAGAAAATTGTCTTCAGACAGAGCAAGCCCAGGAAATCTCATCCTGAATGGGGAAAGTTTGGGAAGCACTCTCAAACAGGGACTTAGGATGGGAATGTTAGTGCACCAACTGCTATGGAACACTTTGGTATCCTTAATTAGGTGAAACAGTGCTACTAACCTGCAAAGTTCTTTATGAAGAAATGTATTACTCCTTCATGTATTAAGGAAACATACTTCCACCATTAGCTGTCCTTTATTTCTAAAAGGATTTCTTTGATCACTTTCCTGCTTTATAAGTTTTTGTGTTTTAAGGAAGCATTTACAAGTAGGGTAGGGACTCATGAACACACACAACTGCAAATCAAGTCCTGGTCTGGCAGGGAACCATCACTAAGTGGCAATTTCTCATGTGAAGAGGGGAGGAATAGAGAGTCAGGCAAAGCTCTTATTCTTCTTGACACAGTCTTGCCAGTCAGCAACAACTGTGGGTAGGGACAGAAACCTGGCTGGTCTGAAAACTGAAGACTCTCTGGCACTGCTTTCTGCCAGCTACAGTTATTAAAAATATGCTGAAGAAGCATGAACCCATAGCTTGAAACATTTCAGGCAGTGTGATGATAATCCATCCGCACCCATCCTCCCCATAGCATGGCAGAAAGGAAAAAAAAAGTCATTGTGAGAAAAACGTGTAAAAATTTCTTGCAACCTTGCACCTAAATCAAAATTGTTCCCTGGAGTGTTTAAGGCACTTTTTTTTCCTGCGTATGTGAGGGTTGAAGGCCCAGCAAATTTCTGAGACAGGGTTCTGGTAGGAATGAAATGCTAGCCTTTCCGGGTTGGAAGTGTCATGGAGGCAAGGAAAAGAGCGACTGCTTCAGATTCAGCAAGCTGTAGGTATAGTTACTTCTGGGAACTGACATAACAGCTAGTTAGAAATTGGAAAAGTAATTCTGTGAGGACTTTGGATATGCATTACTTATGTAAGTAGTCCTACTCTACTCCTTGGGCTATTCTCATGTGTAACCAATTGTTTAAGATCTTATCAACATGCACAGGTGCTACTGCACTGCTATAGGCAAACAGTACATCTGAATCCCTAGTGTGGCCACCATTACATAGGCATAATTAAGGCCTTGTCTACACTGGAAAAGGCTTACCAGTATAGCTATGCTTGCAATTCTTCCTAGCAGAGATACAGCTAATGCCAGTAAAAGTTCCTTGGATGAAATAAGCTAAATGAACTTTTGCCAGCACAACTGCATCTACACCAGAGCATTTGCTGATTTAGCTAAGCTGGTCAGGGGCATGACTTTTTTCACACTTCAGAACAGACATAGCTATGCCAGTAAATCTTTGAAGTGTAGGCTAGGCCAATGCATCCTGGAGGACTGTCTTTTGTGTCTGTCCAGTCCTTAGCGTACCTGTGGGTAGTCCATGGCTAGGTGCTGTGGAAATACAAGCCATAGCTGTGCTTACATTAATGGTTATACTGTTACGACTACTGTTAGTTAAAACATCACAACCCTGACCAGCACAATATACCATGTCTACTGTATATGGTCCAGGCTTAAATCTTTGCAGAATTGGAGTCAAAAGCAGCTTTGATCAACTGCTAATTAATGAAAGCCCATGTAAATGTTGTGATTTCATTATCTGTCACTGAGGCAAAGTAAGTCATCAACTTAATTATGACACTTTTACTTGAAACTTCATAATTACTGCCTTTTCAAGTAACACTTAATGATATAACCAAAATGACCTGGAGTTAAAAATTCTCCCTTTCTGTTGGTTTCCATTGTGAATGTGTCAGTGCTTGCTCTCAGTTTGTTCGTAAATCGGGGAGCCAGCAGCCTCAGCAGGCCCCTGGGCAAGATGAGTGTGAGGGGAGCTCTGTACTACTGGAAGGGCTAGGGCAGAGCTGGTGGGGGGCAGTCAGCCAAAATGCACCATGTTGCAGCATCCCTTCCCCCCAGCCAATGCTTAGAGTTGTTGGGAGTAGGTAGCACAGTGCTCTAGTAATGATTTAAAAGGCCCAGAGCTCTGACTGGCACTTCAATAGCAGTGGTGGCCAGAGCCCTGGACTGCTTTGAATCACCAGGCCTCGGGGCAACTGCCTCATTGCCTGTCCCTGCTTGTCGGCAGGCTTGTTAGTGAATGCTATCAGGTGAACCAGAGTAACAACACATGCTGGGTCTACACTAGAGGGTTTTGTTGACAGAAGGGGCCTTCTGTTGACATCCCTCAGGGAGTGTCTAGACACTTAAAGCATTCTGTCGACAGAACTCCGCATTTGCCTCGACAGTATTATCCCTCAAAAATCTGAGGCAAAACAATCTGGCGACAGCATACTCTCGGCAGAAGTGCAGTGTAGACACGTCTGTCGACAGAGGGCTTCAGGTTGCTGGGCAGCCCTCTTTGCAGAGCTGCCATTCTGCTTTCTGGCACCAGAGGGCAGTGCAGTCTGGCTGTTCTCTACTGACGGAGCAAGTTGTGTATAGCTGTTCGGTTGAGAGTTCCCTGTCCACAGTAACGTCTGTTGACAGATGCTTCTAGTGTAGACATAGCCATGAAGTCCAGTTTAGCTGGTTTGGGATTGTAAGAGTTCCGTCCACATAGGCAGGTGATATAGTTGAGTGATATGCCCCTAAGTGGAGACTACTCTGGAGGCACTACCAGACATGTAGATGGGCCTGTTTTGTTTGTTTGATTTTTGTTTAGATGCTAAGCATGAGCAACTCTTGTTGACCTAAGCCGGAGCTCTGGATGCATAGTGCTTCTCAAAACTGGGCCAGATGAATCTCTTTGAATCCTGGTTGAAGGCCAAAGGAATCAGAGTGGCACTTCATTCTCATCAGAAAAATCCATTTAATTCCATCTCTGATGTGAGTGGACAGATTTCCTCTTGTGTTGAAGCTTGTGGACTTGTTGATCAGGTGCCGTAGGGGATGAGAATATGTCACATATTTGACAAGTGGTCAGAGAACCTGTCCCCCTATTTCATCCTACAGTCAGGCATCAAATTTTCTGTAGGATGGAGGATTATTATTTGAAGCAATTTACTGCTGTGAACCAGCCAGTGTTTCAGGACAGACGGCGGGCGGGGGGGTACTTCAATCTGTCCTTTATCCTGCTCTGCTGGCATCTGAGCATTACCAAGTGTCCAAATGCATCATTCTATTCAGCCAACTAGCCCTCTTCTGGAAGGATGGCATGCCAAAATAAGAGCTACATCGGGAGTCACTTGCCAAGAAAGATGCCAAATCAGCTCGTTTCTGGAGCACTTTGTCTGTGAATAAACACTAATGTGTTTAGACCTCAAACACAAAATTGGAGAAATCCTGTTAGAGGTTTAATGCTGTGAGGAAGAGCCAAGCACCAAAGAGCTTCATTTATAGTGCCAGTGTTGCAGAGGGCAAGTGATTCCCTTGAAGTCTGCAGAGCCTGTCTGTGGGTAATCCCATTACAGTGTGTCATGTTACAAAGCACTGTCAAGCTGGTCAGGTGTAATGTACATTAGCAAAGCTACTGTGTAGGGAGGAGAAGCTTGCCCACCCAAAGCAGAAACAGACCAAGATCAAAACCTTGGATTTCAACCCCCTCCTTTAAGAACTCTGGATAATCCCAGTTCTGGCACCAAATTCTGTGTGTTGGGATCAGTGCTCTGCTACCATAGGTCCTGTGTAGTTGTTCCATAAAACAAGGACATTTAAGGTAGTTTCTCTAGATATAGAGGTAGCAACATCATAACAATATAGTCTGAGCATTACAATCACGCCAACAATTGATCTCTTGCAACTTAATACTCATAATCTTTAGGCACCAACTAAAAGTTTGGCTTATGTGAAGTTAATTAGTTAATTTTTCTTTGTACTGCTGTTGATGAACCATGGTCTGAATGGAGTAGGACAGAGGTAGTGTGTAGTAACCTTGTTTGCAGGTTTTGTGGTGGACAGACAACCTGGTGAGTGTAAGTAGATAAGAAGGTAACTAGAGTGTTGGGAGTTTATTAACGAAGTGCTGCGGTGCATATGTAGCACTTTGTTAAGCAAATTTCCCCCTGCAGCAACGCACGAGCTGGCACTTCGAAGTTTAACACTTCAGAGTTACTGCGGGGCGGGGCAGGGGGGATTTGCTTTATGAAGTGCTGCATATGCATCACAGCACTTCATTAATAAACTCCCAACACCCTACTTCGCATCCTCCCTTCGAAGTAGGGAGGTAGTGTAGACACAGCCTCAGTGTATTATATGGGTCAAAGAAAGTGTGTCTATTCATCTCTGTTACATATGTAACCCCTTTAATTGTTCACATGAGTTAAATGGTAAATGCATTAAAAGGGGTATAGCTCTCTGATCCTGGAACAGTTTCTGCTAATCCAGAATGGATGGGAGAATGGGGGAGAGTTAACCCTAGAAGCAAAGTTTAACTTCACAGGAGGAAAAAGCTCTCATTAAAAAGGTTTGATTCTGTAGACAAAGTAGTTGGTTTTCACTTTACAAAATGTATTGCTATTTCCAATAATTCTATGAAACATGCCCCGTTCCTATGAAGAATATTTCCAATTTTCAAATTACTGTATGTATTAAGAATATGCACCAAGGAATGAATGTAATGAAAGATAGAGTTCATTATCTTGAGTTTTCTTAATACTGGCATTGGCTGAAGTCTATCTTTATTACTGTATCATACAGATTTTGTAAAACCAATAACTAAGTCTGACATTTTATGTGTTCTAAAGTTGAAAAAAACCCCTCATTTTGTTAATATCAGCATAATTTCCCTAGACACTTTTCAGTGAAATGTTTATCACAAATAGTGTGTAATGTATGTAGCAGAATAGTGAAAAGAATTGGATTCTGTCCTCAAGAGTGATATTAACATGCTCTTGAATATATTAGTTGGCTGATCTATTAAATGTATAAGGTGTTGTCCTCTGTTATTGCCTGGTTAAATTGCTCCATAATGAAAATTAAGCATTGTGCAGAAGATTAATCAATTATGTTTTGAGAATACTGAGGGTGGAGTGGGGAGGTGTTAAATTTTATATTGTTGCCTCAGTAGGACTCCTTTAATGAGATGGAGGCTCCCTTTTTGCCTTCATCTTTTTTCACCTTTTTCATTATTTTTTTTGGAATTCTGCCTGTTGCTGGCAATAGTCCTGCTCAGTGTTGCCGCTTACTTTTAATGGACACTTGCAGTCAGTAATTTTCTTCCCCCAACTTCCCCACGCTTTGTCCCCCCTCCTTCCTGTCCTATGCGGTGTGTTTCCTTCTCCCCTCTCCCCCCAGAAAAAAGATGGTGGAACTCAAGCCCCAAACTGCACTGCCCCCAGCTTAACCCCCCCACCATAGAGCTGCAAACCATGCCCATGCTTGCCCCCCTTGCCCATTCCCCCCCATGCAGCCACAACCCATGTCCCCTGGACTACCCCCCCATGCCTCCAAACCTCACCCAGGCTAAAATGTAGGGGGAACACTACCAGTCAGCAATTAAACTCTGCAACACTTCCATGCCAGCATTAAGCTCCTGTACACCACCAATAGCTTCAACAGTGGGATCCTACAGACAACTAGATAGAAGAAACCCATGAATCAACACACCTGCCTTCATAGACCCGGTAACCACCCCAACACAAGAGATCATCTTCTGAACACAGCTAGGCCGTCAGCTATCACAGACTCTGCTCTGAAGGGACATTCACAACACACACCTTCACACATTTAAAAGTGCCTTCACTAAACAAAGATGCTCCACCAGCAGAGTGGGTTGTGCCATAGAACAGGCCAATTCTGGCTGCATACATATTATAACTGGAAAACGACAACAAAAATAGAATATGGAACAGCTTGCATTTGAGAAGAGATTATAAATATTGGGACTTCACAGCCTGGAAAAGAGACTCCGAGGAAGGGGTATAATACAGGCCTATAAAGTCATGAGTGGTGTGAAAATAATGAAGAAAATGAATGAGAACATTTACTCCTTCACCTAGCACAAGAATTAAGGGTCACCCAATGAAATTAATAGGCAGCAGCATGAAAACAAGCAAAAGGTACTATTTCTTCACACAATATACAATGAACCTGTGAAACTAATTGCTTGGAGATTTTTCTGAAGCTGTTATTTAATGAAATCAATACACAGACTTATTGCATGTTAAAAATTGCTTGTAGGTGTTCCGCCATGCCAAGAATTGTGGCACCAGTATTTAGCCTGCCACCACATATGTTGTTGATGCTTTTCATGCAAAATATCAGAATCCTGCTGAACCATAACAACAAATATGGATATGCTAAGAAGGAACCAGATCCTGTCTTTGGGACTTGATTTAAGGTCAGCAGAAGGATGGCTCCACACCTTGTTTTTACCTATACCTGTGGTTCCCAACCTTTGTGAGATGGGGACCCATTTTGACAATTCAGTAAGACTTTGTGACCCAAGGCAATTCAAAACAGGGGTGGAAGGTTCTCCTCTGGGAAAAATGCATCCCCTGCCCCCTTGGCTTAAAGCTCTCGCAGCTCCAAACCATGACCCACCCCCCCAACCTACCTCACATAAGCTCTGTGCACTGCCAGTGTTGCTCCTTTGCTGGGCTGCTACTGCCTTCTCCACAGGTCTCCCCAGCCCTCCTACTTCCTTTCCCCACCTGCAGTGCAGGCATTTTCCTCCCCTGCTGTGCTGAAATGGGACTCCATTTAATTGGTTTAATGGCTGGATCCCTCCTGCCAGCCATTAAACCAATTAGATTGAGTTCCATTTCAGTGTGGCATGGGAGGGACTGGGAGTCAGAAGTGAACAGCAGTGGGCTCTTTAAGGAACCATTTGCAGCTTGCATGTTGTCAAGTATCAGAGGGGTAGCCGTGTTAGTCTGGATCTGTAGAGCAACGAAGGGTCCTGTGGCACCTTATAGACTAACAGAAAAGTTTAGAGCATGAGCTTTCGTGAGTTAACTCACTTCTTCAGATGCTGAAGCCAGCATCTGAAGCAGTGAGTTAACTCACAAAAGCTCATGCTCTAAACTTTTCTGTTAGTCTATAAGGTGCCACAGGACCCTTCGCTGATTTGCAGCTTGGAGTCATCCAGCTGGCAACCCTTAGAAAATTTAATGGTGACCCATGTTTGGGTCTCAACTGATAGGAATCCCTGACCTATACCATGTAACTGATTTGCATCCACGGACAACTACAGTACAACCTTTTTTCTTCCAGGCTCCCCATCCCCTCCATGTTTTGAGCCCCCGCCCCCACTGTGCATAGTTCAGTGGTTTTGCACATAGTTTGTTTTACACTGTTCCTTCTCCACACATTGTTTGGTTCAGTAAACTAGTTCTTTGTTCACCACATCTGCATCTGTGTGTGTTGAGGAGGGGTGAGGGGGTGAAGGGAGGGTTGTGGTTGGGACAGGGTAAGGCTGTGGGCCCAAGGCCCCTGCTGTGGAGGACCTAGGGAAGGCCATGGGAGGGCCATGGGAGAAGCTCTCCCCCAGGGCCTCCCAGATCCACCCCCTGTCTTGATGGGCCTGGTGGATCGGAGCTGCACCCAGCTGGTCATACTAGTGGTCGGCGTACACCCTGGGAGGAAGGTCTCCCTCTTCCCCGGGTCGTGTAGGGCACAACACGTGGTCCTAACATGGGGGAGTTGTGCTTTCCTTGCATCCAGGTGGGTGATCAGGGGTCCAGCTGGCCAGTTTAAGGCTCCGTTAATCAGGTCATGAGGGTGTAGGCCGCATCCCCCACAGTGCACAGTGGCCTCGTCACGTCCCTGACTGCCAACTCATGGCGGGGGAGGAATGTGCCCACCTCCATCCTCCAGCACAGGCTGGAGTTTCGGAGCAAACAGCCATTGTATGCCTGGCCCGACCACCCCGTGTAAATGCCTGTGAACTGTCCAAGGTGGTCAACCATGCCCCATACTGTGCTCCAGGGCACGGATCAGAATGTGGGTTCCGTTCATAGCCCCTGATGCAGTTCAGAGACCCTAGGGTGCTGAATCTGGCAACAACTGCATCCACTTCTTCCAGACGGATGACCCTCTCCGGCAGGATGGTGTTGAGGGCCGTCACAACCTGCAGAGGGAGGGAACTGAGCATGCATGCCAGGGACTGAGGAAGGGAATCCCCGAGACCCAGGCGGTCCTTGTCCTTCTCCTGTCCTGGCCTCCAAGCTCTCCGGGAGCCTGCCCTGTGAGGCCGCTACCCCAGCAGCAGGGCTGGGCAAGAGTGGGATGGTGTGGTCCCCTGGGGATGGGGCTTCCCTCCACCCCAAGCCCACCCGTCAGACCCCTGCCCTGTTTCCAGAGGGTCCCGTTTTGTGGGACACCCCCCCGCCAATCCCCTGTGCAGGAACTGCAGCCTGAGAGTGCCTTACGTTCATGAAGAGGGCCCCCGATGGTAGACTTCCCCACACCAGACTGGTTTCCCATGGAGTGATAGCTGTCAGAGATAGCGAGTTTCCAGAGAATAACTGCAACCCACTTCTCCATGGGGATGGTGAGCCACAGCTGGGTGCCCTGTCTTTGGTGGGCAGAGGTGAGCCAGGCACAGAGCTCCAGGAATGTGGCCTTCCACATGTGGAAATTCTGGAGCCATTGCTGGTTGTCCCACTGCCCCATAATCAGCCAGTTGCACCAGTCAAAACCAGTGCAGTTGCTCCAAATCTGCCTGTGCATCCAGAGGGGCAGGCATAGGTGTGACTGTCTGGCAGCAATGGTGAGCTCCCCAAAGATGGTATCAGGTTCACCTTCCCTGAAGAAGAAGAAGAGGATGACAATCAGGAGGTGCAGCAGGTGCTGAAACACCTCTGTGTGAGGCCAGTGCAAGTCCGGGGCCTGCTCGTTGCCATGGGTCACTGGAAAGTTGTCTCTCCCAGAAAAAGTTGAAATCCTGCAGTGGCAGCTGTGATGTAATCGTGTTGAAGCAGGCTTGCCTCAGCATGGGCAAGGAATGGGTGTCTGTGGGGAGTCACTTTATGGGTGCATCTTGCTGGGTTTCCAGGATAGGATTGCTGGGTATGTGACCCTATCTGCTGTGGTTCCAGCTGGCCCTTTTGTTGAGAGAGTGGCCAGGCAGTCTGGCCACTCTCTGACGGAGCACATTACTCTTGCGATCGGCTTGGCAGTTGGGCCATGATCTGTCAACAGAAGTTTTGTTGGAAGATAACTTCCAACAAAAACTGCTGTCAACAAATCCCAGCAATCTAGACGTAGCCTAAGTATGGTCTATGTTCTTTATGCCTGGATGTGTTTACATTATGTAGTATTTAAAAGCATGTTTGCCGGTGCTAATTTTTTTGCCAAGTGAGCCAAATCACACTGAATTCATCACCTGTCCTCTTCATTATTTACAGCTCCTCCAGTTTTGGCAAACTTTGAGTGATTGTTTTGTTTCAGATCTCTGATAAAACTGTTCAATAGTATAGGGCCAGATCCTACTGGAAATACACCTGCTTGATAACTATTCCTTGTTTACAATTACACTTTTGAGACACATCAGTTAACTAGTTTGAATCCACGTCATGTGTGCCAGGTTAATTTAAATTCTAGTTTCTTAGTCTAACTGTTGTGTGGTATCATGTCAAATGCCTTACAGAAGCTGAAAAATATTACCACAATGCTGTTCCTTACCAGTCAAACTTATGATCTAATTAAAAAAACCCCATTAGTTTGACAAGATCTATTTTACATAAATATATGTTGCTTTGCATTAATTATATTACCTTCTTTTAATTTGTTATTTATTGAGTTTATCAGCAGCTCCATTATCTTGTCAGTGATATGTCAGCCTGACAGGCCTATAAATACCCATGTGATCCTGTGTACAGTAAAAAAAATGTCACATTTTAGTTTTCTTTTAGTCATCTGAAACTTCCCAATGTTCCAAAGACTTATTAAAAATGAACATTAAAGTTTCATTGGAAAACTCAGTCAACTCTTCTAAAACTCTTGGATGCAAGTTATCTGGACATATTCTTTCTGAAGTTATTATGATTATTGCTTTCTCATTTCATTCTACTAATGGACCGATATAATTGTTAAAGTTCTTTTTGTTCCTAATATATTTAAATGACTCCATCTGATTACCCTTAATTCTGCTAGCTGTAGTTTATTCTTTGTGTACTTTTGCTTCCCTTATCAATTATCTACACTTGAACCTTCTGTTTTATATGCATCACTACCAACTTCCCTTTTCTGCCACCTGTTTATAACTACTTAAAAAAATTGTAACTGCATTCACTTTTAAACCAAGTCTGTTTAATTAGTATAGCCTTCTACCTTGAGTGTAGCTTTTTGAGCATGTAGTAAGGTATTCTTAATGGGAGATTACCAATTTTCAATCACATTTTTTATGATTAAGTTCATGTCAGGTGATTTGGCTCATAATCATTTCAGGTTTGTGCAACTGACCCTATTAATGCAGCAAATATATGTATCATTGGTCTAAATATGATCATTTAAATTGTACAAAAGAATCGTGTACCTAAGGTACCAATAACTTTTAGTTCAGTGACCAGTTCTGTTTGCAGGAGGTTTTGATAAAAAATTACCCCGTGTTGGTTGCAAGAGTTTGAATTCCAAAATAGTCCTCTATAATGTTTAGAAATTCCAAGGATATTTTTATTCTGATATCCTGAGACCTCTAACACGTCCCTCTATTGCAGGGTGACCAGACATCCTGTTTGTAAAGGGACAGTCCTCTATTTAAGCCCTATGTAAGAATGGCCATATTGGGTCAGGCCAAAGGCCCATCTAGCCCAGTACCTAGTTTTGTGCCAGTGGCCAATGCCAGGTGCCCCAGAGGGAATGAACAGAACAGGCAGTCATCAAATGATCCATCCTCTTGGCCCATTTCTGGCTTCTGACAAGCAGATGCTAGGCCCTCCTGCAAGTTATGACTTTCCTGGAACTGGGCAGATTGTCTCTTATTTTCTGAATTCCCTTCATCCGTACTGACAGGCCCTTCTGCTGGCCAGATCCCTGCTTGCCAGCTCCCCTCCCACCAACAGTGAGTGAGGGGGGCCCAATGGCTGACACGGGAGTCGAGTGTGCAAGGCAGGTGGAGGGCAAAGAGGCAGCATAGGGGGTCAGCCATTCCCTCAGCTAATCCATCAGTGCATCCCCCTGCTGTGTGCTGGCTCTTAGCCAGCAGGACCTTGGCCTCCTGTCCTGTTTCCAGCTGGCACTGGCTGTGCACTGCAATGGTTGATGAGCAAAGGCAGGCGCCAGGCAGCAGCCTCTCCTGTCCACCCATTGGACCTTTAAGTGCTTCCCTGCCCGCTGTCCTCTCCCTGTTTTGCCCATTCTCTTCATGAACTCCTGCTGCTTTTCCATACGCCCCTGCAGCCCAGTACATCTTACTCCCAGTGCTGTGCCCTTCAGCTCAGTGCTGCAGTGGTGGGAGGGAAAAGCAATCTCCAGCCCAAATGTGCAGGCTGTACCACTGCTCCCAGGTCAGGGGCTTAGCACCCTCTTCACCTGCCCCCACCCACCCCAGTCCTCCCTCCTGGGAGCATGACACTTCTCCATCCACTAGGTGCCCTCCCGCACTCAACCGCCTCTCTGGCCAAGTTCATTGAAGCCCGTTGCAGTCAGGTTCCCTGGGCCCAGGTGCACAAGGCATCCTTAGGGCTTAACTCCTTCCTGCTGGGTTAAGTCAGTGGCTAAATGATGTCCATGGCCAGCAGCAGCCAGGAGGTTTTGGTGGTTTTGGAAACTGTGGACAGGAAGGGAAAAGTTGCTTACAACCACATGGGAGCAGGACACAGTGTGGGGGAAGGGAGAAGAGGTCTGCAAAGACACACGCCAGGTCATCCCTGCCGCTCTCTTCTCCTCCCTTGCAGCTGGAAGCAGTGCCTGTCACTTCCCTCCTGTACAGTACAGAAAGGCTGCTGCTGGCCCCCTTCTGAGTGCAAACCTTTGCAGAATTGGGGATGGAGGAAGACGTGACCCTGCATATGGTCTCCCACTCCCAGTGTTGCTTCAGGAAGCTTCAGTGCCAGGTGCAAAGAGAAGAAAGTCTACCCCCCAGGCACCCAACCAGGCATGGAGGGTGGAGAGCATCAGGGAGGGAGGGTTGGGTCTTTTGGTCAACCTTCCTTATGAGAGAGTTGCGTGGGAGTATGTGTCACCCACTTCCCATGTGAACCCTAAGACCTTACAGATAAGAAGTTAAATAAAGGGATTCCAACTATGCAGTATTGCTTTCACAAGATCTCCATCAACTTGATGTTAGTCTGAATGTTTGTGCAATTGATTGGTGTTGAACTTGCTTGAATAAGTTCCTTGCAACAAACCCCATTGCCAACCTTGTCCGCATATTTACTCTGGGAATACCATCACTGGACCTAACCATGTTAATTACAAGATCAGGAGCTCATTCTCATGTACCTTGACTAATATTATATATGCCATTATGTACCAGCAATGCCCCTCTAGAATGTACATTGAACAAATCAGGCAAACACTTCCCCAAAGAATGAATGGACACAGAGCAGACATTAGGAATCTCAATACACATAAGCCTGTCAGTGACCTTTTCAATGGCATGGGCATTCTGTTAAAGACCTGAGAATATGTGTACTACAACAAAGAGAATTTAAAAACAGATTCCATTGGTAGATTTGTAAAACAGGGTTCATTCATACTCAAATTTGACGCATTAACACTTGGTATGAACAAAGATGACAGTTATCTCATGCATTACGAGGACTGTTTCCATTCCTTAGATTTCATAATTGTCTTAGGCAAAACACTTAACATCCCCCACTCCATTCAGTTCTATGTATTTGATTTATCAGGTTTTAACTGCAATTTTTTTTGGACCTCCGTGCTATATAACTGGGTCTGGACTGGAAATTCTATAGATCTGAAAAAGTGGGTCTGTCCCACGAAAGCTGATCTCCTTATAAATCATTTTGTTACTCTTTAAAGTGCTACCTGACTGCTGTTTTGTTTTGCTTGAATGATAGTAATTTTACCAGGAGTTCAGTATTCAGCATAGGCAAATAGCATTACCCTACTCTATTGAACTCCTGTACGAACAGTTACTTTTTGCTGCTTGTTGTAGATAGGTTTGTAAAGAATCAGTCACTACAAGTTGAAACTCTTTATTCCAGAACTCTCTCTTGTCCAGCAACATCCATAATCCAGCATGCTTTTAGTTAGCTGGAGGACCATTTATCCTGAGTGTGGCCAAGTTTCCTGTGGTCCCATAAAGTTTATTTCCAGCCACCAGTCCTGTCTATCAGTGTTCTGTGCTGTTAAGCTGTAATTTATCCATAAACGTCTGAGCCCAGTAAGCAGTGGAAGTGTTGGTAAAGCTGCTAGACAATATTGACCTCCCATGGTTCAGCAAATTCTCCCATCCAGCACCAATCAGGTCCTGAAGGTGCCAGATTAGAGAGGTTTAACTTGTAGTATGATTTGTTGGTTTGTAGCAGACAGGAGCTAATATTCCACCTTGCTCTTTATCTGTTAGAACATCGTTTCATCAGCATTTAAGCTAATTTTTTCTGCATTATCAAGTTAGATTGAGTTAATGTTCATAAATGAGCAATTCCACTTCTTACGTTACATAGGCTTTTAGGGTTGGTGTAAACAGAATTCAAGAACTACATCTTTTTTCTCTTCATCTCCTTGGATTCTTGATTAATGTTGTTCAAACATCTCAATTTTGTGCTAAATGAGTTCTCATGATGTCTCTTTAAGCCTACCTCTTTTGCTGGTCTAACAGCCTCTAGACCAGGGTGACCAAAGTGGGGGATGACCCCTGCCTGGGGCGGGGGGCGGGTCATGAAATTTCATAAGAGGGCCACAGCACAATCTGGGTCTTAGGCTCATCTATTTCATTAAAAATGTTGAAGTACGTTGTTATGTATTTACATTCACATTTATATACTGATTACTGAAGATTTACATTCTATGTACTTCTTTTCTTACACATGCACATGTGATCATAATCAAAATCTACATTGGTTTGGATTACATTAGACAGGTTGGAGGAGCCCTGCTAACTGCACGGATGAAAAGTGGGGCCTGCTCTAGATTATTCTAGCCACCATGTCCATGGGTAGGTTGGTCTTCCTTCTGCTGAGGTGGAGGCCATACAAACTGTACAGTCCCCTCTCCTCGTAGAAGGTGAGCCAGTGTTTCACGGAGCCAGAACACTTACCTAGCCAGCAGTTCGCTTTGAGACGCTTGTGTGTGTGTGTGTGTGTGAGTGTGTGTGTGTTCCTCTGCTCGTGGGACACAATGGATCTCAGAAGCTCATTTGGACAGATGCCTTACTCAACATGCTTGTGAGTTCCCTGAAAGATCTACACTCCACAAGATGTCATATGATCCAGAGTCACTAGTATGTGAACTTGGCTGTCCCCGAGAGGTCGCCATGTGAAAGTCGTGTTTGGGAAAGAAACCTAATATTCATACCTTGATACGGCTTAATATCTCTAGAGATGTAAGTGCATTTCTGGAGGCATAAATTACTTAAGCTTTTGTTTGTAAAACTAGATCCCTAGCTGGTGTAAATCAGCATGGCTGCACTGATGTCACACCAGCTGGGACTCCTGCCCCCCGTTCACTTGCTGAACTACCTGAAATGGGGATCTCTAACAGTATCAAAAAACAAATTTACTCATGAAAGCTTGTGACCTAATAAATTTGTTAGTCTCTAAGGTGCCACAGGCCTATTGGTTATTTGTGAAGTTACAGACTAGCAGTTGAGAATTTTTAGCATCAAAGAAGGCAGAGTGCTCAACACAGCAATATGCCTTTCTAACAATTTGGCTTAACTCAAGCTGAAGAGCTAATAATGACTATCTCCATTTTGCTGAGTATTATTAAATATGTTGCATATCTGAACAGCTGTGAGGGATTAATAACAATAAAAACAAATTACACCTAAAATCAAAAGGGAGTTTGTATATTGTCACCAAGCTGACAGAGTAAAATAAAACTCATAAGATGTATCACTAAAATATATTATAATAATATTGCCTGGCAGTAGTTATATTGTAAATAAAATTAGCCTCACAACCTTAAAATGTCAGACAATAATAAACATCGTCAGAGGCTCATCTCACTTCCCTCAGGAATATTAGGAAAAAGACTGTAGAGTAAAAGTACCATGTGGAAACCAGAATAATTTGATTTTTCTGTGCCTTCTGTTGAATCATAATTTTTTGGTTTCTCTCACCAGATTTTGCAAACTGTGTATATTTTAGCTCCAACTGTAAACTTTATTAAAACAAAAATACAAAGTACTGAGGAAAGTATTGCAGTGTGTCTCAGTATTGTGAGGCCGCGTCTACATTAGCTCCTTCCTTTCAGAAGGGGAATGGCAAGGAGCAAGTTGGGAAGATGCTAATGAGGTGCTCCCATGAATATGCAGTGCCTTATTAGCATAATAGCAGCTGTGCCTGATTTAAAAGCACTGCTTTCGAATCATGTGCTGCCCATGTAGAAAGGACACTCCGGTCTTCGAAAGCCCCTGCTTCCTAGGAAGAAAGGCCCCATCTACATGGGCGGCGTGTGATTTGAAAGCATCACTTTGGAATTGTGTGCAGCTGCCAATGTGTTAATGAGGTGGTGCATATTCATGGCAGTGCCTCATTAGCATCTTCCCAACTTGCTCATTACCATGCTCCTTACAAAAGAAAGGGGCTAGTGTAGACGTAGCCTGAATGCAATTCAGATGGAATGTCAGGCCCAAGTCACAGGAACAAGGATAGCTAAGCACAGATCTGCTCTTCTTTTTAAAGGTTTTGTCCGCCTAACGCCACGTGTCAGAACTGACAGTTACCCAGTGTTGGTGACAGACTTTGCTGGGCTCTGGGCAGTGGAGGGTCCATGTGGGCTTGGCTCTAGGCCTCCCAGGAAGTGGCAGGGTTAGCGGCAGCCAGCCATTAGCACTGCCTGGACCATACTGTACCTTCACTTCCCGTTCAGTCCTCGGAGTGCACTGCATGGGGCTCTGGCAGTGATTTAAAGGGCCTGGGGCGCCTAGTCATTGCTACTGTAGAAGTAGCACCTGGAGCTCTGGGTGGTTTTAAATCACCAGGTACTGGGGCAACTGCTGCCTTTGCCCTTTCCCCCCCCACACCCCCAGTGACCCTGGCTTAGGTTTGTTGGATGGTGTCTAGGGGAGCAAAATAACATTAATTAGCAGGAAATTGGACATGGGGCTCAATGAAGGGGAAAGAAAGTGCCTGGAATGTCCCTCCCTCAATACACTTCCCTGGCCCTTCTGTACAAGACACTTGGCTGTCTGGGTACATACTTGTGTTGTCAGTCCAGACCACCATTTCTTCACTCTTTTTCAACCAGGGCAACTGAGGGGTACGGGGTGGCGGGGGGGAAACCCACTGGTCATGTGACCCTCACCCAATCTGCCCCAAGCCCTGCCTCTCCCTGCTTTGGCTCCACTTCTGCCCCACCTTCTTTCCCCATCTCCCCCTTCTGCAAGTGATGCAGGGCTGGGGGTCCACCGTCCCACTACGCAGCAGCAGAGGAAGTAGAACAATGTGGTTCCATCTCACTCTGCTCTGCTGGCCGCCTTGCTCTGCTTCCCAATAGTGAGTGTGGGGGCAGTCTCACCCCTCCCCTGAGTGTGTAATCATGTTGTCATCTCCATAAGGTGCAGCCATCCAGAAAATGGCTACTTCACATCTGGGAGTGTTTCCCAGCCTAGGCAGACACACGCTAGCTCTGCGCAAGCTAATGAGCGACTCATGGCTGCATAGCTGGGGAGGCGGGGAAGCAGGGGGTGGTGCATAGATGGCAGCTTGGGTTAGTTGCCGGAGTACCCAACAGCCCAAACTCCTTGGGAACATATTTGTTGGGCAGCTGGCCCATGTCACCCATACTACGTTGGTTATGTTAGTGGTTATTTTAGCGTGCTAGCTCCAGCTGAGCTAGTGTGTGTCTGCCAGGGCTAGGAAGCACAATTCCGGCTGCAGTGCTGGCGTAGTCTTACTCAGAGTATTAGCCCCAGTACTAACTTGCGTATACATTCTGATAAGTGATCAAAGGAGAGAGGGGAAAATATAAGGTTTCCTGGGCTGCTGCTGGCACCTCATAAACCTATGCTTTTCAGACTGCAATCTGTTCCATTCAGTACATAAACTTCTATCAGCGTGGAAACAAATGCAATAATAAGTAATGGGTTACCCAAGCAGAAGTTTCTGCCAGGACTTAAAATGAGAACTGTGAATGCAGGGGAGGACTGTTAAGAGAAGTAATTAACATAATTGAAAATAGAACTTGTTCCTGTGATGTGGGAGTGCTGACTGAGCACATGCGCTCCATTTACATTTTGTTGTGAAATAGATTTTAATAACACCACAGGCAAATTGTGATGGAAGAGAACAAATCACCAGAGCGGAGAGTTTTCTTTTTAAATGTTTTATTTATAGCAGTTCAATGAGGGTGTAGAGTGGGTTCTATGTGAAGTATCAAATATGAAGTAAAATCAGAAAGTTATCTAAAGAAAAGCTCCAAACTTCCTTAACTTGGGTTCAGATTAAATAATGTGTCCATATGATGCTGGCTAAATGGAAAAAAGCAACACTTCCCATTGAAAGTAAGTTTAAACTCGGACATCTGAGCTTTACATTTAATTTGCTTTTTCTGATTGACAAATGAAATCCTTACCTGAAGAAAAAATACTTTCAATTATTTAAGTAAAACTTCTCTCTGAAACATGGGTCTTCAGAGGGCATTTGAAAAATCACTTGGGCAGGTTGCTTTAAGCTTTATATATTTGGCAGTTACTAGTGTTTATATGTGAAACACTATAGTCATGACTTATTAATCAGCCTTCTGTACAATTATTAATATTAAATTTTTGGCTGTGTAAAGGCTGTCTTTCCCTGAAGTGTGTAGTGTTCGCTAGGTAGCACATTTCTGAAAACGTTACACTCTCAGAAGCAACTGAGTTAAAAAAGATGGCATGTTAGTATTCAATATTTTGTTTCTCAAGGAGTTACATATGCAATTTGCCCTTTCTAGCTAAATGTTTCTTAGGTCTTAATGCTATAAAATGGCCCTTGGATCTGAAAATCAAGCTGTCATCTTCCTGGTACACAACAGAAGCCTTATCCTACCACTAACAGCAATTCCTGTCAGTGGCACACAAACAGGAAGAGTACAGCTTGCTTTCTCAAAGCTCTGTTTGGTGCTGGATTTCTAACCAGAATGAAGTGTTGTAGCACACTTATATCAGTACAATAAGCAGGTAGCTGAGTACCTGCAGATAGCCCATCTGTGGAATAATATGCCATTTTAAATAGTTTCTTTCTTAAACATAAATACGCTTTAATTCTATTAAATCTCTTAGCTTTTTATTTATAACTCTTTGAATTATGTGGATAAGTTTGCTGCTGCTCACAAAACATATGACAGGTTGGCATTAGCCTGTCCATAATTCGTATTTGATTCTATGTAGAATTAATAGCAAGGATGAATTATAAACACTGTGTATCTTTAAAAGCCTTTTGGCAATACAATAAAATCCTTCTTGTCTTTAGCAAAGTAGTATAATGAAATCAGACCCCTTGCTCCCTTTGGATAATTTATTATCCCAAGTATTAGCACTAGATATTGGATTAGTCAGAGAATGTGACCCTTTGTATAAGGAACAGAATATCTTTGGTTGCTTCGTCATTATGTCACAGCTGCATTTTTTAGGTTGACGTTTTTCTTCTCATCTGAGTTTCTTGCACAAGCTATAGATGTAGAGTTTTAACTTATGCATGGCTGAAACTTGCCATCTATGAAATGAGAAGTCAATAGAGTGCTTAAACAATCCGACCTCATCCTTTGCATCTGTCTTAAGAGCAGGCTTACTATGCATAGTGTGGATATGAGCTTTTCCATATTTTTCTGCCATTGTAATTCAACCTAGTCTCTATGCCGATTCAATCCATAGTCTGAGTATTTGAAGGAACAGAACAGGGCACAGGTGACACAATGGCTTTTTATCTGCAGTTTAGGTTCAAACCTATCTCTAATAACAGATTTTGTGAGCTCTGAAATAATTCTTATGCCCCTGTTTTGTGCTCTCTAAGGGAATGAAAGCTGAACAGACTTTGAGTTGAGAAGCAAGAATGGGACATAGTATAAAGTACTACCATAGGCTATGTCTAGACCAGAGCAATTCGTCAACAGAAGTTTTTTGTCAGAAGATAGTTTGCCACAAAACTGCTCTTGACAGATCGTGTCTGGACTGCCAAAATGGCTCGAAAGAGTGATCCACTCTGTCAACAGAGAGCGGCTGGACTGCCTGGCTGCTCTGTGGGCAAAACGGCCAACTGGAAGCACAGCAGACAGGGTTTCCCAGTGTTCTGGAAGCCCCTTTTGTCAACAGAAGGGCCCCCTGGAACATCCAGACGAGCTTTTTGTCGACAGATCTGTATCGACAGAGGCGTTCTTCCTCATGGCGAGCAGGATACAGCTGTTGACAAAGATGCTGCATTCTGTCAGCTTACTGTTGACAGAATGCCCTTGGGAATCTGGACACCCTGTGGGTTTTATCGACAAAACCTTCTAGTCTAGGTATAGCCATAGTGGGTAACTCTGATGGGTAAATGAACAGAAACCATAGAATTGTGATCAGTCTTAACTTCTATAGCGCTCCACTAGATGGCAGTGTAGATAAAAGCAGTGTGCATGAGGTATCTTGCATGTCAAACCAGTTCCTCCTTCTAAATCTATTAGATCAGTGTATGCAACTGTTTAAGAATTAGTAATGAAAGAGGTGGCCCCGGTCTGAGCTCCAGCACACTAAACTTAAGATTCCTGATGTTAATTTTGTTGACCGCTCTAAGAGTGATTGTTGAACTCTGTTCTTTAAGCTATCCTAAAATGAATTGCTTCAGTACTTCTGACAAATACCTCATTTAAAATTGCCCTTGGAGATTTGGCTTGACTGCTTACTATTTAGTTAGTTCACTGGCTAAGCCCAGTTTTGACTGTTTTGAATGTCACAACTTCCTACTTTCCATCATCCTTTCAGAAGCAATATACCCAAATGGAAGGAGAATTCAAATTATGTCCTGGAGAAGAACTCGGAGCTCTGGTTGCTTGGTAGGGTTGAGCTATGCTTTCCTAAATCAGATGTTAAAAATGTAATTCCACTTTCATGGTGAGCATCACAATCTGTGTGGATGTTGCTTGCCTCTGGTTCTGTTAACTGTAGAAGACTGTATCTCATCCATGCAGTAAATGAACTGGACTCCAATTCCTGGCTGAGGTAATATAACTGGGTGTGAAGTAGTGAGTCCTGGGAGAAACTCCAGTTACAAAATGTGGCAGTCATATCCTCAGGAACATGTTCTCTCTCCTGTGCAACCACTCTGTCCTCCACTCTCTACATTGGCTGTTCATACATTGAGTCAAATTCAAGGTCTTGGCCATTCTTTTTAAGAAACACAGGCTACGTCTACACTTGCATCCCTCTTTCGAAAGAGGAATGCAAATGAGGCACTGATTTACATATTTTGTGCTTCATTTGCATAATGTCTTTG
Organism: Carettochelys insculpta; assembly: GCF_033958435.1. Taxonomy (NCBI): domain Eukaryota; kingdom Metazoa; phylum Chordata; order Testudines; family Carettochelyidae; genus Carettochelys; species Carettochelys insculpta. The sequence goes on from NC_134152.1 coordinate 19,339,692, forward strand.
GAAGAGATTCTTTTGAAAGAAAAAAAGCAGTGTAGATGGACTTCTTCTGATAAACCCTATCTTCAAAAGAACCCTTCTTCCTATTTTGTTTCAGGAACAAGGGTTCTTTCGAAGATGTGGTTTATTTTTGAAAGAGATGCATCTACACAGCTTTTTTTTTTCTTTCAAAAGAATCTCTTCTGAAAAGAGATTATACACAGAAAGCACAAAATATGTAAACCAGTGCCTCATCTGCATTTTCGATTTGCCTCATTTGCATTCCTCTTTCAAAAGAGGAAAGCAAGTGTAGACATAGCCTCAATAATTTAGGCCTAGTATACTTAAAAGATGCACAGCAGTTCTGTGAAGAGAATTCTATTCACTGGTCAACATGCAGCCACCTACAGCAAGTGTAAAACTCTTTCAGTGCAGGCAACAGAGAAGGGTGGGACTCAGGGGTGTCCGAAAACAAGGACTAGACTCCCATTAGGGAATAAGAACTACTGGAAACCGAGTCAGAAACCATTAACTTTGCTTCCGCTAATAGAAATGATATGTACACAGTGTTTATAACAAAAAATTAACTCAACAATATGGGTAGGTCTACACAGCAAAGTTATTTTGAAATAACAGCCATTCTTTTGAAATAAATGTTCTAAGAATCTACACAAGTGCAACTGCTATTTCAAAATAATTTTGAAATGGCAGTTGCTTATTTAGAAATTGGTAAACTTCATTCTATGAGGAACAGTGCCTATTTCGAAACAGCTATTTCAAATAGGTGCTTGTAAGACAGGAAATAGAGCCTATTTTGAAATAAGCCATATTGCGTCCAATGGCTCTGTTTTCAAATAGGTTCTATGTGTGTAGATGCTGTATTTTGAAATAGCAAAGTGCTGTTTTAAAATGCATTTTGGCTATGTCTACACTAGCATTCCTCTTTTAAAAGAGGCATACAAATGAAGAAAATCAGAAATGTAAATGAGACATGGATATACATATCTGGCAACTCATTTGCATATTCTTCTTTTGAAAGAGCTTCTTTCGAAAGAAGAGCAGTGTAGATGGGTCTTTTTCGAAAGAAATCCCCATCTTTGAAAGAATGCTTCTTCCTAAAGAAAAATAGGCAGAAGGGTTCTTTCAAAGATGAGATTACTTTAGAAAGAGCCTCATCTACATTACTTTTCCTCTTTTGAAAGAAAACGCAAATGAGGTGCCAGATATGTAAATCTGTGTCTCATTTGCATTTTTGATTTCCTTCATTTGCATACTTCTTTTGAAAGAGGAATGCGAGTGTAGGTGTGGTTTTTGTGTGTAGCTGTATTATTTTGAAATACGCTATCATGAAAAAGCGCTTCCAGAATAGTTTATTTTGGAATAACACTGCATTGTAGACACACCCTACGCTACCTTGGCCTGTACATGTGATTGCCCATGAGGAGATCATCAGAGAGAGAAGGAATCACCTGTGACAGCTGTAAGTCATATCACTGAATAGAAGGCACTCAGGTGCTGTGTGATGAGAGCAGTGTGAGAACCTCCCTAAATATACAACTTAAGCCTGTTTGACACAATGTGCTTAGCTTTTTCCTAACACCACCAAGGGCGGGAGTTGGAGTTTTCCTTAAAAGCAGTAAAGAAAATCAGGGATATCGTAAACCTATTGGAGTTCCTAGTTACGCTAGGAATGGGTCCAGTCCCTTGAACATCATGAACATCATGTCAAAGCAAACCTGACCTCTCTAAAATTCTCTATTGCTTTTTGACATTAGAAATATTACAGAGCTAGGAAAGTAGACTGAAGTTATTTCCAAGTCCTTTGTAAACTAAACTCTGCCTGCTACCAAAGCAGCAGCAATCAGGATTTTTGCTTGAGCTACTTGCTCATTGGTGTAAGCATGATTGGGCTGCAGACAGGGGGAGATTTCCGCGGCAGGCAAGAGGTGTTCTTGCCTCTGGGACTTACTTGCCCATGTTGGTCTTCAAGACAAGCAGTGAGAGCCCTCTGGTTACTTTGGCTTTTGTGGACTGAGCAACGACTTATTTTGTTGGGTGAATTCTACATGAGGTTAGATTAGAGGGCCAATTCTCTTGTCTGGGAACAGTGTCCTTAGGTTAGCATATATTAACTATGATATTGCAGTTAGAGGTGCTTCAACTTATTATTGCAACGTTCCTTCTACTCTGCCACTCAGAAGCCGTGTCTACACGTGCACGCTACTTCGAAGTAGCGGCACTAACTTCGAAATAGCGCCCGTCACGGCCACACGTGTTGGGCGCTATTTCGATGTTAACATTGATGTTAGGCGGCGAGACGTCGAAGCCACTAACCCCATGAGGGGATGGGAATAGCGCCCTACTTCGACGTTCAACGTCGAAGTAGGGAACATGTAGTCATTGCGCGTCCCGCAACTTCGAAATTGCGGGGTCCTCCATGGCGGCCATCAGCTGAGGGGTTGAGAGACGCTGTCTCCAGCCCCTCAGCTCAATGGTGGCCGCATGGAGCGGCCCCTTAAAGGTCCCCACCCCCTCCCTTTCTGTGCAGGAAGCTGAGAGAGCGTGCAGGCAGCAGCAATAACACGCGGCTCACCTGCACGCTCTTCTTCAGCCACCCAGACCCCCAAACGACCTGATGGCCGCCCGGCAGCCCCCTCAGCGCCCTCAGGGAACACCCTCAAAGGGGAGCCAGGGTTCCCAGGGCGGGAGCCAGGCCGGGAAGTGGCAGTGGGGCCCCTCCTGGACAGAGGCCGAGCTTCGGGACCTGCTGGGGCTCTGGAGTGAGGTGGAGGTGCTCCAGGTAATGGGGAGCAAGAGGTGGAATGCGGATGCGTTCGCTTGGCTGGCCGAGGGCCTGGCCACTCGGGGTCACCCTGCCCACACTCCGGACCATGTCTGGAGTAAAGTGAAGGAGCTGTGGCAGGGTTACGCCCAGGCCCGGGATGCGGCCGGCCGATCTGGGGCCACACCCGTCACTTGCCCCTTTTACAGGGAGCTCAGGGACATCCTGGGCTCCCGGCACACCTCCTCCCCTCTGGCCACGCTTGACACCTCGGCTGAGGAGCCCCAGCAGGCCCTGAAGCTGGAGTCCGCCCCGGAGGCAAGCCCCGCACCCCGGGGGCCCCCCCTGGAGCCCACCCCCGGGGCACCAGAGCAGGAGGAGGAGGAGGGGGACTTCTCCTCCACCGACACCGGGCTCCAGATCCTCCTCCTGCCATCCCGGAGCAGCAGCTGGGCGTCCGCCCCCCAGGTGTCCCCCGACCGTGGGAGTGGACCGTCAGGTATGTACCCCCCCCGGTGCACACCCCCGGGGTTGAGGGGCAGGGGTAATAGATATGTGGCAGGGCCCTCCACATGCCCAGATGACCCTGGCCCCAAGGACAGCAGTGGCATGTCCCTCACAGGAGTGCATCAGCCCCTGCCCACACCCCCAGCACGACAGTGCCATGCCCCATCCCTGGGGCAGGGGGGAGCGGAACCTCTAGGGTCCCCCGGGAGGAGGGGGTGGGACACCCCGCAGCAGCAGCAGCAGCAGCATGTGATGGAGTGGGGGGAGTGCAAATGCGAGACTCAGGCTAGATATGAGCAACAAGCTGAATAGCTCCCGGTGGCTAAGGATGATCCTGGGGCTACAACTGGCAGGTTACACCTCTGCCCTGAACAAAGAGGAGGGAGGAGCCGAGCTGGGTTTGAATCGGGGGCTGCAGTTAGAGGCTAGGGGAAGGGAGAGCTAGAAGGCTGCCTGCCTGAGGAGGGGGAAAGCTACACCCCAGAGGGGCACCCCTCGGGGTCTTCTCCCCAGGACGGGTTGGAAGGACTGTCTCTGACTGCTGTACTGTCACTTCTGGGAGAAACTGGGCATCTGTTGCCTAAGAAACCTCTCCTGTCAGAGACCCTGCTGAGTGAAGTGAGTCACTCCCTCTGGGGGACGGGGTGCAGTGCAGGGGGACCCTTGAACCCCATCACAGCAGCATCTCCAGGGGACGGGGATGGGGAACCTGCAGCACAGGGGTGGGGGGACAAGGGCCACGGCTCGGGGCCCACACTAACGGCTGTCTCCACTCTTCTTCCCCCCCTCCTGTGTTCTGCAGCTGCACCATCGGAAGGACTGGAGAGCGCCGGCGAGGCTTCAGTGGTCCCAGAATCCCCTCCGGGGCCATTGCTCCAGGTTAGCCCCTCGGCGGAGCAACGATCAGCCCCACGGTGTGCAAGACGGCGGAACCAGCAGCAGCAGCCGCCGGCGACGGACCCTCAGCTGCTGGCCCTCCACCGCCGGCAGGTGGAGGTCGCGGAGCAGCGGCTGCCGGTGGAGCAACACCGCCTCCACCTCCAGGAGTGGGTGCTGGCCTGGCGCCAAGAGGCATGGGGGGCCTACATGGAGACATTCAACCGCATAGCAGATTACCTGGCCCCCCATGCCGCGCCGGCCGCCGCTGCGCCCGCCCTGTGTGCTCCACCCGCTGCGCCACCCGCTGCTCCAGTCGCTGCGCCGTCCGCCGTCGCCCCGCCACCCACCACCGAGGGCCATTCTGCCAAGGGAGACCTGGGGCCAGCTGACACTCGCCGGCCGTATCTTCCGGTCCGCCCGGCCCCCAGCCAGCCAGGGCTGCGGCCGAGGTGGGGATCCCGGCCGCCCACCCCCAGTGCTGGACTGTAGGGGGTGTGGGGCCCAGGACGTGGCCCCCCCCCCTTGTATATATTCCCCCCACTTTTTTGGTTTTCGGCCTTGTACATAGTTTGTATTTATTTATTTGTGACCCCCGTTTTCACTGTCTGATCCTTCCCCCCCATGTAAATAGTTCTCCCCTTCCTTGTTATCCCTGTTTTTTTTGTAAATATACATACATATATAATATTAAGTTAGTTAGAAGTTCCTATAGTTATTATTAGTAAGAAGAGTTGCAGTAAAGATGTTTGATTTCACAAACAAGTGTCTGCTTTTATTTGTACAAGAAAAGTGTGTGGGGGGTGTGCTGTTGGGTGCTCTGTGGTGTGGGCGTAGGGGCAGGGAGTGTTGTGGGGGATGGGGGGGCGGTGGGGGCCTGCCAGAGTTCACCCCACGGCCTCATCGAAGTGGGCCCGCAGGACCTCCCGGACCCGGGTCCCTTCGGGGTCCACCTGGCGACTGGGGCAGCGGGTGGCTGCACATCGGCCCTGCCGGCCTCCACAGCCCAGCCCTGAAAGAAGGCCTCCCCCTTGCTCTCCACCCGATTGTGTAGGGCGCTGCACGCACCCACAATCTGGGGGATGTTGGTGGGGCCCGCATCCAGGAGGGTGAGGAGACACCTCCAGCACCCTTTGAGGTGGCCAAATGAGCGCTCCACCACCTGGCGCGTGTGGTTCAGGCGCTGGTTGAAGCGCTCCTGGCTGGCAGACAGATGGCCCGTGTACGGGTGCATGAGCCAGGGCCGGAGGGGGTATGCCGCATCTGCGATGACAGAGAGGGGCATGGTGGTGTCCCCCACAGGGCTCTCCCGCTGGGGGATGTAGGTCCCTGCCTCCAGCCGGCGGCACAGGCCCGAGTTCCAGAAAACCCGGGCGTTGTGGGTGCTGCCAGGCCAGCCCACATAAATGTCCTGGAAACAGCCCCGGCTGTCTACCAAGGCCTGGAGGACCACTGAGTGGTAGCCCTTCCGGTTGATGTAGTGTCCTCCACTGTGCTTCGGGGTGCGGATGGGGATGTGAGTCCCATCCAGAGCCCCAAAGCAATTGGGGAAGCCCAGGGTGGCAAAGCCCGCGATGGTGGCATCTGGGTCCCCCAGGCTCACGAGCCTGCGGAGGAGCATGGCGTTGATGGTGCGGACGACCTGCAGGGGAAGCACATGGGAGAGCACCAATGAGGGGTGAGCAGGGTGTGTGTGGCCCTCCCCTGCCAGGGCCCCCTGCCCTGCCCTGCCAGGGCCCCCCCTCACCTCCCCTGCCCAGGCCCCCCTGCGCTGCCAGGGCTGCCTCCCCCCGCTCCCCCCGTGGGTCCTCTTACCTCCATGAGGATAGCCCCGACGGTGGCCTTGCCGACGCCAAACTGCTGCCCCACGGATCAGTAACTGTCTGGAGTGGCCAGCTTCCAGACAGCGATGCCGACCCATTTCTCCACACTGAGGGCACGCTGCATGGCAGTGTCCTGGTGCCTCAGTGCGGGGGTGAGCCACTGGCATAGCTCCATAAATGTCTGCCGGCTCATGCGAAAGTTCCTGAGCCAGCGGTCGTCATCCCACTCCCCAAGCACCAGCTGCTCCCACCAGTCGGTGCTGGTGGGGTAGCTCCACAGCCGGTGGCGTATGAGGCGGCGGGGGGGGGGTCGGGGTGCTGCAGGGTTGGGGGTTGCGTCCTCCTCCCCTGCGCGCAGCTCCTCCTCTGTGGCAAGGAGGTGCTCAGCTGCCCCCTGCATGGCATGGAGCAGGGCGAGCACTGCTCCTGCAGGGGCGGCTGGGTGGACCTCTGGCTGCTGCTGCTGCTGGGGGTCCATCATGACTGCGTCGCCCGAGGTGTGCATGCCTATGGCTCTGCAGACTGCATGCTGTACAGGCTGAGTGTGTCTGGGAGGGGCCCTTTAAGGGAGCAGCTAGCTGTTGCCCCGGAAGCGCTAGTCCGCCCTGTGACCCTGTCTGCAGCTGTGCCTGGCACCCTTATTTCGATGTGTGCTACTTTGGCGTGTAGATGTTCCCTCGCTGAGCCTATTTCGATGTGGTGCTGCACGACGTCGATGTTGAACATCGACGTTGCCAGCCCTGGAGGACGTGTAGACGTTATTCATCGAAATAGCCTATTTCGATGTCGGTACATCAAAATAAGCTACTTCGATGTAGGCTTCACGTGTAGACTTAGCTAGAGAGGCACTTTCAAACACTAGCCTTTACTGTACCTTTAAATAGGTATTGTGGTAGTTGCAAGATTTCCCTACTCTAAAGGGAGTATCACCAACATTATAAATAAGATCGAAATTGCTCAATGGCATAAGGGACCCACTATATCATCAGATATTACTGTCAGTGGGTGTTTTAATAAACTTCAGGGCTGCATCTACATTGTCTCCCAACTTTGAAGGCAGCATACTAATTAGGGTGTCGGGTGATTTACTAATGGAGTGTTGCGGTGCATATGCAGCACTTCATTAGGCTAATTCTCCCCACCAACAACTTTGAAGCGGCAAACTTCGAAGTGCTGGCATGAGTGTAGCCGCGGCTAACCTGCTGGTACTTTGAAGTGCCCAGGCTTCATTAGTAATTTTCGAACACCCTACTTATCATGCTCCCTTCGAAGTTGGGAGCTAGTGTAGACACAGCCCAGAGGATGAAAAGGTCCTGCCTTACGTCCCTAAGCACCCCTGCCAGAGCACTGCTCCTGATGTGACGCTGGTGCAAAAAAAGCAAACATGATTCTGAGATGCATTAACAGGAGTGTCGTGAGCGAGACATGATAAGTCATTCCTCCACACTACTCAGCACTGATTAGGCTTCAATTGGAGTATTGTATCCAGTTCTGGGCACTACATTTTTCAAGATAGACGTGAAGAACTTGGAGAAGGTCCAGAGAAGAACAACAAGAACGACTGAAGGTCTAGAGAACATCAGCTTTGATAGAAGACTGAAAGAACTGGGCTTGTTTAGTTGAGTAAAGAGAAGACTTAGAGGGGACATAATAGCTGTTTTCAAGTAACTTAAAGAGGGTTTCAAGGAGGAGGGATTGTTCTTCTTGGCTTCTGAGGTTAGGACGGGAAACAATGGGCTTAAATTGCAGCAAGGGAGGTTTAGGTTGAACATTAGGAAAAACTTCCTGTCAGAGTGGTTAAACACTGGAATAAATTACTTGGGGAGGTTGTGGAATCTCCATTACTGAAAATATTTAAGAGCAGGTTAGATAGACGCCTATCAGGGATGGTCTAGATGGTGCCTGGTCCTGCTGTGAGGGCAGGGGACTGGACTTGATGACTTCTCGGGGTCCCTTCCAGTTCTAGTGTTCTATGATTCTGTCTGCAGCAACATCTAATTTTGGTACAAGTGGTCACCTGTCTATACAGCATATAGTCATGCCCGCTGACTTGTTGGAGGGGAAGGAAGCCAAGGTGGCAATTGCCCTGGGGATGGGTAGTTCAGAGAGGCCTGGAGCTTTCTGCCTCTGCTACTGAGGGAGCTGTGGCTGGAGCCCCAGGCCCTTTTGAATTGCTGCTGGAGTGCCACTCTGCACATTCTGTGCAGTTCTGTGGGCTGGGGAGAGTGGCAACACAGTTTGGGTGGTGCTAAGGGCTAACTGCCCTCAGAGCCACCCCTTCAAGGGTCATTAAGCCAGAGTTCCACTGCACCTTGCCCCAGGGCCTGCAGTTGCTGTCAGCCCTGCTGCCCGTAGCTGCCAGTAGGTCAGAGCCTGGTTGTGCTATCAAATGCTACTTCATTACAGATAATGAAGGTGACAAAAGCTGGCTGTGGCAGAGACCAAATGATTGAATCATGACCTTTTTCTGCAATAAACCCTGCATGATCTAGAACACATATCCGGAGAAGTTCTGTGGCTTGTGTTAGGCAGGAAATCAGACTAGATTATCACAATGGTGCCTTCTGGCCTTGGAATCTCTTCTTTCTCTAGAAAACTGCATTTTTGGTGTTGTGATGTGTGGAAATGGTGAAGACCCAAAGAACTGACAGTGGGTCACTGTCTGTACAGCAGTTAGGGCTGGTGAGAGCACAGACAGGTAGTTGGTGGTTGAGTGATCTGGGGATGGGAACTTGATAAGGTATGTAGAAGCAAAAGAGAGACCTAGCAAAAGTTTGGTCAAGCTGTAGCCTGTCCTGAAAGGAATGATGGTTGTTACGCTGAAGATATGCGGAGATGAGAGATGAGAGGCAAATGCTTCTAGCATACTGATAATGTCAAGCAGTTTTGAGATAAGCCAGACGCAGGCAGTACCAACTCCCATTAATTAGGATAGTAAGCTTTGAAACTCATCTGTTACTAAGTCATGTGACTGTTGTTTTTTTTTCCTTTAAAGGTCTATATACCTGCCCAAATTTGTATTCAAGGAGACATCTTAACTGGCTAGGGGAAACACATCAGTTGGTGCTCTCCTCTGCAGCTGCTCGTATCTTCTAATAAAGAGTCTCTGACAGTTTCTAACCAAACGCAGTGTGAAGCTTTGTTTCGTCCACAGGTATTACATATCACTTTCCATCAGTCGCTGAAAAAACAAAACAACAAAACCACACCACTGGTTGTTGTACATACCACAAACAGCCAATGCCTCCAATGTAGTCATGTTTGGAAGTCCAACACTCTTAAAACATGCCCTAAATTTTTATTTTCTGAAGTGCTTATAGTTTTTTGAAAGTGTGCAAACAAGATGTTAGTCTTTGACATTGGAAATGTAAACCAGGCTTAAAAGAAAGAGCTAAAAGAAGGCGAGTATTTGATAAAAGGTATAGTGTTGTGCTGATGCAAATACCCAGGATTCGTTCCTGCAAAAGCAGCCACCATGACACAGAATAGTACACCACAGAAATAAACACAGCATAGTCATTCAGAATGTTCACAACTTTACACCAGTCCATGCAAAAAACTGGTTTACCTTCTCTCTAATGAGGGCAAGGATAGTGGGTGGAAAAAAATTACTTGTTATGCTGGAGGGCGTTGGGAGCTGCCAGTAAGTATCTTTGATATATGGGCAATCATGGACCTTGTTGAGGCTCACGGGCATGCTGACCATCCTTCATTCTGCCTAACAGAAGAGGGAATTAAGTTCCTTTATTAAGTAAGATAGCTTTAATAATAGAAGTCACCACCCAAAGCACACAGACCACGTAAAGGCCCAAGCAAGAGCTAACTCCAGAAGAATGATGAGGGTTTCCTCTGTACTAATTGAAAAGGCAATGGCTGGGGCATTGATTGGTTTGTAGATGTGTGTCAGAAGAGAGAAGCCAGCATATAGTGAGCTAAGTACTGTTAGCACAGTCCTGAAAGAAGGTCAAGTGAGAGCATGCACATTTTTTATGTATGAAAAAATTGCTCTAAAGGAATACTTGGCTCTTAACAATTTATTTTAAGAGAAATCGCTCATACCTGGTTATTGCTCGGGACAAAGGGACAAAACAGTATTTTCCTCACTGACTGAAATTTTAATTGTCATGGGAGTGAGTAGAACTTTGTAAGACTGAGTTTTGGGATCTTTCTCTTGTGATCACAGAACACTAGAAATCTGGGATGAGAGAAGGGAAGGTTTATCAGGAACATGAATGTTAATGGAAATTGCGTGCAAATCTTAGCTCCACCTTTTAAGAGCTGAGCGCACATAGCTCTCTGACTTACATAAAGTGGTGGGTGCTCAGCACCTATGAAGTCTCACCATAGAGTTGGGGATTTCTCCTGCCCCAGAGATCGTCCTAATGTCTGTCAGGTTTTTTACATGGATAACTAGTGCAGCAGAGCCCCTGAGGGATAGACGGAGGGAAAATTTCATATTCATTAACATTCTACATGCTCTTTTGTACTGAATTACATACTGCAATGTGTGCAGATAGTCTCCAATGGAGTGGCTGAAGAAATGGAAACGTGGCCAATATTGAAGGCATAGGAATACAACTGCGTGATTTGCACTGAGTACTTCATTACAGAGGGGTATCTGAAAAGTGAGTGAGCTGGTTGAGAGATGCTCAGAAGGACGGACTATGCAGATGGAGCTATGGAAATCAGGTGAGATGGGTATTTCTGACAGAGGTCAGAACTACAGAGTTTAGGTCCAGATTCATGTTTCACTGACATTCAGGTGTGTTGGGACTCAGAATTTGGAGGCTAAATGATTCCTGAAAAGAGGGCAATTAGTCTGTGCTATATTCCCATAATCAAAGAATAAAGGATTTGTAAGTCCCAAATGTACTTAAAAGGTCTGATCTGAACTTTGCTCTGCATCTTTGACATGATGTTGCTCTTTTGTTTATTCTCAGTTTCACATTCTCTTTATACACTGTGAAAGAGGTGTTTACAGAGCAGGAAACTGAGTTCCCATCTCTGACTATAACTTTCTTTATGACCTTCAAAAGGTCTCTTAGCCATGTCACCATTTCCTTTTCTGTAAAAGGGGCTAACACCACCCATCATCCTGGGTATATTGTAAGTAGAGTGGTATGAGACCATTAAAACCAGTTATGGTCTTTGATAGCTTTTTCTGTCCAGTCTCAAAGCTCTTAAACTGAGTAATGCTCATAGCCTTCACAGAATTCCTCCTCAGCTGAGGATTCAGAAGTAGGGCCATAATTTTAAGTGCCCGTAAATTTTGGATTCCAAAATTCTTTGGTGCTCAGCATGAAAAGCCCCAGTGTCTCTATTTTACTGGTCAAATATGGTAGTCCCCAGTATTGGGACACTCTTTTGAAGATGTTGGGCATGTTTACTCAGGGACATCTGGGAAAATTAATCTGAATTAACTGAAGATGTGAATTTTGCAGTGGATTAAATTGTATTAAATCTCCTTGTGGATGCTACTGTACAGAATTAAAGTGGTCTTAATTTGGTTGACCTGAAATCACTTCCGAAAAGACCAAAGGTGATATTGCATGGGGGTAAGGGTCCATGATAGCCACGCATAGGTGCCGTGTATTCTTTTGAATCTTGAAATAATTTCTGTTTTTTTTTTCTTTGTCAAGTCCACTAGCAGCTGTAGGATACTTGTCAAAGATCCCGTTCAGTCTGTGCCCTTTGAAGCTGATATTCTTTCAATATTTATAATACAGGGATCAAATGGCATTTGTTCTTCCCACCACCACCTCGCAGTGTTATGTTACACAGCTGTTTTTCTTTTAATCATCATCTGTTGCATCAATTTTATCTATTAGTATTTCAGCTATATTCAGAGCTGTATCCAGCTTGTGATTTTGAGCCCTGAAGTGTGTTATTGTTCCATAATAGGAATTTTTTTTCTTTGCAGAATTCCGTTAGATTAAATGAATCCTGGGCTTTCTGTTTGCCATTTCCATAAACTGTATTATCGTCCCATATTAGGACCTCCATCAGAACAAGGGCAGATGGAGAGGTTCTCAGGGTGAAAGCAAAATCACTTTTGGCTCCTGCCTGTCCCCCCTGCCAAACTGCAGTATCTTAACACCCTGGTAATTACTCTGTGGGGAAAAATAAATGTATTTTACTTCTCATGTGCAAAAACTTCTTGACATGCTGTCTCACTAGGGCCCTGTTCACCGAAAAATATCTTCAACAAAAATAGTCTCCAAAGATCTGATGACCTCTTTGGCTAAATGATTTTTACAGTGAAATCAGAGAAAATTTGTGCCTATTGCTGCACCAGCAATTGTCACCTCCAGTCTAGTTCTTTCTATAAATCAATTAGGCGATGTCTACACTAGCCCCCTCCTTTCCAAAGGGGCATTTTGTTGAGGCAGTTTGGAAGATGCTAATGAGGCGCTGACATGAATATGCAGTGATTCATTAGCATAATGGCGGCCACATATGATTTGAAAGTGTCGTTTTCAGAACACACGTTGCCCCGGTAGTCAGGGGCCTTTCGAAAGGACCCCCTGGACTTCAAAAGCCCCTTCTTCCTATTTGGAACAGGGAAACCTTAAAGATATTAGCACCTTATCTCATGAAACTGTACCTGTTCCTTGGTGGCTTATCCATCCAGAGCTGGTCCAGCTGGTGGGTGGGGCCCAACGTGGTGCACTGACAGCAAGGCCCAGCCAATGGGTAGTGGATGCTATAGTCAACTGAAGTGCGTGGCCCTAACAGTGTGCCTCTTCCTGAGGCTGGTTCGGCATCCATCATGTTCATGCAGGAGGGTTATAGGGTTTAGGGGCACATCCTTATGTTCCTGCATAGGCTCCCTACTTGCCAGATGCTGTGTGAAGGAGGGAAGGAGAGCTGCTGCTACTTCACCTGCCATGCAGGTGGATGGGGAATGGCTGGACAGAAACAGAGAAGAGTGGTGGAGCCTTAGTTCAATTTTTTTCCAACTTCCCTCCCCCGTGTGACCCTTAGTACAGCTGAACTAAGCTGTGTCTACACGTGCATGCTACTTCGAAGTAGCGGCACTAACTTTGAAATAGCGCCCGTCGTGGCTACACGCGTCGGGCGCTATTTCGAAGTTAACTTCGACGTTAGGCGGCGAGATGTCGAAGTCGCTAACCTCATGAGGGGATCAGAATAGCGCCCTACTTCGACGTTCAACGTCGAAGTAGGGACCGTGTAGACGATCCGCGTCCCGCAACGTCGAAATTGTGGGGTCCTCCATGGCAGCCATCAGCTGGGGGGTTGAGAGACGCTGTCTCTCCAGCCCGTGCGGGGCTCTATGGTCACCGTGTGCAGCAGCCCTTAGCCCAGGGCTTCTGGCTGCTGCTGCTGCAGCGGGGGATTCATGCTGCATGCACAGGGTCTGCAACTCGTTGTCGGCTCTGTGGATCTTGTGGTGTTTAGTGCAAGTGTGTCTGGGAGGGGCCCTTTAAGGGAGCAGCTGGCTGTTGAGTCCGCCCTGTGACCCTGTCTGCAGCTGTGCCTGGCACCCTTATTTCGATGTGTGCTACTGTGGCGTGTAGACGTTCCCTCGCTGCGCCTATTTCGATGTGGTGCTGCGCAACGTCGATGTTGAACATCGACGTTGCCAGCCCTGGAGGACGTGTAGACGTTATTCATCGAAATAGCCTATTTCGATGTCGCCACATCGAAATAGGCTACTTCGATGTAGGCTTCACGTGTAGACGTAGCCCTAGTGTGGCAGGAGACAGGGACGGGAACAGTTCATGCTCCCTGTGAATCAAGGTCTTAGCCCACTCCTTTATTGACTTGATCTGTGCAAACAGCTTGGATAGAAATCAGATCCATTCATATTAGGGGTGGGTTGAAGTATCAATTTGTGTAGCTGGGCAAATGCAGTTTACCCCATAACTCACCCTATCTCCAAGCAGATGCTTTTCTTCCCAGATGCAAAGACTTTTCTGCCACCCACCACAGCTCTATCTTAATTGCCTTATGGGGCTGGTTCCCTGAGCCCCTACAGTACGTTAAGGGTGTGATGCAGAATCTCTCTGTTCTGGTTGTGCCTGACCCTATCTCTGTTAAATGCAGTAGGAGCAGGGAAAACAAGCAGTTGCATCCACCACCACATTGCTGCAGAGGCTGAACATGACTGAAACCTGGAAGGAAAAAGGAAAGAGACAAAAGAATGGAGACATGATTCTGCACCACATTTTACATACAGCAACGAAGGGTCCTGTGGCACCTTATAGAGTAACAGAAAAGTTTTGAGCATGAGCTTTTGTGAGCACAGACTCACTTCCTCACGAAAGCTCATTCTCAAAACTTTTCTGTTAGTCTATAAGGTGCCACAGGACCCTTCGTTGCTGTTACAGATCCAGACTAACACAGCTACCCCTCCGATACTTGACATTTTACATAATGACTTACACTTATTCCCCACAGCTCCTTCATTTTGATGGCTTTGTGCTGCATCAGCCCCAGAAGCAGAGTATAGCTGGGAGCAGAGTTTGTGACTACTGAACATCTGTGCTCCAGTAATCTCAGGCTCCTGGGTGATGAGCAACCTGGTTTAATTTAAGGCAGCCCCGAGGCTATTCAAAGTTGAGCTGTGGGATCTGATTAGAATTAGAACAGGTGAATATATGGATGGCACGGCTCTAATGTGGTCAGGACCTTTCCCTGTTACCACAAAGTGGATGCAAAAGGTTGTGATTGTCAGCTATTGGTATGTTTATATATGCTTTGTATAGAGGTTTTCTACCCAAGATGACGGGGATTGCAGAATCAGGTCCTGGATGTTTTGAATATACTCCTAAATCATCCGTGTCCTTCATCTCTGGTGGCACTCCCATTAACATCAACGGGAAGTGCGCTCACTCAGAAGCCACATTCCTTCTAACCATCTTCGATTAAACTGTCATGGTAGAGCTCAAACCCCATAGTGCAGATATGTGGAGATGTGATGATGGCTTAGCCAGGAGATCCTGCAGGATCTCAAAATTAAAAAAAGATTCATATAAAAAGTGTAAGTTAGGAGAAATTACAAAAGATGAATATAAGCAAACAATACACATATGCAGAGGCAAGATTAGAAAGGCAAAGGCACAAAACGAGCTTATACTAGCTAGAGACATAAAATTGGGCAAATCAAGTACATAGAACTGAGGTAGGTGGCAGAGGGATGAGGATAGTTAAGTGTCCTGCCTGAGATAATTATGAGCATCAAAGGAAGGGAAGCTGATGCTCATAATTATCTCAGGCAGGACACTTAACATCCCCCATCCCTCTGCCACCTACTTCAGTCCTATATACTTGATTTGCCAGTTTTTACTGCAGTTTTTTTGGTCCTCTGTACATATAAATGCCGGTCTGTATTGGAAATGAGATTGATCTGATGAAGCGGGTCTGTCCCATGAAAACTCATCACCTAATAAATCATTTTGTTTGCCTTTAAAGTGCTACATTTCTGCTGTTTTGTTCTGTTGGAGTACAAACTAGCATGGCTACCTCTCTGCCTTTTAACCAGTTTTCAGTCCATGAGAGTTCCTTCCCTCTTATCCCCTGACAACTTACTTTACCTGAGAGTCTTTGGTGAAGGACCTTATCAAAGACTTTCTGGAAATCTAAGTACACTATATCCACCAGATCCCCATTTTCCATATGCTTACTGATCACCCCAAATAACCTCTAGTGGATTAATAAGGCACGATTTCCCTTCACAGAAACCATGCTGACTTTTCTGCAACAAATTATGTTTGTCTATGTGTCTGACAATTTTTTTTAACTATAGTTTCAACTAATTTGCCTGGTATTGATGTTAGAATTACTGGTCTGCAATTGCCAGGATCATTTCTAGAGCCCTTTTTAATGTTGGTGTCATATTAGCTATCTTCCATTCAATAGGTACTGAAGCTGATTTAAAGGAGAAATTACAAACTACAGTTAACAGTTCCTAAATTTGATATTTGAGTTCTTTCAGAACTTTTGAGTGAATGCCATCTCGTCCTGGTGAGCTGTTATTTTTAAGTTTATCAGTTTGTTCTAGAAACCTCCTCTAATGACACCTCAATCTCAATCACAAAAGTTTCCCCAGTTCCTAATGAATCTAAACCCCTCCTCTCTATAAAATCTCAACCATGCATTGAGACGCTGAAGTTCTGCCGGTCTACCTGGTTCTGCATGTGGAACTGGAGGCATTTCAGGGAACTCAACCATAGAGGTCTTGGATTTCAATCTCTTTCCTAGCAGCCTAAATTTGGTCTCCAGAACCTCTCGCCTACCCTTCCCTATGGCCTTGGTACCGACATATACCATGACCACTGGCTCCTCCCAGCACTACACATAAGCCTATCTAGATGTCTCGAGAGATCTGCAACCTTTGCACCAGGAAGGCAAGTCACCATACCGTTCTCCTAGTCATCACAAACCCATCTGTCTATATTTCTAATGATTGGATCCCCCATAGCTAACATCTGCCTTTTCCTAATGACTGGAGTTCCCTCCCCAAGAGAGGTATCCTCAGTGCGAGGGGATACCACATCATCTGGAAGGAGTGTCCCAACTACGGAATGGTTTCCCTCTGCTTCAGTTGAATGTTTTCCTTCCCTGAGACTTTTACACTCCTGAACAACACAGGGTCTGTCTGAATGGAGGTGTGACAGTTCTACAGTGTCCTGGAAAGCATCATCCATGTACTGCTCTGCCTCCCTTAACTCCTCCAATTCAGCCACCCTGGCCCTCAAAGCCTATATGCGGTCTCTGAGACGCAGGAGCTCCTTGCATCAAATCCACATATATGACACCTATTCCTAAGGCAGGTAATCATACATACTGCATTGGGTGCAATAAACAGGATAACCCTCACTCTGCTGCTGGGCTTCTGACTGCATTTCTTCCTACAGAAAATAACATTCATGATAGGATTTTTATTTAAAATATCAGGTAATTTTTTGTTTTAGTTAAATTTAAATGAGGTTTTAAAGAATGCCAAGTATATCTAGCCCCCTTCAAAACTCCTCCTCTAAACTCCTACACAAAACTCCTGGCTGACAGGACAAATAGCAAGGTAAAATCACCTGCCATCTGCTGTATGTTCTCCAGATTTATTTGAACTTCCATTTAACTACATATGTTGTACACAGTCCTTTAGCAACCCTGTCTATTCAGTGGCAGCCTTTGCTCCAATTCTCAATTCTAATTGGACACAAACTATGGCCCTGTTTCTGATTCACTAAGCAAGGATTGTTGACATGGCCTTCTGGGATTTATTATTCATTAAGCATATTTCAGACAAAAGGTTCTGGTTAAATATGAACATTTGACAGATGTTCCTAGAGTCTCACATGATAATCTGTGGATTGGTCTTTAACAACGTGCTCAGACAGACATAAACATTGCTTGTAATTAGTATCCAGGGATCTGTTTGGTTTTTGCCTTTCCTTTTCTGCCTCTGTTGCTCACTGGGACTCAGGAAGCCTCAGTAGCTCTTTATTTTTTCTCGACAAAGGGGAATTGGTAGCTGATCCTAGTGCTGTTGGAGCCATTATCCAAGTAAACTTTAAGGCTACATGTACACTACAGCAATCTGCTGACAGAAGTGTGCGGCCACCCACAAAATCGGATTGAAAAAGCAATCTGCTCTGTCGACAGAGAGTGGTTGGACTGCCCGGCCTTCTCTTAACAGAACGGCTGGCCAAAAGCACAGCAGACGGGGCTGCCCAGAGACTCAGAAGCCCTGTCTGTCAACAGAGGGCCCCCCAGAGTGTCCACATGGCTTTTTTTTTGGACAGATTCTGTTGAGAAAGGTGTTCTGCCTGTTAACAAAAATGCTGTTTTTTGTCGGCAAAACTTTCTGGTGTAAGGCATCCCCCATAATCAAGAATAATAACAGAGAAAGCCGTGCTAGTCAATATACTATCAAAACAAAAAAGCAGTCCAGTAGCACTTAAAAGACTAACAAAATAATCTATTAGGTGATGAGCTTTCGTTGGACAGACCCACTTCTTCAGACCATAGCCATACCAGAACAGACTCAATATTTAAGGCACAGAGAACCAAAAATAGTAATCGAGGTTGACAAATCAGAAAAATATTATCAAGGTGAGCAAATCAGAGAGCAGAGGGGCAGAAGGGGTGAGGGGGAGTCAAGAATTAGATAAAGCCAAGTGTGCATAAGAGCCCCTATAATGACTTAGAAAATTCCCATCTTGGTTCAAACCACCTACTAATGTATCAAATTTGAATATAAAAGAGAGTTCAGCAGCCTCTCTTTCCAAACTGCTGTGAAAATTCCTCTTCAGTAAAATGCAAACTTTCAGGTCAAAGTTCATCCCACCATCAGTTAACATAACTAAGGATAAGCCAACCACCACCCTATCAGACAAAGGGAGTTTTGGAATAGGAGCCTCTAAGGTGCTACAACTGGAAAGTTATTGGTGGCAATTAGATTTTGATGAAATTCTAATCAATTGGGGTGGTAGGGGACAGAATTTGGCAGCAAATACTTCCGAGGCAGGGGCCAGTATTATGAGACAGAGGAGTAGAGAAATGAAACCGAGAGCAGTGTGGGGCAAGGGGGTTGTTGAGAGAGGGATAAGTGGGGATGGTCGGTGGGGAGGGGAGAAAGATTGGAGGTTTCGGTGAGGAAGCCATTGTATCAGCTGTGTCTTTCAGTGCACTCCCAGCACTCCTCCAGGAAGGCAGATTTCAGAATGTCAGGGAGAAAGCAGCATGACACTGATCCTGATCAGTGAGGTTTTTTCATTGTATGAGTTTCATTGTAATTATAAAGAACCCCACCAATGGAACATCACTAATTACACAGCTGGGTATTACCAATATTTAACTGTCAGCCAGCAGCTGTCCTTTTGGTTTACTGTAACCAGACTTCACCGGTACAGAAAAGGGGGTGGGGGGCACCCAGGTGACTTCCCCAGCCCCTGCATCCCCGCTAGGGACAGCTCTGGAGACAGGAGGCCAGACAGGACAGTGTAAAGTAGTGTGATCTGAAAGAATCCCTGACAAAAATCAAATCTCTGTCACTTTGCACATCATCCCTACTGCTCCCTGGTTCACAACTATTGTTCAACTCATAATTATTTAGCAAAGTGCATGTTGAGCGTAAAGCAACCAAATCCAATGAGAACCTAACAATGGCCATACTGGCCCTGAGCAGTGGTTCACCTTGCCCAGTATCCTCTCTTGACAGTGGCCAGTGACAGAGGCTACAGAGGCAAGGAGCGGAACAGTGCAATACAGCAAGTGATCAGTCCCGTCGTCCACTCCAGCTTCTGGCAGTTAGATTTAGGAACACCCAGAGAACGGAGTTGCAGCCCTGGTGAACTTGACCAGTAGCCACTGATGGACCTGTCCTCTGTGAATTTATGTATTTTTTAACCCAGTAATAATTCTGACCTTCAAAACTTCCCTTTGCTATGAGTTCTAAAGGTTGACTGTGTGAAGTACTTCCTTGTGTTAATTTCATTTAGCGACACCTGGCTCTTGTGTTGTGCAAAGGGACTAATAACATTTCCTTTCCATATTTCCTATTTTCTTGCTATTCATGATTTTCCAGGTCTGTCATAACCCCACCTTAGTCATCTCTTTTTTAAAGAGAACAGCCCCAGTCTTTTATTCTCTTAATCATATGGAGTAGGTTTCACACCACTTATCATTTTCATTGCACTTCTATGAACCTTTTCCAATTGTGGTGGACCAGAACTGCATACATTATACAAGATATGAACTGTGGCAGACCACAGCCTGCAAGAGCCTATTAGAAGGCATGTTCACTGGGAACTGGGTCAGTGCTTTCCTATTCCCTAACTAAGCTTGCAGCTGGGGCTTGTTCAGGACCAGGCTGCAGTACCGGTCAATCAGTCACCTGCTGCTGTGGTAAGCCTGCTGGCTCACTGTAAGAAGCTTCCTTTCCAGGCAGAAGGAGTTGTGAAAGATACCACAAAGAGAGGCTGGAGCACTGAGGTACAGGGGCACCAAGCAGCAGCGGCAGCTGCCAGGTAGTGGGAAAAGGTGCTGGGGGGCTGCAGTGGGAAAAGTGGCCCACAGAAAGGCTGCAGAGTTTGGGGATGGTGACAGCCCCATCAGCTGCCTCCCCTTTAGGGACCCAGAGTAATGGGTGGGCTTGGGCTCCTTTCATGTGGTGACCTTCTGGAAGGTTGGGACACCTAAATATACTGAAGGGGGCTTATTTCCCCCACTTGGGACTTGCTGCTGATGAGAAAATGGTTTCCTAAGCAGAGACCTTAGTCCTTGGAACAACCCAAGGCACTGAGGAGGGCCTCTGTGAGTCTGAGGTGCACTAGAATCTGCTAGGAACTGCAGAACCCTAAGGGGGACTGACAAGGGACCTGTCACAGAGCATACTCTAGAGTTATGTAGAGCAATTTATATTCTGTCCTATTATCTATTTCTTAATAGCTTCTGACATTGTGTTAGCTTTTTTTTTTTTGACTTCTACCTTACACTGAGTGGATGTTTTCAGAGAAACCCACAATGACTCTCAAAGATCTTGGCATAACAGCTAATTTAGATCCCATAATTATGTGCATGTAGTTGGAATTGCTTTCCAATGTGTATTACTTTGTGTTTATCATTGAATTTCATCTGTCATTTTGTTGTCTGGTCACCTAGTTTTGTGAGATACCTTTGTAACTCTCTGCTTTGGATTTGTCTAACTTGTCACTTGTCATGTGCAGCCTTTGCTACCTTGCTATTTGCCCGTCTTTTTCCTCCCAGACCATTTGTGAATGTGTTGAACAACAAGGGTCCCAGTACAGCTTATCTAGGGACCCGCTGTTTACCTTGCCCCTGCTTTCCTATCTTTTAACCAGTTACTGATCCATGATGGGATCTTCCTGTTTATTCAATGATTGGTTGCTTTGCTTAAGGGCTTTTGTGGAGGAACCTTGTCAGAGCCTTTCTGAAAGTCCCCGTAATCTGTACATAGTCAATTTCCCCTTGACCACAGGTTTGTCTTATTCATGCCTTTTCCCCCAACAATTTGGTGAGGTATGATTTCTTGTACATAAGTCATGTTGACTTTTCCCCAATGTATTGTGTTTATCTGTGTCGAATTTTGCCTGTAACTATACTTTCAGCCAGTTTGCCCAGTACTGAAGATAGGCTTACTGGCCTGTAGTTGCTAGGCTTGTTTCTGAAGCTTTGTAAAAAAATTAGTGTTACATTAGCTGTTCTCAAGTTACCTGGTACAGAGGTTGATTTTTAAGCAACAGATTACATGCCATAGTTCTGCAATTTCCTATCTGAGTTCCTGCCTGGTCTTGGTGACTTATTACTATTGGATTTGTCAGTTTTGTTCCAAAACCTCCTGTAATGACCAGTCAGATTTGTCACTTGAAAAGAGTGGCTCAAAGGCAGGAGTCTTCCTCACTTCTGCAGTGAAGATGGATGCAAAGAATTCATTTAGCTTCTCTATGGTTACCTCGTTTTCCTTGCACGCTCCATTAGCATCTCAGTCATCAGTGGACCTACTGATTTTTTTGGCAGGTTTCGTGCTTCTGATAGACTTAAAAACCGCCTCTTGTCTTCACTGTCCATTGGTGTAATCACAACTTTCAAGGAAACTGCTAGTGTGGCAGAGACTCAAATCTTGCTCCAAGTGTGATCAAAAGAGGTTCTGTCAAGGACTTCAATGGGACCAATGCTAAGCCTGACATGACAGGGAGAGGAAGTTATTTTATAACTGAATATCATTAGTAACACCTTTTTAACATTGTGGAAACAATCCATTGTGTACCTTTCCCCTTGGTAGGAGGTGTAATCTGAGTGGAAAATTACTGGGTTCTCAAAAGCTTTCACTCTTGATTTCACTCCCATATGAATAGAGTGAAGCCAGCACCAAGAGCTTCTGAACATCCCTCTTAGATGGATATTTGGCTCATTTGTGTTAGCACAGAGGAAGGTTCAGCTAAACTCTGCCAGCCATGGTTTTCTTTTGTGGGAGCACAAATGGATTGAAAAGCTCAGATTCTTAATTCCCCCACAAACGGGGCTACATTTGTGTCATAGATATCAATGAACATGCAAAAGCAAACTGTTTGCAAACATTCTGTCTCACTAGTTGGATGGAACTCAAAGTATCATTTAAAAACAGCAGTATGAAGAGAAGAATTTTCTCAGGGATTTATATTAATTAATAGCATTTGATTTTCTTTTCTTTTTTCCTGCTGCAGAAAACTTGGCAATTGGTAGGCAGTTGGTGCACTGATATCACTATAGTTCAGACCAACCTTCTCTAGTTGTTCTCTTGTGTTTCCCAGTTTCTTTCTTTCTTCTTGGAATTTAAACTGTTTGGGGTCTTTTGCTTTTCTGAAGCCCCTAACACGGGAGCTCAGTCATAGAGCACAACCTCACTTGGCATTGCTATGATATGGTTGCGTCTAGACTAGCCCTAACTTTGAAGTGTGCAAGGTAATTAGGGTGTGGGGAGACTACTAATGAAGTGCTGCGATGCATATGCAGCGTTTCATTAGGCTAAATCTCCCCCATGGCAACTTCGAAGCGCCGGCTTGCATGTAGCCACATGTCAGCCGCAGGTACTTCGAAGTGCCTTTACTCCTGAGGGACTGACCCGTGTGAGCTGACCTGCAGCTACATGCAAGATGGCACTTCAAAGTTTCACCCTAATTACCATGCCCCCTTTGAAGTTGGGGGCTTGTCTAGACACAGCTTACGAGTAATCGTAGTGACTGGGTAGTTGCTACCTTGTGATTTTTCTAAAGGAGGTATCCTGAGTCAGAGCAGAGGCAGCTTCTTAGCATTATGCTCAGGATTTTTCCCTCCATTCTCTTAAGGCATCACAGGAAATTAGGCTATCATCCCCTTGCTGCAGTGTAAGCCCATTGTTCCTTGTCCTATCCCCAGAAGCCAAGGAGAACAATTTTTCTCCCTCCTCCTTGCAACTCTCTTTTAGGTACTTGAAAATTGGCTATCATGTCTCCTCTAAGTCTTCTCTTTTCCAAACTAAACAAGCCCAGTTCTTTCAGTCTAGAGACCATAAACTTTAATTGTTCTTGTTGTAATCTTGTTCTCTAGACCATTTAATCAACATGCATGAGCCTCTTATCCAGATGACACCCTTCCTGATCATTTGTAGTTGTTCCCAAGACTGCAGTTTATTTTCAGGGGGTAGGATCAGGCCCACTGAGGCTATGTCTATATGTCAGCAGTTTTCCATATATGATATTTCAAAATATCATATTTTGAAAAAATGGGTCCACACACTATGCATTTTGAAATACCACTGAGCTATTTTGAAATAGCCATTCCAGGTCCGTATCACTATTTTGAAATAGTTCCACTGGAGCCCATTATGGCATATTTTGAAATAGTGCTATAGTTGTAATTTCAAAACAGGCATTATTCCTTATGGAATGAGGTTTACAGGAATTGGAATGATGCACCCACTATTTCAAAATAGCATGTGTGTTGTGTGGACGCTGCCAAAGTCATTTTGAAATAACTGTTGTTATTTCAAGATGATAACTTTGCTACAGAGACACAGATACAGTGTTAAGCTTCTGGTAAGGGCTGTCTCCTCACGGCATACTATGGACATAGTCTAATGCAATTTCCATGGTTCGTTCTTTTCGGTACTCAAGGTCAACAAAAAAGCATCCAAAATTATGAAGTACAGTGATTCCTTTTGTGGGCAATCACACTATTCCTAATGAGATTTCTTCCTTTCTCTCCTCTCTCCACATATAGAACTACGCTTTTAAAATATGAGCCAGCAATCAAATACCATACATTAACCAGGACAAGGTTGAGTTATCAACTGAAATTGTGAGAGACCTCTTGATAAATCTAAACCGATCATAAAATAATTAGTCGCTAAAGACTTTAATCCTATTTCAACATTTCTGGGTATACGCCACAGCAAAGTGATGAGCAAAGAATCAGACTGCATAGGGACTGCAGGAAACCAGACCCACTCCAGTATTGAAGTGACCTTTAGCAAAGGAGGTTTAGAATTAATTTTTCATATTTTTTTTGCTTGGGGAAAATGGAATTTGAACAAGCTTATTAAAATGAGCTGAAATAGCCACTACCTTTTTAAGACTTCTCAAAGTTCACTTGTCTTTTCCCTTTTTTTTTTTTTTAAAATTGAGCTGGGTAAACGTAGACTTTTTTCTAAGTATTTTACCTCGCTACATGTACTTTAGGCAAAGTAAGTTGACCACGGAGACCCAAGTCTAGCAGTGGCAATTGCATAGCTAAAATCGACATATGTACTCTGCCTATACTGGAGAATGTAGATGGGAAAAACTCTCTCTGATGCATAATATATTGTGAGGCTTATAAGGGTCAACTGCAACTCCTGAGAGGTTGAGTTCATGTGTCCATAGTAGATGTGTGAAATCTGACCCACTCAGGGTTGATCTTTCAGGGTTTATCTTCCCAGGTAGTGTAGCCATAGCCCTAGGCTTCAAAGATATATGGCATTTACTCTTTTTTTTTTTTTTAAATGTAAGCATTTCAAAGGTGGCCACTACCAGAATTAGCCACAAATTGTTATTGGAACTGAATTGTGAGGCACATACTGCTAGGCGCATATTAATTTAGTATGAAGAAAACTGCTCCACATAGCAGACATATGGCACGTAAACTAACTAGGCTCCAATTCTGTAGCTTTGATCCATTTTGTGCCCGTGTGTAGCCCCACCATTTTCAGTAGAACTGATGCATGTGTGACTGTTGTTCAACTTCATAAGCTTTTAGAATTGGATGTGTGTGTGTTTAGTCATGATGAAGAGCTCTGTAGTCTTCTCTAATCTAACAAAACAAACAAGCAGTCATGTTGCACTTTAAAGACTAACAAAATAATCTACTGGGGAAATGAGCTTTTGTAGGACAGACCCGGCCCTCCAAAACCAGTGAGAGTGCTGCTTGTTCTCTTGTTCGTCCAAGTATGGATGAATCCTGTTAATACCGCAGGATTACCTTTACGTGATAAGAGATGGTCTAGTTAAAATATGGGAAGTGAAGAAAGGAAAATATTCACCCCCTCATGAAAGAGTGCCACTTGTGTATGTGAAATTAGATAAAATGCCAATAATAATGCTCAATGTGTAGTATAGTTCCTGTGTTTTCAGGCTCTATAAAACTTGGGCACTGCAAATGGCTTGTTCTAGCTGCTTATATAATCTCTTCACATGAATTTAGAAGTGGAATTTGCCATAGCAAATATATCTTGGCCCGTCCTGAAAGCATATGACCCTGAGAGCCACTGTTCCTTTAGCTTCTGGATGCCTGAGAGAGGTACCTTGGTAACATAGGACATTATAGCTGCAGAAAACACCTTTTTTTTTTCCCCCTTTTGTGTTTTGGTAGCGCTCTTATTGCACCTGGAGGCATCCACTTCTTGGGTTAAATCCTGAGGCCCTTGGTCGATTTGTATATTATGCTTATTCACACAAATTCCCATTAGAACATTGCTGCTGTTGGCTTCAGCACCAGAAAGGCCAATACAGCTCTCTTCATACCATGCATTTAAGGCAATCAGACACAAGTGGCCCTGCTGCAGTGAGACAAGCTTTGTGGCCTATTGAACATGAGTGTCCACACAGATGCATATTGAGCACTCTTGTTGCACCAATTCCAGTCCCCTCAGACATGTTACAGGTTGAACCTCTTTAATTTGGAACTCTCTCCTATGGCAACATCCATAATTCAGCATGATTTTTAGTTAGCTGGATGACCACTTATCATGGGTGTGGCCAAGTTTCCTGTGGTTCCATGAACTTTGTTTCCAGACGCTAGTCCTGGCTCTGTGTTCTGTGCTGTTATTGAGCTGTGATTTA
The DNA here is from genome assembly GCF_033958435.1 of Carettochelys insculpta. Classification (NCBI taxonomy): domain Eukaryota; kingdom Metazoa; phylum Chordata; order Testudines; family Carettochelyidae; genus Carettochelys; species Carettochelys insculpta. The sequence continues at coordinate 19,365,476 of NC_134152.1, forward strand.
CCCCTTAATATCTTCTAAGAGCCCAGTAAGGAGTAGAAGTGTTGGTAATCTTCCTAGGCAATATTGACCTCCCTTCTGACAAATTTCTCTCATTGGCACTGGTCAGGTCCCAAGGGTGCCAAATTAGAGAAGTTCAACCTGTACTACTGCCTGTTGATCCATCATATACCTGCTCTGTGTTGGCAGTTATGAATGAGCAGCATCACAAGGGATGGTGGGGGGAACTGAGGAATATCCCTCCATCTTTTTTTTTTTTTTTAATTTTTCCTGTGATTATGTATCTTACTACATTTTGCCTTCATTTTCTTGACGTTAAATATATAAATCGAATATTTTCCTACAGTTTTCTTCTTAAAACAGCCTGTCCTTCAAAGATACGTAAGATCTGTAGAAGATTCCTCACCAGGCTTTTAATTCTTGTAAGGCAGATCACATTTTGGTTCTGAGCAACATATATCCTCTCTCTCTCTCTCTCTCTCAAGTCTGAGGCTCCATAGGAAGAATTTTCTTCAGGGTTTCAATCTGCGTTTTTATCACACTCAAGCATTGGAAGAGAAATTTGCTCATAATCAATCTTGAATACAAGGGCAGGATTTGGAATCTAGCTAGCCAAGGCCCTGAGAAATGGCCAGCACTTGCAATATTTTTTAGATATTACCATTGAGAGGTGAGGTGTTAACCTGAAGTAAAGTGTGCATGTACATATACCCCATGCCCAAAAGGACATTGAAAGCTATTAGAAGCAAGAGAGAATGATGTCCATTTCCAGCAGAGATGGAGTTACTAATCAAAACCTTAAAATCTAATCGCGAGTGTCCATAGTTGTGATATAATCAAGATCAGTATGAAAGCAAGTTGGTCGGAAGACTTGAATGACATGATTGATGCTCTTCTTACAAGGACTGAGTGCTAGAGCAAAAGATGTTACAGTTGCTGGGAGAAATTAAGATTTATTAGTGGCTATCAGAATTCAAATGTTGGCAACATTTGTCAATGAGCTTGCTTCTAAGGCTACAGTAATTTACTAACTCTTATGCATTGGAATACAATAGTATCCCACTGAGCTGCCATCATGATGCCATTTTTATGCATAATATACCAGGGCCTTGTGGTGAGACAGTATTGAAGATCTTCACACATGGTTTTTCTTCTCTGTAGCACGTGGTAGCTGCAGGCATGCTTTGGATTTATCCATACATCTTTAATAATGGAAAACCATACAAAAGAAGCTATATTTCAGTGAGTCCAAATTATCTTGGAAATAAGTATGCCCAAGGGTGATTGATCATAGTCTAAAAATAAATAACTAAATTAGAGTTGGAATCTGTACAAAACTCCTTCTGAATCTGGATCAAAGAACAGAAAGCTTATGAGTGAGCTTGCTCTGAATTCTTTATTCAGACAGGTTTTGCCGTCAGAATCACAAGTTAATGAATGTTTTGTGTGCCATCTGGGAGCCTGTCCTGAAATAGACATAGTAGGGCTAAAATCCTGGTTCCATTTAAATTGATAGCGAAACTCCCGCTGATTCAGTGGAGCTGGAATTTCACAGGAATGATTTAGCTGATGAGGGTGGTTATTTTATTTATTTATTTATTTAGGTTTTCAAAAAAACCCCAGAAAAGTATGTAACCCTTCTGCTAGAAGGAGTTGGCAGCAACTGGGGCTGGGCTCAATATCTAGAGGTTCCTTTTCATCCATCTCACACAGAACTGGCTCAAGCCCCCACCTGCTATCCTGGAAAATTCACACACCTATGCTTCCCCACTCACAAGCACAAAGTCTGTGTAGAAAAGAAACTTTTAATGAAAGAGGCAGAAAAGTCAGTTGGCACAAGTTTGGGAAAATATCACACCCAGAGTTCATAACCAATCTTCAAGTAACTGTCCCAGCTCAAATGGATTCAATGGTGTCCTTTGACTCTCAGGCTTACCAGTCCAATATTCTAAACAGCTAATCCACCTGCCCAAACTTTCTTCATACCCCACTTTCAACTCACTCCAGTCTATGCAGGTCCTGAGGCAATGCCACCTTTACGCTGGTCTGGCGTTCCACTTGCTCCCTGCCAGCTGCGCTACCAGCCAGCTGCCGGTTGCGCCTGCTGTCCGCCTGCCACTCCTCCTACCGGCTGTCTGCCTGTCACACCTGCCTTCTATCTGCTGTTCCACCCACCAGCCAGCCACCTCCTGCTGTCTTGTGGGTTTTGCTATAGGCAAAACCCTGTGACTTCAGCTCATAGTGGCGTTCAGCTCTGGGCCTAGCCACAGCATCTCAGTGCCCATCAAGGTGGATTCTCACAGAATAACTACAGACCCATCTTTAGATCTACCTGTGAACTGTGTGGGGAGAACTAATCAAACCAGTCTTACAGCTGTATAGCCAAAAGGCTTCCAGCCAGGTGGTTCAACCACTATGCCTCCCCCTTTCACCTTCACAATGCTTTGGCGGAGGGGGGGAAATCCCTCTGCAATCCATATCTTAAACACTAGTGATGACTGACTGCCCTGTACCCCGCCACCAAAACTTCAAGCATTGTTGAGACTCCACAGTTCTTACACTGGGTGATAATATAAACTTTGACTTTAGAACAACATGTTGTTTTACAATAGACACAAGGTCATTGCTTTGCCTGCTCCCATCAGGCTTTGGTTACAAGGCATTACATACATACCTTTGTATTTTCATGCAAATGATCTCTGCAGGACACATTCCCCAACTCCTTCAGCAGTATTGAGCTCCTGCTGGCACATTCCTTACAAGTACATGAGGCTGATGGTACTGCATGTAGATGCTATAAGGGTTTAGTAGGTAAGACTGGCAAAACTCAGAGTGGATTTTTAGTGTGGCCATATTGATTAGGATGCTCTGTTTCTGAAACGGACTATTACTGTGATCCAGTGCCAACTGAAGGAAATGGAAAGACACCCATTTACTTCAGGAGGTTTTGAGTCAGGCCTTAGATCTCTTCTGGCTCTCTCAGAACCTCTTGGGAATGAAGGAAGAAAATGCTGTCTAGTGCTGGAGTCTGACTCTCCATTGGTCTGATGCCTTGGATCTCTGTCATCCTTAATCCAAGCACATGGCTGCTTGGGAAGATGTGCTATGAATAGTGCACAGAGTGGCATATGTACTTGGCATGAGGACTGTTAGATATAGCTTCTAACTAATGAGGGATCCAAGGCTTGTTTTGAGCTCCATAGTTGAGTGAGTTGTTCATGTCCAGTGACAGATGTTGTAGTAAGCAAAGTGTGTGTTTGGGCCATTATTTTCACTCCTCACCCCTACATTGGAATAATATTCTCCACCCTTTCCCATTACTGTGTGGCATGTTTGGGAGTATCAGAGTCACCAGGTGAGTATAGGATATCAGTAACACCTTGCTATGGCAAGTTGTTGAGTTTATTTATTTTGGGGTATTCCGTTTATATCACCATAGCTACAATCTTTGTGAAAATGTGCCATTCTTACTGAAAATCTAAACAAGCTATTATCTTTGTATAGCTTCAATAACACCAGCGAGTTAAGCATCATCTCTGTGAATGGATCATGTTGCTTGTTCTTCATCAAACTGTATTTTCTATGTGACCTCCTCCCATCATATGTCAAGATAGATTGATCTCATGACAGATTTTCTGGTTTGTCTCTTGACCACTTTCTAAATACTGGAATTGTATGTCATTTTCCTCGTTGTGAAAGAGCTCAAAAGGCAAACCAGGAAACTTATAAAGCATGAAGTCTAACATCTGTCGCAACACCACTGGGAAGAGATTGCTTTGAGATGTCTACTCAGGTGACTAGCCAAAGTATCATGGTTTTTTTCCTTCCACTTCTTTTCTGTTGTGATTCTTTAGTCTTTACTTACACACAATTATAATTCTTGATTAGACACTTCCTTTTACTGGATAGCCAACTATAGGCTATTGCTGTGATCTCTAGATGTCCTGGGATCAGCCAATAGATGCATGAGTTGGTGGGGAGGTGGTGGAATAGAACCAAAACTTAGGATATTGGCATTTAAACTCCCAGCTCCTGGTCTGAAATTCTAATGCAGTAGAACTTGTCCAGAGAAGTTCTGTGAGTTATTGTGTAGTGCGCTGTCCAGTCATGCAAATATTTATTGTAGCATTAGATGGACCAGTCTGCATATTTGTAAATCTGTTGTGCTGCATTTCAGCTGGGAGCCTTTCTGGGTTAGGATTGCAGGTCATTTTATAGGATGTGTCCTCTCCAGGGGAAGACAAATCAATGCATTCACTTGCTGGGAACGAGCAGAATGTTTTGGGGGCACCTGGAAAACTTGGGGAAGTGCAACTTTGGATAGACATGAAAGTGTCAATTTGTCGCCCTTAGAGTTAAAGAATGTGGGCCTGAAAATATCAAATACCCTGTATTAAAGCGTGTCCTTCAACCCTCTCAACTTTCCGCTTGAAGAGATTTATGTATTTAACTTAATCAGAAATCTGTCATCTTATTTCTTCTCGCTTTAAATTATGGTGTTTGCTTTGATTTCCGAGGTCAACATTCTTCTTGTTTCCAGCTACAGAGGAATGTTTCCCTCCCTTCTTTTTTAGGTTAAAAGTTGCCAGGTCTGCTATTAGGAACGCTTGATGAACTGTGAGCTAGCTGTCTAGCTTTACCTGTCTGAGACCAATTATACATTTGGCAACATGAGGACATCCATGTTAACTGTCATTGCCACCTGCTGGAGAACAGATTACATTCCTGCTTTATGGGCCTAACTCAGGGCTTGTCTGCCTAGACAGCTGGTGCACACTAATGCATCCTTGCGACCCTGCAGTTGCTCACTAAAATTCTCTGGCGCACAGCGGCTTAGTGGTATGGCCCCTTTTCGTATTGAGAGACGGTGATTAGCAGCGGTGGTGAGGATCTATGGGCAGTGTCTGAGTCTGCAGCTTCTTTCATGGCTTATCCATCCAATAGTGGATTTGCACTGTTGAATGCAACAACTGCATGTCAGTCTATTTCCGAATTCTTGAGTCTGAGAGCTTTTCCTTCAAAGAATGCTAATGTGGCATGTAGACAAGTTCTTGAATTAGGCCTAGTGAGGCTACTTGTGGAACAAGATTCTACTCAGCTAAGTAATGGTGTCAGAAATGAGTCCTGCAGAAGCCTTTTTTTTTGTTTTGAATACTTAGTGATTTTGTGTAATTTGGAACCAAATCACGTAGTGGCTTGTCTTATGGAACCCCTGGAATACTGCTTGAGAAATACCAATAGTAACTTGGGAGTAAATCCCAAGAGAAGGCGGGGGGGGGAGGGGCGTAAAAAGAAGTCACTCAATATATAGAAGAAGCATTTCTTGTAAACTGAGGAGAAATCCCTTGGACATAATTTCTGACATTGGCATCTTTTGAAAACTAGGACGCTTGTGAGGGTACCCAGATGTGGATTTATGTGCCTAATTTTGATAGTATCTAACTTAGAAAAACTCTTTGCCTCAAAACAAAAAAGCAGTCAAGTAGCACTTGAAAGACCTAACAAAATAGTTTATTAGGTGAGCTTTCGTGGGACAGAGCCACTTCTTCAGACCATAGCCATACCAGAACAGACTCAATATTTAAGGCACAGAGAACCAAAAACAGTAATCAAGGTGGACAAATCAGGAAAAAAAAAAAAGATCAAGGTGAGCAAATCAGAGAGTAGAGGGGCAGAAGGGCGGGGGGAACTCAAGAATTAGATTAAGCCAAGTAGGCAAACGAGCCCCTATAATGACCTAGAAAATTCCCATCCTGGTTCAAACCATGTGTTAATGTGTCAAATTTGAATATACAAGAAAGTTTAGCAGCCTCTCTCTGCCACAGTTTTTCCAGCAGCAAAGTGGGGATTAAGATCACCCTTTGAGAAGAAACTGAAGAGGGAATTGAATGCCTGACTGCCCTCTGTGCTTCTGAGAACTTCTCTCCCCTCACTGTTAGTATGTTGTGCTGAGGGCTGTGGATTTTCCTTGTCACTGTAAGTGGTACAGCTGTTCCAAAATATTTAGAAGCTAATTTTTGATGAAGCTAATAAACTTGGGGTGTTTTCTTCTATTGGTGATGTAGTCTCTGCTGCTGCTTTGGCCTTATGTGAAGGAGACTATATCTTCAGAGCTGTGGCGCTTGGATGGATGTTCACAAACGCCAGGCCAGCCGGCAAGACAAAAGGGACCCAACAGCTTTTATGAAGTATTTTGTTTTTAGAGTAGTATAATCAGCTAGGGGAATCCATTTAGCTCAGTCTCCTTGACTAAAGCATATTAAGCTGCATTTTCTATTGAGCTTCTCCTGGTGTAGCTAAGATCAAAATCCACCTTGCTGCTGTGAATTTGCATGGTTATATAGTGTAACTTGTGGGTGATTGTGACTTGGTTTTGCATTGGCTATTGTTAGGCGGGATGGTCCCATATTTGGAGCACCGAAAAGGTATCCACACTTATTTTTTAAAAGGGATTAATTCTCCTGTAGTTGCGCCGCCCCCCACCCCCGCAGTTGATCTTTTCCACCAGCAGCTGTGCAGGTGCAGCTGCTGATGGGAGCTCTCTGAGCCTCGGTGAAGTTGGGGAGCCTAGGCAGCCTCTGCGTCCCTGCTGCTTCTCCAGGGCTTGGGAGGGGAGGGGTGGTGGCTGCGGCTTCCCCGGGGTTGGAGGGGAAGGGGGCTGTGGCTGCTGCTTTTCTGGGTCTCCCAGGGAGCACTGGCAGCTGCCACCTCCTTCCCAGCTCCCCGGGGCTTGGTCAAGCTGCCCCCCGCCCATATCTCCCTGTCCTGTATTTGGGACAGGGAGATATGATTGCCTTAGCTATTGTTCACCCAAATAACATTGTGCTAACTGGCCCAAGAAAGCCACTGGCCACTTAGACATTTTGTATGATGTGCAAATGTTTATGAAAATGAGTTTTTCATAGTGTTAGCTGTGGCTAGAGCCTGGCACAATGCAGTGTTTGAGAGTAGGATTCATTATACAACTCGGCATTTCCAGCCTGACCTGGGAGATCTCTGCTGTTTCAACCCTTAATTTATCTAATTGTGGGGCAATTTATAATGTGGACTGCAGTTCTTGGAGTTCTAAGGGCTATGGCGATTCTGAGAGACTACCACACTGTGAGGCTAGCGGAGTGCAACAGACTTGTCAAGAACGAGTCAGTTGTGGCTGGAGCTGAAATGTGTCTACGAATGAGACAAGCAGCATAAAGTGTTTAAGGATTCTCACTCTGCTAACTGGATTCATTTTTACTTTGTTTCCTTGCTGTCATTTTAATTTCATTATTGTAACTTTTATGCTGTTCAAAATATTTTCCTGTGGAAGTTTTTCCCCCCTACATTGGAAATGGTTGTGTTTTTTGTGACAATGTATCTGTTTTGGACAAATAATTGTGGGGCTTTGTACAATAAGGTGGAAACACTTAACAGGTAAAATTTAAGTATAATAATATAGTCAAAATGATAAAGAACAAAGGACATTGTTTTGTGGGAAACTTCAAAATTTTGGCATTACAGTCTGATTTGAGATGAAAGGCAAATGCCAGCCTTTCCCACGGAACAAGTTTTGACGGCTCTGATAGTCAGTACAGCTAAACTGAAAGGCATCATTGTTTGAGATTTGGGGAAGATATATAATCCATAATTAGAACTAGATGGTTTTTCATTTAAGAGTTTCTTTCTGGAGAGTGGAAACAGATATTTCAGAATACATTTTCTCATTAATCCACACAATGTGCAGCTTTCAGTGTGTAATGCTAGAACAGGAAGGGATCTTGAGTTCATCAGTTCCAGTCCCCTGCTCTCATGGCAGGACCAAACACCATTGAGATCATCCCTGATAGATGGCTGTCTAAGTCTCTCGATCTCCAATGATGGAGATTACAGAACCTCCCTAGGCAATTTATTCCAGTGATTAACTGCTCTGACAGAAGTTTTTTCCGATGTCCATCTTAAGCCTCCCATGTTGCAGTGTAAGCCCATTGCTTCTTGATGTAATTCTGTATCCGTACTGTGACAATGGATTTGCAGAAGCTTTAGACGAGAGACTGAGCGTGCCTTTTTAGATAAGATTTTCCTTTACAAACCCATCTATTTGAAAGATACAGGACAGAAGACAAGGGGTCCAATAATATGCAAGATGCCAAAGATGAAGAGTGGGAGTGGTCTTGAAATTTCATCCTACATATTTCTGGCTGTGATCAAACTGCCTATTGAAGTGATAGCAGAGACACAATGGGCTGTAGTTACAAAAACACATCATGAGTCACAGCAGAGGCTTATATTTTATTTAGAGCTAGAAGAATTGTTCAATTAGCTTTCCAAATGATGGATCATAAATAGGGGCTTGTGTGTTCTGTACCACAACAGATTAGAGACCCAATTCCCAAGCCTTTTTTGCAACTGTTTTTCATTTTGATGAAGTAAACTTCGAACACCAGAAATCTGTTCACAGGTTTGTAACATTGCCAAGAACCAATGAAAGCAGTAGATTCTGTGTTGTTGCTGTAAGGAAATTAGAACACTAATTTGTCCAGCCTCTGCTTTTGAAGACAATGGCAAAATTCCCAATGGTGTTTCTCAATGGGAGCAATATTCTCTTATAGTGGGACTTCCTGCCTACTCTCTGCAATGTTAGTTTCATGTTGATCTGGTGAATCACAGATCGACAATGGAGTGGAGAGAGAATGGTGGCAATGTATCAGTTATTGATAGCAGAAGAACTTGATGGAAACACTCTGATACCCAAAAGAGAAAATAACTGGGAAACAGGATTACAAACAGTTTACAACACAATGTGGTGTAGAAACTGGAGAGCACAATTCTCCTGGTTCTTGAAGGGATCAAGTAAATATTAACGTAGTCTACTGGGTGACTTCAATTTCAGGATGCGCTGTTTTTGCAAAGCACTGGGGACTGAGTGTAAGTGTTTTTAATCTGTGGGCTTCTGTAATTACTTTTTGCAGTCTTTCTCATTTGGACTACTGGTGGCAGACTGTGTTTTCTCAAGTTAGAAGCCTTCCAAGGGCTGGCACTGGACTTTACACCCCCCAAATAGAATTGTGGCAAATACCACCCTGCTTCTGGTTCCACCATAGAGAATAGTCCTCAACAATTTGAAGGCCACAATGGTGTCTGCTTCAATGTTGTGTCCAGAATCTGAATTCTACTACTGGACATAATACCTTCTCTTTACATCTATGCAGTTTTACAGTCCTGCATGTTTGAGGGGGAGCCATGTTAGTCAGTATCTGCAAAAACAATGAGAAATCGTGCGGCACCTTATAGACTAACAGATTTGTTGGAGCATAAGCTTTTGTGGGCAAAGACCTACTTTGTCAGATGGCATTTGGGACTTCAAAAAATCTTAGTCTATAAGGTGCCACAGGACTTCTCATTGTTCCTGCATGTCTGAAACTGGTACTGAGCCTAAACACCCTGGGTGATGTTTAATTCCATTTATGTAAATCATTGGAGTGTCCCAGATTCCTGGATGACTCTTAAACTGATTAACAACTATACTGTGTCAAATCTAGAGGTGAATCTACATTGGTGAACTTACACACTTTCCATCCTTCTCATTGTGCATATTTATACTGTTCTAGAGTCCACATTTCTACAGGCTTCTTGGCACTGAAGCTTTCTGACAAGTGTAGCTACACTGATGATGCAGCAGCGCTACAGACTTATAGCGTGAACCTGCTTCACTGGTGTGAAATTCCACACTAGTGCGACTTACCTGTTCAGAAGCCTCAGGTTTAGGTAGGCATTGTAATAAAGACTTTGGTCACAGAATAAGAATCAAAAAGCAATAATGCGTGAGCAACAAGCATTTGGTGGCTGGGTGCACAGGCAGAGGAGAAAGCATCCTCTGTTCTAAGGGGAAAAGCCACAGGAGTGCAAAACAGCTTTGTCCTCTGGGCTGTAATGGTGTGAGAAACAGGGGTTTCCTAGGCTTGAGCTAACAGGCTGCAAACTGAGTGAGTCAGCTGAAGAAGGTTCAAGAATTAGCAATGGTCAAGAGAAACAAATACATAGTTTGTGGTATGAAGGAGCTCAGCAAACCACACAATTGTGGTAAGGAGTCTATCAGTGTTGTAGTACCATTTATTATCACAATATATACACCTGTAAAACTATTGTAGCTCAGGATGTAATTAGCCATTATAAATTAGTATTTACTAGCCACAGGTAGTCTGTCCTCTTTTCTTGTAAATTGCTCTGGCATGACTCCAGTGCGGAAAGCCTGCAAAGGCTGGTGAGCAGAATAAATCATTCCTAAGGCCTGCTCAAGGTTTTACTCAGATGAAAATATGGGGTATCTAATTCACAGCCACTGGTGCATATGTTTAGTGTCAAACTTTGGTGACTGTACATCATTTGACTAATCTTTCAGTATAACATGTATTTGAATAAATTTTGAAACATTTACATCTGCATCACTGTCCTGTCTTGGCACTGTGGAGACTGCTGGCCATATAAATATTAATGCTTGGAGAAGATGTATGGATTACAGCATATTGTTGTATTCCCTAGGGAAGATGACTTCATGAAAACTTGTCTTACGTACTCTTATCAAAATGCTTCCCAAGGTAAAACAGAAATGCATTTACAACTCTTTTACCTTGTCAGCCTCTCCCTGTTGATAATATCCCTGCCTATTATCTAGTATTTGAGCCCATGTGAAGGAAGAAGACAGACAAAAAAATCATACAGGGTGGCTATCTCCTGGTACATTATTAATAACTCAATGAGTTTTAATTGGAATGTCGATTTATTGCAGTTTGGGGTTTTTCTTTTTGGAAACACAAACTCAACTCAATCCCTTTTAAGAAGTGGCTCACTAGAGATGCTGAAGGTATACTTGTAGAATGATGGATACGCAGTTACCAACATAAGCTGTTAGGAATCGCACCTCTCACTGAAGAGATTGACAGCGTGTCAGCAACTGCAGGACAATTACCTCCCTCAAGCCTGGAGCCCTGATTGTTGAGAGGAGAAATCAACGAGAGACTGATCAAATTCCCAGGATATTGTTAGCTGCTCCCTTGCAGCCCTCTACAGTGAGGGGAGAATATGCCTCAGATGGAGAGTTCTTTAACTGCTTTAGTATATGTGCCGGTTTTCAGCTCTGAAATGCCTTTATAATATAGTCTTCCATTATTTGTAAACTGTGAGAATTACTTTGTCTTGTAAGAAACCAAATTAATGGTCTCACTGTAGAAGTGTCATGAAGGACAGTAAGCTGGGTGCTCTATAAATATGTATATACAGCTATTGCTAGAGGTACTTCTTCCACTTTAGTTCTGAGAAGGAGCATGGCAGACAGCATTGTAGCAAGTGGAGAAACTCATCTGTGGCAGCCCATACATACATACATAAATAAAATACATAATTTAAAATAAAAGTATCAATTGCCACATAAAGAGGGCGACTATACTTGATATATGAAGCTAAGAAAATACGTCTCTTGGCGACGTGGCAGGCGGGGTCAGGGCTTGAAAGAGATAAGACAGCCTTGCTTCTATGAGCTGTGGCTGTAGCTGAAACTCATGGGAATTAATGTCATGAGATGTGACTAGATGACAATATAAGGCATTTTCTGAGTTAAGGTTTCAGTTCTGAATGAGGTAACTTTAGTAGATCAGTCAAAGAGATGTGGATTAGCAGAATACCTTGCATATGCTGCATTTTCAGTGGAAAAATGTGCAGTCCGTGTTTCTACATAGACAATGTGAGTGAAATAACCTTTTACTAGACTGTCTCTGTTGGTGAAAGAGAGCTTACAAAGAGCTCTTACTCAGAGCTCCTGAAGAAGCTTAAATACAGCCTAGTAAAAGATATTACCTCATTCATCTCTCCTCTCCAGAGTGGCTACAGCAATAGTGCAAACAACAATCGATAGACTGGGATTTATAAATAGCAAGAGTTTAACATATGCACCCAAAGGGCTTACTGGAGTTATACCCTAGCTTATATTTGAGGGTCAGGCAATCTTGTTGACCTTCAGTGCCTCACAAGACAATCTTCAGAAGTTCAGGAGGCAGGGCTCCTGGTTTCTGCCCTGCAGGAGATGCTTGGGGCTGAAGTCCTGTTTCTGCTGAAAGCTTGAACCCTGGCAGGTGTGCCTTGGGCAGTAGAAACCCGAAGACTCACCCTCCCAGCTGGGCAGAAGCCAGAGGCAATGTGTTTGGGGGCAAATGGTGTCATGAGTCCCCCTGACTTTACCGGAGTATGTGGATCTGCTTTGGTCACAGGGATGCCCTCACAACCCCTGCCTGCATGGGGAGAGGTGGCAGCAAACCGCTGGTAGCTTTAGGGAGAGCTGCTGCCTCTACCGGCAGAGCTAAAGCAACAGCCCCTCTCTTCAGCTTCCAGTTCTCTGCTGCATGAAAGGGCCACCGAGGGTAAGAGGGGGAAGGGAGTTGTGTATAAAATGGAAATTATCCGGTAAGGTCTAAAATACTACTAAGCTGTCAACCCTACTACCTGACAGCAGATCTACTGCCTCTGCCCTCTCCTGTGTGCCATCATCACTTCAGTTTCATAAGGGTGGCTTCATCTGGCTCTCCAGCCTCTGTAGTTGTCACTGCTACTTTTTCTTTTTTAAAGCCTTTAGGTAAATGGCTGCCCTTCTGCAGGCGTCGGATTGCAGCTCCTTCCTAGCTTTGTTTCTCTTCTGAAAATTGGGACTTGCCCCATTCTTAGTTACAGATATGCAGGCACACTTAAGTCACTGGCATTGTTGTAGTAACAGAGAGGGAGCCGTGCTAGTCTATATACGATCAAAAGAAAAAGCAGTCAAGTAGCACTTTAAAGACTAGCAAAATAATTTGATAGGTGAGCTTTTGTGGGACAGACCCACTTCTTCAGACCATAGCCACACCAGAACAGACTCGATATTTAAGGCACAGAGAACCAAAAACAGTAATCAAGGAGGACACATCAGGAAAAAATGGTCAAGGTGAGCAAATCAGAGTGGAGGGCGGGGGGAGGTCAAGAATTAGATTAAGTCCATTGTTTTGTGATAGTATCTCAGCCTCCAAGGAATGTCCTGGTGCTTGAAATTTTGTATGACAAGGCTGCCAGATATTTGTACTACACTTGTACCTTGTACTGTCTGCCTTCATATCGGAGACTCTAAACTCACTAGGTTTGTGGTCCACGGTCAGAATGCCACTGAAATCTACAGAGTTATAGTGATTATAAAACTTGAGCAACAGAATGGTGAGTGAAGATTTCTAGCTAGAAATATCTGTGAAATTAGTAAGTAAGCCATGATCTTAGAAAGCACAAGACATGAATGTGAAGGAAAAGGTATGAGCAAAAACCTCCCCAGACCCCGCAGCCACATCATATGAATGGGATTTGCTGGTAATTAGTAAGTCAACCAATCTGATTTAAAGGATGGATTAATTAGATAAAACACCAGGAAATCTAATTTACTCGGCAATTTATTTTTAATCTGAGTTAAAAAACATTTTTTTATTATGGTTTCGATGAAGCTTGTAGGAATCAAGTCAGATTTAATTACTCTTGTGTAATGACCCACATCTCTCCAGTTTTATACTTGTTATAATTTATTTTATTTATAAATAGATGTACATTTTAAGATTTGGAGAGAATCTGGACTATTTGCTGCTTTTGCACATCTGATACATTAATGTTGTAAATAAAGGAGATGTACTGATATTTTTTTTTCTCCACCCCTGCCCATTTACCCTTCTGTGCTTCTGGCATTAGATAATTTTATAAATGGAAGTTTTACTCTTCAGAGAAAACAAACTCCCCAATCTATAGCATTCACTATTAGGAAGGCACTTAAACAGACCTTTACGTACCATTATTTTAAAGACCTTTGTTTTGCTTTTTCAGAATGTGAGAAGATTCCTCTGTCATTGTTACTTGGTGTTCTGGTCTGTTGCTGACCACGTCCTTACAAGAAGAGTCAGAGTATTGCCAACAATTAGATTAAGTCTGGTACCACCATGGCAGTTCTTCCATCAGGAGACTGAAGATGAGCATCAAGGCAAACGTTTTGATCCACTAGTAAAAATTGGGTGCATTGACAGTTGTTGGCTTGATGGAGGAAAAGAAAAGACAAGGAGGCTAAATAATTTTATCATTAGAACTGGCTGAAGATTTAGGATTTCTGGTGTTTTGAAAATGTTGTTTTCCTCTTGGGTTTGGGATTAAAAAGTCAATTTCCAAATTTGTGATTTTTCAGAACTTCCTTCTACAAAGGATTTTGATGCATCATAAGGATGAATTGGCTTGGCTGAATATTAATCTGTTTCTCCCTGTGCTGCTGAGAATTTTATTTTGGTTGCCCCAAACCTCTATTACCCTCTAGGAGAGAGGCTTCCTACCTGGACTACATGATGCACTCCAGTGCTCCAAACAAAGTGGAGCTCAAGATATGTTATGGGAATATAGTTCAGTGTAGGGGCCTTGTCTGTAGAGGCAAATAAAAATACAGGACAATGTGGAAGCCCAAAATTGCACACGCATTTTAATCTCCAATGGATTTGGCATTACTATTTGGACTCAGACTGAACAGAAATATTTTTATTTGGATTGACCTGATGTGGACAAAGATTGTTTTAGACTTTTCCCAATAGAAGACTGCAAATTTTCTCACTGAAAATGTCACTTTCAAAAGCTGTCTCTGCCACAAACTCCCATTCAGCTCTGTTCCTGACCAGGTAGGTAAGGGTAGTCAAATCGGGGTCTGTAACATTCCCTTTATGTTCCTGTAGAACTTTGTCATGCAATAACTCTCAGCTAGCAGAAAGGACACACTAGATATGCCTGGGTACTAAATCCTAGATCCTAAATGTGAAATATTTAGGGAATAGTCTTTAATAGATCCCTTAATTGACCAGTAGCATGTTCTATATCTTCTATCCTCTGAGCTGGAAGAAATGGGGAAAAATGAAGACTGAAGAATGGAAGAGTAACTTACATAACTATCTGTAGGTCCTAGTCATCCACATTAACATGACAAAGGAATTCCCTAGCTCTCCAAAGGATGTTTCCATGTTCTTTCCATCTTCCTTAAGACCGGGCAAGCCAACGGCTAAATCCTGACGTTTTGGCTCAGGCAATACTTATCTTGATTGGCAGTTTTATCTGGACAAGAACTTCAGGATTGCCTGGAAAGATTCATTTGTATGTCTTGTGTTTAAGTTAATGAGATGCCATCTTGGTAACTTGTGTCTGCAGGCAGTGGCTTGTTGGCCAGATTGCACTAGGATCTTCTATCCTTTTGCTGTTCGAACTGGGCCTTTAGCACAGAGTTGGGATACACTGGTGCCACATGCCATACTGAATTTCTCGATGCATGGAAGACTTCAGTCTTCAGAGTTGTCACTTTAGTACTCTGCATAAGTATTTAGTTCACCAACACTATTTTAAAAAGCCAGTTTAATTTCTAGACAGTATCTCAGTACAGTGTTGTAAAGGAATATAGTTCTGGAAATGGACAGGAGGGATAAGCAATCATCCTGCTAGAGGCACTTGTCCCAAAGGTGCCTGTTTCTGGACTGCTTTAAATGTATAATTCATAAATAACCTTCTGACCAATGCATTTATCATCACTATGGAATCTAATTGCATGTTGAGGTTTTAATATAATGAATTATTTCACATCCCCATTAAGATGATTACTGAAGTGATTGAGACACGACTGGCCCGAATGACAAAGTAGTAATCAACAAGAGTAAACCATGTCTGACAGGCAGCTCACTTCTGCAAAATTAGTATCATTTGATGAAAATGTTTGGACTGAATAAAGCAGCTTTTAAGTCTGTATATGACACAAGTAGATTGTTTACTTAAATATGAACCGTAGACTATTGACATAATAGTAATGAATTAATAATGATTTCAAACTAATCTGTTTACAGGGGATACTCATGATGGTATACATCAGGTACACATGTATGCTGCTGTTTGTTTGCCATTGTATATTATTCTTGCAGTGATAGTTTTCCTTCTACCTGATAATTCATGAGAAGCTTTCACTGTGCTATAAACCTGCTGTGAGAGACATGGACAAATGCAGCTATGCTTGACTACCTGGGTTTCAGCCTAATAACCCATCTTCAGGATGGGCTGAATGAATGGGGTTAGTCATTGTCTCTGTTTTGAGATGTATTTTAGTTAGAGAAGTACAGCTTGAATGTTAACAGTGTCTCAGCCCCATTTTGGAGGAATCCTCTGGAGGAGAGGAAGGAAAATGGGGTTATTGTGTTGCCTACAGGCTTATTTATTAATTAGCTTGCCTGTGGAGACTGCCAGTAAAAGGCACTTTCTAGGGATATTTAGGAGACCATGCAAGATGATTATCTTTCGGCTGATTTTTGAAAGCTTCTACTGCGTGAAGTATAACTATGACCTACTCAATTGCTAGGCTATTATGTTCCACTTTGAAATGGGTATTTCAAAAGGTCTGATTTTGCGTAGTCATTCTAACTTTCTTCCATGGATGGGGAATAAATATTTATATAGAAAAATGTGATGGAGAATTGGGAGTCTTTTTTGAGAAGAATGTATTATTAGATGGTCAAAAAGCTATGATTCTTCACTTAAGGAAGAGGATAACTTTTTTTGGCTGGAAGCCCATCTTGGCTCAGTGGTGAAATGAAGGCATCAATGAAACCTAAAAAATACTTTATAAAAAAAAAACTGGGATGGCCATAGGAGAGAGCTAATAGACCTATAAATGGATTCCATGGATATCTAGGAAAATCGGTGCCTGGCAGGTCTAAGCCAATAGCAAAAAGTTTGAATGATTTAATATGAATAAAAGTGCGTCTGTGGAGAGGGGAAACAAATTAAAAGGAAATTCCGCATTCTATAGACTTTGAGATAGCAATGGGATATAGACCATGAAAACAGGGCTTGGAACTTTGGAGTCATGCTGACCCTAGAATATGAGATGCAAGAGATTTTTCATATTCTGATGCTAAAGATTATTTCTTTGGGATAAACAGCTTGTTGGGAGTGTGTGAACTGAGGAAATCAGAAAAGCCATTGCTCATCTGAAAAGCAGAAAAGCACCTGGTCTAGAGTGCACCCCAGCAGAAGCAATCAAGGCAGGGAGTGGGACATAAGTCAACGTGGGGGATCTACTTGGGGACATGGAAATCCCAAAAGACTAGGAACCTGGCTACCTTATCAAGTTTCCAAGGAGAGGTAATCTGAAGGAATGCAAGAACTGGAGGGACATCACGTTTCTGTCTATTCCAGGAAAGTTGTTCAATAGGATTTTCTTGGAGAGAATGAAGACATATCTATAGTTCAGTTCAGGGAAGACCAGGCCAGCTTCTGAAATGGGAAAACAAATAGCAACTCAGTGATCACAGAACAGTCGCTGGAGTGGAACTACCCCATCTCCATAACCTTCATAGACTTTGAAAAAGCCTTTGACAGTGTTGATAGAGACACTTTGTGGAAACCGCTGCAACGCCATAGCATCCTATCCAAAATTATTATCTTGAGTCGTTCAAAGTATGAACTCCTCGACATGCCAAGCTGCTCACAATGGTATCTTGACAGAATCCTTCAACATACTGTTGGGAGTGTGACAAGGGTGTCTATTGTCTCCTTTCCAGTTCTTGATCACCATGGACTGCATTATGGACAGAACAGCAGATGTCCGCTGAATGCCTCATTGATGGCCACTTTTCAAACAGCTAGAAGACATTAATTTTTAGTGATTTCTTCCACATTGGTGTGAGAGGAGGGTGACAAGGTCACAACACTAGACAAAACTGCTTCAATGACTGAACATTAACAAGGGAAAGACCAAGACAATGAGGATGAATACCATCACACTGAGAGGGGATGACCTGGAAGATGTGGAACAGCTCACCTACTTGGGGAGTATTACGGGTAGAGACAGAGGATCAGACAAGCATATGAGTGCCAGAACAGAGAAAGCAACAGTTGTTTGAAGACTCTCCATCCCAAATGGAGTTGACAAATAATATCTGTGAAGATGAAACTGTGGTTCTTCAACACAAATATGAAGCGTGTGCTGTCATGGACACGAGACCTGGTGTACTAAAAAGCCATCAAATCACAAGCTATAGACATTCATAAACAGATGCCTGAGGTACGTCCTTCACATCAAATGGCAAGACTTTATCACAAATGAGGAGCTTTAGAAGAGAGCAGGAAAAGAACCACTTGACATTCAAATCAAAAGAAGAAAGTGGGGATGGCTAGGCCACACTCTTAGAAAACCATCATCCAGCATAGTCCGTCAAGCTCTCGCATAGAACCTGCAAGCAAAATGCAAGAGAGGAAGACCTCGGACAATTTAGAGAAGATCTACTGAGGTTGAAGAACTGGGTTACTCTTGGAGCCAGCTAGAAGTTTTGTCCCAAAGCAGTGTGAAGTGGAGGAGACTTGTAGATGATCTATGCTCCACGTTGAGTACAAGGGTTTAGTAGGAGTAAATGTGAACTGAGGTGAGACTACGGGTACAGAGAAGATTTTTCTGGAATAACTCAATTTGAAATAAGACTGCTATGTGCAAAATGCATTTCAAAACTGCTGAGTGCTATTTTGAAGTAAAGTGTCCGGATCCAGTAGAATCTATTTTGAAATAGGTAAAATGCATCCAATGGCTCTATTTTGAAATAGGTGCTATTCCTTGGGGTGGGTGGCGGGAAAGGCTGTCCACCCCTTCAAAAAATCTCAAAATAGCAGTTGCATCATGCAGATGCTTGCAAAGCTATTTTGAAGTGATGGCTGTTTTATTTCAAAACAATTTAGAGGGCTGGAGCAGGGTGTCACTCCATAGAGTTGAGTATTATGTAGAGAGGTCAGGGCCCTGGACTGTTAATCTTAAATGTGAGCATCCCTAGGTAAGAGTAAATTAAATGCTAATGTATCATAAAAGATAACTGTAAAGCATATGACTGTATTTCAGGGACCTGTTGGGCTAGCAGGGGAAGAGGTAAGACTGCATTTCTGTGGTTTATCTTTTTAAAGGTGTTCTTAGTTTTAGCTTTAATTGAAAACAACTTAGCTTTTAAGTTTAAAATGAAGACCTTTTAAAAAAAATTTCAGATTTTTCTCCATTAATCATATGTATTTCAACTGTAACGTCATCTTAAAGTTTTTTTTATTCATGTCTTTTATCAATCTGTTTGTAGGAAGTTTGTGCGAGTCGGAATTTGTCACCCATTTTTAGGTGAGCAGAAGTTAGAACTAGAAGTCCATTTGTATAAATCTGCTGGAAAACTTGCCTTTGGATTTTACATAATAAAAGTAAATGTTTGGTCTGGGTATTCATATTTATTTGCTTGCTTATACTGATGCTGGAATAACTCTTTCCGACTTAAGGAAACCAAAATCATTTTTTAAAAAGTTAAGCTGTAGACTGTCACTCCACTGTGCTCGATTATCTGATTTAATTCCATTCACTGGATGTAAAATTGATCGAATGGAGAAATCATGCTGTTAGTCAAACCACCACTTTCCTTTGATATCCTATGGATGGAAGGAATAAGTTTCTTTGAGTGATTATACCACCTTGCAATTCTATGTAGTCTTACATTAATGATTAGAACAGTTTTGCTCATCATCTAGCCAATTTCCATTTGACTTGATTTTGGATTCCCATGCTTGTAATTGAAATTGGATGTTTGTCATATTAAAATATAGATGATATGCAAAATGACAAACTGACTATTTGATTTGCAAACTGCTTCTTTAAACTCTATTATCTTGCATACTAATAAAGCAGGCTTTCAAATAAATTGCTTTTCTTCCCCCTCCCTTTTTTAGGTTGATGCAGAGGGTTTGGCAGTATGGAAATTATGAAAACAAACAAGTCCATTTCATCAAGTGCTCCATTAATTATTCATTAACAATTGAAATGGAAGCAGCTCTGCTATTATACATTTGAGTGTCATTCACCATCTATTCTAGACAATGCCCTCTGCTTTGATAACTCTAGGTGGTGGTTTATGCGGTGCTGATCATAACTGATTCACAGGGCTGTTCCCCTTTAATTGGACCCTTTTCTACTAATCAGACACTGAACTGTGCTCATTATCTCTTCTGTTCTATTTATATAGTTTCTTTTTGAGTGATGGATCACATGCTGCTTACTTTTATTAAAGCACCTTATAACAGGAGAGCTCACGGCAAAGAAGTTATGTGGAAATTACTAGCACAGGGTGATGCCACATGCTGTAAAACAGACTAGAATTGTTTATATTGCTCCTGGCTGATTCCTGGCCCAGTCTACATAGGTGTGGCACTCGGAGTGGAAAATTTCATACCCAAGCCCTGTAGCTGTGTCATCCTAATGCCCCTAGGCATAGGTGCAGTTAGATCAGTGGAAGAATGCTTCCCTCACTGTAGGTTTGCTTAGGGAAGATACAAAGATAGAAGCTCCTCCATCATCAGCCTAATTATATGCATGCTGTGCAGCTCCAGTGCTGTAGCATAGGTATAAATTTGGAGACCCATGCTCTAAGTCCTAGTGAAGTTGTCCATGTCTCCCAGGATAGTCTGGTTCAATCTGTATAACGAAGCCAAAGATTTGAGCTAGAGATCATTTAAAAAACAGCAACCTCCTCCCATCCTTATATTGGGAAACAACTTCGGCCACTGCCAGCCTGTCACAAATTGAGAGGTTGGTGATAGCAACCAATAGCCTGCATTCTGCTCTGGAAGACGAGCACACACAGAAAATGTCTTGAATGGGTTGTGCTTCTAAATCCACAAGGCTCAAATGGGTTCCAGATTACGCAAAATGATTCTAAACAGAACTTTGCTGCTAGCTACCTAATGCCCTGGGGAATAACTCCACCAAATTCGCTAGTCTTACTGGGGAGAGATCAGAATCGAGCCCTGAGAGGCTATAAGGCACACAGGTGTGGGTTTCCCATGCTCAGTTGTGACATGCTTCTGTCATCATTATCTTCATCTTTGCATATCAAGCAAACAATAGCTGTGCTCAGATGAGTTCTGAGTATCCTGTGGTTAGATGGTTTTTAAAATCAGTAGAGTCTGACTGTGCAACTGATGTTGAAAAATTATTAGCAAACAAATGTCTGATCGGTTACACAATACGGGTCACCGCTAGCATGCTAATTAGTTGTAGTTAGGCTATTTCAGCAGTTGGCCTGCCGCTACAAAGAGAACAGATGCTCAAGGAGAAGGCGGCTGATAAAATTGGAAACATCCCATTCAATGTAATTTATTCAGTTTAGTGTGCGCTTTATCCAATTTGCCATATGCTATAGGATATAAATTTTGGGTATATATGCTTTCTCCCCTATACCCTGATTGTTACACAACTGTGCTAAAAAGTTCATTAAAAGAATGCTATGGATCTGATAGAGATTCTCTGAGTAAAAAGACGGTGAGGATAGGCTTCTGCCACAGCCTGTGACTATAACACAGGCCATTGAACTTGGGTTTGGCACTCTATTAGAGATGTAGCTTCAATGGGGTGCACTGGAGCAATAATTCACCAAATAAACTGCACTAGCTGGGCCTGCTAGAATGAGTCTGCATTTCTCCATTCTTGTGTTTAAAACAATAGCCACAAAAAACACTTAATGTTACTGCTTTTCTTCTATTTTTTATTCATCCAGAATTCTGCAGGTTAGCACTCTAGCCTGGATAGAAAGCTATGTACTTGGGTACTTGTACCAGGGTCGGGGAGGGGAAAAGATACCACCATCCAAAGCTCTGGAGCAGCTTGATGGCCCCTACTATGCATTCTTGTCAGAGGGGGGAAACAACCCTGGTAACAATAGACTTTCTTACTGCGGTCCATCCTTACTGGCCTTCAATAAGCTACTATGAAGCTGAACTTTGCACTACCACTAAAATGTGTGGCTAATCAGTGGATTTACCACTGATCTCATCAGTAAGGCTAGATCTAGTTTGCAGGGGTTTGTTGGCAGAAGTTTGAGTTCCCATAAGAAGTGGGTCACAATCACCTAAAACAAATCCTAACAAGCAACTATACACCGCACCACAGTCACTCTATCTCAGGGACCCATCCATGCAACAAACCTCGTTGCCAGCTCTGCCCACATATACACACCAGCAACATCATTACAGGACCTAACCAGATCAGCCACACCATCGTGGGCTCATTCAGCTGCACATCTACCAATGTAATTTATGCCATCATGTGCCAGCAATGCCCCTCTGCCATATACATCGGACAAACTGGACAGTCTCTACGTAAAAGAATAAATGCACACAAATCAGACATCAGAAATGGCAATATACAAAAACCCACAGGAGAGCGCTTCAATCTCCCAGGACACACACTAGCAGATTTAAAAGTAGCAAAGAAATTTCAAGAACAGACTCCAAAGAGAAATTGCTGAGCTACAATTCATCTGCAAATTCAATACCCTCAGCTCAGGATTAAACAAAGACTGTGAATGGCTGGCTAAATACAAAAGCAGCTTCCCCTCTCTTGGAGTTCACACCTCCAGATCTACTGATGACAATACAACTCAGCCTGCCTGACTGAGCTAACCTCGTTATCCCCAGCCTTGCTCTGGCCTATTTTATACCTGGCCTTGCAGATTTCCAGGACCAGCATCTGAAGAAGTGAGTTAACTCACGAAAGCTCATGCTCTAAACTTTTCTGTTAGTCTGTAAGGTGCCACAGGACCCTTCGTTGCTGCTACAATCACCCTCTGGAAGCTCACCACCCCAATAGCTACCACGTAGTGGGCAACCAGTTTGGTGTGGGGAAGTCAACCATCAGGGCCCGTCTCATGGAGGTAATGCACCCTCAGGCTGCAGTCCCTGCCTAGGCGTGTATGTGGGGGCATCATCTCAAAGGGGGACACTCAGGTTGTGGGTGTGCTGGGGGGGATTGGGGTGGAGGGAAGCCCCATCCTCAGGGACCCATGCCGATCCACCCTCTCACAGCCTTGCTGCTGGTGGATCAACCTTGTGGAGGGGGACTCCTGGAGAGCTCGGGACCTAGTTACTTTCTCCCTCAGTCCCTGTCATGGTGTTTGGTCACCTCCATCTGCAGGTCACGATGGCCACCAATATGTTTCTACTGCGGAGGGTCATCTGTCAGGGAGACCTTGACAAAGTCATGGCCTGATTTGCTACTCTGGGGTTCCTGAACTGCATCAAGGCTATTGCTAGGAACCACATCCTGATCCATGCCCCAGAGCATATGACAACCAAGTACGTTAACCGCAAGGGCTACTCTGCCATTGTGCTGCAGGCCCTGGTTGACCACTGCGGACAGTTCATGCATATTTACATCAGGTGGGCAAGCTGGGCACATGACACCCACATATTCCACACCTTCAGCCTGCGCTGGAGCTGGATACATTCATCCCCTGCTGTGATCTGGCAGTTGGGTATGTACAGATGCCACTCTGCATTGTGGGGATGCGGCCTACCCCTCATGCTATGGCTGATGAAGCCCTGTACCAGCCAGCTGGATCCCAGCTCAGAACTATTCAATGCCCACCTGAACCATGCTAGGATGCAGGCCAAGTGCACTTACATCCACCTCAAGGCATGGTTCAGGTGCCTGTTCATCCGCCTTGACATAAGGGAGTGCAACATGCACCAGGTTGTGGGAGCTTGTTCTGCCCTGCATAACATTGTGGAGAGGAAGGCCTTCCTCCCAGGTTGGAGTTGGCCACTGGCCATGAGGAGCATGCCTATGAACAGCGAGGAACAGCTGCTCTCTGCCTGACTGAGGATCCAGCAGACCCTGAGGGAAAGCTTCTCCCAAGGACCCCAGTAACTCTTTCTAGGCCTGCCCTCCAACAGGGGCCTTGGGCCCACAGCCCTACCCCATTCCCACCATGACACCTCACTTTGCCTTCTCACCTCTCCCCAACGCCTGCACAGTGAAGAGGGATGTAGATACAGTGAACAAATAACTGTTTTACTGAACAAGAAATAATTTGTGTTAAAGAAACAGTGCTGTACCTTACTATTTACAAGAAAGTGAAGTGCTGTGAACTATTTGAAGTGTGTGTGGGGGGGTGAGGGCATGAGAATGGGAGGGGCTGCAAACTCTAGGGGGAGCGGAACCCCAGGAGGCATCAGCCTTGGGATCCCCTCCCCCTGCAGGTTCAGAGCCCCTGTCAGGGCTGGGGCCAGGGGGATCTACAGAGGAGGAGGGGCTCTGATAGCATCTGGGAGAGCAGTGGGGACTAGGGGAGGATCTATGGCCCTCATCCAAGGAATTGGACAGATTCCAGAGCACCTGTTAGAGGGCTAGTGGGGTGGCCACAGGTGGCTGGGACAGCATGTCCCACCAGACACTGGTGACAGTGTCAAAGCGGGATGTGAGCTGGTCCCAGGCCTGTGACTGCCACTCTGTGCTGGCTCTCCAGGATCCCGTGGATGGCCCACAGGGCAGTAGTGTGCTCCCAGATGAGGTCCTCATAGACCCTCCAATGGGTCCTCCAGCTCCAGGGCAGCCTGGTGGTGAGATGAGGGTAGCCCGTCACTTGGAGGGTGTAGGTCTAGCTATAAGGAAGAGGAGGAGAGATGGTGAGTCATTCATGCAACGCAGCCCCTAAGACCCTGCCCCTTATCATGGTCAGCAACCAACATTCCCTGGGCCAAGGGAATGAGAGTGTCCTAGGAACAAAGCCATATGTGGCCTATGCAGCAGGCTATGCCACATGGGGGCTCCACTGTGCTTCTGGGACTTAGCTGACCACTACAATCCCCCCAGTTGATGGGCTAGTGGCCAAGGGGTGTATGTGGCCACAGAGGGGTCTCATCATGGGTGGTGGTTTGGCTGGGAGCAGCCTAACCCTCCCTGGGGCCTGTATGCACATCTGTGGCTTGCAGCACTGCCCATGGGAGCAAGTGCTGCCTCGCAGCTGCGAGCATGCTCTAGTGCCAGGGTCCAGGGTCGAGCCAGCATTCTTGTGGCTAGCCTACTTTCATCTGTGGCAGGTGCTGGAAGCCCCTCTCTCCCGGGCCTGAGGCTCATCTGGCCTCCCATGAGCCTGGCAGCAGGATGCCACCTGTGCCCTGGGACTGTCTCCTGGGGCCAGGTGGTGTACAATAGTGCTCCATGTGGTTCCATATGCTGGGATTGCAGTGTGAGGTCCTGCCCAAGCTGGCCAATTGCAACATGCCCCATCTGCAACTGCCTTCTATGCCCTGGGGTGTGTGATGCACAGGGTACTCGGTGGAGGAAACCTTGTCCAACTCAGATGATGTCCAGGAAGTGGCCTGCTTCTGGGGACCAGGTCCAGGGTGATTATGCAGTTGTTGCCCTCAGAATCCAGGTCTGGGCTCGGCTTCCTCCTCCTCTGGGAGCTCCTGCTGTGGTGGAGGTGTGGAGGCATCGAGCCTGGTATCAAGGCTCAGACACAGCACTGTTTTGTTGATGAAACCCTGCAATCTAGACCTAGCCTAACAGAGAGACTGTTGTCTTTTGGAATCTCTTAACATTTATGAAATATTTCCACTTCACATTAACCATCCTCAGTAGAGATGCAAAACTTTGGCAAAAGCCAATTTTCTATCCTGAAGGGACTTGTCTGTGGTGCAGTTTTCTGTATGAGGGGGAAAAATCCTCTCAAATGTCAGGGAGCTAGAAGCCAATAAAACGTGTTTGTTTTCTAAGAAAAAAGAACATGATCAGAATGTATAATTTAGCAAACATTAAGGAATAAAACTTGAAATATTAAAGAACAAAGCCTGCAGTTAAATATCCAATTAAGTTATCTGGCTGCAAAATATCTTGGACAGAAAATTAGTTCTGGGCAAGTCAAACATTTCAGCTATGCATTCATATAGGGCAATTAAAGAAACTAATTTTTATTTGATTTAGGGTAGTGGAGAATTCATTGGAAAGTCTTAAGACTAGGCTACCATATTAATCCTAAACTGCCCACTATGCAGTCACTCCAAAGTACTGGTAAGCGTTCAAGTGATTTTCCTGGATAATGAGATGACTTTCCTCCCTTTAGGAAATCTCTAATAAAAAATCAATGTTATCTCACTAACATTGAAGACACTGCCAATTTCTCACGCTGTGAAGCCTTTAATACCAACATATATGAAAGAGTACAGAAGAATAGAAATCTATCCTGGGTTACTATCACTAAATTCTGCATAATAAAATGAAGAATAATTTTCCTTCTCAACTCAGATCTTCTTTTTGTGACCACTATCCACAAATCTGGACCTCCTTTCGCTTGGTACTGGAGGTCTGTAGGCTTCATAGACCCTCCAGAAGGTCCTGCGTAGGTTCTAGGGTGTTGTGATCACCCTCTCCTCATGGCTAGATGAGGAGTCTCTCAAAGCTCTTCTGTTGTAATATGCTGTAGGTTAAGAATTACTTGTGTAGGGAGGAAGAAAACCCACCAGATCTCCATTTGGCTTTTTCTTTAATGACCAATTTCTAATCCTAGCCATATGGTAGTGAATTGAAGTGTTGCTGGTTAGCATTACTTCTTTGAAACGTTACAGGATTTCATTTAACTTTGAGTTGTTTTTGTTTTTTATATTTTGGTAAAGTTTTTCAGTGTGACTTAGGGTTCTGAGATACTCAGTTGTGTTTGAGAATTTTACTCTTCACGTATTGTATGAACAATAAAATTAGTTCTTGAACTGGCAAGTGCATGCATTCCAACTTCCACTGGCTCCTAAAAGTTTTGGATGTGTAAGAGACGTAGGACTCGAGCGTTCATTTGCATTTTTTCCTTATAGCTTAGAAGACGTTACTTTTTAGTGCATAATTATCAAGGCATTTTTTTCTAATTGCCTTGCTCCATACACTTCTCCCTATATGCCTTTCTGTCTCCACCATGCTTCATCACTATATCAGAATGGCTGAAGGAGAGTCCTTGTGAAGTCTGATGAGCACTTGTCCTGTAAGTAAAAAAAAAAAAAAAAAAAAGTCACTATTCATTCACCATCTTTAAAGCAACTCCTCAACTTGTCCCTGAAACTCTAATTGTTAATCTTAAAAATGGCTTAACCCATGCAGCCCATGTTAGATGGAGAACCTTATATGAGTGCTTAAAAGCTGTTTGCTGAGTTTTATTGCAATGGAAATTAGAAAGGCTGAGTTGTATGAAGTTTTTGAAAATCACTGTTTGTAATGGAATTGGCAACTGGCCATTAACTGGTTTGGTTGTGGTAACAAACAGTACCAGTACAGTAAATTGTTTTGACTTTATGAAGTGGTGACAAGAGATAGCACATTTTGGTTTTAGAGAATTAGCCCATTAATCTACTTACTGAATTTTGTTTTATTACTCTTGAAATAAATTTCATTACAACCATGAGAACATTAAGGCATAGCAAAATCTGTCTCATGGGAAAGCATTTGCTGTTTTAATATATTCTTTGTATGTGTACGACAAGCCATGTATTATGTGACGTGCAAGGTTCATAAAACTAGCCAATGATGGAAAATGCTACATCAGTATAATCACAGTTCAGAAGTTTGTGCAGGTTTCCATGACAGATTCTTCCTAAAACATATTGGTGCATACACCAAACAAGACGGTGTGTAGGTTTTTGAAGAATGTTTAAATGGGGTTAGTTAGTACCCATTATGCCTCTGAAGTCTAGGGCAGGAATAAAACTCCTTTACTCCTGTCTCTTCTGGCAAATCCTTCAGTAGCTGTGCTCCAGGTTTTTCAGCTCAGCTTCCATATCTCTTCACCATGTGTTTGTGTGGCCTTGGTTTCAGGCATCAGCCTTAATGCTATTCTGGTGTTGGACTCAGTTTTTCCACTTGAAGCACATGGCGAATCCATCTGGAATGCCTCCTGCTAATGATGGTGCTCATACGTCTTGACTGCACTGTGTGACCAGGTCTTGGTTTGAGGTGGTTTAGTTCCAAAAGATAGGGAGGACTTTTTCTGAGGCAGGTTGTATAGAATGGATTGGCTTGTTTATTTTAACATTGCAAAAATATTTGAGCTTCAGGTATAGTTTTGCTGTTACTGGATGCTCTGATTCTGTAAGATACTGTATGCCTTGAGTTCCCATTAGAGTCAATGGAAATTTAATATACATAGACCCTTTTTATCAAGAGTTTTGCATTTGCCAGAGCTACCAATGGAGTTGCTCTAGTAGGGGAACAGCGTTGATGTATTTAGGGAGTCTTTCTGGGGTGTAGGCATCAAGTTTGGGTGAGACTATGCTAGTAGTTGTAGTTCATACTGATAGGCTTACAAGTTTTTTTTCCACCTACTTGAGCCTCCTTGGAGTGAGCCCCATTGTTTGAAAAGTGCTGTAACTTCCCTCCTGATAAGTCTGGGTGCTTGCTAAACATTACAGGCACTTCAAGCACAATGGGTAAGAGCAAAAATTAATTTGGATTTTTAGTGGAGTAATGTTGGTTTTACTCTTTTATTGGTACTGTTGCCTTTTAGTATTTGTTTTTTTCAGCCCAGCATTGAGTCCTCATTGATATGCTAATGTTCTAACCACAAATGTACGATAAACTTTTGTAGGGTGACCTACAACTATATCTTCATTAATTCTCTTCTGAGTTGTTGAAAGAACCTTTCCCTGAATCTAGATGATTTTACGATAATTTAAAATATGAAATAATTAGAGTGGGCTTGAAACCACAACCAAATGCTGTGCAGGAACAACATTCAGACTAGGAATATTGTTGCAGTACAGGAATATTAAATATCAGAGGGGTAGCCGAGTTAGTCTGTCTTCAGAAACAAACAAGAAGTCCTGCAGCACCTTATAGACTAACAGATATTTTAGAGCATAAGCTTTCATGGGCAAATACTGCTTTGTCAGTTGCATAGCTGGGCAGGTTCCAGAGCAGATTTTAAATATATGGGCTTATGAAAAGGAGGGAGTCCCAGTAGACGGGAGGGTCAGAGTTGACAAGGTCTGTTCAGTCACAGAGGATGTGGCCCATTATCAGCAGTTAATGTGGAGTTGTGAACATCGAGAGGAGAAATCAGGTCAGGTCAGTCAGGGAGGATGTGGTCCATTATCAGTAGCTAATGTGGAGGTGTGAACATCAGGAGCAGAGAATCTGCTTTTATAATCGGCCAGCCACTCCCAGTTTCTCTTCAATCCTAGACTGATGGTGTCAATTTGCAAATAAATTGCAGCTCTGCAGTTTCTCTTTGGAATCTGTTTTTTTTTTTAAAACGACAGGACTGCTACTTCAAATCTCTCCGGACACACAGTAACAGATTTAGGAGTGTTCTCCTACAGGTTTTTGTATGTTACCATTCCTGATGTCTGCTTTGTGTTCATTTATTCTTTTACGTAGAGACTGTCCAGTTTGGCCAATTGCACTAGGGCATTGCTGGCACATGATGGAATATATTATATTAGTAGCTGTATGGGTGAAAGTGCCCCCATGATGTGGTCAGGTCCTGTGATGATATCGCTGGTGTAGATATGTGAGCAGAGTTGGCACCGAGGTTTGTTTCTAGGACTGGTTCCAGGAATATTAAAGTCCTTGCTTAGCAAGCAAATTAAGCGGGTGATAGGTCCCATTGAAGTGAAATAAACTCCAAACCCTACCCTCAGGACCATTTGGCTAGAAAAGCTGCATATCAAGTTAGTCTACGATTGCTAGGCTTCAGATATGTCCTGTTACTTATCCTATGGAAAGGTGTGTCTGTCTGTCTTTTTAAGACCTGATATTCGTAAGGAAAACTTGACTCAATGAAGTAGAAAAATTGCTTTAGTGTTGGGTCCCACTTCACAGCATGTCTCCCTCAGTCTCTGCTCTTGGAGAGCCTTGCATCGGCGTTAATAAAACATGCAGTTTTGTCCTATTAATATGCACTTCACCTGTCCCTGCATTTGTACCCTCCCACATTTCCTGGGCTGTCTGCGTGGAGGAGGGTAAAGGCAGGAAGCTGCATTTTGAAATCACCAGTTTGATCATAAAAGTAGCTTGAACAATGAGTTTGGTAAAAGTTACTGAGCAGGAGCTGAAGGCATGAGGTAAAAAGCAGAGCTAATAATTGAGAGTTATTTATAACAAGCCTGACTGAAAAGATGGCGGGGAATGTTACTATAGATAAGCACAGGTATTGGGAATAAGAATGTGCCAAGATGCTGCTGTCTGTATTTGGCTTGAAGATAACCAAGTGCAGCACAATCCAACTGTCGGGCTTCATTGAATTCATTCCTGCTTCAAGTCCAAAGCTGTGACCCAACATTTGATCTCCCTGTGCCATTCATGGATGTTTACAGTTCCCATTAGAAATCAGCACTTCCACAATGCCTGTTTGAAGCATAGCCTAATAAGACTGGCAAGTATCACATTGCTGCATGAAGTACTTAAAATATACAATCAATGCACCTGTATAGAGCTGAATAAAAGCTTTCAAATGACAACAGTTAGTTTGCTCCTTTGCCTCATTAGATAATGGGTAAAAACATGCTTAGCTTCACTGAGTACAATGGAGATATTTTGATTTGACAACCAGAGTAGAATTTAGACTCAGGTTAGTTTATTTTTCAGATTAGAACCCAAAAGAAATGTGGGGGGCGGGTTTGGAATAAATGAGAGCGCACTCTTATTAAGCTAAATTCTGCCTTCATTTACTCCAGTGTGAGGCCATTGAATGGTACAGTTGCACAGAGGGGTGGCTGATACAAGAAATAAGGCAAAATCTGTTAAGTTTCTAAGTGGTTTTGGGGGACAATGAAGAAGTGAACTGAAAATCCAAATGTCACAACTTATCAAAGGTGTTTGTAATGCTTCTCTAATGGACCCACCTCTCTGTTTAGCTGGAGAGATGAACAACTATCTACTGTTGCTCACTTTTGGGGATTAGCTGAATAACGGCAACAATTCTTACGTAAAGGTTTTGGGTGGTGGTAATTGCTAAGGGATAGCCCTCTCCTCGACCACAAAACAGGAACTTTTCTTCCTGAGCTCAGTGACTTACACCTCATTGGCTACATCTACACTAGATGGACATGTGGCACACCCACATTACAAATGCATTCTGTCGACAGTAAACTGACAGAGCCCAGCACTTCTGCCAGCAGCATTCTGTCATTCCCCCAGGAGGCAGAACACCTTTCTCGACAGAATCTGTCAACGAAGCCAGTGTGGATGCTCCAGGACTCCCTCTGTTACCAGGCAGGGTTTCCGGGACACCAGGCAGCCCTGTCTGCTGTACTTTTGGTTGCGTGTTTTGTCAAGAGAGCAGCCAGGCAGTCTGGCCATGCTCTGTCAACAGAGTGGATCGATGGAGCGATTCGCTTTCAAGTTGTCGGAAGATATCTTCTGACAAAAAATGTCTGTCAGCAAATCACTGTAGTGTAGACGTAACCTTTGTATCTCATCCAGAGCTCATACATCTCACGTGTTCTCCCTCAGACTACCTCTGTCCCTACTTCCCTTACTCGTAGGGCCCACATGTCGCTGTTCTTTCATCATAAACTTCCCTCCCATGAGCCACACAATGTAAATGGTGAGTGTCAAATCTCTGCAATGACCTTCCTGTAACATGATAACTGCAATGGCGTGTAATGTCCCAGAGCAGATCTCTGAGTACAGGTGCCTTTTATAATAACAATTTGTGCCCGGTCTTACCTATTTCATAAGAAAAAGACACCAGCAAGAAGAGGCAGCATTGGTGATGCTCGTAGCCACTTGAGTAACAAGCAATATACTACAAGCCAGCAAACTATCTTCTACACCACAGCATTATTTCAAAATAATCCATTCTGGAATAGCTATTCCGAAATAGCTTGATGGACATTATTGGTAATATGCTGTGAGATAGGAGTAACCTGCAAACACAGTTAAAGGGAGTGCAGAGGGTAGGTTCCAATACATTTCTCCTGAAGGAGAGGAGCTTATCTTATTGCTGCCATATTCGGTAGGCGTTGGCTGTGCCTAGAGATGATTTGCTTAACATATTACTTTTTTAAGGGAGCAGAGGACAAACAAGCCATTATTTGACCCACCTTATACAAATTAGTACATTATTCATAAGGAACTATTGACTTGTGTACTACACTTCGTGTTTATGCCTTACATTTTGAAAGCCATCATTTATCTTCTTCATACTTTGACGTTTTCTAAATTTTGCTGAGTACTGCAGCTCACAGGCTGCCTGCTGTCGTTGGATTTAGCTGTGTATTTGACCTTGCCAGCATTCCTGGCTGTTTTTTATCAGGAAGCGTGTACGTGAAAGTGGTAATCTGTAATAGTTGTCCTCTGATGATTAATGTAATGCAAAAAATAATGGAAAGTTCTGGGGAATGCATTCAGAGATTTTCAATTAGAGACCTACTCACATTTTAATTAATTAGTAGCAAGTTAGTTGATTAGATAGTAGTAGTATAATATATTTTTTAAAGATGTTAGAATATCCTCCCCCACAACTCTGGGAAAGTTAATTTAAAGCAATATTGCCTTTTATTGGGTATTCATTAGACTAGAGCCTTCTTGTCTATAGCAAGGGCAGCCAAGCCATGGCTCTCGAGCCACGTGCAGCTGTTTGAGCTATTAAATGAGGCTCCTCCTTGGAGACACGTGCCAGGAGTGCTGTGACACATGCCAGGAGTGCTGTCTGCCACTCTGTGCATATGCCCAGTGCTTGGTGGGAGAAGCACATGGCCATGATGGCTCTGGTGAGTTGCTGGCATTGAGTTATACCTGGGGCGGGGGCGGACTGAGGGTGTCTGGCCCTGCATGAGGGGTTAGGGATTGGGTTTGGGGGGCACTGAACCACATTATTATCTATTTTTATCTGTCTGTGTAGCTGGAGTGCAAAGAGCCCTGTATTACATTTATCTATTCGTGGCTCTTAGTCCCTAACTGGTTGGCCACCCTGGTCTATGGTGTATTTGCCTTCAGTCCGATAGTTTTGGACTTGGGAATTAATTTAGCTCATTCTTACCACTCTAGGGACACTCTTGCAGATTTGCCTCCAACAAGCTTCTTGATGGGTAAAGGTGTCATATATTTCCATTGCACCATCTTCTAAGTACCTCCTGAGAGGAAAAGCAGGAAGTGAAGGGCCAGATGTGAGGAATAAAGACTGCCCCGTATGAAGTACCTCAGAAAAGCCACTGAGAAGATAGTACAACCTCAAACTGCATTAGCTCTTGCATAGCCTAAAAGCTGATACACCCCACGCCCCATTGAGACTCCTGGCTCATGGCAAGCCAAGACACTCTTGTAGGGTGGCTCCAATAGGTCACTGTTTACAGGGTTCTTTCTTCTAGTGTGGTAAAACAGGGTTTCTGTGCAGAAACTCCTCATGTCCTTTGGATGCTTCTTCATCCACATGTCAAGAGGGAAAACAACTGTCTGTGTCCGAGGGATCCAACCAGAATAGTTTTGGTGGGGATTTTTGTAGGAGCAATTTTCCTTGTCTGGTGTCATTCCCTCCCAAAATTATTTTTACTGGAGACAGCAGCGGGGTCTGCTCTGAGGCTCTTAATATGAAGAAATAGTGTATTTTTCACAAAGTCAGAATTCATTAGTAGAGGTCACTTGGGTAGTTTTAAGCTATATCATGTAAAAGATTAATACTCCCATTGCATTTGTTACCTGTTGCTCGTTGCCCACATGGGGGTTAATTTGTTTTGTGATTTGGAGTTGGTGTTGTGGAATTTTTGGGAGGGGAAGGGAGCAAGGGTCTGGTGGAGGGGTTGTTGTGTTGCTAATATAGAAGGTGTCTGTAAAAATAACATTTTTTGAAGTTAGCTAGTTGCTTGTGTGCAGTTTGACATTGTTCATTAAATATAGTGTGTGTAGAAATAGCTAAAACCTAGTTTAATATGTACAACAATCTGACCAATCATGCAGCCTGTTTACAGTATGTTAAATACTTGACCTCTGTCAGATACGAGGTCTGATCTTTCATTTCCTACATGCTAATGGATATTCGGGTTGGCAAGAAGGACCAAGTACAGAGTAGTGGAATTTAACTGTATCTTGTGGCTTTTAGTGTAGCTACAATCTGAGACAAAATACCAATATGGAGCACTTACGTACCTACTGTAAATAGATATGTGGCCCCCCATTACTGTAGTGTTTAAGCACTCACAATCGTTTAATGTATCTATACTTGCGATACTACTGTGGCTTTTGAATCGAGTGTCGTAACCATTTGGTCATCATCCCCCCGCCCCACACTGCCACATCTGGCTCGTTATAATAAAAGCCCCCACTTCACCAGTGTTAAGGCAAACTAACTTTCCAGGTCAGGCAGATGTGCTGATCTGTTCAGAAAGTGACGCACAAGCTCATGAGGTTGCTGTCGAACTCAAGTTTGATGAAGCTGGTGCACGTCCTGCTTTTGAGTGTTTGTTTGGAGATGAACTGAAGGCCTTGTGAAGTACTGGGTGTATCAGCAGCAGCGTTGTAGGCAATAGGCAGGTGCAGAGGAATTTCCCCTTAACTTCCAGATTTCCCGCTCTTAAGGCCTTGAGTTGGGCGGTTGGTGTTTCTACCACAACTGCAACCACCTCTGTCTGGAGTTCTCATATGAAGGCCTGTGTGCATGGGGTGTGTGTGCAAAGGGTGCAAATGCACCCCCTCTCCTGGGGCCGAAAAGGTCCACAGCACTGGAGGCCATCCTGGCTTGGAGAATCAAACTGCTCCATCGCCGAATTCCCTAAGGTGTGTTGAGCCTGCTCAATACCAGCTGCTGCACCTGTGCCCTCACCTGTACTCAGACGTTGCTCCTGGCTTGTTGCAGGCATTAAAAAGGAGCAAATCACAGCAGGGTGAGCAGGGGGCACAATTTTACTGGCCTGGTGGCAGGGGGGGGATGGGGAGCATCCAGCACCTGCAGGGGGAGGCAGAATGGGGGCTGGAAGGAAAAAATCAGGTGGGGGAGGGGGTAGAATCAGGTGATCAATGGCAGGGGGGACATGCTGCCAGCCCCTGGGGGGGAGTTGCCCTTCTGCAAGAAGGGGCAGAAGGGGTCAGAGAGACCGCAGGGGGATGCCAGCTGCCCAGCATTCAAAGGGAGCTGTGGAGGGAGGTAGGCAGGAGGGCAGTGAGGTTTTTTTTTTGCTGTCTTGCAAAGTTCCCCTGCCTGTGGGAGAGGGGCAGCTGTAGTGCAAGTGGTGGGGGAGGGGCGTGTTTGGGCTGCGGGGGGCGGGGCTGAGCAGAAGGTGGACCTGCCTTGGCAATGCCGGGCCCCAGGGGCTCGATAAGAGAACCCAGCACCAGGGTCACCTTCCTGGTTATCCCAACACACATGCTGTACCCATCACCCCACCCCCAACCCTGTCTCCTGTACTGCCTCCACCCCAGTTCCCTCTCCTGAGAGCTTCATGAATCCTGGCCTCCTCACGTAGTCCTGACTCCCTGACATTCTCAGCATCCTACCCTAACTTCTGCACCCCAACCCTGACAGTGCTCCCCAAGCCCAATTCCATGAGTCTCCCACTCTCCATCCCATAATTTTTGGAGTATCTCTAATTGACTTCAAAATTTGTGTAGCATCGTAAAGCTGAGTCGTGTGCTGATAATATGCATTCAAGTGTGTTTGCTAGCTCGAGCTGTTAGAAAGGTTGATAATACAGGTCCTGCAAGAGTTGTGTTCATTTTCATTGATTTCATATTAGATAAACATTGTAAGCATTGCTCCTTGTTAATTATCTCTTAATATATTTCCTTCCACACACATTGACTGTTTGTATTTAGATCTAGCTTTTTTGTTCATGGGGTTGGTGCACATCCACGCATTACCTCTGTATTGGTGTTGCACATAAGAAATTTTAACCCACCCCATAGAGAGGTCATCCCGTCTAAGGATTGGAAACCTTAGAGGGAACACTGCTCCCATGCCTGGTGCTCTGTCATGGTGCACGTGCCAGAGTGGGGGCAGCTAGGAGAGCCCTAGGTGTGCGGCAGCCAGGACCCCAGCGAGGAGGGCAGGTAGGAGTAGGGGAGAGGGGTGTGGGAGCCGGGGGGCCCCAGTGTGCACGGGCCCAGCTGCTGGCAGCAGAGATAGTGGAGGTGAGGGGCAGAGCCAGGCTGGCTGCAGGCGGTGGAGAGGGCCAGCTGGAAGTTGGGAAAGAAGGGCAAGATCTACCGTGGGAAGGATAAGCCACATTTCCAAAAAAGAAGTACTTCCCTGTCGCCCCACCCCTGAAATTCCTGTGTAGGGGCCTGATATGTGTATAACTTTAGAACATGTGCTGCATTGTAGTTCTTTCCCAAGTTTCATAACTGGAGGTGTCAGGCTTTTCCATTTCAGTCAGATAATGCAAAGGCATTGCTTTTCTCAGTGATACAAGGATTTATTGTTCCCAAAGGGGATAATGAGATCTCCTTACGTGCACGGCAAGTTACCTCTGCTTACATTCAGTCTGTGAAATTACATGACAGGAAATCAAAGGTATAATTGTTGGGAGACAAGAGGGGGGAGACTTTGCAGGGAGCAGAAAGTGAGCAATAAATTATCTTAAATATTTTTAATTGTGGGTTTCTTTTTAATCTCTTTCCTTTGGAAAAATGTAAGAAAAAAATTCAATTTTGCACATCATGTTCAGATTGCCTAGGGAGGGTGTGGAATCTCCATCACTGGTGATATTTAAGAGCAGGCTAGAGAAACATCTGTCAGGGATGATCCAGAACAGGGCTCAGCAATCTTTCTGAGGCAGAGTGCTGAAATTTGGCCTCTATGGCTGTGTCTATGCTAGCAGCCCCCTTTCGAAAGGGGGATGCTAATGAGACACTTTGGGATTTGCTAATGAGGCTCTGCAATGAATATGCAGCACCTCATTAGCATAATGGCAGCCACTGCACTTCAAAAGTGCCATTTTCGACTGAGCATGGCTCATCTACATGGGGTCCTTTCCAAAGGACCCTGCACACTTTGAAATCCCCTTATCCCTATAGACAAATCGGAATAAGGGGATTTTGAAGTGTGCGGGGTCCTTTCAAAAAAAGCCCTGTGTAGATCGAAAGGGGAACTTTCAAAGTGCCGTGGCTGCCATTATGCTAATGAGGCACTGCATATTCATTGAAGCACCTTATTAGCATATCCCAAAGTGTCTCATTAGTATCTCTGTTTTAAAAGGGGGGTGCTAGTGTAGGCATAGCCTATGTATGGCCTGAGTGCCAGTGATGCTTAAGGCCCTGCTTACAACAGCTTCATTAATAAATGAAGGTGCAGAGCTTTACTGTTTAGCTGATTGGTAGCATTAGCTGGTCTTTTGTTAATGCACAGGCAGCATGGTTTGAGTAAGCTTCCATCTGCATAGGGGAGGAGGTACAAGGCTGAGCTCCCACCTTCTATGCCAATGCAAATCAGCTTGTGTGCCACTCTTGGCACCCCTGCCGCCGCTTGCTGATATCTGATCTAGAAGGTACCTGGTCCTGCCATGAGTTCAGAGGACTGGACTTGATGACCTCTTGAGGTTCCAGTTCGAATATTCTGATTCTGTGCTTCCCACTACAAGTGTTCAAGTGAACCAGAAGTACCTTTTAAAGTAGGTCTCGATAGCATGTCTTCCTCTCAGTCTTACTTGAGCTGGAAATAGAGACATTTGTCTGATATATATGGAAAAAAAGCTGCTTTACAACCATGTTGTTGTTTTAAGAGGAAAAAGTGCATCAGAATGACCTATTAGTAGTTAAGTAAATTCAGCTCCAATTTGTATTTCATACTTGTATTGCTAGTACATTTCCCTGAGCCTTATCAGGACCATTTTAAAGTATGCAAGCTATCGTTGGTTACCGTGGAAAAGAGGCAAAAGGTGCTGAAAACTTCACAGGGAAGCCCTAGTGGTGGGTCTGACTGCAGTGTCTGTCATTTTTCATTGCAACAAATGACTGACTGACTGACTGGTTGCCTTCTGTCCTAGGTTTAGACGTCGACCTTCCTTTAATGATGGAGAGGTTCCTTTCTAGTTTGACAGTAACCTTTTCAAAGTGATCACTTCGATGCCGTGGAATATTAATGGAGTGACAACGAAGAATAAATTCTCTCCAAGACAGTCTGCTTGCTTAAATTATATCACTGGAGCACTGAGGAGTGACTGCCATATTTTGCCCTTTCTCATGTGGGGCTTGGCTCTTTTGTGGTAACAATGCTCACGTGCAGCCTGAAGTTTGGAAAGCAAAGGGAGTTGTCTGTGGCTAGTGGCTCTGGGTGCTGGGGAGGCGGTTAGGTGTGGGGTTTGCAAAACAATAGATGATCATTAATGACCCATGCATGTTGGGTGTGGGGCAGGGGGACCTGAGTATAAAATGAACATGAATCTCAAATAAGCCAAGGATGTTTGTTCTTTGAAAATGGAAACTTGGTTGAATGCAATATTGAGTGGCTTAGCGCTACAAAGTGGAACAAACTTGTAGAATATTTTAGAGATGAACAGAAAAATCAACAGCCGTTTCTGAAAACTTGACCATAAATGTCTCTCATTTGCCATCTATAAAAGGAGAACAATTGGAGTGGAGTAAGATGCTTTGTTCCTTCTGAGGGCTTTGGGCATCTGATTCTCTTTCTCTTGACCCTTTGAGAATCCAGTTGGGACACAGGAGGTTAAATCATGCAAGGTGAACTATACGGCTTCTGACATCCAATGCACTTTCAGCATGCATAGTATATCAATGGCAACTTAATTTTAAGATGTTCCAAAATTACTAACTTTAGCTTGTATTTGTACTTTTCTATTTGACTTCCTGTCTCCCCCGCCCCCCGGCCCCCAAAATGGTTGTGGGAGATCAGGAAAAAAGTCCAAATAATTTCAAAACTGGAGTCAGTGTTCATATACAACTGCTTTAGCTGGTTATAAATCTAACACAAATATCAGGTACAGCATTTACATTTAAATTCCTTGGTCACTGACATACAGAAGTGTGTCCTTAAAAATACCTGCTGCAGGAATCTTGTAGGCGTTCCACACAGAGTAATAAGCAGTACCTTCTCCTTCTGTGCATCTGTGCAAAAGGGCTCTTTTCATAGCTGTGTGTGGGCTTTTATTCCTTATAATGCTCTGAATTTGTTTCCTCTGAATCACCATATTTAGGAAGAAAAAAGTTCACATCATTCTTTCTATCTCCCCTAAATAAAATCCCAAGGCTGCTTGTCTCTTTTCTCTCCTGGCTGCTGTATTAGAATTTAATGTATGTTGATATAGTAACTAGTACATTTATTTTAGGAATTGAAAAATGTCTCCTGCAATTGTTTTGCAAAGGAAACCTATCAGTTGTTCACATGTGTGAGTCTGATGTAGCCTCTTGTCTCCTCTGAGGCCCAACATAGGGGGCTGAAGTAAGGTGTGCCAGAACTGACAGGGGTTTGCTGTGACACTCTGTGCTTATAGAACCTCTGTAGTCCTCATAATTGAGGCTGGGTCTGCACTAGGCTTGTCAGTAGATTGCAGATGCGTATTTCTCGCTGTGACAATTAAGTCCACTCTAGGTACACATCTGCAATTGACTTACCTGGCTGTCCTTGTTGAGGAAGGCTGACTGAGTACAGGGGTTGACTGCTGACTCCTGATTGATTTCACACGTGTGAAATTGAACCCTGGAACCCCTGAGTGGGTTGATCTTCCACGTATGTAGACATGGCCTAACTCTCACACCACCCTGTCAGCTAAGTACAGATTGGACCTCCCTGGTCCAGCACCCTCGGGACCCGACTGGTTGCAAATGAAGGAATTTGCTGGACTGTGGGAGGTCCCCCAGCCTGACACCCCTCCCAGCTGCCAGCTTTGCCTCTTGCCTGACTAGCCCCCTGCCGCTAGCCTGGGTGGGCTGCTGGCCCTGTCCAGGCTTGCTAGATGTCTGCCCCCTTACTGCCAGCCCAAGCCCACCTACCACCAGGCTGCCAGATGCTGGCTCTGCTGCTGAACATTAGCTCCAGCCTCAACCTTATGGATGAGCACTGGCTGTGGCCCTGGCCATGCTACTGAACACCAGGCCCCCTGCAACTGGCTGCCCAGCCCTGGGACTCTCTAGTCAGGAACATCTGTGTTCCAGTCAAGTGACAGTTTAGGGAGGTACAACCTATATTACTTTAGCTATTCTGAGGAGGATAAAGGTCTGATTCTCCTCCCATTTTTTTTTCCTGATTCATACCAATGGAATTTATTGAAGTCAAGGTAGTCACACCAGTGTGAAAAGGTAGCTCGAGGGAATTTGGCCCCAGGGGCCTTGTATAGTCACTCCCATAAAACGGTGTGGGAAATTCTACCAAGGTAGAATGGCCTCACGAATGCCTTCATTGTGCATTAGGTTGAGGAGAGTCAAGCCAACAAAACTTGAACTGTTTCCAGAGCCATATAGCAAGTTAGTGGTGGAGATGAGACTAGATCTTGGGATTCTGACACCATGGCACTATACACAGCTGGATAGTTATTTGGGTTTAGGCTGGCATGCAGGCTCTGAAGCTTGGAGAATGATAGCTCCAGCCCAGCCTTGAACATCTAGGCTGTGTCTACACGTGCCCCAAACTTCGAAATGGCCATGCAAATGGCCATTTCGAAGTTTACTAATGAAGCGCTGACATGCATATTCAGCGCTTCATTAGCATGCGGGCGGCAGCGGCGCTTCGAAATTGACGAGCCTTGCCTCCGCGCGGCGCGTCCCGACGGGGCTCCTTTTCGAAAGGACCCCACCTTCTTCGAAGTCCCCTTATTCCCATGAGCTCACGGGAATAAGGGGACTTCGAAGTAGGTGGCGTGCTTTCGAAAAGGAGCCCCGTCTGGACGCGCCGCGCGGCGGCAAGGCTCGTCAATTTTGAAGCGCCGCTGCCGCCCGCATGCTAATGAAGCGCTGAATATGCATGTCAGCGCTTCATTAGTAAACTTCGAAATGGCCATTTGCATGGCCATTTCGAAGTTTGGGGCACGTGTAGACGTAGCCCTACATAGCTATTCTTAGCATAGTTGCATGAGCCCAAGTTTGTAGACCCAGGCTCTGAGACCCTTTGCCACTGATCTGGCAGACAGTCCCTGCTTCAAAGAGCTTGCAACTTATGCACACTAGCAAACACAAAGCCTGTGCCTTATCTTTTGTAATGTTTCACCTATTAAAAATCAAGAGTCAGATTCATCCCTGATGCAGGTCCATTTAAAGCAATGAAGTAACATCAGGGGTTAATTTGGGAGGAGGTTTCAAATCTGATTATTTCAGTTTTCATTTCCGCTGTACTTTCCTCATGACTGATTAAGAAATAGTAAAACATGGGAGTTAAGGTTACGGTTCCTTTTGTCTATCTCAGTAAAATAAAATCAGATCACTGTTAGGATTTCTGGACTAAACTCTGCCCTTTGGGTCAAAGTCCTCCTGTTTCGCATCTGCTTAAAGTTAACAGGCGCTAGGAGTACTGAGCAGACCCTAAAATCAAGCCCACTGTGCCGCACCCAAGAAGCGAGCTACCAAAAGTCAATGACCACTCGAAATTAATGTAAGCCTTCATGATTTGCTCAGGGGCTGACAAAATAGATCCCCAGGAATCTAAATTCAGTACCCTGGTCTAGAACCCAAGTAA
This sequence comes from Carettochelys insculpta, assembly GCF_033958435.1. Classification (NCBI taxonomy): domain Eukaryota; kingdom Metazoa; phylum Chordata; order Testudines; family Carettochelyidae; genus Carettochelys; species Carettochelys insculpta. The sequence continues at coordinate 19,406,896 of NC_134152.1, forward strand.
CCGCCACACATCATTTTCCTAGGCTGAATTTAAGTATTCAGCATTATAGATTTGTTACATTTAACTATCCCACTTAACCTCTGATGGGTAAAAATTTATTCTGGGACAGGGATCTGCAACCGAAATCATGAGAAGAGCCATTTTTTTCAATTTCAATTATAAAATCCATCCTTCAAAAGCTACAATTCATGTGACTACAAGACACTCCTTAATAAATAGCATGAAACCATGCTTTTCTCACCCCCAGTTTAAGAATAGCATGCACACAGTTGTTTGTACCAGTTAGAAAATTACCTTACCCCATCTCCAGGCTTAACCCTTCTGAGTCTCAGCCTCCCCTCCCGCCCCCCCAGGGTTAATCTTACTGAGCCCCAACCTTCCCCCCTACACCCGCAGGCTTACTTTGCCTCAGCACACGCGGTTCTGCAGCGGCCGTGGCCACCACATTCCCCTGCTGCTCCCTGCCCTGTCCTCCTCCTCCTCAGCATGGTTGTGCAGCTCCAGCAGGGACAGGCTCAGCTGTCTTCCCCCCCGCTCCCAGCTCCCTTTCTGGCTGGTGGTTGGTTATTTCCAAAGGCACTAGAAGGAAGGGGAATAAAGTGCCACATTTCCCCTTTGGTGGGTGAGCCTATTGCCTCTTCTCCATCCACCTGTGCTGGATTCTGTGCAGCCTTCTGAGAGCCACCCAAGGAGATGGGGGAGGGGAAAGTAGAAGGGATGGTCTGGCCTAGACTATTACATATTCTTGCTTGCAATTTTCCCTAGGGTCGATGACAAGGCAGCCTGTTTGAACAAAAAAGCAGATCGTAGCCTTACCAGAACAGAAGTGGGTCTGTCCCACAAAAGGTCATCACCTAATAAATTATCTTGTTAGTCTTTAAACTGCTACAGGACTGCTTTTAAGTTTTGGTAGACTAACACAGCTACCTCTCTGACTCCATATATATTTGGTACAACAGGCAGTTCCTACCATGCTAATCAGGCCTAAACACACGAGGAGCCTGAATGTTCTCAACTTCTTTGCAGGACATGCACTCTGTCCCATTATACTCCAGATGCTGGTGTTGCACCATGGTGTAGTGCTCTGGTGTCACTTTTCTCTCCTGTGCCAAATATGGATTTTTCAAAGCCCAGGCAAATGTTTGGAACGCTAATATTTGAGTGTTGGATGGATTGTAAAAGTGTGAATTTCTGCCTGGAGTCACAGGGCAAGATCCTCTTTTCTTTCACCAGTACAACCCCATCCCAGTCAATGAGATTTCACTTGTGTAATGGGTCTAGTCATGGCATATAATTCTCTTACCTACAACTAGACCTCACTGTTTGCCAGATGCAAATAATTGGCAAAAGCACGGGTGAACTTAGTAAGCATCACAACTGACAAACCCTCTTACCTGATGTTCTGTTTCTGCCCATGGCATTTCCCTTTCATGACACACAAGAGACACAAGTCATGTCTGGCATAACTCCTAGCTCACACATGCACCTCAATCTATAGAGCAGCACCGAAGATGGACATAAACTAAAGGATCAAGTTTTGAAAATTGTTTCATGTGCCACTCTTGGCACCTATGCCAGAGATTGCTGACTCCTGATCTAGACTATGGAGAAACCAGGGATTTTATCATGAAGGGGAATCCCAGGGAGTTTAATGTTTATGATGGGTTTAGAATACTCTGGCCTGCATTCTGTTATGACCTTTACTCTCATGTTCTTAGAAGTGCTGTGCGTGAGGGTGTCATGGTGTGTGTGTGTGTGTGTGTGTGTGTGTGTGTGTGTGTGTGTTTGGTCAACTAGGACAGGGGTCGTCAATTTTCATTGGCATGAGAGGCAGGAACTCGGCCACCCCTCTCCTACTCAATGCAGCCTGGAGCTTGCTCAAAGCCAGCCACCTGTGGATTAACAAAAGACCAGCTAATGTTAACCAACCACCACTTACACAGTAAAGCTCCACATCTGAGTTTATTTATAAAGGAAGCAGTTGTAATACTATTAGTGACTTTAAAATGGATCACTGGCACCTTGACAGTACAGAGGTGAAAACGTCAAATTTCGGCACTCCATTCAGAAGGGTTTCTAACCCCTGAACTGAAGTCTGCATGTTAATTCAGACTGGTGTCAGGTTTGGGAATTGCGACACACACACACAAAATGGTTAAACGTAATGGGTCATAACCTCTGGCTGTGTAAATTAGCATGACTCATGAAAACCAAGACCCATGAAAATCAATGAGGGCTATGCCAATTTACACCAGCTGAGGACTTGGCCCAGTCTTTCAAAAGAAATCTAGGAAGCAGTACCACTATTTGTAAGTCACTGTGGTCAATGCCAATTATATTTGTTTTTGTTTAACGAGAAAAATAAGTGATCTTAATTATGTTTGGAGATAGAATTATTTCATTGTCAAGTTACTGTGGCCTGTACTGCCAACATTGCAGAAGAATCAACAAGGATGTGAAGAAAGTAGATAAAAAATAGTCACCATTGTGATGCTTTCAGCTCACTCATGAATAAAACAGTTACCAAATATAGAGATGTGAGCAGATGAACACAATTCATCAGATCTTTAGGTGTACATCAAAAAAGTCTTTCCACTATACATTTTATAGCATCTTTTTTCATACTATGTATTTAACTTGCAGATGAATGACTTTTGGCTTGTATCAAATGCATCGGTTGTGGATAATATTTATGTAAATCACAAGCTATTTTCTGAGTTTATTTTATACTTAGTTATTTGAAATAATGTCTTCATACAAGTTTGATTTTCTACCTTTTGACTTGACACTGTTCTTCTGGGGTAATAGGGTACTGGATGCATTTTGATAAACAATGCTGAAATGACAGATTTAGGCTTTAAATAAAATTGTGTTCCATAAACCTGAGAAACAAAGACTCATAACTCACTCTCAGCTACATACATTTCAGTGAATTATCTTTCATGCTTTGATCTACACTGTATCATTTTGCTGAGTAGCCTTGTGTGCAATATCAATCAAACCCACTGAAGATGCAGGAGAATCTCATTTTAAAATCTGAGAATACAAATCATAGATTCATCTGCCTAGTAGGAAAGAAAATCTTCCCTGATTACAACTGAATTATTCTGTAGCACTCGAGAGAATAAACTTGTGCACTCCCAGACTTCTTCATTACTTTTGATATTGACAATATGCAAGGGGCCTGGGTTGAGGTTTCCAAAAGAACTGAAGGGGTTAAGGTACAAAAAGAGGTTTCCCCCCCACCAGAGGTATCTCCTCACATACCTCAAAATCCCAAGCTGAGATCCCCCGACCTAAAGGGCAAGCAAGGTCCTTGTGTAACTAGGTCTGAATCACAGAATCCATGAATTTCATCTGTCATTTGGTTGATTACTTGATTCTTTCTAGAGAGATGGCCACATTATGGAAGATGGGGCTGGGGGAGAACAAGCCCATGCATAACGCAAGTATATGCAGGCTTTCAGCAGCAAACCTGTGTGGGGCCTACTGAAAGATTAGGAGAGGGGAGTGATGGAATGTGATCTTCTAGGCCAGAAAGACCATCCTCTATTTTAACAAGCAGGGTCTCGACTACAGGAAGTAACAATGACCTGCTTGTCTTGCCTAACAACAGAAACTATCACAAGAGCAGGCAATTCTGCTAAAGCTGTGTCTACACAACAGGCTAAAGTCAAAATAACCTATGCAATATGTGCTATGCATGTCTAAACGGTGCCGCATGTGGAAATAAAGCACTATTTCAAGGCACCCCTTACTTCTGCAATGAGGTGTACAAGGATGTCAAAGTAGTAAGCCTGTTATTTCACAAAATGTTTTGAAATGATAAGCATGTTGCATAGATACAGGGCAGCTATTTTGGGATACCACAGTACCCTGAAATAGCTCTCACCTTGTAGACATAGCCTAATAGAGCTTCAATTCCTGGACTCATGTTATTTCATGAGATTCTTCATTTTCATTAAGAGATTACTTTTCTAGAGCTCCTTGTGGTTTCAGAGAAAAGTTTGAAATTGTGACCCTGGTGTGTTTCACCATTTCAGAAACCAGAAGGCAAATAAGAACATCCATACTGGGTCAGACCATAGGTTCATCAAGCCCAGAATCCTGTTTTCTGACAGTGGCCAATGCCAGGTTCCCCAGAAGGAATGAATAGAACAGGAAATCATCAAGTGATCAATTCCCTGTTGCCCATTTCCAGCATCTTGCAAACAGAGGCTAGGGATACCATCCATGCCCATCCTGGCTAATAGCCATTGGTAGACCTATTCCCCATGAATTTTTCTGGTTCTTTTTTAAACTCTACTATAATCTTTGTCTTCACAACATTCTCCAGCAAGGAGTTCCACACGTTGACTATGCGTTGCGTGAAAAAATATTTCCTATTGTTTGTTTTAAACCTGCTGCCTATTAATTTCATCTGCTGACGCCTAGTTTTTGTATTGTGAAAAGGAGTAAATAATTTGTTGTTTATTTTCTCCACACCAGTCATTTGATGGGACGAGGTCACAAAACTCCTTGGGATGTTCCCTGGTGTGCAGATAATGCCACTGACACCTGCCTTCTTGCTCTCTGGAGTTCTCCACTGCCTTGTCCTGCTGGGCAGGATCCAAGGCACAGAGTTGAGGTTGCTGCCACTCTGCAGAGTAATGCAGACACTGATTTACCACAGCCCTTAGGGGATGCATTTCTAGGGTACAGCACCTGGGAAATCAACCCCTTTAAGGGTCAAACCCCAAATAAACCTATCTGTGTGAATGATTTTGCACAGTGAGGGCTTGTTAGGAAAGTCCCCTTAATCAAAATGAAAGGGACGTATGCACAGTGGTAGCCCTCCCAGGGTAATAATTATTTATGCTGGGCTTACTTATAAACAAGAGGGTTTTTTAAAGCAACAACAATAGGATTTAAGTGGTTATAAGTAAAAACAGGCGGAACAAAGTGAGTTACAAATTAAAATAAAAGGGAATGCATAGCTAATTCCATTCCATTAAGAATCTAGATACATGTGAGGTTTTACCCTAAACAGCTGTCCTGTCAGGTAAAAGCTTCATGTCAGAAATGATCTTATCCTGTTTCACGTCCCCGGTTCACGGTAAAGTTCTTTTCCCCTCTAAAAGTTTGTCAGGCAATTTCCAAGATAGGCTATAGACCAAAGAGGGAGGAGCCCTCTTGGCTCTCTTTATACCTTTCCCCTGTGAAGGGAGTTTCATTGTTGTCTTTGTTTAAAAGAATACTCCAAGATGGAGATTCACATAAGTTAATCTCCTGTTGAAGTATGGTTCAGCCCTCCTTCAAGATGCAGACATTGTCTACCTGCTGGTCTGAGCCTTCACAACAAAGTTTCTTAGGTGTGATTTAGAACCCACTCAGGACCTTTCTCAGTTAAGTACTGCTATTCACTTGACAAACCACCCTCTTACAATAGGTGGCCACACCTCCCATTTAGGTCTTCACAGAAGCAAACATTTGAAATACAAATACCTAGACAATACTCATAATTTGAAATACTAAAATGATACCTGCATAAAAATAGGCTATACAGCTTAAGCAGATTATAGCATATAAACTACAAAGGTGTATTTTGTCCAAAGCCTTTCCAAATTGTATTTCTATTCATAACCCATTTTCCACAAATCACGAGTGGGTGTCTGTCACAGAACCCAACACTCTTTTTTTTTTCTTTTTAAACATGATTTTGCAGTCCTCATCATGATTTTTGAATGTTTAATGTTGGCAACACAATGGAAGCTATTGCACATAGTAATGGGCACAACATGAGGGTTTTTGATAGTGGCAGACCTACATGCAAAGTTTATTATTATTCATATTACTGTAGCATCTAGATGCCATGGTTAAGGATTGGGACTCCATTGTACTAAGCATTGTTCAGTCCTATGGCAGAGAGACAATTGTTGTCCCAAAGAGTTTACAATCTAAGGTGAGTGAAACCAGCAGACAGATGGGGAGGAAAAGCCTGTGCATAAGGTAGCAGTGAGATGATTGATTGGTGTAATAAACGACAGCCATAGCACTCCAACTATCTAGCCCAGGGGTCTGCAACTGAAATAGTGAGAAGAGCCATTTTTTCAAATTGTTACAAAATCAATACTTCAAGAGTCACAATGCACCTAAATATGAGACAGTCCTTAATAAATATTAACCATACTTTGTCAACCCTATTTTAAGAACAGTGTGCACACAATGATTTGTACTGGTTAGAAAGTTGTTACCCCCATCCCCAGGCTTAACCCCTCTCAGTCCCAAGCCTGCCCCTCCCCCCCCCCGGTCTCCTGTGGGCTAAGTGCTTCCCCCACGTACAGTGGTGATTGTTCCTGGCCCTGCTGGCTTTCTCTTCTGGGCTCCCTGCCACAGCTGACTGCTCAGTGGCTCTGGGGCTGCCACCACTTGAACAAAAAACCTAAATTCAGTGTGTTTAAAGACGGGCCTCCAGAGCCACAAGAGGACTCAGAGGTAGTAGAGCTGAGAGCCACAAGTGGCTCCTTAAAGAGCTGCATGCAGGCTCCTGAGCTGCAGGTTGCCAACCCAGGTCTAGCCATTATCACATGCATTTGACATAATGGCAGCAGTGAATTTACTCCTTCTGCTCCCATTCCCCCTCACTGTTGCTACAGAGAGGATATTGCTCTGTGATTGAATGAGTCTCCACACCCAGTCACTGCCTTTCTGTTGCTGGCCACACCCTGAACAAAAAGCTGTGCTAGAACCCTTGAGATCTGAGGTAGAAAAGGTGCAGAGAAGTACTTGGCACATTGAAAGGAATTTTTCCTGGAGAAGGTTTTATTTTGGGTGGGATAAGAGAAAAGGGGGTGGGGACACTGCTTCTCTCTGAATACTTCCCCTCTCCCCAGTTAGTGACAGTTCGTTGTCTCCTCCAGCTTGGTTTCTGTTATGAGTGTATGTTGCTATGGAAACTAGACTTCTGTTGTAATAAATTTGGTGTTATAACTTTATTCCAAGAAGAAAGGGAAGACAGGGAGGAAAACTTAGTTAAATGATGAAGAGCTGGGGGAGGGAGGGGAGGGTGTTTAATGAGCAGATGTGTCAGGGAAATTTATAGAACCTAGGGATGGCAGAACCCTGCAGAGTCTGAGGGTGTGCATAGCTGGTCAAAGTCTACACACCCTTCTTTTCTTTGGTTCATCGCGGAAGAAGAATTAGTGACTTTCCCAAAAAAAGAGGGTTGCCCTTGAAGCTCCAGCTCTGCTGCTTTGGTTGTTGGGAGTCTACTCATGTTTAAGTGAAAAAAAACAAAGTGGAGATTTCCCATTCTCTCTCACCTCTGTCTGTCTCCTCAGATATCAAACTCCTTGAGGACAGGGAGGCATAATTTCTTCCAGCCTGTCTGCAATGTACTTAGCAGGCCTCATTAGCATCTTCTGACCTCACTCATTACCATGTCCCTTCCGAAAGGAAGGGGCTAGTGTAGACGTAGCCTTAGTGTGGTATTACGTAGTTCAGGGAACAACATCAATTTCCCCACAAACAAACAAAAACAGGTGGTTCAAAATGAACACTCAGCACCAAAGACAAGTTTGATTCTCAGAACTGGTTTAAAGTATTTTTAGCAGAAAATAGAAAGCCAGGTATGCTCCTCAAATTAGTGCAAGCCCCCACCCCATAAAGAAGAGGATAGAGTAGTTCGTGCACAGTCAGCAGCAAACTTTGCTTCTTTCAAGTGGTTGGTCAGGGATTTAACATCCCCGATGTGATGCTGTACACAAGATCAACTATACTGATCAACCCCTTTACCAAACTAAACCTTAATAGCTCAAGATTATTGTGTTGGTCCTACTGAACGTGGACTTCTGAATTTCCACAATGGCTACGTCTACACTAGCACACTACGTCGAAGTAGCCTATTTTGAAGTAAGAACATCGAAATAGGCTACTTTGACATGTATTGTCTACACGTCCTCCAGGGCTGGTGCCGTTGATGTTCAATGTCGAAGTCATGATGGGGAACATTGAAAGGAGCCTCCCCAGAAGGAAATGTGGAGTGTCCACACACACAAGTACTCGCCGTCAAAATAAGAGGCCAGACGGGGTCACAGGCTGGACTAGCCCTTCTGGGGCAAGAGCAAGCCACTCCCTTAAAGGGCCTCTCCCAGACACACTCGGCCTGCACAGCACGAGGTCCACAGAGCTGACAACTGGTTGCAGACCCTGTGCACACAGCATGGACCCCCAGCTGCAGCTGCAGCAGCAGCAGCAGCAGCAGCAGCCAGAAGCCCTGGGCTAAGGGCTGCTGCACGCAGCGACCATCAAGCTCTGCGGGGCTGGACAGAGCGTCTCTCAACCCCTCAGCTGGTGGCTGCCATGGAGGACCCCGCTATTTTGATGTAGCAGGACGTGGATTGTCTACACACACCCTACTTTGACACTGAATGTTGAAATAGGGCGCTATTCGCATCTTTGGATAGGAATAGCGATTTCAACGTCTTGCCGCCTAACGTCGATTTCAACGTTGAAATAGTGCAAGGCGTGTGTAGAAGCGATGCGTGCTATTTTGACATTGTGCCAGCTACTTCGAAGTAGCTGGCTGGTGTAGAAGCACCCAATATAAATAGTTGCTGCTTAAGTTTACAGCATGCGAGCAGTAACCAGTGCCCTGTTGCTTTGCACATCCTTTGACAAACGGACACTGCAGAACGCTGTTATGGTGTTTATTATGGTACTGCTTGGTGCCCTTCCCTTTGAGTCAGGCACCGCACAAACACTGAAAATAAAATTAAAATTCACAGTCCGGTCTGATCGCTGAAGTTAGGACGTGTCTATGCTGCCCCACAGTGCAGATTGCAGGAGTGTGACTAGCACTATGAACCAAAGTACTGAGCTGTGACTCCTCCCCTTGCAATGCTGCAGGCATGGACTAAAAGTTCATAATATATGCAAACTAGAAACCTTTTTGTTTGTGTCTACAACATACACATGGTGTGCGTGTGTGTGGTGGTGGGGAGTTTACAGCACAGCATTTTGGTGTTCACAACTATTAGCATGTCTATGCTGCGAACTGCAGGCCAGAGTAGACATGCCCTCACTCACATACGTTATATGTGAGTAGCCCCATTTGCTTTGTGGGAGTAGTTCATGGGACTGTTCACAAGAATAGTTACTCAGGAGTGTAAGTGGATGGTAGGATCCATTGTCCCCAAGGATCACTGAAGTCAACGGGAATCTGATTGGGCAATGAGTGTATGGTGAAGGCCCAGAGGTGAGCCATGCTCGCTCTTGGCAAATAGGATAACTAGGCGGTGGGGAACATTAGCAGCAGCTTCAGGCAAGTAAGATCAAAGAAATTAAATGTCTAAATTGGCACAACCTGGCTGTTTGGAGAAAAAAAGTGTACGTGAAGTAGTTCGTGTGAGCAGAGGAGTATGGCACATGGCTGGAAACCTGAATCCCATTTCCTGGCTTCTGCTACTGTGTGTTGCAGGGCAAATCGCTTCACCTCTTAAGGCTCCATTTTCCATTTGTAAAATGGAGCTAAGGACCAATTCCTGTCTAATGGGCTTTATGTTATGCAAATACAAATTTCTGAATGAGAGCCAGGCATGACTTTTTTTTTGAATACTAAAGGAAAAGATAAAGAAGAAAAGGTACATTTGTCAGCATGTCACTGCACGCTTTTCTTATGACGGTTACCAGCTCAGATATATTCAAATTCTTCTTTCCCAGTTCTCTAATTCTTCTTTCCCAGTTCTCTAATTCTAGATGTCACCCTATTGTTGCTGGAAAATAAATCTACTTTGAACCTCCATATTCTGACTTTCTGGCAACTCTTGACCTTGTAAGGAAATAATAGTTGGAAAAAGATCTTGAAAATGTGGCCCTCCACTTGTGTTTCTTAAAATTCCACCCACATTTTATGCTTCTCATTTTTAAACCTCTTTCTAAATGGTGTCGTTTGTTTGTTTTCTGAGTTATTGTTTGACATTTTCCCAATTTGTCCTTTACTCTACACCAATATTGACTTGGCAAAGCACAGAATCCTGCTCACCAGGGTGCTGCTGGCGTTCCAGAATTTTTCAGGCAAGGCTGTGTTTGTGGTTTGTGGCCCTTCCTACAGGAAAGCTTTCATCCATGATTTGATTTTTCCTTTCAACACTCTTCTGTGTTCTGGGCATTGTGACTTAGCCTCTGATCCCCCTCCTTGAATGTCAGGCTGACCATGAAAAAGACAATGGATATTATGGCTGTGTCTACACTTGCATCGCTCTTTTGAAAGAGTTATGCAAATGAGGTAAATCAAAATGCAAATGAGATGCATATTTTCATATCTGGCACCTCATTTGCCTATTCTTATTTCAACATAGCATCTTTCGAAAGAAGAAAACCAGCGTAGACACTGCTCTTTGAAAAGTAAACCCTATCTTTGAAAGAATCCTTCCCCTAAAAAAAGGGAAGAAGGATTCTTTTAAAGATGGGGTTTACTTTAGAAAGAGCAGTGTCAACACTTTATTTGTTTTCTTTCAAAAGAAGCTATTTTGAAATAAGAATAGGCAAATCTGCACCTCATTTGCATTTTTGATTTACTTCATTGGCATACCTCTTTCAATAGAGGAATGCAAGTGTAGACACAGCCTATATGGCTTTGTAAGGTGTCTTTCTCTGAGCTACTCCTAATCCCACGTCTCCTCCTTCCACTGGCTGTTTTAATAGACTATGAGCAGGGGCTACTCAGAGGCTTTTATGGAGCAATTGATGCAGATGTTCCCCTATGTACATGCATTTCTTTCCTCCTTTTATTTTTTTCTGCTCTCACATAAGATTCCTTTGCTGTGTTTTCCTGAGTCTAAAGAGGACAAGAAAGCATCTCACACTGATTTATCTGTACCATGTTAGCGCTTAGGTACCTCACTTGTGGTCCAAGGACTCATTGTGCTAGTGCTCTACAGAGAACCAAAAGATAGCCCACTCTTCAAGGAGATATTGGCATCTATCCTTTCCCAGTCCTCTCCTCCCTATTTGTGCAACTTCCTGCAGACGACTCCTCTAGTCTTGGTTTCTAGTTTTCCTTTTGTGAAATACACATTTTTAGTTCTGCTTGGATTTTCGGGTTTAGTTCCCAGCTTTTCTGCTTCAGTATCTCATCTGGCTCCTCCCCTTCAATCACTGCAGCTGCTGTGTAGCATTTGGAAAGACACATAAATATAAAATCTGAGTCTCCTCACTTATACTAGTCTTCAGTCAGTGGAGCATAATGTTGACTTAAATGACTTTACTTCTGATTTACACCACTGCAGGTTAGAACAGAAAAAGGCTCAAAGTTATTAGCACGGAGCTACTCCTGTGTCTCTCAAAGCCTCCTGGCTATTACCCTTGGTTTACTGGGTGGCCTTTCATGGAGTTAGAAGGGTTTTATGCTCCTGTCAGAATTGATGGGATGACATACACCCTGAAAAATAAAACAGATTTGTGGTAGGAGGTAGGATGCTACCACTATTCCAATATCTAATTCCTACTTACTGTCATTGTAAACAAAATGCTGGAAGTTGCTGCTTCTCTCTCTCTCTCTTTTCCCCCCCTCTTTTCTCTGATTCTCATGTTCTGGTTTTGTTGCCTTTCCTCCATGGCTTTGGCCTCTTTGAAGAGTAGAAACCTTTCTCTTCCCCCAAAGATACTCTGTTTTATTTATTACATACTGTCAGCATTGTTTTTTCTGGCTTAGACTATAAGATCTCTGAGCAATGGGCTGGTTTTCTGTGCATGGAAAGAGGAGAGTATAAAATATTTATAGTATTGTTAGGTGATAGCATTATTTTAACACTCAGCTATAGATCTGCAGTCCAATTAAATTTTGGTTTTGAGCAAATGTTCTAGTTATCAGGTGTCAGAAACTTGAACCAGAAGAATAATCATGTTTGTGTTTTGCCTGGGATGTTGCATTGGCACCATGACAATGGATTTGGTATAAAAACATTATTAGGGTAATTAGAGTCAACATGGACATGTGGATAATTCACTAGGACACCTGTATTTGATTCCTAGCTCTGCTGCTGACTTGCTACTTTGGACTGTTTTTTTCCCCTATTCTGTGCTTTTACTGCTGTTTTTGTCTATTTAGGCTGTAAAGTCTTGGATGTCGAAATGCTGTCTTGCTACCTCTTTGGACAGAGCTTAATACAAGAGAGGGTCATGAAGCAGGACGAGCACAAATAATAAAAACAGTTGTCAGTCAGTAACGCATGCAGATGCCAACTTATTTTCTGTGTAACATCATCAGAAAATGGGGAGAGGCTATAAGCAAAGTACTCTTGACTCTGTAGAACTATGGAATTTTCTGTTTTCATAAATTCATATGTGTGCACACAAATTCTCTCCCTTTAAGGTATGGTTGTGAATGCAGTTACCATGAAATGTGCTAATGGGTTGAATCTTTTCTACCATCTGCTTCATGTAAGAAATTTGGGATTTCAGCATTAACTTGGAAATTCAGTTTTAAAGATGCTGGAAGGAGAACATCTGTGAAAATCGCAAGTATGACTTTCACATCTGCCTCTCTAGTAGAAAACTGCTGATGTTCTCTTTTTAGATCAGATAAATCTTTGAGTGCTGCACTGTTTACATATTTAAATGCAGGTTTGAAATGGAGAAGTGGCTAATTAATTTCCCTCTTGCTTTTAGCATTTTCATTGTTCTTTAATTTTAATTGAACACTTTGTATGCTGGATTAGTGAAATTGAACCATAGCTCAAACTCTGCCCTCTAATTGGTGCATGATTAAGGGACAGGAAAATGGAGAAACATCATACTGAAACAGATTGTACGAGGTGAAAGCAATAATATTGGTGACTAAAGGGCCTGATTTTGCACCAGTGTAAATGTCTATGGGTTACCTTGTTATTGCTTTGCATGGTGACAGTATCAGAGAGGTAACTGAGTTAGTCTATATCTTCAAAAACAGCAAGAAGTGCTGTGACACCTTATAGACTCTCAGATGTTTTGGAGCATAACTGCTGATAATGGGCCATATCCACTCTGATTAAATAGACCTTGTCAGCTCCAGTCCTCCCCTTTACTGAGACCACTTCTTTAAATCCTCCTCTTAACCCCCACTCCCACTCATGCATCTGACAAATTGGGTCTCTGCCCATGTAAGGTTATGATCCAAAATATGTGTTAGTTTATAAGGTGCCACAGGACTTCTCGTTGTTCTTGTTATTGCTTTTGACTGTATGTGCAACCCGAGGCAGGCGCCCCCAGTACCTCTCTTGATTCAATGGAAAGTAACTCTGAGAATGCCACAATAGTGAGACTGACTGACCTGGGGAGGGTGAATGTTTGGGAAGATGCTTTTCATAATTTTTTGAGTCACTGCTCCAATGCCATATGCATGATTTTTGTCTTCTCCAGACTAATTATAGAATTCCCAAGTGCTGGGACTTTTACCATTTCCCTTTGAAAGCTTGTTTGTTCTGCAGTCTAATGAATCTCATTGTCTGGAAGTCTTCCTGTTATTCAGCCTAAATTCCCACCTTTTAAGTTTCACCCCATTATTCCTAGTTTTATCCCTACCTAATCTGTTCTTTCAAAAAGTGCCTGTCAGATAAAACAAAACGAAAAACAAAACAGCTACATATACAAGAAAAACAAAATCAAGTATTTTAATCAGATATTATAGTGATGAAGTAGTAACATTGTATCTGGCTTTAATAACAGAAAATATATACCATCAGTGTATTTTTCCAAATGCTCATGGGACACGTGTGCGTTGTTCATGGAACACCAGTGTTCTGCCAATCACAGTTTAAGAAACACTGCTCTGAATAATTCTTGTCATGACATAGCGTTCACATTCCCCACATACATGTAGCCATGCTCCCCTGCAGTTTAGTTGTGGTTTGGCCAAACTACAATATACAGCTATAGCATTATGGGTCTTTGCATTTAAAGTCATTCCTCTTCCCTATTAGTAGTTGCTGTGTTTCTCTGAATTCACTCCCCTTTGTCACCATACTTGCAGGCAGTGGTGGGCAATGTCAGTCCTGGGTATGAAGGAGAGAAGGTGGGCGAGGTAATGTCTTTATTGGATCAACTTCTACTGGTGTTCAGAAGTTGGTCTAATATTAGTAACATGACAGCATAGACTCTGTCTTTTATTTTATTCTTCCCTGGTGATGCTCTGTTCCTGCTCTGTCCCCCAACTCCTGTTTCTTTTCACCCTTGCTCCAAGCCCTCCCCACTTGCTGCTTACCTCCTCCAGCTGGCAAACAGCTGATCAGTGGAATTACTGAACAGCTGGGTTGGGTGGGTGCTCAGTCCCCACTGCTGAGTGCCGAAGCACCCATGGAATTAATGCCCATTCTTGATAGTGAAATCATTCTGAAGGGAAAATTACTCCCAGCAGTCCAGCAGGGCCCAGAACAAGGTCACAAAGAAATGGCAAGATTTCAAGCTTGCAGAGCTCTTCCTCAGGTTCAGTGAAAGACAGTCCCTCACCCATCTTATCTCTCCAACATACCTGCAATGATGAGGTACCCAGAAATCAACACAGTAAGCCCATTGCCTAACCATGGTACAGGTGATTGTAGTGAGATGGTCCTGAATCCTCTTGTCCCCATCACCCCATCCCTAGTGCATCAACACAAAATGAAAACAGTCTGGGCCTGTATCAATTACTTCCTCTTTCTTGCCATAACAAACAACCAGCCTTATGCCCTGGAAGCACTGGGACTTGTATAAAGAGTGGCAAAAACTGCCCTGTGCCCCTCCAACTTCTACTAACACCTTCCCCTTCTGTGATAAGACCTGCGGCTCCAGAATCAGGCTGGTCAGCCATCAATGGACTCACAAATAGGAGGGTGACATGAAGACATCCTACTCATTATCGAGTGACCACTAAGAAGAAGGGACTTGCGTAGGTGTAGGGGCATAGCTGAGAGATGCAGCTCAGGGCAACATAGCCAAATGGACAATAAATTGCACTGGACCTTTGCAAGACTGAATTTGCTATGGCCACAGCAATGTCATGTTCCTCTCTGTGCGTCAAAATCTAGAGAGGCAAGAAGTGGCAACTCTCTGAGGAAGGGACTGCCTTTTACTGTGTGTACATGCAGTGCTGAGCATTGTGGGTCCTTCATGTCACTTTGGGCCACTGAAAGTTACTGTAGTGTAAACAGGAGGTATGTCTGCAAAGAACAAGCCAACAGAGATGGAGGGTGAGTGCTTAGGAGTCTGCCCATTCTTCTCCAACTGCACTGAGGACTGGTACATGGGAAATGTGTACGTTGCTGGGTTGACCAACTTGGCTCAGATTTTAGCTTCTTCACACCTTTGTCTAAGGTGAGGATAAAGGATCTGAAGCAGGGCTATATACAGACTGGGGAAATATCTTAACTGGCCAGGGAAAATAAGATCTAAAGTACAAATGATCTGCCTTTTTCACCCTCTATCCTGAATATAAGCCATTTTGTATCAGCTGCTTTTGAAAACTACCTATTTTCATTAATGGCTAATTCCCATTCTGCACGTGGGAATCATTTACTCTTTTGAAATAGCTCATTATTGAAGTAAGGTTGATAAGAGAAATGCTAGAAATCACAAAAAACAGAACTCTTAGAAGTGGCTAAATCAGTATGTAACAGTGAGCCTGGTTCAGCTTGTGTTTTTGTCACTGCCTTCATTTGGAGCTAGGGGAGGAAGAGGATTCTTAAGAATAAATTGCATTCAGGACGGATGGCTGTTCAGTTAGTTTCAACCCAAGGGGACTGGAAATGGCCAAAATGCAGCGTATGTGACTGAAAATTGAGGTGTGTATTGAAACGTTGCCAGCCCCATAACCATCACGACGCTGTGAGATAATGGTATAAAGGAGCTAACTATTGGTCCAAATGGTGCACATGCTGCCTGCAGCCAGAAGCCTGAACTTAGGTATAGCACAGAGCTAATAAGGGTAACAGACATGGGCAGATTCACATAATGACCCAAACCAACATTACTTCAGCTTGAGCAGAGAGTTCTGACTCGAAGGTAAATTTGCAGCGGAATGCTTTTCACCAGCTGTCAATCAAAGGAGACAAAAGACTCCAGAGAACCTGCTGCAGTACATTGGACATCACCTTTTCATTAGTCTGTCCTGTATTTCTTGTGCTTTCAGTATCCCTTCAGGGTATCTGCTGTGAGGGTGTGAGAGAACTTTTAAATCTCGCTAAAAGAAGGTAAACAGAGGAGACAGAACAACAGCCCTGCCTGAAAACAATGTTCAGCAGCATTTGCTTCTAATTTCAAGCCTGCAGAGGAAGATAATTGCCTCAATGATTAGGTATTACCATGTAGAGTGACATGCTTTCATGGTACCAATCTAAAATTTATCTCGAGATCCGTCTAGTATGTGTCATGCTGGCTCTTATTTACTGTAGTTAATGTAACCTCTTTTCTTTCCTCCCTGGGTTACGTGGGAGCAGGCAGCATTCACTTGTGTGTCTGTGCGCCTGATGGGTTTAATATTAAAGGCGATCCTGCTGCCATGTCTACACTATGAGATAAAATTGAAATTTAAAGAAGTTAGCTCCACATTAAAACGTCGCTGTCTTCACTGTAAATGTCATTAGCTTGATCTAGTCTGCCCTAATATCGATAACAAAATGTCAGTATTAATGGATGGGAATGTAGTAGGACGTCTTTACTGGAATGGTGCTCGGACTTCCAATATGCTCCATTTTATGTTAATCACCTTTGCTGCATCCGTGTGCTCTCTTTGGACAGCAGTGTAGGCTCTGCAGTTATTTGACACTGCAGACCTCGCAGAGTCCCCAGGAACCACAAATCAAACGAGGTATGAAGGCACCGGAACCAGGTTTTATTATGCATTGACTTATGGTCTCCAACCCCTGGGCACCTAGATTAGGTGTCTACAGTTTTATGTTGGTGCTTGCATATGCTGCAACAATGACCTCGGTATATTTTCAGGGGGCTGGAGTGCCCGAAAACTGTCCCTGAAACTGGGTGATATGTTCGGTGTGACATACACTTTTATATGCAGGTACAAACAAGTTATGTGTACATTATGTATCCAGGTTCTACCCCCTAACTGTAATCCATCGACAACCCCAATGTAACTAGATCTACCCATAAACTTGGCAACAGTGGTGGTACCATCAAAACAACACTATCCATTATGTTTGTCGTAATGATCTGTTCCTGAACCTGGGACGGAATGTACCTGGTGCTAAGCTGTTATCTATGGAGAGTGTATGGTACCAAACAGGATGTATTTATGTGTATCACTGAGTGCCTGGTGCTGGGTATTTTTAGGTGCTTTTTATGTGCTGTTAGGCACTGTTACTTATCAGCCTGTCTCTTGCTGCATTCCTGTGAGCGGAATCTGCCTAGCTCACAGTTTTTTGCTTTAACCCTCTGTTGTTCAGGCTTGAGGTGCTTTAGCTAGACATTGACCATTGTTTTGTGCCTTTAGCCTTACACCAAGCCTGACTGTCAGGTCCTCTCTTTACCTCATTCCCCTACTTGTTGTCCTTTTGTGGGGAGTATGTTTACCCATTATCCCAGAAAAGCATAATGCATAGACTGAAAGGTGACCCAGTGGGCTAAACACTGTTATGTGGCCACCTTTATTTCCCAGTCCACACACTCATGTCCCATCTGTCCCAACGTCTGCCTGTTCCCTCATACCACTGACAGACTCTAGTTGCCAATTTTGTTTAGTCCCTTATGGCAGGCCTGGGAATGTTTAGGCTTGGGACCATAATTGCAATGTGGGGTAAATGTGTTTGTTGACATGAGGTGGCTTTGGCCATTGTGTGTGTTTTTGAGGACAAGGGATTTTTGCTGAGAAGATAAGTCTCCACAAATGTTTATAACTGGTTATATAAAGAAGATATTAACTATTATGGGTGCTTAGTTAATGGGCATAGGATATTGCTATAGGGAATAACGTATGAACTGTGGATATAGACACGATTGGAAATATAGATATAAATGTGAAGGCCCCTCTGTGTGTGGCAATCTGGCTCTAGAGACTACAACAAGAACTCTGATAATTAAAGAGTGCACACTGTGGGGTGGGAGAACAGATGGTACTGTACATGCAGTTATGTTTCATTCATTTCTCTGCATATTGTTAATTCATTTCATTCATGTTTAGTCTGTAACCCTGTCTCCTTAAGTTGCTAAGTAAAGGTGTGTGTTCATTCTTATGTGGTCTCTTAGACATATACTATTCATAATTGCTGTTTGGGAGTTAAATCCAGATTAGAACTGAAATAAATGTCTTGGCGGTTCCCAAGGCACACTGTTTAGTGAGTACTGGGGCCAGCCAGGTGGAGGCACCACCATTTTACAGAGCTTTAGAAATTGGGGTGGAAAGGGGATTCCCAACTATCCAACATCACCACTGGGACACTCAGGATCTCCTTTATTATTGAACCCCTCAGGTGCATAGACATAAAACTGAGTGCTGCTTGCTCCTGAGTAACCCAGGGAGGAGATAAAAGGGGTTATAAATTCATATATACAAAGTGAAGTTTTCTGATTACCTGTTGTGAGGAAAATATAGATAGAAAGAGTGAGTACTCCTGATTACATATTTTGCTAATGTGTATCAAATAGAGATGAGTACTGTGAATACCTATTGACAGTATGCATGAGGTAATTGTTCCTTCACAATAGATGATGCTCATCCGGTGACAGAATTTACATCCCAGATGTTACATGTACATATGCCATAACATGGTGACTTTCTATGATGGCTGTGTGAATGGCCACTTCCATTCCTTTTCTAATTCTATACTGAAATCTAGCCTTTTTAGCTTGCCTGTGCATATGACAGCATGTTGCAAAGAGAACCACTATTGTAATGACTTGGGCTCCCATTAGGACCCTACTCATAGTCCTTACCACTGGGTGTAAAGTGATGTCCTCTGGAATAGCCTATCAGGATATTTCCACCTCTAAGTGCACATTCTCTATCTCTTCTAACTGCTGTTTGATCAGTTGGGCTATAGGGACAAAGGCCTCTTTTTTTTTTTTTTTATTCTGGCTACCGGGTTATGTATGCCCAGTTGTAAATGTTCTATGGGAGGAAACAGATTAATCAAAAGATCTTGTAGATGTCCAGGGAGAGAGAGCATTTCAGTGTTGGTGATCTCACTTCTGGCTGGCCAAAATGCATGGGAACCAATTTGAATTGTGCTGGTAACAGGTACACAAAACCCAATACTGTTGGTAGTACACGTGTGTCTGGGTATAGAAAAATCTGAATAACCCAGAGCATGGACCATATCTTGTATTCTTACTACCTTGTGGACCAATTCTTTGTGGACCATATGAACCCAGCCTCTTTTGGTATCATTAGTGTCAATTGTAGCATAGCATTCATGCAGCCATCATCCTTTGTGTTTCATAGAGCAGACCTGTGTCAGTGACCAAACACATAGAGGGGTAATGTTGTATGTATGTGTTATTAACAGTCCCCACAGTGGTTGCGTAATGTACTCTGACTGGCTCCTGCATCCATCTAGGGGTGGCCATCATGACAGATATGTATTTTCAGGATTTGGTCAAATTTGGCAAACTGTAAAAATTTTGGATCCATATGATTTATTCCTTGTTCTTGAACATGCTTTATGATAACAAAAAAGCAGTCAAGTAGCACTTTAAAGACTAATAAAATAATCTATTAGGTGAGCTTTCGTGGGACAGATCCACTTCTTCAGACCATAGCCATACCAGAACAGACTCAATATTTAAGGCACAGAGAACCAAAAACAGTAATCAAGGAGGACAGATCAGAAAAAAGTGATCAAGGTGAGTAAATCAGAGAGTAGAGGGGTGCGGGGGGAAGGTCAAGAATTAGATTAAGCCAAGTATGCAAATGAGCCCCTATAGTGACTCAGAAAATTCCCATCCTGGGAATGCACGGCTCCCTCTCTGTTACTATTCAACATGCTTTATGATGGCTGCAGGATTTGAGATACATGACCAATTCTGCAACTGTATCTGTACCAGACTTTGCTTGATTAGCTCAATCACTCTGTCCCTGTAAGCAACACAAGCAACTGCCAATGAAACCTCATTGTTTTCTATACTATTTATAATGGATACAATGGTAGAATTTAGATGAGTGAACCCTTGAGTGATGGTATGAATGTTGTCAATTATAATTGCACATTGGTCTAATAGCATGCTACTAATACCTCTTCCTGTTTTCACTGCTTTTCCTATACCATTCACAATATTGTTTATCCTTAAATTGAGATTTTCAATATCTGCTGAATTCCATATGGACATGTCAAGGCTAGAGTTACCCAATGCTGTTTCCACTATATCTCTTTTTTTCCTCTGATTCTCTGCTCTTGTGAGGGATTCTGAAACCCTTTCCATAATTGCATTTGCCTATCAAGCTTGGAATCAAACCAAGTGATAGATTCTTGGGGGCACTGTCTTGGCATGGTCATACTGGTAAAGTCAAGCTTCAAGGGTACATATACCCATCCAATATTCTCTACCATGAACTCTGCTGTAGGGTGTAAAAATATTCCTGAAGTTGGACATGAATGGGAGGGGATATTTTAGGGGAATGTGTAGAGGAGGGTAGAGTTGGAATTGGTATTGGACAGACCTGTTCAGACTTGAACGGATTTGCTAATGTTTGCGTCCCTAACCCAAGTTCCTGTGTGGGTACCTGCATCTCTTATCTGAGCATTATATATGTGGATGGAAACATTCCATTTGTCCTGTGGACTGAGAAATTCTACCAATTTGTCCAGTTTCCATGGCTACACTACAGAGATCTTTCGAAAGGAGTTCTTCTGAAAGAGCTTCTTTCGAAAGTGTGTGTCCACACACGAAAAAGCAAATCAAGAGTGATCTGCTCTTTTGAAAGACTAGGCCAGGGATCAAAAATGAAGACTGTTCTTTCGAAAGAAGGGCCCTGTGGAATGTCTATACTTGTTTTCATTTGAAAGAAGCTTTTGAAACAGGGTGCTCTTCCTGAAATGAGAAAGGAACAGTGATTTCGAAAGGAGCACCACATTCTTTCAATTTATTTTCGAATTTTTTTGTGTAGCTGCTCCATGGGCTGTTTCAAAAGAGCCTCCTTCTTTTGAAAATCTTTTGAAAACTTGCTAGTACAGATGAAGCCCATATGTTTTGGAATTCCCTCTAAGTAGCTAATGACTGAGTCTTCTGCTCAATACCAATCATTATTTTCGGTGGTATTTTCATAGGCTTGTTTTTGAACCTTACGTGTTATGGTTAAATTTTCCCCCAGGGTTATGGCCATATTATTTTTCTCCTATTCCGTTTGATGCTGCCAGCCCCTGATCTGTTTGTGGGGCATCCCTCTTTTGATCCCTGATATGTGTTCTAATGTGCTCCTGTTGGGTGTCAGTATTGGGTGGATCGGGGTACCTAGGACTAAGGAGCACCCTAAAGGTCATTGTTTGGTTACAGTTAGCAGACTCTCCCAACACCTAACAGCATGCATTTGGTCCATGTGTTTCTGTGTTAAGAGTCAATCATTTTTCAATCTGTTGCTGCGCTATGCCAGTCTTCTGGATGAGTGCCTGCTGTGCCTGGGATCCTTCTTTTGTGTTCCATACCCAGGCCATTTCAAGGTTTAATGGGGCTCCCCTTTGTACGTGTCCACTTTTCTGCATTCTTTGCATTTGGCACACCAGCTTCAAGGCTGTTCCAGCAGGATAAGTTTGACTGGCCGCTGTAATAGTGGTGCTGTTTGCTGATATCTTTACCCACAGGTGTGTGTTCACTGCATGGTTTTGATTGATTGACGCAGCATCTGATAATCCCTCTGCCATCTGGATCACTGTCATTAGGCCCAACAGGTTCCACATCTTGATTAGTATCACCACCTGTGGAGACATAAAGGAACAACAAATCTCTTTCACATAAACCACATATGCAACCAAACTGGCATCAATGTTGATTTTACAATGTCAAATAGAGACTAGTATGGTAGCACCATGTCTTTCATTCAAATTTATTAGCCTCCACAAGTGTCGCCTGTGTATCCCACAAAGCTACACACCGTACCTGGCTCCCAGCTCCCTGCTACCAGCAGGAGCTGGGAAACTGACCAGGGCTGCTGTGCTGTCAGTTTTCCAGGTCCTGCAGCTTGGGAAAGCTGAGAAATTGACCAGGGCTGCTGTGCTGCAACAGTTGATATTTGGTGATTTCAGTGTGGAAACAAAACGTCCAATTTGTTGGGACCCTGTGGGAAGTGAGGGTACTCAAAATTCGAATTTCAAAAACAGGAACTATAAAATTGGTTTTTAATAAATTTGAATTTATCTTGTCGTGTAGATGTAGCCTTTGTGTCCTGGTGGTGATGTTGGATAGTTGGGAATGCTTTTCCACCCCCGATTTCCAATGGCCTGTAAAATGGCAGTGCCTTCACTTGTCTGGCCTGTTTACTCACTTAACGGTGTGCCTTTGGAAACCCAGATTAGAACTGGAATAAATCCCAAACAGCAACTATAAATAGCATATATCTAATAGACCAAATTAGAATTAACACACACCTTTACTTGACAATTTAAGGAAACAGGGTGACAGACTAACCATGAATAAAATCAATCAGCAATGAACACAGAAATAAAAGAAACGTATAATAGGAATGTGCCTTGTCATTAGATATCTCACCCCAGGTTGTACACTCTTTAGTTATCAATGTTACAGTTACTTGCTTGTGTTGGCATGCGGCTGTTGTTCACTGGATTGCAGACGGTTTGGTGAGGGTTCTGTGTATTAGTCCAGGAAAGGCAACAAGCTGACCAGCCCCTCTGACCTGGAGCTGGCCTCTGCAGCACTTTAACAGACACAGATGAAGTTCCTTCCTTGCAGGGTCTCTCATTAGCAGGCTCCCCAAAGCAGTTCCTGGCTGGTAGAAGACTCCAGACTGGCCCTTTTGTTGTAAGCTTGTGTGGTCAGCCTTAACTCTCCAAGCACAGGGAGACCACCATCTTCTTCCCCCAGCCTAGACAAAAAGCCCCACTTTCCTTCCCTTTTCTTTTCAAAGCCTCATGGGAGCTGTAGTCTCTCGAGCCAGATTGCAGCACACAGGATCTTCCCAGTCACGGTCAGGGGCTCCTATATACAGAGGGGCCTACAAAAAGTAGGCCCCTCTGTATATTTAGACAAGTAATAGGTTGCTGAGTTGTAAACTAATGTGTCACTTACATGAAGCTCTGACAACACATCATAACGTGTAGGCAATGGATTTCACAAACAATAGTTGTACATTAAAGGATTTATTTTTATAAGGCTACTTGGTGAGCGCTGAAGGATTGCCCATCCACTGCTGTGGATTTTGCCCATGGGGTTCCATAAGGAGCTCTATTCCGCCACAGGGTGATGTTGTTTGCAATCATGTCCTTCAATATCATGTGTATGCCGATGATGCATATTTATTTTTGATCTCTGCAGGCGCTGTAGGGTTGGCTGACAAATTAACCAGATGCTTGTCCAATATCCACTGCTGGAAATCAACACCCTTTCTTAAATTAAAAAATCTGACAAGTTTTAGATATTTGCCCCCAGGCAGCTGAAGAAATCTTATCACATTTTCCCACTTCCCTCAAAGAGCTGAATTAAAAACATCCTCTCTCCCCCATTTTTTTTTTAGTGATCATTTATCTTTGGCTACAAAATCACCTCTCCCTCATATTAGGACCTGGGTTCAGAGTGAAGTATGGAATTGCTTGTTTCTGCCAAGTAATTTTTTTCTACTCCTCAGAGATTGCACCAAGTTTTTTAAAGTTATGAAACAGACAACAGCAATCAATAGTAGTTGTAGTTGTTTGTTGTAGCACCCACAGCATACTAGGCATTGAACAGACACAAAAGAATGACCAATCCCTGTACCAAACCACTATAGAAGTTAGGGGAAAGAGGCATGCCAAGCCAGTAAGGTAGCCAGGTGGTCACTGGACAATTTGTGTTTAAAATGTAAATAATGCAATATGTGATTTTTATGATCCTCCATTTTGACACAAGTCTTAAATGTCATCCAATGATTTCTGTGTCTTCTAGTTTAACTTGGGTGCACCTCATGGAGAGTATGAAGACATCACTTCAGAGTCAGTCCAATGGTTACTTACCCTTACAGTTAAAATTTGCATTATTTTGCATTTGAATTTTGCTGACTTCAGTTTCCAACTTTAGTTGATTTTTTTTTAAATTTTGTTCATAAATGGGAAGTGTAAAAACCATACCCAGTTACCATATGATCTTGACACTGTCAGCTGACTGGTCTTTTGGAGGCTTCCTAGCAGAGAGAATTTGTGTGAGAACAGGACAGTGACCATCCATAATTACCAAGAAAATGGACCTTGTGGGAAAGAAGGCCTGGATTTGAATACTGTCCTTTGATTTGATTCTTCCTTGGAAGAAATAAAATCCAGCAGTTGAAAAATAAACATAGATTAAGGACTTAAAAGCAGAAATTAAATTCCAGAATTGAAATAAAGGGGGCACCATTATGCAAAGGCATACAGGTATCCACTAATCACAACATAAGGCATGCATGAGGGAGCTATCTGAAGCTGCACTCTTGCTAAACAGGTAGAACTTCCATCAGATCCTGTGGGAGCTCAGACTGAATAAGAACTGTACTTAAGATGGATCACTGGTCAGGATGAATATTTTTTCCATGCATCCATTTGTTTGAGCTCGCCGTGACTATTCTGTCTGGGTAGGCCTACACAACAAACAACAGTTGTTATTTCAAAATAACTAACCTAGCATCTATATGCTGCAACCACTGTTTCAAAATAAATTCAAAAGAGTGGTGAACTTATTTTGAAATTGGTAAACCTCATTTCACCAGGAATTGTGCCTATTTCGAAATATATGCTGTTAAGACTCATATTAGTGCCTATTTTGAAATAAACCATAGGATATCATAGAATTATATAACAATACAGCTGGAAGAGACCTAAAAAAAGCCATCGAGTCCAGCCCCCTGCTCTAAGCAGGGCCAAACCCATCAGATCAGCCCCACCAGGGCTTTGTCGAGGCGAGACTTAAACACCTCCAGGGATGGAGACTCCACTACTTCCCTGGGTAGACCATTCCAATGCTTCACCACCCTCCTAGTGAGAAAGGTTTTCCTAATGTTCAACCCGGACCTTTCCAACCACAACTTGAGACCGTTGTTCTGTGTTCTGCCATCCGTGACCACTGTGAACTGCCTCTCTCCAGCCTCCCTTCAGTAAGTTGAAGGCTGTTATCAAGTCCCCCCCTCAGTCTTCTCTTCTGCAGACTAAACAGTCCCAATTCCCTCAACCTTTCTTCGTAAGTCATATGCTCCAGCTCCCTGATTATTTTGGTCACCCTCCGCTGGACCCTCTCCAGAGTATCCACATCCTTCCTATAAATGGGGGCCCAGAACTGGACACAGTACTCCAGATGCAGCCTCACCAAAGCCGTATAAAGAGAAATAACCACTTTTCTGGATCTACTGGCAACGCTCCTCTGGATGCAACCTAATATGCCATTAGCTTTCTTGGCTATAACAGCACACTGTTGACTCATGTCCAGCTTCTCGTCCACTACAGCTCCCAGATCCTTTTCTGCAAAACTACTACCGAGCCAGTCGGACCCCAGCATGTAACAATGTTTGGGATTCTTCTGGCCCAGCTGCAGGACTCTGCACTTGCCCTTATTGAACCTCATCAGATTTCTTTCAGCCCAGTCTTCTAATTTGTCTCAGTCACTCTGGACCCTGTCCCTACCCTCCAGCGTATCTACCTCTCCCCCTAGCTTAGTGTCATCCGCAAACTTGCTGAGGGTGCAATCCAATCTCTCATCCAGGTCACTGATAAATATGTTGAACAGAACAGGACCCAGAACCGAACCTTGGGGCACTTCACTTGAAACCGACCGACATCCCAACATAGAGCCGTTGATCACTACCCTCTGGGCCCGACCTTCTAGCCAGCTTTCTATCCATCTTACCATCCATTTATCCAATCCACGTTCCTTTAACTTGCCAACAAGAATATTGTGGGAGACCATATCAAAAGCTTTGCTAAAGTCCAGATAAATTACATCCATTGATTTTTCCCCTATCCACAGAGCCAGTTATCTCATCATAGAAACTAAACAGATTGGTCAGGCATGACTTGCTCTTCATGAAAACCATGCTGATTATTCCTGATCACTCTCCCCTCCTCTAAGTGACTCAAAATGACTTCCTTGAGGAGCCCCTCCATGATTTTTCCAGGGACTGATGTACGACTGGTATAATAACTGATATAATTCCCTGTATCATCCTTCTTCCCTTTTTTAAAGATGGGCACTACATTTGCCTTTTTCCAATCATCCAGGATCTCTCCCGATCTCCACGACTTTTCAAAGATAACGGCCAAGGGCTCGTCAACAACATACGTCAACTCCCTCAGAACCCTAGGATGAATTAGGTCTGGGCCCATTGATTTATGTACATTAGCCTTTTTAGATAGCTCCTAACCTGTTCTTTCCCCACCAAAGGCTGTCCACCTTCATCCAACTATGCATCACGTATCACATTAGTCCAGGAGCTGTCTTTGTCCGTGAAGACAGAAGCAAAGAAAGCAGTAAGTACTTCAGCTTTCCCTATATCATCTTTCGCTGGGTTACCTCCCTCATCCAGTAGGGGCCCCACGCCCTCTCTGATCACTTTCTTCTTGTTAACACGCCTGTAGAAACTTTTCGTGTTATCCTTCACATTCCTCACAAGTCGCAATTCCAGTTGCGCTTTCGCCTTCCTGATAACTGCCCTACATTCTCGAGCTACACGCTTATACCCCTCCCTAGACATCTATCCCAGTTTCCACTTTTTGTAAGCTCCCTTTTTGTGCCTAAGTTTTCCAAGGATTTCCCCATTAAGCCAGTCTGGTCTCCTACTGTATTTACTTCTCTTGCTGTGCATCGGGACAGTTTCTTTCTGCGCCTTCAATAGGGGTTCCTTAAAATACTGCCAGTTTTTATGGACTCCTTTTCCCTTCGTGGTATCATCCCAGGGGATCCTGCCCATCAGGTTCCTGAAGGAGGCAAAGTCTGCTTTTCTGAAGTCCAAGGTGTGTAATTTGCTGCTCTCTTTCCTTCGGTCAGAATCCTGAAGTTGACCATCTCATGATCACTGCTTCCCAGGTTGTCCCCCACCTCCACCTTCCCTATTTGTTCCTCTCTGTTTGTAAGCAGCAGGTTGAGCTGCGCACGACCTCTGGTCGGGTCCTTCAGCATTTGTACCAAGAAGTGATCCCCAACGTTCTCCAGAAATTTCCTGGGCTGCTTGTGTACCACCATATTGGTCTCCCAAGAGATGTCAGGGTAGTTGAAGTCCCCCATGATAACGAGAGCCCGCGATCCGGAAACTTCTCTCAGCTGTTCAAAAAAAGCCTCATCTACCTCATCATCCTGATTTGGCAGCCTGTAGCAGACACCAACCACCACATCTCCAGTGCTGCCTGCACCACTAAGCTTGACCCATAGATTCTCAACAGGCTTTCCTCCCTCGATGTACTGGAGTTCCAAGCAATCACCGTGCTCTCTTACATGCACTGCAACCCCTCCTCCTTTTCTCCCTTATCTGTTCTTCCTGAACAGTTTATACCCTTTCATGGCAGCGCTCCAGTCATGCAAGTCATCTCACCAAGTCTCCAATGGCTCTAGTTCAAAATAGGCTCTATGTGTGCAGATGATGTGTTTTGAAATATCTAAGTGCTATTTTGAAACGTATTTTTGTGTGTAGCAGCATAAACTCTTCCAGAATAGCTTATTTTGGAATAAAGCTGCTGTGTAGGCATACCCTTTGTGATCACTCTGCTTTCTAGGCGCTTCTTCAAGTCCATCACATCCTGTTTTAAACTCCACTGCTAAGCCAGCATGATCTTTCAGAGCAGCATCAGACATTCTTCTGTGCTTAAAAACCATCACTAGCTACTTGTAGAGTACAATGTGGCCATGATATTCTTCTAGTGACAGAAACAAGATCACACAGCCTTAGTTTCTCTTTGTAAACTACGGCACCAAGTTCTGGTGAGACGCATCCTTTTCCCCAGGCACAATCTTGCAGATGAAAGTACTTTTATTTTCATTTTGCCTGACATGTAGGAAGACTTGCTCTTTTGTGTGAGATCTCTTGGTCTCCATTTAAAAAGGCAGTGTTTGCCAGTGGATGCCAATGCGATTACTAAGCCTATTTCCTCTTTATACATATGGATGCAGAAATGTGGCCCTTCAGACTTCACCATGGCAAATGATGCCTTTTTAAGGGTGACCACTTTAAAACCAGAAACCCAAAGAAGCAATTATTCCACCCACTGTTTCCTGTAAAACTGTGACTTCTTCCAATAAAATTTCTATACTTGTTTTAATATTTGGCACTGCCGACAGACTGTTATCCACTGTAATGAGCTGAAGGCCATAGCACTGTTGCCTTCTCAGCTGCCATTACTGAGACTGAAATGGACTGCATATCGCACATACAAAATGATCTGAGGAGGGAAAATGGCTATTATTACTGGTCAATCTGTGGACATACTAATTTAGCAACATGTGACTGGCCCTTCTGAATTCCTTCCTCTGGTCTTCTCTGGCTCTCCCTCTGCTTATGAGGACAGAGGAATGAGTAAGGCTACAAAAGCTTCAAAATTGTATAGTTGAGTTTTAATGCTGTTCCAGTCCCTGGAAAATCCCTACTGTACTTGGCTATTTTCTAACATTAATATAATTTTGTTTCATTCTTGCCTAAAACACATTTCCTAGTCCTTGCTTTTAGCTGTCAATATAATTTTATTCTATTTATTTTCATTAGAGGGTGTTCATGGATGCATGTATCAGGGAGCTTTATGAATGTAAATGATAGATTGATTCAGATGAGAGCTGCTGTTGTGCACTTTAAATCCTCCTGCTTTTGACAGACAGACACAGTTCTAAATAACCAAACCAGCCAAGTTACAAAATAGCCACATTTATAATTGCAGGGAGTGCACAATGCAATGCTCTCAGGTTAATAGTCAATGTATTAACCTTGAGGTAACCTTTATGCTGAGGCAACACACATTATAGTGAAGACATTTGTGTCATTCTAATTAAGGTTGTGCCAGTGCTTCCATTTTTAAATTGTTTCCCCCATCCTTCGATAGGAACGTCGCCCATGCAGTATCCTTTTTGCTCATTTCACCTGTGATGTGGATGGGCTGGGGTTTCGGCCCCACAGCTTTAAGTGGATTCAGAAAAGCATTAGATATCTTCATGGAAGATAAGTCCCTCAGTGGTTGTTAGCCAAGGCGGTAAGAGATGCAACCCCCATGCTTTGAGTGTAGTCAGCCTGTAACTGCCAGAAGCTGGGAGCGAAGGACAGGGATCATTACTCAGCAGTTGCCTGTTCTGTTCATTCCCTCTGAAATACCCAGCTAACAGGCTATTGGGCTAGATGGACCATTGGTCTGATCCAGTATGGCCATTCTGCTGTTCTAAATGGGTTTGTACCCGATTGGGATTCATCTCAATGCAAATAATCAATGCCATTGTGAGTTTTTTGGTTACTTTTTAAATATTAAAGAACTACCTACAAGGAATCCTTTCTCTGGCTCAAATAATGTAATGTGATACTCTGTTCAGGTTAGTTTTAATTGTGTGATGTTTTGTTAAGGAGGCTTGTAAGGGGAAAGAGAAAAACCACTGATTTTGTTCAGTCCCAGATTTGCCTCTTGTTTGCTCCAAAAAAAGTCATCTATCTACATTTTTAGCATAAAGGGAAATGCCAAACTAGTCAGTCAGGGGTCCAGAGCAATTTTAATTCTTCCCTATGCATCCTACCATAACAGGTTGTGATGAATCACATTAGAAGCTCTGCTCAGGGTAATAAAACTTGTACCTGCCAGCTGCTTTATGTATAAAACCATGCCAAGGGAATTACTGATTACTGATTAGGAGGTCTGTGTGAAATAGTCTGGGAGGAAACTTATGTGCCATTAATAACACAGAGTCATAGAATTTAGGTATCAGAATCCAGTCTGAAATCCAGTCTTTTCCATTCCCTGAGATGAAAAGACCAAAAAGAAAACTATATGAGACATGTAGTATTCCTGCAATGTTCTGCAAGAGAAGTGAAGGAAGAGGGAGAAACCAATACTTAACAAAGATTACTAGAGCTTCTCTTATTCCATGTTCACTGATTCAGTTCTTCAGTTTATTACTGCAGTAATTTAAATACTGCTCAGAGATCTTTCTTTTGAAGGTGAAAGATATGAGCTTCCACTTGTGATTAATCAGAAAAAAATAACAGATTAACAGCAGCACCATCATCAAAACTTTTCCAACATTTACTGGCTAGGAGTATTGTCTATCTAGCATACAATCAGACATTCTTCCTCCTAATTTTCAATGTAGGGAGTTGTTATGAAGTTAGTACAAGTTAAACCTTTCTTGTCTGGCACCCTCTTGTCTGGCAGCATCTGTAATTCAGCATGATTTTGGTTGGCTGGATGACCACTTAACATGGGTGTGGCAGAGTTTCCCATAGTCTTATAAAGTTTGTTACCAGATACCAGGTCTGGCTCTCAGTGTTCTGTGCTGTTATTTAGCTCTAATTTACCCCTAACTGTGTTTTAAGAGCCCAGTAAGCAGTGGAAGTGTTAGTAATGTGCTAGACAATATTGACCTACCGTGATCTGGTAAATGCTCACATTAGGCATCAGGCAGGTCCTGAAGGTGCCAGACTAGCGTGGTTCAACCTGCCTCACTAAATATGTTTTGATCTGTCTGAATAGAGACCTTTTAATAATACGTGGACAATTTGCATGTGTGCCTGTTTGCATGCCCAATTTGGGTAGTTAGGTGATTAGTCAGTTGATAGTTTGCAAACATAAAATGAGTGGTGTGCAATCTGTTATTTTCAAGAATAATTTCAATGGTTATTTTTGAAAGTTTGGCCCCACAATATTATATGATAGCTTTTCATTGCAGTTCAGCCAACACTACCTCTTGGAACAAAGCTAGTTTTTCTACTGTTAAATCTGTCCAGAGCAGAAGCTATAAAGTGGACAAATATCAGCTAGAAAGTAGACTGAGACTGAGAGCAGAAAACTAGATTTTGCTGGAAGGGAGATGGGGTGAACTTCTCCATCCTGGAAAAGCTGTTTTCGTAAGAAAAAGCTATGTTCCCTGACAGTTGTGTGTTCATGGTACATTAACGGAAGTGAAGTCTGATGAGCAGTACAGATCACGGAAGAGAATGGGAGCGTGAGACATCTGAAACAAAATTCTGATGGGAGTATTTCAGAATCGAAATATATCATTTTGGCCAAAACATTATGGATGTTGGGCATTCCACTTTTTAACAAAAAATTTCTGTTGCAAGCAGAAAATGTTGTTTATTTGGAAATCTAATTTTCTGTTTAAAACAGAAAAACAAACAAAATCAACAAAAATCCAAGAGTTTTGATTTGTATTAGCACTACAATAAAATAATTTCCCTTTATAATCCATATAAGAAGATCCAATTTCACTTCTTCCCTTGAAGAGAAAATCCATTATTATCCCTGTGCATTGCTAGCTTCCACCCTAAATTCTGTAGAACTCCAATTCTGTAGTATATATTTTCACAGCAATATAAATATGGGATTTACATGCAGCATGTTTTCTAGATTTTACTCTAGGGACAAATACTGAATGCTATGAGCAGGTAATATACTATTTTCTTGTATTTCCATGTATTCCTCTCTCATACAATCTTGGCTTAATTTGGTTTATTACACCACAGGTAGAGATTTGCAAACAGTTATATGCCAATGGAAATTGGACAAAGTTATCATTGTGCTCTTATGACTGGGAGGAAAAATGTTACACCTCTTTCTAGCTTAAGTAAAATAACTTCTGCAAACAAAACAATGTTTTCCATTTCCTGGTGTCATGCTGAGGTTATGTCTACACTACGAAATAGTCAGATTTATTGAACTCGATTTGTTTAACCTCTACATTTTATAAACAAGAAGATGAGTGTCCACGAATGTCCAGAAAGTTGACATAGTGTGTCTCCATTGCCTTAGCTAGGTTCAACTGAGTCAGCAATACTTTCTGGATACCTATCCCACAATGTCCACAGACCCATTGCATTCTGGGTTTTTGGCCAGTGAGTTATGGGAAAAAATGTGCCACAAGTGCTTGTGGGTGTCCTATGTCATCATCCCAGAGTGCAACGTGCCCCCCTCCCATATTGATTTGGATGTTGAAGAACTGGAGACCAGGAATACGGAGCAGTTGGCTGCCCTGGATGCATTGCATGCAGTGGAGTGCCAGTTCTGGAGATGTGAAACCAGCACACACTGCTGGAACGGGATCGTTTTGAAGGGCTGGGATGACCAGCAGTGGCTGCAGAACTTCTGTCTGTACGAGGCCAATTTTGCGGAACTTCGTGATTTGTTGTCCCCTACCCTGAAGTGCTGTGATACCAAAATGAGACCTGTTTTGATAGTTCACAAGTGAGTGGCAGTTGGTCTGTGGAAGTCTGCAATGCCTGACAGCTACCAGTCAGTGGAAAATTAGGTTGGGTTGGGCAAATCTACAGTGGGGGCCATGGTGATTCTCGTAGACAAGGTAATCAATGCCCATGTGCTGTGAAAGACCGTTTCTCTGGGAAATGTGTACAGGACATAGCAGATGGCTTTGTTGCCATGGAGTTTCCTAACTGTAGTGGGGCAATAGATGGGATGCCCATCCCCATCCTGGCCCCTAACCACATGGCCTCAGAGGACATAAACTTCAAGGAGTAGTTTTCCATAGTGTTGCAGGTGTTGGTGGATCCCAAAGGTCATTTCACCGACATCTAGGTGGGAAGGTCAGGAAAGGTGCACAATGTGCACATTGTGACAAATTCAGGTTTGTAGAGAAAGCTCCAGGATTGGACTTTCTTCCCAGACCTGAAAAATCAAGATTGGCAACATGGAGATACCCACAGTGAAACTGGGTGACCCTGGTTATCCTCTGCTCCCTTGGCTCATTAAGCCATACACAGGCACCCTGGACCACAGCAAGGGATGCTTCAGCTACAGACTGAGCAAGTGCAGAATGTGGTGGAATGTGCCTTTGGCTACTTAAAAGCCAGATTCAGGTGCCTTTTGACCTGTCTGGACCTTTGCCAAGCCAACATCCCCAGTGTGGTTTCAGCATGCTGTATTCACCATAACATTTGTGAATTAAAGGAAGAAAATTTCATGCCAGCCTGGGTGGCAAAGGCAGATGCCCTGGGTAATGTTTAATAGCAACAAGAAACAAGGGCAATCAGCAATTCACAGACAAAAACAACAAAAATCAGGGAGGCTTTGAAAAGTAGCTTTATGAGTAAGCAGACAGCCACATGAATCTGCTGCACTTAACTATCGTGATACCACTCCCACCCCAAACAATGATGTGTGTTTGACCTTCATGAAAGCATTTCCAGTGCACCCCACCCTGTGTGAACCAATAAATGACTGTGTGGTTTTCACAACAGCATTTTTTATTGGAGGGAGTGTGAGAGGATTAAGAGGTGGGAAAAAGAAAGGGAATCCTGCATCAAGTGTGAGGGAATATGAGACTTTTGCAGTGTGGCAAGTCCTGTAGATGGACTGTGAGACTATCCTTGCTTCTCCTCACCATGTTCACGGCCCCCAACAAGGGGAGAGTGGGCAACTTGGTGAGCAGGCTGCATAATTGTGACTTGTGTGGTGGGTGGTCCCCTGCTGTTCCAGCATAGACTGCAGGATGTTGGTCTGCTCCTGGACAGTCATCAGAAATGCCAAGTCCTGGGACCTTTGCTGGAGCATGCATTTCCACCACTACTGGGTCCATTTTTTGTCAGCAATGGCTTGGGCTCAGTCCCTCTGGGCTTCTTGCAGCTGCTTCGCAATAAGGTCTTGCTTTGTTCTTTTTCCTGTGGCGCATCACATTGACCCTATCACCCCCACTCATGCTTTCTGTTGAAGGCAGTCAAGGTCAAAATTTAGATACAGTTTTTAAATGTGACACAACACACTGAAACAGTCTGACAACTACTGCAACTTTTGTTTTCCAAGGCCACTTTTGGCTTCTTAAGGATGACAATGAATCAACCTCTGCAGATGAGAAGCTATGACTTTTCCAGACCATTGTGGACGTGGTAAGGTCCTGGTGGCTAAGGAGGAGGTGGGATTTAAAACAAAGCCCTGTAAAATGTAAAACACAGGAAAAAGATGTAGTTGGCATCTTTTTTTCCTGTGGAGGGAAAAAGCCTTTTAAAGCAGGGGAAGCCCATGCTGGACATGCCAGTGTCTGGAAGCAGTGTCTGCACAGCCCAGCAGCCACGTGGTGGGGGGAAGGGGGTCAAACCCACCATGTGCATGGTGGGCTGTGGGGGGCACTTCTGTGGATTGTAAAGCTCGAACAAAATAGTTTTTCGCATTTCCTCCTAAATCCTATGAAGACAAAAAGCCATTTAAAGGCTGGAAAGCCTGTGCTGGACATGCTGGTGTCTGGAAGTAGGGTCCACACAGCTCAGCAGCCACATGTTGTGTGTGGGGGGAGGGGTCTAGCTCACGGGCCACAGGGGGGACTCGTGGTGGGGGTGGCCCTGTAAAATAAAAGCATGGAAAAAAACTTTCTTGGCAGCTCTTCATAAATCCTTCACAGACGTGGTGGTGGGGATGAGGTGGGGGGAGCCAGCAGTGTGGTGGGAAGGGAGGAGGCCAGGAGAACCCACCAGCCACACACAGTGGGGAGACAGAGAGCCCACCAGGTGTGTGGTGTGGCAAGGCAGTCTTGGGAAATTTAAGTAGCCAGGGATCAGTGCGATAATGTTAAAGGGATAAACTTTAATGAAACTTCCCGTGCTTCTTCTAGGTTGTAAAAGAGACATCAGCCTCCTAAGAATAACAGAGAATGAAAAAGAAATTATGCTCATACTCTGTGAGCACAGGGCTGGCAAATTTGCCAGAATGTTACGTGGTGCTGTGATGCTAGATTACTTACTGGTGGCTTGGCATAGCAAAGTGTGCTATCGTGGAAGCCATTAAAAATCAGGCCTCCTGAAAAACCTTGTGCGAAAAATAACAGTAACTGGCTGAGACCTCCAAAGAGGATAAGCCCTCCATCCTCAGAAATATTAACAAATTCTTCTTAGGGGCATGGATCCACCTCACCCCACCTGTAACCTGCTTGTAGCAGCTTAAAAAGATATGCTCAATGGAAGTAAACCTATGTCACAACCCAGCCACAACCTGCTTATAGCAGTTGAAAAAATATACTCATCAGAAGGGCCCTCTCCAGCATTGCTGGACTCCAGAGCGTCTGGTGTTAGAGGGAATTGGCTCCAGGGTGAGGAAGAGCTGGCAGGATCAGCTTCCTCAGGTATCATCTGACTCATGGCATCTTCCTCCTCATTGGCATCTGTATCCTCCTCACCCTTGCTGCTCTCACTGGAGAGCCAAATGACATCTCCTGAGGAGTCCATGCAATTCTTGGTGACCGTGGTTTGGTTCTTACTAAGAATCACATCGAGCTGCTTGTAAGAGCAGGATGTTTGAGGAGATGTCCCAGATCACCCATTAATTTCTTTCAATTTCTGATAATTCTGCCTGAATGCCTTGATTTTTGACCTGGCATTGCTGAGTGTCCTTGGTGTATCCTTTTTCCCGCATGCCCTCAGAAATCCTCCCATAAGTGTCCACATTTCTTTTGCTGGCTTGCAGTTTGCTTAGTTCTGATTCATCACATCACACAGAAGTTAGATCTTGGATCTCCAGTTGGCTCCATGCTGGGGCTCTTTTGCAACCCTGAGAACTCTGATCGGAACTAGAACCCTGAAAATGCATAATGGTTAGATGCGATCACTCCTGAGGTGTGCTTTTCATGCTTGTCAGAAAGAAAGTGAATTTAAATTCCTGGCCTTCCTGTTACCTACTTCCTGTGCACCTGGAGAGCAGTGGAAGTGAAAGTGGCCAGAACAGACACATGCGGCGCATTGTGGGATACCTGTGGAGGCCTATAAAATTGATGTAAAGTAATGCTGTTTCCACACTAGCATTAATTTGACCTTCTAAATTTGAACTTGGTGTTAGTCTGCTTGGGAGGGGTGTCATGAGAAAGTTGGCCTTAGCATTCCCTTAAAATCAGCCTAATGGCATTTGCCGTGAAAACAGTCACATTGTAAAATCAAGCTAAATGCTTTGAAGCCCACTTTATGCTCTAGTGTAGACAAAGCCTAAGTTAGAGAATAGGTAAAGCTGAAGGTCAAAGCCTGATGTCAGCTAGTGGTGGTTTGCTTTCACTCAGTCTGAATGTTGCCCAAAGGAGTTGTCATGCAAACACTCTGGCAGGAGAGACAGATTTTACATTTCAAAGCATATGAGAGAGGCAGACACACATTACATTAGTCAGAGATACTGGAGGTGATTATAGCTTGTGCTTTTAAGTTCACAATTCTACCTTCAGTGTTTTAGGCTTGAAAGGATTCCGTAGAAGAAAACAAATTTTTCTTTTGACTTGTGGCAAGAGAGCCTAGTAGAGCTGGACAACTATCTCCATGTTGAGGGTTTGTGTGATATTCATATTTGGAGAGTTTACATGGATGATATTCAAAATTCTTAGAGATGTGAGAAAGTCTATTGGAAATAATAGGGATAGATGTGAAGTACAGGGAGTGGAAGAGTCAAGACAGTGTGAGAGTGACTCTTCATCCTTTTATATGGAAGGGTATAATTTAAAGACCTGCTCATGCTCTCTTTGAAGTTGATGGAATTTTTGACATTGACTTCAAAGGCTGCATATTCAGGACTTCACTGCTGATGACCATGGTGTTATGAGCACCCAAAATGGGCTGGAGCTTCATCTCATGTAAATCATAGTCACTCCATTGAAGTCAACACCAATTTATATCAGGCCCATTCACATTTCTACATTACACATTTAGGAGCTCAACACCTTGATCTTTTAACTGTATTTCCAAAATACCCAAAGCAAGGCAATAACTTAAACTTTCCAGCTGATTTAGGAATATTTATGTGCTACTTCTGCTGGACGTATTTGTGTTTCTTTTTATATGGGTCTTTGTGCCAACTGGCTCAAGCTGCATCTTCCATCCATCTGCTTAAAACTGAAATACATTTAATGCTTCATGAGAAAGCAAAGAGGAAGTAATTCTGCAGTTGGCTGTCTTTCTAATTCTCTGCCTTTCACTGGAGGAAGACAGTATTTTTTGCAACTGTACTAGCCGTGTAGTGGCCCTACATAATTCAGTGAGTGTTCCTTTGTTTGTGTTAGTGATTATCTAGTCCAGGTTCTAACTTCTGTGGCAAGCCTAGCTGCTAACGACTTCTGGCTTTCATTGGAAAGTTATGGTCTAATATTTGATGTACAAAGGCCACAGTACCTCCAATAAG
Source organism: Carettochelys insculpta (assembly GCF_033958435.1). Classification (NCBI taxonomy): domain Eukaryota; kingdom Metazoa; phylum Chordata; order Testudines; family Carettochelyidae; genus Carettochelys; species Carettochelys insculpta. The sequence continues at coordinate 19,444,275 of NC_134152.1, forward strand.
CCATTTTATTTTATGGTTATTTCATATTTCAGATGCCCTTTTGGGGTCATTTTGGCCATTTTCGAGATTTTTTTAGTAGTTATTCAGCATACTATGTGGGGTCAATTTATATTATATGGCAATTATGAATCTTGCTGCATCACCAGAGGGAACATTTCAAAAAGACATCTCTGCACAGAGAGTGTTTTTGTCCATATAGCCCTGGTCTTAGAGATTTCTGATTCTCTTTTCCCGTTAGTAATGTGATACATAGCCTTGCCTTTCAAGAGGCAAGTCAGAGCAGAACGAGCTATTGGGATCAGGGAAAAGAAACCGCTGACTTAATCTGGTATGGCATTTGTTTTGTGCCTCTGGAACTCACCTCAACGGCGGTGTGAGAAATGAGGCAAGTCTTAAGACCTCTAGTTCCTCTTTGTCACAGGAAAATAAATAACTTTAATTTGGCTCTGTAGTGATGATTGCCATATATGCCATAAAAGGAATGCTCTCTATAGATTTGTCCAATATTTAGCTGAAAGGCCAGCCCATAAATTAGATCGTGTGACACTTCTGACTTCGGCCCATTGCTAATATAGCACTTCTGATGTACTGTGCGTGGATGTGGATTGTGTATGGTAAGACAGATTATTGGAAGGTGCAGACCTAACTTTTAGTATCATTCATCATTAGCTCAGAGATAAGCACACTCAGGAGATCTGCCTATGACGTGAGAGTATCCCTCTGAAAGTATGGATTGGGCAAAGACTGCTTACGGTACCCATCATATCTCACTGTGATTTTCATTTCAGCTTCCTGAAATTTAAATTTCTCCAGACATCTCCACAATCCAGGAATTTATAGTACAGGGAGGGAAATGATTCCTTTTAGAAATGGATTTCTTCAGCTCTCTTGCACTCATTGGTATACCTCTATTTTACTTTTTCAAAGATACTAAAATATAGTGACTTAATACACATTATCTATCTATCTAGAATAGCTGGACGTGTTCTGTCAGCTATGTTTGGAAAAGTCAAAACTGTTTTCACTTGGATATGGGAAATCTGGTCCTGTATTTTTACATCTACTGTTAAATTTTTAGGGTGAATCTGGGTATCTGCACTTCTAAATATCTGATTCCCAATACTGAGATTTGTCCCAGCAATTTATTTTGTAGTTCCAATTGTGGGTATTTGTTTTTATATGTGAAAATTGCACCTATAGAAAGGACCACAGCCCTCTTTAAAAATTTATTTTTGTTTGTGTGTTAATTCATCTGCACACACATGCACACACACACACACAAAGATTAATTTTCAAAAGAGCATTACATCCGACTGTCCTTTCTATAAGCTACATTAGTACAGTAAATGCTCAAAATACGTGAGTTTGAGCTGGGCTTAACTTGCATTAATGCAAGTTAAGTGCAACTCAAAATCCTGCTCCCTCTGGCCCTGGTGCAACCCCTACAGCCCCACGCAGTCCCAATTCAATGCCCACCCAGCCCTGTTCACAACCCGTGCATGGCTCTGCCTCAGCACGCCTCACACACAGCCCCAGTTCAAACCCCGCGCGGCCCGGGTCACCATCCCCACGTGTGGCTCCAGCTCAACCTTCTGCCTGGGTTCAACACCCCCCATTCCCCATGTGCAGCCCCAGCTCAACCCCCCCCATCCCAGTTCAAACCCTGTCCTTCCCTGTGCAAGGCTCCAGCTCAACTCCACCCCTGCAGCCTAACTCACCCCAGGCTTAAGCCCCCTGGTCCCCTCCCATGGCCCCAACCCACCACCAGGCTTAACCCTCCCCAGCTGCCCCCCGCCTCCAACCCCAGGACTTACCTTTCAGAAGGTGCTCCTGCTGTTTCCTTGGCTGCAGCACCTGTGTTCTGTGGGGTGAAAAGCCCTCCCCCCACCCCTGACTTACGCAAAATTCCAGTTACATGAACGGAACCCTCATGTAAATTGAGGCACTATTGTATCTGCAGCCCCTCTCTCCGGCAAAATGTATTTCAGGCACAAATCAGAATATCTGCACTTCTAATGCTACAACTTTCACTAGGATGTATAAGCATCCAGTTTTTTTCTGCATTTGAATCACAGGGTCAAAAATGCTTTGTGTGCATGCACACACACTAGCGTTTTTGCGTGGGCAATCCAAATGCAGATCCAAGGGTGCAGGAGTAGGTTGGGGATGGGTGATTTAGGTAGGAGTTGGGAGGAGGAGAGGGGTGAGGGTGGGTGATCAGGGCTGCAGTAAGGGGACAGGCACAGGCTGCGGGTTGGGGATTTGGGCAAAAGGTGGGTGTAGAAGACCTATATAACTGGACCAGCTTTTAGCATTTCCAGGACTAAAGCCTATATTCAAATATTATTATGTGGAAATCTGAGGCTGGAGTGACTTTAGAGTATGTGCAAAACAATTTGTTAAGGAGGATCTTCAAACTTACTGCCATCTGCTTAAAGCAAACATGAGGGGAATATGCAATTACCTATAGGTCAATTGTTGGCTGGGTAGTCAGCATCGGAATATAAAGTGCCCTTTGAGATTGTCTGGAGGAACAGTTTAACAAGCATGAACCTTAAACTTTCCCTGACTTTTGAAAGTCCATTTTTCCTTCATTTAGCTGCCTTAGAACTTGACCTGGCTAGGATGATAGGCAATCATATAAAATCTTTAATTCAGTTTCCAGCCAAATATATTTTCATGTAACTAGATGAGCAGTGGGCCTGAGACAGATACAGCCTCCTGGCTTCTTCATGAAAAGATTATCTATAGTTTTGAGAAATATCTGGATTGTTATTAACAATAATATGTGAATATTGTCGTGGGTCTTCTCTTACAAGTTATGCAGCTGGCCTTTCTGGAAGGGAAGGGTGTTGCACAGAAAAATATAATTGTTTTGTCCATGCAGGGCTGGTTTGATTGAAGATTTAACACGTTATTTACTTTTTCAATATGTGGTGCTACCTGAAAAAAACAAATTGTTAGCCCTGTTCTTGGCTTAGATGCCTTTTGCTGCCCTTGCTGACACAAGCGGATATTTGCTATGCAGTGACGATGTTTCATTTATATGGGTGGTTGCCCTGTTTGCCTGGTTAGCTGTGAAAACAAGGAAAATGTATGTAGAAGAGCAGTTCCTCATGACCTCAGTGAAAAAATGTATTCAGAGTTTTTTTGGTGTATTTTCATGTTATTTGTATTGCTTGTGGTTGTAAAAGTTAATTTTCTTTTCTTTAGGAGAAGTTACATTTTTTTCTATTTTTTGTAACGATGTATATTTATTTTACAAAGCAGTCCTGAACTTGAAAGTGTGTATTTTATTGTGAGCTATGGCTTGAAGCTACAATACTGTATTCATAAACTTGTACTAAAAACAGGGTTTCAGACCCCTGTCTAAAAACTCCCTTCTCTCGGTTGCTCATATTTTTACATCTGTGGTATTTGTGGACATCTTTATCCACCTCATTCTCTAGTTACAGAGAGGTAGCCATGCTAGTCTGTATCTTGACAAAACAAAATGTAGCACTCCTCATTTTCTAGTTACTCATTGAGTTTCTCAGCAAGACTGGGTAAACAAGACTTGAATTTTTCTGATATAAAAACATCCAGAAGAAGCCTTTTTATAAATGTAACCCTTTTTCAGGGCTCCTTTACTCTTATTGGATCAATGGGGTGACAGTGGGAGGTAAAGGGCATCACAAACCAACTTCTTCCTTTTGTAAGGCATATTTTATTCTATTCTTTCTCATGTTTTAATATTTTTTAATCTAGCAGAACCAATTCCAAAGCATTTTCAGTCCTCTCTCCCACACCTGATCCATGGCTTTAGTCCTCATCAGTGAAAGTGGAAGAACTTTTTGGAACCATTAATCCAGCATCAAGCTGGAGCTGTTATAATTACAGCTGTGGCAGGATTTCCATTACGAACCCTGGCTTTCAGCAGGAGTGGTTGCTGCCTGGCAGGGAAGGAAATAAATGATGCTGGCTGTGCTGAGCAGCCGTAGATTAGTGCTCTGCTACATAGTGTGCCTCCTTTCCCTCCCAAGAGACCTGTTGTTGCAGGTGATGCAGAAAGTCATTATTGATGAAACTTTGCAATCTGAAGTTCAAAGAGTAAATGGGAAGGCGGCACCCATAGAAGTTGCTCTTTAGCCCACTGAAGTCAGTGGGAAGATTCCCATTGGCTTTAGTGAGCTTTGGATTGGCTCAGGGTGAATTTTGGGACTCACTGTAACTGGGGCTTTGTGGGTATTTGGAAGGAGTTACTGATTTAGGTTAGACTTGTCAGTCGGACTTAGAGGTTATTGACACCCTGACTACTTTAAACAGCATGGAGCTAGAAATGCTCTGTAACTACAGATGGTCCTTGGGATTCCCAATGATTATACACGTAAATTTAACAAGACTTTTCTTTCTTTTTCTTTCACAGATGATTGATTTAAAACAAATAGTTGAATTAATCTAAAAATACAAACTGAATGATACTGTGTAATAGAGCCAACGTAGACTTGCAGACTAGATACTTTTTTACTAGTTTAGCACAGCGTACTGATAATATGGCATGCATTACAGTTTATATCTTGGTAAAGTACAATATTCCCTCCCTCCCAAGGATCCTAGGAGTTGAGACCTGCTCTGCTCAATGAACGGCGAGGGGAGATTGTATGATAGTAAAACAAGGAGGCTGAGATTAAAAAAAAAAAAGGTGTGTTATGAGCCTTTTATGAGCCCTCCTTTTCCCACTTGCCATGGGGTGTTTAGTCCCTTTTACATTACTTAATCCAACTTCTCTAATACCAAATTAGGCATTAGCACCCTTAGGAATTTATGGGGTACACAGATATGATTGGCAACATTCATTTGAGGTATCATCCTGAATATGCAGGAGATGGGATGTCAAGGCCTTGTGTGTAAGTTCTGAGAAAAGGCAAGAGGATCCAGAAATAACACCTTGGCAACCCTTGCCTTACTTTTTCCCCATAACAAGATGGGTGTGACCCATAGTCTCGACGTTGTTGATCTCTGACACACACCCTCCATGACGACCATCCTTTTGAGCTGGCATGTGGCTAAAAGACTATGACTTGACAGTTAGACCTAGGGCCTAGGTCAGACAGGCACTGATACGAATTGCCTTGTATCTAGGAGTGACATAGAGGGGAAGTAAGAAAAAAACCTTGCAACAAGCTAATTCTTGCAGAGCAGAATCCTCTGCAGGCCTCTTGCGGCTGCTGCAAAATGGAGTATAACAAGACAATAAGCTTGCAATTATCTAGGTCAAGCCAGCTATGCACTGAATCAATTGTACTGGTTTAATATGTATAGAGAAGCTTTAATTAAACTAATAGGCCTTATAAACTGGCAGGCTATGTCACCCTGTTCATGGTACAAACCTGTTTTTGGTTCTTATTCTGTATTTCCTAGCAAAAGGGCTCCATAGTTTAATTAATACACGAGCTAGCTGAAAGGATGATCACAGAAGCAGACATCTCTGAGGTTGTCCTCGTATGCTGTGCTCTCCTCTCTCCAGCTTGCCTGTGCTTCTGGACTGCTGCAAAGGGCCAGAGTGCAGCCCTTGCATTCAGCTCAACAAGGTGCATGGTTTGACTAGTCCCTGCTTAGGGGTAACAGAAGGGTCAGGAGTGTTAATGAGAGACTCCTGGCTTCCCCTGCATGCATAAGAAAAGTGCATACTTGCTCAGTAATCACTAATGACGGTTGTTCAGTTGAAGTCAATGGAACTGCTAGCATGAGCAACAGACGTTCATGTGTAAGGGTTTGCAGGAATGAGCCTGTAAGAAAATGTTGCTGTCATACTGTAGTACCCAGAGGCACTGAGATCTCATACTAGGGTGAGTGAAGTCTCTGCTCTACAGCCTCAGCTGAGAGGCAGCTGGCCTTTAGCTCATGTGGTAGAGCACAGGGCTTTAGCTCCTATGGTTGCAGATTCAATCCCTGGTGCCAGCAACCCAGGTCTGTCAACATTACAATACTAAGGGTGGATATTGTGATGGTCAGAGCAGCGGTTGCTTTGCAGCACTCTGTTCAGGGAAGTTCATCCCTTTAAGAGCACAGTCTCCACTACCCAAGATATGGTCACTTGTTTCTGCTCATGCCTGTGAGGCAAGACAGAATCTTCATAACTCCAAGCAGTGCCAGGGAATTGAAGACAGGCTTTCTAGATAAACTAGGGGCTACTGGTCTGTGTCTTCCTGTTACAGATCTACTTCCATTGCTGCAAATCTGTCAGACTTTCTGTTGGCCGTAGCTGGGTCAAATGTTGGACATCAAGTATTCCTGAAGCAGACACGGCAGATGGAAAAACTGTGAGCTAGAATGTGAATCTTATTGTTTGTTTGTAAAGCAAAGATGAAGTGGGTCTTTGCCCATGAAAGCTGATGGTGCCACAGGACTGCTTGTTGTTTTGGAAGATACAGACTAGCACAGCTACCTCTCTGATACTTTGAACCCAGTAAGGAAGGAATTCTGATTCAACATGTAGGCACAGTCCTTTTTGGGGGCGAGATGCCTGCAAACTAGTACATAAAGCTTACAAGTGATTTGTAATGAATCCTTCACTGTACAGATGGCTTGTGAAAACAAATGCCAATGGTGCTAAATCCTGAAGAGTGATGGATGATATTTACAGGTTTATAATTTACATTTTTGGGTGGTAATTGGATTTTTCTTAATTAAAGAAAGTGGGTGGACAGTTTTGTCATTTAACAAAGTCCTTACCAATTATCAGGGATACATACTGTGCATGGGATAGACATTTGGACTCATAGTCAGTACACAGAATAAATGTTTACCTGAGAGTTTGTTACTTGGTTATGTAGTGTATGAATATTATACAATGTGGCAATGTCTTCCTTCAGCTGACATTAGGCCACTAAATACCTTGCTGCAGCCTTGCTGCATTTATTAAATCAACCCCTATGCAGAAGGACAGAGTTAAAAACCTAGGCACGATTTTAGTTTAATTTAAACCTTATTTTAAGAGTCTTGATGATGGTAAGTAATGCAAAATCCCGGTCCTGGTTTTCCTGCATGAGGGTCAGTTTCACCTTATTAGACAACTCTGCTGTCCTTAAAATTATCACAAAATACCCAAAGGATTCAAGAAGCAATTCTGTGGCACCCTACATTAACACCTTTAAAAATATCAGCAGTTCTTTAATTTTAAAGGTCCCAGCATTCAGAACCTGGGCATGGGGAAAAAACATTTTTGTAACTGTGTTTTGAGCAGTTAATTTTTAAATCCCAGATTGAGCATTCTCCCAAAGTAAAAATTGAGGGAGACTGCCACGGTCTTCTGAGGGGCTGCTCATGTCCTGGTTAGGACATGCCAGTGGTGGGACTTCAGCATGTAACCCTGCAGAGATTTTGTGCGATGCTCTAAGCTGGAGGGAGCCTTGGACTGGCTTCTGTAACACAGGCAATCCACCAACAAGGGGAGACTGGCATATGCTAGCATGCGGGGATTTGGAACATGAAGGGGTAAGAAATTTCATTAGGGCAGCACAGCACAACAGGGTCTCAGGCTCATCCAGCTCATTAAAAATGTTGAACTGTGTTACTGTTTTTATGTCTGTGTATTCACAATTACATACCAACTAATTCTTTTATCGACTAAGACTTTTACATTCTACAGACTTATTTTCTTACACGTGCTGTGTAAGAGGTTTTTTTTTTCATATGAACATAACTGAAATGTCCATCAGTTTGGATTACATTAGGCAGGCTGGGGGGGCCCTGCTAATTGCAGGGACAAAAAGCGAGGCCCAGAATAAAAAGTTTGCTCACCCCTGTCTAGCATACAGAGCCCTTCCCATGAGTGAGGGAAGTTGGGCGTACAGATTGTTGTGAGGGGAGAGAATGGAGGGACACAAAACCAATGATGAGGGAAGATTAAGGAATGCTAGTACAGGGGCACACAAGGCAGGGGCCTTGCAAGGTGGAGAGTAGGAGACGTTAAGGAGGGTGTGTGTCGCCGGGGCTGGGGGGAGTCTAACCCCTGATGTTTGGAGTCGATTGGGAAGAATTGCAAGGAAATCCCTGGAATGGGTTGGTGAGGGAGAGATAGGAGGGTGCCAGAGAGAGAATTCAGGAATGTAGCAGAGGGAAGCCAGATGCTGGGTGGTGTCAAAAAGCTCAGCTGGCTGACCATCTGAAATGTTACCCCTGCCCAGCCGTTTAGAAGAGGCAAGGCACTCTTGATGCCCCAAACCTTGTGTGTGCTGAACCCTTGCTTCAGGAAAGGGTGAATTCGCAGAATGATGATAGGGTTCCTGTGTAAAGTACAGACAATTGTCAGGGAAGAAAAATGGCCACCTAAAATCTCAAACATACCCTAGTATGTCCAATATGCCCTTCGCTTCAGCACAGAGTTTTAATTTTTTGGTATAACCTAAAGGATGGAATTTTTAAAAGAAAATAAGTACAAATTAAGATGTCTATATTTAAACCCAATGTCACTAACTACCTATTATTATTCATAACAACTTGTAATTAAGCACCTTTCATCCTGAAGGATTGGAAAGCACTTTACAGATAATATGTCGTGATCGCTTGTCCAATGCTGAAATGCACCCACCTCTGTGCCGGCGTTCAGAAACTATTTTACAGAAATAAAGCTATGTAACAGTTATTTTTATGCAGGAAATGAAGGGAAAATAGCTTTGCTTCTGAAATTACAGGAGAAACTTTAGGTGTGTGGAATGTGCTAATATCAAGTGGATGGCTGAGTTTATTTTTATCATATTCCTGAAATAGCCAACATCTGCTGGGGGCTGTCTACATCCAAAGACGACAAATCTTAGCCCTGAAAAGCTTGTGATCTTAAAAACACCAAGAACCAAAACTTCAGCTACAGAATATGGGTGGTGGGGGAGAAGAATGCAAGGTGCAGGCCTGGTGTCTGCATGATGATGGACACACAGCTGCTTAGCTTGCTTTTGTGGTTTAAGGCACCTGTCGATTTTTCAGAATGATTTAAGTGATGCAGAGAGATCTGGCAACTATTAGCAAATTTTGCAATGAAGTGGGGCGTGGAAATTTTGGAGTCAACGCCTTGATAAGGAGTTCTCCTTTAGTAAGGGAAAAGGTGGAACATGAAGCAGCTGAATACAGATAGGCAGTGGGTTGGCGTGCCTGTGTTGGCGTGCCTGTGTTGGCAAAGTGTCATGTGTTCTTGCAAAATGGGTCTCCTTTCCTTGGAATGCAGTGCCCCATAGTTGAATGCTGAATCAATAGTTCAATGGATTGAAAGAGACCATCATGAACTACTGAAAGACCCATGCCGCTTCCTGCAGCACCAGTGCCTAGGTCTCTCCCAGCCCAAGAGACCGCACAATAACACAGGCAGAAGTGATGGGGCTATATTTTAGTCCCATTAAAAAGGTGCATGATCTTGTCCTAGTCTTACAAGAAAAAAGCATAATTTCCCTTCTGACAAGCTTAGGTCACCTTGTGCAGACTGTTCTCTGCATGTCTTATGATAGACAACCACACCCACCAAGAGCAATCTTGGCATCCCATCACTTACAAGAGCTGGGTCTAAGCTGAGGTTTAATGTGGTGTAGTGTGGACCTCTAGTGAATGACACCAAATGGGTGGGGGACTTCACAAATTGAATAATTCTACTTCAAGGTCTGGCTCATGGCTATTGATGGACTTTCTCTGATGCAGATGATTTGAAAGCTTTGACATCCACAGACCCTGTTAACCAGAAAAACCTGGTCCTTCTCTGGCCAGTGGTAGCATATGAAGAACTGTGCTCAAAGAAAGAATATGGTACTCCAATAGGGATCAGCTCTGTAGGCTGCTGGCCAGCCTGACTAGGTTGGCTCTGGGGATACATGTATCCTTACCCCAGCCTCTGGAGTAGTTGGGAAGCTGCTTCAGGTCACTAGCTAGATTTTTCTGGACAGCCCATTCAGCTTTTCACTTTCCATCACCCATATGTAGCTCCTGGCTGTGGTGGAATCTGCCATGGAGCCAGCTTCTGTGCAGGACTTGAATGCCAGACTAGCTCTGGGACTCTGCAGCAGAGGAGGGGGCTTTTAATGTTCCATAGTACTTGCTATTGCAGTATTAGGAATAGTTTCAGTGATGTCAGTGGGAGTGCTTGTGGGATTAAGGGGTGTTGGTGAACTACACCAAACCACCTGCGTTCTCATAAGTATCCCCTCCCCTGACTTCAGGACTATTTGGTGTGAGCCAGAGGTAACCAGAAGCCATAGGGTTGAACTGTCCCACACTTGGTGAATTGGGGCTACAGGATTTGGTTCTAAAGTCATACCAGCTCTATTGGATTGCCTGCCTTCTTGTTCTTTATTTGCTATCTGGTCACTTTACTTTGGGGTGTGATTTGACCCAGCTCACTAAGGTAAAGTAAAAACTTCTGCAATCTTTAGCTATCCAATTTTTGCTTTCTGTGCACCCATACTGCTACTCACTAGTGTGGTTCAGATCAGCTTGTGGGCTCTGAATATTTAAGGAGAAATGTTTTCAAGTGAGATTCTACAAAATCTTAGCAGCATGACTAAAGTCTGTTATGGATGTTGAAACCCAGAGTGGGACTGGATCATTCCCCATGTAAAGCAAACATCAGAGAATGTGTGGGCTTCGCTCAAGTATCTGGGCTAAAATACAGGCTAGGACTGGTCAATAGGAAGATCTTAGACATATTTTCCATGAGAAGATGAGGGTGCAAATCAGGGAGTATTTATGTACTTGTGGAGACATATTAAAAGCACAGAACACTAATCACAGAGGATTTCAATTACTTGGAATTTGATGGAATAGAAATTGTTTCATACCTGAGGAAGGATACATGTGTGTGCTGGTAGTGTAAGATTATTTTTCTTTTACGATTTACATAAGCGACTCAAAACATCCCCCAGAGGATATTTTGGATTTAATCCCAGGAAATGAAGCAGGTCCCGGGTGATAAATAAGATAGAAGCTCGTGAACTTATAAAGTTGAGTGATCATAAAACTATTGGGATTAAAATATTCATGAGGCTACAATATGTACAAAAGGAAGCAGCACTGAAATATTAGATTTTGAAAAGGCAGCATTCAAGGGAGCGTGTAATGAATTGAAGAAAATTGATGGGGATTGCAACTACTGTCCTCAAAGTGTTGTGGAAGATTGAAGGAAAATTTTTAGGAACAGATAAAGATACAACCTACATGTTTTCCAATAAAATATAAGTATCAAATGTCCTCTCTATCATTTCCAACCAAGGTTTAACAAAGAAATAGTAGAAAGTGAGAAGGATTTTAAAAAAGAACCAGCTTAGGTAAATTATGTAAAAAAAGAAATGATCATTGAGACCAAAATACATGGAGGAACCTAAAAGAGACATGAAATTTCATCGTGAACCTCGGCTAACCACATTGCAGTCAGGACTGCACATGGAATCCTTCATCCAAAATATAGTAACTGGAGTGAGGCAGAGTATAAATTCAAGGAAAAGGTGGTACAAGAAAAGGTAGTTAACCCCTACTCTGCATCTCTGCCTTCTTTTTTTTCTCCCTCTTATTTCCATTTTATCTGCATCTTCTCCACCTTCTTCACTTCTTGGTCTCCAGAATCAAATTTTGTTTTTTCTTAAATGAATTTATACTTGTACCACAAAGAGACTGAGACAACTGGTAAGGGAGAGTGACATCCACTTTAAAGCCTTAGCTGAGAGCCCATTGGCTTTCAGCTCATGCAGTAGAAGCTCATGGCTTTAGCTCCTACAATCGTAGGTTCATCTGTAAAGCTGGTCAGTGGCAGGAGGGACTGAACCTGCCACCTTGTGAGGTAAAGCCATGTGCTTCTGCTGCATGAGTTAAAAAGCAGTTTATTCTTAGGTAAGGTGATGGAGCAGATTTTGCTTTCCCTTGTCAGTGGTCTCAGTGCCTCTGGGTTACATACTCTTGCTTCAGTGAACTCCAATAATAAATCAATGCTTTTTACATGGAATAATTTGGCTCAGTTTCCCTGTTAACACCTAGTGTCTCATTCGGTCTATGACATTGACCTTGCCAGAGCTCTCCCACTTTATTGGTTGCTTTTTAAAGCTAGATTGTGACTCTCCCTATGTGCCAAGGAATAAGAGAAAGCAAGAACCCCCAGCTGCATCACACCCTGACGTGAACCTTGTGTCTGAGCACATAAGAACGAGCAAGACAACTTACCACTTATTTCCTCCCTGAAGCAGGTGGGTGTGGGGTGGGGGGAACCACGGCTCCACCTTCCTCTTGCTGGGCACAGATACTGAGCTGGTGCAGGGAGCAGCACTTCAGTGCAGGCTTATACCTGCAGTAAATTATTACATCCTAGAAACACTGAGAAAACAGGCGGAAAACTGTGGCTCTCAGCTTACTAGGAGATCTGATGCCTCCTAGCAGATGCTTTCACTTGGTACAGCCTATCATCTTTAAAGCTTTTTGGTTGTAGGTGCCATTTGTGGTGAATGTCACTATGGTCTGTAAGTGCTGCACTGGTCTCATTTCTCGGCGTGTTGTATGCTGTTATGTGGTGCACAAACACGAAAGCGTTAAGTAGCAGCTGTGGGCTCAAAACGAACTCTTGAACTGGAGGAGGGTCAGGAAAGGAGAAGTCGGAGATCTGGGGATTCCCAGAATCTGAAGCAGCACTGGGAGGACGAGAATCTCTCTAAAGCCTCAGCTCAAATGCAGATACTTACTCACATAGCTACAAATTGTCCCATGCCCCTGAGAAGAATGTGGGCTAGTCTCCAAGCGATTACCCCTTTGATACTTTCTGGTAGCTTGCCCAAGGACACTGAGCTAGCCTGGCTGGTCAGTGGCTGCCTGAAGGGAGGATCACAGCATGCTTGGGGCAGTTTTTATTTTCCCATAGTATTTTTTTCTTTTCTCTTCTATGGAACCAAGAAAGGGTAAGTTCCAGCAGAACCCAGCTGGAGGGACGAGTTTCCAGTCCCAGTCTACTGGCTGTGAATGTGAGCTGAGCCCCTCTCCTGCAGGGCAGTGCTGTGGAAGGACTAAGGCAGTGACACACATTTCAAGTTCTAGGAGTCTTGCTGCCTTTTTCTCTTGTCAGCCAAGCAAAATAAGAATGTTGTGAGTCTTTGAAATAGCCACTTTCTCACACGTGACCATTTCGTTATTCCTTTATTCCTGTAAATCTCACTAGTGAAAGCAAAGAAGAAAAACCCAAAGTGAATTTACAGCTCATCAGGCAAAGGAAAAATGCACTCACAGGCATGTATTCACCAGGAACTTCATGGTCAAGGAATCTGACGAAAAAGCACAACTGCGACTACGCAAGTGTGTGTCTCATGAATTCCAGAGCAGCCTTTCAGCACAGGTGTGTGCTCTTCCTTCCTAAGTATCTGCCTTCAGTAATTGTTTGAAAGTTGGTTCTCATCCCACCTGTTAATTTGTATGAGTTTATTTGGTTAGCCCCATGGAGCAACCTCTGAGGTAATCAGAACCTTTCATGCACTTCAGATCTGAGCCAAACCCATGGGAAACAGTGCATTGACTTCACTGGACTTTGGCTCAGGCCTTGCACATGATGAATGTAGCTGAAAGTCTGCATATGCTAACAGAATCACCTCGGCCAGTACAGACTGCCATAGGAATTTGGTTTCAATTACTTTTCTCTATTAACTGCCAAATCCTTTCTTCCATAGAGTGCTGAATGGTGTCTTGTTCTGCTTAGCAAATATCCACTAGCTTGAGTCTTAGCTCTGATTACTAATTACTGTATATTTGTCTGTGAAGTTGCATGTGATTGTCCAATTATTTTAATGATCCAGATTTTTTTCTTTGAACCTCATTTTCCCCATTATGATTCACTCTATACCAGGAAGAATAATTATCTACCTTTTATGCAAAACTGACAATTTCTTGATGTTTTGCAGTCATGTTAAAGATTAACTAGAGTGTAATTTGCTATACTCTTAGCTCACTCGCCTAATGTTCTAAGATGTGCTTACCATTTAATGTCTAATTAGGAAGATTGAGATTTGGAACAATACATTAACCCAGGACCTCACTCTTACATTATAACTGTGTTTTTAAACAAATAATGCTGTAGTAGGCAATATTAAAAGTTTGTAATTGCAAACTGATCTTTTATACTCTGGTAAGGAAATTCTATATTTTCTACATGATTGCAGTGCTCTGAAATATGTGGGTCATTTGCAAATAACTGATGGAAATGTCTAATACGCACCATCATTTTGTTGAAGATCGTACATACCATCCAATAAGCAGGAAAAATAAGTAGTTTGAGTCATAAAACATTTCCTTGAGCAAAGTTGCTTATATTAAGTGTAAAGATCCATTCTCTGAAAGTTAGATGCCAGATTTTGCTCACGGTTTTACCAGCATAAATCCAGAGTGGCTTCCTTATTTTCAGTGGAGTTAATCTGACATCACTCCAATGACAAACGGAGCCAAATTTGGCTTCTTGTTTTCTTGGGATGCCCTTGGAACGAAAACCTTCAGAGGTCAAACCTGCGCTTTCAGGTCACATGCATAAAGAACAAAGGGTGAAGTTCTCTTCTCTGATCTGCATTATGGAACTCCGTCGCATCTTCCCCATCTGTTCTGCATAGTGAACATTCAGTAGATGTCTTCAGCCCAGATCAGAGATAATGGACTGGCACACTTCTTATTTGGAAGGTTCTTTTTGTATATGGGTGACCCCACCCCCATTCTCCAATATTTATCTTGATGAAGGTGGATGGTTGATAGAACTGGCACAGCAGCATGCACAAGGCCGTTGCCTGCACTGATCTGCCAACATGTCTCAGCTTGTGTGGATATTTTCACAACTGCAATATGGCTGTAACTGTTGCCATTCTGAAAAGATCATGTTTTACACCCACTTTGCACTGGTGTAAATAGCCACACAATATAACAGAGCTCTTTATGTCTGCTCAGTCTTTGGAGTGTCTGCAACAGGGGGAAAAGAGAATAGTGTTGTTTAAAATGTCTCGGTACTCCAGAAAGAGCTCCTGTTTACACAGCCTCAGGTAACAACTTTCACTTACTAAGGACCTCATCCAAACCCTAGTGAGGTCAATGGGAATCTTTCCATTGATTTCAGTAGACTTTGGATGTGGTCCCAAATGAAGCTAGATGGATTAGAAGTGCTTAATGAGAGGAGAAGAGCTCTTGTTGCCCAAAACATCTAGTTCCTGATTTTCCTGTGTTTAAAATTAGAGGTGAACTCCAAACTCTAGAGCTGAACATCCTGACCTTTGGACAATTTTAGCTCAAGACCTGAATTTTGTTACGTGAGCCCTTCTTAGTTTTAAAAATTTCCCACCAATTTGTTCATGTGTATTTCAGTTATATACCACATGTAAGGGTTGCCGGGGATGATATGATGCTGAATTTGGAGGTATTTTTTGTAGTAAATTGCTGAACTTCTCAGGTGGCAGACTGTGGGATGGGATGTTCTTTAGATCATGTGAGGGTTGGAATGTTTGTATTCAGGAAGTTCTCCCTACCAAGGGGAAGAAGAAAAATCAGAAGGATTGCAAATATGAATACTCTTGTCTGTATAATGCTGATTTTCTTTCAAACTGATATGACATGATTCCTATTACAGAGTCTTGAAAAGAGAAGTTTTAAAACTTCATTTTCTTCACAGTTCAAGTTTTAAGATCACATAGGAGAGTTTAATGTCTTTTAAAGCCACACACACAGATACACAAAGCCTGGCTGTTGGAGTTTTAGAGGGGGTTGGTTTAGATCCCTGCTTCTAGACTTGATTTGCCTGGGTGTGGCTCAAAGGTTTCCTACAAAGAGCTCTGATATGGTTATGATACTCTGGTGGTTTTATTGTCCTTGAAAATCCTCCATCTGTAACATATAGTTTGCAGATTGATAGGTTGGAATGGGGAGGTTCTGAGATGAATTTTCCCTTCACGAATGTCCAGCAATGCTGTTATAATATAGGATTTTTTTCCTCATTTAAAACTCCAAGAAATGGAAGTTACTGAATGTCATAGATTTTTGAGTAGGAAGCAACCATCATTGTTGTCTAGTCTGAGCTCCTGCACATTGCAAGCCACAGAGTCTCACTCACCCACTCCTGTAATGACGCATAATCTCTGGTTCAGTTACTGAAGTTCTCAAATCATGGTTTATCCTTATGCAGGTTGAACATCTCTAGTTCAGCACTATCTTGTCCAGCAACACTTGTAGTCCAGCATCATTTTGGTTAGCTGGACGACCACTTTTCAGGCTGCTGCAGGGTCCCTGAATGAGGCGCAGGGAGATCCGCAGCCCCTCCCAGCCCAATCCCAACACTCCCCCTGCGGCAACTCCCTGCACACCCCACCTGGTCCCAACATTCCCCCAGCCCGCTCCCAACACCCAGCCCATCCCCCTCCAACCCCCCACCGCACCCTCTCTCCCACAGGTACCTCTGCTGCAGCCTGGAGGAACAAGCTGCCACCTCCTCCACAGGAGCCACCTGCAGGTTTTAACTCTCCCTCCTGCTCATGGTCCCAAACTGCCCCCAGCCTTTAATCCTCTGCAACCCCCCACCCAACCCAAGGTTCACTTACCTTTCCAAAGCAGCACCCCCTGCTGCCACTCATTCGCCAAGTCTGGAGCATTAGGAACCAATCAGAGACTTTTGCATGTATTTTAATGGTAATTTAATGTCCCTCTTACAAGTTTTCACCTACAAGCACAAAGTTGGGAACCAATTGTGCTCATATAGAGAGGGATGAGAGTAATTTACCCCAAATGTTGTCTAAGAGCCACAGTAGAAGTGTTGGCAATGCTGCTAGACTATTGACCTCCTATGGTCTGGCAAACTCTCTCATTTGGCACCAGTCAGGTCCCAAGGGTGCTGGACTAGAGAGGTTCAACCTATATCGTTCTAAAGACTTTAAGTTACAGATAATCCATCATTGACACTAGTTTAAACCTGAAATTGAGCCCTATTCCATGCCACAGAGAAAGGTGGAAAAAATCAGAACTGGGTGAAAAATTCCTTCCTGACTTCAAATATAGCAATCAGCTAAGCCTTAAGTTTGTAGGCAAGACATACCAGCCAGACACCTGGGAAAAAATTCTTTGTAGTAACTCAGTCTCCCCATTTAGAGTCCCATCACTGGTCATTAAAAAAGGTATTTAGGGCCAAAATGTTACGAACCACATGGATAAAAATGTTCTCAGAAATGTTAGACTGAAACAACCTGCTACAATGATTTTAAATATTGCAGTGTTTCCAGGGTACTGTGATGAAGAGATGTGAGACGGAAGAGCCAGCAAGGAGCTGCCAGATTCTGCACTGATTGCCTCAGAGCCCCCAAGGGCTATTGTATTTACAGACAGGCCCTGGTGTGTATTCCATGGACACTCAACCCTGTCAATGGAAGCAGGAAGACCAAGGGGGCAATTTCCCTTGTGCCTGACAATTCAAAGGGGCTCAGAGGTCCCAGACATCTCCACTGCTATTGCAGCATTGGTGATCATTGGAGCTGCCGGCCTTTTAAATTGCTGCTGGAGTCTTGGGGGTTGGGGAAGGGTGTGCCACAGTCCAAGTGGCATTGAGGGTGGCTGCCTCTAGCCCTGCCCCTTTTGCCCAAAGACACACAGCCCCTTTAGGATTGTGAGTTGCCCTCCCTCACACTTAGACCAAGGTCCCACAGAGGCTGTTGTCTCCCCTGGGGGCACCAAATCATCTACAGAAAAATTTCCTCTCTTCAATCCTTCCTGCATTTTTCCCTGTTTGAGGAAATAATCTGGGCCTAGGAAAGAGGCCGAAGGTTGTTCTGGCAGGGGAGTGGTGGCACCATATGTGAAAGAAAGCATCAAATGTAATAGAAATCTTACACTGTACTGTAGAATTTCTACAGATAAACACTGAGAAGTCCTGTGGCACCTTATAGACTAACAGATTTATTGGAGCAAAAGCTTTTGTGGGTGAAGACCCACTTCATCAGGTGCATGTAGTGGAAATTCCAGAGGTGCCACAGGACTTCTTGTTGTTTTTACAGATACAGACTAAGATGGCTACCCCTCTGGTACTAGTCACCATGATCACATAGTAGAAGTATTGGAATAGGACTATACTACCAAACAGCTGACCAGGATGGTGGCAGTGAACGTGAAATGTGCAGGGACACTAGAAAGAACCCAGTAATAATGGAGGATTTCAACTGTATCCATATTGACTAGGCACGTCACCTTAGGCTGGGATAAACAGAGACAATTTCTAAACATCATCAGTGACTGAGTCTTGGTGAAGCTACTCCTGAAGCCCATACAGAAAGAAGTAATTGTTGAGATAGTCCTAAGTAGAGCACAGGATCTGATCTCAGAAATGTATGTAGCTGAACCACTTAGTAATAACAACCATAATGTAATTCAATTAAAAATCGTGCAAGGAAGAAAATACCAGAGAAACCCACAACAGTAGCATTTAACTTCCAAAAGGGGAACTACACAAAAATGAGGATACTAGCTAAATGAAAGTGAAAAGGAATAGTCACAAGGGCAAAATTTGCAAATTACGTGGAAAACATTTTAAAACACCATGAGAGAGAGTCAAACTAAATATGCCCCACACCCTCCAAAAGCCACCATGGCTAAACAGCAGAGTAAATGAGGTGGTTAAGCGCAAAAAAAAAACAACCTTTTTTGAAACTGGCAGTCAATCTTATTGAGGAAAATAGAAAGGAGCACAAAGTGTGTATATGTACGACAAGTGAAAGGCTGTGGCTACGCTAGCCCCCGCCTTTTGAAAGGGGTATGCTAATGACCCACTTCAGCAGAGGCTAATGAGGCCCTATCATGAATATGCAGCACCTCATTAGCATAATGGCAGCCATGTGCTTTCGAAAGTGCTGCTTTTGAAACGAACGCTACTTGTGTAGATGGGGGCCTTTCAAAAGGACCTCCTGGACTTCAAAGCCCCTTCTTCCTGTTTGGTTTTGGGAATAAGGGGCTTTCGAACTCTGGGGTCCTTTTTGAAAGGGCTCTGTCTACACGAGCAGTGTGCATTTAGAAAGCAGCACTTTCAAAACGTGCATGGCTGCTATTATGCTAATGAGGTGTTGCATATTCATGAAAGTCCCTCATAAGCATCTGCCAAAGTGCCTCATTAGCATACCTCTTTTGAAAGGGGGAGGATAGATTAGCCACAGCCTAGAAGTATAAGGCAGACCAAGAAAAAACTTGAAGAGCAACTAGCAGAAGATATGAAAACTAGCAACAAAATATGTTTAAGTACATTAGAATCAGGAAGCCTTCCAAAAAACCAGTGGGGTCACTGAACATGTCAAGATGCTATAGGAGCACTAAAGGAAGACAAGGTTGTTACAGAGAAGTGAAATTAATTCTTTGCATTGGTTTTCATTTACATAAAACATTCCTGCTAATACATCCTAGAATGATGCTCACTTCTTTGCAAAAGTAGTACACGGTTGACCCACATTTTGCTTTTCTTTCTGCAGTACTTCTTCCTAGGCACTTCCCATTTTGTATGTATGCAGCTGATTATTTTATCCTAATTAGAGGACTTGGAATTCAGTCTTACTGAATTTTATCCTCCTTACTTCAGATCATTTCTCCAGTTTGTCCAGATCCTTTTGAATTTTAATCTGACCCTCCAAAGCACTTTCAAAACCTGCCAGTTGAGGATTGTTTACAAACTTTAGAAGTGCACTTTACTGTTATCTAAATCGCCAATGAAAATATTGAGCAGAACCACACCCAGAACTAACACTTTCAGAAGCCTACTATATATGCCCTTGCGCCACTAGTAACTATTTTTGGGGAACAGTTTTCTAAGCCATTATACACCCACCTTTATAATATCTCCAGTTTGGTTGTATGAAGCTTACTACGAAATTTCTTCAGAGATCAGAATCCACATGGCAGCCTCTTGGAATATTGTTGGGAACATCATGGGGATGGAGTGCAAATGATGCTATTTCTGGAATCCAGGAGACCAAAAACATTGTCTCTGTTCCTATTGTACAACAAATTGTTCTTGCTCAGTAGTTATCTATGATCACTTAATTCCGACACTCCTCCATCTATAATGACCAGAACAAGTGAGTCAGCAAAGATGATACCATTCTTATCATTCTCTTCTGTTTGCTTCACAGTGCTATCTTCTTTAGATTGTAATTTCTCAGGGGCAGGAACTGTTTTATGTTGGGCTGAACATATTGTTGGCACTTAAGCTAAGAAATCATAAGTAGGATGGGCACTAGTGAAGCTGAACAATAATCATGAGTGACATAAAATATTTACAAGCCCAGTTACAGATATTCCACCTGAGAAGAAGGCATAATATAAATAAAACCACTTTTTCTACTGGTGTACACACAAGCACAGGCACCAAAAGCAGTTTCTTTAACTGAATTTGTTCTGAAATTAGGTATCTCGATATTCTTTGGACTGAAGCTGTCATTTCAACGCATTTACACTTCTCACAATAATATCTAAGAATTTGGTGTCTTTAGGGGTGTTGGAGGATAGGAAGACTGGAGTGTCTTCTCTGGGACCATATGATTTCCATATAATTTCTTCACTTCCTGGATTATGGAAGCACAAAAAGCAATAACTTATTTATATGAAGACAGAATTCCTAAGCTGGTTGTCATGGAAACCAGTGGAAGCCACTTCCTTTTCCATGAATAAATTGACTAGGCATGCTTCAAAGATTGACTACACAACTCATTTATTCATTCAATCTTATTGAATGGTGCTGATAAGGAAAATAACTTAAGTATTCAGTCCCCCAAATCTTCATGCATGACAGGAATCCCACTGACCTGAAGATGTCTAGAATGTTTGCCTCCTCCCACTAAGTTTTTGAAAGGTGGGCAACGAGAATTGTGAGGGTAGTTAATTTTTGCAGCGGGAGGGTCTTTCAGATGTTAATGTGCCTGCTTGAGGGAACTTCTGTCATGGAATTGCTGCAGTTTAGTTAGAAAGGAAAGGGTGTTCTATATTTATCTTTTATGTCATGTCAGAGGTGGCTAGGGCCTTACTAGAACCAATGACGACAACAAGAAGACTCTAATTGACTTTGGTGGCCTTGGAATCAGATTCTTATTTTGGGTGTGGCTTCTAGTGTGGTCAGGTCTAAACTGAACTCATAATTCTAGGCCCAACTTGTTATATGTATTCAGTGGTGAAAATGGTTCCCCAGGTGTCACTGAGGGAACAATATGGAGACTGAAGCTGTGCAGATGTAACTGAGGGTTTAAATTGGCCTGTAGACCTGATACTGCTGCTTAAGCAGGAAAGAGTCCACTTTGCCTTTCAAATCCCAACAATGGTTTCCTAGGTTGGCAATTGGAAACTAGATTTTTTTCTGCTTGTAAACTGAGCATATTTATTTTGAAAATCATTGTGATGCCATACATCAGAAGCCTCACAACCATCCTATTTTACACCTGCATTTCAACAGAGACTATTCATTTTCAGTGGAAACATAAGTGGCATTTGTATTTGCAATGTGTACTTCAGTTCCCAGAGTCCAGCTAAATCCAAATCTGTGCATTTAAACCACTATTCCGAAGGCATTGATTCTATTGAAGAGGCAATTTTCTGTGGCTATTTATTTTTGCAAGAGGACAGGAAATGGAAGGAGAAGAGTGTGAAGTGTGATTGGCTGCAACATATTGTTCATAGTTTTGGAAACTTCTTGGTGATTATTACTTTTAAACGTTTAGGGACTCATCCTATGTGCATTGAACTTAATGGAAAGACCTCTCTTTGGCTCGAGTGCGCTTTGGATCAGGCTGTCACATGTATTTTCTATACCATAAATATACATGGCATTTCAGAAAATATGGATTAATCACAGTTCCTTCCACAAATGGCTAACATAAAAATTACTGTAAAGATCTGAATCAGTGAGCAACCTGAAATAAACCACTTGAAAACCACTTGGAAATCTATCAACCTCATGAGGAAGCTTGCACAAACTCAGACAGACATCATCTTTCTCTCCAAATGCAAACGAATGGACATCATACCAAATGGACTAAAGGTGAAAAATCCTTTGCAATCTACATACTGCACAGACTACAGTGAGAGATTATGCCATACACTCTCGAAGAAACTGAGGAACCACCTAATCAGCATCCTGTACAACAAACAGGAGAACATCAAAAAAGAGCTCTCAAATCTGGAGTCTTTCATAAAAAACCAACCTTCAACACAAACTTCCACACCGCTGAACTTTACTAAAATAAGACAGGAGATTTACATTAGACGCTTCACTACTCTACAGAGGAAAAAGGACTGTAAGCTGTCTAAACTCCTGCCTGCCACACAGAGCCACAGCAGTGGTACCCCTAACTCAGCCAGCAATATCGTCAATCTGTCCAGCTACTCACTCAGCTCAGCAGAAGAGTCTGCTCTTTCTCGGGGACTCTCTTTTTGCCCCACCACCCGCACAAACATAATCCAGTTCTGCGGTGATCTGGAAGCCTACTTTCGCCACCTCAGACTCAAAGAATACTTTCAACAGAACACTGAACAGCACACCGTTACACAGACACCCTCCCAGCAGCACAAGAAGAATAATTCCACGTGGACGCCTCCTGAGGGTAGAAATAACAGTCTGGACTGATACATAGAATGCTTCTGCTGATGTGCACAGGCAGAAATTGTGGAGAAACAGCATCATTTGCCTCACAACCTCAGTCGTGCAGAACGCAATGCCATCCACACCCTCAGAAACAACTCTGACATTATAATCAAAGAGGCAGATAAAGGAGGAGCTACTGTCATCATGAGCAGGTCTGACTGCCAGAAGGAGGCTTCCAGACAACTCTCCAATACCAGATTTTACAGGTTACTTTCCTCAGATCCCACCGAGGAATACACTAAGAAACTACACCATATGCTCAGGACACTCCCTACACAAGCACAAGAACAGATTTATACCAAAACACCCCTAGAGCCCCATCCAGGGCTATTCTACCTACTACCCAAGATCCACAAACTTGGAAATCCTGGATGCCCCATCATCTCGGGCATTGGCACTCTCACTGAAGGACTGTCTGGTTATGTGGACTGACTCTCTCAGACCCTATGCCACCAGCACTCCCAGCTATCTCCGAGACACCACTGACTTGCTGACAAAACTGCAATACATTGATGACCTACCAGAAAACACTATCCTAGCCACCATGGATGTAGAGGCTCTGTATACCAACATCCCACACAAAGATGGAATACATGCTGTCCGGAACAGTATTCCTGATGATGCTACAGCACATCTGATGGCTGAGCTCTGTAACTTTATCCTCACACACAACTATTTCAGATTTGGCGATGACATATACCTTCAAATCAGTGGCACAGCTATGGGTACCCGCATGGCCCCTCAATATGCCAATATTTTCATGGCTGACCTGGAACAGCGCTTCCTTAGCTCTCGTCCACTAACATCCCATCTCTACTTATGCTACATTGATGACATCTTCCTCATCTGGACCCATGGGAAGGAGACTCTGGAGGAATTCCACCGGGACTTCAACAACTTTCACCCTAACATCAACCTCAGCCTGGAACAGTCTACACAGGAGATCCACTTCCTGGACACCACGGTGTAATACGCGATGGCCACATCAATACCACCCTGTACCATAAACCCACTGACCGCTACGCCTACCTTCATGCTTCCAGCTTCCATCCCAGACGCACCACACAATCCATTGTCTACAGCCAAGCACTAAGATATAACTGCATTTGCTCCAACCCCTCCGACAGAGACAAACACCTACAGGATCTCTACCAAGCATTCTTGAAACTGCAATACCCACCTGAGGAAGTGAAAAAATAGATCAACAGAGCCAGACGTGCGCCATGAAGCCTCTTACTACAGGACAAGCCCAAGAGAGAAACCAACAGAACACCACTAGCCATCACCTACAGTCCTCAGCTAAAACCTCTACAGTGCATCATCAGGGATTTACAGCCCATCCTGGACAATGATCCCCCACTTTCACAGGCCTTGGGAGGCAGACCAGTCCTTGCCCACAGACAACCTGCCAACCTGAAGCAAATCCTAACCAGCAACTATACACCGCACCGCAGTCACTCTAACTCAGGGACCCATCCATGAAACAAACCTCATTGCCAGCTCTGCCCACATATCTACACCAGCAACACCATTACAGGACCTAACCAGATCAGCCACACCATCGTGGGTTCATTCAGCTGCACATCTACCAATATAATTTATGCCATCATGTGCCAGCAGTGCCCCTCTGCTATATAAATCGGACAAACTGGACAGTCTCTACGTAAAAGAATAAATGCACACAAATCAGATATCAGAAATGGCAATATACAAAAACCCGTAGGAGAGCACTTCAATCTCCCGGGCCACACAGTAGCAGACTTTAAAAGTAGCTATCCTGCAGCAAAAAAATTTCAAGACCAGACTCCAAAGAGAAATTTCTGAGCTACAATTCATCTGCAAATTTGACACCGTCAGCTCAGGATTAAACAAAGACTGCGAATGGCTGGCTAAATACAGAAGCAGCTTCCCCTCCCTTGGTGTTCACACCTCCAGATCAACTGCTGGTAGTGGGCCTCATCCTTCCTGACTGAGCTAACCTTGTTATCCTCAGCCTTGCTCTGGCTTATTTATACCTGGCCCTGCAGACTTCCATGACCAGCATCTGATGAAGTGAGACTTTGCTCACAGAAGCTCATGCTCAAATTTTTTTGTTAGTCTATAAGGTGCCACAGGGCCCTTTGTTGCTGAAATAAACCGTGAATACAGTTCTCTTTATCTAAGCTAGCACATGTGTGACAAGCTTCCTAACATGAAAATGCTTTAAAGCACCAATACAAATGAAATCAACTTTAGGTATGGACTTCAGGTGGTTATGCTGAAAATATTACTCGCAACAAGAGCGAGGAAATAGTTATCAGCAAGCATTTATTGTCATGCTTCCAGATTACGAGAATTGTACCTGTCTGAAGAACATTTTGTCTGGCCTTGCCTTGACAGCCCTTTGCTATTCTTTTCACATAATTAAGTGTGAGAAGTGCAAGAATTACCCTTGTAAACTCTCATATACATTGATTTTTGGCTTCTCCAGGAATTTCACATTTGAGCAGTGTGACAGCAAGTTATGTTTTCTTCATTTTGCAACATGCAGTCAGTGCTTGTAGATTCCATCCACAGGCAGTCTTATCAAAGTCCATTGTCTGAGCAGTTGTGAATTTGTTTGGTTTGATGTTGCTAATCTCAGTCGTAACGTATCTTTTCTGTTGTATGTTTTACTGGAGAATAGTACATGCTTTGGTTCAGGAGCAATGGGAAGTTTAAGGATGTGGGGAACTTTCAAATAGTCTTCATGTTTGTCTTTGGTGCATCAGATTAAACCTTGTTTTCTGAGGTGTGTTGCAATCACATACACAAGCACAGGCCAATGTGCAGAGACAGATTGTTCCGAGGTATGTTTATTTGAAACTTAAAACTCTTTCCATAGAGTTGAGCAAGAAGAATAATGGGGAAAAAAATCCTTCAAAAAGTTTCTGTTCAGTTTGGAACCTAAAGTTCTTGCCAGGCATTCAGTAAAATATCCACAGAACTAGATGGAATAGAAAACCTGCAGCCAAGAGGTACTGGTATCTGATCCTGCAAACACAGGCCTATGAGTAATCCCAGTTGCGCATAGACGGGGAGTGTCTGTTGCTATAGAGTAGCATGGTACTGGGTGATGTTCCCTGGTGTTGTGCTGTAAGATTTTCTTTTTACAGGTTTGTATCGAGAGTTTTGTCACATTAAAAATTTAATGAGCAGTTTGAACACATCCCTCACCCCTGCTACAAAAAACAGCCCTCAGGTTCACTGACTCAAGTCATCTGCTCCCAGAGCCACCTGCTGCTTTGAGGGTGGTGAGTGCAAAGACTCCTACTGGCTCTCTGGGAGCTGCAAGTGATCTTAATGAAGGGAGGATGTGTTGAGCTCACATGAAAAAGCGAGCAATTCTGTTGGCTGTCTTCCTTCAGTCCTTCCTGCCTTTCTGTGTGGCAGAGATACAGCACCTAGATATTAGATTATAATGAAACAATCTTCATTGCTTCAGAAATTTGAACAGCTGCACACGAAGGAATAAAAATGTTTTGCCAAATTAATCTCCTATGATTTACTGCCTACGCCTAACCTGTTCGGAACCGGCTAGGAATATTCTGTGCCATTTTGGAAATGACTGACTAGGAGGATGGCAGCTGAGAAGAAATTGTCGGAGCTTTACGGTGGCTGTTTGTGAAACATGATGCACCTGCCGGCATGCCTGGAGCAGTTGCCACCAGACGTTCTAAATGATGACAATTCATTGTGGTGTTTGTTGCAGAAATAAAAAGTACCACCTGGGTTTATGGTAACTTCAGGAAAAGTCAGGGAATCTATATTTGGTCTGCAATCTGTTGAGCAAATTTATAGGGAGTTACATTTGGGAAGCTAATACTAACCAGAAAGGTGAGCCAGAAGCCATGCTGGGTAAACCTTCAAGAGCCCTATGAACAGATGGCAGTCACAGCTCATCAAGGAATAGGAATACTAGCTAGTCTCGTTTTGTTAGCCTGGAAGTTGCACCTTGCAGCCTCAGGGTCTATCAAGTACTGCACAGCATTCTGTTGCATATGATTTCATTAGTTAGACTGTGTTAGTGCAGCTTTCAAACCACAAGTGTAGACACCAAAGGGACAGACTCCTCTGAGATGGGGTCTAATTCTAAATAGTAATGGACTTTGTGGAAAAATCAAGTAGAATTTGATGGGGAATGATTCTCATTCTATGTAACCTTTGGATCAACCTACAGAATTTTGTATCAAAATCAGAATTCCTGATTCTATTCTGCAGGTTGTTTTAAAAATACTATAGAAAGGATCTTAGTCATGTATTAAATTCTGCATGATTTTAGAGTATAGAAATTTATTTAATGTTGATTGAACCATATTGATTTCACCTGTACTTAATTACATGTGAGATGAACTATATCATAGGAGACAGGCTTGGACAGATAAATTTGTGTTGTCTTTTGTTCTTCATGCAACATTAAGGCTGTGTCTACACTTGTATTCCTCTTTTGAAAGAGGAATGCAAGTGAGGGAAGTCAAAAATGCAAATTTACATATTTACATATTTCATTCTTCATTTGCATAATATCTTTTCAGAAGAGATTCTTTCAAAAGGAAAAAAGCAGTGTAGATGGCGCTTTTTCAAAAATAATACATGGGAAAGCAAAAAAAAAGGAAGAAGGGTTTTTTTGAAGATGGACTTTATTTTTGAAAAAGCCCCATTTACACTGCTTTTTTATTTCAAAAGAATTTCTTCTGAGAAGATTATGCAAATGAAGAATGAGATATGTAAATCAGGGCCTTATTTGCATTTTGTTTTCCCTCATTTGCATCCCTCTTTCAAAAGAGGAACGGAAGTGTAGATGCAGCCTAAGAAAATGAAGAAACTTCATGGACCCAGCTGGATTCCAAATAACCATGTTTACAAACATACAAGGGTACAAAGTGTAGCTACCTATAGTCAGCACTGCTTTGTTAGTTTCTGATATGTTCTGCAACAAAAGCCACACAGCGGCTCATTAGAGGACTCTCAGACTATTGAGAGGGACACTGCCCAATTCCTATCTGCTACAATTTGCTGATTGAAAATATTAGTTGAAATGTTATTTATCCCCTGAGGACAGCACTCTGTGCTCTAGCTAATGACATGATCCAGCCGCATCTATCACATTTTGTTGCATCCTGCAGTCTAGAAAATAAATCCGAAAGATTCTCAAAAATTTGCCAAGACAAACATAAGTCTCTCTAGGAATTTAGAGAAGGTATGTGCAAAAATATGGTTGTTACCCTTGCTCTTCTGATGGGAAAGCTGTCATATATAATAAATATGAATTGTATGTGTGTATAATTGTGGATATGTGATCATACTCTGGCATTTTTTCTCTTCAATCCGCTATAATACATTGGCCATGGCTACACTAGTGATTTTTGCCGACAAAGCTGGTGGAATGTCCACGCACAAAATGAACTTTGTCAACAGTATATCGACAAAACTCTGCACTTCTGCCAACAACCTTCTGTCTCTCCCAGATGAGGAACAGCACCTTTTGTCGACAGGTTCTGTCAACAAAAAAGTTGTGTGGACACTGGGGGGCTTTCTCTCGACATCCAGGGCATCAGGCTGCCCTGTCTGCTGTGCTTCTGGGTGCCTATTTAGCTGAGAGCACTCTTCTGACTGGCTTTTATGTGTGGCTGCACTGTGCCGACAGACATTTTGTTGGGAAATCTCTCCCAATAGAAACATGTGTTTGGGTTAGGTTGGACATTAGGAAAAAGTTTCTAATGGTCAGGGTGGTCAAATACTGGAATAAATTGCCTAGGGAGGTTGTGGAATCTCCATCTCCAGTGATATTTAAGAACAGGTTAGATAAATGTCGATCAGAGATGGTCTAGACAGTACTTGGTCCTGCCATGAGGGCCAGGGGCTGGACTCTATAACCTCTCAAGGTCCCTTCCAGTCCTAGCGTTCTATGATTGTGTGGAGTGTGCTCCATTCCCATCCTCTGATCCCTCAGAAATTTCTCCGACTTCATCCTCTAAGTAGGGAATTTTTATTTCTGTTCCTGTCACCAACACCAATACGGCCTAGTACAGTGAAATATTTACAATGTTTCTTGCCCTGTGTTCCTTTCCCATAGGACTGAAGGGGAACAGTGATCTCCCTTTCTTGCGATAACACTGCATACTGGGCTCAGCTAGCACAAACCCTCCTGCTCTCACTGCCTTCCTGTCTCTACTTTTATACTCCACAGCTGATGGCTAATTGGTTATTGACCCTCCCAGCCTGATCAGCTGTATCCCCCCACCATCAGCCTGAGCCAGCTGGGTCACTTAGTAGACCCAGCACTCTGCCACACCCCTGCCTCCCTCTCTTGTCAAACACTGAGGTTCTTCATCCCTAGCAACTGCCCTCCTTTAGCAGCGGCACTAGCCGACGTTTTCCTGTGCATGCTCCCATAGTTATCCTGCCTGCACCTACAGAAGTCGCATTTTGTGGTGGAGGATGTGCTGGTGATTCTGATTCTGATGACTGGTCTTCATGCTATAGGCAATTCAGGGGTTTAGTCTCCTCCCTCTTGCCATCATTCTTTTAGGACAGGGTATGTGCTGTCCCTCCAGTGGCTTACAGCTCTCATTTTCCTAGTTCTACCAGCATAGCTCATGGTTCCTCCTTGCACAGCCCTGGCAGAGAACATTCTGTGGACCGCCCATCTCCCCCTTATATTTCCAGGTTCTGTTTTCCTCTAGTGCCAGTCAGGCCAGTTCTCCTCAGAAATGTTCATTTCCCTCTTTTTCCCCCTGCCATGTACCTTGTTGTCTAGGATCCTCTGGCTTTCCAACTTCAAGTCCTCCTCTGACTTCCCTGGCAGTTCACATCCCTTCAGCTCTGGATCCCAGATGCCGGCTTTCTTACTAACAGGTTCCACTGGATGGGGCAAGCTACCCACAATACCAACCTCTTTTCCGCCTGAGGTTTCCCTTGACCTCCAGTGGTATCTGAGCCACTGGGCAGAGAGAAACTCCAGACTCAGCCTTTTCTCAGGCAGGCTTTGTTGTGGCTTCACATCTTTCCACTTGGCCACTGTGCCATCTTATTCCTGACTTCACTGTGATGGTTGTCATTTTACTTTCCTGTTTCCCCAACGTCCCAGTCCAGCCACAAAATTCAACAAGCCCAGAGTCCATAGAGGAGCAGTCTGTTCTTGTATGTCCCCATCTTCCACACTGGTAACAGGTAATTTGCCGTTTTCCTGAATGAGTTCCTCTGCCTTCCTCCCACTTCTTCTCTGAAGCCTTCACCTGTACTAGTTCTCCAACCTTCTGTCTCAGTTCAGGTATGTTAAATAGCTGCTCCTCCCTGGATCTGACCACCACCTCGAGAGTTGTGGGTTGATACCTTCTAATCCATACATTGGGATACATTGTAGAAATTGCTCAGAAATTATGGAGTGGATAATTTCAACCAAGAGCTGCATATCACAGCTTTAACCAAAAAAGAGGAAATTTTGCAAAATGTTTTCAAAATGATGTTTAAAGGTGATTAAATTCAAATAAACAGTTGCTAAATTCCCTAAACCCAATTTTGCAGCAATTTTTTTTTGTGACGTCCCTAGTGAACGTCACTCTAACTGCTTATAAGAAAGCTGTGAAAATTAAGACAAAAAGAATTTTATCTTCTCTGGGAGTTTCCTGTCTGATAGTGTGAGCTGCCTACATTTAGAGTTACTGCCATAAATTCTCAGCACTGTCAGAGAGCTTAGTATTATTAATAGCATGGAATCGTTACTGAGAAGTATGAACTCATTAGCAACCTGCCACACAAATGCCTAGGGAAAGTGAACAAAAATGTCACTAATATTCCATAGCTCCTGAGATGAAAATTTGTTTCTTTATCCTCATTTCTTTCTATAGTATTAACCTTACACTACAGTCTGATTCAAAGTTCACTGATATCAACAGGGCTTCAGATGGGGCACATACAAAGTGACTCCATTAAAAAAAAATCTGAAATTCAGACAGCTTCTAGACTTTGAGGAAAATCTTCATAATCCACATGTGAATTCCATGAGCAGGTTGACCAAACATTACCCTGTAGGAACTGTCCTGCTATTAGGGGCTTTGACTTATATAGGCAACTGTACCTACCCCCACCCCACAAAAAGTGTTCTGGTTTTTCACACTTGCTGTCACCTTGACCAGGTATTAGCTCTAGTCTAATCCAAAGGCAGTTTGTGGACAGCTTGCAGTCTTCACTCAGTGAAAGCTTCCATCAGTGGGAGCCTCACTCACATGAGTGCTGCAAGATAACACACAAGGGCCCCAGTTTTGCAGAGACTTACACACATGCTTCCCTTGACACATGGTGAGTGGTGTCGGTATTGTTAATGCTACTGACTTCTGTGGATAAATTGTGTGGTTTAATCTTTGCAAGATAATGTTTAATATGGTGCTGACTTCTAGCAAACACCATTAGCCAACCAAATGTCAGCGATCCCCTCATCTATACGCAGCAATGAAGGACCTGTAAAAGAGGGGAAGCATGTTTTGATTTAGTTAAGGTGCTGTCTGGTCACTTGTGAGATCTGAGTCAAATTCCTGATTCTGTCATAGGCACCCTAAGTGACCTTGGACAAGTCACTTAAATCTCTCTGTACTGCAGCTCCCCCATTGCAAAACAGGGAAAATGATTCCACCCTTTGTCTAATTTCTCCATTTAGATTTTAAGTTTTGTGGCAGGAACCCCTTTTCCCTATCTGTTTGCACAGCACCTAACACGACGGGGCCTCAGTTGCAGCTGCAGATTCTAGGCTGTAAGCTCTTATTTCAGAGGAACAATTACAATTATTAATTGGGTTAAATCAGTATAATTCCCATCAGAGTTTACTCTGGCCTTTGATGGAATGGGCAAAACAGCAGCACAAGCTTTCAGTTCATCAATATTTGCCTCCCTCAACCTGTATCTTCTAAACTTTAGACTCTGTTGTTTAAGAAGAAACTCGTAATAGAAAACAAAATTGACTTGGCATTATTATTCCCTTCTTCGATATTTATAGTGATTAATTTGCTCTGTTTATTTATATGCAGCCTGAAGTTCAGAAGAAAGACAAGATACTTTATCAATATTGAACTCTTACATTGGCCAAGACCTCATTTAATCTTTGGTGCTCATAAATAGTGCAGAGACAGAGACAGGGATACAGGAAATAGACATCTTTGACAACACAGGGTCCTTTGCACAGTCCCAGCTGTGTTTTATGTGGGTCAGATTTTATAGGTTGGGTTTTGTGTTACTGCTTTACATGGTTGGTTTGAAGAATGAGTCTTTAATCCTGACAAAGTTATTGTTAGTCACAGGGTAGCTAATAATTTGGTCCAACATTTCCACCTTGATTTTGCAACATTGCCAACACTAATCGCAAACTTCAGGCAACGTAAATCTGCCCAGCTCCATTTAAATCAATGGAGCCATGCTAGTTTACAGCAGCTGAGGATCTGCCCATTATTGTCAAAGACAACACAATAGGTCTAAATAACAGAGAATTGTTTTAAATTGTGGAGACTAAAGTTAGACCAGCAATGGGCAGCCAAGAAGACTGAGTGGGCTGCATGTATGGCCTTCATCTCAGTGAGCTGCAGCCCACTGGGGTTCCACCTGTGGCTTGTCAATCTCCTGTCTGCCCCTCCCACTTACACCACTGGAACCCCACATTTCCCACCCCTCCCAGCACTTTCAGAGTGCCATGAATCACCTGATTCATGCTCTGTCATGCCTCCTTCCCCTCCCTCCCAGAGTTTGAACATCTTCAAACAGGTGCTTCAGGGCATTCCACCTCTGGGAGTGGGGAGGAGCAGGGATGGAACACAAATCAGTGGATCTGTAGTGCTCCAAAAGGATGGGGGATGAGTAGGAAGTGTGGGGCTCTGGTGCCCCAGGGCACAAGAGGTGCATGGCAGGGAGGGGAGCAGATGGCTTGGGTGGAAGGGGCGTGTCCACCAGGGATTCGATATTTATATGGGTGTACATCTGGATATATTTGGTTTAAAATTTGACTTTGGAAATTGGGACATGCTACTGATGGTGGCTGCTGCAATGTTCATAAATACAGTTCATTTTCCTGCAAGACTGCCTGTAGCTCTTATCCTCATTTATTTTTGTTGAAACAGAACTTTCACTTGTATACCGTGGGTGAAAGATACTTGGTTCAGTGGATATGGGCTTTGGACTGGGAGTTGCTTCTGACTCGTGGGACCCTGAGCAAGTCACTTCAACATGTCTGCATTTGGAGAGGATGAGATCTGTTGGTTACCTACCTGTTTGCATGGAGTGTGAGAAAAGGGGAGGGATATTCTCTGAAGACAGATTATGTGGCATTTTAATTTAGGCTGTAGCACTGAGAGAAAGAGTTTGCTAAAGACCAAAAGAGAAAAAAGTTAAAATAAAAACTATAAAATGAAAACAATAAATCCTCTGAGGCAAGAGAGAGCTTTACTCATTTTTCAGGTAGTTCTAGGCATGCTTGGTAAGTCATTCTTCCTTTAATAAATCTCTTTTTGTGGTACTTGGCGTTATTTATCACAGACTTCTTTAGTGTTACACAGCAAAATGGCAATCATTTAGAAACTATTCTGTGAGCAGCTCTGGCTACTGCATTCAGTAGCTTCTTAGTTTTACTTGTTCCACACACATACGGCCAGATCCTCAGTTGGTGTAAGTTAATGTAGTTACACGGAGGTCAGTGGGACTGTGACAGTTTTACAACAGCTGGAAAACTGGTTCATAATCTGCAAGGATAGGTGCAGGTTCCAAATTGTGATCTATAATTGTAATTCCAGTAATCTCTCATTCTTTGTAAAGCAGTGACACTTGTGATAAATCTGTTGCACTTAAGCGTCATAGGCCAGGGCTATGCCATGTTTCTCCCTTGACTCTTTTCTCCCATGTATTTTAACTTTGTTACAGAGTACCATAATTTGAGAAGGATGGGAGAATAAATGAAGAATGAAATTCGAGGCTTTTACCTTGAGACCAGCATTGGAATGAAATTCAGGTTACCATCTGCTGGCCCTTTTGGTAAGCTAGTTGCCAGTTGAGAAGAACTTATCATAAAACCATCACCACTTTCAAAGTTCGTGTTCCTTCAAAGTGCCAAGCCCAATAATTCAAGCTGGTGCTTGCGTCTTACTATTACTGCAGATTTTCAGACTTAAACATCAATAAGCTTGAGTCGGAATGCTGGGGCATGCCAACGCGGCTGACCCTCATTCATTTTTAGTCAACCTTTATCCAGGGTAGGTTTTGAAACAAATTGTTACTAATGACCAGTCATATGCCAGTCTAATGAATAGGACAGCCATAAGTGGGAGGAGAGCAAGTGAGCCCGCCACTGAAGAAGCTACCACGTGAGAGTGCTGATCTCTGGGTGAGTGAGCGTGTGCTTTAACTGCTGGCAATTGAACTGCCATTTTGATTCCAGGTAGAGGGAGTTTCAGTTTCAGTTGGGACTGCCTGCCTGACCTTTTGCTTCCTTGATCAGCCTTCCCCTGTGTGACTCATAGGGGGAGGGCCTGAGAGAGGCCAGCAGGCTTTAAAAGCCAGAGGCAGGAGCGACCAGGGAGCGTAGCGGACAGGGAGCTGCAGACAAGGGAGTATTAAAAGAGAGTTTGACAGAGGGAGTTTGGCAGAAGGGAGGCCTACGATGGTCAGGAAGACCCACAACACCTGTGCCACCACTACTGCTGTCTCCTCCACCTGTGCCTGTAGCCAGACAGACTGCCTTACCATGGATGCCTCTACCCAGACCCTGGTGTGGCCTTGCAAGGACTGTGCCTTGCAAGTTCCAGTTACAGATATCCAGGCTGGGGGGACCGTTCAGTGTGATAGGTGCCTGCTGGTGGAATCTCTCAGGCAGCAGGTGGGAGAGTTACAGGAGGAGGTGTCCAGGTTGAGGAGTATCCGAATCCATGAGCAGTTCCTAGATAGTATTCATATGGAGTCTGCTGAGGTGACTGTCCCAGTGTACAGGAAGGCTGATAAACCACTGGTGGAGAAAGAGGTAGACCAGGGTGGGCACTGGCAGCTGGTTACTTCTGGCAGCAGGCAGTGTTCCACCCCTGCACAGAACCCTCCCACTGTGGTACTGGAAAACCGTTATGCTGTACTTGCTACAGGAGATGAGTCGCCCAGTACAGAAGAGGAGAAGCCTCGTACCCCCGAGGCTCAGAAGTCTCCTGCCACCACTGCAAGAAGGAAACGCAGAGTAGTGGTGGTCAGAGACTCTCTTTTGAGGGGGACGGAGGCACCCATCTGTCGCCCTGACATTTCGTCTCGGGAGGTATGCTGCCTGCCTGGGGCCCGTATCCGAGATGTTACAGAGGCATTGTCGAGGATTGTCTGGCCCTCAGACTACTATCCCATGCTTCTCATCCATGTGGGCACTAATGATACTGTGAGGTGTAATGCTGAGCAGGTCAAGAGTGACTACAGGGCTCTGGGGGCACGGGTGAAGGGGTTTGGGGTGCAGGTGGTATTCTCTTCAATCCTTCCTGTTGCGGGTGGGGGCCTGGGCAGAGACAGGTGCATCCTAGAGGTGAATGCCTGGCTGCGTGGATGGTGTTGCTGGGAAGGCTTCAGTTTCTTTGACCACGGGATGCTATTTCAGGAAGGACTGCTAGGCAGAGATGGCGTTCACCTTTTGAGGAGGGGAAAGACCATATTCGGACACAGACTTGTTAACCTGGTGAGGAGGGCTTTACACTAGGTTTGCCAGGGACAGGGGAGCAAAGCCCGCAGGTAAGTGGAGAACATGGAAACCTGGGACATGGGTCGGAAGTAGGAGGGAGCATGGGCAACAATGTCAGAGTAAAAAGAGGGCCAGGAAAAAACTGGGGGGAAAGTTCAAATCAATATCTAAGATGCCTATATACCAATGCAAGAAGTATGGGTAATAAGCAGGAAGAACTGGAAGTGCTAATAAATAAATACAACTATGATATCATTGGCATCACAGAAACTTGGTGGGATAATACACATGATTGGAATGTTGGTATTGAAGGCTACAGCCTGGTTAGGAAAGATAGACAGGGAAAAAAGGGGGGAAGTGTTGCCTTATATATAAAAAATGTACACACTTGGACTGAGGTGGAGATGGGCATAGGAGATGGACGTGTTCAGAGTCTGTGGGTTAGTTTAAGAGAGGTAAAAAACAAGGGTGATGTCCTGTTAGGAGTCTACTACAGGCCACCTAACCAGGTGGAAGAGGTGGATGATGCTTTTTTTAGACAACTAACAAAATCATCCAGAGCCCAGGATTTGGTGGTGATGGGGGACTTTCACTATCCAGATATACGCTGGGACACTAATACAGCGGGGCACAGACTATCCAATAAGTTCTTAGACTGCATTGGAGACAATTTTTTATTCCAAAAAGTTGAAAAAGCCACCAGGGGAGAAACTGTTCTGGATTTGATTTTAACAAATAAGGAGGACTTGGTCGAGAATTTGAATGTGGGAGGCTGCTTGGGTGAAAGTGATCATGAAATCATAGAATTCACAATTCTAAGGACTGGTAGGAGGGAAAATAGCAAAATAGAGACGTTGGATTTTAGGAAGGCAGATTTTGGTAAACTCAGAGAGCTGGTAGGGAAGATCCCATGGGAGGAAAAACTGAGGGGAAAAACAACTGAGGAGAGTTGGCAGTTTTTCAAAGAGACATTATTAAGGGCCCAAAAACAAGCTATTCCCCTATGTAGGAAAGATAGTAAATATGTGCAAAGACCGCCTTGGCTTAACAAGGAGATCCTGCATGATCTCAAACTAAAAAAGGAATCCTATAAAAAATGGAAACTAGGACAAATTACAAAGAATGAACATAGGCAAATAACACAGGAATGCAGGAGTAAAATTAGAAAGGCTGAGGCACAAAATGAGCTCCAACTAGCTACAGGCATAAAGGGTAACAAGAAGGCCTTTTACAAATATATTAGAAACAAGAGGAAGACCAAGGACAGGGTAGGGCCATTGCTCAGTGAGGAGGGAGAAACAGTAACGGGGAACTTGGAAATGGCAGAGATGCTTAATGACTTCTTTGTTTCGGTCTTCACAGAGAAGTCTGAAGGAATGCCTGACATAGTGAATGCTGGTGGAAAAGGGGTAGAGTTAGTTTTTGAAATAAAAAAATAACAAGTTAAAAACCATTTGGAAAAATTAGATGTCTGCAAGTCACCAGGGCCTGATGAAATGCATCCTAGAATCCTCAAGGAGCTGATAGAAGAGGTAGCTGAGCCGTTAGCTCTCATTTTTGGAAAGTCATGGGAGACAGGAGAGATTCCAGAAGACTGGAAGAGGGCAAATATAGTGCCCATCTACAAAAAGGGGAATAAGAACAACCCAGGAAATTACAGGCCAGTCAGCTTAACTTCTGTGCCAGGAAAGGTAATGGAGCAGGTAGTTAAGGAAGTCATCTGCAAGCACTTGGAAGGTAGTAAAGTGATAGGGAACAGCCAGCATGGTTTTGTAAAAAACAAATCATGTCAAACCAACCTGATAGCTTTTTTTGACACGATAACGAGACTCGTAGATAAGGGAGAAGCAGTGGATGTGGTATACCTAGACTTTAGTAAAGCATTTGATACGGTCTCGCATAATATTCTTATCGACAAACTAGGCAAGTCCAACTTAAATGGGGCTGCAATAAGGTGGGTGCATAACTGGCTGGCTAATTGTACCCAGAAAGTAGTTGTTAATGGTGCTCAATCCTGCTGGAAAAGCATAACAAGTGGGGTTCCGCAGGGGTCTGTTTTGGGACCAGTTCTGTTCAATATCTTCATTAATGATTTGGATATTGGCATAGAAAGTACGCTTATTAAGTTTGCAGATGATACCAAGCTGGGAGGGGTTGCAACTACCTTGGAGGATAGGGTCATAATTCAGAATGATGTAGATAAATTGGAGAAATGGTCTGAAGTAAACAGGATGAAGTTTAATAAAGATAAATGTAAGGTGCTGCACTTAGGAAGGAACAATCTGTTTCACACATACAGAATGGGAAAAGACTGTCTAGGAAGGAGTACAGCAGAAAGGGATCTAGGGGTTCTAGTTGATCACAAGTTAAATATGAGTCAACAGTGTGATGCTGTTGCAAAAAAAGCAAACATGATTCTGGGATGCATTAGCAGGTGTGTTGTGAACAAGACACGAGAAATCATTCTACCGCTCTACTCTGCGCTGGTTAGGCCTCAGCTGGAATATTGTGTCCAGTTCTGGGCACCCCAGTTCAAGAAAGATGTGGAGAAATTAGAGAAGGTCCAGAGAAGAGCAACTAGAATGATAAAAGGTCTGGAGAACATGACTTATGAAGAAAGGCTGAAAGAATTGGGCTTGTTTAGCTTGGAAAAAAGAAGATTGAGGGGGGACATGATAGCGGTTTTCAGATATCTTAAAGGGTGTCATAAGGAGGAGAGAGAAAACTTGTTCTTCTTGGCCTCTGAGGAGAAAACAAGAGGCACTGGACTTAAGCTGCAGCAAGGGAAGTTTAGGTTGGACATTAGGAAAAAGTTCCTAACTGTCAGGGTGGTCAAGTACTGGAATAAGTTGCCAAGGGAGGTTGTGGAATCTCCCTCGCTGGAGATATTTAAGAACAGATTAGATAGATGTCGATCAGGGATGGTATAGATAGTGGTTGGTCCTGCCGTCGGGACAGGGGACTGGACTCGATGGCCTCTCGAGGCCCCTTCTGGTCGTAGAGTTCTATGATTCTATGATTACAGACTAATGTGCAGCCTTAGTCTAGGCCTTTGGCTGTACTTAGTCCATGACTATTTTCTCAGTCGATATTGATGGTCCTTGGTCAGGCTAGCATGCAGAATCTTGCATTGCTGCTGTCCAGTACAATCTCTTGAATATTGTTATACTATGACAATTATTTTATTCTCCAGCCTAGCAGTCATTTAGCCTGAAATAAGACTGTTTTGGATTACATCATGTTCAATAAGGCTTCTGCCTGAAAGAATCCAATAGGTGTTCCACTGTACATAGGCATTTTCTTTGCCTTTCCTGTAATCTGTCAACAGGAGGCTGATTAGAGAATTGTGCGTCTTCCTAGAATTCTGTCTGGGGAAGTGAACCTGGGGCTTCTATGGGTATCGGTGCACAATACACCTGAAAACATAGTTGATCCCAAAAGCCAGAACCCTATTGTTATGTAAATGAAAATTGTGTCACCCTGCCCTCACAGCAGGACCAAGCACCTTCTGTATCATCCCTATTCGATATTTATTTATCTATATACCTTTTCTGGAGCTGGGAAGGAATGTTTCTTTCCATGTCAGGTTAGCCTAATGTGGGTGAGGTGTTCCACATTCCAGCCCAGGGTCCTGGTAAAGAAGTTAGGTTGGGAAGGGTTCACGCTGTCATACTTGGCAAATGAACATTGCAGTCACTCAACAGGGGGCTGGACAAACTGGAAATGGAAACAGGATTAAGAGAGAACATCCCCTAAAGCAGGTGTAGAGGAATTGAGGTTCCTAATGTCATGAATGATAAGGGGCTAACCCCTTTGCTTTATATGATCTCAACTCTTGTCTGAAGGGAGGGTTGGTGGGGTTCATGTTACTGCTACAGTTACCTGTCACTAGTACAGATTACTGAGCAAAGACTGACCTGCACTGGCGGCTGGTCCTGTCTTCCTGTGCTGTCAGTGTAAGTTACTTTGGCTGCCTTGCTCTGTGTATTCCCCATATGTGTCCTATGCACAGAATTCTGATGGGAGACCATAGGGCGTTGGCTTAAATAGTGTTGGAAGAATAAGCCTTTTAAAAAAAATAGTGGTCTAGGTTTTGGGGTGATGTTGAAAATCAAACCTCTTTAGGGTGTCAGTTTTTGCCCTCAGAATCACCAGTCTTTTTTGAAAATTTAATTGTTTGTTTTAATTTATTGGTCTGTGATAAAGGTCATGGGCCCACTTTGGATGTTAGCATTAAATTATCTACAGAACTTACATCTCTCGATTAGCTTGAGCTGTTTACAAAGTCTCTGAAAAACTGAGATATGGTCATATGCTTAAAGTCTGAGCTCTCTTACTTTG
Source organism: Carettochelys insculpta (assembly GCF_033958435.1). Taxonomy (NCBI): domain Eukaryota; kingdom Metazoa; phylum Chordata; order Testudines; family Carettochelyidae; genus Carettochelys; species Carettochelys insculpta. The sequence goes on from NC_134152.1 coordinate 19,483,922, forward strand.
TGTTTTCTATTCTCATATATTCTGTGTGTGGTTAATTGATGTTCTACCATCCACTTTACAGGGTCTGTAAGTATTTATCTCTTTGTAAATAAGAAAAGTGCCTTTAAAACAGCTTACATGAGCTAAATTGGGATGCCTTGCCTAAATACTTTAAATAAATAAATAGACTTTATTAAGAGCCAGTAGTGTTGAACTATAATTACCTGGGGCTGTGTGCCACAGAAATGTAACAAATTTACAAAAAAGCTAATTTTGTTATTTGAATGCAAGCCTGCATCCCATTCATTAGACTGACATATGACTACTCATTAATAACAGTTCATTTAAAAAACCAGGGTGGGTAAAGGTTGATTAAAAATTAATGAGGCCCAGTCTTATTGATATGCCACAGCATTCAGGCCTGAGCTTGTTGATGTTTAAGTCTGAGAATCTGAAAGAACAGTGGGCTGTGAATAACATCTTGTGTTATTTTGCTGAGTACATGAACTCTGAATGTTTTGCCCTCCCATGGATCTCAGGGCCAAATTAATAGATAACCAAGATATTTACTAAATTGCTACACTTGTGCTGTGTGCTTAAATCTGTAGCATAAATACTTTGCTGATAATCAGACCAACACAGGGCTTCATCATATGAAATGCCAAGTGCCTCCAACTCTCTGTGAATGCAGTGTGAATTGGAAGCCACTTGGAACATCACATAGTCAAGACCTGAGCTAACTGCTAACTCATTGGCATCATTTTAAATATTCTGATGCTACAGTGGCCACAAGTGTTAGAAGTTCATTACATATACATAATTCTCCTTTAATGGGGAGAACTTGGAAGAGCTGGTATACCCAAGATCAGTTTGTCAGTCCTTGTCAAGCAATACTTAGACCAGTTTGATGCACTAGAAAGAGAGTTTTAAAGTTTGCATGAATTCTTAAACAAGTGAAAAAGGTGGAACCCTGTTAATCCCAGTCTTTTTAGGGTGAAGAATGTTGTGGTGAGGGAGTTTGGGGCAAGTGAGAGGGGGGTTTGAGGAGACAAGTGGATTATGGAAATTTTTTCAAGTATAGTCAAGAAGGAAATTCAGTCTGATAAAATCAACGTGGAAAATTGCAAAATAGGAAGAGAGACTTTAGCTTAAAGGCGAGTGGACTTCTGCTCAAGCCCAAAATATTCCCTGTGTGCCTTAAATGTAAAACCAGACTTACAGAAATATTATGGCAAGAGCACTGACAGACAATAAAAGTGGCAGCTCTTACTCCATTAGGGAGAAGCAGTCAGGGTGGTTCATGAGGTCTGTGTTGCTGTAGGGGTTATGGAATCAAGACTCCAATCTGTCCTAAAACAAATGATGGGTGATCTCCAAAAGGGCCTGTTGGGAGAGGACTGTGTGAAATTCTGTGGGCTATGTTGTGTAGAAGGTCAAACTAGATGATTGCGAAGCCCCTCTGGCCTTAAAATCTATAAACCAATGAACTCCAAGACTAGAACTGTCTTGAGTGTTTTCTTTGCACCATCTCAATACCGGCATTGTTGTGTGGCAGGCTGGACAAACAGCATTATCAAAAGACAGTGGTTTTTCATTTGAGTAAGGTGACCTTTGTTGAATATAGATCACTAGTACAGTACTCTATTCTCTGCTCTGGCCTATAGTTCACTCTTGGGTGCAGCTGAAAATTTTGGCAATGCTTTATAAAGCCATACATGATCTGGGGTTCAGTTATCTAACCGATCACCTTCTCACTGTGCCTCAACACAGTAGTTGTGGTTTAGTGGGTGGCTGCTGTTACCAGTATAGGGATGATCTCTGAGTGGGGAGGTAGACTATGGTCTCTGAGGCTATGTCTACACAATGGATGCTATTTTGGGGTATGAAGGTATTCCAAAGTAGCTGCCCGTGTCTAAACCCATTTTCGAGATAACAGGTGAGCTATTCCAGCATCCCTGTACACCTCATCATGTGAGGAGTATAAAGCTTTCTCAAAACACAGCTTTATTTCTGCATGTGGAGCCTCTTAGCTAGCCTATTTTGAAGTAAGCTGAACATTTTGTACAACTTGTTTTGAGCTTATGGCACGGTGTAGACATAGCCCAAAAGGCCCATGTTTCTGTAACCTGTTCCCTTGTGGTTTTGCCTGAGGTGTTCTGGCTATACTGTGAGAGCTATCGGTTTGTTTGGTCCAATTCTGAAAAGCAGAAGGACCAAGCAATTAATTAACAATATTAGCTTGTTATACATGTCTGAAAGAGTGGTCTGTCCTGTACTGGTGGCTTTTTTTAAAACAAGTCCTGCAAATGTATCTTCAGTACTCATCATTATGTCTTCAATATGTTTAACTTCACTTTAAATGTTCTATGAAACAGATGAACTTAACTCAAAAGATAGCCTGAGAAATCTGTAGCGGCCATATGGTGTTATAAAATTACAAAAATGAGAGAGAAGGATGAGCCAATTCCAGTTGCCAAACTTGCTACTTGCCTCTAATAAACACTGAACTATCTGGCATCTGCCATCCCTCAGGTAATACCATGAGGAGTGCAAGTAAATGTTCCCATTTAATTGCATTGTTTATGTCTCAGAGGGTCCAGGGAAATCACACAATGTTTATCTAGACTCTTCATGAATACTGAATTGGCTGTTTCTGGGAAATCTTCAGTCTTCTTTCTGATTTGTGCCTTAATTAGGATTAAGTCTCACTTCTCTCACAGGGTCCACAATCTGTATGCCATCATAAATGGGCATGCTTGTGTTTGTTGTCAATAAGATTGTGGTATTAGGATTTCCACTTTCATTTCTCTCAAGCTAAATAGAGTCAAGGCTGCTCGGTGTTTACCTGGGGGGAACACCCAGATGAAATATTTCTAAGGAAATATTCCCTGGCTGAAAATCTAGAATGCTGTGGGAAGAGACTTCATTTACTCTCTCAAATCCATAAGCCACTTAAGACTTCTTGACTGTAAGTGTGGATAACAAACTTCACTATTTTGAACTAAAAGAATCAGGATTAGTTTTAGTGATATTGCTGAATGATGGCTGATTTGACCAATCACTAGAGGGCAACTCTTATGAAAAAGTCTGATTAAATTTAATAATGCTCTAGCCACAGAAATTGTATGAAGTTCTTTACACATGCAATAGGATTTTGTAGACATTACACACATATAACCCATATGTAACGCTGACAGACCTGGGTTGCTGGCACCAGGGATGGAATCCGCATGCATAGGGGCTAAAGCCCTGAACTCTACCATGAAAGTTGAAGACCAGCTGGGTCTCAGCTGAGACTGTAGAGCAGAGACTTCACTCACACCAGATGAGGTCTCAGTACCTCTGGGTACTACACATAGAATTAGAGAGTGATGATTTTTCACCAGGATTTACAAACCATCTGATAGACATTATAATAGCAATTTGTATCCTTGCTACAGATATAATTATTTTCTTTGAAAACCTATAGGACTTTCCATAAGGAGACAGTCACATTTTAGCAGATCTGGCTGCAAAAAAATTAGTTCAACAGTTACTATAGTTTTCTGACAAGCCTACAAACCACTTGGATTAGGGCCTTTCAGTGTTCAATTCCAGATTATTGGGTGGCAAAGCATAATACAATACTGAAACTAACAAGGATTCACCAGAATCAGTGAAAATTTGGATGTAGTTTATGGATAACAATAGTGATAAATGTTTACATGCCATCATGAGATTTCATGCTGAATTGTATCGCTATAAATTGGAGCATCTATAGGAAATGCTATAGATCAGAAAGTGACCTGCGCGGTGTTGGAGTCATATGGAGTGGATAGCAGACTAATACGGTTGTTGAAAGATATCAGTGATAATGCGGAGGCAGTGGTGAGAACATGCGTGGAGTTGGGAAGTTTATTTAAAACAAGTAGAGGTACAAGACAAACATATCCAATATTGCCAAGTATCTTCATTGCACATCTGGAGAGAGCGATAGACAAGATAGAGGAAGAAGTAGAAGGGATATCTGTGCACAGGAAAAGAATTAACAACTTGAGGTTCGCGGATGATATAGTTATTGAGGAAGATGAGGAGAAGCTAGTGAAAACAACGCGGGTGTTAAATGAAGAGGGGAAGTGGTATGGACTGATTCTGAACATTGATAAAACAAAAACAGTGGTATTTGGAGATAAGGAAATAGGAAGGAAGATCAGTGTGGATGGCATTGAACTAGAAAATGTGGAGAAGTTCACATCTGGGGAGCAACAAAATGTATGATCTAGACTGTAAGAAGGAAATAGGGACTAGAATAGCAAAAGCAAGAGCGAGTTTGAAGGCAATGGATATGATCTGGAAAAGCAAAGCAATTAGCTTAAGAATGAAGATGGGCGTCTTGAAAACGTGTGTATTCAGTAGCATGTTGTACGAATGTGAGACGGGTGATAAAGAAAGATTCAAAAAGAAGAATATTGGCGTTTTAAAGGAGTTGTTATAGAAAGATTCTGAGAATAGGATGGATGCAGAAGGTCACTAATAAGGAATTATATAGGAAGATACAGCCGAAAGAGAACCTGCTGCAGAAGGTTATAAAACGGAAGCTACAACTGTTTGGACATATTTGCAGAATGAATGAAAAATCAAGACCCTAGTATTCAGCATAATGGATTTTTCGAATAGGAGAGGCAAACCCCACAGAGAACGGAGAGATGATGTAGTAGACTGGTGCAGAGCTAGTCTACAGAAACTAAGCCACTCTGCACTGGAAAGGGAAAGATGGAAGGAAATAGTGACAGAGGCATCAGACACCAATGAGCACTGAGCCCACGGTTGTTGATGATGATGATGATGATGATAATAGGAAATGCTGCCTTACTAACAAGTATTCTATGATAAGATATGATTTTTGGTTGTCGGGTGACAAAGTTGACATTAATAAATTCCCACCGTGGCACAGGATAATGATTTTGAAAGAAGCATTTCAGTGTCAGAAATAGTTGAAAGACAGATCAAGGAAAAGGATAACTAGAGATGTTCACGATGGCAACTGAAAATGTCAGGAGGCCAGGCTTACTTTGTAATCTAATTGAAACACTGATTAAGACTATACAATTAAGATAATGTTCTAAATTCTGGTTATAATAAGAGCTCATCATTGGGATACTATGTGTGTTTTTATTTAAAAGTTTAGTTCTTAAGGCTCTTCCACCATTGCTCCTGATTTGTAGAGAGAGCAAGCATTGCCAAGTGTACAAGCTGAAATGCCAGGCTCTGCATCAGGGATTTATACAGCCTTAGACCTGCTCTTTAGCTCTAACAGTTTGTACTGGAGATAATTAGGGTCAATTGTGCTTGCCCTTGTTGGTGTGCATCTCAGTGAATTGAGGCTAATCTGTCAACAAGGCATTCCCTAGCAATGATCTTGAACGGAAATGAATTTTAACAGCATTAGGAAACATCTGGGACATGTTATGGATGAACTTGGAGCTGACTCAAAAGCACAAGGAATTATACGGCAGAAAGGAGGATTCACTGTGTCAGTGTGAAATCCTTTGATTCTCACATGAAGACTGGAATGCAGCTCAGCTAAACGGAAAGATTGCAGGAGCTAGTGAGGGAAGGAGCACTGAAAGAGCAGCTCTAAAAAAGTGACAATCTGTCAGTTTGACAGATAGTTTTGTACAGCTCATGTCTGATGGGCAAGAACTCAATGGAATTCAAAATAATTTTCCTTCCTGCTTAGGTTCCATGATTAGGTGGCATGGATTGTATAGCACCTGAGATAGGCCTTACACGGAAGTATTCTGTGATGTTCTTGGGGCAGATTCTTAGCTGGCGTAAATTATCCATGCACCATTTCATTTCTCTTCTCTATTTGACATTTCCCACTTAGGTATGCAAAAATGCATGGTGTTTATGAAAAGAGGGTTATTAGAGCTGGATTTATTATTTTGGACTGTAGTATGCAGAACGTTGCCCTAAGAGAAGGCTACGTTGCAAATATTTAGACTCAAATTCTGGAAAACACAGTACAACTATATGGGTGGGGAAAAGGGTGGAGTAGAAGGGAAAAAAACCAAACCCTTTTTTTCTTTCTGCATTGTAAAGTCTATAGTTTTGGGTGGTTTTCCCCAGGCCTCTGAGGCTATATCTACACAGCACCCCAATCCCAAATTGCATATCTTATTTTGAGTTTATTTCAAAATAGGCTATTTAAGCATTTGGCACTGTCTAAACAAAATAATGCGCTATTGCAAAGCATCCCTTACTCCTCCTGCAATGAGGTGTTTGCTTTTAGCCTTCAGTCTCCTGAGACTGGAAAGCTTCCCATTCATTCTATAGACAGTCCTCACCCCATCTGGAAGCTTGCTGTCAACGAGGTGAAGGGTCATGACGATGAAGATGCTGAACAGTGATGGGGCAATGACACAGCCTTATTTGACCCCTGTTTTGACCTCAAAGGGGCCATTGTGTGAGCCATAGTTGCTCATTACTGTAGCAGTCATGTTGTCATGAAGCAACCTCAAAATGCTAAAGAATTTTTTGGGCAGCCACTGTTTGAGATGATGGTTTGTCAGGCCCTAAAAGCCTACAGCACCAGAGTGGGCAGTGTGTGTTTCTATTGGTGGTTCACATGCACAACCTGCCTTGGTGCACATAACAAAATTTACTTCACCCATGGATTTAAAAATTAGAGGGTACACTGGCTGGTCAGTTTGAAGAAGGATCTCTAGCTTTTATACCCCAATGATACCTCACAGAAGTCTTACACTTAGAAAAATAACCACCGTATTTGTCCTTTTGCGCGTACCGAATTAGATTTTACGCTTTCCTCTTAATAGTCTCCTTTTATGCTAGGTTTTCAAATAAGTTTTAGACATAATATTTAAACAGGAGATGAAGGATAATATAGAGTGTGTTGTTTGGTGTTTTTGCCTTCTTGTGATTCAGTCATAAATAATTCATTGTGCAGCATCAATGGAATAGAAAAGGACTCATTATTTCTTTGAGCCTGTACATATCCAAATGTTACACTCCAAAATTAATTAAAAGCAGTTTAGATCAAACATCCGGTAGTGTATCTTGCTTAAAGTGAAGGGTGTCTTATTAACCTGAGGGTATTAGGATGACTGCTCTGTTAAATTAAAAGCCATATGTTTACTGATAGAGCACTGTCATTCCTCAAGGCTTGAGGTTATAAACGTACCCAGCCATGAGTATAGTACTAACACGGGCCTTTTGTCTAGTTGACAGTCTTGCATACTGTGCTATATTATATTGATTGATGTACTTAAAAACTGACAGGATCCAAATGTCTACAAGTTCGTACCTATGCCCCAGTCAAACTGATGACTCCATTGGTCATTTACAGTCATGTAAGAGTCAGTGGACAACTGCACGGCCCTGGGAACAACACAGGGAACGAATTGTCTCTCATGGGTATCTGTGGAGTCTAGCTATTGTGATATACCTATGACTTACATGCATACAGACCTCATTGTTGTTCTAGATGAATCATATGCATACACGAAACAAGGGCAGTAGCACTGTTGGCTGCAAAATCTCCATGAGAGAATCCTGACTCCATTGATGCAGAAGAGAAGAGTGAGGGGTGATTTGATAACAGCCTTCAATTTCCTGAAAGGGAGCTGTAAAAAGGATGGAGACCGACTGTTCTCAGTGGTGACAGATGGCAGAACAAGGAACAGTGGTCTGAAGTTACAGAGGTAGAGGTGGAGGTTGGATATTAAGAAAAACTATATCACCAGGAGGGTGGTGAAGCACTGGAATGCTTTACTTAGAGAGGTGGTGGAATCTCCATCCCTAGACGTTTTTTTAAATCCATGCTTGATAGAGTCCTGGCTGGGATAATTTAGTTGGAGTTGATCCTGTCTTAGGCAGGGGACTGTACTAGATGACCTCCTGAAGTCCCTTCCAGCCCTAGAATTCTATAATTCTATGATTGATCATGGTAAAACTTTCCCATAGACTGTATTTGGGCCAGTGTTTCACCACTGGTCTCTCACTGGAACTGAACAAGATCTTCCTTCTATGCTTGTTGAAGGAGGGTCTTGTGTGCAGGCCTCTAACGGTAGCTTATGCTTCCTTAGCTAGACCTAAAGAGATGGCATTGTTTGTTGTGATCTCATATTAAAGCTCAAGCACTTCTCCTCAAATGCCAGGCTTTGAAAATAAGTCTCAAAGACTCACCAATAAGTAAAATGACTTCCTTAAAATCGGGCAATGTGTTTGCTTAAATCAAGGAAAACACCAGGTTAACTGTCGTCTTTTAAGTCAGCCAGCTTGGCTTCAATTTAAGGTGACTTGAACAGATTGTTCCTAATGTATTTGTTCCTTGTACAGTATTTTCTTTTGGTGGAATCTTGCCTGTATAAACACAAGACAAATACTAAGTGCCAATAATCCAGCTGCCATGAAAGCCAATGTAAAGACTCACTGATTTCAGTGGGAGTTGGATCAAGTCCCACAGATGAGGTATATGCTATGAGACAAGGAATTTAGTTGGTAATGTTACTTTACATGATAGCACAGTGGGTGAAATCCTGGCTTCCTGAGGTAAATGGGAGAACTCTCACTGATTTGAGTAGGCTGAGGATTTCCCCTCAATTATCCCTCTAAAATAGTTTTCCTGCAGATTAGTTGCCTACGTTTTAAAAAAAAAAAGGGTGCGAAAATGTTGGCCACAGCAGGTGATGGTTATAAAGAAGACAAAGCCTTTCTGCTGCTGATCAATTTCCATCACCGGAGATATTTAACAGCAGGTTAGATAGACATCTATCAGGGATGGTCTATATGGTACTTGGTCCTGCCATGAGGGCAGGGGGCTGGACTTCATGACTTCTATAGATTGTTTCCACTTCTATTGTTTTATGATTCTATGAATGTTTCAAACTAGTCTGTTTGCAAATCATCACTATCTAATACTTACTCAGTAGCTTTTGTAAAACAAGTTGACAAGGCATCACCCAACTGCGTTATTGTGGATAATGCCGTTTTTTGACAGAGGTTTCCCTTTTGTTTAGGCCAAGACATTTAAAGTGTCCTCAGATGAGGCATTTACGGCTTCTTGTGTGTTGCTTGACCTGTGCAATACCTTTCTGATCAAGCGACGTTTATCATCAAGTGGTATTTTTCTGTCCTAGTTACGGTACAAAAAGAGAGATACTTCTCCCACTTCCCTTACAAAATATTTGAATATTATGGGTGCATCTAGCCTAGGAACTAACTTTGAAGTTAACTTCGAAGATAGGCACTGCTTTGAAGTAGCCAGCAGAGAGTCTACACACATTTTCCCTTACTTTGAAGTTAACTTTGAAGGAGGGAGCCCAAATTTGAAGTCCTTACTCCATTCCTGGGAATGGAGTAGTGCCCTACTTCAAAGTAGGGTGTATGTAGACACTCGACTTCAAAGTAAGCAAATTTGAAGTTATTTTTGTAGTGTAGAGACAGCCTATATGTAGGTGGTATAATATGTGAGTGACAGGAGGCGTGTTCTAGAGGACAAAGAGCTGAAAACTTTTTGAAACACTTGCCTTTTCTGCTTTTCATAATCAATTCAGAATAAAGAGCTTAAAAGAGAGGCAAAAATATGTGTAACTGTTTGCTTGCTTTGGTTTTGTGTCTGCAAAATGGGGAAATTTGAGGAGTTTAATCAAAGTTGATGTCACCATCCCGGAAAACTGTGTGTCAGCTTTTTGATCACCAAGGGTAGACTACATTTTTTAAAAATATCTACCCTACATTTTATTAATTTATAGTTAGATCTAATTGTGTACTGAAGTTGTTGTGTTTGTTTAATTAGGAAGCTGAATCAAGCTGAATCCTGTGGCAGATGTTGCCAAGTGTAATATAATAAATAAAAGTCTTTATGAGACCCAGCAGCCAGTAGAGCTTTCAGTTAGCAGATGGCAAAATATTAAACAGGCAGTGCAATAATGTAGCTGACTGATTCAACTGGACCTTGCCCAGGTTTAATGCAAGCATGAATCAACTTCATCTGTGAAATGTCAGCTCTGTTTTTTTTTTTTGCAATGGATGCTAACCTTTTCCTTTTTAATACTACAGGTGATTTTTTTAAAAGGGCTTTTTAATTAACGAGATATTGTTATCATATCAGTCAATCTAGGCTTAATAGGATATCTGCATTTACAAAAATCTTCTACTATAGAGGAATGTCCAATAAATGGAACAGATGTGCTACTCCAACTCCCACACCAGCGTTTAGTTTGAAGTTGGTCAGGAAACCAATTACTACTGACCCCTCTTGAGCAAAGCAGGTGCTAAAGTGCATGAACCTTTTTAGTGAATAGTTGTTATGCCTTGGTTTAGGCATTGACTTGTCAGTGGACCTTCCTGGAGAAGTGTGTGTGATGGAATATAATATGAAATGCCAGGACCGGTTCTAAATGAATCCAGGTGAATCCCTAAAAGAAGTGGGAAAGTGAAATATTTCTTATGACCTCTTTCTCAAAACATGTGTGCATGAAATATTTAATCCCCTATTTACCAATGTAATTTGCTGGACATGGTAAACTGGGGGGGAATCTTTGGGGGAAAAATCAGTGCAAGTAAGTTCATGCCTTCATATTGTAGGTTGTGAGAGGTCATACACTGTTAACAGGGACAAAAATACTTGGGATTTTTGCCTGTACCATTTTGTTCCTTATCTTATTTTATTTAAAGAACAGAGCAAAACCAGTGAACATGCTAAAGGCTGAGAAAGTATTTTCAATTGGGTTGAAAAAATAAATGAAGGGTTAAAATAAGCATGTCTGTAAAATACACACAATGGAATTAAAATGCAACTTGTACTAGGACAAGTATCAGAGGAGTAGCTGAGTGAGTCTGTAACTTCAAAAACAACAAGAAGTCCTGTGGCACCTTATACACTAATTAAGACATATTTTGGAGCATAAGCTTTTGTGGGCAAAGTGGGTCTTTGCCTATGAAAACATATGCTCCAAAATATCTGTTAAGTCTACAAGGTGCCACAGGACTTCTTGCTGTTTTTGTGTGAGGACAAGTCTTTTAATATGACAGGGCTATTTCAGTAAATTCACTGAACTGACAGACTGTCTACAACCTCCAGCCCTCTGAGTAACAAAACAGATTCACTGTTTAAAGTGTATCACTTCTTTAGACAAAATTCTGACCTGAATTTCCTTCTCTTCTTTGAAGTTGGTAAGGAAAAGTTGGGACACAAAGGCTAACAGTATTGAGGCTGAATGCTTCACGTTCTCGGTGATTTTAATGTCTGTGGTGAAGCTCTTACCCAACATACAGCATCAAACCACTATAGAGGAAAGGAACAAGATGACTAACCCATCTCTTTTAGAAAACACTTACCTGAACATTGAAGGACTTCGTTTTATACCACTGTAGGTACATACAGATTTTAGTGATTAAATGACCTTACTTTGCTCTCGGTTGCTTCTTTGTAACCTATGTAAACAGAGACACCCATTTATGGGCCAGGTGAGCTAAGACTCAAGGTAGAAACAAAAGTGACTTATCACCACCTGTTTTCTCTGGAGCCTGGGGCCAATATGGCTATTGCTGTGCTACAGATGTATTTCAAAATATCGCATATCGAAACAACACAGCTACACACAGAATGCACCCAGCCATTTCAAAATAGTGCCACTGAGCACTATTTTGGTTTATTTCAAAATAGTGCTATTCCATGTCGAAATAGGTGTTATTCCTCATGCAATGAGGGTTTCCCATTTCAAAATAATGCACCCGCTAGTTTAAATTTATTTCAAAACAGCATGTATGTAGTCTAGAAGCTAGTAAAGTTATTTCAAAATAACTGCTATTATATTGAAATAACTCTGTAGTGTAGACCTAGCCTGTGTGCCCTATATTATATGTTAGAATGACTAAAGGGCTACTCTAACTCACACCTGGCTGCCAGGAGTAGGGTGACCACATTGCTCTATGGCAAATACGGGGCTCTGGGGGCAGGGATGGGGCTGCTGTCCCATGTCAGGTCTCCTTGGCAATGGGGGCTGCTGCTCCAGGCTGATGCACCCTGGATGGAGGCTCTGCAGGCTCCAATGGGGAAGCACCAGGGATGGAGGGGAGTGGTGTTCCAAAGCCTCCCGGCATGAGTTGGGGGCAGGGAATGAAGCAGGACCTGCCTTCCTGATGCGTGGGAGGCTGGGAAACAAGGCAACCACCATGGAGGGGCTCCCTGGCAGCGGGATCTGCCTCCTTTAACTGTAGGGAACCAGGGAAGAAGGCAGCCACCACATTGTGGAGTTTGCCAGCAGTGAGGGCTGCCACAATGGGGTGCCAGGCAATGGGGCAGCTGCCCCACTGAGGAGCTCTCCTGCAGCAGGAGCTGCTGTCACAAGGTGCAGAGCTCTGGGGAACAGGGCAGCCACCCAGTGGAGGAGCTCTCTGGCAGGAGAAGCTGCCACCTCAAGACACAGGGTGCCAGAGAACAAAAGCCCCACAAAATATGGGACAGTTGGCTCACTTTCTTAAAAAAGTCAGGAGGCCTGTGAGTCTGCTTCAGTAAGGGACTGTCCCAGGAAAAAAACAGGGTGGATGATCACCCCAGCCAGTAGCCAACCAGAGCCAGTCCAGCTTCTGGGAAAAGGCTTTCCAGTTTTGTGCCTTTTTCTTGGCCATACTCCCTTTCTGGGACTGTGATGATAGTGTAGAATTACTTCAGTGGCTTTGCATCACTTGTGGATGCATTGGGGAATTCCCATATTGCTGACTAACTTGGCTTTCCACCTGTTTTACATCCCCCAGAACTGTGCAAAACAGGCAGAATGTAACTAAGGAATTGGACCCAAAGTTCCCAGGGTGCCATGTGGGAGCCATCAGAACAAAAACATGCTGTGTTAGAGTCTGCTCCCATTATTAGTATTGCAAAGATCAGGAGCTATCTTGTGTCCAGAGAAAGCAATGGGCTTTTGTTAGCTTTTGAGTCTTGGGGAGGGAAGGAAGAAGGGAATGACTGCAAATCCCAAGTGTAATTTTGTAAAATCATGATGATCGCACAAATGATTCCTTCATCCTTTGTCTTTTCAGTGTAGTCCTCTACTGGGTGCTTGCTGGAGAAAGACAGATGATAATGGTTGCAAGGGCTTATGTACAAGGGATTGATGTGTGTGGTGTTACACAGTGACAAAGACAACAGCTCGTCAAAATCCCTGTGCTTGCAGAAAAGGAAATGAGCACACCCCAATAAATATTCTTTATATGACCATAACCTGAACATGCTGGTAGCTAATATAAGAAGTGGGTCTTAAGAATTCTCAACCAACCCTGAAACATCTGGCGTGAGGGACCTGTTTGGAAGTGATGCAACTCAATGTACGCTTAAAATGTCAGATTACTTCAGGATCGTTTTTTATCCCACTGGCAATGCAAATAGGGGAAGCAAGTAATTTGGAATGAGCCTCCCAAGTCCTGCCCGTCCTCTTTGGTATTTTGTTTGGTCAGTCATATGCTACTGAGAAACCAGCATGTCTACATCTAAAACTGGAATGCATGGAATGCCCAACTGGTTGTCTAAAAAGAAATGCACATGGGTCATATGAAATAAGGGCCTGGAGGAGGTGTGGGTAGAATGTGCCATGTTGGTGGCCCCATTTCCATTGGGTAGAGTCAGAACATCCGTAGGGCTGCTGTAAAAGTGCCTGGTTCAATGTGAAACTACTTTCAGACTCAGAGAATGTAATTCTCTTCCTGACAGCCCCTGTGTTTGTCTCCCCCAAGGCTGTGCCCCGACTAGAGGTTGAGTTCAGCATAGAATCTGAATTGATCCGTTTCTCCGGTGAAAGACATATCAGTGTTTATTAGCTGAGGTGAGGTTTAAAAAGGATGCGGTGCTGCAGACTTTTCTTATGTTCAGCTTGCCCTAAAGCTAGCCATCATTACAGGGATCAGATCTTCAAAATCATTCACAACTGGCATGTCTGTTTCAAGTGAGTGCTAACATTCCCACTGCCTATTGTGAGATCCTAGCGGAGTCGGTGCTGAGCACTTTTGAAAATCACACCAAAAATTGCGACTGTTGAATAGTTAGTGCTGAAGCTTCCTGTTGAGACTGGGACTATCTTTCTAGGACAACCTTCAAATATTGCTTCCAGTCTGCTGTGGCTTTGTAAAGTACTTCTTAAACTCATATTGGTCCAGTGGCCACAGAGATAGTTAGCATTGATTCTTTGTCCCCTGAAGGACTGTGGAAATTATATTTTTTGTAACAATGCACAAAAATGGTGTGTCAAGAGGGTAATTTAAACCATTTAAAGATAGCTTAAAGAGAAACTTGTTTGGGAGAAAAATGAGTAAAATGCTAGTGACAGACAAGCTGGGTCCCTGGATGCGTTCATCAATTTCTGCCACTGGCAGGTCTTGTGTGCATAATAAAAACTAAACTGCTGAGGCCAGCATCAGATTGAAACACACTTCTTGTCACAAACACCTTTTTGGGATGGCAGTAATATCTACTAGGAAAGGTGACACAGCTATCTGCCAGATGCCAAAATGAGCTCTCCCACAGTGCAAGATGAGCCAAGTGGGGGATCAATAAATCATAAAGTTAGTTGAGACTTTATTTATCTCTTGGCTTTCCTTCATTCCAGCCCAGAATCCCTCAGGACATGAATTCATTTATTACATTTTATCATTATGGAAGTGCATCTAGGCTAGCAAACAGTGTGAACTTAGGTAAGCTGAGACAATGTATACCATTAATTAAACAGACGTTTGGATGGGTCAATTCAAAACTTGGGTCACAATTTGCTGTGATTTATTAGGTTATTAATCTCATTCTAAATTGTGTAGTGCTTGCCTAAAGAAAGGTTTTAAATAACATGCCTTTAAAAGGAGAAAAGAATTCTGTTGATGCCAAAGTAACAATTTGATTTTGGAAACTTACAGTAACAGGTAGTAAAAATGAGATACGAAGCTATTTTCTCTGCATATCACTGTTAGTTGCTAATTTCTACATATAGGTTCTGTGTACTTAACCTAAGAATTTAATTTTGGGCTCAGCAAGCAAGGAGGTATAAGTAATATCTTCATATTTGTGGATTGTCTTAAAGATACCTAGGTATTTTATCACTTACGTATAGGGCTTACTTTACCAGCCACTGAAATGGAATCATCTCAGCTTCCAGGGCACAACAGCAGGATAACAACTGTTTAGGACAGGAAGTAAAGATGTATGTATCCATTTGAAATTGTAGAGGAAATGTAGCCAAAACTATCTGAGTGTGATACTGGGGCCCTTGTCCAATAACAAAAAAGCCTTTTGCAATTAGGTTAACTCCCAATATTGGATTGTGTACCATCTGTTTCATGCTTTTAGAAAAGAAAAGTAAAATTAATTACCTAATCCCAAGATTTACATTTTTAGCTGCGAGTTTGTTTTGTCTCAAGGCAGCAGAGGCTTGAAGCAAAAGGCAGCTTTCAAACCCTAGAATGAACACATCATGCAAAATTAATGCTGATATACTGCTAAGGAAATTACTGAACTGTGTTCTTCCTCCAGTGAGGTCTTTTGGCTTGTTTGACAGTTGCAATAAAGAAAGTCATTCAGATGCTGAAAACAGGTGTCGCAAGAATATGAAGGTCCAGAGTCAAAAGTTGCTCAGTTTGCTTGTAGAATGAGCTGTCTTTTTAATGAAGAGTCCTGCAAGCTCATCCTGGGATTGGGAAGCCAAGCTATTTTTGCCAGGCAAATTCTGGAATCCCTCGGTCCTCTACATAATTATGCAGGTATAGGTGAGGGGAGAACTTGCTGTGCAAGCCAGAATGGAATTCTATTTCAGATCCCATAGTTGTGCTGGTCCTGCAGTAACAACAGAAGTAAAGTTTTTGTGTTGTTCAAACTCATGTGAATGCAACCAGGCCACGTCTATGCTACAATGTGCTTTTGAAAGAGTGACTTTAGAAAATGCACGTTGAAAGACGGACTTTCGAAAAGGAGCGTCCACGCAGGCAAACAAGGACCAAAGGTCCAAGATGCCCTTTCAAAAGGCCCCACTGCTCTTTTGAAAGAGAAAGTACACCCCCCACCCCCAGGGTGTCCTTTTGAAAGTACAGGGCGAGGGAATGCCGCAGGCAGGGTAACATGGTGGCTAAGCCCTTCCAGGGGCATCGCCAGCTGCCCCTTTAAAGGGACCCCCCCTCCCCAGGAGCCTCAGTCTGCAGATGCTGAGGGCCAGCTAACTGTCCCCAGGCAGGCAGAGGGAGAGTGAGCAGAGGAGACACCAAGTGGACTCCGAGCAGCTCTCCCTACACTGAGGCTACAGCCAGTGCGCTGGCTGTGCTGCTGGCCGTGGTCTTGCAGCAGCTTCGGGTGGCCACCCTTCTGGAGGGTGTCCTCAGGGTGTGATACCCTTGCCTGGTCCCCTGGACCATCCACTGCTTGTGGGGCCACCCCACAAGCAGAAACTGGTGGGACCAGCTTGTGCTGGAGGACTGGGGCGACAAGAACTTCTAGATGACCAAGGGGACATTCCTGGAACTGTGCCACTGACTCACCCCAGTTCTCCAGCACTGTGACACCTGCATGAGGCCAGTGCTCCCCCTACAGAACAGGGTGGCAATAGCCCTCTGGAAACTAGCCACCCTGGACAGCCACTGATCCATCGGCCACTAATTCAGGGTGGGCAGGACCACTATTGGGGCCATCCTTAAAGAGGAAAGTCATGCTCAAACCACGCTCCCACCACAGGTAGGGGGCAGGGGAGGAGGGGCCTCCCGTCAAAGGGCACTGTTGCAAACTGGGTCGGGCGTGGTACATTGCATGGGTGGGGGAGGGTACTGGGATGGGGCGTCGGCAGGGGGCAGGTGTCCCTGGGAGGAATGCCTTATAGGGAACACCGTGGGACCGGGGCTGACTTTGATGGAACAGCCCTCTTCTTTTGCAGTTAATTTCTAAAGACCACGGTTTGTGTGTAGACACTCCATGGGGAATTTCAAAAGGTGGGCTTCTTTTGAAGTTAATTTCGAAGGTACTTGCTAGTGTAGACGCGGCCACAAGAAGCAGCACCCATGAACAAAATTATAATTTTTACACACGGTAGTTATTTTTGAGAACAAATCTTTGCTTAAACTACTAGTGAATGTGGCAAATGGATCGCCGGCCAACTTTGCACCTGTGCATATTTCTCTATTCACATTGTACTGTCTCATCCTGTACTTTTAGCCAGTCTCTTTAGGTCTCCAGGAGCGAGGGCCTCTCCATTCTGTGAGCTGACCACTCTCAAAGGTTTATGAAAGGCCTCAAAACTGAACTTCTTCAGACTGCGGCTTTGGGAATGTTACCTCACTTCCATCCTTCCTCACTTCACTGTGAAGGCTCAGCGTTTTGCTGGATAAGACTAGTACCATTGCACCACAGAAAGCAAAAGCAAACTGATGTTAAAGTCCAGAATGCTGGATTATTTTGATAACCCCAGTACAGAGTGAAGCTGATATTAGATGGTTGTGTATTATTGTCTTCTTCATTTTGTGACACCACTGACCGCTTGTTAGAACCACTTGTCAGAAGCAAAACCTGTTCTCTCTCCTCTTTCCATCCATATTTCCCTTCTTATCTTTTGCTATTTTGCCCTTTCTCCTGGTTTTTTTTTTTTTTTTACAAAGCTCTAATTCAGCAAAACACCTGCATACACCCTTCCACCCCCCTCCACCAAAGCACTTAAGCTCCTGATTAAAAGCAAGCACAGGTGACAGTATGCATCCAGTCATGCATCTGATGAAGTGGGTCTTTGCCCATGAAACCTTATGCTCCAAAATATCTGTTAGTCTATAAGGTGCCACAGGGCGACTTGTTGTTTTTGAACATACAGACTAACTTGGCTACTCCTCTGATATATGTGACAGCGTCACTCTTGCCTGACACCCCAAGGAATGATCTGGGGAGCCCCATAGCTAAAAGCCTTGAGATGCTACGGCAGGAGCCACATCTTGGGAGCTCAGGATTGAGACAACCCATAGCCTCAGTGGATCAGCAGAGGGGGCTTGCTGGTGGGTACATGTGACACGTTTTACTGCTTTACAGGTGCAATCACTTAAGCTGCTGCTACACAAACATTCTCCTGTAAAGGTGCCGTGGTAATGAGGCAATTCAAAGCAGGCTAATGAGGCGTTAATGTGCATATTCAATGCCTCATTAGCATAATGACAGCCACGTGAGCTGTCTTCAAATTGCAGATTGACAGTGAAGGGGGGCAGCTTTGAAATAAGCACCCCACTTTGACACTCCATTACTTTGATCTAGTTCTGTGGGAGTAAGAGAATGTTGAAGTGGGGTGCTTATTTTGAAGCTGCCCCCATCTACACTGTCAATCTGCAATTCAAAGGCTGTTCACGTGGCTGCCATTATGCTAATGAGGTGATGAACATGCACATTAGCACCTCATTAGCTGCTTTGAATTGCCTCATTACCATGGCACCTCTGATGAGAAAATGGTAGTGTAGCACAAGCCTAAGGCTCAAAATCAGCGAACAAGTGCAGTTGTCATTGGCAAATTACTTATTTTTAAAACTTTGCAAGGCTGGTAATGTATTGAACTCTTTGGCTACGTCTACACGTGCAGCCAACATCGAAATAGTCTATTTCGATGAATAACGTCTACACGTCCTCCAGGGCCGGCAACGTCGATGTTCAACTTCGACGTTGCTCAGCCCAACATCGAAATAGGCACAGCGAGGGAACGTCTACACGTCAAAGTAGCACACATCGAAATAGGGATGCCAGGCACAGCTGCAGACAGGGTCACAGGGCAGACTCAACAGCAAGCCGCTCCCTTAAAGGGCCCCTCCCAGACACAGTTGCACTAAACAACACAAGATACACAGAGCTGACAACTGGTTGCAGACCCTGTGCCTGCAGCATAGATCCCCAGCTGCCGCAGAAGCAGCCAGAAGCCTTGGGCTAAGGGCTGCTGCCCACGGTGACCATAGAGCCCCGCAGGGTCTGGAGAGAGAGCATCTCTCAACCCCCCAGCTGATGGCCGCCATGGAGGACCCAGCAATTTCGACGTTGCGGGATGCGGATCGTCTACACGGTCCCTACTTCAACGTTGAACGTCGAAGTAGGGCGCTATTCCTATCTCCTCATGAGGTTAGCGACTTCGACGTCTCGCCGCCTAACGTCGAAGTAACTTCGAAATAGCGCCCGACGCATGTAGACGCGACGGGCGCTATTTCGAAGTTGGTGCCGCTACTTCGAAGTAGCGTGCACGTGTAGACGCAACTTTTAGTATTTCTCTGTTCAAGATGAGTGGCTGCAGAACTGTTTGGCTCTTGAAATGTTTTCTCTCCTTGGCAGACGTGGCTTGGGAAGATATGTATAGAATGTAGTAGAAGGGCAGGTTTCTTTAGCATACAGTGTTGTAAGCATCTGTCATCCTGCATCCAAGCTGTAGCCGCATGAAATTGTTTGCACAGGTGAGGTTTTTGTTTAAGTTAAAACTAATCTGGAATGCCTTTACATGGGGCCTGATCCTGCACTGAGTGACTTCAAAGATAACAGGATAATGTCCGTAGGTAGTTTACACTTGTAGTAATTTGTGGTGCGTTTGTGAAAAAGAATTAAAAAAAAAAATCAGTTTTCATCATGGCACACACTGTTAGACCCGTGCTATAGAGGGGTCTATACCAAGGCTTTGCAAACAGCAGACCTGTCTATTCCAGCATGGCGCATACACAGGCCTGTTGAAATTGCAATAATTTGGCTTATGTCCTAACTTTCAGTGCTTACCAACTGTCTAGCTCACATAAGCTGCGTCTACACGTGCACGCTACTTCGAAGTAGCGGCAGTAACTTCGAAATAGCGCCTGTCACGTCTACACGTGTTGGGCGCTATTTCGAAGTTGAAATCGACGTTAGGCGGCGAGACGTCGAAGTCGCTAACCCCATGAGCGGATGGGAATAGCGCCCTACTTCGACGTTCAACATCGAAGTAGGGACATGTAGACGATCCGCGTCCCGCAACATCGAAATAGCGGGGTCCTCCATGGCGGCCATCAGCTGAGGGGTTGAGAGATACTCTCTCTCCAGCCCTTGCGGGGCTCTGTGGTCACCGTGGGCAGCAGCCCTTAGCCCAGGGCTTCTGGCTGCTGCTGCTGCAGCTGGGGGTCCGTGCTGCATATACAGGGTCTGCAACTAGTTGTTGGCTCTGTGTATCTTGCACTGTTTAATGAAAGTGTGTCTGGGAGGGGCCCTTTAAGGGAGCGACTTGCTGTTGAGTCCGCCCCGTGACCCTGTCTGCAGCTGTGCCTGGCTCCCTTATTTTGATGTGTGCTATTTTGCCGTGTAGACGTTCCCTCGCTGTGCCTATTTCGATGTTGGGCTGAGCAACGTCGAAGTTGAACATCGACGTTGCCAGCCCTGGAGGACGTGTAGACGTTATTCATCGAAATAGCCTATTTCGATGTCGCAACATCGAAATAAGCTATTTCGAAGTTGGGTGCACGTGTAGACGTAGCCATAGTCTCCAGAGAAGGCCGTTATTTATGAACACAGATTTCCCAGTGCCATAGACTGGACGTAACTATGCTATGTCGCCCTGACTTTTCAGACATGCTGAGCAGCCTTGGCTCCAGCTGGATTCTGTCAGAGCCCAGCGTCTCTAGAAATTGGGACCCTGCAGGTCAGAGGGTTAAGAGTTTTTCTCTATGTGGGCCCAGGTTTCTATCTAGAAGGAAGTGAAAAAAGTTCTGAGTGGTGTGTAATAGCTCACTTAGATGTAAGCAAGGTCCCATTCATGGCTCCTGAGCAGGGGGAGTGGAGAAAGATGGACACGGTTGGGATGGGGCAGCAGGCAAAGCATAACGCAGCTGGAAGGAATAGAATCTTTGTCTGCTACTTTACATGCGGACTCTCCATCACACTAAGGCTCTGTCTACATGGTGCACTGCTGCTGGTAGGGTCCTGAAAATGAAGGCACATGGCTATGCAAATAGCTGCTTATTTGCATAGTCACTTGCCTAATTTGCATAGTCACACACAATCGCTGTCCTGGCAGAGGCTGCTGTCATCACAAAACAAACCGTGTAGATGGGGTTCTGTCAGCCAAACCCCCCCCCTCTTTTTTTTTACAGCCCCTTATTCCTCTTTTTTTTTCAGGAATAAGGAGCTGTCAACAGGGGGTGTTGGTGCAGATGTAGCCTAATCGTCTGCCTTCTAGATCCTGGATATAAAGATAATCAAGTCCTCTAATGAGGGGAAGAGAGACCCATATAGTCTTATGGATGCAGACCAGGGGACTGGTGATAAAGCAACCTCTACTTTAGAACAAACAACTCTACACCTGCAGCATTTTAAACCATCGTTTGGGCACTGACTAAGATAATTTGTTTTTTTCAGATGCTTTTTCCCCCTCATTACTACTTAGTATTAAGTCTTCCATAAGACCTTCTGCATCAACAGTAAGTAATGCATGAATTCTGTTACACCCCTGACTTTCCATCTGTCCCAAGAACCGTACACAGTTTGCAAATTGCCACTGGTGCATTGCTACATAATTAGGTGAGGTGAGTGTCTACAATGACAAACCCATTGGATTTGATCACTATGCCGGTCATGTACTATATGGCATGAGAGAATCGCTGATGCGGTCAACACATTCTCAGGGTTATGTTAAGATTTATTTACACACACTCACAAATGACTGTGAAGTCCCCTATTGTTGACTGAGCAAAGGCACAATGGCGGCTCCTACATGTAGGATGGAAATGTGTTTTACTTCTAAAATGTCTTTGTTTTCTTTTGGGGCTGAAGAGAAAGATAGTTCAGTCTGGATTCTGCCTTGAATTCAACCCAGGGTATTTACAAATAGCACACTCACTTCTTCAGTCAAGCCTACAAGGTCAGGTATAGGTCACCTTTGACTTTGTCCCAGGTTACTGCTATTCCACGCTATGTATCTGAACTCCCTTCCTGCTCCTAGTGCGCAGTGCACACCTGTGTTCCCTAGGAGGGTCTCCAAATGGGAAATAAGCTAATTCTTGCCTTTAGGGGCCAAGAGCAGCATCAGTGAGCGCTCTTCATTTCAAGCAACGGTTCCCAGCTGTTTCCAGGTGGAGACCCGTTTTGACAATTCAGGAAGACCTGGTGACCCAAGGCAATTCAAAAAGTGTACGTGTGTGGTGGGGATTAGTGATGTAACTAGCTAATTTTGCACCTTATGCAAGAATATAAAATCGTATCCCCTAATATTTATAAATTCATTCTAGTTATTTCATAGCAAAGGGGAAAATACAGTAATAATAATAAAATAACACTATGTTTATTATAGTTAATTATTATTTTGTTGTTATAGCTGATCTGAGTTGTGATGGAGGAAAGACCTTGATCCCCAAACTGCTCCCCGCTCCCACTTCCCCAGCTTAAATCCCAAATTGAGAGGCTGGATGGTCTGGGGAAGTCACACTCTTGAATTGGAGAGACAGAGAAAGAAAATAAAATAGAGTGTTTGAACTGTGACGTGTTAACTGTGGCTTTCATTTCAACAGACCCTGTTCCCTGGTCTGCTCTTCAATGTTCTCTCTAATTTTTTTCCATCCAAGTGGAGAATGACTTTTATGTGCACCAAGGCATGTATGAATGTGCACCACCATAGAAACACACACTGACTGCTGTGATGCAGCTTCTGGCTCTGGAGCTGACTTTTGCTTGCAACTTTGCTGCTAGGGAAACACAAACACAGAAGACAAGATTAGCCACTCTTGAGACATGATAGACTTATGCCAGCATAAGGCTATGTCGGCTATTACTCGCACAGGTGAATGTCTGTAAACTGGAACTGTCATCTGTAATCTGGCACAATTTTAGTTACCCGGACTACCATTTATCTTGGGTGTGCCCAAACTTCCCGTGGTCCCATAAGTTTGTCTGCAGCCATCAGTCCTGGCTCTCAGTGCTCTGTGTTATTATGTAGAGTCTCTGAACTAGGATGGATTTCATCTGTCCTATGTAGTGACGTGAGATTAACATGCAGAAATGACTGATGGCATATAGTGATGGCAAAAGATGCCAGAGACAGGATAACAGGGGTGGAGAATGTTCTGTGAAGACAGAGACTAAATAAAAAATGGAGGAGTGAGGCCGTCAGTCTTGGAAATGTGAGCAGGGTTCAGTTCTGTAAGCCAGAAGAATGTATTTATCAGCTGCTGGAGAGGTATTTATGAGCTATACAATCACCCCATGCAGAGGACAAGGACAATGGCTATGTACCATGTGGTGTATAGATCTTGCACTTCCCTGTGGGCATTTGTAATCAATGGGATGGATGTTTCCTCTCTGTGGTGAGAGGGAAAAGAAGCAAAGACCAAAGAAAACAAAGCAGGAGGAAATATTTTCTAAGCATAGGTGAGATTCATTCCTGGTGTAACTCCACTGATTCCAGCAGAGTTACAGCCATGAATCAATGTGATGGCTTTGAACCCCATGTACACTGCAGCACATTCATGGGGAAAAAAATGACTGAGTGGGTTCTCCTGCAGTGATGACTGCATCTAGATGGCACTCGTACAACACTCATTTACTACCACATCAAGCTCAGTAAAGGCTGGCGCAATGTTCAGCAGAAAAGAAAATGCTAAAGGCAGGTGCTTACTACTTGGTAAACAACCTAATCTTTTATCAACCAATTTATTTTATGTAAAAGGAGGATTTTAGCTGGCAAAGCTAATCTGCCTTGTCTAGCCCTTCGTTTTTATCTTTGAAGCCCAAACAAGTACCCAATTTGTAGTGTTTAGTAGCTAGGATTTGGAATTATCAACTTAGCAGTCTTGGATTTTGAGTTTCTGGTCACGTTTCCAGGAAATAAATCAGCACCAGAAACTGACATTTTTGACAGGGTATTTGCTTTTCTTTTTCTTGAATGCTCAAAATATTTATATATTTGGAAAAGTATATGTTACATTTATCAGAAGACTGCAGCATGATGTTAATATTTTCTTAGTTTTTCATCAGAGTAAATGACTCCAAACCATACCCCAGTTGAACACCCTTTCATATATTTTTCTGGCTTCAATACTGACTGTTAAACTGTTCCACAACAGCTGCTAGATAGTTGGTTCTATCGGGGATAGAAGACAATGACACGTGGGGAAGAGATTTAATAAGAGATGCCAATATCACTTTGAGACATGCTGCCAGGCTTTTATTTGTAATTACTGCAGAGATTGACACCTCCTGGAACTCTGTTTTCCACAGAGCATGGTGGTGGGGGGACATGGTTTTCAGAGTTGCTGACAATGAGCAGCTTCCATTGACTGAATTTTGGGCAGGGATGTGCATCATTCTGAAACTCAGGCCCAAAGTGCTGTGTCTTTTTTCCCTCTATTTAGGTATTTTTGTAGCTAGACTTTTGGTTGTGGAACAGACTCGCAAGATAATGCAGAATGAAAGAGTTGAGATTAGACACAAGTGAATTAGAAAGGTTAGAGGCTAAAGTGGTAGAGACCCTCCATGTGTATCCCGCCATGTATGGACACAAAGGCATTTTCTTAAAAAAAATCAATTGTACAAGGTAAACCTGAATGCGGACAATGTTACCTTATAGCAATAAAAGGCTTGTGACTACTGACATAAGGTTTCATTGACCTTAACGATATGACAAGACAATCTCTAAAGAGGGGTTGATCCTGAATGTGTACAGGTGAGACTTTCAGGTGTGTGAACCTCTTTGTTGTACTGGTGAGTTATGAAACACCCAAGTAGTTAATGGGACTACTCGGGTGAGTTAAGGTGTTCTGGCCCTAAGGGACCTTAACTGGCTTCAACACAGTGCTTTTAAGTTTGCTGTTGCTTCAAATACAGTAATAGAGTATGTGTTTTATTATCATTTGACTGATAATAGACCTTATAAGACTTAGCTGAGATGGCAGAGCCCCACTGTGCTTCAGACTGTATGTATACCTAATAAGACACGGCCCCTTTCCTGGAAAAACTACTGCCTCCATCCTGCAGATGGGAACTGTGGGAAGACATGAAGTGAGGTGACCAAATTCACACAAGTATCAGGGGGTAGCCTAGTTAGTCTGTATCTTCAAAAACAACAAGAAGTCCTGTGGCACCTTATTCACACAGGGAAGCCACTAGTAGAACACGGAATTGAACCCTTATCTCTTGAGTGTATGTAGCTTTAACTGCAAGCCCCTGCTTCTTGCTGCTGTGTAATTAATTTGCATTAATACCACGTTAAGCACAAACCATCAGGTACAGCTATAATCTTCTCTTCTTTTGTTCTCAATCAGACATATTTACCATAGAAAACATACCTCAGGGAACAGTCCTATTTTTCATTTCTCTCATGGACTTTCTATATCCTGCTTACTGTAGCTGGGGATATTGATTAAGCGGGGTACAGATGGATGATTTTGTAGGAGGCCCTTCAAGACTCTGATGCAATTACAAATGGTGGTATTTAGGGGCCATCTATCATTGGGAATTCAATTACTTTCTTTTTTATTTGCAGTATTGTTGCAGCCTTGTTGGTCCCAGGATATTGGAGAAAACTGATGACTAAGGTAGTCTCTTGCTAGTCCAGCTTCTATTGGTAGAAATGTGAGGTGTCTGGCTTGTCTACACTTGAAATGCAATAGCTGCGGCTGTGCCATGGTGGTGCTACAATGTGGCAGTTACCAAAACCAGAAGTTGGACCAAAAAAAGATATTACCTCACCCACCTTGCTTCTTTAATGTCCTGGGACTGGCATGATTACACCTGCACTGCAGACAACACCTAAAATGTCTGTCGAAATGAAGACTGATGCATTTCCTCCCTGTGCTTACAGAAGAATTCTCCTTGCCATATTTCAAAGCCACACATAGGCAAGTGGCTGAAAAAAGTCTATGGACGTGTTAGTGAATAGCCCAAGCTCTTGGATAACTTGGCTTGAGTCTTCCCTCACTTTGATTTCACTCTGTAGTTCCACTGACTCCAGTGAAATTACTTCTGATTTACTCGTGCGTAAGTGACAGGAGAACCAGGCTGTCTACTTTTTTTGCAGAATATGCTGCATTTAATGCATCCCGCCTGCTGTGTAGATCCATTGGGGAAAATGTGCTGAATATGCTTGAAAGAGAGCCTGAGGCACAGATTTGGTTGAAGGCGGATTTAGAGTCAGACTCAGTTTGTCATCTCTTCCTATCCAGATGGTCCAAGTAACAAATTACTATCAGAATGTCTGATAGATGAGAAGAACCCTGATTGTTGTTATTTATGATTAAGATATTTAAATTAGGATAACAATGAAAGGCTGGAATCATGAGCTGGAACCCCATTGTGCTAAATCCTGTAGGCACGCATATGAAAACAGACTCTCTTGCCCCAGAGGGCCGAAAAAAGGGAATTACTCTGTCGAGTGATACTCACCTTGTGGGACACTACTGTGGCCCTTCTGTTTGTTTCATCTCTCAGCATTACTAAAGGGCCAATCTGTGCAAAAGAGTCTAGCAATCACTGAACCTGAACCACTTGAATTCTTTCCTTGACAACATACTACCTGCAGGCTGTGGAACAAATTCTGTTCTTCACCATGTGTATGGTTCCTATTAGTGAATGGAGCTGCGCACGCACATTTCATATGGCAGCATTTGGCCCTGGTAGACGAGGGAGGTACAGGGTAACCCCTATGCTGTATCTCTCAAACTCCTGTTGAAGACTCTAAGGAAACGGATTGGCTACCTTTTTACTGCATGTGCAGCCAGAGCTAGGTCCTGGAGAGGAATCTGCTAGCAGCTCAGCATGCTTTCACCTCTTTCCTTGCCTGCCAGATGATGCTAGTTTAAGTTCTTTACCAATACTACTTCTTGAAGGCTCAGGTTGTGACTTAGGTTTTGTCTACACAGCAAAGTTATTTTGAAATAAGCTATTCTGGAAGAGCTTATTTGAGATAATGCTGCTACACACAAAAATGCATTTTGAAATAGCTCTCACTTATTTCAAAATGCAGCAGCTATACACATACAGCCTATTTCGAAATAGAGCCGTTGGACACACTATGCCTTATTTCAAGATAGGTTCTGTTCCCTATCTTAACAGCACCTGTTATAGCTATTTTGAAATAGATGCTATTCCTCGTAGAAGGAGCTTAACCAATTTTGAAATAAGCCAACCCTTATTTCAAAATTATTTTGAAAGAGTGGTTGAGTTGTGTAGATACTAGGATAGTTACTTCAGAGTTATGGCTGTTATTTTGAAATAACTTTCTGTGTAGACCTACCCTTAGTCTGTCAAACTGAGCTGTCTTTGGTTCAATGGCTTTGCCTTGTTCATTGTTCTTCTTGGTTTGAGAGCCACAGCGAGGGAAAGCCACGCGGGTACCTAAGTGCCAAATGCCATGTAGGTAGTGGATTGATAAAACTATTTGTATTGTTGAAAAGCCTGAGACCTTCCAAAAGTAAGTGACTAACAGCATTAGCTTATGACTTCTAGAATGCACGAGGTGCTATTACAGTAAACCCTGGATTTTACAGACACCAGATTTAGCAGTCTTTGGGAGCAACAGCTGTCCACCAGCCCCCACCCCTGTTGTTCCCAAAATCTGATTAACTGGTGCCTGTAAAGTCCTAAATTTGCCCCCACCCTCAAAAATGTTAGGAGACTTACCGCCACTGTGGCCTGGAGGAGCTGTTGCCGCCTCCTTCGCTGGAGCTGCCATGCCCTCCTCCCACTAGGGATGGGGTGCTTCTGTGGGCAGACAGCATTTGCATATGTGCCCTACCTCTGGTGGGAAGAGCATGCGTTATCTCTGGTGGCAGTGGTGGCTTCCTCCAGGCCACCGTGGCAGGGTTTTTCCAGACTGCCACGGTGATGCTGGCAGCTCCCGTCACATAGCGGGGTTCTTGTGGCCGCGCACAGTGGGGCTCTTGCTGTTGTGCGTGGAGGGGTTCTTAGTGACATGCATGGCAGGGCCCCCAGCTGTAGCAGGCACCCCAGCTGTGATGTCGGGATCCAGCTGCTCCTTCAGCGGCAGTGAATCCAATGGAAGTGGGTCATGGGCAATTTTTTTGGAGGGTGGGGAGGGGCTAGGGCTGGGGGAACCTGACCAGCGTGTGTGGGCAGTCATACCTCTGATTTACTGGCCTTTTGAGTGTAACGGACACCCCTCGCCCATTAGTCATTAAGTCAAGGGTTTACTGTATCCCATTTGACCTGGAGAGAGTGAACTCTTCCAGTGTACCCTAAATATGCTGGGATGGAAGGAGCTATCTTAAGTCTGGGCGTCTGTTAATGGAAGGGGAATTTTGATGCTCATCAGCAGCTGGTGGGTTTTTTTTTTTTTTTTTTTTTTTTAGATTCTGTTAGATTCAGGTGGAATGGTTGTGCTGTTGAACTCAGAGGCGACTGTTTGTGTGTGTGTGATGAGAGAGGAGATTGATGTGGAAGGAGGTGGGGGCGGGGGCTGATATGGAGGTTCTCCCCCCCCGCCCCCGCCCCGCTTCAGAACTGGCTGTTTCTTGCCACTGTCTGAACTTATGAGGCAGCCTGCTGACAACTCCCAAACACACTGTCTCCACACACCCCTTTCCCCCCACATTTCAGTCAAAAAGCAGCTGTTGAGGTAGTAGGATGACCACAGAGCGCTGGGACTGGGACACTTGTATGAGGTGATGCTGCCTATCCCAAGATGCATTGCACCCCCGCCCCCCAGCACCCTGCAGCCAGTTGCACTGTGGCAGAGCTACCCCCATGCACTGCTTCCCTGTGCTGTTGTAAGAGCTGCTAATGTGGGTGCACTCCACCATCACAAGGAGCACAGTGTTGGTGCACAGCAGCAGTATCCCGCTCTGCAAACAATGTTGTAACTGCCAGTGTTTTACATCTGCCAGTGCAGTCAAAGCCAGAGTTGGCCCAGCTGCTGGTAGCTGGGATGGGACGCATGAGCTGTCCTGCTTTCCTCTGTGCTGGTTTACTTGGGGTATGCCTATACTTAATGGGGGCGGGGGCGGTCAGCACACCACGATCGATCTTCTGGGGACCAGTTTTGCTGCGAGTGTGAAGACACGACAAAATCAATCTTTCTGAGCTCGGACATTGACCCTGGTTCTCCAGGCTGCCCCGTGGAGTAAGGGATGTCAACACAAGCCTGAAGATCCCTGGTCTACACCAGGGAAGAAATTTGATCCTGATACATTAATTTTAGTTATGCAAATAGCTTGGCTAGAATTGCATCTCTGGGATCAACTTTGATCCCTAGTGTAGACCAGGCCGCAGTAATATACATTGCAGTGCTAAGCGTATCATGCTGGAGCTGGCTTTCTGATTTTTTTTTACCCCTAAAATACCCTCTTCAAATAACGCACTCACTAATTGCCAATCTGATGAAAACAGTAAGGTGGATGAGGAGCTTAGATTAACTGATTCACCTTGTTTTCCTTTTACAGTAAACAAATGACCACAGCATTTCAGAAAGGTTAAATGAAGCCATCCTGACTATAGTGTAAGCTCCTTGTCTCTGCTTAAGGCTGGCCTTAAGAGGCTGCTTGAGAGCTCTGCAACATTAGAGTATCAAGCAGTCAGAAGCAGGATGAGGTGGGGAGTGATCTGATTTTGAGTATTCGGTGCAGAAGGATGCTTCCTCTCATGGGCATTTGCTTTCAGGACAAGCCAGCCAAAGATCCAGCTGAGCAGGATAATCACCAGTACAGAAATAAGTCCCCATTTTTCTATACATGTGCTGTGTGATTTCAATGCACAGCCCATGGCTCTTTCTTACACCAGCCCAGAATGTTGTGGGGAGATTATGGACTCTCTCCACAGCACAAGGAAATATTGGACAAGACAGTGGTGTCAATATACCCTACTGTGTTCAGCCTATTCTACCATATGATCTAATTTGCACGTTACTTCCTGGTATCCAATGTTCTGAAAATCGATTAGAGTGGCATTGTGTTTTCATCTCACATAGTAACGCACAAGGACGTTCTTATAGACACACAACTGCAGCTGGTCCTGTTCCTTTTCCTGGCTCAGTTCACTCATACTCCACTTTCCCATGTATTACTTGCCCTTGTATTCTCTTGTTTCTACCCAATACCAAAATATCAGAATAGTGTACAAATGGTTAGTACTTACTACACCTCCAGATGATCCCAATGGGAGCTGCTAACTGGGGACTCAACTGCTGGAGTGTTGTTCTACCCATTTGGCTATGGATATTTCAGCAGAATTTATGGATATTTATCTGAGCTGGCACCTTATAGACTAAGAGATATTTTGGAGCATAAGCTTTTGTGGGCAAAGACCCGCCTCGTCAGACGAAGCGGGTCTTTGCCCACGAAAGCTTATGCTCCAAAATATCTCTTAGTCTATAAGGGGCCACAGGACTTCTTGTTGTTTTTGAAGATACTGGCTAACTCGGCTACCCTGCTTATACTTATCTGAGCTGGGTTTTTTATGATGTATTCCAATTTCTTTTAAGTTCTTCCTGTGCTCTGTGGGGAAAATGAGTGTCAATAGGAAATCTCTGCCATGCATTCCTGTTACTTGGGGAAGTACCATCTTGCTGCTGTGATCAGTACAGCAGAAATGGGGAGATATCAGCCTGGGGGCTACTCTAACCTAAGCTCCCGGGTAATAGTCCCAAGGAGGTGTCCAACAGCTGGGAATAGAGCACAGTGAGCTTGGGATCTCCACCCAATACCAGCATTCCTGGAAGCAGGTTGGGCAGGAATCTGTTACACACTGCGCCCACTAGGTGCAAGTGGCATGGAGCAGTCACCTTTTCCTCGAGCTGACCTTTCTGATGTCTCCGATGAGAGATGGACAAATGGCTGGGCCCTTCTTTTGATGTGACTCTCATTGGCTTAAGTAGTCATTGTTCCTGAATAAGGACTCAAGAATCAGCTGGTGATTGTTATTAAACCACTATCTCAGAGCAGATGAAAAATAGGCTGGATGTGTACAACTCTGCCACATCTGCCATGCCACCCTGAACCTGGGTTTGGAGAGGACTACTTCTGGGTTTAGATAATAGGTCAGGAAATAGTTTAGAGGTTTGGCACCCACAACTATTGCTGTGGAAACACAAGATTTGGCCAGTAAGTAGACTAGGAACTGATTTTGATCATTGCTTTAGAATATAGACTCACTTTGGGATCAGAACCATTCAAAAACTAATCTCCCTTGTTGGGCAAACTGTACCCTTGCACCTCAATGTGACAGGACTTGGAGAGCCTTGGATTGCTGGAGATGAATCCAGCAACTCTGTCCCATCATGAATTTTTACGAAAAGCAGGGTGGAATATTTTAGATTGAAATTCATCACTTTGCAGAGGGCCACCCCAAGGCCCTTTGGGATTTAGTGGCTACTTAGGCCTTATTGCTGGCCTCTGCACCAGGGGAAACTCACCCTTAATGAATGTCTGACACGAAACGATAGGAAAATTTCAGGAGCTGTAATAGGAATTGATTCAGTGTAGGTCAATAGGGCGGCATGGGCTCAAAGAATGGCTTTAATGTATCAAACTTGACTGTAGAAGACAGTATTAAGTAGCGATTCCAGGGTTATTAATGCAAGCCATATCACTTTTCCCAGTCTGACATTGTTAACAAGTTCAACCACAACTCAGTTTGCGCCTTGCAAAGAGTTAAAGCAATTGAACAGCAAACTTGGTATAATAAGTAGTTAATAGCCAGAGCCAGTGCTCTTACAGTGAAAATTGTTTCTGTATTGATCCAAGCCTGCATTGTCAGCACTCTGTATAAGCTGAACTTTAAATGCTTAATTCAGCCGTATTCAGCCAATAATTTTGTTTTCATCCTCCACACAGAAGTGCCCTTGTTTGTTCTATTTTTCTGCAAGTAATAAAATCAATTAAACTATTTTTCCCAAGCCTAGTTTGTTCCCTGTAATCAATACGTTTGAAATGTCAGTGTGCTCAGAGAAAATGGCTTTAATGCATTGTGACAAGATTTTGGGTTCACTAGGGCAAATGGAAAGCTGGTGGTGAACTAACACTGTAGTTACTGATGAGGCACCTCTTGCAATCGCTTATGGTATCAGTTTGAGAAACAGGAGAAGATGACACTGAATAAAGCGGGTGGGAAGGGAGGGACCGGCTAAAAACAAATATTGACAGTGTCAAGGTGTGTAAGTGCCACATGGGTGCCATTGCTCATTGGAGATTTAAGTCTGTGCCAGATGTGCTTTGCCTCAGCTCTCCTGGTTTGAAGTGCCCACAGGGGAGACTCTTGGCCTCCACCTGTCCCCATGCTTTCTGCCAGTAGAAAGCACCCACAGCAGATACATAGCTTTCCATCTGTGTAACCCACAGGAGCCTCCAGTACAGGTGGGGAGTCAAAGGAGGCTGAGGATAAGTTAGTGTGAGATGGAGGAGACATAGCTAGGGCAGTGCTGTGTGCTAGGAATAGCCCACAGCTGCAAGGCCTCAGAGCTATCACAGTGATATGAAGTATTTAGGCAAGCCCTTAGTGTGCTCTATGCTCTATCAAGTCTCTGCCAGGCCCAGGACTAGGGACAATTTATAAAGCAAACCAGGGTTTAAGTGAGACTTAAATATATTTATGCAAATCCTGTACATGGTCTGAATTTTAACCTGTGCCCCCCATTCTCATTGCTCAGTTGGAAGTTAGACCACGCTAGAGACCTTTGAGAGAGAAAGTTCACAGAACAATTAAAAGACAGGTTGGTCTTTCTCTACTTCTATTTGGAATTTCCCAGCTAATGCTAGCGAAAACTTTAATGAAGCCCCGCTTAAGCTTATGGAGTTTGTATCTTTCTTTTTGTCTGTGCAAAAGCTCCTGTGCCTTTATTTATTACATTTTAAGATTCATTGCTTTGGCTATGTGTAGATTGCAGGGTTTTGGTGACAAAACCTACAGTGTCCAGATTGCGAAGGGCATTCTGTTGACAGTAAGTTGAGAGAGCACAGCACTTTTGTCGACAGCTGTAGCCTGCTCAAGGAAGAATGCCTCTGTCGACAGAGATCTGTTGATGAAACACAGGCCTGGATGTGCGGGACGGCCTTCTGTCAACAGAAAAGGCCTCTGGGATGCTGCACAGGTGCCCCAGCAGACACACTCTCCACAGCAATCAGCGCTCTATGGTTCTTGCCTCTAGCCCTTCATAAAGCTGCAGGAAGCCGAGAACATGCAAGTAATAGAGCTACACGCAGCTGTGTCCCACGCTCTCATGGCTGCATCTTCACAGTAAACATAGGGGGCAGAGTTCCCTGAAACCTCTCCTGAGCCCACTAAGGAGCAGCTTGAGAGGTCTGAGGACCCATCCCAACCCCACCCCTCACACCCCTGACCCTGCTTCGCTTCCCTAGCATCCCTCGTTAGCGGGACACACCCACAACACCCATGCAGGGACTGCAGCCGGAGAGTGAGTTACCACCATGAGGAGGGCCCTGATGGTGGACTTCCCCACGCTGATAGCCATTGCGGGTGGTGAGCTTCCAGAGGGCGACTGCAAGCCTCTTCTCCATAGGGATGGCAGGCTGCAGCTAGGTTTTGCATCTCCGGAGGGCAGGGGAGAGCCAGACACAGAGTTCTGCATTCAAAAGTTCTGGAGCACTAACCTGGAACTTGGGAGTCCAGAGTTCAGCTCCCTCTATGTCAGACTTTCTGTGTGATCTTGGGCAAGTTTCTCTGTGCTTCCATTTCCCATCTGTAAAACAGGGATAATAGCACTACCCTACGTCAGAGGGATTGTGAGGGAATAAATGGTATGTACTTGAGATAGATAGTTCACTAAGATCTCAATGCTTTTACATATAACAAGCTGATCTACAAACTATGTGCACATACAACTAGTTTCCCTTCTTTTTCCTCTTTTGACGTAAAATGCAATGGCTATTGAGCAGCTCACTTCAACTCTACGCAGCCGGTTTCATGCATAGATTCACGTATTTGGAGGCCAGAAAGGATCGCTGTGATCATCTGTATAACTCATACTGCAGAACTGCCCCAAAATAATTCAGAGAGCAGAACTTTTAGAAGAACATTCAGTCTTGATTAAAGAATTACCAGTGATCAAGGATCCACCCTGGCCCTTGACAAACTCTTCCAGTGATTAATATCCCTCACTGTTAAAATTGCATACCTTATTTCCAGCTTAAATTTTTCTCTAGCTTCAACTTCATTGGCTCATGTTACACCTTTCTTTGCTAGACTGAATAGCCCATTATCAAATACTTGCTCCCTGTGTAGGTGCTTGTAGACGGTGATCAAGTCGCCCCCTAGCCATCTCTTTGTCAAAGTTAGACACTCAAAGAGCTCAGTCACTAGAAGGCAGGTTTTCTAATTCTTTAATCATTCTCATGGCTCCTCTCTGCATCCTTTTCATTTGTTCAACACCATCCTTGGACGTGCCAGGACTGCAGCATGAGGTCCAGCTGGAGCCAGTGAGGTGACATTTGCAGCACTCCCAATTTGCACCCGCCTCCCATCCCCTGGGGTGTGTCCTGGTGGGTGGGGTACTTACTGGAGGGACCCTCAGCCAGCACTGACGAAGCCCGGGATGTGGCTTGGCTGTTGGGGATCAATTCCAGCACAACGAACAGGCTGCTGCTGTCTTCTGACACCACAGCTGGCTCTGGCAGGGGTTGTGGCTCGTAAGCCTCCTCCTTTGCCTCCTCCAGGGGCTCCCACTACATTTGGTGGTGGGGGAGCCTCCAATGCCATGTCTATGCTGTGACATGGCAGGGTTGTGCCCCCCCAGGATGTCATGAAACTCCTTGTAATAGGGGCAGGTGGCAGCAGGTCCTGTTCTGGAGCATTGGGCAGCTTTCTGGGCCCAGATGTAGCCCTGCCTGAGCCCCTTTACTTTAGCCTGGACCTGCTCCACAGAATGGGGGTGGCTCCATTCCACCAGGGTGGTGGCCATCTGGTCATAGGAAGGGGCATTGTGGTGCTTCATCTTGGGGTCCTGCAGTATGTCCTCCTTGCCCGACAGGTCCAAGAGGGCCTGGACCTCGGCCCCAGCCCAGGAAGGGGCCTGCCTCTTCAAGCCCCGGGGTGGCTCCCACAACCCTCAGGATGGTCCCTTGAGGACCCAGAGTGGTTGCAGGGTGCCTGTTCTTCATCCATCTGGGCTCAGGTGTGGCTCTGAGGGCATGGGGACCAGCAGCATATTGCTCTGCTGTTCGCGCACACTCTGCTTCCTGCCACAGGGTTTCCCAGGCTCCCTGCAGCTCTAAGAATGGCCAGAGGCAGGAGCCATAGTGTGCTGCTTGTTGTGGACAGGCTGACCCCTGGGGCACCTGCATGGCACCCTGGAGGTCATTTCTGTCAACAGAAGGGCCCCGGAATGTCCAGACCTGCTTTTTGTTGACAGATCTCTGTTGACAGATGCATTCTCATTCATGGGTAGTGGGGTACAGCTGTCAAAAAACCGCTCCATTCTGTTGTCTTACTGTCGACAGAATGTGCTTGGTAATCCGGAGGCTCCCTAGGTTTTGGTGGTGTTTTGTTGACAAAACCCTTTAGTGTAGATGTAGCCTAAGATCGTATGTCAATACTATCACCTTTATCAACCCAACTTGTAATCATTACCAAAATGATATCAAGTCAATTTCACAGGATCTTTTGTCCATAAACCCTTATTGGTTTTGCATTAATTAATAAAAAATTAAAAGAAAAATCATATAATCCTAGTCCTGAATCAACTGTTCTCTTGACTTGCATGGGACTGATGTCAGGCTGGTAGACTTATAATTATCCAGGTGCTGCTTACCCTTTGTCAGTATTGGCATAACATTAGCTTTCTCCCATTCCTCTGAAATGTCAATCAAGTCCCAAGACTTCACTGAAAACCACCAATAATGATCTAGCAAATGCCTTCTGCTTACTACTTGCCTGGATCTGCTGACTTAAAAAAGTGTAACTTTAGTAACTACTTGTTTTCCGTTCCACTAGTTTATCAGGCAGATATTAGAGTGTTGTTATGTGATATAAATATGTCATCAGTTTTTACACATTAAATATAGAACAGAAATATTTATTTAACTCTTCTGACTTGTTTGTATTTGTTGATAATAAAGAATTTCCCACAAGTTATGGGTAGGTATGTGTCACTGTTGGGATTCTTTTGTTCATAGTGTACTTTAAAAAAATCTTTCATATTGTCTTTAACTCTGTTACTCATAGACTTCTCCTTGTGTCCTTTTGCGTTCCTTATCAATTTTCTCTTATTTTTAGCTTCTGATTTGTATCTATTATCAGAAGCTTCCTGTTTCTCACATTATATTGTCTCTGTCTTTACTTCCCTTTTACACCATGTTATTTTTAACTTATAGGCCTTTTTCTCTTATGGCTTTTTTTTTGTGGGGAGGGGGCATTTACTAAAAAACTTTGGCAGACCTCTTCCATTTGGAATAGAGTGGCAAATTTATGAAGTCAAAGCCAGACCAGTGGAGTAGGAATTCAGAAAAGCTGTAAGAGACTAACCCAGAGTCTTGTGAAAAGAGCCGATAGAGGCTTCTATGACCAAATCAGGCTCTATCTTTTAGATGCAAAGATAATCAGTATCCTACAATTTAGTCTGAATCATGGACAGATGTTAGTGTATGCTAAAGGAAGAAGTATCAGAGGAGTAGCTGTGTTAGTCTGTATCTTCAAAAACAATGAGAAGTCCTGTGGCACTTTATAGATTAACCTATCATTTGGATGAAGCGGGTCTTTGCCCATCAATAATTTAAAGGAACAACAGACTAAGAAAAATCAGTTGAAATTCATGGGCCATTTTGCCCTCAACAGAAGTGAGACTAAAGAGTCCATGGATATCTGCTGTTTGTTTCTCCATTTAGAAGGAATTTCAGTGATTAATATCTATCCTTCTAGTTTTGGCACTGTTGACACATTTTTATTTTGCATCTTCATAGTAACAATCCCTATATATTGAACTTAAGTTTTCCCCAGTTTCCTTGTACTCTCTGCTTTCCAGTAATAAGTCAACACACTTTGCTGCTTGTGAATAACGATGTATAATTGAAGGAGTTTCAAGTACGCACTTCTCTGGGAGAGTTTTCCCAGGAGAAAATGAAATAAAAACTTAGGATAAACTGTCACTGTTGGATACATTTTAGATTTCCAGCATAAAAATTCTTAGTTCTATGTATTCGGTGTTTGAAATATTTATTTCAGAAGCAGTAAGGGAGATAAGAGGGTTGAAACCAGTTTTTTGGAGGAGAACAATTAGATCTAGGGAGTCAGAGAAAGGAACCAGTGACTCAATTAATTTATCCAATTTACAGTTGCGATCCACCTCCTGCAGGGAGTAAGTTCCACCAAAGTTCCTGTGACACTTTTGAGGTTAATGAGCCTCTGGAGCACTCCTTGATGGCATTTTCCAAGTAGGTAATAGGAGTCTTGCCTGCCAAACATTTGCATGGAGGGACCCCCAAGTGACCAAAAGCAGTGAGCCTGGGAGCATAATTCTCAACCTCAAGTGGAGGACAATATGTGGTACATATCCAAAAGGAAGGACAGAAAATTATTCATCCAGGAAGCACAGAAGGCTGACAGATTTTGTGTATTAGAGTGAATAACA
Organism: Carettochelys insculpta; assembly: GCF_033958435.1. Taxonomy (NCBI): domain Eukaryota; kingdom Metazoa; phylum Chordata; order Testudines; family Carettochelyidae; genus Carettochelys; species Carettochelys insculpta. Next base: position 19,521,409 of record NC_134152.1, read on the forward strand.
CTTTCTGCACTTAAAATGTTGCATCCATGCAGTCGTGCCACTGTAGCATGTAAGTGAAGACACTTCTATGGTAATGGGAGAGCTTTGCTTGTTGGTGTCATTAATCCACCTCCCAAGAGGTAATAGGGAGAGGCTCTCCAATCAACATAGAGCAGTCTGTATTATGGGGGTAGGTCGGTAAAACTATATTGTTCTGGGATGTGGATTTTTTTCAATGCCCTGAGCGATGCAGTTACGTTGACATATGTCTATAGCAGGAGTCAGCAATCTTTCTAAGGCAGAGTGCCAAAATTTGACCTTTTCACCTCCATGTGTGGTCCAAGTGTTGGTGATACTTTTTAAAGTTACCAATAGTTCTACTTACAACAGCTTCATTAATAAATAAGTTTAGATGCAGAGCTTTACTGTTTAGGTGGTGGTCCGTAGCATTAGCTGGTCTTTTCTTAATCCGCGGGCAGGATGGCTTTGAGCAATCTCCTAGCTACATAGGTTGGGGCTGAGCTCCCATCTCATGAGCCAATGAAGATTAGCTTGTGTGCCACTCTTGGCACCCATGCCAGGGGTTTCTGACCCCTGGTCTATAGAGTAGACCTGGCTTCAGTTTCACAGGTTGCTATGTCTGACATCAATGAACTCAAAGCATGGCTTCTCTTGAGGATCATTTGGGAGTTATACCAATCCATACCATCACCAGGAGGCCAAGTTTTCATAAACATTAGGGAAGTGTGTACACTGCAGTTAACACGTGTACCTGCTGACTTGGGTTTGAGACTCAGGTTAAGGGGCTCTTTAATTTTGGTGTGGACATTTGGTCTCAGGCTGCAGCCCAAATTGAGGGAACCTCCCACTTCACAGGGTTCTAGAGCCCAGGTTCCAGCCTGGACCCTAAAATCTATGGCACAGTTAAAGAGCCCCTTATCCTAAACCCCGTTGCCCAAAGTCAGCTGGCACAGGTCAACCAGAGGTTTTTAATTGCAGTGTAGCTATATTCTAAAAGTACCAAAATTTCCTTTCCATCTGAGCCTTTGGGTGCCTGTGCTGTGGTTTTGATTCACAAGAAAACCAGCATGCCTGTTTGTAGACTATAAAGGATGAGCAATCAAAGTAAGGTGCGAATGGGGCGTGTTTGTCTGTCAACACATTGAGAGTTGAGTTATCTTTGGAGGAAGAGAAGGTCTTCTAAAGCCAGGAGACTAACTGTGGTCCGCGGAATCCTCTTTTGTTGCACATGTTCTAATCTCCTCTTTGACCACCAGCTAGTTACAGTCTGTTCACTGCTTGCATTGTCAGTAGAGAACCATAGTGTGTATGACTGTTCTGTTCTGTGTCTGTTTTGGGATTTTCATGTGCCTGTCTTGCTCTTTAGTATGTCATCTCAAATGCAATTTTCTACTGAAGGAGAATAACTTTATTTGAGCCAGATGCTTGCAATGCAAGCATCTTCCAGCAGAGTAACATTTGTCCCTGTACAATAAATGGAAAGAACTTCCTTTGAGAGTTTTCTCCTTCTTGTTTACTAGATGTCTGCTGTTCTATTTCTTATAAAGTCAGTTGCTGGGATCGGAGGATTTTTAGCTCAGTACAAGGGGGTGAGTATCACCCCACCTTTATTAATGATGGAGCTAAATCCTGTACCCCACAGGATACTGAAGGCTTTAAGCTAGCAAAATCCCAAAGAATATACAGTCTTCATATGAAAATGAATTGTCCATGCAACCGCCACAACCTTTAGTATTTTATAGATAATGCATTTATTTTGTCATAGCAGGTGAACAAATGTGCTTTCTGAACTGATCTTCACAAGCAGTAGATCCGTGAATTCCTTGAGTTTAAAACCTCCTGGATCTAGGTGTTTCTGCAAATGTAATGATTCCATCTGCCAGAGGTGAAGGAAAGTTTTAATTGCTCAGAGGACGGCTATGTGGCTTTAATCCTCAGTTTCTCTTACAAAAGGGAGTTACGCCTTGTGCATCATGCTGACAGCTTGACCTCTGTATAGCATGAATCCAGCAAGAGGCGCAATCTTCCTATACCATCAATATCTCTCAGAGTTAATGCTGTTTGGAAAAAAAATAAACTGTGTGTGTTAACTTGGATGAAAAGTAACTGTTGCTGTAAATTTGTTGAGTGTACTTGTGACAAGACATCTGGTATGTATATAATGCTCTTCAAGTCTTTCTTCTGTCTTGCAGATATGGAGCCAGCTTCTGCTGGCAGATCCAGATTTAATTGTCCATTGCTATGTAGCAAAACTCTTGAGTACAATTAGACTTCAACGTTTGCTTAAGTGCTTTGCTAAACTGGGGCCTTAGTTCCAGACCAGTGATCCCAACAGAGCTGCTCTAGATTTGCAAAGGAATCTGTGACAGTAGGAGTTGGTTTGGGGTTTTAGCAATTCTGCTGTTGATTTGATATGGAAGATGTCTAATAACTGTGGGGAGAGGGAGCAGCATAAACCCCTAAAATAATGAGTGAGAGAGTGGATGTGGTTTTTATTTAGCTAGATAACTATGGGGAAAAAATGTAAAAGTATCAACAGATGCATGTGAGATGGAGAATGTTCAGTTTTACATTCAGTTCTGAAAATGTTCTCACACACACGCCTGGTGTCCCAACCCTGCCCATGCCTCTCTCCCTCCTGCCTTTGCTCTGTCCATGACCCACCCCTTCCCATGCCCCTCTCCCACTCCCATGCCTGCTCCACCCTCACCCACCTCTTCCTATGCAAATGCCCTGCCACTTCCAGTGGGTGTGGCGCAGTCCCCCACAAACCCCTGGGGACAATAGCTAGGATGCTCATGCTTCTCTTGGGCCATTCTGGGAGAGGAGTGGGACTGAGCACACACTAAACAGAAGGGGCATGGTGCTGATGGTGAGAGGAAGGGGGATGTTCTCATTCTCCCTTGTCAGCCAAGAAAATTCTGAATTCTCATCTGCTGAGAGCTTTTAGAAGCAATGAAAAGGAAGGTTCTGCATCATTTATCCCTAGAAGCCTAGCCCAATCCATAAGAACATAAGAACATAAGAATGGCCATACTGGGTCAGACCAAAGGTCCATCCAGCCCAGCATCCCATCTGCCGACGGTGGCCAATGCCAGGTGCCCCAGAGAAGGAGAACAGAAGACAATGATCAAGTGATTTATCTCCTGCCATCCATCTCTTGCCCTTGTTCTGAAGGCTAGGGGCACCAAGAGTTATTTGAGTTAGTGAGGTATGACCAAAAGAGGAAAATATAGATTTAGCCAACATGAAGGCTCATTCTTGAAATACAGTGCAAGGGTGACAGGCAGGTTCACCAGCCTGGCCAGCTAAAGGGCATCATTCAATGTAGTGATTCAAACTTTGCAAGAAATCAGAGACTATAAGGAAGGTCAATGTCCTTCAGTGTTGTTGAACTTCGGGTATTACCATGTTCTCCAGGCTAAGGCATCAAAAGATCTGGCTGGCTGGATAATGGAAAACCCTTTTACCAAACAACTCAACAATGTTCCTGCCTTGTTCTGTGCTGTTTTCTGTGTGGAAAATTCCCACCCATCTCTAAATATCAGTAGCAGTGATGGCTGTCCTTGAGGACTACTGCCCAGGGACTCAATTTTGTAAGCCCAGAGCATAGTTTGCCCTGGAGACTGTGGAGCTGCCCTGTTCCTACAGGAAGTCTGGGAGAATTCTTCCTGCAGTTCCCAGGACAAAGGAGCAGTATGTCAGCTGGTGTACCACAACCCCATGCTGAGTCTAGTTTGCTTTGTAAGCCAGTGCTGAAGAGTAGAGGCTCACTTCCTCCCTTACTGCTGTGGGTGAAATGTGCATGAAGTGGCTAGGAAGAAACATGTCTGTGTAACCACCAACAGGCAGACTTGAACATGGGACCTCTGGAGCTTAGTGCAGGAGCCTCTACAGTCTGAGCTAAAAGGCAGCTTACTCTCAGGTAAGACCATAGTGGAGACTAATTCTATCTCTGTGTAAGTGGTCCAGGAGGTGTGTGGGTTGCACTTCGGGAAGCACCAAAATTGCGTAGTGACTGGTCCCAGAGCACATTTCTTCCCTCCATGTCCCTACACATCTCTGTGAGCTGGTCCATAGTAAACAGGATTCTCAGTGTATTGCAGCTGAACACCCATGACTGGACCTTATCAGGTGACTTGGGCTTGTGGGGAGGTATCCCAGCTTTAGCCTGTACAGCTATACCACAATGTTACAGTTTTGCCACCCAAGCCCTGTGAGTTGAGTCAGCTGGCATGGGGCAGCCAGGGCTGTTTAGCTGTAGCGTAGACATCCTCAATAGGAAGCATGTGAAATAGGGGGCGTTCTCAGCTTTTCCACCTGAACTGAGCATGTTCACTTATCACATACTTTCCAATAGCAGTTTAGTCAGTTTTATTTTGGAAAATGTTCCGTATTATGTGCAATGATTATTTTGTAAAATCTACTCATTTCAAAATTCACCCTTTATGCGGATTCGAGCCAGCTGCCTTTGAAAGGTAAAGGGCTGGTGACAAAGAAATATGCTGCAGCGCCTTTATTCTTGGACACTGAACTCCATTTGAAAGGCTGATTTGGTAAACATTCTCTGTGTTTGCAAACAGAAAGACTTAACTCTGTCTTCCCCCTTTTCCTGCTTCATACTAAATAGATTTATCTCCATTGGAACTGGATTTCTCCTTCATCAAACTACCATGAGGAAAGCTCTGTCGGTAATTGTGTGATGTATGACCGGTTAAACTACTCTAATTCTTCCTAAAGGATTATTTTTCACTGTAGCTCTGTAATGGTGGTAATACCAGCTATCTCAGTGATACCATATAAGAGGTTGTATGGCCTTGTCGGTATTCCAGAGGATTTCAGTGTTCACTCTCAACCTTGCCACTGAATTGCTATGTGACCTTGAAAAATCCCTTTTCATTTCTGTGCCTGTCACTAGTCTCTCCATCCATGAAACAAAGGTAATACTGAGATATCTTTGAAATGTGCTTTGTGATCCTTGCTTTGTAATATGCTGTGTCAACATAAGTGCATGTTTAGCACAGCTAGGGCTTGGATGTATGTGCCATAGTTTAACAGATTTATGTTCTTAATCTCAAATCTTCAAACTGAGCTGAATCCATTTAAAAAACAAAACAAAACAGTGTTTCAGCCTAAAAGTGTGGGGTGCTTTTTTTTTGGTTTTGTTTTTAAAGAATTATAAGTGGTTGGGAGCCAGTGGCTTAAAATGCAAGTGCCACCTCCAGATTTCATTATTACATTTCTCATATGAAAATATAATGCAGCTGGGAAGCCATTCTCCAACATGCTGAGCTTCACCCAGAAACAGACTGACGATATCCTATCACACCCTGAACAACTTAGTTCAATAAATTTTAAATCTTGTTGAATTAGGATTAATACTTTTGGGTGCATTGTAATAAACATTGTGTTTGTGAATATGTTACTGTGGACTTGTGTGTACCTTCTGTACTGTAGAGGGGAGATGCTAATGAATTTCAAGCCCCAGGAGACAGATGCATATACTAGTTTAAACTGGATTCTGCAGAGACCAACAAACAAAGGAACAGATTTTTGGAGCTGAGTATTTGAGATGCCACCTCTCTCCTTCTATCTCTAGCACAGCAGCTGTGATCAGCAGAAGTGCTCCAGGTGCTGCTCTGTTGGTCTGAGAGATGGAGATGCCGGCAAGGCCTTCTCTGGCAGGGGAGTTGGTGGGGCTCTGTCCTTGCATTCTAAAACTCGCTGCCCCACTTCTTGGTTCAAAACAGGACCAGTTTCTGGGAGTTTTGAGGAGAGAGACCAACAGGATGGTGTTGTATGGCAGGAGTGTCACTTATTTCAACATTCTCCAATCTCCATTTCAGTGAGTTCAAAAGAAGGCAAGAGTGTCTCCATATCCTCAAGGCTGTCCCCAACCTCCGAGGGGCTGCACTGGTGACCCAGGGCTAACAAATTGCCCTGGGGCATCTGCACATCCCCCTGGAAAGACAGGAAGTGTTCTCCAGTGGGCAGGGCACAAGCAGAGGCCTTGGGAGGCTCAGATTCAGTTTCATGCTCTGTCACAGACTTCCTGTGTGTAGTGGCACCAACAGCTGCCATAGGCTCGTGGCCCAGTGTGGGTTAAGAACAGGTGGGGGCCCTGCCTGCTTGTGTGACTCAGGGCAAGTCACATAATCTCTTAGTGCCTCAGTTCCCCATCTGTAACATAGCCTTGCTGTACTCTGCATGGGTTTTGTGAGGATAATTATGTTAAAGACAGTGAAGTGCCTTAAGCTTTAAGCTGTGCTTATGAACAGCACTCTGTGAGAACTAGGTTTTTCTATTGCTATTGTCTCTGCACTGCTATTGTCTCTGCACAGCCACAGGAGGTTGTGAAGAGAGCAGTGGCGCGATCTGACTTTAGGGCCCAGATGTCCTTTGCAACTGATGCTGGGGGGGTGGTACGAGAGGGGGCAGTGGGAGATCTGCCGCCTGGCAGGGATGGGGCAGGATGAGGTGGGGGGAAGTAGATTTCACTGCACAGCTCTTCATACTTCACCTCTCGAAAGCCCAACTATTTTTTTCTGAGGCTGGAGTAGATAGTCCTCTCAGAATAGAAAATCTGCTTTGGAATGTTGGTGCTCACTGGAGTCTCAACGATAGGCCAGTTTCAATATTTGTGGTCAACAGGAAAAGCTTGAAGCAAGATCACAGGCCCCGGCTACGCTACCGCCCCCCCTTTCAGAAGGGGCATGTAAATTACGGCTGTTTGAAAATGCAAATGAGGCACTGATATGAATATTCAGCACCTCATTTGCATAACAGCAGGCACCCAGCCTGTTGAAAGTGCTGATTTTCAACTAAAAATAGCCATGTAGCCAGGGTTGCTTTGAAAGGGTGCCCCAATTTCAAAAGCACCCTTCTTCCCCAAAAAATTGAGAAGAAGGGTGCTTTCAAAATCAGAGCACCCTTTTGAAGGAACCCCAGCCACATGGCTATTTTTAGTTCGAAATTAGCATTTTTGATGGGCCGGGTGGCTGCTATTATGCAAATGAGGCACTGAATATTCATATCAGCACCTCATTTCCAGCTTTGAATTGCCATAATTTACATACTCCCCCCGAAAGGGAGGGGTAGCATAGCCATGGCCAAACTGAATGAGAGCTGCTTGCGCATGTTGGAGGGCAGATGTGGAACCAAATTCTGGTTTCCATGAGAGCACAGGGCCAACTTCAGTTCATGTTCACATCAGTGAAAGCCAATTGGCAATTACGTGTTGCCTGGCATTCAGCTCAGTAGAAACAATTGATGCTGATATTTCAATTAAAACCGGCCAAAAAAGCTTTTGACAGAGTAGTTTTCCAGTGGAAAATGCTGCTTCATTTGAAATTGAAAGGAAATCATGGGAATGTGTGGCTTTCAATTCAATTTTTCAAGACCAAAAAAAAAAAAACCAAACAAACTGAAAGAAAATCAAAAGGGAGTGGTTTTCATGTTTATTGTTTTGACTTTCTCACATCAATTCCTTTTGAATTTCTTGTTTCATTTGGGTTTTAATTTAAAATCATATTTTATAAATTTATGTATCAACATGTCTAAACATTATCAAAGTAAAACATTTTGACATTATCAAATCAAAATGTTTTAATAAAGTCATTTGGATGTTTCTAAGTAGAAATATTTCAGAATTTTTGTTCTGCAAAATATTTTGAGATTAGGTTTTGTCCTGATTTGGGTTGAAGACAAATTACAAAATGTCAGAAATTCCTTTTATGCATGGACATTCTTTTTCCAACCAGGTCTCATTTCAATACTGATTACAATTAGCTAAGAATTACACACCCTATGATAAATAACAAACACTGTTCAGCACAAAAGCTCATGACCTAATAAATGTGTTAATCTTTAAGCTGTGCTTGTTATTGGTGAAGCTACAGACTAACATGGCTACCACTCTGAGACTAGACTCCCTACTATAATTTGTTACCCTCTCCAGGTGCTCCCACCACAACCCACTTTTTTATCTTATCTGTCTCTTGTATCTCCATGTTTTAAATTGTAAGCTTTTTGTGGCAGGGAGTGTAATTTTCTCTAGATCATGTATGAGACCATGTACAATGGGAATCCCAGTCTGGACAGCCAGTGTTAAATAACAATGACTTGCTTATGAAGAAACCATTAAAAAAATAAAAGTAAATAGGCAAAACATGAATTATGTGCTAAAATAAAAACAGTACCATGTCTGATTCGCTCCAAAGGCTTCAACCAGCAGTAATCTAACTGAATTGGTTATTGTGCACTTCCATATAGTTATTATAACAATAATTGCACATCAGCATTATTTGGGATTATTGATGTAGATTTCAATGATATGTGTGCTAGTATGTTATATTGCAATAGTTTAAATAGAATTTCAAATGAAGTATTGCCAAGAAAAACATGACGTTAATAGAAACAAGCTCAAATTAACTGCAGAATATCAATACCCCAATGAACAAAGATATCTAAGTTATTGATTTGGAACATCTTACAGTTTTTAAAATGGTTCCTTGTTTCAGGTTGGGTTTTTCCTCACTCTTTTCCTAGTGAGACAACTGTGTTGATGAAGTTCAGATTGCATCTTTCTTACCTGTTCTAGATTATGATCCCATTGGCAAGGCAGAATATTTGTGGGTGAGGTGGGAGTGGATGACTGAGCATGGGCTGGGCAGAAAAGGTGCAAACTCTTTGTACCCTGTGCAAAGAAACTCTCATGAGCCTGAAAGTAAGAACTGAATATGAATTATTGGTTCTTTTCCCTGTTCTAACCCATAAATTTATGGTCTTGGAGGGGTAGCTATGTTAGTCTTTAAGGTGCTGCAGGACTGCTTGTTTTTTGGGAAGCTACAGACTAACACATTTATTTATTAGGACATGAGCTTTTGTGGGTTAGACCCACTTCTTCAGTTGGAAGCAGACAACAAGAATTCAGGGTTTATATAGTAGGGGCAGGGGAGAAGGAAGGAGGAGGAAAAAAGGGGCATGTTTCATCTATGGTTAATAGGACCAGCGGAAGAAGTACATGAGTTTATACTCAAGAACAAATAAGATGTGATCTGAATTTCATCACTACATATTTTCTAAAACATAACCTGATAGTATTAATTTCTTTTAAAGGGCCACTTGAAAGGCCACCCCGCCAACATATTAATTTAAAATTCTTTCCCTGCCATTATCTTTGATGTAGCCAGTGAACAGTTTTATTGATTCTCAAAGAGCACTGGTCTGTTAGTGTCTTGAATTTAGAACCATCTAATATTTATGAAAGATAAATTTTCCAGCTGCATGGCGTCCAGGGGGTACATTTCATTGGTATGAAGATGGATGGATGGTTGGGTAATGTACTTGGTTTGCAATTTGTGCTAATAACAGTAGTTGCATCCCTAATTCCTTATGAATTATACTGAAAAAATTTCCACTCTGCAGGAACATGTTTGCTTGGTTTATAATGCTCAGCACCTACAATGGTGTATAGATTTGGAAGAGCTCAGCTGACCATTAGGGCTGAATAAGGGATGGATTTTTTCAAAAGCACCCAACGTGGTGAGCTCTTGGAAATCTAGCCATTTGGGTGCCTAAATAGCAGGTGAGCTTTTTAAAATCCATACCATACTGCTCACCCATCAAGTAGAATAGGTATACTCGTTGTCAGTATTTCAAATATTCAAGCGCGCTTTAATCAATCCCTTAGCTTCATTTGGCTGCTAACATACTCCTGCTGTATTGTATAGCATTTGTGGTTCCTGAAGAGATTGGGGCCCTGTAGGAAAGATCATTGTTCCCTCTAATCTTTCCCATCCATGTGCGGAATAATTTTTTATGTGCACAGTGGTATGTGTGAATTTGCAACAAAAAAACTGGCAGTGAGTGCTCTGCTCATCAGCTGGGCAGCATCTGAATCTCTCCTGAATGGTTGCACAAACATGCAGTGTACAGGGAATGTTAGCAAAGATACTTCATGCATTTCATGTTTGTTTCTCTCTGAAATGCATTCTGCTCTTACTCCTATCTCACTAAAGCCACTCAAGTGATAATGGGCAGGTTTGGGAAATTCTGCAGGGGAGAGGCTCCCAATTTAACAATAAATGAATTATTAGGTGAACATGCTGTTTTATCGAGTAATCAACTCTCATTTCCCATTCCCAGCTAAATTATTCCTCCTAAGGCACCATGTCAACACTTCAGCTCATATTCCCACTTTCAGAGAGCTTCCTTTTTCCATGACAATGTCTTTGTACAATGACACTTTAATGAAAAGGTTAAGGTATCTCTGTAGGCACTTACTTCTGCGAAAAATGTTTCAAAGGAGTTGGATGAATTCTAGAATCTGATCTGGCAGCCTTTATTCAGGCAGATCCTTGTGCCTGGCATTTCTTTAAGCGAGGAAATGCATACTCCCATCTCTGCCCTTAATAATGTATTCAGTCCATCAAAGGCCTGATCTACACCAGAGAACAAAATCGATTTCAGATACGCAATTCTACCTATGCCAGTAGCATAGTTAGAATCAGCGTATCAGGATCGACTTTGTTCCCAGGTTAGATCAAGGCTCTTTGGGCTCGTGCCAACATTCCTTACTCCAAGCAATAACATGTAGTACCAGGGTCAACAACCAAGCCCAGAGAGATTGATTTTGCCATATCTTCACCGATGCCGCAAAGTCGAATTCAGGAGGATTGATCGTGGCGTGTCGAATGTGTGATGAGTAGAGATGTACCCAAGTGTGCATCAGATGGTTCTTCCATATCCCCAGTGAGCCCTATGGAAAATGCTTGTGTAGCCACTGATCAATGTGATCTATGCTCAGAATTATACCTGTCCTTTTTACAGGGAAAATGAAATGACAAATATCCAAATTAACTGTGACTACCTCATTGAAATAGGAAGGGGTTGTAAGGTATATGTTCTTCTGTGGAGACAAGAAAATACAAGATCCTGGACTTCTGATGAGTGACATCCAGTCAAGCTAAAGCTGTGAGACTAGAACAGCTGACTTCAGCTACACAAAAGACTTGCTGGTGACTTGTGGTATATTTAAGAGAATGTTGTTTAGAAGTCACTGACGTTCACATTCAAAGCCAGTACATGTCTCTTGGGCCCAGCTGTCAGGGAGCTGCACTGTCTGCGATACTTCAGGGCAAGGTTAATGGCTCCTCAAGGCCTTTTACCTGATGGGGAGTAGGCTGCTCCATTTTCTGGTATGGTGTAGATTGCATCAGGCTAGTGTGGAGAGGGCTGGGGTGTCCGCTCCTTTCCACTTCTCCCTATTTGGGGGCAATGTGCACCCCACAGGTATGCAGTGGAATACTCTATCAGCTCCCTGGAGCTTCAGTAGCCCTTAGTTTTTGTGCAAACTGCCTAAGATGGCGTGGAGGAGGGGAGAGAGCCTTTGTGACATCGTCTCCTTCCTGTGCTGCTAGGCAAAGGTTAGGGTCCATCTAATGGTCTGGGCCCAACTCACTTAAACTTGTCCAGAAAAGGAATGGTTAAGGTGTGTGGTGACTCCATCATGTTTCAGGTGCCCTACACAGGAGGGGAAGCTTTAAAGCCTGGCATAGTGGAGGCTTTCGGGGAAAAAATGGATGTTGCTGGATTGCACCTCCTAACCCCCATGTTGGTGCAAGGACTACTTGGCAAGCTCCTTGTGACTTCAGTGGGAGTCTTACCTGAATAATGACAGCAGGACCAAGCTCTGATATTGGCTCTTTTACTTGTAAACAACAAGGTAATTCACTTGCAGCACTTCTTGTACAAGCCAGCTGAATATATAGACTATGCTTATCTTCTATGCTGAGTCTTATTCATCCTCTTAAACTAATAGTAATATCTCTAAACTGATTGTATTTCATGGGAAGAGCCAGCAACAATTATTCAGCAGTAAGATAAGGCGGATCTTGAATACATGGAGGAAACAGCCATCACAGCTGGTCGATCCATCCTGTGTGGTAATAAGATAGCACACCTGTGCTGACTGAGTCTTAATTGAGCAAAGTTCTTCAAGAGAAATTAATCTCATGATAATTAGCTTATTTTACTGATAACAAAAAACAGCTTCATGCAACCTAGTGTGTGTACACAGCTAGAAAGAATCTTCTCTGCAGAAGAAGTTAACATTGACAGAGCAATTCTCCATAACTAGATCACAGCATTAGGAACGTGATTAGGAATTTCCATTTGTTTTCCCTGTTTTTGTTTCACAATCGATAATGTAATAAATGAGAGACCAATATGTTGCAGTTATCTGACCTGAAAAATAGGAAGGCAAAAGTATAATTCTGTATTGATTAGCCTTAGATAGGCAGCGGCTGTACCCAAGAGAACTGACTGTACCTCAAATGCCTAAATGCAGCAAACAGAAGGGAAAAATGTCTATAGTTAAGAAAAGGTGATCCATATTTTGAATCTCTCTAAAAATGTTTGTACGCTCTTTAAAAAGGCACTTTAAGTCCTTTCTTAGTTGATTGATGAAACTTTTTTTTTTTACCACTTTCATGCTGCCATTAAGATTAGGTGAATGGAGCTGACCACAGCATTGTGTAGCAATAATGGAATGCCTAGGTGGAATGGAATGGATGCAGGTGCATTACTCGCCAGCATTCTGGTTGTCCTTCCTGAATCTTGATGGAGTCTCTGGTCTAACAGAAGAGTTCATGTGATGTGGAAGGGGAGAAGGTGGCTGTATTGCTGAAAGTCACTCAGATGAAGTATCACGTAAGCTTCAGCCTGGCTGCCCAGGGGTTCTTTTGTGTCTTTACTCTCTATCCAACATTAAATAACACGAAGAAACTTCACAGACACAGTGGGTTCCACAGACTTGTGTCACTAGATTTGGACAAACATATGAAGTCTATCTACAAACATACGTTCTACTCCTGATTCCTGAGGATTTGGTGGCTTCTGCAGTAGAAGTCAAGGAGCCTCACTGCAGGACTCTCAAGATATTTAAAGGGACACTACCAAATTCCTATACATTGCAGATTTGGATATCAGGATCTACTTTTCTATCTGGTGGATTACTGTCCTGTCCTTTGTTATACAGTGAGCCAGTAGGCACTAACCTACAGGATTCAGTAGTCTTCCCACACCTGCTAAAAGGTTACTCTGCCTCTTGCACATTTGATTAGGACCTATCATTCTACCATCACACCACCAACTCACTTACCAATGTATTAATCTATACACAGCCCTTTATGGAGATATTACAGGGTGTTATCCCTATTGACTTTCCACATGAAATATCTGGTAGGGAGAGCCATAGCAGAACATAGCTTTCAGTCCTCAAAAGACCAAACTGTGTGCCACAGGCAGAAAATGGGAGAGACCAAGTTGCCACTGACACCCCCAAACCTGATCTATATTAAAGAGAGAGGAGGACTGGATGGATGCGGGATACTTGGGTTCTGTCCAACGGTGCTGGCTCTGGCACAAGCCAGCTGTGCAAATTCAGGCAAATCACATTACCATTTTGTTCCTGTAAAAAAAAAAAAAGGCATGAAGCAATTTACAAAGGTGCTTTGAGATTTGCGACAAAATGCTTCTGAGAGCTCAGGACTTGTTGTTATTTACATTATAAAGCACATGCCTATTGTAACATTATCAAGATACCACACAGTAGTTTGATCTATAGCAGGCGTGTCCATTATGTTCACCGTTCACCGCATGTGGTGAATAGGATACTGTGTTGTGGCAAATATAGGGGGGCAGGCAACCCATGGCTCTTGAGCTGCATGTGGCTGTTCGGCCTTTAAATGTGGTTCCTCCTGAGAGCCATATATGGAGAGTGCTGTCTGCCCACTCCGCGCACGCACCCCACTGCTATGTGGAGGTCCCAGTGGCTCTGGTGACTCGCTGGCATTGAATTGTAACGGGATGGCTGGGGGTGCCTGGCTCTGGGTATTCAGTTAGAATGTGGGGGGACTGGGGGTCTGTGGCTTGGAGGGAGGGGGACATTTATTTAGGGTCGGGGGCAGGGCTAGGAGTACCTGGCTTTATAAAGTTTTGTGTAATATAATGTGGCGAATATGGAAAGACGACAACCACAAATGTGGGGAATTTTGAATTCCTGTTGGATACTGCTGATCTATAGTGAACTATGGTGGCTTCAAAACCATCTCTCCAGGAAACAAAATTGGGAAAAGCCAAGAGACTATCATCTGGTCTGAGTGAGGGGTGATTGTCAGCCTCAAAGAAAAGAGAATTTTACATTATATAAACGTCAATATAAATAGTCACGGAGAGGTAGCTGCATTAATCTGTATCTTCACAAAAAATAAAATAAAATAAAAGTCCCGTAGCACTTTAAAGTCTAACAAAACAATTTATTGGGTGATGCACTTTTGTGCAAGCATCGAGCATTAAGAAAGGTCAGTGGGAGAAACACTCCCATCGACCTTCTTCTGTGTAGACAGCCATTGTTGTTGACCGCTGATAAGTCAATTTTAGCTATGCAATTGGTGTAGCTAAAATTGCATGTAAGTAGCCGACTTCTATGCCTAGTATAAAGAGAGGCTCAGTGATTAGAAACAGGAGACTACGCGGAAGAGATGGAATGCATTCCTGCAGCAAAAGCAATCTTGGATTATATTTTACCCACCAAAGAACCTCTGCACTTAAATGTCACAAAAACCTGTAACTGGAAAGAATTATGCCTTTGAGATGAGATTTCATTTACATTGTTCTGTGAATCAGTTTTACAACATAAGATGAGTCTTGATGATGCTTGTGCTACATAACTGTAATTCACAGGTGCAGTTAGTGGCTGTGTGCTAACTTCAGCCTTGAACACTTATAGAAGGGAAGTAATTAAGGCTGTGGTGGTCTCCTCCTGCTCATGCAAGGAAAAGCCCAGTAAGGACAGATGTAATGGAAGAGAGGGTGTGGCTAGGGATCTGAGGCTACACTCATTACCCATTTGGAGGAGAGCACAGGAAAAGGGGAGGTTATGAAGGGGAAGGCCTAGCCAGGGATCTGGGACCACATTAATTATCCTCTTGGATTGGAATCCAGAAAAGTACTTAGGTTGTCAAGCCCAGAGTAAGGTACCCAAGTTCCTGTTTTAGGCACTGAAGTTCCCATTTTGACTTCATGGTAATCCATAAAACTCACATGAAGCACTGTGGGCACCTAGACTCATTTGTTTTTCTTGGTTAAAATTCCCTGGACACCCTCAGCATGCGACTCAGACTGTATCCCATTCAAAATCTTGGTGGAGGTGTCCCTCTTATGACTTTTAACTCAGTGGTTAGAGCACTGTCCTGGGGAATCAAGGTTCAGTTCCCCCTCCCCGCCCTCAGGAGAGGCTCTAACCACTGATCTCTGAGGTATTCTGATGTGGGGCTGCCTCATTGCCTCCTGTTGAAGTGGTTGCCCTGTGGGCAAATAATGGAAGACTAACTGGATTGGGGGAACTTGACTAGACTCTGGAGAAATTCTCACTCTCTCTGACCCCCTGACAGTTCCACTGTGCATAAATACTGAGTCCTGGAGTCCTGGAACTGAGAATGAATGACTCTATATTCGAGTGGTAACCAAGGCTCTAGCCTTGCATGGCCACGGTTAGCTTGCTGGACATAGTCGTTGGTTTCTGAGTAGGAGAACAAGCTACAGCATGTCTGGAGATGGTCACAATGTGGGCTTGAAATGTTGGCTCCCTGAAACTGCAGTTCTGCTCCTCAGAGAAATTCTGTGTCTTAGGCTGAATGGACAATAACTCTCCAGAAGCCTCGAACTGCATATTGCTGGTCATCTTGTCTGATATGGTACATGTGCCTGAAGTAAATTTGATTGCATTTTAGTAGAAATTGACAGTACCACTAGCTATCTTGGCTGCCAGTTATAGTTTGTGCCATTTTAGAGAGACAAACATCTAACACTGAGAGACCTGACTTGCTTCCAGTAATTCAGTCTTATCTCACCATATCCCTGTTCTTACTGCAAAATGATTAGATTTGGATGCTTTAGTCAGTGGTTCTCAGACTGCGGGTCAGGATGCCAAAGTGGTTGCAACTAATGTTCCTGCTCATCTTTTCCATCAATGCGTAGAACGCATTTACATACGTGGAGGCATGTGTGAATGTGCACCACCCAGAGGGGAAAAAAAAGCCTACCTGTGGGCCCTGTGCTAATCAGCTGGGTGGCATTTGAATCTCTCCTGAGATTTTTACCCTGGGCAACGGGACTCAGGTTACAGGCCCTCTGCTTGGGGCAGTAGCCCATAGACTTCATCTTAGGCCGCCAAGCCCAGAGTGGTAGGACTCTGGTGTGCTCAGGCTTTGGTCACTCCATTTTAGGGTTGTGAAGTAATTTGTTGTTGGGGAGGGAGAGGGGTCATGGTGCACTGAAGTTTGAAAACCCCTGGAATAGATTTTCAAGAAATGTTTGTAAATAGCAATGTTGTGGTACACACAAACATCTAAAAGAATATTTGCATCAACAAGAGTAGAAATACACAGACAAAGTAAGGGAAATGCAGCTTGAGAACATTTTCATGTTTTGGTATAAGGGCATTTATTGTTCCTATTTTGAGATGTGATGTAAAATTTCTAGGTTTTAGTGGTTATAAAGCTTTCACTTTTAAAACTTCAGTGCCGGCTATCATTCAGTAATTGTTGCTGAATGCCCCCTCCAACTGTGAAAATTTAAACAGATAAAAATAGAAAAAAGGTTAAAACCCAATATCTTGTGCAACTGACTTTAATGGATTAAATAGAAAAAAATCAGTATTTATTGAAATCACATAAAATCAGTTGGATTCTGTCAAGCACAATAGCGATCAAGTATGTAAAAGAATGGCCTCCTGTTGTCAGGCCCTTTCATAATTTATTTAGTGTGTTACTTTGTGCTAGCATCTGACAGTTGGGTTAGCAGTCTGAAATATGGTGATTTTTTTCCAGAGTTGTAAATGTAGAGGACATTGTCTCGATCATTGCTTCTTTCAGGCATCAAGCTTTTCAGTTTAAAGCAAAAACACTAACTGAGCCGGCAATAATTCTGGGGGGAACCTTCGTTTGTTTGAAGGAATACAATGAAATAATTAGAGATAAATTAAATTGGTGTACCGTGGACCTGGTCTTGCACAGTTGGTTTCTACAGTATATCTCTCATTGATGTCAGTGCTTCTTTTTAATCATGTATTCTTACCTGCAACATATGCCTGGGCCCAAGCTCTGAATTAAGTCTAACCAGAGACTCAGTCTCAGACAGAACAAGTGTGTATCTTTGAATCTGATTCTCCAAATTCCATGGAGTTAATACTGTGAACCATGGAGAAGCAGCTCAAAGTAGGTGTCGCGGTTAGTTTTTGCTTCTACTTATTTGTATTAGCTAGGGGAGTCTCAGTAATGGACGAGGATCACTGAACAAAAGCACGGTCCCTGCCCCAAGGAGCTTGCTATCAGTCTCTCCCTAAGTAGATAATGAGACGATATCAGTCAGCATGGCAGGCAGTGGTCTCAGCACACTGTCAGTCTCACTGTATTAGGGTTTTGTAGGTATCGTGGCAAAGAAAAAATTGAGGAGAGAGTTGAAAGAGGATTGCGAGGTAGCTCTGCATGTGTTTATAGGAAGCAGTTCTCACAAATGTGGCACAGAATGAGAAAAAGCACAAAGGTGCCTATATGAAAATTGTAATAAGTAGGCAGTGAACGGTGGTATCATAGGTAGGGCCCTACCAAATTCATGGTCATGAAAAATATATCACAGACCATACAATCTGGTGTCTGCTCATGAAATCTAGTGTGTTTTGTGCTTTTACCCTAAACTATATAGATTTCATGGGAAAGGCCAGCTGCTCCGCTCTGAAGACAGCACTACCATTAGCAGCAGCGCAGAAGTAAGGGTGAGAGTGCCACCCAACCACAATACCATTGTAATGTCCTCAACTTCTTTATGGGTCAGGAATCTTACAAAACTGCAATTTCAGATTTAAATCAATTACATCATTAAATTTATGATTTTTTTAAAATGCTATGACTGTGAAATTGGCCAAAATGGACTTCGACTTTTGTAAGGCCCTAATCGTAGGCCAAATAGAGGCAAACATTGATGATTTGCTAGTGAATGAGATGATGTATAGGGTGAAGAATTCTAATCTTCACTTTCAAGGCCCTGTACTGTCGGCTTGTCCAATCACTGTAGAAGTGGGAGTCAGTGGAGAGATGCAAGGATGGGTGATGTGATCAAAGCTGCTGGCTAAGAAAATGGTCTTGGCAGCAGCATTTGGAATGGATATGAGTGGGAAAAGATTGCATCTGTGATGACAAAATAGAGAGGAGAATGTTTCAGTAATTGAAGTGAGATATTCTGAGCACCTGGACAAAGTTTCAGCTGTGTGGCAGGACAAGTAATACCCTGCAGTAGAACTCTGTTATGGAAAGAAACTCTGAGACTAGATAGGAGGACCTAGACCCAAGTCGTGGTCAAAGATGATGCCCAGGTGTTGTGACTGGGTGACAGGCAGGATGGTGCATTGTCCAAAAGGAGGTTTCAGGAAGGACCCAAATGCTTTGGCCGTGACTACACTAGTACCCCTCTTTCGAAAAGGGGATGCTAATGAGCCACTTCGGCAGATGCTAATGAGGCGCTTCCATGCATATGCAGTGCCTCATTAGCATAATGGTGGCCACGTGCATTTTGAAAGTGCCGCTTTCGAAACACACGCCACTGATGTAGATGGGGGCGTTTTAAAAGGACCCCCACTGGATTTCAAAAGCCCCTTCTTCCCAAAACCAAATGGGAAGAAGGGGCTTTCAAAATCCAGCAGGAGTCCTTTCAAAAGGCTCCCATCTACATCAGTGGCGTGTGTTTAGAAATCAGCACTTTCAAAACTCACACAGCTGCCATTATCCTAATGAGGTGCTGCATATGTATGGCAGTGCCTCATTAACATCTGCTGAAGTGGCTCATTAGCATCCCCTTTCGAAAGGGGGGTGCTAGTGTAGCCACAGCCTTTATCTCAAACACTCTCTGATCCCTGATGGCATCTATGGTTGGTATTTGTACACCTCTTCACTCAGGTTACCTGTATATTTGGGTCCCTAATATGAGTCATGTCTGACTAGCTCTGAGTGAGTTATGTGCCTGCCTAAATTGCATTTATTCAATCAACCTCTACCCATTGGAGGAGAAAAAAGAGAAGTGAGCCTGAGTTTTTCATTGGTTGTTTTACCAGCTTTGAAGAAAGACCTAACTGCTCCCTATCCAATAGAGATGTGGGAAATACTGAGACCCCTGTAAGATGGGGTGATGATGTAAACAGGCTTGTGCTGTATCTTAAATATTTGACATCAAAAAAGACTGACTTCTTTCCAAAATGCATTTTACTCTTCACAGCTGCTACTTCAGGTGGCAGTGACATAATTTGACAGGCTATCATAAGCGATGAATTATGGTGCCATCATTCAGTAGCAGTGTAGTTGAATACATTCTGACAATGCAACTTGGGCACTTCCAGTTCTGCTTCATAATGAGGAGACATTGCGTGTCTGAAGGTGTAACACTTACTTTCTTTGATGTATTATAATTTGCTATTAATCGTTCACTTTAAGCTAAATAGTATTTGAAGCATTTCATTTTGTTATTCTCCCAAGTAATTAATATCACTCCAAGTATTGAAAGAATAAATGCTGGCATCTTTGGTTTCAATTAAGTTTTTGTTTTGTCAGTGTTAGTGGATTCAGACCAAAGTTATGGCTGATGTTTGCTAAGAGAGCTGGATGCCCATGGAATTTCAGTAGGAGAAATGGGAAGCTTTTGTTTGAAAATTCCAGCCCAAAATGAATTGCAGCTCTTTAAAAGTCACTTTCTTTTCTACCTCTTGAAGATTCTGAAGGAAAGCTGCCACTATGATTGTTGAGTCAGGGCAGGTCTTCACTAAAGGGTAATGTTGACCTAAAGTACACAACTCCAGCTGTGTGTCGGTGTACCATAGATCCAGTTGATGTGGGGTCTTCGCTGGGAGGTATCAATGGGAGAAACTTTCCCATTGACCTCCCCCATGTTTCTCCTTCTGATGCAATTCTGGAATTGGTGAGAGAGTGATTGGTGATCAATTCAGTAGGTCTTTAGGCCTGTAAGTGTAGCCCTGGCTTTAGATTGAGCTGAAAGATTTAACACTGAGTAAAGGGTAACTTATATCTGTGCTATTCCTAGAACATCCCCAGGAAGGAACTTTTATTCAGTCCAAATCTCTTCTCTGCTGTTCTCTGCTCCTAGGGAAAAATAACTTATTGAATGCAGCTTCCTTTCCCCCTCATGTTGTCTCAGCTTTGTAGATCAGCTGTGGCTGTGCCCATGATTAACCTTCATCTACCCCTTCTCTGTTTCCTTCCTGCCCACTGAGCAGGAAGTCTTGTGATGGGGGGGGCCATCTCACAGCCATGTAAGTGGTTGGAGAGGCCTTTACAGTTCATTTTGGAGAGCACCTCATAACTGGAAGTTTGTTCTTAACATGAAATGAAACTGAAAACAATGCAAAGGGGTAAGAGCTCTTCACAGTTTTAAAATAGTGTGTGCTGCTCTTTGCTGGAGTTCAGACTTAATCAATCAAACAGCTTTATCAACCTAAGAGAGATGTCTGATCATACTTATTGAGTCATAATGGCAATCCAACAATTTATGAAATCTCATGAAAATCTATTCCTGTCATGGAGGCAGTAACCAGGCTGTAAATTTGAAATGAAAGAGAAAAGCAGATAATTGGATCAATGGTTTGTTAATGTTGATATTGAGCACCTACTTACTTCACTATTGCTCTATGATAAAATATAAATGGATATTCCTAGCATATCATCCAACACTGACATGGCTACAGCCACAGACTCTGTGCACTGACATAATGCTAGGGCTCTTGGAGTCATTCAGCCATGCCAGGGAGGAGAGATTTTGGCTCCACAAATGGGTGAGGGGCTAAAAGAATTTTGTCTAGGTTCTGTGGACACCATTCTTCTTTCCTTATGCACAGCTCTGGCTTTCAGGAGATGAGAGAATTATGCTTTCTAGTTCTTTCCTTTCAACGGACTCTGTACCTCTCAGGACTCATCAGCAGCAAAAGCCTGTCATATTTTTCTTGCCCTGAAGCTCTCCTTTTACTCAGGATGCTTCACTCAGCATCAATCTGGGACTGTCTTTCAATATAGCTGCCTACAACTCATTTTAGAAGGACGACAAACTGTGGCCATCTTGTCCAGCTAGTGTTTTAATAGGAAAAAATGATGATTATGGGAGGTTGGCACAGATTGTTAGGAAGTGGTACATGACAGTTTCTACTTTCCCAAACACTGGATGGCTTGGAGAATTGGTACGTGGAGTTCTTTCATCTGAGAATTGCTAATCTGAAGTAAGCCCTGGTATGTACTGACCAAAAGTTACTCTTGTCTGGCTGTTCAGTGGCTGATGTATGGGATCCTCTTCCACTGTTCACTCATTTTTACTATCAAAACAAAAAAACTGTCAAGTAACACTTTAAGGATTAACAAAATAATTTATTAGGTGAGCTTTCGTGGGACAGACCCACTTCTTCAGACCATAGTCATACCAGAACAGACTCAATATTTAAGGCACAGAGAACCAGAAACAGTAATCAAGGAGGACAAATCAGAAAAAAAAAATTATCAAGGTGAGCAAATCAGAGAGAAAACGGGTATAAGTGGGGAGGGAAGGTCAAGAATTAGACTAAGCCAAGTACGCAAATGAGCCCCTATAGTGACTCAGAAAATTCCCATCCTGGTTCCAACCATGTGTTAATATGCCGAATTTGAATATAAAAGACAGGTCGGCTGTCTCCCTTTCAAGAGTGGTGTGAAAATTTTTCTTCAGTAACGCACAAACTCTTAAGTCATTAACAGAATGGCCTACTCCATTAAAATGCTGACTAACTGGTTTGTGGATCTGGAGTGTTTTTATGTCTGTTTTGTGCCCATTAACCTTTTGTCTAAGGGAGTTAGAAGTCTGTCCAATGTACAAAGCATCTGGGCATTGTTGGCACATGATGGCACGTATGATGTTAGTTGAGGAACAAGAGAATGTGCCCGTGATTCTGTAAATAACCTGGTTAGGTCCAGTGATGGTATTTCCAGAAAAGAAATGTAGACAAAGCTGGCAGTGGGCTTTGTTGCAAGGAAAGGTTCCAGGACTGATATTCCTGCAGTATAGACTGTGGCTGTTGGTGACGATCCTCATAAGGTTGGGAGGTTGTCTGTAGGAGAGAACAGGGATGTAACCTAGGGCCTTCTGGAGTGTGGCATCCTGATTAAGGACAGAATGTAGGTCTTTAATAATTCGTTGCAGTGGATTAAGTTGGGGACTGGAGTTGATGACCAGTGGTGTTCTGTTCTTGCTTTTTTTGGGCCTGTCTTGGAGTAGTTGGTCTCTGGGTATTCGTCTGGCCCTGTCGATTTGATTTTTTTATTTCTCCTGGTGGGTAATTCAGGTTTATGAATGTTTGGTAAAGATCTTGTAGTTTTTGGTCTCTGTCAGTTGGATCAGAGCAAATGCGATTTGCACCTAAAGGTACAAACCGGTTAGTGAACATTTTAATAGAGTGGGCCATTCTGTTAATGACTTAAGAGTTTGTGTGTTACTGAAGAAAAATTTTTGCACCACTATTGAAAGGGAGACAGCCGAGTGATCTTTTATATTCAAATTCAGCACATTAACACATGGTTTGAACCAGGATGGGAATTTTCTGAGTCACTATAGGGGCTCATTTGCATACTTGGCTTAATCTAATTCTTGACCTTTCCCCTCCTTCTACCCTCTACTCTCTGATTTGCTGACCTTGATCATTTTTTTCTGATTTGTCCTCCTCGATTACTGTTTTTGGTTCTCTGTGCCTTAAATATTGAGTCTGTTCTGGTATGGCTATGATCTGAAGAAGTGGGTCTCTCCCACGAAAGCTTACCTAATAGATTATCTTGTTAGTCTTTAAAGTGCTACTTGACTGCTTTTTTGTTCTGATAGTATATAGACTAGCACAGCTCCCTCTCTGTTACTATTCATTTTTACTATGTATCAGTAGATATTTCATAGATATCTGCACTTCACAAGTAAGAAAGAGAGTTTTCTGTCTGAGGAATGCATAGTTTCAATTAGGCATCACCATAAGTAAGAAGCAAAATAAAATGAACGAAGGGGTCTTAAGGAGGGATGAATGTCACCTGCTCTGCCTCCTCTAATGCCAAGCTATATTTTTGGGCAGAAATGTTGTTTTCTGAAAATGCAGCCTGCTTACACTGTGTATGAATCTGCAATTAGGGTGTTCAGTGTGATGGCCTGATTTGCTATTGCTGTATGTAGTAAGGGTGTTTTAAAGGGAATGGCACTGTATCAGAATAGACCAAATGTTAGTTTTCAGTGTGTAATACCAGGTATGGAATCTATAAACACTCGAGGTACATGGGGGTTGCATTTTTGCAACCCCTGCGTATCTCAAATATTTGTGCAAATTGAGGGGAGACGGGAACCGGGCTATAGCTTGGTTCCTCACTCCCCTGCAACTGTGAGGGCTAAGAAACTGACCAGCCCAGCAGGACTGGTCTGTTTGCTGGCTCCCAGCATGGCAGAGAGCTGGGAACTAGGGGGCAGCCTGGTTCCTGTCTCCTCAAGGCTTGTATATCCCAGGAAACTGACCAACTGGTGGGGAGTTGAGTCAGGCAGCAGCCTGGCTTCCAGCTCCTCTCCCCTTGCAGAGAGGGGAAACTGAGCGGGGCAGCAGTCTTGTTCAGTTTTCTGGCTCCAGCCAGTGGAGGGGAACCAGGGGCAGCATGGCTCCTGGCTCCCTTCTGCTCCCTGGAGCCAAGAAACTAACCAGAGCTGCTGCCCTGCTCAGTTTTCCAGCTCTGGAAGGGGAGGAGAGCCAGGCTGCTGCCTGATTCTCAACTCCCTGCCACTTCGGAATCCTGGATACCACTCCTGTCAAGGGTGGCAGTCATGTTAAGCTGAGACATGCACAACTTGATTGTGCATATCTTGAGGGTTTATTTTATATATCTATAGCTAATCGATCACCTGTCATGCCACGCTCATCCCCTTGGTATGGGAGCCCTTTAATTGCTGCTGTTTTCACAATGAATTATCCATAATAATTTTATGCATAAGTAATTCCAAAAAGTTTTCACTGTTACTCCAAACTGCTTGTCCTCAGCAGCAAGAGTCCTGTGGCACCTTATAGAATAACAGATATTTTGGAGCATAAGCTTTCATGGGCAAAGACCTGCTTCATCAGATGTGTGACTCATGTATCTGATGAAGCAGCAACGAAGGGTCCTGTGGCACCTTGTAGACTAACAGAAAAGTTTTGAGCATGAGCTTTCGTGAGCACAGACTCACTTCATCAGAGCATCTGATGAAGTGAGTCTGTGCTCCTGAAAGCTCATGCTCAAAACTTTTCTGTTAGTCAATAAGGTGCCACAGGACCCTTCGTTGCTGCTTCATCAGATCCAGACTAACACAACTATCCCTCTGATATCTGATTAAATGGCGCTTTGCCCACGAAAGCTTATGCTCCAAAATATCTGTTAGGCTATAAGGTGCCACAGGACTTTTGTTTTTGAATATGCAGACTAATTTAGCTACCCCTCTGATACTTGTCCTCAGCAGTGTTCATGCTTTGAGGTGGTAACCTTAAAGGTAGCCCAAATCTAGCTTAATTCTGTGCCTCCCCAATTTCATGAGGATTGTTAGCCAGGTAATACTTCTCTGATAATAAAATTGAAAAATGTGTGCATTACAGGACTTCAATTTCTCACCTGAAATATCTTTTCTCTGCAGGAGGCCATTTTAAAATCCTATTAGGCAATCTTTTATTCGGCCTTTCTTCATTCTTTGCACTAATCAGCATGCCAGCATCTGAGCACCTGTGAAGTTAAAAGCATTGCTTTTTTATGTTACTTCAGTGGCCTACTAATGAGGGAAATTCTTAAGTCAGGCAAATACTTCATTTGTCAGACCTCTTTATGGAATATTAACCCTCTAAAGAAGGTCTGTTCTCTTTCATGCTCTCCCTATCAGTTTGTCTTGCATTCACGAGCTGCTGTTAGGACATTTTAAACTCCTGTTGCTGGGATAAGCAGCCTGTAGCCCAGCTATTGCTCATGATTGCCACTGGATCTGTCCGTTAGAAGAAGCGCTCAGACTGATCAGGGTGCACTACAAAAACTAGGCTAAATGAGAGTGGATTGGCGTAAAGGGTGGTGCCTTAACAGGAGCCCAAAGGATTTAGGAACCTAACTCCTACTGGATTTCAATAGTATTCGAGCACCCAGCTTGCTTTGCAAATCCCAGCTCAATGCCTTATAATGCTGTAAATACCACAGTTTCAGTCTCCCAATAAGCAACTTTGATAGTGTGAGGTGAATGTATTTTTTTTTCCTTAAACCTTCCTATTTTTCATCTTTCACCAACTGAAAATAATGGACGTAGAGATGGGGCGTTTTGTTTGTTTTGTTTGAGCTTTTTATGTCGGTTACTTTGAGTGATGAGGTCTCAAATGTATGTCACTGTGAGAAAGTGCACATAGCCAATCAGCTTGCTGTTTTGAACGGCTTCTTTTCCTGTCTCACTCTAATTAGTCACCACAGAGAGAGATGATTTTGGTAGTGTGGACTTGAATTGGAATTCTCTGCCTTTGTGTATTTTTAAGCCAAACTTCTAACTTTCTACGGATGTAATGTAAGAAGACTTGGGTTGCAAGGAGACAACTGAAGAGAAACTGATTTTCTGTGATAGTGAGTTTTCAAATCAGGGTAGAAAGCAAGTATTCATGGGCTGGAGAGTTCTAATTGCTGTCACTCTAATCACCATGAACCTTAAAATACCCTTACTTAGCTAGGGACAATTCCTTTTTTTTAAATAATAAACCATTTTAAAAATGAAGGTGGCAAATTTGAGCCCTGTATGAACTGTGAACGCTAAATTTCAGGAAAAAATGACCCATTTCATTCTTTTACTCTTGATATCGACATTCCTTGGAGTATGTCTTATTTAAAAAATGAGATGGGTCATCGTTACAGTAACCGGGAAAACAGCACTTTAGGTTTCTTCCCATTTCTTTAGAATATATGATTTCATTGACACATTTTGCTGCTTTCACTCCTCTCTGAGGGGAATCGCACCATCCAGTTGAGCCATTCTTAGACTGGATTTCTGGGCTTTAACCCCACTTGCTTACTCACAGGCCCAAATATTTGGTGCCAATAAGTTCTTTGCCTATGGGGATCTGAGACCAGTAAAAAGTGACTCAAAACCACTCATCAAAATAAAGGCACTCAGCAAGAGGACCAAACACTAAAACCAATACAGAAATAAGCAATACTCTCTCTTACCTAAACCTTACTCTGGCCTTGCAAGCTTTTGCAAGTTCCATTCAGGCCAGTTACTTCATGTCTAGGCTAGGAAAGATAGTAGGGCTGAAGAGTGAAATTGCCCTTTACGTGAATTTTAGCTACCAAAAGGACATTATGTAAGCTCATGAATTGCTGTCCAATTTTTATGAATGAGATTTGAATTAATATGTTAATAACCTGTTAAGAATTGCTTCTGAAGAATCCATTATTGTAACTTTTTTGCAACATATATAATGACCTTAAAACTCAGTTTAAACTGTTGCAACATGGAGTCACTTTAGTTACAATGTGTTAACTGAAGCCCCATTTCAAATTTTGTATTGCCTTAACTCTATTTAAGGGTATGTGTGTCTATGTACAAGTGTGAATGTGGGGATGAACATGAAGTAATCAGTTTCTGAAGCCAGCCCGACTGGGTGACCAGATGCCAACACCCCCTTGATGGCTGAACAATGCAGGCAAGACCTACAAAAGAACCCACCAACAAAGACACAAAACCCTATCAAGGAAAGATCAAAGTTCCATGTGTCATTAAGTCAGAGGTGAGCAAGACATGGCCTGCAGCCTGGATCTGGCTCACGAAGCCTTTTAATCTGGCCCACAGCCTGCACCTTCTTTGGGTCTGCTTCATAGCTAGGGTTCCTAGATGTTACCATAATTACAAATAATGCTTTAAAATACATGTAACTCCCTCATTCCCCATAGTCACAGTGTAACCAACCAGCTGGGAATTAATGCAGTCTCAGCTGACCCCTTTTGAAGGGCACCCGTGGCTCAGAAGTTCTGAGGTTTATGCCAGTTCTGTTCCTGCTAACCCATACCATGACTGTACAGAATACCTACCCTACTGTATTTGTGAAGCAACAACAGTTCCACATTGTTAAAGGCAGGTTGTGGAATACATTTAAAAAGTGTACAGAGGATGACAAATAATTGAAATTAGCTACATCTCTTGCATAATGGAGATGGACATAAGGAGACACAGTAAGTCAATATATCAAGAGTGTCTAGATGGTAAGTAGAGAAATCTGACTTAACATTCATTGTTTACTGTGCTAAAGCAGCACCTGAAGAACCCCAGCCATAGACTGGACCCTGTTGCACTAGGTGTTGTACAAAGAAAGAACAATAAATGGCCTATGTACCTAAGAAGTTCCAACCTACCTGTTGTATTCTTAGCTGTCTCCCAGGTTCTTTCAGCGCACTCTTCACCATAGCATCACAACATGTGACCTTTCAAACAAAACTGGCCATATAAGATAAACTGTGGTGCTACAAGGCTCTTAAACCACAGAATGACAATTTGGGCTGCCTGAAGCTGATGTGAATAAAACCTTGTCATGAATATTATACCCCTCATGGCAGCTTTTTCCTTAGCATTTTGTTCTAGGAAGTTCAAACATGGCTCTGATGGAGTCTCTTCCCACAGTAATATGCCCTTCAGCTGCTCATGGCTACGTCTACACGTGAAGCCTACATCGAAATAGGCTATTTCGATGAATAACGTTTACACGTCCTCCAGGGCTGGCAACGTCGATGTTCAACTTCAATGTTGCGCAGCACCACATCAAAATAGGCGCTGCGAGGGAACGTCTACACACCAAAGTAGCACACATCGAAATAGGGATGCCAGGCACAGCTGCAGACGGGGTCACAGGGCGGACTCAACAGCAAGCCGCTCCCTCAAAGGGCCCCTCCCAGACACAGTTGCACTAAACAACACAAGATACACAGAGCCAACAACTGGTTGCAGACCCTGTGCCTGCAGCATGGATCCCCAGCTGCCGCAGCAGCAGCCAGAAGCCCTGGGCTAAGGGCTGCTGCCCATGGTGACCATACAGCCCCACAGGGGCTGGAGAGAGAGCGTCTCTCAACCCCTCACTGATGGCCACAATGGCGGACCCCGCTATTTCGAAGTTGCAGGACGCGCAATGACTACATGGTCCCTACTTCGACATTGAACGTCGAAGTAGGGCACTATCCCCATCTCCTGATAAGGATAGCGACTTCGACATCTCGCCGCCTAACGTCGAAGTTAACTTCGAAATAGCGCCCGACGCGTGTAGCCGTGACGGGCACTATTTCGAAGTTAGTGCTGCTACTTCGAAGTAGCATGCACGTGTAGACACGGCTAATGTGGGCAGATGTTACGTCTGAAAAGTATTGTCTTTTCAGTTAGAGGGACATGAAAACTGGTATTAGCCAAGCATACCACATAGTTATCCTGATACCATGATGCAGGGGTGGCCAACCAGTGGTTCTTGAGCCATATGCAACTCTTTGGTCAATGAAATGCAGCTCCTGCTCACCACCACTCTGTGCATGTACCACAGCACCCAGAGGGAGAAGTGTGTAGCTGTGGGCGGTGGCTCTGGTGTGTGCCAGGATTGAGGTAGAGCAGGGGGTGGAAGGGGGGAGTGAGGGTGCCTAGCTTGAGGAGAGGGGGCTTGACTTAGATTGGGGGGGTTGGTGGTGCTTGGTTCTGGGGGAAGGGAAGGGCATTGAGCCACATATATATTTATTTTTATCTGTCTATCTGTCATTATATATTATTAGCTAGATAAAAATAAATGAATATATAATATGAGGCTGTTTGTTCTCTATCCACAGCTATTTTGTCTCTAAATAGTTTGTACTCTATCCACAGCTCTTAGTCTCTAAATGGTTGGTAACCCCTGCCTAATGGAAACACTGATATGAGTTAAGGCCCACTGTACCCTGCATTCCAGGACACTGAGCAGCATGACTAACACATTCCCTTTTATATCAAACTTCTTTTGAAGCTGAGGAACCTTGGCCCCAGCACAAGTGGGTTCATTTGTTTGTGGAAGAAAGTCTCCTTCTGCCCAGACTTGTGCTCTGAAAACGCCTGTTGTTGAAGCTTCTCTGTTTTCAATCAATAAATCTATCTGCAGTGAGGAAAAAATGCTGAGCTGCCTGTTGCTATTGGCAATCCTATTTTGCACATAGGTGTTTGCATTCCTGCATCAACACCTTCCAATACTTTTTGCTCTGTTACAAGCCGGGGGCAGTGCATATCTACCTGAACCTAGCTCTGGGTGGGGTTGTGTCTCAGGAGAGCCCCTTAGGATAGTACACTGTATTCCCCTCTTGGGTCAAGGCCGCTTGGCTTGTTGGAACAGAAGCTGGGACACAGGGTTGTTTTTGGAGTAGCTTGCATCTCAGGTGCTAAAAGAAAACAGCACTTGTGTTCTTCTGGATGTTCTATGCACCCCCCTGACTGTGCCACTCCTCAGGGAAAGGGTCTTTTATTTTGTATTTCAGTACAGTATGTGGTAACCCAAGAGGTAGTTGCACTTCCGTGTTCACATCAGAAATGGAGGTGGCACTGGTTTGTCACCCAAGGGTTCTGAAAGACCTCAAATGTGAAATTGCGGAGTTATTAACAGTGGTTTGTAACCTATCCTTTAAATCTGCTTCAGTACCCAATGACTGGAAGACAGCCAATATAACACCAATATTTAAAAAAGGCTCTAGAGGAGACCCTGGCAATTATAGACCAATAAGTCTAACATCAGTACCAGGCAAATTAGTAGAAACAATAGTAAAGAATAAAATTGCAAGGCACGTAGAAGAGCACAAATTGTTGGGCAAAAGTCAGCATGGTTTCTGCAGAGGGAAGTCGTGTCTAACTAATCTATTAGAATTCTTTGAAGGGGTTAATAAACATGCGGACAAGGGGCACCCAGTGGACATAATATACCTAGATTTCCAGAAAGCCTTTGACACGGTCCCACTCCAAAGGCTTTTATGTAAATTAGACGGTCATGGGATAGGAGGAAAGATCCTTTCATGGATCGGGAATTGGTTAAAAGACAGAAAACAAAGGGTTGGAATAAATGGTAAATTTTCACAATGGAGGGGGGTAACTAGTGGTGTTCCCCAGGGGTCAGTCCTGGGACCGATCCTGTTCAACTTGTTCATCAATGATCTAGAAAATGAGGTAAGCAGTGAGATGGCAAAGTTTGCAGATGACACCAAGTTGTTCAGGACAGTCAAAACCAAAAGGGATTGTGAAGAACTACAAAAAGATCTCAGCAAACTGAGTGATTGGGCAGCAAAATGGCAAATGAAATTTAATGTGGGTAAGTGTAAGGTAATGCACATTGGAAAAAATAACCCAAATTACACGTACAACATGATGGGGTCAAATTTAGCTACAACAGATCAGGAAAGGGATCTTGGAGTTATAGTGGATAGTTCTCTGAAGACATCCACGCAGTGTGCAGCAGCAGTTAGTAAAGCAAATAGGATGTTAGGAATTATTAAAAAGGGGATAGATAATAAGACAAAAGATATCATACTTCCCCTGTATAAAACTATGGTATGCCCACATCTTGAGTACTGCGTGCAGATGTGGTCTCCTCACCTCAAAAAAGATATATTGGCATTAGAAAAGGTTCAGAAAAGGGCGACTAAGATGATTAGGGGTTTGGAACGGGTCCCATATGGGGAGAGGCTAGAGAGACTGGGACTTTTCAGTCTGGAAAAGAGGCGATTGAGGGGCGATATGATAGAGGTATATAAAATCATGAATGGTGTGGAGAAAGTGAATATAGAAAAATTATTTACCTTTTCCCATAATACAAGAACTAGGGGACACCAAATGAAATTGATGGGTAGTAGGTTCAAAACTAATAAAAGGAAATTTTTCCTCACACAGTGCACAGTCAACCTGTGGAACTCCTTGCCGGAGGAGGCTGTGAAGGCCAGGACTCTATTAGGGTTTAAAAAAGAGCTCGATAAATTTTTGCAGGTTAGGTCCATAAATGGCTATTAGCCAGGGGTCAAGTATGGTGCCCTAGCCTTCAGTACAAGGGCAGGAGATGGATGGCAGGAGATAAATCACTTGATCGTTGTCTTCTGTTCTCCTTCTCTGGGGCACCTGGCATTGGCCACTGTCGGCAGACGGGATACTGGGCTGGATGGACCTTTGGTCTGACCCAGTATGGCCATTCTTATGTTCTTATGTCTTCCCCATCTCCTCAGTGGTTTTGGCTCAAGGTTTCATCCATCTCTAACTCTTTTTGTCTCTCCCTCTCTTTATTTTTATTTTTATATTTTTTAATGAGCAGAGAGAATCAGAGGGTGGAAAAATTACATGCAACTCTCTCCTCTTTCCTGCACCCTGCTTTCCAGCTTGAGTGGCGGTCGTTATCATTCACAAACATTGTTAGCCTTCTGTAGTTTAAATTAGAAAATCTTCTGCTCATATCCTATTTTGTACACTAAAAAGCATTCAGGGTATTGTGTCCTACACTTGCTATCAGCTTATTTAATGGTACATTAGGTTTCTAGCTGGCACTCACATCTGGCATGCAAATATGGACAGATTGGCTAAGAAAAGGCAGCCATCTAAATCAGTGTTTGCAATGCTGCAGCAGCAAACCATGGTTTTATGAGAGAAGAAATATCATCAATCCTGGAGGAAACTGTTCTGAAGGAGTGTGGGGCCCGAGACAGCTCAGCTAGAAGAGCTAAGGCTGAGTGGCAAGCATTAATTACAAATGTCAGATGTGAGCTGTATGGTACAGGCTCACGTGAAATTAAATCTTTGATTTAGCGCACAGCTTTTATTCTCCATGTGCCAAAGAATAAGGTTTCTTTAAGCCTTGCATTCATAAATTTATCTACCAACTCTTTTTTTAAAGAAATGTTGCCTGGTAGGTCTAAAGAGATTTTTAACTTTATTCCTGAAAAAGTAGAGAATATTGGCAGGGGAAAATGTCTACCCAACAAACCGTTTAAAGTTTCGTCAAGTAATTTGAAAATAATCAGATTTCAATAAACTTTGGAAACTAAATTTAAAAGGGTATGTTGTAAAATATGTAGCTTTAGAAATTGCCTAGCTGCCAAACCTTTCCAATGTGTGCAGGCAGCTTGCTTAGGATGAAATATTTCTGCTTTGCTATAGTGAAATCACTCTGAAGTGAGGTGCAACTAAGCTGGGCTTTTATTCTTTAATATATAACTGGTTCATAATAGGAAATCAACACTGGAGCTAGTTAAAATGTTTTCTTTTCTTTTTTTTTTAAGTTATTGGTTTTCTAAGGTGCTACTTCTGAATTTCCAAAAAAAAAAAAACAAAAAAAACAAGAGGAAAATTTTGGGGAAAAAAGGGGGTGGGGCATTAAACTGTTCTCTTTTAGACCAGTTGCAGTCAACTCATGCTAAAAAATTTGGGGCCAAATTCTGCTCTCAGTTGCTGAATATGTGAATCCAAAATATCTCCATTTATTTCAATGGATAACAAAATCTGTATTTAGCAGCCTCTTAATGGGAAAATAATTACGAAGAGAACAACCCCAGATTGACCGGAGCACGAGCTCTGGAAATAGGGCCATGGATGAGTCATTATACAGAGTGGTGAATGAGAAGGGTCACAAAAACAATGTGAGAAGAAAGCCTTCCTTCATGTATGACTCTAACAGTTTCAGGAATGCTCGTATCTGCTGGCTGCTGATGCCACACAATGAATTAGACCAATGAAAAAGACAATTGATTGAACTGGTGAGAGGAAAGGAAGATAGCCAAGGTCTTAACATTATGTGGGAATCATTAAGGAAATGTAACAGGAAGCCTAAGATAATCAAAGTAACTCTTTTTTTTCTTAGTAAGATAGTATTTTATTGAGTGCCTTAATTAATGTTGGGCAAGCGATTTCAACATGAAAAGCACTAAATAAGTTCAAAGTATTAGTGTTAGTAGTACTTGAGATCCACAGGATAAAACTAGTAGTAATTAATGGCTAATAATTGAATGAGTGAATAATCAAAGCAGTAATAAGGCTAAGCATTTAAAATTACATCAGATCCTTCCCAAAATGAGGAGATTGTCTTTTAAAAAACCCTAATCCCCTGCCCCCCCACCCACAGTGTTTTTGGTGGAGGGTCACATGTTCAAGCTTTTCCCACTAACCCAAGTTTTAGGGTATGTTTTCACAGCAGCCTTACTTTGAAACAAGCTATTACAGAAGATCTATTCTGGAGTAGCTTATTTCAAAATAATGCTGCTACACACAAAATGCATTTTGAAATAGCTGAGTGCTATTTGTAAGTACAGCATCTACACACAATAGACATCATGAGACACACTGATTATGTGGCTACACTGGTTCATACCTTTCGAAAGGGGCATGCAAAAACAGCTGATCAAAAATGCAAATAAGGCACTGATTTGTATATTCAGTGCCTCATTTGCATGATGGTGGCCACTTGCTGCATCGCTGCTTTTGAAACGCAAAATAGCCATGTAGATGGGGTTACTTCAAAAGGAAGCCCTGCTTTCGAAAGCACTCTTCTTCCTAATTTGTTTTAGGAAGAAGGGCGCTTCTGAAAGTGGGACTTTCTTAGAAGAAAACAGTCTACATGGCTATTTTGCATTTTGAAAGCAGTACTTTCAACATGGTGAGTGGCCGCCGTTATAACTAAAGCACTGAATATTCATATCAGGGCCTTTTTAGCATTTTCAATCCAGTGCCCTTCTGAAATGGAGGGGTAGTGTGGGTGTAGCCTAAGAAACTTACTTTTTTTAAACAATGAAAGTAGAAATTCCCAGGTAATGACCCAAGGCTGGGTTCTTAAGTAAAAATACTGCATGAATCAGGGTAAAATTGTGAGAGTTGGTAAAGTTTTAAAAATTACAGGTAAAGATAGTAAAAAGAGTTTGAAAGCAAAGGAATGTAGCACAGAATGGTCCTGCTCCGGATTAAACCTTGGCTGACAAAGTTTTCAGGGAAGGGAGTGTGCTACTGCACGTGTATGGTAGTTTCACAGTGGGGCTGTAATTCTGTGCAGGATGTCCGGGTGTAATGTTTAAATTTCTTTGAAAGTGACTATATTTAAATATCATCATAAGGGTTTTACCTCTTGCTATCAAACCTACAGACGCATCCTAGGAGCTGAATGTCAAGCGATGCTCTTTCTAATTGTTGTGGAGTTGCATGGATCTGAATATCTGGGTGGTAATGAAAGCTTCGAAGGGAAGAATATTAGCATTTGAAAGGAGTTGTTACAGAAAGATCCTGAGAAGAGGATGGATACACAAGGTCACCAATGAGGAATTATATAGGAAGATAGTGCTGTAAGAGAACCTATTGCAGAAGGCTATGCAACACAAGTTACATCTATTCAGGCACACCTGCAGAATGAACGATGAAAGAAAAATCAAGAGCTTGGTGTTCGGCATAACGGACGGCTTGAATAGGAGACGCAGATGCCACAGAGAATGCGTAGATGATATAGTAGATTGGTGCAGAGCTAGTCTACAGAAACTAAGCCACTCTGCTCTGGACAGGAAAGATGGAAGGAAATAGTGAGGAGGCTTCAGACACCAACGGGCACTGAGCCCATGGTGGTTGTTGATGAAGATAATGATGATGAATAAAATAAGAATTTGACTCTCACATGGACGTTAAGTAATGGTTCTATTGATATTTGCATCAGGGTAGATTTCAGATCTCGCCAATACTATTATATAACTTCTTGGGAGTAGAAAGGAGTATAAACCCAATTGTTGTCACAAAGGCCAGCAGGAATTCTCAGCCTGACTTGGATCTCAGGTACTCCAGTTTTATATGAGCAAAAGATAAGCAGTACAGAGTTACTTGGGAATTTCATTTGTGTGAGTGGGATCAGAAACAGCTCAGCATATAATTGTTTAAGAAGCTGTCATTTCTACAAAGTAAATTTTCTCCCAGTAGTGGTGCTTTCACCTTGAAGCATGTGAGTAGATACACTGACATGTTTAAATAAGTGCAAAGTACTTTGTTGGATTGGGGCTTTTTGAGCAGGACCCTTGGCTTGGCATGGATTCCTATGGAGTCGTGACTTTTGAGATAGTAAATGAAGAGTTGGATGGTCTTGTTGTGGAGATGGGAATTTGGTAATTCTGTTCTCTCTGAACTCTTGTACTGCATGTCTCACTGTAGTACCTTAGACATATATTCATTGTCCTTTCTTCCTCTTTTTATAGCTGTATGTCTTGCTTATGCTGAATGTTGATTACGAATTTATTAAGAAGCACCAACTGTTGTTAAGCACCCACCTCCTAAGCTGATGCCAAGACACATGCATCTTTTGCCTGTGGGGCATGTAAACATGCAGAGGTGATGTAAACCTAGGTATCCATAGTGCTGTGCCCCATAGAGAACTGAGTATTGGTTTTCATGGTCATTTTAAGTTTTCTCTTGGAGACCCTTGATGTCTATGTGTTTCTGAATAGACCAGAGGGAAAACAATGGCAGAGGAAGATACCTAGGAATGTTTTTTATCTACTATGTTGAAGTGACTAACTTGGAACTAAAACGTCTTGTCTCCATAGCAGCAACTGGCCTACTCTAGTGTAGACGTGAGGCTAGTTTTGTGGATGATGGTAATTAAAGTGCACGTTCCCAATAAAAAGGCAATTCCACCTGAAACAAGCCTTTATGCAGAAGTACAAGTCAGATCAGCTGCTGGTCTGGTCGGTGTAGTGTGTGTGATGTGGAAAGCACATTTCCAGAGGATACAGAGATGTTTCATACCAGTCACCTTCATTGTGCTTTGGGAGGACAGTTAGAGTATGTCTACACAGTAGCCTTATTCCAAAGTAACACAGCTACAGACAAACATACATTTTGAAATAGCACTTAGCTATTTTGAAATACAGTATCTAACACCTAGAGCCTATTATCAAATAGAGCCATTAAATGCACTGTGGCTTATTTCAAAATAGGAACTGTTGCCTGTCTTAACAACATCCATTTTGAAATACCTGTTTCAAGATAGGTGTTATTCCTCATAGAATGAGATTTACCAATTTCAGAATAAGGCAACCGCTATTTTGAAGTTCTTTCAAAATAGCCATTGCATTGTGTAGATGTTAGGATAGTTGTTTTGAAATAGCAGCTGTTATTTCAAAATAACTTTGCTGTGTACACCTACCCTTAGTGGCATCATCACAGTGGAAATACTGGAGAAAGAGGATGTGTTTAGAGTTCTGTAACCCCCAGAGTTCCCCAGGAATAGCTACACTTCCAGGTACGGCCTTTGGGACTCAAATGCCCCAGTCATGGGCCTCTTTTCTTGAAATGTCAAGGCTAATCTGTGCTTCCATTAAGGAAGAGTTAGTCTCTACTCCCTAATATTGAGGAGACAACCTTGGAAATGGTGACCCAGGTACTATAATGGGGAGTTTGGCATGGTGATTTCTTCAGAAAGTGATTTGTCAGTCATGGTTCCTCTGTGTCTGCCAGAGCTTGTTTCTGAGGTCTGTGATACTCGCACATGGGAGACCCCAGACTTATCCAGAGCTATGGCAAGAGGACAGGGAGCATGAGGGGATTTCATTGTCACCTGCTGCAAAACTTCTGATTGGGCTGCAGGCTGGGCAAGAGCTATTCCCCTGAACAGCCTGCGTGGCCTTTGGCCTTAACAAAAGGCCAACATATTTGATGCAGTATGATACAAGTACACAACTAGGAGCCAAGGACTGTTCTGTTTCTGACTCTGTCACGGCTTTTTTCTGCAGCCTCACTCAAGTCACCATACCTCTTCCATCATTTATGTGGGTACAGTAAGATACTTTGCAGGCTGTAACAATGGTGAATTTCTTTGAAACCCATTTTACAAACCATCTTTATAAGAGGCTGAGGAGCATTTTGAGAAGTCTTTACTATCTTACAGTAAGTAAATTTACCTCTATTAAAAAATCTTCCCTCTTAAGGTCAAGTTTTCTCAACACCTTCTCTTAGAGGAAATAGGTTAGGACTTTTTGGACCCTTGCATATATAGTCACTAGGGTGATAGCATTGCAGAACTGTGAGTTCATAACTAAGTTTTCTGGTCAGGCAATTCATGTGTTCCTCAGGTGTCTAGCCAAGAGCTGACGAGTCCAGTCTCCTGTGTAATACGATACCTTGGCAGAGGCCTGTTTGCAAGAACCAAAACATTGCCTAGTGTCAGCTCCCACAAAGCCAGGATATTTTGCCTCTTGCTAACTTGTTTGATGCTTCAAAATTCTTCCCAAAGCATGCTATGACTGGGGTATTGCTTCCTTCCGAGCAAACTTCCCAACTGCTGTGTATGTGGACAGATTTATGGGTGAGTTTAAGAATTGTTTGCCACATACAGCTGCATGCTGAGCAGGAACATCTGCTGCAGTATATTTTTTTTTAAATAGCTGGGAGCTTCTCTTTTTAAACAGTCAGTGCATTCTCAATTATTTTCTGTGTCTTCATAACCTGTGCAAACAGAAAACTGTAATAACCACATTCATAGATTCAAACACCAGACGGACCACTGTGATCATGTAGTCTGACCTCCTGTATAACACCAGGCTGTGGAACTGATCCTAAATAATTCCAAGACCGGGTCTTTAAAAAAAATAGCCTTAATTTAAAAATTGCCAATGATGGAGAATCCACCACAATGCTTGGTAAATTGTCCCAGTGGTTAATTACTCTCACTGTTCGAAGTGTGTGCCTATTTCCAGTCTGCCACTGGGCTAGCCAATCACCTCAAGTTTCACAAGTATCTAAGTCCCTTACAGAAGCTATGTCTACATGAGAGAGTATTTCTGGCAAAACTGGGGATTTTGGGGGGAAATTGCTTTGTCAACAGACTGTTGACAAAACCCAGCACATCTGTCAGCAGATTGTGCCTCTCCACACTGAGGAACGGCACCTTGATTGATGGTTCCCTGTTGACAAAAAAGCCGTGTAGATGCCCTGTGGGGCCTTTTGTTGTCAAACAGGACTTCCGGTTCCCTGGGCAGCCCTGTTTGCTGAGCTTCTGGTTGGCCAATCTTTTAATCTGTTTTTGTGTGCGGACACGATCTGTCAAGACAGGTTTTGCTGCAAGATCTCTTCCGATGGTAACTTCTGTCAACAGATTGCTGTAGTGTAGACGTAGCCAGAGCATTGTTGACGAGTGTTCACTGTAAGCTGAGGGCTGGTGCTGCCACCCAGGAGAGATTCAGGGGCTGCCCAGAGGATTAGCAGCGCTCCTATAGCCACCCACTGTGGGCAGCATGTGTTTCTATTGGTGGCGCACATCTGCCCATGCATTGGTGCGCATAAATAAATTTATTCTGACCAGGGATGGAAAAAATTAGAGGGAACATTGCTTTTGACTAAACTAATTTTGTGTCCTTGACGAATTTTGCCAGTCCCATTTTCACCCTGTTCCTAGAACGCTGACAAATATTTCAAGAGCGTCTTGTTGGCAGCATTTTAGCACGGTGGAGATCGCCCATTTATTCCCACACTGGTGCCTTGACTGATTTCAGATCTATGCCCGTCCAAAGAGCCAGTTTGGGTGACTTGTAAACTAGTTTCCTGTTTGGAAGAAAAAAATAATGACATGGAGTCAGGTACTTGGTGAAACTGGTTTATTCACAAAATGCAGAGACTCTGTTTCTTTGACAATGATGGTGACAAATTGAACACTATCAAAAAGCACAGGAAATGCCCAACTACCCTTGACTGAAAACTACAGGTCAAACCTCTCTAATCCAGAATTCTCTCATCTGGCAACATCCATAATCTGGCGTGATTTTAGTTAGCCAGACAACCACTTATTCTGGGTGTAGCCAAGTTTTCCATGGTCCCGTAAAGTTTGTTTACAAGCATCAGTTCAGTCTCCATGCTCTGTCCTGTTATTTAGCAGTAATTTACCCCATATGTTTTCTAAGAGCCCAGTAAGCAGTGGCAGTGTTGGTAAGGCTGGCTAGACATTATTGACCTCCTGTAGTCGGGCACACTTTTCCTGGAATAGACAGTAATGTGATGCCCCTCCAGTTCTTTCATTCCTTCAAGTAGCCTTTCTAGAAATTGATAGACAGCTCAGGGAAGAACAGGCCAACTTCCAAACCAAGAGATCTTGTTCTGACCAAAAAGGAACTCTGAGTGATCATAGAACAGTCACTTGAGTGGAACTCTCCCTTTCACATAACCTTTATAGACTTTGAAAAAGTGTTTGACAGCACTGAGAGAGACACTTTGTGGAAACTGCTGCCACACCATGGCATCCCATCCAAAATTATTAACCCGATCTGTTCAACATATGAACCTTCAACGTGCCAAGTTGCTCACAATAGTCGTGTCTACACGTGCACGCTACTTCGAAGTAGCGGCACTAACTTCGAAATAGCGCCCGTCACGGCTACACGTGTTGGGCGCTATTTTGATGTTAACGTTGACTTTAGGCGGCGAGACGTCGAAGCCGCTAACCCCATGAGGGGATGGGAATAGCGCCCTACTTCGACGTTGAACGTCGAAGTAGGGACCGTGTAGTCATTGCGCATCCCGCAACATCGAAATTGCGGGGTCCTCCATGGCGGCCATCAGCTGAGGGGTTGAGAGGTGCTCTCTCCAGCCCCTCAGCTCAATGGTGGCCACATG
This sequence comes from Carettochelys insculpta, assembly GCF_033958435.1. NCBI lineage: Eukaryota > Metazoa > Chordata > Testudines > Carettochelyidae > Carettochelys > Carettochelys insculpta. The sequence continues at coordinate 19,561,150 of NC_134152.1, forward strand.
GAGCGGCCCCTTAAAGGTCCCCACCCCCTCCCTTCCTGTGCAGGAAGCTGAGAGAACGTGCAGGTGGCAGCCCAGACACACGGCCAGCCTGCACGTCTCTGAGTGCCACAGACACGCACCCCAGCTGTGATGGCCGCACCCCCAGCGTCCCCAGGGGACCCCCCCCCCCCAAGGGGAGCCAGGGCAGCCAGGGCTCCCAGGCTGGCAACCAGGCCGGGAAGTGGCAGCGGGGCCCCTCCTGGACGGAGGCCGAGCTTCGAGACCTGCTGGGGCTCTGGAGCGAGGAGGAGGTGCTCCAGGTAATGGGGAGCAAGAGGCGGAACGCGGATGCGTTCGCTCAGCTGGCCGAGGGCCTGGCCGCCTGGGGTCACCCTGCCCGCACTCCAGATCATGTACGCAGTAAAGTGAAGGAGCTGCGGCAGGGTTATGCCCGGACCTGGGATGCAGCCGGCCGATCTGGGGCCACCCCCATCACTTGCCCCTTTTACAGGGAGCTCAGGGACATCCTGGGCCCCCGGCACACCTCCTCCCCTCCGGCCACGCTTGATACCCTCAGCTGAGGAGCCCCAGCAGGCCCCGGAGCTGGAGTCTGCCCCGGAGGTAAGCCCCACACCCCGGGGGCCCCCCCCCGGAGCCCACCCCTGGGGCACCGGAGCAGGAGGAGGAGGAGGAGGAGGGGGACTCCTCCTCTACTGACACCGGCCTGCACATCCTCCTGCCATCCTGGAGCAGCAGCCGGGCGTCTGCCCCCCGGGTGTCCCCTGACCGTGGGAGAGGACCTACAGGTATGTACCCCCCTGGTGTACACCCCCGGGTTGAAGGGCGGGGGTAATAGATATGTGGCCAGGGCCCTCCACATGCCCAGATGGCCATGGCCCCAAGGACAGCAGTGCCATGTCCCTCACAGGAGTGCATCAGCCCCTGCCCACCCCCCCCAGTACGACAGTGCCATGCCCCATCCCTGGGGCTGGGGGGAGCGGAACCTCTAGGGTCCCCCGGGAGGAGGGGGTGGGACACCCCACAGCAGCAGCAGCAGCAGCAGCAGCAGCAGCATGTGATGGAGTTGGGGGAGTGCAAATGCGAGTCTCAGGCTAGATATGAGCAACCAGCTGAATAGCTCCCAGTGGCTAAGGATGATCCTGGGGCTACAACTGGCAGGTTACACCTCTGCCCTGGACAAAGAGGAGGGAGGAGCCAAGCTGGCTTTGAATCGGGGGCCGCAGGTAAAGGCTAGGGGAAGGGAGAGCTGGAAGGCAGCCAGCCTGAGGAGGGGGAAAGCTACACCCCAGAGGGGCACCCCTCGGGGTCTTCTCCCCAGGACGGGTTGGAAGGACTGTCTCTGACTGCTGTACTGTCACTTCTGGGAGAAACTGGGTATCTGTTGCCTAAGAAACCTCTCCTGTCAGAGACCCTGCTGAGTGAAGTGAGAGTCACTCCCGCCGGGGGACGGGGTGCAGTGCAGGGGGACCCTTGAACCCCATCACAGCAGCATCTCCCGGGGACGGGGATGGGGAACCTGCAGCACAGGGGTGGGGGGACAAGGGCCACGGCTCGGGGCCCACACTAACGCCTGTCTCCACTCTTCTTCCCCCGCCCTGTGTTCCGCAGCTGCACCATCGGAAGGACCAGAGAGCGCCGGCGAGGCTTCAATGGTCCCAGAATCCCCTCCGGGGCCATTGCTCCAGGCCAGCCCCTCGGCGGAGGACCGACCGGCCCCCCAGCAGGCAAGACGGCGGACCCAGCACCAGCCGCCGGCGATGGACCCCCAGCTGCTGGCCCTCCACTGCCGGCAGGTGGAGGTCACGGAGCAGCGCCTGTGGGTGGAGCAACGCCGCCTCCACCTCCAGGAGCGGGCGCTGGCCTGGCACCAAGAGGCATGGGGGGCCTACATGGAGACATTCAACCGCATAGCGGACTACCTGGCCCCCCATGCTGCGCCGGCCACCGCTGCGCCCGCCCTGACTGCTCCACCCGCTGCGCCACCTGCTGCTCCGCTCGTCGCCACGTCGTCTGCTGTTGCCCCGCCACGGAGGGCTGTTCCGCCAAGGGAGACCTGGGGCCAGCTGACACTCGCTGGACGTATCTGCCGGTCCGCCCAGCCCCCAGCCAGCCCCGGACAGGGCTGCGGCTGAGGCAGGGCTCCCGGCTGCCCACCCCCAGTGCCGGACTATAAGGGCGTGGGGCCCAGGACGTGCCCCCCCCCCTTGTATATAGTTGGTATTTATTTATTTGTGCCCCCCCGTTTGCCCAGTCCCCCCCATGTAAATAGTTCTCCCCTTCCTTGTTATCCCTGTTTTTTTTTGTTAATATATACGTACGCTTTTCATATTTAAGTTAGTTAGAAGTTCCTGTATATAGTTTGTATTAGTTAGTTATAGAACAGAGTTGAAAGTAAACCAGTTTGATTTCACAAACAAGTGTCTGCTTCTATTTGTGCAGGAAAAGTGTGGGGGGGGTGCTGTTGGGTGCTCTGTGGTGTGGGCATAGGGGCAGGGAGTGTTGTGGAGGATGCGGGGGCGCGCAGTGGGGTGCCTGGCAGCATTCACCCCACAGCCTCATCGAAGTGGGCCCGCAGGGCCTCCTGGACCTGGGTCCCTTCGGGGTCCACCTGGTGACTGGGGGCAGCGGGTGGCTGCACGTCGGCCCTGCCGGCCTCCACAGCCCAGCCCTGAAAAAAGGCCTCCCCCTTGCTCTCCACCAGATTGTGTAGGGCACTGCACGCACCCACAATCTGGGGGATGTTGGTGGGGCCCGCATCCAGGCGGGTGAGGAGACATCTCCAGCGCCCTTTGAGGCGGCTAAATGAGCGCTCCACCACCTGGCGCGTGTGGTTCAGGCGTTGGTTGAAGCGCTCCTGGCTGGCAGAGAGATGGCCCGTGTACGGGTGCATGAGCCAGAGCCGGAGGGGGTATGCCGCATCTGCAATGACAGAGAGGGGCATGGTGGTGTCCCTCACAGGGCTCTCCCGCTGGGGGATGTAGGGTCCCCGCCTCCAGCTGGCGGCACAGGCCCCAGTTCCGGAAAACCCGGGCGTCATGGGTGCTGCCAGGCCAGCCCACATAAATGTCCTGGAAATGGCCCCGGCTGTCCACCAAGGCCTGGAGGACCACTGAGTGGTAGCCCTTCCGGTTTATGTAGCGTTCTCCACTGTGCGCCGGGGTGCGGATGGGGATGTGAGTCCCATCCAGAGCCCCGAAGCAATTGGGGAAGCCCAGGGTGGCAAAGCCCGCAATGGTGGCATCCGGGTCCCCCAGCCTGACGAGCCTGTGGAGGAGCATGGCATTGATGGTGCGCACGACCTGCAGGGGAAGCACATAGGAGAGCACCAATGAGGGGTGAGCAGGGTGTGTGTGGCCCTCCCCTGCCCTGCCCGGGCCCCCCTGCCCTGCCCTGCCCTGCCTGGGCCCCCCTGCCCAGCCAGGGCTGCCTCCCCCACTCCCCCCGTGGGTCCTCTTACCTCCATGAGGACAGCCCTGACAGTGGCCTTGCCGACGCCAAACTGCTGGCCCACGGATTGGTAGCTGCCTGCAGTGGCCAGCTTCCAGACAGCGATGCCGACCCGTTTCTCCACAGGGAGGGCACGCCGCATGGCGGTGTCCTGGTGCCTGAGTGCAGGGGCGAGCCACTGGCATAGCTCCATAAATGTCTGCCGGCTCATTCTAAAGTTCCTGCGCCAGCGGTCGTCGTCCCACTCCCCAAGCACCAGCCACTCCCACCAGTCGGTGCTGGTGGGGTAGCTCCACAGCCGCCGGCGTGTGAGGTGGGGGGGGGTCGGGGTGCTGCAGGGTTGGGGGTTGAGTCCTCCTCCCCTGAGGGCCGCTCCCCCTCCTGTGTGGCAAGGAGGTGCTCAGCTGCCTCCCGCATGGCATGGAGCAGGGCGAGCCCTGCTCCTGCAGGGGCGGCTGGGTGGACCTCTGGCGGCTGCTGCTGCTGCTGCTGGGGGTCCATGACTGCGTCGCCCAAGGTCTGCGTGCCTATGGCTCTGCAGACCGCGTGCTGTGCAGGCTGAGTGTGCCTGGGAGGGGCCCTTTAAGGGAGCTGTTGCCCTGGAAGCGCTAGCCCGCCCTGTGACCCTGCCTGCAGCTGTGCCTGGCACCCCTATTTTGATGTGTGCTACTTTGGTGTGTAGACGTTCCCTCGCTGCGCCTATTTCAATGTGGTGCTGTGTTGCCAGCCCTGGAGGACGTGTAGACATTATTCATCGAAATAGCCTATTTTGATGTCGCCACATCGAAACAGGCTACTTCGATGTAGGCTTCACATGTAGACGTAGCTAATGTGTCTTGACAGAATCCTTCAGCATACTCTCAGGAGTGTGAGAAGGGTGCCTATTTTCACCTATCCTGTTCTTAATCACAGTGGACTGGAATGTGAGCAGGACAACAGATGGCCATCGATGAAATGAGGCATTCAGTGGACGCTTTCCAAACAGCTAGAGGACATGGATTTTGCTGATGATGTCACTCTCCTTTCACTCCGACATAAATGCATGGAAGAAAAGATTGCAACACTAGACAAAACTGTCTCAGTGACTGAACTGAGCATTAACAAGGGAAAGACCAAGACAATGAGGATAAACCAGTCCAACACCACCATCACCACCCTGGGAGGGGATGACCTGGAAGATGTGGAGCAGTTCACCTACTTGGGCAGGGATGGAGGAACAGACAAGGATATCATTGCCAGGATAGGGAAAACAACAGCTGCATTCGATACTCTTCGTCCCATGTGGAGCTCACAAATAATATCTGTGAAGCCAAAACTGCAGATCTTCAACACAAATATGAAGAGTGTACTCTTGTATGGATGTGAGACCCGGTGTATGAAAAAGCCTTCAAATAACAAGCTACAGACATTTCTAAACAGATGCCTGAGGTATGTCCTTCACACCAAACGGGAAGACTCTGTCATAAATGAGCTTTGGAACAGAGCAGGACAAGAACCAGTTGACACTGAAATCAAGAGAAGAAAGTGGGGATGGCTAGGCCACACTCTCAGACAACCATCATCCAGCATAGTCTGTCAAGCTTTCACATGGAACCTGCACAGAAAACACACAAGAGGAAGACCTCAGACAATGGGAGATCTACTGAGACTGAAGAACTGGGGTACTCTTGGAGTCAGTTAGAACTTTTGCTCCAAGACAAAGTGGAGGAAACTTGCAGATGACCTATGCTCCACTTGGAGTACAAGGGTTCAAGTCAGTAAGTCAAGTCAAGTCAAGTAGTCAGGCAAATTCTCTCATCAGGCACCAATCAGGTCCTGAGGGTTCTGGATTAAAGAGGTTCAACCTGTAGTTTTCTTTAGAGCCCCCCTTATAGTTTCTCAGCCATTTCAATCAAACCTCCCACTGTCTAAAAACATCCTGTTTTTTTCTACTTCTGCCTTTTATTTTGTTTTACATCTAGGAATCCCCTAGTCCAAGGCTTTCCTTGGACTGGACTGTCTGGACTGTCCAGAAAGCTGTCCTGGCCACTAGCCCTCCTTTTGTGCAGCTGCTCTGCAACTCAAAGAAAGCTCAGAAAGGCATCTTTAACTTCACAGAGTGCTGTATACTGGGTATTACTGGGTGGTTGTACATCAGTGACCCTGTTGGAAACAGGCCCCTAATTCCCCTAGGCTCATTTCAATATTCAGTCTATTTCTACCAGGTTTTCATTATGTGTTTTACTTGAACTGGTTTGGCTGTTAATATAAGGAAAGAGAGGCTGAGTGTTCCGTAGCAGATGAGCCTGTTTCTAGTATCTGGGAAATTAATGCTAAAATGGGAAATTTATTGATTGACCAGTCTCAGTGTTACAAAGAAGATCTTGGAAACATGTTTCTACAGTAAATCTCAAGTGGGGGCTTATGCTGGCTCCTGGGTTAAGCGATTCTAGGTAACATTACTATTAACATTTTGAAGAATCAAATCTTCACAGTCAGGAGTGAGTCATAAGGAACTTCAAAGGCCTTGTGAGAATTGTAAGGGTACAATTTCAGGCACAACACATTCCATTAATATTTTCATCATTGTTGAACTGGCTGTCTGTGCTTTTAATTAGACTGCTGGTTGTAGCTTTATGCCACTTTTGAAGAGTCCATTGCACTTTAAGTGATCCAAATGTTGCTTATCCCAGAGACCCAAAGAAGCTTTTAAATTTTATGGTGGGTGATTCATGTGACATGTTCCTGACTGTCATCTTAAATAGGATAAAGATGAGTCACAACAGAAAAAGTGGGATGCATGACTGGGAAACGTGTTGCCAACAAACCTTAGGAGCTGCTGCCTTCAGTTTACCTTGTGGGCATACTCTAAGATGATTTGGGGCCATATTTAAGTCAAATTCAAGGTTTTACCTAGAGGTAGAATATACTTTTGTGTTGAACTCATCATAAGAAGATAGCTTTTCTTTTCTAATTTCAGTCATTCTCTTTAGATGGCAATAAAATCACTTTGTTGGCCACTCTCCATATTCTTTAAGGCCAAAATATGATTACTTCACTTGCATGAGAAGTCCCCTTCAGCTATGCTTATAAATGAAGTGATTGCAATTTGGGCTTTCCATAGAACAGTTTACTGAAGAACTAATGCATTTACTCCGATCACATCAAACTGCTTCTGTGAAATGAAAAGGATTTAAGGTTCAATTTCAAAAGCACCAGAGGCCTACTGCTGGTGGTGTTAGTTATTAACATGCTAAATTTCCAGTCCGAGGAAAGAAGTGAGTTTTGCAGTGTGATATCAAGGTAGCATGGGAAAGGCATTACACAGATTTGACCAATTATTGAGGATTTCTTCACCTGGTATTCTTGAATTAATCCTTGGGTTCTGTTGATGGAAGAGTGGTAGATGTTTGTAAATGGTCTGGTGGTTTCCAGAAGGACAGGAAGCCCTTAGGTCCTATATCTCATAAGGTTTTGTAGTTCAGTACCAAAGTTTGAATTAAAACTGAGAATACACAAAGTAGCAGAATAAGTAGTAGAGCCCTTATGGAATGTATTCTTTTCTGTTCTTCCCACTCAGGAGATGGGCAGCTGCAGAGCTCCTCCATAAGTGTGTGCAGCTATACTTAAGTAGAGTGGACAACACAGGCATGCAATCCTGCAGCCAGGTTGTCGATGGGGAGACATAGGTGGAGCCTTCTGACCTGCTGGAGTTAGATGTAGTGCTTTTGATGACTGCAACTACGGGGGTGCCCGCTGAGTGGCAAAGAAGTGGTGAAATACTTCAGCAGCTACTCAGATTAAATATTTATAGTTACTGAAAGGGTATGTTCCATTGTCTGCTGGAGGTTGTGCATAGCCCCATTCCAGCACGTCTCTAAATAAAATTACCCCAGGGCCGGTCCTTGATTTTACCTAAGAGGAAGAGTAGATCATGTAATCAGTTACATAAACAGTTTGTACAGCCACACTGGCTGACTTGGAATTTTTTGAAGTGAAATCCCTCAAAGCACCAAGATGCACCTTAAATATCAGAACGAATGCAAATTGCAGTATATGTTGATTTGAAGAATAAATGAAACCACAAGTTTAAATGCATAAAAATGAACAAGGCAAAACAAAAAAAAATCCCCCCTCAAAGTCTGTATTTCAAGAAGTAAATCTCCAGGCCATATACAATATTTTATGATCCTCTACAGGGCCATGTGCTGTGGCAAGTTTGGCCCATGCAGCCCTTCTGATATATGTTAAAAAAAAAAAAAATCTGTGGATGAAGAATAACGAAGAGCACACTTTACCTTTACCTATATGTAGCTGCGAAGGATTTCATCCGACATGGTAAGATTTAGGGCAATATGGATTGGAGCATTATTTTCTTTCATATGGACACGATGAACATTGGAATGTAAATGGCTGAACATATACTCACAAGGTGGAGCATGCATTCCATACAAAGAGTCAATGTCTACAAACTTGTCATCCTTCATTGTTAAATTTTTAAATGACACTGTGAAGGACTAAGGAAATCTCTCTGTATGAACAGAGGAGCCTGTACTATTATTCCTATCAAAGGCATACATTTATTTGCATAAGAAAAGCCCTTGCTATAACTCCATCATTCTTAAGCGTACATTTCCCTTAGTCATGCTGTTTGAACTTCAGCCTTGACTGCTTGGAGGAAACCAATGAAATCAGAAACACTGTATGTTAGGTTTGTAGCAGAAGGGATTAAATGCTTTCAGAGTATTTGTTCAACACATCTGTTGAGGCATATTTTATTATTTTTGTATTATATCCATATTTAAGCTGCTCAAAATGAAAAATGGCTAAGAATGGATTTGCCTTTCCAAAAGGGAAAGGACCTTGGAAAAAAATTGGCCAAGTAAGGTTAGATAATATGTCCTCGTCATGGCTCTAAGTCAATAGCCACAACCAGGTACAGTAAGTGATGAAGAAGAAAATAAGAGAAAACAATTTTGTTTGAGTGATTGGATGGCATATAAGAAAAGGAAGCAAAAAAGATTAGTTTTCTAAGGTTTGAAACGGCGTAAAGAAAGTCAGAATTTTGGGGTTATAGGCCTGGAGAGATCTAAGGACCTGTCTGCCTTTGTAATGGGGTCTTTATAATTAATGTGGAAACAGTTTTCATCCCTTTCACCTGCCATCAATAAACAAGACAGGTAAAAATAAAGGAGTGCATCAGCTAAATTTTTCACTGTCAGTGAATATAAACACATCCTGAAGCTGTTGAAACTGGAATCTGAAATTGTATCATTTCAAGTGGCAGAAAAAATCATCATAGGATTAAATTATAAGTCTGAATCTCCATATGAATAATATATTTTGATGTCAATACAAACAGTGATCTTTGATATTAAAGGTAATTAATAAAATGCCACATTTCTCTCTGAACATACTTTAATTGTAATTTGGTGTATTAAATATTATATACATGTAACACCTGGAGATGTCTACTGCAATGGAGCCAACAGCCAACATGTGTCCCGGGGCAAGATGTGCAGGGTGCTTGTCTCTGAGCCCCTGGCAGTTGGAGGGCAGGGCCTCAGGTAGAAGGTGTGGAGTTGGGGCAGCCAGATCTCAGGGCTGCCCATACTGTGATTCTGGGGTCGTCACCCAGCCCTCAGAACTCCACAGAACAGTGCTCCAGTGATGATTCAAAAGGGGCTGGGGCTCTGACTACCCCAGTGGCAGTACCTGGGAACCCTGGGCCCCTTAGGATCACTGGGCCCTACTGTGGGCCCCCTCCCTCCCCATCTGTGGGCTTGGTCTACTGAGAGAAGAGCCTAATTGTGTTAGGTGGCGTACAAACACACAGCAGGGAATGGTCTCTGCTCGGACATTTTTGTAATCTAAATACAAGTGACAAGATCATCCTTTCAGTTTGTTCTAAGGTTGGATTATATGTTTGTTTTTAAATGCTAACATGCACCGATTTTGTTAATTCAGAAGTGCTATTCAGGAGCCTTGTTCAATGCCCTCTCACCTTTAAGTAAGTTGGAGAAATGAATTAGAGTTGAATGTTAAAAAGGGCCCAGGTAGACCATTCTGCTGGATAGCTTGGGGGGGTGTTATTAACCAGTTAATAAATAGCAGTGAATATAAACATGCCATCACACTGAGCATTAACCAGCTTGCACATTAGTCACACACATCTCAAGCAATGCACAACATGTGGGCCTACGCCTTAAACCCACTCAGAAACTGAGACTAGTGTCAATTAGGCAGTGTCTCCATCGTGAAGTGGGATGTCTTGCTGAGAACACATTACACCAGCACCGTGTGCTCTGCTCTGGCTGCCAGGTGGCTTCTAGCTGGAACATAAAGTGCAAGTTTTGGCCCATATACACATCAGAGCCTCTGCCAAAGGACAGTGGAGTTAGAAGGCAAGTTTCCTTTAATTTCCATGGGCTTGGGACCACCTATGGTCACTTAATAAGCATGTACAAATATGACTCATGGACTTACTGTCTTCTGATGGGGCTGGTTTCAGCTCAGGTTGATTTTGGGTGGACAGAAAACAGCCTTTCTGTGCCTGTGTTAGAACCAAAGGTCATGCAGCTGTCACTCACTATGGAGCACCTTTTCTCCCCAGTGTCCTCCTCCCTGGCTGGCAGCTTGGGAAGCTGTGGGCACTGCTTGTGCTGGGAGTTCGCCTCTGCTTTCTAAGCTTTGGAACAATCATAGAAACCAGAGGTTGCAGCATTCATTGTCAAATCTCCACTGTGGTGTGCTGTTAGAGGTTAGGGCTCCTGCCTTTGCTCTTTCTAAACCTCCTGCTTGGGTAATACGTACTTGTACTCCTATTTGAGACCCGTTGCTGTAGAATGAACTAACAGCTTGGGATGCACTCTGAGTACAGGATTGGGATCGTAACGAATAAGACTATACCAGCAGTGAGTTTCCATTCTGGATGAAAAGCAGTGGAAAGCAGCATATTCCGTACAGTGGGGTTCTCAGCTAGCTGGTTTGGTCCACAAACTAAAGACATTAGAGAAGGCTGTGTTCCAAATCTCACTGAATCATTTAGATGGACCCCACGTAACAGAACAAGCACGTCCTGTTTTTAAACAAGATAGAATGGAGGGGGGACAGCAAGATAAATCAGTATCTGTTGCCTTCAGGTTATTGCACAATCACAGGCCTCTGGGCTTTGGAATTGAGAAATGGGCCTCAGTGCAATTAAAAGGAAGTTTCTGTTGGAATCTGAAAACCTGGCAGTCGGGAGTCCAATTACCTGAATATTCTGAAGGTCACACTTTCTAGAGCATGCCTAAAACATATAGCAAATCTTACTGGCAGCAGAGGATACACCCTGGAATCATATGCATCCACCTTCTATGAATTCTGACTGAAACAAGTGCCAACCTGGTTCAACTCCACTAACTTCTCTGGTGTTGCAGATTCTTTCAACAAATCCAGATTTATCTCATAAGTTGGAAACAAGTGCATTATTTAGACTTGTTCTAAGATCAGGCCCCTGCTATAGGAGGGGTCCTATGAGGACAGGAGTGCAAAGGCCCTGCAGACTAGCAAACCAAAAGGCCTGGGGATCCCAGCCAGTGCTGCCACTGGCTCTTTAAATCACCATTGGAGTGATATGTGGTTTGCTCCTGAGCACTCTGAGGGCTGTCTAGGCAGGGGTGGCTATGATGCGGCACGCTCCAGGTAGCACTGAGAGTTGGAGGGATCAGCCCCACCCCCTTCCATCCAAAGCCCTGCTCCTTCTGGCAGTGCAAAGCCACCCCTCCCTCTACCTTACCCACTGGTCAGGCAAGTCTGTTAGCCTCCCGTCTGATATGCTATTGTTTGCTTGCGGATCTGTCTTAATGGTGTGTTGGTTGGGTTTGTTTTTTCGTTTCCCATGCAATAAAAGTCCACAGTCATTTCAGTGCAGTTGGCATTAAGGGATTATGGTGTCACTAATGAATGCAGCTAACATATTTGGTTTGATTGTTCAGATTAAGATATGCAAAAGCTGTGTTTTTCTTTCAGAAAAAAACAAAGCCCCTATTTTTGATCTTGTATGATGGAACTGTTGACATTTTATTTATCCATAAAAATGTCTAATCTTTATGAATTCTGCTAAGTGCTTGTGTAAGGCCAACAGACCCAGCTCATCAGCAGGCGGGACTGAACCTGGGATTTCAGGGACTAAAACCATGAGCCTCTACCAGATAAGCTAAAACCCAACTGCCTCTTAGCTAAGGATGTACAGCAGACTTCATGCTCCCTTGTGGTCTGATGGCCCCTGGGTTATACTTACATAAACTGATACATCTTTCAGTATGCTCAACACATTAAAATGTTTCTTTTTTCCAATTCTGCATGTGTTGCTATTCATTTAATTGGACATGGTCTTGTGCTTTTAAGAAAAGATAAATAGGTGCACCCTTTCTACTTTCCCTCTGTCATTTATTATTTTGTTTACCTTTTCTACAGGCCCCTTTTAGTCATCTCGTAAACTATAGTCCTAATTTTCTCATTTGCTCTTCATTTAGAACAATTGTTGTCCTCTGAACCTCTTCTATGTCTGTGATCTATTTTTGACATGGGATGGTGAGAATTCCACACAGTCTGGTCAGACTCGGGGCGGGGTTCTTCCCTCTCTGGATCAGTGACGGGCCAATCCACCTCACTACTATCCTATAGATTAATGTGAAATCACTCGAGTATTTTCAGCATTATTGTTTACCCTGCTCCTTGTCTGTTGCACCATCTTGATTTCTGTTTTGATTATTGCCGCACTCTTCCTAAAACCAAATAGGAAGAAGGGGCTTTTGATGTCCGGGGGTCCTTTCGAAAGGCACCCATTTATATGGGTGGTGGCTTTCCAAAAGTGGAACTTTCGAATTGCACATGGATGCCATTATGCTAATAAGGTGCTGCATATTCATGTCAGCACCTCGTTAGCATCTTCTGAACTGCCTTATTAACATGTTCCCTCTGAAAGAAGGGGACTAGTGTAGACACTGCCCAGGGCTATGGCTACACTGCAGCCCTATTTTGAAATAAGATATTTTGAAACGGCTATTTTGAAACATCTTATTTTGAAATAGCACAAGTACACACAAAACACATTTTGAAATAGCATTTCTGGATCCAAAGTGCTATTTTGAAATAGGGCCAATGGAGCCCATTATGACTTCTTTCAAAATAGTCCTATTCCATGTCCTAATAATGCCTATTTCAAAATAGCCATTGTTCTTCTCACTTTCGCTATGTCTACACTACAGCAATCTTTCAAAAGAAGTTCTTCTGGAAGATCTCTTCCAAAAAATCTTCTTTAAAAAGAGTGCATCCACACATCAGAAAGCGGCTCACAAAATGAGTTCTCTCTTTTGAAAGAGAGCATCCACACAGCCCCTGCTCTTTCGAAAGAAGGGGCCAGGCATAGAAAAATTCAATGCCATGAGGACTACTCTTTCAAAAAAATCTTTGGGAAAAAGGTTCTCTTTCTCATCTGGGACAGAGAGAGTGCCACCGGAAAAAAGTGCTGTTTTCTCTCAATTTCTGATCAAAAGAGTGGATTTTATGTGTAGATGCCCATGGGTGCTTTCAAAAAAAACAGGACTTTTCTGAAAGAACTTGCTAGTGTTGACACAGCCTTTGAGAGTTACCAATTTCAGGTTAACACATCCACTATTTTGAAATTATTTCAAAGTAGAGTGTGCATGGTGTAGACAATAGCTTAGCTATTTTGAAATAATTGCTGTTATTTCAAAACACCAGGGGAGTGTAGCTGTAGCCCATGAGACCAACAATAGAATTTAGGGGGCTCTCCATGGTTAATCTTTTGCCTTGTTGAAAACAGACCATTTATTCCAGTCTGGATTTTTTGTTCGTTTTTTTTGTTTCTAATCCATGATGAAACCTGACCACTCATACCATGATCATTTGATTTTCGACCCTGTGAGGGATTTTGTGAAAAGGTTTGTAACAGCCTAAGACTTACCTGCTTAAAGAATGATAGGTGAAGTTCAGTTTTCCTTAATTCATAGAATCATAGAATTCTAGGACTGGAAGGGACCTCAGGAGGTCATCTAGTCCAGCCCCCTGCCTAAAGCAGGATCAACCTCCACTAAGTCATCCGAATTGTGACTATGTCAAGCCAGGACTTAAAAACCTCTAGCGACGGAGATTCCACCAAATCTCTTGGGCCATGTCTACACTAGCCCAAAACTTCGAAATGGCCATGCAAATGGCCATTTCGAAGTTTACTAATGAAGCGCTGAAATACATATTCAGCGCTTCACTAGCATGCGGGCGGCCGTGGCGCTTCGAAATTGATGCGGCTCACCGCCGCGTGGCTCGTCCTGACGGTGCTCATTTTTGAAAGGACCCCGCCTACTCCGAAGTCCCCTTATTCCTATGAGCACATGGGAATAAGGGGACTTCAAAGTAGGCGGGGTCCTTTTGAAAAGGAGCCCCGTCGGGACGAGCCGCATCAATTTCGAAGTGCCGTGGCCACCCGCATGCTAATGAAGCGCTGAATATGCATTTCAGCGCTTCATTAGTAAACTTCGAAATGGCCATTTGCATGGCCATTTCGAAGTTTTGGGCTAGTGTAAATACGGCCTTGGTAACACATTTCAGTGCTTCACCACCCTCCTGTTGAAACAGTTTTGCCTAATATCCAACCTGCACCTCTTCCTCTGTAACTTCAGACCATTGCTCCTTGTTCTGTCATCTGTCACCATTAAGGACAGTGTCTCTCCATCCTCTTTAGAGCCCCCCTTCAGAAAGCTGAAGACTATCAAATCGCCTCTGTCGTCTCTTCTGCAAACTAAATAAGCCCACATCTCTCAGGCTGTCCTCATAGGCCATGTTCTCTAGAACCCTAAGCATTTTCATTGCCCTCCACTGAACCCTCTGCAATGCATCCACATACTTTCTTTGCTGGGGGCCCAGAACTGGATGCAATACTCCAGATGAGGCCTCACCAGAGCTGAGTAGAGGGGAATGATAACTTCTCTAGATCTTCTGGAAGTGCTTCTCCTAATGCACGTCAATATGCCATTAGCCTTCTTGGCTGCAAAGGCACACTGTTGACTCATTTCCAGCCTCTCATCCCCTGTAATCTCCAGGTCCTTTTCTGCTGCACTACTACTTAGCCAGATGGGCGCCAACCTGTAACAGTGCTTGGGATTCTTCCATCGCAAGTGCAGGACTCTGCACTTGTCCTTGTTGAACCTCATCAAATTTCTTTTGGCCTAGTCCTCCAATTTATCTAGGTCACTCTGGACCCTATCCCTACCCTCCAATGTATCTACCTGACCCCCTACCTTTGTGTCATCTGCAAATCTGTTGAGGGTGCAATCCATCCCCTCATTCAGGTCATTAATAAAGGTATCAAACAACACTGGCCCTAGAACTGATCCTGTCCCTAGTCAATTCACCTGTCCCTAGTCAAATGACAACTCCTGTTGAGATTTGTCAGGCATTAATTTAGTAGTCTTTCAGTTTTACTAGTTTTCAAATTTAAATTAAAAAGTTTTGCCAACCAAAAAACAAGTATAAACTAAGATCTGATCACTATTAAGTGAATCCAAAACAAAAGAGTAAATGTCACAGAGCTAATTTTCCAAGGATCGTTATTTCGTAGATAAAGGAGCCAACTTGATTAGAATTAGAAATGATCACTGTTGTTCAGTAAGGACATAAAGGTGGACAGAGGGATGTTTGAGTATTTTGAGGTCAATTCCTAGAATGCTGGTGAACCAATGCCATATAAAACCACAGCTACAACTAACGTAGGCAACTTGAGCAAGGATAGAATAACAACGGCATGGAGCCAGAATTGTCACACCTCTAGTGATCACCCACCCAGAAAATATTGTTGGGCATTTTCTTTACTCTCCTAAAGAGACGGCTTAGATCTCCAAAACTGTCCGTTGAGCCTTAAATGCTTTTAAGATACCCCCAGTGAGCTGGAAAATGGTTACATATATGAGGAGGATAACTATGGTGATTTACATTCAGTGTGTATGCTTACATTTATCAGAGAACCAGTATATTCCCCTCAAATCACTCCAAAATTCTTATAACAATATTTGGCGCCCTTCATCTGGAAATAGTAGGTGTAATAGGGCTGGAGATAACTGAGTTTTCTTCTATGGAGAATGATACTAAAAGTCAGAAGGAGGTAAAACAGAAACATGGGAAACAGCGCCACAGAATCTCATAGCAGATATTTGAATGCATGAAAGAGCAACCATGAAAAAACATTCTCTCAATCTCCCAGTTGCATAAACTTGGAGTAATAACACTGCAGAACTCTTATATGGATTTCTGTTATTTGCTATAGTTCCTAGCACCTCTTCCATCACATTAATAGCTGGAGCTTTTCCTAACATTCTCCTGTGGAAAAGGAACCCTTATCTCAATAGTTGTATGACGCTGTTTGGACAAGATGAATGTACCCTATTAAAATAGCAGTGAAGTAGGTGGAACACATGGGAGCTACAACTGGAACACAAGAGACCTGGAGGCATGAGTTTAATTCTACGTTAGATTTCACACAAGTGAAACGAGATCTGCAGTCTAAGGTGTTCATGAACAGACAGAGAACTCAAAGGTTACCACACATCTTGATACAACTGTCTGCTTCTGCTCAGAGATGTAAAGCTCCATTAAGAGGCACATTGCACAGAGTGAGGTCTACTAGCAGTAGTGCGTATGGGGAGCTTGCACAGAGCACATGCTGTACATACTGTGTGGTAAGGTGGATATTGGATAGATAGGGAAGTTGACATTCAGAGTTACACATAAGTTTGTGAAAGATTAAGTTCAAAGGCTGAACTTCTCCAGAGATGAGGAATGAATAATAATCAGCTGCAATGTGAAAATACATGCAGGCTGTATCTACACTATGAGATAAATTTGAATTTTAGGCAGTTAGCTTGGTTTTACCATGTGACTGTCCTCACTGTAAAGACCATTAGCTTGATTTAGGGAGTGCTAATTTGGAGATTACAAAATTGCAGGTACCTGAAGGGTGTAGCATCAAGATCGAATTCAGAAGTTTGATTAAAGGTCAGGTCTTAAAGGTGAATTTATTAGCCTGCCGAGGTGTCCTGTATGTAACCCATAATGTCCCTTTCAGTGCTCTGCTCTGGCCACTGCTCTTCAGTAACGGGAAGAGCATGAATTTCCAAGCGGGAGCAGCCTAGCCTTTAGCTGTGTGCTCATGTTAGTATGACAGACTGAAAAATGGCTTTTCTTTCTTTCTATGCTATTAGTGCTGTGCGTGCATCTACCCATTCAATTAGCCCCTGCAGGGAGTTCCCAGCTGTGTCTCTACACATGCTATCTTTTTCTGTGCTGCCTGGTGCCAGCCTCTGACATACTGTACCATGCGTCAACAAGGCTGTGTTGGGGGTCGTGCTTGCCTAACATGCCAACAAACTTCTCTGCTGTTTATATTTGAGTGCGCGAACCCCCTTCCCTCCCCAACAGGCGCCACACAGTCTGGGTCTTTCCCGTACTCAGCCACATCACATTGCAGCCCCCAACCCAACCCAGTAAAAGGATGTGCCTGCTGTTCAGTGCTGACCATGCTGCCAGTTGTATGTTTAGGGCTCCAAGGGTGGGAAAGATACTCTGGGCTTTGCTGCTGCCATGGGGAAGTCTCCACCAGTGGTTAAGATACTGGGGGCTTGCTGCTGCCGTGGGGAAGGACCACCTCAACTGACTCCCCAACTATTCACACCCCTGCCACCCATACCAGGCTTTGCTGTTGCCAGGGAAAAGTTTCCCCTGGAGGCTAAGGGGCTTGCTGCCGCTGGGGAAGGACCACCTCCACTGGTCCTCCCCACCTCTTGGTCCATACTGGGGCTTACTGATGCCAAGGGGAAACCAAAAATTCTTTTTTTCTTGTACTTTTCTATCCTCTTTCTTCTAACTTTAAAAAACTGTCCAGGACCCGGCATTAAGATTCTCCCCAACCCCAGTACAGTCTATGGGAAAACAAAAAATTCTTTCTTCCTACATTTCTTCTCAATTTAAGAAACATTCTGGGCCCCTGCATTATTTTCAGGGATCACATGCATGCAATCATGGGAGGTGGGATACTCAGTGGACAGCCAGTTGAGAATACAGCACCCATGTTGGTAATGTAATGTGTGGGGAAACGAGAACTTCTTTCTTTTAATTTTGAGGGTCTCTGCATTACTTCTAGGCATCGGCATATTTTCTGGGATCGGGAGGAGAATGATGAAAATGCAATGGGGGAAGATGACATAAGACTAGCGAGCATACCCAGAATGCTACAGGGATGAGGGAACTCTGGAATAGCTTCCCACAATGCACTACTGCAACAGTCAATGTTAGCCAATTTGTGTGTGGCAGCAATGACTCGACTTTGTGGGGAGCACATGGCAAAATCAAACTTACAAATTCCAGAATTAGCAAATCTTGACTAGATAGAGATAATGCTGGATTATGAGGACAAAGGCAAAGAGGCAGGGTTTATGACACAGGAGTGTGGTTTCTGAAAGCTGACCAAGATGCAGGCAAGAGGAAGTAAGCAGCTTTGAGAAAGGACTCAAGACAAAGTGATGGCTGATAAAGCAGTCGGCTTTATTGTAAATGAGACTTCATAAAAAGCTATAAAACCAATTACCCATTTCTAAACATACAGCACAAGCCTCGCATCAATTATTTCCTACAATTCTGGTCTTTCCTATAGTGATATAAAAGTGAATAACAAGCTGTAGGACCCAGACTCCTACCTCTGGCATGCTCCCCATTTACTGTAACTCCCCAGCAGTCAATGGGATTGCTCTGCATCTATACTTGTGTTCAGGAGACCGGAATCTGGCCCTAGACACTGAAGGTCCTATTACTTCCATATGACATGTCCAGTATTCCCAATTTTAAAGACAATGGGCCAGAATGTGACCTGCACCCCAGAGCCCCAAATTGCAATTGATCAATCGGTGTGCTTAGTGTAGGAAGGAAGGGGATGTTGCAGAGGTAGCCAGAGCCACCTTTGCACTTGTGGATTTCCCAGGGGAACCAGGGGGCTGACTGGTCCCAGTTGTAAAAACACCCTCAGGAGTGCCCTAATTTTTGCTCACAGCTCCCTAAGTAGAGCCCTGCATGGATACAAGATTGGTATCTGCAGCTGCAAAAATGATCTGCAGATGCAGATACTCACAGGTATAAAGTGAATATCCACGAATTTGCAGAGTTCTAGATATAAAATCTAAATCCACATCCATATCCACAAAAATGATCCATAAAATTCTGCATCCATGGATGCAGATACCCCGAATATATAGCAGATGCCCAAAGATTTGCAGGGCTCTATCCGTAAGTTCCATGGGAAGCTAATAGCAAGAGCACAATGTGTTCTGGTCGTGCCTGTGACATGTTCCCATCCCCCTCTGCTGTCTAGCTTTGCTTGCTCCTGCTGGGTGCTATGGGAAGAAGAAGGAGGAGGGGATATAGATCAACTCCATTGGCTTTATAATAACCAGGCAACCCCATACTCTGAACACCAGAAGAACAGGATTGGGCCCTGGCCAGACAAAGCTGTAGCCTTTACGGTTTGATGGGTGTCACATGGGGAAAGAATGTAATTGGGGTGAGCAGTGTTTAAGCACAGCCAAACCTGGCCTACATGAAAGGTAGGTTGTAGAGGAGATTCCAGAATAGAAGTAATTTAGTGAAAATAGAAATGCTGGGTGTTCTAAACAGAACTTTTGTCACTCAGTCAAGGGAAGAAAACAAAGCAGCATAATACAAAGCTGTGAAAAGCAGAATTGAGAGAGGGCAGATGCCTCTAACAGGTGCTGAATACAGTCTTTTACAGAGTGCTCATCCTACAGCTCTTGGTGAAGTACAAGGGCTCTTCACACTTCAGTGCCCATCTCGAGGAACTCCTCTGCTTATACTGACATGGGAGCCATGTCCTTCACCAAGGGACTGTAACTCCATCCATTTGAGTCTCGTTAGACATCACTGCATATCTATGCAATAAAAGTGTCATATTTGTGCATTAGATGTGACAGATCTCACCTTCAAACCACTGCCAATATTAGGCCAGAGTGTGTTCCCAAGGTACTCTAGCAAAACCTCATTAGCGCCTTCAGTGAAGTTCATGTGGAGTTAAACTTGTGACCCTGAGAGCAGATTCCATCCCGCTGAATTTACCAGTTGAACATTGTTTCATTGCTCTTGTTGCCACAGAGAGAAAGGGAACAGGCAGCAGCTGAAATGCTACTTGTGCAAAATGGTGGCACCACTGCAGTTAGTGCCTAAAATTCCTGTTCAGCTGTTTTGAAAAGAGTTTTTATTGAGGGATTTAACTTGTCTGGGACTGAGATTTTTTAAAGGCCTTGTGGTGTTGTCCTTCAAAACATTAAGGCTAGAATATCCGTCGAAGAACTGTCAGATAATATAGCTCATTCCTTACCAGAGTAGCATTGTTACCCACCTCCACTATAACATCTACTGTTTTGTCCAGTCTAGCTATAAATATCCATTACAATGTCACACTTTCTAAAGTCCTCCTATGACTACTCATTTCCACACCCACAAATAATTAATACTCCTTTCCTCCGCATACAAGACACTTACCTGCATTTTCAAGAAAGCCACCATATACAGAGGCACACATTGTTAGAGTCTGTAGCATCTGTGTCTAGATTTGTAATCTGCAAAGTCCTCGAGCATGGTGCACATCACATTTACTGTGTTTAAGTGCAGGTGCATGTGTAGGGAATTCAGTAAGGTTAAGCACAAGGTTTGGTCATCTGCACAGAATATGCCTTTAGTGTTCCAGCTCCCTTGCTTATGGAATAAAAAGGAGCCAGCGTGTGTGTGCAGGATAGCAGTGTCTTAGGAGGCTTGGATCTAAGCACAGTGCTTCAGTGTGTGAATCTTAGGCCCTCTTCTTTTTCGTTTTATTTCATGTTGTTAGATAGAAATAACTTGATGGCTGTGCAGCACTGAACTTACTAGCATTGGATTAGATTCCCATGTGCTTTCTATACAACACTGTTCTATTCTTTACACAGTACCTCAGGCTGCTATTCTGCACCACTGCTCCTTTCATGCACATGTAAAATATGTAGATAGTGAAGTGAGACTTCTGAATCATACGGGCAGAAGGCAGTGAGCACACTGGAATAAGGAGTATTCCTAGAAGCAGGAAGCAGGTTTGCCAAGTTCCCAGCAGAAAGGTGCCCAGAGCTTGACTGAGGTTTTGGGCAGTACCCCACAGTCAATATAAAATGTGATCCTAGGACAGGACTTGCGGAATGTTGTTTTGGGGATTGAAACTTTTCTTTTCCTGAAAGGGGAAAAATGGGATCGGAATACACCACAGAGCTCTGAATGTGAGGAAATGGAAATTTCTTCATATTTGTACATTTCTCTCTAATATTGACCAGAAATCAGATGTATTTCAAGGTACTGCACTAAAGACTCCTAACTGGAGCCCTACTAAATACACAGTCCATTTTGGTCAATTTCAGGCATACGGTTTTAAAATTGTACATTTGTTTTACAGAGGGTTGAGGGTTAGTACACATAAGGGGTTATGCTTGATTCGCTCTGGGTGGGGGGACACAACTATCTGAAATAAAAGCATCTGCAAGTGAAATAAATCAGTATTAGATCATCTGCTTTGCATTGTGTACCTTTTTCCAGATTAATTTTCATGTGTAGACAACCCCTTGAGAAAATAGATGAAGTTAATAATTTTTTTGTGCTTTCTATGTCTTATTACAGCTTCTGGGAACAAATGGCTTTTTCTATGGGATAAATGAACTTACATGTATGAATAGACACAGCGCAGCAGCCTCCTTGGTTACTGGAAATAATACAGTTGACATCTATTAGGTTTCCCAGATGCCTCTTCTGAAGTTATTCTCACACAGGTATGTGGTTACAGAGCTATTTTTTCTGGGAAGAAAGGTGCTTTTGAAATCAGGGTTTCCTTTCGAAGGAACCCTTCCTACACGGTTAGTTTGCAATTCGAAAGGAGCACTTTTGACGTTCCGGGTGGTCTCTATTATGCAAATGAGGTGGTGAATATTCCTATCAGCACCTCGTTAGCATTTTCAACCTGCTTTATTTAGATGCCCCTTCCGAAAGAGAGGGGCATGTGTAGATGTAGCCAAATAGTTTATTTCAGAATAAGGCTGTTTTGTAGACATACCCTGAATATCTAGCAAATATACATTTTTCTCGGAGGTGAGTCAAACAGAGGTGGACTTCTTTTGTAAGAGGTGAACTGTGGCAAAGATGGATGACTTGTCAGTTTATATCTAGAATTCTAATACTTTACACTGTGCCATTTTGTATTGTATTAGCTTTTACATTGCAAGAACTAGGATACATTTCTTCATTTCCCAACATAAAATGACAAAAGGTCAATTAACCTAAAATATTTTTTGCTGTGTTTTAGATGGACAAGTCACAGAAAGCCCATAAACTGACTTTTCCTGCAAAAGTAAAATTGCTTCCAAATTGAATTTTTATTACAGGCCGATTACTTACTGGGTATAGACGAAGAATATACAATAATAGTCCGTTCAATTCTCAATTTCTTTATTCTTTGTGTTTGCACACCTCCTCCTTATCACCTTCTTAAAGCTATTTGAACTACATTAATTCTGGAGAAGAGCTGACTAACCCACCACTTGCGTACATATTCACAACAGTATTCTCTTCTGCTGTTAAGCCATAAATTTCAGCTTTAATGCTTTCCTAGTAATGGCAGAGAATGTATTGTCTCTAAGTAAAAACTCTTCCCTGGTGGATAATGATCCAGTCTAGTAGCTCTTCCTAAGATTAGTCCCATCTAGATTTCAACCTAAGTACTCACATCATTATCTTAATGAGAGTTGGGGGAACTAAAACCTTTCAGAAGGAGCTTAGAATCCTGTAGGAACAAGGTCTAAGGCTGTGAGCTTGAAAAGCTTAAAGCCTGTACTCCCCATTAGCCAGTGAAAAGTAGTGACTGCTCATTTAGAGCTGTGCAATTCTTCAACACTAACAATGAGACCTGATGACATGGTACTCAGTCCTGCTCTTGCAGTATTCAGTGGCAGAAATCCCACTGACTTCAGTGAAAGCGCAGTCTGGGCCTGGACAAGTTACAGTTCCTGGTCCTACAAGAGTCTGGCTACATCTAGACTAGAAGCTTTTTTTCTGACAACACAGGTGTTTTGATGACAAAACCACTAGAGCATCCACACTAAATATGTGTTCTGTTCGCATACTGTCAACAGAACTCAGCACTTGTCGACAGGCTTCTGCCTCTCCCCTGTGAGGCAGAACGCCTTTCTCAACAGAATCTGTCAACAAAAAAGCCACGTGGATGCTCCAGGAGGCCCTCTATTGACACACAGGGCTTCCAGGTCACTGGGCAGCCCTGTCTGCTGTGCTTCTGGCTGGCTGTTCCATCAAGAGAGGGCCGGGCAGTCAATCTGCGTTTGTATGTGGGTGCACTCTGTGGACAGAAGTTTTGTTGGAAGATCACTTCCAACAGTAACTTCTGGCTACAGATTGCTGTAGTGTAGACAGCCTCTGAGTAACATGGGAGCTCTGCACTCTACAGTTACACACTTGGAAAAAAGTAACCACAGTAAAAATTCAGGGCATAAGCTTTGTATGCAGTAGGTACCTCAGTATTCTGAAATAGCTACCCTGTGTCTTTGACATGCACCTGTCATTTCAAAACAGTTTTAGAAATAACAGGCACACACTATTTCAGCATGTCTGTATTCCCCATTGTAGGAGCAGTAAGGGATGCTCCAAAATAGTGCATTATTTTGACATTTGGTGCTGTTTAGACAACGTCAAATGCTGAAATAGAGTATTTTGAACTACACTCTAAATAAGCTATGCAATTTGCGCTATGCAAATTGCATAGCTTATTTTGAGATCAGGCTGTCATGTAGATGTAGCCTGGCTGTTAATAAGCGGAGCTGAACTGTTTCAGGCTAGGTCACTGGATTGGGACTTCTGTTACCACCTTGCTACTGACCTGTAGGGGAAGTCACATCACCTTACTCTGCAGCAGTCTCCCAGCCATAAACTGGAAATAATGACATTTGTTAACTGATTGACGATCTGTAGATGGAAAGAGCTATAATATCCACGTGTGAATAATAGCATGGAGTTTAAGCGGTACGCATGTACATATTTCCAATCAGGCTGAATGCCAGGACATACATATTTCCAAACTGATTGAATGTTGTTTTTTTCCTGAAGAAGCTCTGAAATAATTCTCCCAATTGCCCTAAAAATAGCTGAAGACTTTGTTGCACACCCACATCTTTTTCTACTCTTTGTTAGCTGGTCTAGTGGGGTGCCGCAGGGGTCTGTTTTAGGACCGGTTCTGTTCAATATCTTCATTAACGATTTAGATATTGACATAGAAAGTACACTTATTAAGTTTGCAGATGATACCAAGCTGGGAGGGGTTGCAACTTCTTTGGAGGATAGGGTCATAATTCAAAAGGATCTGGATAAACTGGAGAAATGGGCTGAGGTAAACAGGATGAAGTTTAATAAGGACAAATGCAAAGTGCTCCACTTAGGAAGGAACAATCAGTGTCACACATACAGAATGGGAAAGGACTGCCTAGGAATGAGTACAGCAGAAAGGGATCTAGGGGTTATAGTGGACCACAAGCTAAATATGAGTCAACAGTGTGATGCTGTTGCGAAAAAGGCAAACATGATTCTCGGATGCATTAACAGGTGTGTTGTGAACAAGACACGAGAAGTCATTCTCCTGCTCTACTCTGCACTGGTTAGGCCTCATCTGGAGTATTGCGTCCAGTTCTGGGCATCGCAGTTCAGGAAGGATGTGGAGAAATTGGAGAGGGTCCAGAGGAGAGCAACGAGAATGATCAAAGGTCTAGAGAACATGACCTATGAAGAAAGGCTGAAAGAACTGGGCTTGTTTAGTTTAGAAAAGAGAAGATTGAGGGGGGACATGATAGCAGTTTTCAGATATCTAAAAGGGTGTCATAAGGCAGAGGGAGGGAACTTGTTCTTCCTTGCCTCTGAGGATAGAACAAGAGGCAATGGACTGAAATTGCAGCAGGGGAGGTTCAGGTTGGACATTAGGAAAAAGTTCCTAACTGTCAGGGTGATCAAACACTGGAATGAATTGCCAAGGGAGGTGGTAGAATCTCCATCACTGGAGATATTTAAGAAGAGGTTAGATAGATGGCTTTCAGGGATGGTCTAGAAAGTGCTTGGTCCTGCCATGAGGGCAGGGGGCTGGACTTGATGGCTTCTTGAGGTCCCTTCCAGTCCTACTCTTCTATGATTCTATGATTCTCTTTTTTGCACACATTCAAGGGTTGAGAGGTGGATATATAAATGAATTAAATGAATTTGCACTTACTTTTGCATCAAGAAGAATACATTGTCCCCTCCCCACTCTGGCCAGATTGCTTTGTATCCTTACAAAAAAAAAAACAAAACACCTGCTATTGTATTAGAGAGTTGCTCTCTTCTCTAGTACTGAACATTTATTTTCAGATTTCAAGTTTTACTTGCACTTGAGAATGACTTTGGCTGACATCCGTGGAGTAGCTCATTGTGCTTCTCTGTTTTAATGTAAGTGACAGATACTATACAATATGTAAAGGATTATTGCAACAGAACAAGGTGGAGGAGCTATGAATAATAGCAAATGGCAAAAAAGGTTAACCTGTTCTTCATGTTTAAAATATCAAGATTCAGAAATCTTTTAACTCTGCCAGGACATTAAATGGAGAAGCATTTAAGAAATTTTGTGTACAGGTACTTAGTGTATTGTCGCAAGAATAATTTTTTTCCTTCTTTTGTTAAGGCTTCATTGCTTGCCTCATAGCATGTAAAAAGAGGTGTCCAAGGGGTCTACTACTACTGGGTCCCAGGAGCACTTTGTAATGGTAATCAGAGAGCTGGCTGGTTGTATATGGGCTTTCCTCATTTCCACTTGCTGAATTGTAGAAGTAAATAGCTCAAAATATGTCTGATACTGTCCAAATGTTAAATTTCCAGGTAGATGATTACTGCAGTTCCTGTACAGGCTGGGAAGTGGCTTGCAATACAATTTCTATGTTAAGCTGTGTTCCCTATAAGCTGAATGCCTGAGTGGCCATGCAGCATAGATTCAAATGTCACCCAGCTGATTAGCAGACTGCCCACAGATGCTCACAGCCAGCCACATGTGTTTCTATTCGTGATGCACAACTGCACATGCCATGGTGCAAGTAACAAAATTTATTCTTCACATGGATGGAAAATTTAGAGGACATGGATGTTAAGGTGTTGGTCATATTACAAAGTATTTGAGAAGCTGTGCTCTAGGGGCTTTCAGTTCTGCAATTTATTTGGAAATATGTTGTCATCAGCTATGAAGTAGGATTGACATTGAGGGGTTCAGTTTATTAATCTATCTGTTGTGCGTGTAAATGCATCTTCCCTCATACGCATTATCCACTTTCCCTTTTTCTTCCTCATTTGAAAGCTGGACAATTTTTGGGTTGATGTGAGGAGGAGTTACTCAGATGAGTTTGGATTGAAGTATTGTACCAATATTTAGGGGATGAATCTGAGTATTTCTGTGCAGCATTGGACCATTTGTATTGTTTGTTCAGAAATTCCACAACATTTATCAAGAAATGTTAGGCTCAGAAACATGGTAACTTAATAAAATAATATGTTGGTTTGTTATCTGGGGTCTGATTTCCCAAATCATAATTGACAGAAGGGATCCTTATTTATGTATGTAGACCAATAGCGGTCTATAATCATTGGGTAATAAGATATGTTTTTAGACCTGTGAGTCAAAAGTGCTGTATGTTATTATTTAAGCATCACAGGCTTTTGAGTGCACAAAATCCCCCTGTTATATGTAGATTTAACTCTTTTTAAACACATAGCTTTTATTCCCGAGTTGTTCTTATGGGACCACTGAGGCATTCTTTGTTCACTGAAGTTTCAATTACGTGGGAGATTTGGAAAGGTGAAGACTTGATTTGGAAAAAAAATGTTATTCTGGTGTAAACCAATGCAAACACCTCTCAAATCCTTAAACCTTTGCCACTATAAATGAGAGGAGAATCAAGACCAAGAAAATGGATTCAAAGTTGCAGCTACAATGTGTGATGTGCGAGAACAGTTCTGAAGCTCATGACTGGATAAAAACATCAAGCCTTACTGGGAAGATATGTTACATATGTATAGGCCCTGATGCTAAATCTGGCTTCTAAGAATAATGCATTATTCATGCGCATAACTGAGTACAATACAGTGGTAAAGAATCTGTTAAACTGGTACAACTGCCTCATTTAAATACCCAACATTTAAAAATGTAGGGGTAGATTTTCAAAGGCAGAAAGAAAAGGTAGATATCCAACTTCCATTGAAATTCAATGGCTATGGCTACACTGTAGCCCTATCCTGAAATAGCACACTTTGCATTGCACAAATTGCTTAAGTTATTTTGAGGTAACTTATTTTGAACCTGGTGTTGACTACACAGCACCGAAGGCCAAAATATGTGCCTATTTCAAACTTCCTGCTATGTCTCTCACAACAAGGGTCAGCCGGAATGTAATATCGCACTAGAAATAGCAGGGGAGTGTTTGCCTACAGGTTTGCTATTTCAAGATGTGAATGTATCTGAAATAGAAACCTCAGTGTAGACTTAGCCATTGAATTGGCCTCCTGCTGTGTCTTGGAAGATCTCCTAGTACCCATCAGGATGATGCAGTTAAGCATGTCCATGTAAAGCAGCCTTAGGAAAGGTGAAGGCAAAATTGAGTTTTGATGTAATTTTTGCTGTAATCCACAACAGGGGAATAGTGCAATAATAAACTTAATTTGATTCAGTGAGATTTCAAGGTAAGCAGTGAAATGAAGGAAGACGGCATGTGGGAATATTGCATACTTGAATGATTAAAGCATTAGGAAACATTCCATGTAGCAATGGATTCAGGGAGTGCAATCTCTTTAGCTTAAGCAAGGGAAGGCAAAGGGGTGTCTTGATCACATTCTACAAGTCTCCACGTGGAGAATCAAGCATTGGATAATGAGCTTGTTGATGTAGAACAGAATGATCCAAACTTGGCAACTTCAGACTAGGAAGAAGGGGCCCATTTTAAAAGGTGAAGGTAGTTGACCATTGGAACACTTTATCAAGGGGGCATGGTAGAAACTCCATCACTGTCAATTTTTAAATCCAGATGGGATTTTGTTTTAAAGATCTGCTGTCGGGATTATTTGGGAGAAGTTCTATGGGCTCTGCAGTACAAGAAATCAGCCTGGATGGTCATAGTAATCACTTCTGGCCTTGGAATCTACAAAGCCTCGTCAGAAAAAAATGCTGGGGAGGTAAAAATATACAGGGCCAGGACTGAAGCTCTTTTCCTTTCTAATCTTGGTAGCAATGGTGATTTGCTCTGTATTTCAGCAAAAGACTAAACCTAGCACAACTGATGGGAAAAGAGGGTGAAACTGAAAAATTCCTTCTGTCCTTCATGTATCCATGTAGGACCTGACCAGCCCCAAACCTATAATTAGAAATCAGTTCCCATTACTTTATAAAGGCAGATATTTATCATACTTTACAGTTTGCCTACAACCAAGGAAAAAAAATTGGAGGGACAGATCATTGCTGGTGTAAATTGGTATCAGGTTTCATGGAGTATCACTGATTGACCCCAGCTGAGGAGCTGGCCCATAATATATGCTTTCCAATTAAATAAAAGTGATGTTTTCCTTGGCTCCTCCTTGTCCCATCTGTGTGACATGTCCATATTTTTGGAAGTTTTTCACCGCATCAATGTAATTTGCACTAGAGCAGGGGTGCACAAAGTGGTAGGTGGGCCCCTGGGAGGATGAAATTTCATAAGGGGGGTGGGGCGCAGCAAAATTGGTTGCTGGGTCTCAGGCTCATCCATCTCATTAAAAATGTTGAAATGTGTTACTGTTTTTATGGTCTGTGTGTTCACATTTATACACTGTTTATATGTTCCGCACACTTATTTTCTTACACATGCCAATAGGAGATTTTTTTTCATGTGAATATAACCGAAATTACCATGGGTTTCGATTACATTAAACAAGTTGGGGGGCAGCTAATTGCAGGGATGAAAAGTGGAGCCTGATATAAAATGTTTGCTCATCCCTGCACTAAAGGCACACATAGTGCTTTCCTCTAAAAAGTACGATGGCCTCACAGTAAGTGGATCAGATTTGTTCCCTTGATTTGTAGTTATGCACAAGGTAGCTCTTCAAAAACTCTCAACGCCCACAGTGAGAAAGTAAAATTTTAAAGTGGATATATTTGGAGAAAAATAAAAAAGGGAGATAATTTATCAACAGTTGGCCAATTAGCTTCCATGGGAACAGAACTCAGCCTAATTTCCCTTGACATAAAGCAGAGCAGGCTCAGAAATATTATTAAATCTGGTAGTTCTCATTCCCAACATGGGGCAGGCCCCTCGCCCTCCAGTGTACTTTTACCACAAACGGTATCTCCAAGCAAATATTAGACCTTACTCAGTCATATAAATGTTTACATTATTAAACTTATTACAGAAGATGAATCTATGTTCACATCTGGGCAGATGTTTATCAGTTATACAAAAGTAGAAGGGAAAGACTATTTGTCCTTGTCTATTGAGGAGGGAGTTTATTGCCTTTTCACTTATGTTGAAAATGGGGATTCTGCAAAAATTGCTGGCATGTAGATTGCAAAGGATTAAAAGATAACAGTTTCAAATTTCCTTTCTGGACCTAAAATGGACCAAACAGGTTAAGAAACTGAATAACTTAACATTTTAATTCAAGAAAAAAGACAAAATGGGAAACTTTAAAGGTGACTTACAAAAGAGAAGAATTTGTTTTTCCTTGACTTGCTGCATGTGATGTATAAATGAGAAATGAAAGTGTAATATATGTTTTGGCTTTTTTTTATTTGTGAGCTAGCAGAAATTTTTTCTGCCTCTGTACAGCCTGGCTAAGTCTACAAGGCAGGCTTTTCCCGGCAAAACTGGGCTTTCCTCAGGAAAAACTGTGGTGCATCTACACACAAAATGCACTTTGGTGACATTTTGTCATCAAAACCTGGCACATCTGCCAGCAGCAGTATAGAATCATAGAACACTAGAAGTGGAAGGGACCAGTTCCCTGCCACCTTGGCAGGATCAAACACCATCTAGACCATCCCCGATAGGTATCTATCTAACCTGCTCTTAAATAGCTCCAGCAACAGAGATTCCACAACTTCTGTAGGTAACTTAATTCAGTGTTTAACCACCCTGACAGTTAGGAAGTTTTTCCTAATGTCTAATCTAAACTTCCCTTGCTGCAGTTTAAGCCCATTGCTCCTTGCCTATCCTCTGAGGCCAAGGCGAGCAATTTTTCTCCCTCCTTGTAACCCTCTTTGAGGTACTTGAAAATCACTATCTAAACTACAAAAAGCCCAGTTCTTTCAGTCTTGTCTCATAGCTCATGTTCTCGAGAACTTTAATCATTCTTGTTCTTCTCTGGACTTTTTCCAATTTCTCTACATCTTTCTTGAAATGTGATGCCCAGAACTGGACACAATACTCCAGCTGAGGCCTAACAAACTCTGAGTAGAGCGGAAGAAAGACTTCTTGTGTCTTGCTCACAACACTTCTGTTAATACATCCCAGAAGCAAGTTTGCTTTTGTTGCAACAGCATCACACTGTTGACTCATATCTAGCTTGTGGTCTAATACTCTGAGTATGGCATAGTTTACTGTAGCTGTACATAACATAAATGTAATTTGTAAAATGAAAATGACTGAGAACTTGAAAACTGAATGGTAACAGGATGTGAATTTTTTTCCCCATGACAATTCATCCAAGTGATATCCATAGCAAAAGTTCTCCGTCACACTTGTAGCTGCCTCCATCATTTCACACTGACTCTACAGACAATTCAGGCTTCAGAGTAACAGATGGTGACACTACTCGAATCTTAATATATACATTATTTATATTGTAGTAAAAGAAGAGCCTGAACAAAGATCAGTGTGGGCACTTTGTGGCTAAGTAACAAAGAGTATAGTCAGGTGTGCATTAGATAGGATGAAAATGCTGGGCAAAGTGAACAGGTGGGTGAGAGGCTGAGGTTTCAATGGAACAGAGATTAGCAGAGAAGCAAAAATCACAGCTTGACATATTGCAAAAACACTGTATCAGACACATTTCCTTATTCTAGCTACCAAGTCTATGTTGCGTGACTCTACCTTTCATTGGCTGCATCTACACTAGCCCCAAACTTTGAAATAGCCATGCAAATGGCCATTTCAAAGTTTACTAATGAAGCACTGAAATACATATTCAGCGCTTCATTAGCATGCGGGCGGCCGCGACACTCTGAAATTGACGCTCCTCGCCGCCGCGCAGCTCCTTTTCGAAAGGACCCCGCCTACTTCAAAGTCCCCTTATTCCCATCTGCTCATAGGAGTAAGGGGACTTCGAAGTAGGCGGGGCCATTCTGTGAGATTTCATTCCAATCTTTGTTGCTGATATTGGAGGCCAATGTTTTGTTGTCCGAAAGGATGTGAATAGGTATAATAAGAACAGTAGAACTTTGATGTTGCCTTCCAACCAGGCACTAAAATTGCTTGTCTATAGTATGCACAACCAGCCAATCACCCCTTGTAGACCAGTGCAAAACTTTTATTGTTAAGTCTGAAACCACATGATGTGCTCCTTGTTTTTTGTTTTGTTGTAAATGCCACTTAGAGTGAAAACTTTGCTACCATTTAAAAACTCTCGAGTAAATGGGGGACTCTTTTTCAAGCAAAAGCCATGTCTGGTTTTGCAGAACATGGGGTGTCAGAACCAAATGTGCAGATACTTTCTTGAGCTTTGGAAAAGTTTGGATCTAGATCTGAAGGCAAACTCTGATGCACCAGCACCTCTTAAACCATTTGAAGCCTCAGAAGGTAGCAGTATCAATCTATAACTTTAAAAACAACAGTTGTTTCACCCATGAAAGCTTATGGTCTAATCAATTTGTTCGTCTCTAAGGTGCCATGGGACTGCTTGTTGCATTTGAAGCCTTTCATTTTACACTGTTATGACTGAGTTTTGCTTTGAGGTTTTGGATTTTGATCAAAAACTCAAAGTGAGAACTGGTGAGATGTGAAGCCATGGAGATAGTACCTAAAGAAAAGTACCATTCAGACTTCTTCTCGGTACACTCTTCAGGTTGTGACTTCATGTGGGTAGCAGTGATGGAGCTTTTGCAGAGAGAGAGAGAGGCAGGGGGAGAGCTACCACAGTGTAAATTCTAACAGTCACAAGACAGACAGTTTTTTATATTGAGATGCACACTGGGCAAGCTCACTGACACAATTCTAGGCCTCATGGTGGAACTGTCAGGGCCCATGCACATGTTGTGCCCACATAGATGACTCCACCTGACATTTGGGCTGTGCTGTGCTGTGCCTCTGTTGGCTATTGGCCAGCAAGCTGCTGGCTATTCTGCTGGGCACAATCTTTTGCCAGGCCCAGGGCATCCACATGCCCATCCATTAGGGCTGCTGTCAGGGGCTTCCCCAACTCTGCACTCCAAGTGCGGAAAGTGGGGGCTGGCAGAGACTTAAAAAACACCTTGCCTGTAAACAGGCTTTACGCCAAAACTTCCCAGGGTCACAGATTCCCTGGCCCTGTGGTTAGTTTCACTGCCACCACTGAGTGAGGGAAAAAAACAAACAAACCCTACCTCAGGAAGACACACTCAGACGTCTTCCTGTGGGGTCACCCCAGCCTGTGAACCCTCCCTTCAGGAGAGAACTTGTACACAAAAACCTGTAATTCAGTAGGTGACTATTTGTTTTGTAAATAAGAACAGTAGAACTTTGATGTTGTTCACAAAACAAGAGGAAGTAAACCATGAGTTGCAAGCAGAGAACAATATTTCCCTGGGATTTAGCATAAAAGTTACAGGGAAAAACATTAAGTCAAACAGCACAAAAGTGAATACAGAGCAGAGAAGTCCAACCAAATTTAAAAATAAAACATAACCTGAACATGTCTAACTATACATTTCCCTTGTACTTATACATCTATGGCTGATTTTGCAATGGTCAGGATATTTCCTGTTTTTCATTCTAATTGCCTGAGAGACATTTCCCTGAGTCTTTCTCTCGCCCTATGAAGAGACAAAAGCCCCCAGGAACTGCAATGGTTCTCAGTTTAAACAGAATTACTTCACTCTCATTGGCTCAGTTGGGATTCAGGTTACCCCAGAAGATTAACCCCTTCTCTGCACTCTTTCATGACAGTTGTCAACTGTCCAAACATGCAAATATTAAGGTCATGGTCCCACTCCCTGCCCTGACCCTTCCCTGAGGCCACACCCCATCATGCCTTTTCTCTGAGGTCCTGCCCCTTCCTCACTCCATCCCCGGCTCCCTCTTCTGCTCACTCTTCTCCACCCTGACTCACTGTCACCAGGCTCAGGCAGGGGGTTAGGGTGTGGGATGAGGTGCTGTGCTCTGGGCAGAAGTTTGAATGCAGGAGGGGAATTGGGGAGTTGTGATTATGTCGGTTGGCTCACAAAAGCGACAGCACATCCCTCTGGCAGTGGTTTCAGAGGCCAGTGGGAGCTGCAGAGTTGGCGCTTTTGGTAGAGGCAGTGCCTAAAGACCCTCTGACCCCTCCAAGAGGCTGCAGGGCTGTGCTGGCTACTTCCAGGACCAGCCAGGAGTGAGGGTGGCCAGGAAGAGTGCCTTATCCCTGCTGTGCCACTGGCAGCATCATCCCTGGGCCCCCAGCCTCTTTTAAATCCCTTGGGCCCCAAAACAATTCCTCCCTTTGCAGACCTGACCCTGTGGTGGGGTAATGAGTTGACTATGACTAGCTACACTGAGGTAAAAACTGCCTGTGTCTTGTCTCCACCAGGATAGTACTCTGAGTTAAATACCTATGTGCGAAAAAAAGATGTCTCTTTTTTCAGTGAAGACATCACTTTTGTTTTGTACACATTTCTCCATCTGTCCAGACAGTACCTGCACTTCCTCCCATAACTGATCTTCAGAACTTCCCAAGTTTCTTTTTGTGACCCACAAAATTCTGATAATTAAAGATTCCTTCTAAAGATCGTTGTGCCAAGTGCAGAGGAATAAACAAATGAGAGACTTAGCGGTTGGAATGAGAGGTTAGACTTTGTGCCTGCGTCCTATGCTAGTACAGAAGTATCTTGTGCAGGCAGGTTGCTTTTGTGGTGTTAATTCTTCCCTTCTCCTGCCCAAGTTTATGTAGTAATGGTACATGTTTCTAGAACAACTGGGAAATTAGCAAGAATTCTTGCCCTGGGCTCTAGGTGACTTCAGTGGGATTTGGGTTGGCCCCTCACTGGCCATTAAGGCTAATTTGTTGCCAATGTGAACAAAGGCAAAAAGATACAAGGAAGACCCTTTTTTTTTTTTTTTAAATGTGGAACACAAGAGCCTTAGAAATCTCTTTCTCTCTCTCCCCCCACCCCCGAAATAATGGAATAAAATGTACTACTAAGAAGCTCCAGTCAAATCCCAGAAGCTGTCATAAGAAAGAGCAGTTATCGCCATTTTTTTCTCAATTAACTAGTGTGTTTATTCTGGGGGATCTCTGGAGAAAAATCTCCCTGTCTTATCAAGATTATAAATTGTGTACAGCAATGGACAGGGCCTGCAAATCAGTAATTCCCATTGACAAAATCTTTGTTGCAGATGAGCCTGAGCTATTATATAATGCTGATTTATGATGACAATTAAGAATACTTTACTGACGCAGCTTTTCACTGTGAAGTCCCCTTGGCGTGTACGACATCTAAATCTTTCAGTGTCTGTATCTTAAAAGACTTTGATCTCAGGGAAAAGATTTAGTACTTATAAATGTAGCAAAGGATGAAAACTGCTGGAAAATTCCTAAGAATTAAATGAGTTTATCTGGGATCTTGTGTAATTCAAGGGATTTACATGGCCCACAGCAACTCAGGCAATGGAATCTTTTCTTTTTAAGTTCACAGCTGCTATTACTTATGGGTTAAGTCTAGGTGCAATGGTTGAACTCTCTCAATTGCTTTCTTTGCTCCCCATGGGCAGGAGTCACTTTCTCCCAGTGGATAATTAGAGGACAGCTGTGGCTAGCTGAGGGGATCAGCAGTAGCGGCAAGAATGAATATAAGGGCAGCACTTGACGTTAATAGATTTTAGGGAGATTAAAGTCCTGGGGGGTGGCATGAGGGATGTTCGTGTGTCATCTCCATAGGATTTTAAAGGGAAAAAAAACTAAGCCATTTGGAACAGTCCAAAGGCAGAAAAAATCTGCTCTTCCAAAGTATCTCTGAGGCAGGAATAAAAGTCAGATTTGCAACAGTTTAATGCTATACTATCCAGAGAGACACAAACACTACCACAGGCAAGTACAGTCCCTTTCTGTGCAAACACTGGCTAAGGAATAACCTTAATGACAGTCTGATGTACAGCCTGACTGCAAGAGACATGAGCCTGGGATCACTGATGTGAATTGACTCAAGACTACTTATTTTACTGGAAAAGATTCTGGACATCTGCATCTGTAGCATCTCTAGGATCCTTACCAGCTAGTTCTGACAAGTGATGTACATGCAGGTAAGTGTCTGCATTGTTTGCCTCATATGAGTGTGTGGTAACTTTGCAGGGAGCACTGCATGCACACGTATGTGGGGCAATGGACCCTCTCTTGCGGGGAACTTTCCTGGCTTCTACACTATCCTAGTGGAATGGTCCAGTGAAAGGATCTGCGTCCTCACTCCCACTTCCTTTACTAGAGGCCTCCCTGACCTCAAGGGCTCCCTTTCCACCCTCCTGTGTAGCAGAGTCTTCATAATCCCAATAAGGCTGGCTGCAAGATTCCTGGGGCTTGACCCCCAATCCTCTTGTTATTTAGGCCAGTGATTAGGCTGTCCCCACTTCGGGGTGCTCTCTCTGTACTGGATGCTTCGCTGTGTCACACAGTTCAAGATAAATACAGTTTCCTAAACAGCCATCCGTTCAAAGAAGAATAAGTTAAAACATGGGAAATGTTAAAGACAAACTCACAACTCCATGTAATGCCCCTGGCTGGAGACCTAAGGCTAGGTTGCTTAAAGAGAACTGTTTTGTTGGCTTCTGGGTAACCAGTAGGGTGTTATAGAAGCTCGTTGTGTGAGGCTGGTAAATCTGAGTATTGGCACATTCACCGTCCTTGGAAATTGACTTCCGCGTTCTTTGCACTTCGCCATAATTGAGTGACCTCATTTGGCTCCCACGGGACCCCAGTCACATGTCTTCTCCCCAGCCTGGATCAGCTTCCGGAGAGGTGAAGAAGAATCCACAGGGTGCAGTTCCACTCTCTGATAACTCTTGGAACTCTGTCATTCTTTATTTCATGGGAGTGTCTTACAGGCTTAACTCATTAATAGTGGTTTTGAAAGGGGGAGTATGGTTTTCTGTAAATACCAGACAATAAAAACACAAAACGATAAAATGTCTGGCGGCTGGTATGTTTCCAAATGCCACGTGCTTCATGGGACTCCTATGGAATTATGCGATTTTGCAACAGGTCTAAACAACACAAATGAACAATGCAACATGTTTGGGGGACCACGAGGGGTGAGCAGTTCTGAAAGACGAGATGACATACATGAATAGGGAAGTACAGGACTAGGAGGAGAGGAAAATGAGGAGAGGTTAAGTCATTGGTACTTACTAAATGATATAAATATCATCTAAGATGGTCTTCATACATTGATGGTCTCAAAGTCACTGTGTCAGATGAAAACAAAACATGTTTCCTGTGGCCAGGTCTACAATGGGGGCGGGGGGAAGTCGATTTAAGGTAAGAAACTTGAGCTACGAGACTTGAGTAGCTGGAGTTGATGTAACTTCAATCGATGTTTGCTGCTGTTCCCACAGTGGGAGGTCAATGGGAGAAACTCTCTCATTGACTTTCCTTACTCCTTGTGACTGCAAGGAGTACCGGGGTCAACCGGTCATGATCACTGGATTTAGCATAGCCCCACTAGATGCACTAAATCAAACCCCAGAAGACCAACTGCCACTGCCCTAATCTTGCGGTAAGCATAGACATGCCCCAGGTCTCTTTAAAAGAGATCTGGCCATAGTGGCATTTCTAGCAAATAAGATTATTCCTATTGGTTTCATTTTGCAAACGTCGGTCACATACACATCTGCCTGCTTAATATTACTTACTATGTGTTGTAACGGATTGTTCAAAGTAACTGGTTGAAGACGAAGACCAGGTGACTCAAGGCAAGAGGAATATTACTTAGATGTAAGGAATGTGCCAGCAGGAGGTCAATAGGGGAATATGTCCTTTTACAGATTGTTTGCATGAAAATACAAAGGTGTGCATATGTAATGCCTTGTAAACAAAGGCTGATGGGAGCAGGTGAAGCAATGAGTTTTTGTCTATTGTAAACGTCATGTTTTTTAAAGTCACAGTTTATGCTATCACTCAGTGTAAGAATTGTGGAGTCTCATCAATGTTTGAAGTCGTTGTGGGGGTACAGGGCAGGCAGTAAGGTATGGATTTCACAGAGTTCCCTCCATCTAAGCATTGTGAGGTGGAAAGTGGGGAGGAATAGTGGTTGAACCAGCTGGCTGGAAGCTTTTTGGCTTTACAGCTGTAAGACTGGTTTGCATAGTTCTCCCCCCCACCCAAACCCTCCAGCACTGTTCAAAGGTAGATCTAAAGATATGTCTATAGTTATTCTGTGAGAATCCACCTTGGTGGATACTGAGATGCTGTGGCTAGGCCCAGAGCTGAATGCCACCAAGAGCTGAAATCACTGGTAGCTGAAGCCATGGAGAGCTGGACTCACTGGGTTTTTCCTACAGCAAAACCCATGAGACAGCAGATGTTGAACCTGGCCCTTAGCATTAGGAAGTTACAATAAGTTACAATAACTGTCTTCATATACATATACTTCTAAACTCAGGCTCTCTGCCTTTGAGACAAAGTAACTATGAAAAATAAGATTATAGGTGGCCTGAATGTGATGAATGAGTGGTTAAATCCAGTTCTGAGTAGTCAAATACTGTCGTCCTTGAGAACCAGTTGACACCAACTGGCAATCTTGTTGGTGATGTCAGTGGACAGGAAAATAACTGAATGTGCTGGAGTCAGTTTCTCTTCTTCTAGCTGCCCCTGTAGACTGTTGCTGAGGTACCTTAGCAGGGCAGTGTTCCTTTGGGGAGTGACAATCTGTCCCTTTTCACAAGCATTACATTAATAGTGAATAAATCTGTGTGTTCAGGTGACACAGGATAATTCAACGGTCGTTGCTATTTCATGTGAGGCTATAATGGGAGTAATTAATCACGTTTCTTCCTTGGAAAAGCTCGAATGTGATCAAGTGTTTATAAAGCATCACTTTCCCAGCTGCTCAGCTGAAAACCTATTGCCCCATTTTACCTAGATAGATAACCTATGAAAAAGAAATTGTACCATGAAGTTTGTGCAGACATTGTAGAATACAAAATGATGGCAGTAATAGGGTTTTACTGAATACAATGTCTGAGAGAATAAACACAGGCCATTAAGAGGTGTGTTCATCTGGAAATAATATTTAGAAGTGCTTGTTTCATTAGTCCCCACTTTTGTCCCTTTTTGGTTGCGATCAGATACACCACTCCTTTTGAGATGGCACCTTTTTAGTCACCACACTGCTTTTCCACTTTCCAGTTGGGAAAGGCCACTTCCTGTGGAGAAAATCCTTATTTAACAGGGTGGTGATTTAATCATCACAAATTACTGAGATAACTTGGCACACGGAAATAAATGGCCTAATAAAAGAAGAGTAAATACACAAGATTTTAGCATTTCCTCTGTGGAAAATGGGATCAGCTTCTGAAGACAAAATGTGCCAGCCTTTTGCTTGTAGTCATTAAAGTGAACTATATTCGGAGGTAGCAGTTTTAGAAGTCTAGTGTTTATCCTCTCATATTTATCTTGTGCAAGACATTAACCTCTGCTATGCTAGAATACAACCACCATATATGAAGCACTGGGACAAGGAAGGAAAAAAACATTGAATCCTATGATGCCTTTCATTTACTGGAAGACCAAAAAAGGCCATGTGGCTGTGGTACAATTATGAAGGGCCTAACCATTACAGAAAAGCTTACGAATTTAAAAGACTCATGCTTGGAAGAAGAAATGTGGATTATGATGAAGCAGTTTATAGGGTACTGTGCTCTTCCTAGATGAGCAATGCTTGTTGCTCCCTGCCCATATGATTAGTTCCCCCTATTCTTTACGTTTCCAATAATCATGGGGATATTATTCGTATGACCTTCTCACCCACTTTACCTAATTTGGTGGCCTTGATTAGGCATAGCCATCCAATAGTGCTAGAGAAGTTGAACCACTGTTTCCATTCTGCTGGGGAAATCAGTGAGCATCCAGATTTGGTGTGGAAATACAGGAATTTCAGGTACATAGCTCTAGCTATGTCCTGAGCTACCATGTCTGGGGCATGGGAAGATCTGGGCCAGGGTCCAAGCTACTGGGAAGAGCAAAATCCTTTCATTGTATGGAAACACATTGGGTCAATATTGCCACGAACCACCTCTTCATTTGCAACTTGTAGATTTTTCACACCCAATAACTCCTCTGAAACAAAACAGCAAGTGTCAAAGGAACTGCAAGTTACACTCGGTTTCCTGACTTTATGAACACACACCATAGGTCTGTCCTGAATCTTATTTCATTTACACTCTGCATAGAGGGTATAAACTGCTAGCACTTCACTCTGCTTTGCACTTTATTACAAAGGTCTAAATAATGACACAAGAAGCCAGGTGGAGGAGAACTGGGATCCATGATTCAATACCACTGTGAGCAAGATCCAACTACAGGGGAAAAGGTGAAACTGAATGTAATCATCACTGGAGAAACTTAAGTAAGACAACCCAAGCCTTGACAGGGCAAGGATTGCTGTTGAAAGCCATCTGAAAGCCAGATTCTCAGCTGTTGTAAATTGACCTAGCAGTGCTGCCTGCAGTGGTATGATGCTGATTTATATCAGCTGGTCTGGCCTGATGTGATGCGGTATTTTAAAACATCCTGGTTTGTTGAAAGTTCTTGTGCAGAAACTGATTTTTTTAAAATAAGCAAACTATAAATTGAGCCAGTCTAATTTAAAACTCTGCATCCTACCTTTCTGCTTCATATTTAAGACAAAATTTACTTTCCTGACATAAAATAATAAAAAGATTGTGCCTATGATAGTGTTGGGTACTAGCAGGAGAAATGTGATTATATGGTCTGTTAAATGAATAAATCGGCTCTTACTAAGTTTATGCATGTTGCCCAGTGATTTATTTTTAAAGGAACAGATAATAAAACATACATGCCCTATATAAGGAATAATACAGATGCTTTATATGAAAACTTTCTCTGATGAAAAGATGTTTGTAATGTTAAAACAATACAATAAAACATCATTGATTTCCATCTTTCTGGTATCCTGAAAGGTTAGTTTAGTTTTTGCTTTGCAATTAAAAATAATGATAATAATTGCTGAAATGTTCTGTTTGGCAGAAGTGTATCTGTTCTGCATAGGACTGAGGCTACATTTACACTTACTGGGAATGTTGATGGCTGCTATGCAATTTTAGGTACACCTATTGCATACCTAAAATCAATTTTGCAGCCGTCGACATTGGTCCCTGTCCTCACTACAGAATGTTGGCAGGAGCTCACCTTCCACCAACATTCCTTAATCCGTGTGGCTCTCATGGAGTTCAGGGGTCTGCCTAAGCATTCGATCGTCCGCAGCCAGCATAGACCGATCCTTATTTGTGCAGTTAGGGCATTTTTCTGAATGAACATGTTCAAAGTGGAATATATTCAGAACTAGGAACATGATCCAAAGACACCATCAGTGTCAGCTGGAGTCCTTCCATTGGTTGTGGCTGAGGCCCTTTGTCCCAGAAATATCTAGTAGGGACAACTGGTCAACTCTGACTACCTGTGGATCTGCAGAAAGAACTGCAGGCAAGACTGATAATAATTGTTGAAAGAGTCACTTATTCTTTCTTATAATCTCTCTAATAAATCTACATTCTGTCCAAAAGTCTCCAGTCACCTTCTTAGCCTGAAGACAGCAAGCAGTTCTGTGGCTCCTTAGAGACTAACAAATTTATTAGCTCATGAGCTTTTGAGGGTAAAACCAACTTCATCAAACGGGTGGAAATATTAGAATCCAGGATATTTATAGCAGGAAAAAAAGGAAGAGAAAGGAAGTTACCTGTCATTAGTGGGGACAGTTAACAAAGCAAATTAAGCTGGATGTGTCTCATTCATATGATGTGCTGCAGAAGTGTGATTATTAAAGGTGGGGAAATTGCCCTTGTAATGCGATAGCCAGTTAAGCTTTTTATTCAAGCCTAAGTTAATGGCATTAAATTTATAAATGAATTCCAGTTCAGACAGCTCCCTCTGTAATCGGGTGATAAAATTCTTTTGTGGAAGAATGGCTTCTTTTGAATCCATTATTGAATGTCAGGTTAAAATGTTCCCCTACAAGTTTATGTGTGTTACCATGCCTGATGTCTGATTTCTGTCCGTTTTTCCTTTGGCTATCCAGTTTGTCCAATGTACATGGGAGAGGGGCAGAAATTCCAAGGCTGGTCATCTCCCAAACAGGACTGGTGTTGTTTTCTATTTCCATTTCCAAAATACCAAGTGTTTCCCCAGGACAGTGTTTGGCTTACGTGACATGTACAATGGAGAAACAGTCAAAGGGTGACACATTTCCTCACTCCTCCCCCAGCCCCCCAAACCACTGCTAAGATCCAGATGAAAATGCATGTTAAGTGTTAAATGAAAATGAGTCAATGACATCTGTCTTTTAATTAAAGTGGACAGTTGGAGTCTGTTATACCCACAAGAATTTATTATAAGAGAAGCAGCCTGACGGAGTAACATCAACACACTCGTTTGTAACCATAGAAAGGTGTTAATTAGGGAATGTGTGAACCTACCATCATACCAATTTAGGAAAAAAAGGTGAATAATAGGGAGATGAGCTGCCAGTAATATAATACAGCATAATCATAATGCACATTGCACTGCCATTAATGGCAGTGGGGTAGCAGGGTGGGGGGTGAGAGGATGCTGGTTAATTCCCATTAATGTCAAGTCAGGCAGTTAAAATTTTTAAAAGTAAATGAGGAAGTCTATTTGACGGTGAGCAGGCAATTAACATTCACTTTCTTTCCAAACTCCTCCATTAAGTCTTGGGTTAAAACACACACACGTCTGAAACACACACACACACACACACACACCTGATAGAAGAGACATCTGTCTGAGCTGTCTAATAATGCACGTAGCAAACTCACTAGCAGGGCTTGCTGAGGAAATTACAAAACATCGGAAAAGTTCCTGATAACGCCATCCTTGCCACAATGGATGTAGAGGCTCTGTACACTAATATTCCACATAAAGACGGATTACAAGCAATCAGGAACACCATCCCTGATGCCACCACAGCCAATCTGGTGTCTGACCTCTGTAACTTTGTTCTCACACACAATCATTTCCGTTTTGGGGACAATTTATACCTCCAGATTAGTGGAACTGCTATGGGCACCCGCATGGCCCCACAATATGCTAATATATTTATGGCTGACCTGGAACAATGATTCCTCAGCTCTCGTCCCCTATTACCCCTCCTCTACTTAAGATACATGGATGACATCTTTATGATTTGGACCCATGGTACAGAGGCTCTAGAAGAATTCCACAGAGACTTTAACAATCTACACCCCACCATCCACTTATGCCTCGATTACAACATTCAAGAGATACATTTCCTGGACACTACAATACGAATCAAGGATGGCCTGATCAGTACCACACTGTACCGAAAACCTACTGATCGCTATACTTATCTACACCCTTCAAGTTTCCATCCTGCACACATGACTAGATCCATTGTTTACAGTCAAGCTCTTAGGTACAATCGCATTTGCTCTTATCCAACTGACAGAGACCAAAAACTACAAGAACTTTACCAAATATTCATAAACCTGAATTACCCACCAGGAGAAGTAAAAAAAACAAATCAACAGGGCCAGACAAATACCCAGAGACCAGCTACCCCAAGATCGGCCCAAAAAAGCCAAGAACAGAACACCACTGGTCATCACCTACAGCCCCCAACTCAGACCACTGCAACGAATTATTAAA
The DNA here is from genome assembly GCF_033958435.1 of Carettochelys insculpta. Lineage (NCBI taxonomy): Eukaryota > Metazoa > Chordata > Testudines > Carettochelyidae > Carettochelys > Carettochelys insculpta. Next base: position 19,603,828 of record NC_134152.1, read on the forward strand.
GACCTACAACCTATCCTTAATCAGGATGCCACACTCCAGAAGGCCCTGGGTGACATGCCTGTTCTCTCCTACAGACAACCTCCCAACCTTATGAGGATCCTCACTAACAGCCACAGTCTATACCCCAGGAATACCAGTCCTGGAACCTTTCCCTCCAACAAAGCCCGCTGCCAGTTTTGTCCACATATCTTCTCTGGAAGTACCATCACTGGACCTAACCAGGTTACTCACAGAATCACAGGCACTTTCTCATGCTCCTCTACTAACATCATATAAGCCATCATGTGCCAACAATGCCCAGATGCTTTGTATATTGGACAGACTTCTAACTCCCTTAGACAAAGGGTCAATGGGCACAAAACAGACATTAAAACACTCCAGATCCACAAACCAGTTAGTCAACATTTTAATGGAATGGGGCATTCTGTCAATGACCTAAAGGTATGTGTGTTACTGAAGAAGAATTATCGCACCGTTCTAGAAAGGGAAACAGCCGAGCTGGCTTTTATATTCAAATTCGGCACATTAACACATGGTTTAAATTGTGATGGGAACTTTCTGAGTCACTATAGGGGTGCGTCTGCATACTTGGCTCAATCTAATTCTTGACCTTCCCCCCCACCCTTCCACTGTCTGATTTGCTCACCTTGATTATCTTTTTATGATTTGTCCTCCTTGCTTACTCTTTTTGGTTCTCTGTGCCTTAAATATTGAGTCTGTTCTGGTCTGGCTATGGTCTGAAGAAGTGGGTCTGTCCCACGAAAGCTCACCTAATAAACTATTTTGCTAGTCTTTAAAGTGCTACTTTACTGCTTTTTGTTTTGGTAGTGTATAGACTAGCACGGCTTCCTCTCTGTTACTATTTAGCATGGCTTCAGAGAGTGTTATTGGCATAGCTGTGACACAACTGCATTTGACACGCTGTGGCAAGTACTTTATGCTAAGCAAGCAAATAGGTGCAGTTGCCTGAAGTGCTTGTAAACTGAAATCATGAACAGAAAAGTAGCAGTTGTGTGTGCACATCCTCAGAGTCAGGAGGGGTTTCAAAAGAGTCTTGAAGACAGAGGGGCTGATCTGTGGTGTGGTGTGGAAGAGCTGAGTTGCCCCAGGAGATTGGGCTGATCATGTTTAGAAATGGAAGAGACTGCAGACGTAGTTTTCACTAGCTAATTAAAGGTACAGAATTTTCTGCATCTCCACTGAGGATCCCATTCTTGTTTCTTCAGTAGGTGAAATGCTTATTAATGTTAGGGACATGCAAAGATAAAAAGCCAGGGCTTACTTTTTATGGGGAGACGGACAAACCCAGTGCACTTAGTATGGTGCCATCTATCCATGGGAATTCCTTCCCTTTTTGGCTCTCTGTGACCTGCTAGTTTTGAGTACTACTAATGCTGTCCTTTATTCCCACGTTCAGTGGCTTGTTTGTGGACCTGCTGCTAGAAAAACAAGTGAGGATGTGCTTTATTCCACCCACATGTGTGATGTGCTATAAAGTAGGGGTCATTCATCCCCTCTAGTATGTCATCCATGGAAGATAAGAACTTGCTATCGAAGCCCACTTAATGGAGTGGCTCCTTTAGCTCAAGCAGTGGTGATTTGTGCTTTAGTGCTTAAGGTCCAAGATTTAAATCCTTCTGGCTATCCACTTGGAGCGACATTACAGAGGCTCAGCCTCAGATTGATTATGCCATCAGTGGAGCTGCCTGGGTAGTTACAGACCAAGACAGCGTCAATGTACAAGTTGAAGGTGTAAGCCTCTTATGGGACATGATTGATTTCTTTCTGGGCTGCAGTGTTGGGGGAGCCATTCTTGTCCATCTGATAGGCAACTGGACTTCCGCAAGTTATACTGGGCTCAGTAGAGGGGTTGACATTGAAATATTTCCATCTCTCTGTGTGCAGCTCACATTTCTCTCACGGGCCTCTGGTGGCATCTCAGACTGATATAATTTCCTGGGGTCTAATGACATTTCAGAAGTTTTCTGGGACAGCAAAACTGTTTCATGAACCCTTAACACAGTATTAAAAGGACCTGGGGGATTGCTGGCTTTCTGCCACAGACACTGAAGATAAATGATGCTGACACAAAACAGCAAAGAGAGCTGTCCTGTACGCTAGTAACCTATCTGTGAACAAGGCTTACAATATTTAGATACAACAATATCTATGCAATCTTCTGCCTGAGCTTTCCAGCTCATTTTGCCTCTGTAAAATAAAAAAAATGTTACTGATAGGAAAAGGAAGTCTTCAGTTTTCTCCCAGTTATATCTGTTTTACATTGGTGTACATCCATTGCCCTCAATGGAGTTATTGCTTGATTTGCACCAGTGGAGATGTGGGAAGAATTGGGCCTTGAATGATTACAAAAGGAGACAAGGGGCTTAATTCTGATTCCTTTCTGATGTCTTCCAGAAGTTGTAGTACTCCCAAGATCAGATGGTTTTGAATAAAGATGTTTTAGAGAATTCTGTAATTTGCCGAAAAGTCTAGCTCTGTGAAAGATGTATTGTCATTTGTGGTCGGATACTGAAGAGATCACCTTTGCATCTCTGATAACTAGAGAATAGCTGGAATCAAACCTCTGGAGTTTTGGGGCTGTTCAAAATCTAACCCAACTTGAATCTCAAATTTTGCAAGTATTCCATCTTTCTAACTGCCCTTCTCTTACCCAAAAATCGATATAAACAACCCCCTGCCCCCTCAAAATTCATGTTCTACTAGTAATAGGGAAATGCTTAGTGATGTAATTGGATCATGTTTTTCCATTGTGTAACCTTGGGCCAAACTGTGCCTTTTTCTACTCCCATACTTAGTGGAATTATACACCTTTGGGGGCACAAACCCGTCTACCATTTACCTATCTGGTGACTACCACAACTGAATCCTGAGCCTGGAGCCTCGAGACCGGAGGTGAGCCACCTGTGGCATTTGTGCAGCATGCAGCTGGTGGCCCACCAGTCAGGTGGTTTACCTTGCATCCACAGGCCTGGGTGCCCAGGGGCCATAATTTGCCATCACTGCTCAATGAGAGCTGCAAGAAGCAGCAGCCAGCAAGACCCTGATGCCCATGCCACTGCCCGCAGTTACTATTGGCTGAGAACAGCAAGCCACTGCCACCTGGGCTTGGTGGTAGCCATTTCTGTGGATGCAAGCAACCTGTCTGGCAGCCTGCCAGCTGCTAACCCTGATGAGCCACATGCTGCTTTCAAGCTGCATGTTGTCCACCACGGCTCTAGATGCTTGTACTGGAACACCAATAGTAACCAATACTGCGTCTGACTCTATTCTCGTTCACACTGGGCAAGTTAAGAGTTCCTATGTTGGTATCACTGAGTGAAAAAGCAGATGCGACTATTAGAACTGGTCAAAAGTATTAGGGAAAATACTTCACAAAACGATGCATCAGTGTTTCAGTTTTATTCAGCAGAACCAACTCTAATGAAACGATAGACGCAAAGGGCCTGATTCAGGTCCTGGTTCCTCTGCTGTTATACCAGTGGACTTTGTGGTGATTTACATCTGTGCAATCAAAATTAGATTCTCATTGTGTATTTTTCTGTATGTATTTTCCATATAATGGCTTTCCACACTACAACTAGCTGATTCTAGCTAAACATATATTTATACATCTCACCCATACCTAACACCTACAAATTCACACGGCAGAGAGAACAGAGTGCTGGGTTGGCTGCCAGGGAGCTAGTCTCTTCTGCATTACTTTATGAATCTATACCTTTGACCTCACGTCACCACTCAGTGTGTTCTACTTGTAAAATCTGTGTCAAATGTCAGGACAGGATTTTCCAGTGTTGCTGTTCATGAAGCAAGGCAGAGAGCTCTGTTACATATTTACAGAGACAGAGGTAGTTCAGGCTCAAAATGTTAGCATTTCACCAAGAGCCAGCCCCAACAAAAACAGAGTTTTACTAACCAAATATCATTAAATGTTTCTATTATTTATATTTTCCCTGACACCTGTGCTTTGTTCAAAGCCAAACGTTCCCTCCCTCAAGTATCACAGCCCGGGATAGTGCAGGTGAAATTTGAAGGTAAAACTGTTTGGAAACAGGAGAGAAGTTGACAATTGTATGTTAGTTCTCCCTGTTGAAGGCGTACAAAGGGAAAAGTAAATCATGTTTTAAAAAGTCATTCAGTTTTAATGCCATTGCTCAGGCCCATAACTGAGAGGATCACTCTGACTTATCCCTATCTTGTCCCCAGGAAATGCTCCAAATTTGCCACTTCATCCTACCAACCATTTTTAAGAAATAGCTTCTGCATCCAGCTCCCAGTTATCTCCTGTTTTGATTATTCTTTGGTCTCTCTGCTACCCATGTTGTCCCCCTCTAGGCCACACAAAATGATGCTGTCAGTATAATCATCTTTACCAGTCACTGTGGCGATGATACTTCCCAGACACACTTGTTTCTCTCTGCTGGCTTCTACTACAGCAAGCCACGCTTCTTTTTATGAACTTCAAGGTCTTTCTCAGCCTTTTGCCTCCCTACACCATTGTCCTTTATATACCCCTGCTCCCATCTCCAAGAGTCCCATGACTGCCCATTTCTCCCATGGCCCTCTTTGCTTCATCAGCCATAGTATCCCTTACGCACGGAGTGTCTTCCCTCCTCTGGTCTGAAAAGCAGCCCCTTTCCTTTCAAATCCACCCCCAATGCACACGTTTACCACAAGGCACATCTTTACTTACAATGCTCCACCTCCCCCAGTAATGGCTAGGGAGCTGGGTGGCTGTGTATAGTACACTTTGTGTTTATAAATAAATAACTTTGTATTTATCCTGCACACTTTGTCTGTTGCCTGAATTCTGAGCCTGAGAGTTCTGACTGGCTGCATTGTTCTGTATATATAAACAGTGGTTATCACGTTGTAGACAGTGGAAATAAATCTTCAGAACTTCTGTGTGTAATTCCATACGTTTTCCCCATCTGTGATGCATGTAGGTTGGAAAGGCACCCTGCTATGCTATTAATTCTTGCCATTTAAGTGCTAACAACTATCCAAAGAAGCTCTGTTCTCCAAATGAAAAAGCTATGGTCATTACTCAGTCTTTCTCAATTCCTGTCCCTCAGCAAAAATTAAGCTGCTTTTTTATAATGGAACAAGTGTTTTTTCACTTGCTAAACATGCTACTTTGTATTAAGATTTAGTCCTGCTTTGTCTGCTTCTGAAAGGGAAAACAACGCTGGCGTAATGTAATGGAAGAGCAGAGTTATCTTCCTCCAGAGATAATTACTTTGAAGATAATTACATCTGAAAAAAGAGGCCATTGAAACCTTGCAATTTATTTTTTCATAAGGTTTTTTATGTACGTATTTTGCCAGCACAGCTTTTCTCTGCTTTTGCTTGCACCACACAGACAAGAAGAACATAGAAATTGACAGATTGGATCAGATCCATTGTCCATCTAGTCTGGTATCCTGTCTACAATAGTCACCAGCAGCAAACACTTCAGGAAGAGGGGCCAGAAACCCTCCAGCAGACAGCTGTGCATCTTCTGCCCCCGGAGAAAATTTCCTCCTAGCTCCCAATACTTGGAAGTGAGCTTATGACAAAAAGCAACATTTTTCATCTTTATGAACCAGATTCTTAAGATCTGCTGCACTGATGTAATTATTTGCAACTCCACTGATTTCCTCCAATATTACACTAGCACACATGAAATCAGAATGTAGGCCAAATTATTCTAAAGAGAACACGAACGTGTATTCTCTGCTAGTTTCTTTTAAACCTTACTGCCATTCTCTTTTGCAAAACCACATTCTGGGGTGTTTTTTTTTCTTTAATGCAGTTCAGTTCCACTGCATATATACTATTAGCCTCATTGCCAAATGAAGTACTTCAGTCAAGCAAGTGCTATTCTTAATCAGACCAGGCATCCCAGGGTAATTCAGCTATTTCCTTTTGGAAGATGAAAAGCCATTAGCAGGTTCACACCATTTTGCCCTTATTTAATTACACCCTGAGGAGACGATAGCGCTTGCAGGCTCGCTGAATTCTAAGGTGACCCAGTAAAGACTCCAGACATGAATGCTTCTTTTTAATATTTCATGCCAAGTCCTGGCAGCTGCTTGCAGTAGAACAGGTCTCAGTTTCACTCCCTGCACATGTATAATGAGTTACATTCATTGCCACAGAAATAGCCATTTCAGAGACTAGCGTACACCATCAAATGCGTATTAGCTCCTTGAGGTCCACTGACTCTTGCTCATCTGGCCAACCTGGTCAGATTTGGATATGATGCTGAGACGTTTTTCTTTATTCCCCAAAAGACACTTGGGAGCATAGTGGTCACGTACAGGGCGGTGAATGAAGCCCAGAGCATTAACGAAGCAAAAGTCACTGAACTGTGAAGAAATATACTTTGGCTCTGGAGTTGTGGTGTTTATTGTTCCAGTTTCACATGGTGCGTGCTGACAGAGCTCTGCAATTTTATTTTCTGACTGGCCTGTGACTATTACAGGGGTAAAACGTCAAGCAATGGCTTCCAACTGCAAAACTCAGCTCAGAAAATCCCACGCCTTAATGGTTTCTACTGGAGTCTTAGATGAATTTCTGCTCCAAAACATGTGTGCCAGTGAATTACAAACTAGTAACCAGAAGGGAGTGGACTCCCTCAGTGTGCTTGGACCTTGGAATATTTCTGTAGCAAACTTGTTGGTATCCACCCCATGAGACACTTTCTAATCCCTCCTCCTTTTCCCTGCCCTAGTTAAAACTCTAAGGCTATGTCTACACTAGCACACTACGTCGAAGTAGGCTATTTCGACGTAAGAACATTGAAATAGGCTACTTCAACACGTATCGTCTACACACCTCCAGGACTGGTGCCATTGATGTCCAGTGTTGAAGTAGCAACAGAGAACATCAAAAGGAGCCACCCCGGAAGGAAATGTGGAGCATCCACACACACAAGCTCTCCCCATCAAAATAAGGGGCAAGCAAAGCCCCAAGCCGTTCCCTTAAAGGGCCCCTCCCAGACACACTCGCCCTGCACAGCATGAGATCCACAGAGCTGACAACCAGTTGCAGGCCCCGTGCACGCAGCATGGACCCCCAGCTTCAGCAGCAGCAGCAGCCAGAAGCCCTGGGCTAAGGGCTGCTGCCCACGGTGACCACAGAGCCCAGCAGGAGTTGGACAGAGTGTCTCTCAACCCCTCAGCTGATGGCCGCCATGGAGGACCCTGCTATTTTGACATAGCAGGACACAGATTGTCTACACACGCCCTACTTCGACGTTGAACGTCGAAGTAGGGCGCTATTCCCATCTTCAGATGGGAATAGCAATTTTGATGTCTTGCTGCCTAACGTCAATTTCAACATCGAAATAGCTCATGGCACGTGTAGACGCGACGTATACTATTTCGACGTTGTGCCAGCTACTTCGAAGTAGCCGACTAGTGTAGACGCACCCTAATTGCAGGCAAAGAGAGAGAGACAACACTTTTTAGCATGGGTGGAGAACAGGGAGACCTAGGCTACGTCTACACGTGAAGCCAACATCAAAATAGCTTATTTCAATGTTGCCGTCTACACGTCCTCCAGGGCTGGCAACGTCGATGTTCAACTTCGACGTTGCACGGCACCACATCGAAATAGGCGCTGCGAGGGTACGTCTACACGCCAAAGTAGCACACATCGAAATAAGGGTGCCAGGCACAGCTGCAGACAGGGTCACAGGGCGGACTCAACAGCAAGCCGCTCCCTTAAAGGGCCCCTCCCAGACACAGTTGCACTAAACAACACAAGATCCACAGAGCCAACAACTGGTTGCAGACCCTGTGCATGCAGCATGGATCCCCAGCTGCCGCAGCAGCAGCCAGAAGCCCTGGGCTAAGGGCTGCTGCCCACGGTGACCATAGAGCCCCGCAGGGGCTGGAGAGAGAGCATCTCTCAACCCCCCAGCTGATGGCCGCCATGGAGGACCCGGCAATTTCGACGTTGCGGGATGCGGATCGTCTACATGGTCCCTACTTCGACGTTGAACGTCGAAGTAGGGCCCTATTCCGATCCCCTCATGAGGTTAGCGACTTCGACGTCTTGCCGCCTAACGTCGAAGTTAACTTCGAAATAGCGCCTGACACGTGTAGCCGCGACGGGCGCTATTTCGAAGTTAGTGCCGCTACTTCGAAGTAGCGTGCACGTGTAGACACAGCTATAGTTAGGTCTTCTCTTTGTATTTTGTTAATGGAAGCTGAAAGGGCAGATGTGATTTGTGTGTGTGTGGGAGCATGCATCTGTGCACACAACATCAGGGAAACAGTATGCTGAGCAAGAAGAATTTGTGTATTTTAATGTCATGTGCCTTTATCCTGCTATCCCATAGAAGCCAGTGGGCGTTTAATCTAAATCAGCTATTCAGAATCAGCCCTATAGACAAACATGTATATGCGCTAGATAAGAGAGCAGGCCAGAGTCTGCTATATGCACATGTTACTTTTAACGAAGTCAGCAGGAATCTCACACAGGTCTGAGAGGCATAGGTTTGATTCTGGTGCCATTTGATTGGTTTCAGTGGAATCATGCAGTAGTTGAATTTGGTTCATTATGACTATCAATTTCCAGTTGCTTATTTTTGTCTGGCAGAGCTAAGATTCTCTCTGCTTTCTTCAGTTATGTATGCACTGAATTGCCGGAGTCTTCTCATGAGGAGCAAGTGCAGACTTAGAAGAAAGAGCTTTATGACTCAGGGGTTCACTTTCTGGTGTCGAGCAGAGGATGGCCCAGCTGCATAAGGACAAGCAGGCTGGGTGAAATCGGAGCATTTAACAGTTTATTTGCATTTAACAGATAAACAAGGTGAAGGAAATCAGCTGCAACAGTAAATAATAATACGAGCACTTCACTGGTGATTGGTTGCTTTTTTAATTGTTTTATTATTTTCACATAATTTAACTGACACTGACATAGACTATAAATCAGCACAAGTAAAAAGAAATAAGGAAAATAAAAGAAGAAGGTCAGTATCTATGGGAATGGCTCATATGTAAATAACAATATTTTACTGCACTGTTTTGCTTGCTCCTGTATCATAAATCCATCAATCTCTAATTTAGCATTTCAAGTGCCATTTGGTCTTGCAGTTTTAAGTCTAGACCCTTACATTAATGGCCTATATCTGTAAGAGAGAGAAAATAGAACCTCGGGTCATGATCTTGCAAAGGCTGATGCTTAGCTTTATGTGTATGAGTATTCCCCAATCAACTCCCATACATAAAACGAATCACATTGGCTACGTCTACATGTGCACGCTACATCGAAATAGTCTATTTCGATGAATAACATCTACACGTCCTCCAGGGCTGGCAACGTCGACGTTCAACTTCGACGTTGGGCAGCACCACATCGAAATAGGCGCTGCGAGGGAACATCTACACGCCAAAGTAGCACACATTGAAATAAGGGTGCCAGGAACAGCTGCAGACAGGGTCACAGGGCGGACTCAACAGCAAGCTGCTCCCTTAAAGGGCCCCTCCCAGACACACTTGCACTAAACAACACAAGATCCACAGAGCTGACAACTGGTTGCAGACCCTGTGCATGCAGCATGGATCCCCAGCTGCAGCAGCAGCAGCCAGAAGCCCTGGGCTAAGGGCTGCTGCACACGATGACCATAGAGCCCCGAAGGGGCTGGAGAGAGAGCGTCTCTCAACCCCTCAGCTGATGGCTGCCATGGCGGACCCCGCTATTTCGATGGTGCGGGACGCAGATCGTCTACACGTGCCCTACTTTAACGTTCAACTTCGAAGTAGGGCACTATTCCCATCCCCTCATGGGGTTCGTGACTTCGATGTCTCACCGCCTAACGTTGATTTCAACTTCGAAATAGCGCCCAACACGTGTAGCCATGACGGGCGCTATTTCGAAGTTGGCGCCGCTACTTTGAAGTAGCATGCACGTGTAGACACGGCCATTGTGTGTTGGTAGAATTGGGGCCAGAGTGGCTCAATTGCTCCTAGGACCCTGGCCTTAAAACAGGTGCCCTGGTTTGTTCAGTCAAATTCAGTGGTTATCCCCCACATCCCTGGCATCTGAGTAAATCATCTGCAGATGACATAGGAGGTGGCCATTCAGAGCAAGTTGTACCCTGCTGTTTCTGGATGCCAAACACACTTTGATACCAATTTTATGCTGTCATGGTCATCAGTATCGAGTTCTGTGCAGTAGCTAAGGATTAGATAAAAACAATGCAATTATGAGCAGATCAGTGTCCCATTTCCCCTAAAGTCCTGCCTAGTACAATAAACTCTGTTTGAATTTTATTGCTGCTGCTGGCATGTGACACCCTTCGTCTAGGACAGGGATCAGAAACCTTTCTGGGATTTGACCTTTTGACCTCTACGCATGGTCCAAGTGCTGGTGACTCTTTTTAAAGTCACTAATAGTCTTAGTTACAGCTTCCTTAATAAATATATGATGATGCAGAGCTTTACTCTCTATGTGGTGATTAGTAGCTTTAGCTCGTCTTTTGTTAATCCACAGGCAGCCTGGCTTTGAGCAAGGGAGAGGGTTAGGGCTCAACACCTGCCTCACATCCTGGTGAAAATTGGCTCGTGTGCCACTGTTGGCTCCCGGGCGGGGGGTGGTTGACCCCTGGTCTAGGACTTCGAATTTGGGTGGTTTAAAAAAGCCCATATTCTATCAATGGCATCGCTGCTCTGGCCTAAATTGCTTCACATGTCTGGGCAAGACCTTTCCTCTTTTTAGAGAAGACACAAAGGAAGGAGGACGTGTACTAGGGGACAGCACACCAGGCAAGATGCCCAGAGCCCAAGCTCTGCTCCTGACTCACTGTGTAACTGTGAACTACCCCTCACATCCATGTTTTCAGAAGTGACCATATGACTGTGTCTTGTTTGGGGTTCACAGTCTGGCTCAGTTTTCCAAGGTACTAAGTGCCTTCGGCTCCTATCAACTCCACGTGGAATTGTGAATGTTCAGCACTTTGGCCAGTCAGGGCCAACATGTCTCAGAGCAGCTGTCCCCAAAACTGAATAATAATCAGTGGCCACTTCTGCAAAGGTTTTCCTTTAGCCTCTGTCCCTAAGCTATAAAATGGGTACATCTTTGTGCATCTTTCTGAAGCTCTTTAATGGCTTCAGGTGAAAAGTATCATAAACACGCAAAATGTTTAAAACAGAATGGGGCAAATTTAGCCTGAGTGAATGTGGCCCAAACTGTGTAAATTATGTGGTACGATCCTTGAATTAAATAGTAAGACTCTCAGTGGTTTTGGTGGGAACAGGTTAAAACTGCACATCACCCATTTTTGAAGTGGTTTCAGATTTAAAGGCGATGCTGGGTTTTGGAGACCAGTCTCGGGGGGTAGCTGTGTTAGTCTGTATCTGCATAAACAGGAAGGAGTCCTGTGGCACCATTAAGACTAACAGATTTATCTGAACTTAAAACTGATGAACTCATTCCAGGGGTGTAATTTACTGAAAAAATGCTCATTTTCTCATTTTGTCATATGATTATAAAATAAATCAATTGAAATTTAAATACTGTACTTACATTTTTGTATATAACACATACAGCAACATACACCTGTCACTGAGGGTATAAAATTTCAGGTTATACTGACTTCACTAGTGATTTTCTTGTACCATATTGTCAAATTAAGTAAATATCTAGATGGTTAATGTACCCCCTGGAAAACCTCTGCATACTTACAGGGGTACATGTATCCCTGGTTGAGAACCAGTGTTCTAGTTCACATTCCCCTGTACTGGGACAGGAGTAAGCATGCCTAGACCATCTCTGTGAGGTGTTGGTCTAACTTGTTCTTAAAAATTTCCAAGACTAGAGATTCTGCAACTTCCCTTGGTAATGAGATTTACTGGGGAGTTGCTTGAGGAAGTGTAAGAGCTATCATCTTTGAAAAGTCATGGACGATAGGAGAGATTCCAGAAGACTACACTCAGGAAACAGACCAGTCAGCTTAACTTTGTGCCAAGAAAGATAGTGGATAGGGTCATCAAATTGCCCTATAGCAAATATGAGAGACCAGCCTCTGGGGGAGAGGGGTGCTGTCCCATGTTGGGGCTCCTTGGCAACGTGAGCTACTGCCCCACCATGAGGGGCTGGATACGGGGTCTCTGCAGAAATCCAATGAGAGGGGTTGGAGGATGGGTGCTCCACAAGCCCCTGGCACTGGGTGTTGAAAAGAGGGGCTCTGCAGCCTTCTGAAGGAATGGGGCTGCCACGTTGGGGGACAGGGTAGCTGCCCCATGGAGGAACTTCACCACAGCAGGATCTATCTCTCCAAGGCACAACATGCCAGGGAATGAGGTAGTCACCCTGTGGTGCAGCTCACCAGCAGACAGGGCTGCTGCCGTGGTGTGCTGGGGAATGGGGCAGCTGCCCTGCAGAGGAGCTCCCCTGCAGCAGGAACTGAAGCCCTAGATGTAGGGCACCAGGGAACTGGGCAGCTGCCTGTAGTAGAGGATGCTGCCCCGAGACACTGGGTGCCAGGGAGCAGGAGCCCTGCAAAATACAGGACAGTTTGCCCATAAAAACAGGACAGATGGTCACCCTAAAAATGGAGCAAATAATTAAGGAACCCATTTGCAAACATCTGGAAGATAATAAGTAATAGTCAGCATAGATTTATAAAGAACAAATTGTATCAACCAACCTGAAAGCTTTCTTTGCTAGGCTAGCAAGCCTTGTGGATAAGGGGGAAGCAGTCATTGCGGCATATTGAGTCTTTAGTAAAGCACTTGATATAGTATTGAATGACCTTCTGGTAAATAAACTAGGGAAGTGAAATCAGATGGGGCTGCTATAAGGTGTGTGCATCAGAGGTTGGATAACCCTTCCTAGGGAGTGGTTATCAATGGTTCATTGGTAGGGAGAGGGATCAGTTTTGAGACTGGTTCTGTTCAATAATTTCATCAATGATTTGGACAATAACAGAGAGAGTTTGCTTATAAAGTTTGCTGATGATACCAAGATGGGAGGGGTTGCAAGTGCTTTGGAGGATAGGATTATAATTCAAAATGCTGTGGAAAAATGGCCTGAGGTAAATAGGATGAAATTCAAAAAGGACAAATGTGAAATACTTCACTTAGAAAGGAACAATCAGGTTCACACATACAAAATGGGTAATGACTGTCCAGGAAGAAGTACTGAGGAAAGGGATCTCGGGGTCATAGTGGGCCACAAGCTAAATGTGCATCAATAATTTGACACTATTGCAAAAAAAGCAGACATCATTCTGTGATGTTTTAACTGGAGTGTTGTGAGCAAGGCACCAGAAGTAATCTTTTCTGCCCTACTTTGTGCTGTTTCAGCCTCAGATGGAATATGGTGTCCAATTCTAGGTACCACATTTCAGGAAAGATGTGGACAAACTGGAGAAGACTCTGAGAAAAACAACAACAGTCATTAAAGTTTTCGAACCCATGACCCATGAGGAAAGATTGAAAGAACTGTGGTTGTTTAGTCTGGAAAAGAGAAGATTGACAGGGGAAACAATAACAGTTTTCAAGTCCCTAAAAGGTTGTTACAAGAGGAAGGGAGAGAAATTATTACCCTCTGAGTATAGAACAAGAAGCAATGGGCTGAAATTTCAGCAATGGAGGCTTAGGCTGGACATTAGGAAAACTTTGTAGCTGTCAGGGTGGTTAAACACTAGAATGAAGTGCCTAGGGAGGCTGTGGAATCTCCATCACCAGCTATTTTTAAGAGCAGGTTAGACAAGCATCTGATAGAGATGATTAAGATGGTGGTTGGTCCTACCATGAGTACAGGAGAAAGTACTTGATGACCTCTTGAGGTGCCTTCCGCTTCTATGATTCTGTGCTTAATTATCCCCATTGTTAGTTTTGTTTCCTAATCCCAATCTACATTTTTCTATAATCTAAATCAACTCGTTTCATCCTGTCCTAGTGGACACAGAGAACACCTGATAACTCTGCTTTTCACTTATATGAATTCTGTTATCAGGTTCCTGCTTAACCTTCCCTTACCTAGATTAATCATGCCCAGTACTTTTGATCTTTCTCCATAAATCGTGTTTTCTAAACTTTCTATAATTTTTGTTGCACTCCTCTGCACTTTCTCCTGTTTGTTCCCACCTCTCTTTAAGGTGAGACATCCAAAATTGAACACAATACCGCAGCTCAGACCTCACCAGTGCACAGCAGAGCAAGATGATCACATCCCATGTCTTACAAGGGAAACTCCAAAGTGACATTGATGTTTTCACACCACCCCCATGCTGCTGACTCATTTTCAAATTGTGAGCCACTATTGCCCCCAGATCCTTTCCTGAAGTTAATAATAATGATTACTCTCCATTCTATAGTGTTGCATTGGATGAAGTTTAGTCCTTTGAATTTGTTTTTATTGAATTTCATTTGATTGGTTTCAGATATATTTTCCAACTTACTATGATTATTTGAATTCTAATTCTGCCCTTTAAAGTGCTTGCAATCCTTCCCAGCTTGGTGCCCCCTGCAAATTTCATGAGCATACTCTCCACCCCAGCATCTTAGTCTGTTTCCTTTTCCCTATTTTGTTTTCAGGACTAGTACTGTGAAATAACAAGGTTTTTTAGGGTGCTCCTGCATCTGTTTTGTTGCACCCCATGTTATGGTTATTAAGTCCTGGGCAAACACCACACTATATGTCTACACTAGACAGTTTTGCCTGAAAACCCTGGTTTTGTTGACGAAACTTGTGGAGTGTCCACATTAAAATACGTTCTGTTGACGTATTGCTGACAGAACTCGGCACTTTTGTCAAGAGCCTTCTGCCTCTCCCCCGTGAGGCAGAACACCTCTCTCGACAGAATCTGTCAACAGAAAAGTCATGTGGATGCCACAGGAGGCCCTTTGTTGACAGACAGGGCTTCCAGGTCACTGGGCAGCCCTGTCTGCTGTGCTTCCAGTTGGCTATTCTGTTGAGAGAGTGGCTGGGTAGAGTGAATCGACAGAGTGATCTGCTTTCATGTGTGGCTGTGATCTGTCAATGAAAACAAGAAGTCCTGTGGCACCTTGTAGACTAACAGATATTTTGAAGCATAAGCTTTCATGGGCAAAGACCTGCTTCATCAGTAATCTTCTGTCAACAGATCGCTGCAGAGTAGACATAGCCTATATGTTTTTATCAGCACTTTGAAGAAGCAAGAAGTGACTGTCATTGTCAATCCATGCAGTTGCAGGCCCCTCACTATGGGTGTTCATTGGAATAATCTCATAAAACATTCAATAAAAAGCGACAACAGTGTGTGCAGAAATTAAGAATGTCTAATATTCCTCCAGTTACATAATGCAGCAAAGAAGAACAAACCTAATGAAGGAAAAGGAGCAACTAGAATGCTAATGTACACATTGATCAGTTAGGAAGCTTGTTATCAATAAAATTACACATTGATCAGTTAGGAAGCATGTTATCTTGTCAATAGCAGTTTAGGCAACTAAGAATTTCCAAGCATAATTAACGTATTCACCTGACAAGCTTTCTCTCCTTCGCCCTCCTCCACACCTTTTATTTTCCTCAGCCTTTTTTTTTTCCAAATACTATCTTGTCAAAAAAATAATCCTAGTGGCTTGTAAAATTGCACTGACTGATATACATTTTTAAATAGAGCTCCCACCTATCCTGGGCCTGTTAACAATCCTTTGATATGAAATATCTGTGTAGGGTGACCATTCATCCCGTATTAGGTTGGACGGTCCCATATTTGGGATGCCAAAAAGGTGTCCTTACTTATTTTTCAAAAGGGACGAATTGTCCCATATTTAGGCCCTCGGGGGTGGTGGGAGGAGCACCCATGGCTGCCGCTTCCCTAGGGTTTGGTGGAGCCAGGAGGAGCTGCCCCTCCCCATATCTCCCTGTCCCATATCTGGGACAGGGAGATATGGTCACCCTATAACTATTAAGTTTCTAGGAACAGAACTTTAGTTGGAGGAAGTAAAACCTTCTCATCTTCAAGGGAAAACAAATGAGGCTGAAATGAGGAGGAAGGAGGAGTGACACTAGCAATGCCTGATAGATTCTACCATGAGAAGGAAAAGGGCAAGTAGATGTCACCATCTCTGAAAAGTAAGTGTGCGCGCTCTCTCTCTACGCCCCCCCATGCCCCCATGAGGCTAACCCAAAATCATTGAAGTTGAGCTACTACTCCAAATGAGTTCAACTGGCTTTGGCTCAAGCCCTAGCTAGGTTCAAGGGAGGAGCTCTCTACAAATTTGTTAGTCTCTAAGTTCCATAGGACTGTTGTTTTTGAAGTGGGAGACTAACATGGCTACCTTTCTGAGGCTCCCTATTGAAACCAAAAGGGTAATAATGGCACTTTACATCAGCCTTAGCAACACAGATCCATTCTTTGTTCCCATGTATATTTAGCTCGGTAGTTTTGAGGTAAAGCGGAACAATAGGCCCAGCTGGTAGAAGACCTCCCTAGAAGAAGCATAATGGTTTGCAGCATCTGTAAAGGCTGAGGTAGACAGCATAGGAAAGGAAACTAATAACATAAATTATCAGTAGGGAAGGTAGGTATGCCTCGCAAGGTTGCTCAGAACTTTCCATTTAAGACTCTGTTTTCCGTTACTTATAACTTTCTGGACTGTTTGTTTAAATTTCAAGCAAAACAATTCAACCTTTTCTGAAAACAAAGTGGAGGGAAAAATACAGTTTTTTCAATGTAAAAATATTCAAGGGGCCTTTCCTTTGAAATATTCAAGGGGCCTTTCCTTGGCACAGAGAGGTGCCTTTTGCTGTTCCAGTAAGAAACTACCTCCGTGATAAAACTTTGAAAAAACTCATTTTGCGCATGCTCGCTGGAGACTTAGATTTAACAATTAATTCCATGTGCAAGGCATATGCTCCATCCCCTCATATTTCATACTTTTGACTGGGCTGCAAGAATACCATTCCCACAGAACATTTGCCCTGAGGGAAATTAGATGACTGGCAGACAACTTATTGGGGGAAAGAGGCCAAACCTCACAAAGAGGGTGAGGGAGATATCTAGGGTGTGGACTGGGACAAGGAGTTAGAAGTTGTGGAGATGAGAGCAGATGAGAAGGCTGGGGAGGGAGACTAGAAGTCAGTGGAAATAGGGAACATGGGTGGAGGAGAGAAATCAGAGGGTGAGTGAAGGGGACAAATGGGACTAATAGGCAGCTGTAGTGCAGTGGGACCAAACCCACCATCATGAAAGGAAGACAAAGGGGTCAGCTACCCCAGCCCTACCAGGTCACATGTCCTGGCCTCTGCTACAACTGAAACAGCAGCACCTGGAGCCACAGACCCATTAAATTTCCTCCAGAGCCACAGATGACATGCACTGAGTGGTGATAAAGGGCTGTCTGGGGGATGCTAGTCCCCAGGCCTGTCCCTTCCACCCAAGGCCCCACCCTTTCAGGGTCCCAGAGCAGGCCCCCATACACCTTGCCCGAGGTGCAGCAAAGCCTGTCAGCCACTTGGAGTGGGACTTGAAGCAGCAGGAGTAGGAGACTGGGGACAAGACTGGGGCATTGAGAACAACTGGGCAAGAACACTGGGACTGGGGTGTTAGGGGCTAGGCTTGAGGAGTCCAGAAATGTGAAACTAAGATGAGCAGGAAAGGGGCAGGGGGACTGTAGTAATCAGAAGCCTGAGGATTGGAGACTGATTGGGTAGGTTAGGAGCGTGAATCTGGGAGGAGGGGCGGGGGGAAAGGCGAGGTATGAGAACACAAGAACGGCCTTTCTGGGTCAGACCAAAGATCCATCTAGGCCAGTATCCTGTGAGCCAACAGTGGCCAATACCAGGTATCCCAGAGGTATGAACAGGTAATCATCATGATCCGTCTCCTGTCACCCATTTCCAGCTTCTGACAAACAGAGGCCAGAGACACCATTTCTACCCCTCCTGGCGAGAAGCCATTTTTAGACATCACACCCATGAACTTAGCTAGTTCTTTTTTGAACCCTGTTAAGTCCTAGTTTTCACATCCTCCTCTGGCAAGGAGCTCACAGGTTAACTGTGCATTGCATGAAGAAATGCTTCTTTTAAAAAATCCCTGCTACTGTTAATTTCTTTTGGTGACCCCTCATGCTTGTGTTACAAGAACAAGTAAAAAACTTGTCCTGTTCACTTTCTCTAGACCTGTCATGTACAGGGTGACCATCCAGCCTGTATTAGGCCAGATGGTCCTATATTTGGGAAGCCAAAAAGGCATCCCTACTTATTTTTTAAAAGGGACTAATAGTCCTGTATTTGGGCCCTCCCCCAACTGACCTTTTCTGCCAGCAGCTGTGCAGGCACAGCTGCTGGTGGGAGTCACTTCCCCGAGCCTTGGGAAAGTGGAGAAGCATAGGCAGCTGCTGCTTCCCTGGGCTCCTGGGGCAGGCTGCCAGATGCTGCCTTCTTTCTAGCTCCCTGGGGCATGGTGGAGTTGGGAGAAGCCACCCTCCCACCCATGTCTCCTTGCCTTGTATTTGGGACAGGGAGATATGGTCGCCTTAGTCATATCCACCTCCACCATGAAGCCTGTATGAGTACCATGCCAGTCCCAAGCTTGGATGAAGGAGGAGGGTTGGTCAGATGTCTGTCAACGCACTGACCATCAAACAACAATACGAATGGAATCTGATGCTAGTACAACTGAATAATAAAAGATGCCGGCTCGGACATCACCCAGATAAACAAGGTCTGTGCTACCAATCAAGTGATCGGGGTTGGGTCGATAAGTTGGCTACCAAAAGAAAATTACAACTAACGCATATGCTATCCATTGGAACATGGACTGTCCGAACACTGTAGGCTACTGGAAAATTAGAGCTGCTTTGGAAGGAGATGGAGAGATACCGATGTGATATACTTGGACTGGCAGAGATGCGTTGGACAACATCAGGAGAGATATGTGGTTGCAAAGTCATTTGGTCAGGAAATGAAATGAAGCATGAAGCAGGAGTTGGATTCCTTCTTAGCAAAACAGGTAGAAGAGCATTATTAGGATACAAACCATTGAGTGCAAGAATGATGCTAGCGAGATTTGAAGCAAAACTGTTCAACATCTCAGTCATTCAGGTGTATGCAACCACGTTGGACAGTATGGAGGAAGAGATTGGGCTATTCTATAAAGACTTGACAATTACGGTAGAGGAGATACGAAGAAAGATGTGTTGATCATTGGAGGACATTGGAATGCGAAGGCTGGAACAGATAATGAAGGTTGGGAGAGAGTAATGTGAAGGTTTGGACATGGAGAAAGGAACAAATGAGGTGAGAAACTACTAGAGTTTGCTGCAGAGCATGAGATGGTGATCTACAACACAAGATTCCAACAAAAGGACTGAAGGAAGTGGATGTGGTGATCAAATGACGGGAAGTCCAAGAATATGATAGATATGATTTTGATAAGAAGATGGATAACATTAGTACAATAGTGCTGAACTTTCCAAGGAGTGGATGTAGACTCCGACCACAGTCTAGTGATTGCAAACATCAAGATAAAACTCAACAGAAAATGTAAGAGACAGTTTAAGAAGAGATTTGGCAAGGCTATGTGAGGAAGAAAAAGGGAATGCATACAGAGCAGTGCTCGAAGAGAAGATTAAGAGTATTGCCACAGAGAAAGACCTAGATAAGAGAGTCGCAGGCATAGCCATCACTATAGAAGAGGCAATTGAGCAGACTGTTCCAGAAGAAGAAAAGATCAATAAGAAGTGGATTACCTAGGAGACGCTGAAGTTGGTTCAAGAGAAGGGAGTGCTGAAGATCAGAAGAGATGTTTCTGAGATGGCAGAACAGCAATATAGGGTGACATGCAACAAGGTAAGGAAAGCAGCCAGAAAGGTTAAGGAGAAATGATAGATAGAAGAGCAATGTGAAGATATGAGCTGTGTCTACACGTGCACGCTACTTCGAAGTAGCGGCACTAACTTCAAAATAGCACCCGTCGCGGCTACACGCGTCGGGTGCTATTTCGAAGTTAACTTCGACGTTAGGCAGCGAGACGTCGAAGTCGCTAACCTCATGAGGGGATCGGAATAGCGCCCTACTTCGACGTTCAACGTCGAAGTAGGGACAGTGTAGACGATCCGCGTCCCGCAACGTCGAAATTGTGGGGTCCTCCATGGCAGCCATCAGCTGGGGGGTTGAGAGACGCTGCCTCTCCAGCCTGTGCGGGGCTCTATGGTCACCGTGTGCAGCAGCCCTTAGCCCAGGGCTTCTGGCTGCTGCTGCTGCAGCGGGGGATTCATGCTGCATGCACAGGGTCTGCAACTCGTTGTCGGCTCTGTGTATCTTGTGCTGTTTAGTGCAAGTGTGTCTGGGAGGGGCCCTTTAAGGGAGCGGCTGGCTGTTGAGTCCGCCCTGTGACCCTGTCTGCAGCTGTGCCTGGCACCCTTATTTCGATGTGTGCTACTGTGGCATGTAGACGTTCCCTCGCTGCGCCTATTTCGATGTGGTGCTGCGCAACGTCGATGTTGAACATCGACGTTGGCAGCCCTGGAGGATGTGTAGACGTTATTAATCGAAATAGCCTATTTTGATGTCGCCACATCGAAATAGGCTACTTCGATGTAGGCTTCACTTGTAGACGTAGCCATGGAGAGGTATTACAGTGATGTAAGACCAGGCAGGTGTATAAGACAATTAGCAATATTAATAGGAAATGGCAACCAAAGCAGATGGCAATCAAAGATGAGAACAAAGAAGTGCTCATGAGCAAGGAGAAGATTGTGCAGTGATAGACAAGATATTGCACTGATCTATACAAAGCACAGTTTGACCCGAGTGTCTCAGAGGGAGTGATTGAAGAACTGAGGCTACGTCTACACGTGCATGCTACATCGAAATAGCTTATTTCGATGTAGCGACATTGAAATAGTCTATTTCGATGAATAACGTCTACACGTCCTCCAGGGCTGGCAACGTCGACGTTCAACTTCGACGTTGGGCAGCACCACATCGAAATAGGCGCTGCGAGGGAATGTCTACACGCCAAAGTGTCACACATTGAAATAAGGGTGCCAGGCACAGCTGCAGACAGGGTCACAGGGCGGACTCAACAGCAAGCCGCTCCCTTAAAGGGCCCCTCCCAGACACAGTTGCACTAAACAACACAAGATCCACTGAGCCGACAACTGGTTGCAGACCCTGTGCATGCAGCATGGATCCCCAGCTGCGGCAGCAGCAGCCAGAAGCCCTGGGCTAAGGGCTGCTGCACACGATGACCATAGAGCCCTGCAGGGGCTGGTGAGAGAGCGTCTCTCAACCCCTCAGCTGATGGCCGCCATGGCGGACCCCGCTATTTCGATGGTGCGGGACTCAGATCGTCTACACGTGCCCTACTTCGACGTTCAACTTCGAAGTAGGGCGCTGTTCCCATCCCCTCATGGGGTTAGCGACTTCGACGTCTTGCCACCTAACGTCGATTTCAACTTCGAAATAGCGCCCAACACGTGTAGCCGTGACAGGCGCTATTTTGAAGTTGGCGCCGCTACTTTGAAGTAGCGTGCACGTGTAGACACGGCCTGAAAGAGATATCTCCCCCAAGCATCGAGAGCGAGACCGATATTCTGAAGGAGGAAGCA
This sequence comes from Carettochelys insculpta, assembly GCF_033958435.1. Lineage (NCBI taxonomy): Eukaryota > Metazoa > Chordata > Testudines > Carettochelyidae > Carettochelys > Carettochelys insculpta. The sequence continues at coordinate 19,625,385 of NC_134152.1, forward strand.
GAAAAAGTAATGAAACAACTAAAGAACAACAAGAGCCCTGGAAATGATAAGATCACAGGAGAGATGATCAAATACGTCAGAGAAAGAATGATTCAGGAAATACACTGACTATGTAAGATAGCATGGAAAGAAGGGAAGGTGCCTAAGGAATGGACAAGATCTGTGCTAGTGACAATACCCAAGAAAGGAAGTACATTGGAGTGCAAAAACTACAGAATGATTGCCCTAACGAGTCATCTAGGTAAGGTGCTGATGATGATACTGACTGAGACGCTAAGATCGCAGATAGAAGAACATATAGCCGACAAGCAAGCGAGGTTCAGAACAGATAGAAGTACCCTACAAGCAGAAATTGGCACAAAGACTGATAGCAGAAAAAGCTTGGTGAAAGAACAAGAACATATACGCTTGCTTTGTCAATTTCAAAAGGCATTTGACGGTATAGATCAGAAAGTGACTTGGGCGGTGTTGGAGTCATAGGGAGTGGATAGCAGACTGATACAGCTGTTGAAGGATATCAATCACAATGCGAAGGCAAAGGTGAAAACATGCAGGGAGCTGGGACGTTGCTTTACAACAAGTAGAGGTACAAGACAAGGAGATCCAGTATCATCAAGTATCTTCATCACACATCTGGAGAGAGTGATGGACAAGATCAAGGAAGAGGTAGAAGGGATACCTGTGCACAGGAAAAGATTTAACAACTTGAGGTTCGTGGATGATATAGTTATCGTTGAGGAAGATGAGGAGAAGCTAGTGAAAATGGTGCAGGTGTTAAATGAAGAAGGGAAGCGGTACGGACTGATTATGAACATCGATAGAACAAAAACAATGGTATTTGGAGATAAGGAAATAGGAAGGAAGATCAGGGTTGATAATATTGAACTAGAAAATGTAGAGAAGTTCACATATCTGGGGAGCAACATAACGTATGATCTAGACTGTAAGAAGGAAATAGTGACTAGAATAGCGAGAGCAAGAACAAGTTTGAAGGTGATGGATAAGATGTGGAAAAGCAAAGCGATTAGCTTAAGAATGAAGCTGAACATCTTGAGAATGTGTATTCAGCAACATGTTGTACAGATGTGAGACATGGGTGATGACAGATTTGAAGGGGAGAATATTGGCGTTTAAAAGGAGTTGTTATAGAAAGATTCTGAGAATAGGCTGGATGCAGAAGGTCACCAATGAGGAATTATATAGGAAGATACAGCCAAAAGAGCACCTGTGGCAGTATGTTATAAAATGGAAGCTACAACTATGTGGGCATATTTGCAGAATGAAGGACGAACGAAAAATCAAGACCCTGGTATTCAGCATAATGGACGGTTCGAATAGGAGAGGCAGACCCCACAGAGAATGGGTAGATGATATAGTAGATTGGTGCAGAGCTAGTCTACAGAAACTAAGCCACTCCGCACTGGACAGGGAAAGATGGAAGGAAATAGTGAGAGAGGCATCAGACACCAACGGGCGCTGAGCCCACGGTTATTGATGATGATGACAGTCACATCCTGCCCCCCGAGTCTCCTCTTTTCTAAATTGAAAAGTCCCAGTCCTTTTAGCCTCTCCTCATATGGCACCCATTACAAACCACTGATTAATTTTTTCCCTTTTCTGAACTTTTCCCAATGCCAAAATATCTTTTATAAAATGAGGTGATCAAATCTGCATGCAGCATTCTAGATGTGGACAGACCACGGATTTATATAGAGGCAATAAGATATTCTCTGTCTCTTTCACTATTCTTTTTTAAATGAAGTAACCTTAAACCTTGCATTTCCTATCTTCCCACTTCTTAACTTTATCCTCTTAATATTCCTTTAATGCAGTTCTTTCATGAGTAATATAGGGGAGATTTTCACAGGCACCCAAATTCTCATTAATTTCCAATGAGAGCTAAGCACCTAACTGCCCTTTGACAATTTTGCCCATCATCTTTTCGTAAATGGAAGCTACTCTCTGATCCGCTGTCTTCCAAAGTCAAGAGTGTTTTCCATTGGCCTCGGTGGGGTTTAGATCAGGCCTCTCCTGAGCTTCAGATGAAGTGATGAACTGAATAGATCTAGTGCACCATAGCAAACTATTGCAATACAGCTGTCAGTCAATATTCTTATGGCTAGACTATTTTGTGAACTGGGAGAGTTCTATCACTCAGACTATCTGAAAGCACAGTCAGCTGAATCAGCCTGCACTGCCACATCATTATGTCAATCAATATAATGTGTGCATTTTAATACCTCTCCTCTCCCTGCATTATTGCTGCAAATAATTTTGACTTGTGCAGCAATACTCAAACATAAAACATTTTATTTTTGTAAACAACACTCCAGTTTTGATGGAGATGCAAGAATGGTCTTATGGGGGTGGGGAGAGGGAAATGAAAGTATTTGCTAAGCTGAGGGTGAAATTATTTTCCTATCACTATAGCTATTGATTTTTTTAACAGAAATCTCCTGTGGCCTGAAAAAGCATCACTGGTAACTGAGCCTTGACATGAGAGATTCTTTAGTTACAATACTTTGGTTAAAATAAAGTTTTCAAATATCTCAAGGTTTTAGCTTGTCTTTGACAACAGTGGTGCTAGAGGTAAGGGTAGATACTCAGGTGGTACGAACAAGGTTAAAGCAATCAAAGGAAGAAAGAGTTTGTTCAAGTAAATTTTGAACCAGTCTAACTATTTTTGGGTTTCAGATTTTCTTAAAGTCTTAAAGCTACTGTGAGATTCAACGTTTTGGACCTCACAATTCTTGAAGGAAAGACTGAGTGGTCTAAATGAGCTTTGGATAGGGCCTGGTTTGGCTTGGCTTGGACATGTCCTGTACTCTCTCGCATGGTGTAAGCATGAGGTAGGGTTAAGTTATAGTCATGTTCTCAGAAAGTCATTAATAGTATAGGATGTAACTATGCATTGGCATGAACACTGCTGTTTTCCTGGTGTGTTTTTTAAACTCAGAAGCTATGTCTGCACTAGAGAGTTTTGTTTTTAAAATTCACAGAGAGTCCACACTAAAAAAAGCATTCTGTTGACACTAAATCAATAGAATGTGGCACTTTTGTTTATAGCCTTCTGCCTCTCCCTCACAAGGCAGAATGCCTTTCTCAACAGAACCATGTTGATGCTCTGGGGGGCCCTCTGTTGGCAGACTAGCTTCCAGGTCAATGGGCAGCCCTGTCTGCTGTGCTTCTGGCTGGCCATTCTGTAGAGAGAGCAGCTGGGCAGTCCAGCTACTCTCTGTTGACCAGTCCTTCATGTGGTAAACTTTGCGTGTTAGTGGCTATGTCTACACTAGCCAAAAACTTCGAAATGGCCATGCAAATGGCCATTTCCAAGTTTACTAATGAAGCACTGAAATACATATTCAGTGCCTCATTAGCATGCGGGTGGCTGCGGCACTTCGAAATTGATGCGGCTCGCCGCCGCGCAGCTCATCTAGACAGGGCTCCTTTTCGAAAGGACCCCGGCTACTTCGAAGTCCCATTATTCCTATGAGCAGATGGGAACTGTAGCTCGCTGGCAGACTGTGAACACTCTGTCTTCTTTAAGGGCTCCGAGCTGGAGGGAGATCCTGGAGTCTTCCTGGCCAGAGTAGTTATTTGGGCACACTGGGGAGGAGGGGCTGGAAGCTATTTATTTCGATATCGCCCCTTTCCCCGTCTAAGGCTACGTCTACACTAGCGAGGTCAGAAGATGCTAACGCCTCATTAGCATAACAGCAGCCACGGCAATTCAAAAGTGCCACTTTCGAATCATGTACTGCCCATGTAGACAGGGGCCTTTCAAAAGGACCCTCAAGTCTTCAAAAGACCCTTATTCCTATTGTGAAGACTGGGGGCTCCTTTCGAAAGGCCCCCATCTACAAGGGCGGCGTGCGATTCAAAAGCAGCACTTTCTAATCGCTGTGGCCACTATTATGCTAATGAAACACTGCATATTCATGACAGCACCTCATTAGCATCCGACATTGGGGCAGGGGGCTGGACTCGATGGCCTCTCGAGGTCCCTTGCAGTCCTAGTATTCTATGATTCTATGACCTCAGTCATTACCATGCCCCTGCCGAAAGGGGCAGCTTGAATGGCACTTATTTCGAAATATCTATTTTGAAATAAGTGCTCTTCCTGATGGAAGTTTACTGGAACTGAAATAACACACCTGCTATTTTGAAATTATTTCGAAATAGTGTGTGAGTCATTTAGACATTTCAAAGTTATTTCGAAATAAGGTCTGTTGTTTTGAAACAGCTCACCTGTGTAGACGTAGCCTATTGACATGTATTCAGAGTACTGCAAGTAAATCAGTTCAGTACACAATGTTGCATACATAAGGCATGAGGAGCCACTTATGTTCATGTTCAAAATGGGGTGAGTCTACACTACTGCGCTGTATTGGGGCACCTGCTCCAGACGTGCTCTCCTGTCAGCACAACTATACCACATCATTGAGAGGCAGAAGCTATGTCAGTGGGAGAGTGACTCCCCGCTCTCCCCGCCACCCTGAGTGTGGCATAGTTTGGCTATTGCTTTAGGCCAATGTAACTTACGCCAGCCCTGAGTGACGTAAGTGGCACTGACTTAAGCAGTAGTGGAGACAAGATCACAGTAACATCAGACTCAGTACAGACTGAACCTCTCTCGTCCGGCATTCTCAGGACCTGAGCAGTGCCAAATGAGAGAATGTGCTGGATGATGGGAGGTCAATATTTTCTAGCACGTTACTAACACTTCCACTGCTTCCTGGGCTCTTAGAAGACATTTAGGAGCAAATTAGAGCTAAATAACAGCAGAGAACACTGAGAGCCAGGACCGGTGTCTGTAAACACCCATGATAAGTGATCGTCCAGCTAACTAAAATCATGCCAGATTATGGAGTTTGCCAGATGAGAGGATTCTGGATTAGAAATGTTCTTCTGTAATTGCCTACACTTGTTGATTAGGCTCCTTGTTTTGGGGAACTTTAGCAAAATGTCTTGTCCTCTTGCAGCAGCTGCATTGAGATGCCTTTCCAGGATACGTTGTGTAGCAGTAACATACTTTTCTTTATTGTTCTGAAGTCACCAGGCTATGATTTCTCCTTTGCATTGCCCTTGTAATGTTTGAACTGATTGTTGTAATAAACATCTGTGTGGGTTGCATGGCTTGGATTACACCTGCTGCACAGTGCAGGCTCATTATTTTTGCCTCCACTACAGCTGACTTGATGTGATTAGCAGTGCTTATGGCTTTCTGTAATGTCAGATCCAATACAAGTAGTAGGTGTGCACTGAGAGGGGACCCAACTATTTTCTTCACATGCCAATCGTGAACCACTTCATCTTCAATGTTGCCAAAATTACATTTGACAACCAATTCCTTTAAAGCAGCAACATAGATTCCTGTAGCTTCTGTTCATGCTGGTGAAATGTATGGAGTGTGGCTACTATATGTAGTGTGTACACACACACACACACACACACACACACACACACACACACAAAGTCCTCTGTAACACAGTAAGTGCATTATCTTATTTATCTGCTTCAACATAGTGAATAAGCAGAGTGTGTTGTCATTAAGAGCAGTTGGAGGCACAGCTGGGCTTTGAAGAAACAGGGCAGGTGGACTTGGGGTCAGGAGAGCTCTTAGCATCCCCAGTTTGTGGAACAGCAGAGGCCAAGGGCAAAATGCAACAAGGGTTTTTTAATTAAAACAACAATCAGTACAGCTCCACTAGCAGCTGAAGCACAGAGGCCCTTGACTCAGCTGTGACATCCATCTACTTGCATTTTTTCCCCGCTTCCTTTTAGTTTTTCCACACTTCAACTAAAATTCCCTGATGCAATTGTTGACCAAGCAACATCACAGTATACCCAAGCCCACAAGAGCAGAAATTGGATGCTGCAGTTTTTCTGCTGATATAACCCTAGAAACAAAGGGAAACAACGGTAAACAGAGAGATGATATTCCAAGATCTTGGCAGCAAAGAAATTGAAGAACACAACCTTAGCAAGAAAGGTAGAGCAGCAGGGCTCAAGAATAAAGACAGGTACTGAAGCCACGGATTGGCCAATTGGAAATGTTTGGATATTTTCAGGCCCTGGGAGACAGGTGATAGTTTGCTATTTGTTTGCTACTCTGTGAGTACTGATGGACTGGTTGTGAGCCGAACTTCCCTTGGGAACCTGACAGTCACTGTAGCGTTAGGTTTGACGCAGGTTAAAATAGTCGCATGTCCTTAATATCACATCTAAACTAACATACTGGACCAATTTCATCATGGTGTCAGACCACTGATGCCGGTAGAATTATAGCAAGCATGAATTTTAGCCACTAAGTAGCGGGGGGCGGGGGGAAGGTGCATGTACACATCCAAGTAGTAAGTTAGAGAGCCGCCGGAGGGAAAGGGAAGGGAGCGCATAATCTCTGAAGAGAGAGAAAATGCCTTCAAAAGGGAAAGTCAAATTGCCATTGAGGGAGCCATTCCTGCCAGGTTATTTAGCTAAATGGACACTAAGCATGGTATATTTCCATGCTTTCAGCCAGATGACCCCTTTCCATGAGGGAGCCCACAGATAATTTATAATATGCTCAGTATGCTTTTGTTCTATTATCAGCCAATCATACTGAAGTTGTATCTTTAGAAAAACGGGATGCTCCTACCACAAATTGTGACACATAGAGGTTAGACCGAGTATCCCAGAATCTGAAAACACAAAGGAGAGGGCTATCCCACAGAGCATCGTATGCTCGATAAAGATGATTTTTAACAACCCCTAGAGCTGATCAGTAATATCACTTTGGTGTTTTATTACAGCTAGTTTGTCCTGACTGTTGGGAAATACACATAGTATTATACAGAAGGTAGTGAAAATATTCACTACTTACCTTGTTCTGAAGATGTTGTCTCACTTTCTCCTTGAAAAGTTCACTTATTTAATAAGCAATGAGGATAGTGTCCCAAACACCAGCATATGGTAACTGTTTCAACCTTGGCAAAATAAACGTCTGCACATTTTTATCCAACAGCCTGGGCATTGTGCTATTATAGCTTCACTGATACATGGAAATTTGCATAGTGTTATCCATCATTATTTGCAGCGCTGGTTATTAATTTGCACCTATAATTGACCTGAGGTAAATACCAACTGTGGCCCTGTCAGATAATTTATACTATGCAACCCTTTTGCATGCAAAACAAGGTTTGATTAGATTAGAGTGACCATATTTTCCTAGGGTGAATACAGGACACCCGGTAAAATTGCTTGTATGCAAGCGAGTTCAACAGCAGAACTATGCAGTGCCCACACCCCAACCTGCTAAACAAGTTCTTCCAGGGCCTAGTGGGGGACGAGGGAGCCATAGGGGTCTGGGCTGAGGAGGAATCAAGTTTAAGTGTAGTACAACTTCTATTTTGGGGGCTGGGGCCAGCAGGGTCAAGCCTCTCCATAGGGCAAATCTGGAGAGGAGGTGCCATCTCCACCCTGACTCAGCCAGCAGGCCACCCGGCTTGTCTTGGTTGTAGTGGAGGAGGTGCTACCAGCAAATATTGCTCAAAAGCGGGGAGTGCTCAGCTCAGAAAGTCTAAAAACAGCTCAGGGTGCAGGAAAAGGGTAGGTCAGGGGCAGTGAGGGGTAGCTAGGGGCTGTGTGAGAACAGGGAGGCTAGGAGCAGGGTAGCCAGTGGCTGTGTGCAGACAGGAGGTAGCTGAGAGTGTAGGAAGCAGGTAGCTATGGACTGTATACAGACAGGGTGGCTGAGGCTGTAAGCAGGGGGCAGCTAGGGACTGTGTATGGGTAGGTGGGTTGCTCAGGGTGTGGGGAAGGAGTAGCTAGGGCTGGATGTGGAGACAGGATAGTTCAGGATGCAGGGAAAGGGCACCTGGGTCTGTGTGTGAGCAGAGGAAGCCTGGGGGTGCAGGATGGGCTAGCTACAGGCTGTGTGCAGGCAGTGGGTAGCTCAAGGTACAGGGAAGGGGTAAACTAGAGGTTGTGTGCTAGGAGGGCTCCCCTGCAGGCCCTCACCCCTGCAGGTCTTACCAGCTGTGTGAGAATAGGGGGATTGGTGCTGGTGGGTGTGGTGAGGGCAGCTTTAACTCCCTGTACCAGCAGCAGCAAGAGGAGAGGAGGGACAAGCATCACTGCCTGGGCCATAGCATTAACCCACTGCCTGGCTCTGGCTTCTTGCTTCCAAACCAGATGGGAGCAGGCAGAGGAGGAGGTGTGGGGTGCGTGGAGCTGTCCCTCAGGCTGCCCTGCAGTTTGAGGTGGGGGGCAACATCCAAGGTGCCCCTGAGCTCTAGCCATGGGCTCAGCGGATGTCTGCATCATGGGGAGCCCTGGGGATCTAGGGTTCTGCTCTGCTGCAGGCTTCAGCAGGAGGAAGAGGGGAAGACCAGAGATCAGAGCTTCAGCCCCATGGCTCAGCTTCAGCCCCATGGCTCAGCTTCAGCCCTTTCGGGGTAGCCAAGGCTTGGGCATTCAGCCCCAGGGCTCTCTGCTTCTGTGGGGGTTGGGGCAATGCCAGGGACTGGGGCTTCGGACTGGGGCTTCAGACTGGGGGCGAGGGGGTGGAGGACTAGAAGGTTTCAATTATTAGAGGGGTAGCCATGATAGTCTGTATCTTCAGAAACAACAAGAAGTTCTGTGGCACCTTATAGACTAGCAGGTATTTTGGAGCATAAGCTTTTGCAGGCAAAGACCCGCCATTGTCACATGCATGAGTGGGGCGGGGGGGTTCAGAGGAAGATTTAAAGAGGGGGAATCCTCCCGATGAACTGACTTGTTTTCTCCTCTCTTGATGTTCACTACTCCACATTAACTGCTGCTAATGGGCCATTTCCACCCTGACTGAACAGACCTTGTCAGCTCTGGCCTTCCCCTTTACTGAGACCCCCTTTTTAAATCCACCTCTGAACCCGCCCACCACTCATGCATTTGATGAAGCAGGTCTTTGCCCATGAAAGCTTATGCTCCAAGGTTTCAACTGCATTCCTGTTAGCACCTCAGAAGGTGCTGGGGCTCAGGCCCTGGGTTTCAGCCTGGTGGTCCCTGACAAGTGCTTATGAACCCCTGTTGAGAACCTTGCCATAAGTTTCACACATGGAGGGTTTACACACATTCCTACTCCCCCCTCCCACACACACACACACTCTCACGGCTGCCCCTCCTCTGACCTGGCATTGCCACCTCTCTGTCAGGGCTGAGGCCAATATGTGCTCTCCTGGACCAGCCACCACCTCCCCGCATTCACCCATCGGGTGCAAACAAGAGGTGGTTGGAGCTGCACCAGTGATTGACCAGTGGGGGAGTGGAAAATACAGGACACTTTGTCCATTTTTTTTTTTTTTAAAAAGCAGACACGTGGAAGAGGACTTAAATACAGGACTGACCCATTAGAAATAGGACAGATGGTATAGATTAAGTTATCTGAAGAAGTATACCAATATAATATACATACCCTTATCTTTTTAGGTTAGGTTACTGAGGAAGTTGTGGCAAAAACCATTTGAGCGTCTTCTGGGGGCCCCTGTTTTCTTTGCATTATTTCAAATTTTATCATGCTGAGACCAAGAGACATGAGCTGACGGCTGATATAAAAGGTAATAAATTTATGTGGTTGAATTGTTCCTTTGCGTTTGTCTTTTCTGTGCATTCAGTGGGAATTATTCCAGAATATAAATGCACAAAATAAGCACAGAAGAGATGCTAAATATTCCTTTTGGCAGATTCTACTATGGATGCAGATGGTTATAGCCTCCAGTAGCACAAATGTCCAAGCAGTCTCCCAGAGGAGTGCTTGCTGCAGTAAGCTAGTCTAGGAGTTCACAAGGTCATGAGTTACTGTGGCATGATCTACGTCATGTAACAAAGTGCATATGGAAAGGGAGTGTTTAGCTACCCAGACTAACTGCAGATCCAGGAGCAACTGGGGAGCTGAAAATATCTGCTAAATTGTGACCTCCCATGAGACAATGGAGTCATATTTCTCAAGAAAGGGGCAAATATATCATCCCATCTGAGCTTTCTCTTTTCTTATTAGTATAGCTGCTTCCTTGTTTGGAATTCCCAGCCAAATGACACCTACCCAAGCCAAGAATTCTGCATCTCTTCGGTCCAAGCAGCTCAAAGTCCCCTTTGTGCTCCTGGAGCCATTCAGAAGAAAGTTAACTTAGGCTGAGGAATTGCCCTTTAAGTTTACTTTTTTCCATATCTCTTCAAAAATGCTAGGATAGCATCCAGGGTACTGTCAATTGTCCTGTGACAGAGAACCACTTAGAGTTGATAATTTTTTTTTATATGTGGCTGGATTTAGGGATGTCACATCTTTAAATCACTGGTTTCTTCATTTTACAACATGGCTTTTGGTACAGTTCACTTCTGTGTAGCTGTAGCTGATTTGTCATTACAGGAAGGCAACTTCAACAGATCGATTTACTAGGTAATAATTGGATTTCAGAGCAATTGCAAGAAAAAAAAAGCCCTCTTGGATTTTACATGATGCCATATCCTGTAGATAACTCAATAAGCTTTATGTGTAAAACTAATGTTGGGAAAATTGTCCAAGACAATCTCTTCTCCACAGATCCCAACTGAGGAGATGACACAAAATGTAATAATGAAATATAGTTTGATTATGTGGAAGGCAGAGGAGCTGATCCAACTTAAGCATTAAGGAATAAAAAAATAGACCAGTAAGAACAGTATTGGAAAGGGCTAGCAGGGCTGCTAATGGTTTAGGAAACACCTATCACATGAGAGCAGTAAGAAAAGTCTCCAGAAGTAAGCAATATATATCACAAGAGAGAGAAAGAGGGAGCTGATAAGTTTCCCGTTGCCCATAACTCACCAGCAGACAAAACTGAGCAGTGTGAATATTGAGTTCCATTGGCATGATGTTGAGCTGCTGTACCTGGGCCATTTCACGCTCCATGAACAGAATGTCTATTTGACAGTAGTACAGGTTCAACTGGCTGGTGAAAAGATAGAGCCAGATTTAGGCTGTGTTGATGATGTCATCATTCACTGGGGGGCAGTGGTGTCTCCTCATCAAAGATTGGAACCCTCTTGTGTTAGGCATTGTATGGACACATAGCTGAGGCAATGTATGGAGGTGCACAGGGGGGTCACATGCACTCTCCCCCCAGCATCACTCCTGACCCTCATTCATGTGTCAGATGATTTTGCACTGAGCCACCCTGGGGAGGGGGGTGGGACTGTCCCCACAGCCATCTGAAGTGGTGTGATGCTTCCATGGGAAGAGGCAAGTGGGGGTAGAGCTAGGGGATGGGGTGGGGTAGTGAGAGAGAGAGAGGGTGGGGCGGGCATGGGAGAGGGCATGGGTGGAGTATAGGCAGAGAGGTATAGGGCATAGGCATGAAGGAGGTAGAGCAGGGAAGGCACAGAGGCAAGGAGGGGGGCGAGGCAGGGGCACATGGCTGGTGGCACCCTGAAATCACTACACTTGCACCTCTGACACACAGTAACAGATGGAGCTTAGAATCTAAAAGGACGAGGCAGACATGGCATGGAAGAAAGGAAAGGAGTGATTACCTTGTGGGAGCTGAACCCCACAGATTGAAAGACTTGCCCATGGTCAAACAGGAGTCTAGGACAACCATTTCTCTCTTCATGTTTGTAGAATGTCGTGGATCCTGAACCATGACTGGGGTCTCCTAAGATTTGGAGCAGTGTTTAAATATGTAAATATATAAAGTTATGACTTGAACCCTAATCTCTTGGTCAGGTCTTGACCAACAATGCAGTCCTTCTTTCTCCAATGGCAAACATTTTCCCACACTCATGTGACTTTTATTTTCTTTACTGTTTTGTTACAAAGAAGCACACTGAACTCTGGAAAAATTACATCTCCCTGTCAAACTAATATCGCTCCTGGCAAATTCCAGCACTGTTAGTTTTTAGATAATAAAGCTCATGAATTTAATAATAAATTATCCAAACTTTGACTTCCTTGCATTGACACGGCAATGTCAATAGTAAAATATACAATCTTTTGCATTTGACATGAAAACCAGAGGACAGCTGTATGAGTTCCAAAAGGCATGACTCTGGGTGTAGTGTTTTCTCCCAGGGCATCAGAAGCTGAGGTCCAGGTCTTCACATTTATTATCAGGCAAGCATTATGGGAGTGATGAGTAAATATTCTCATTGTAATGTTCAGTCACTAATGGTCAGTAACTGTCACCTCATTTAGCTGTTGGTTGCACATTGCTTTTTTGCTTTTACAGACTCTGAAAGATTTTCATGCTAAGTAGGTTAATCTTTCCTCCCAGCTAAAAAACATAGTTAGGTGCAAGAATCCCCAAAGCAAGAAAAATTACTGCGAAAAAATTATGGAAGTGTAAATCAAGAAAGCAATATTGAACTTTAGAAGAGAGCATACAATAATATGACACTTTATTCCACTGCTGCCTCAGGTTTATATATGCTACTGTCACTTTTATACTGTTCTCCACCACTAGTAATTTTCTCTCAATCTAATTTTTATTTCCCAAGGGTTTCCCAAGGTTAAAAGTGCTAGGAAACCAATGACTATTCACTTGCCAAAGGACAATAAATTAAATTAACCATTGTTGGTAGCAGCTCTGATCAGAACTATTTATATGTAAATAGGTGCAAAGCCCTGATGGCGTGCTATATTATTAGCGTCCCATTGCAGATGCTGTTCATAAAATTAGAGGCCACTAGAAAAAGCATTTTTTTCTCTTCTCTTTTAAAGAAAACATGTTAAGCCTAGACCATCCTGCAGGATCTGGCCCACTGACTCCAGGGCAAATAATGTGGACTTCAGGATTCTACATTTTTAAATCCCTTTGGAAGATGAGACTAGTCTCCTAAATCAATTAGATGTTGCAATGCTGCATGTAGCAATCCCTAAATATGTTGAATAATCTGTGCCTATATCTGGTAGCAATAGGAGAGGACTAGGTCAGTATCTTATACCCACTAAACCAGGGATCTGCAACCCGCGGCTCCAGAGCTGCACACAGCTCCTTAAGGACTTCTTTGTGGCTCCCAATTCTATAATTGCAAAATTAAAAAAAAAAAAAAAAAAATCCTGATTATTTGTGATAAATGGTGAACATCTAAAAGCCCAACAGTGAAGAACTCATATCTAAATAACAAATGATATGTGATATCAAAACATTGGCTAACTCTCCCTTTAATATGTGCCATGCATTGTGGGTTATGATACTGTATCTGTGTTTTGATCATGTTGCTAATAAAGTCTTGATTTTGAAAACGAAGCTTGCGGCATTCCTGCTGCAAAGGGCAACGTGCAATTTCAGAAAGAAAGCAGAAATTAACAAGTTACAAAAAACATGGTTTGTTTGTTTTTTTATTAAGGACTGTCTCCTATTCACATGTACTGCATCTCTTGAATTATAGATTTTGTTTTAACCAAATTCAAAAAAATGGCTCTTCTTGCTGTTCCAGTTGCCGACCCCTGTACTAAACAGACACAGGTGGGAGAAAAATAGTTTAAATAATGATACCGGGGGTTCTTCACTGAAACACTGTTGCATGGCACTTAAATGCAACAGTTGTTCACATGTGCCAAGACTAAACTTGTCTTTATCCTGTTTGCTTTGAATTACTGTATATTTGGTCAAAGCAGGAAATTGTGCATTTTCCACACTGCTGCTCTTTACCAGGAGTAAAAGAACCACTATTTACAGTGTGTGTTGTTCAGCGCAAAGTAATTTTCAGGGATTATTATTATTATTATTATTTTGATGTGAACTCAAGAATGCAAAAGTGGGCACAGGAAAGAGTCAGAGTTGAATCTGTTTCTAGCTGTATTGATGTGTGCATTGCCAAGTTACTTTAAAAAAGTGAAGGCTTGGCTTGATTCAGTGCACTTTGTAAAAGCAGCATCATTCAGGCTTGTAGGGCTTCTGGTTTAAATAATTACTAGAAGGAGGATTATAACAGACAATTCTGTAATTACTATGCTGGGTAGATACAGTCACTAAATAACAATGAGCTCTTTTTGTTAATTATGACTTCAGGGCAATTTTTTCCAAATGGTATTAAACAAGCAGCTAATTTAGATGCCTAGATGGATGCCCAGTATTTGGTACCCAAGTTCTGGGCACCCAGTCATTTCAAACTGCATGTGCAAATAGTATTTGTGTGAGCAAATGGAGCAGCTAAATACTTGAGTGATCACTTGAAGGATTATGAGTGCCAAACAAGTAAACAAATAAACAAAAGACCTGCAAGTACACAAAGGTACTTCCTTTCTCCCATTGTCTGGCTCCCCCATGGAAGAAAAAACTGGCAGGAATCCCTGCTACTTACTGTCTAGGTACAGAAGAAGTATTAAAAAGCCAATGTGGTGCCTAAAGATGCCAGGAGGTGCTTAATGGGATTTTTGAACACAAGTAACCCTCTAACTCCTACTAGCTTGTGGCATTTTGGAAAGTCCCATTAGGTATCTGTCTGCGCTTTTGGCACCTCAATACCTTTTAAAATCTGGCCTAAGAATTTTAGCACTGAATGAAGGTCCAGCAGCTCCAAAAGAACTGAACATTGTGGGGGGACTCCACCAAAGATCCAGCTTCCTTTCCGTGCCACCTGAGGTTTAACACTCTGATAAAGCCCTCCTCATTCACAGAGCCCTCTGCACTCCGCTGTCCCTAAGCAACTGCCTGGATTGTGTATTTCCAAAGAGTCTTTGGTTGCTTGCTAGAAAATGGTAGTTGGGAATTTAAGGTGCCCACTGGAGCACTAAGAAGAGAGGAAAGGGGAACCACTAGGTTTAGCCATCTTTTTAAATACTTTAAAATGATAATGAATGGATATAGAGGAGTTTCTGCACAGGATAAATCATTGTGCAGAACTGTCAAAATCTATGTCAGGGATTAGAAAAAATTAAACCTCACGTATAGTCTTGTTCTTTTGACTCTATAATAAATGGGATGCAAACTTCTATGAGAGAACTGAAGGAGCTGTTATGTAGTACTTAAAAGAAAATTCCCCTTGGATTTTCAATGTAAGTTTGGGGCTTGACCTCAATGTCACAATCATTAATACTCTCCATTTTCATTGATACTGATAAATTTGTATGCATGTTTCTGTAAACTTTTAAAAATATGATGAATTATTCAAGAAGAAAATCAACAGGTAGAACCCCTCAGTTTCCAATAATTAACAGATTTATATAGATTATGTATATGGTTTCTTCAGATAGCTACCAAATCTATTACGAATTTTATTCTAGAAATTATCCTGATTGTTTTCTGATCAAACACTAAACTTCCTAGCTTATAACTAACCCAAATGAGCCCTTATTGATGACACTGTAGCATGTATTTTAAAACTGTGTATTTGGTCTCTATGTCCAGGATGCAAATGCCTATTTGCTACCTTGTTTTGATAAGGCAATTCAGAAATGGTTATATTATTTTCGATTAAGCCTAGCATTCTACCTTACTGTTTAATTCCCTTTCTGCTTTGCTGGTTGGACATCGGGGTTCTGAAACGACCTGATTATTTTACACTCACAAAACCATACAAAATAACAGAGAAATAGCTGTTGACAACACCAGCATATTAGAATTGTGTCTTTTTCTGGAAATTTCCAAACTAAATCTGACATCCCATTTTAAATAGAAACAAGAACAATAATATGATCATTGTTTCACCATTAAAAGGGGCTATACATTGTGTCTGATGAAAACTCTTGCATCATTTTGTTCATTTGAATGGGAAGAGATAGTTTGCAGGCAGCCCCCCGGGCAAATTAATGAAGGCATTGTTTAAACAGTGCATCAGTATAATTTAATTATTGCTAAACATATCCCCAAATCAGTAAACTAGACAGAGACATAGTAGTACAAGACTCCAAGAGTTTTGCTCAACGAATCTCCTTTATTTAACGCTATTAATCTAAACCACAGGGAGGTTTGTTCAAATGAACAGAAATACTGTATGCAATGCAGACTGGGAATACGGGCCCTGATCTTGTGCTGTGCTGATCTTGATCCCCATTGATTTCAGTGGCAGTTGAGAGCTCATGGCTGCCTACAGGAGTCATTGGACTGATCCTGCTCCACTGCCATAGATAAAGTCCTGCAATGTCACTCTGAAACCTAAAATGTCTAAATCAGTATGAAGTGACGGAAGCAACTCCAAGCTCTCTTTGTTCACATTGAATCATCACTGTTTCATGGTCAATTACTGTCCAATATTTAAGTTCTCAGCCATTTTGACTTTACAAGTTATATCTATGAGGTGCTGAGTTACAGTAAGGCACATGTTTGTGCCACGCCACGAGCCCTAGACCCTGGTAATATTAGAGGTAACTCTGCCAGTTCCCACCCTTTTACTACGGCTGTTTTCTATGAAGCAATTGCATTGCATGAGGGTAACTGCACATACTAGATATTTGGCTCAACTGCCACCTACATAAACTGAGACATATTTCCCAGCACAACGCCCCCTTAGGCATAACCAGCATGCCCAAAACTCTAACCCATGTAGTCCCTGAGCACAACACATGCTCCTCATTTGCCACCCCCATAAATCCATATAACTGTCCAGCACAACACAACCCACATGCAAACCAACCCAACTAGCCACATAATAACCAGACTTCATTCTGCTAATGGCCGGATCGAAGCATACTAATGAGGTGCTGAAATGCATATTCAGTGCCTCATTAGCATGTTGGCAGTTGCGGCACTTCAAAAGTGCCGTGGTTTGCTGCCACTCAGCTCATCTACACCAGGGACCTTTTCGAAAGGACCCCACCAACATCGAAATCCCCTTATTCTTATGAGCTATGAAAAGGATCCCAGTGTCGATGAGCCGTGAGGCAGCAAACTGTGGCACTTTTGAAGTGCCGTGGCTGACAGCATGCTAATGAGGCACTGAATATGCATTTCAGCACCTCATTAGTATTCTTCAATCTGGCCATTAGCATGGCCATTTAGAAGTTTTTACAAAGCGTAGATGTAGCCCTACATTGTCTCTTGTGTCAGAGTGAAGTAATGGAAACAAACACCTTCAGTAGTAGCTTTTGATTTTGATTATCACTAGGTTCAGTCATCATGCGAATTGTTGGTTGCTTTCCAATTTTTAAATTATCAGCTATTTTCAGCTTTTTTTTACACGTTTTTGCAAATTACACTTGTGCTGCAGCATAGCCTTTAAACTAATAACATATAAGGTAGTGTTTCAAATTATTAAGAATAATCACAGTTAATTGCAAGACTAAAGAAGCCTCAATCACTATTTTAATCTCATTGTTAATAGAATACCAATTTACATTTATTATACACATTTGATAGCTGTAGATAACTATTTATTCAGAGAACCATCCAGAAATTAAAAAACAAAACAAAACAAAACTTCCCATTCAAAACATCTGAACTTTTGCTGCTTCACACCATTACCTTTTTCTGATAGTTAATCCCTCCAGATGATGAGAACTAGTACTTTCTTTGTGCCAGTACTTGCTGGTACTGAGTACTGGCACCTTGGCAGCCCCTGCCATGGGATTGGCTGAGAGAGAGGGGCAGGAAGCTGGCTGAGTATCGGCAGCTCTTAGTTTACTAAAAAGGCACTGATGAGAACGTGTGCCAATGTTTACCATGCAATGTAATATGGTAAGTGAAGAAGGTCAAACCAAAGTGTGCAGTGAATGCTTGGAGCTGAAAGAATGCCTGAGTTCTTCTTCAGGTATTAGGGTTTCCTCATGGAGTAACCTGCCCAGGTCAGCAGACCGTGAATTTGGCCTTGCAAGTGCTTGGTTACGTTTGAACCCAAGGCTTACACATGCTGGTTAAGTGTTGAGCAGTTGATATATTCTGGATTTCAGATGTTGACTAGAACTGGGTGAAATTTTTTATGTAAATGGTATTTGGAAGTGGCAAAAAATGTGGAGTCAAGTCAATTGAACTGGTCTTGGTTAAAAAAGGTGGGAAATGTTGAAGTGGTTTGCATTAACATTTCCAGAACAAAATATTTTGACTGTTCCAGAAGGACATTGTTTTGGAATTTCCCAATGTTTTATTAAATTTAGGACATTTTGCTACCCCACAAAATTTAATTTGACTCCAAAACCTTTTTCTTCTATTTGCACTTTCACTGTTGCCAAGACATGGTGTTTGTTGTTTTAAATTACAGCAGTTTAGCCAATAAGCTACAGATTGTACTCATCCACCCATCTTCTGCCATTCACAATGAGCTAGGAAATGTGTGGTTTGGCTTCTCTATTAATTATTACTTTTGATTACATTATGGCAGCACCGAGGAACTCTGCACACATCCAGCGCCTTGCAGAGCCTGGGGTCTGAACACACATGACAGACAAAGGGTGGCAGGAAGGGAATACCGTAATCTACCTACACTATATGGGAACTGAGGTTAAAGCAATTAAGTGACTTGCTCAAGAACACACGGGAAGACAGTGACAGCACTAAGAATTTAACCCAGGCCTCCTGAGTCCCAGTCCAGTGCCATAATCCCCAGATCATTCTTCTCATTCCAAATTGTGGTGAGCCAAATGGAGGGTTATTTGTGATTCAAAGAATGCATTCAGCTATTATGTTCAAATAGTATTCTTTAGTTTTAAAAAATGTAACTCTGTGCTATGCTATCTGTCAATCCCCTGTAACCTGATTTGTATGAGACAGGCTCTCCACAGACCATTATAGCTTTAGGTTTACAGACACATCAAACCTCCTTGCAATATTGTAACACTATAAGCATTGCCAATCTAAATACATCTTTCAGTGGTATCACAGCTGGCTACTTACAGTAGATGACATTTCCATTAAAACACAGACCAGCCAGCACATTTATACTTGAAACAGGCTGCGTCTGCTCAGTGTGCATTGATTTCACATAAAGCTCCTCTCAGTTCAGCATACCCCGAGGTTCAAATTGAAATACAGTGAATACGATGCTAAAGCATTTGCTGTCTTATTCGGTTGTTATAAATCCTTAATTCTGATTGTCCAAGCTAACCACGTGATTATGAATAAAATATACACTGCTCCATAGGCTGCCATATTTTTAGTGTTTCAGTTAATACAATTGGTCTTATACAGTACATCTCAAAGCCCCTCCCTCCGCTAATGTATTTATTCTCAAGGACCTCCAACATGTGGATGATCTCATGCATTAGGTGGTTGGGTGTGGATGTGGATGTGTAGTGAGCCAGTATGTGAAATACAAAGGCAACATTTAGATTCATTTTTAAAGTGCCTGGAGACTGTATCCCTGTCTCTGTGACTGTTAGCCTTCCACGGGAAAATCTCCTCCATGAGAAGGCTGCCTCTCTCCTCTCATTATCACTTACCATTATTAATTAGATCTCTCTTGTGATCTTGTATTGTATCTTACTTGACTTTTTGACATATGGAACAGTTCTAACTCCAATTCTAGGTGTAGAGTTTTATAGAAATGCTCAATAATTAATAAAAATTACCCATTGTTGCTGTGTTTATCCCTGTTCACCAGCCAAGATGTTGGGTTATATCTTTGCAATTGTTGCATCATTGGCATCATAGGTGCTGAAACTAGGAATGTGGGGGATGCTGTAGCACCCCTGGCTTGAAGTGGTTTCCATTATATACAGGGTTTCCAGTTTGGTTCAACAGTCCTTAGCACCCTCACTATAAAAATTGTTCCAGTGTCCCTGATTGAAACATAATTAATTTCCAAGAATTAGCTAAGAAGACAGTTACCCTGTGTTTACATGACCCCTTCCTTTCGGAAGGGGCATGTTAGTGAGCGGGTTTGAAAGATGCTAATGAGGTGCTGCCATGACTATGCAGCACCTCATTAGCATAATGGCAGCCGTGGCGATTCGAAAGTGCGGCTTTTTGAATTGCGCGCCGCCCGTGGAGACGGGAACCTTCCGAAAGGACCCCCCAGTTTTCGAAAGCCCCTTCTTCATAACACCAGATACAAAGAAGGGGCTTTCAAAAACTGGGTGGTCCTTTCGGAAGGTCCCCATCTCCACCGGCAGCACGCAATTCGAAAAGCTGCACTTTTGAATTGCCACGGCCACTGTTATGCTAACGAGGCACTGCATATTCATGGAAGCACCTCATTAGCATCTTTTGAACCTGCTCATTAACATGCCCCTTCCAAAAGGAAGGGGCTTGTGTAGACCAAATATAGATTCAGGATACCTTTACTTGCTAGTAAGCAGTAACATTAGCAATTGAAATGTTCTCTTAACTGTGCTTTTGGGAGAACAGCTGTGTTCATAGGATTATACTGCCTAAGACTCTTTAAACAGACATCAAGATATTCCATCCCAGGTGTAAGTGTTTATCATAGTGGTCCTTTTATACATCCCCTGGTGTTTTATCGCACCCATTCAGAATCCTCAGGCTATCCCAGTCTCTCTTTTCATCAATGCAAAAATATTGCAAGCACCATGGAGTAGATTACTAAAAAAGGGAAGGATCATTAGCTGCTACTGCAACAATGCTGCAGGAAGAGGTGTAAACAATATAAGTGGGCAGTATGAAAGATGTGTTTTTGTTTGATTCTAGAATTGCACAGACTGTCTCATGACTGGCCCTTCTGGTGGGCAGATTTGCTTCTTTTTTAATTATTTGCTTTTACAAGTTTTCTTAACACTTTTGTGGACCCAGGATTAAACATATTTGCAGTCAAACAAAAATGTGAATGCTCTTGACATCTTCACTTAATGACACAGCTTGAGACATAGTTAAAATATCCAGCACTGCTTGTTGTTTGGGTATTTGGTACTACACAGCAAAACACGGATATTAGGTGTGGTGAACTCTTCCCTAGATCAAACTTGCTTGATTCTGTCCAGGTTCCTAGCAGCTGGCTGAGGTCTGAAACAGTTTAAGTGTGGTTTGAGGATCTGATCCAAAAGCTATTAATGTCTATGGGTTTCCACTGACTTCAGTGAGCTTTGGCTCATGATTGAAAGCTTTGATCCTGTGTGTTGCTGAGTGTTCTGGCCCCACTCCAGCAAAGCACTGAGGCACATTTTAGTTTTGAACACGTGTAGTCCCACTGACTGCTCTCTTCATATTTTTTTCTCCCTCTCCCAAATGTCTCCTCACTTTTTCATTGCTCATATTTGTTCATTTTCCTCCATCTTTGACACTTTGACTTAGCATCTCTTTGTTAGTTACTGTTGGGTACACCTCATGTGAAGGGTGGCAGAGAGAGGGCTATAGATACAGCGTTAGTTGAAAAGCATAAAGGTGGGGAGAAACAGAGACTAAAAACAGTCTGAAACTGACAAGTCTATTTGTTTCTAAGTATTGCCAAACTAACACAAACTTCCTTGAACTGCTTCTATTTCCTCTTCTTTCATTTAACCTCTCAGCCCATCAGTGCATCTTGACAGTCATTATGAACTTTCGTGACAGAAGCACATTTTTTCTTTCCAAATACAAGAGCTGAAAAGTGAGCTTGGTGGCAGGGACAAATCTAAGCAGGTGCTGTACAGTCTTTGCAGACCAGACCATATGTGTCTCAAGCTAAGCACACAAGCATCACAGCATTTCAAAATTGGGGGCGGGGGACTAGGAAGTATTTTAAAAATGCTAAATCAGTTTAAAAACATGCATCCCATTTAAAAGTTATTGGAAGTTGTGCTCCTAAATCCCTTGACATACTTGACTTTAAACACTTGTACTCTGGGTGGAGCATGTCATAGCACAAGTCTCCGCCATTTCCGTCTGTCTCGAGACACAACGTCTAACTGATCACAGGGGAATCCCAGTTGTTCTCCTTCAATTTCAGTGGTCCGAGGTCTTCCTCTTTTGCATTTTACCAGATATAAACATTCTCAAATTGTGGGGCTGTTACTTACTTTCTTCTCCCATCCCTTGCTGTTATACATATGGATGGTATTTTAATTCCTTCAGTGAATTATGCTTTTAAATACTCCTCTAATGTAGATCAAATGTTTTCAGAGATAAGCTGGTCCTTGAAAGTCTGTGATTTTTCTTTCCCCAGAGCTTGCAATGTCTGCATCCCAGGAGCAGCAACCAGAAGATAGCTCTAATATTTCCCCTCCTTTGCAGCAAGCTCTGCAATCTCCTGTTGAAGAATGCTATCTAAAAGTGTTAGAAGTTATCATTTCATTGCCCAGCCAGTAACAAATAGAGCAACCAGGTGTGCTCACACTTCTGCACCCTGAGTGGCTCTTCCTAATTTACTTTTATCTGTTTCCATGCTGAATTGCTCTAGCTAGGTCACCTTGGAAAAAAACATTGACATTTAAGAATATCCATAAGTAAGTTGTAAATGGAGGCTTTCTTAACTCTTTATGGGTATGTCTACACTACACAGTTATTCTGGAATAATTTATTCCAAAATTATTATTTCAAAATAAGATATTCCAGAATAATGCATTTACACTACAGGGAAGCCCCAAAATAAGCCAAAGTTATTCTGAAATAGCAAGTCCCTACACAATAGAGTTTATTTGGGATTAGAGCCCCTGGAAGCACTAATCCAAAAAACTGTGTCTACATGGCATCTTTATTTTGAAAGAATCTATTCCCTATTCCGTGTCTACACAGCCCCTATTTCAAAATGTCTGTTTCAAAATAGGTGCTATTTCTCATGGAATGAGGTTTACCTATTTCAAAATAAGACAACTGCTGTTTTGAAATTATTTCAAAATAGCAGTTGCGTTGTGTAGACCCTCGCAAAGTTATTTTGAGATGGCAGCCATAACTTTGCTATGTAGGCATACCCTGTGGCCCTGCTTATTCTGACTGCTGCAGGAACACGCTACATACCAAAATGTTTGGTCCGTCAAACTCCCCTGCATTGTGGGGAGCTCTTATGAGCCATTTCTGTGTTCCCTGAGTTCACCAGGTTTGAAAGGATTACAGGGAAGCTCTGAGACCAGGTAAATACAAGTGTCCTGTAATGAGCCTGAGCAGAGCCGAGAACCCAGACCACTGACTGGAATATTGGCAGAGGTGGGGATGTAGGTAACAGATGGACATTGTTGCCATTTCTGAACCTTACAAATATTTGGACAAAAGAGCTAAGACTTGGCAGAACAATTGCTATTAAATGCACATTAATTCTAATTATTGTTGATAGCCCAGATAGTGCCAATGTTACTTAATTTGCATTCTTTCCGTATCCTTAAAAAAGAAGTGAGATTTGTGTGGACCCCTTTCTGTTCAACCCCCTAGAGTGCTGGAGTTTGGAGAGGCAGATCCAGATTTTGCCAACTTGCAATAACTTTTTGCTCTCTCGCTGACTGTAACTTATTGCTGAATTTAACAAGTGACAGAATCTGTTATTAAGAATTCCTCACCTTGTGTAACAGTGCAGTATGAAATTGAGCAGTGTTCATCTGTAGTAGAAAACAACAAACAAATCCGCTGAAGGGTGAATGCACTCTACTTGAACTGAAGCTGGAAAAGAAAATCCATACTAATAAAATTTCCACCGAGGTCTGTATTTTTTCCCACTCTGATCAAAATGGGGAATTTCTTAAACATTCAACAGTCACTAAA
Organism: Carettochelys insculpta; assembly: GCF_033958435.1. NCBI lineage: Eukaryota > Metazoa > Chordata > Testudines > Carettochelyidae > Carettochelys > Carettochelys insculpta. The sequence continues at coordinate 19,648,874 of NC_134152.1, forward strand.
ATCTTCCATCAATTTGTCTGCATGGTAGATATTTTCTGATTTTTCCTCCTTTCCTTTTAAGGTAACCATTAAATTTGCATTTTTGGTGTAACTTTATTTTCTTTTAATAGTTTATTTTAAAAGGCTTATGGAGTTTAATTTCAGAAAGTTTCTGACTGTATTGTGTTCCTCAAGTGTTACAGGGACAATATTGCTGAACATTCTAGCATGTGAGTTTGGTGCTGTTTCTTCTTCTGCAGCTATTTTTTATGTTGAATAATTGGACTAGATAACTTGTATGCTAATTAGCCTGTAATCCTCCCCACTGATCTTCTAGCAGTTTCAATGTGACTTTCAGCTCTGACAAGAAGTGTGACTGCCAGGTGCAAATATCACTTCCATTTAGCCACATTGACTCACTAATACATGCCAGTGTGTAAAAATACAAAACTTGTAATCTTGCTAAAAGGGCTGGAGCAATATTTCCACTAACCCAACTCATACTGAAACACTCTGCAAAGGTGAGACTGCCTGGAGATTGTCAAAATACTCTTGATTGGAAAAACCTGACAAAATGACAGATGTAAACACCCTGGACTAGATTCATCCCTCTGTGTATTTTCAGGTCAGTGCAGTGTCAGTATTCTGCCTGCAGAAACAAAATACATTGCCCAGACATTTGGAGATGGACTTAGTCTGTGTCAAGCATAAATATTCTGCACTTGAAGTGCCAAGTTTAATTGCACCCTTTTGCTGTGACAAGTTTCTTTGTAATTTAGTCACGTCAAAGTACAGGTTGAATCTCTTTTGTCCAGAATCCTTGGGACCTGACCAGTGCCAGATGAAAGAGTTTACTGGACGATGGGAAGTCAATATTTCATAGCACATTACTGCTGCTTACTGGGCTCTTGGAAGACATTTAGGGGTAAATTACAGCTAAAAAAGAGCACAGAACACCATGAACCAGTACTGCTGTCTAGAAACAAACTTTATGGGACCACAGGAAACTTGGCCGCACCCATGATAGGTGTGTTCTGGTTTTGTTTTGTTTCCAACTGCAGTTCACTGTCAGGCATGCACTTCTGATAGATCTGCATGGCACAAGCCCATTTTGTGATTTTGTCTAAAATCATCCCTGATTATGGATGTTGCTGGACAAGAGAGTTCTGGATTAGAGAGGTTCATCCTGTATTACTATGGTGTATGTTAGAAACTGTACTAGTGGGTTGATGGGCTGGTTTACTTTGAAAGTTATATGATGAAATTACCCAGGATGTTCCCACTTTCTGGGAAATTATTCTCCCCAGGGTTTGTGTTAAATTATTGTGGATAGATGGGTGGTTACGAGAAGCTGTTGACAGGATCTGGTGCAGTTTTTCCTTTAACAGGAATAACTGGGAAGTAAGGCCTATTTTCCAGGCATTACACTCACATCTCCTTACAATACCACAAAGTCTTCTACAAACCAGAGACAGATACTGAAGATGGCATTTATTCCATTTGCAATAATACTTGAGAATATGCCATTGAAAAAAGAGAGTTCCTGCACTTATGTTGTGCAAGACCAAAGGGTTATAGGGCTTATCTAAGGGAAGCACTCACATCACCATATGGGAACTGTTCTTAGCTTATTTCAAGCATTCTAATCACACAAGATAACTTAATGGGAGGTTTGCATGCTGGCTGGACTGCAGGAATGGGCCCTTCATCCGTTTTGCTGGAAATGAGCTTCATTTTGATAATTACTCTGTAGCGAGCACTCTTCTAGAAATTGCTCTAGAAAGATTAGGAGAAACCAAAGGAGTAAGAATTAAGTATACAGATTATCTGAGTTTCTCCACTACGAGGGGCATCATTCACTTGAAGATCACACATGCCTGAAAATATACAATATATATGAGCTCCCATGGAAGATTCCTCTCCCTGATAGCAAAGCACCAGTTCTCTCTGTTTGTGTTTTTACTTCAGCGTTGGCATGTTAATGGTTTCCATTTGCATAGTCAGTTATCTGTGTTATAGTAGCCTCAGCTGAGATTGGGGCCCTGCCGCCCCATTCTGCTAGATAATTTATGTACCACATAGCAGGGGTTATCCTTTGTTGAAGGTTTCAACCATAGTTTGTACCACAGCAGTAGTTTCATTTGATGCAATGATGAGTATATACTGAACACTTGACAAAAGGAGCACAGATGCTCGTGTAGATTATGGTGACTAATTTGAAGTTCACAAAGGTGAGTTTGTTTGTCGGCTTGTGTTCAAACTGCAAGGAGTCTGTGTCCCTTTGGTGACGATTATCACAGGGGTAGATGTGTTAGTCTGTATCCACCAAAACAATGCGAAATCCTGTGGCACCTTATAGACTAACAGATTTATGGGAGCATAAGCTTTCGTGAGCAAAGATCCACTTCGTCATGCATCTGATGAAATGGATCTTTGCCAAAGAGTGCTTATGCTCCAAAAAAATCTATTAGTCTATAAGATGCCACAGGACTTCTCATTTTTTTGTGTTCCTTTGGGACTTGCCAGGATGCCAGAAAGAATCCGTTGTAAGAGCATAGGGCAGTACACTGAAGATGAGGAAGGCGAGCATTCATTGCACATATAGAAAAAACACATCAATTTTTATATAGGAGAATCTGACAAGGCTTCAAAGAAATTGAGCAGAACTGGTGAAACTTGATAGATTATAATTCTCATTCTATAGTGTTTTTAATCATCAAATTCTATAGCAGGGATACATTCAGTATTACAATTATTAGACTATCTTAAAATAACGCATGGAAACATTTTCTTAATTGCACAGGATTTTTTTTTTTAGAAGCAAGTAGAATCAAAGTTCAATAATATGGAAAGAAATTTCAGTGGAGAATTTGAGTGCAAATGAGGATTTTTTCCTCCCCAAACAAAAGGTACTAAGAGTGCTTGTTCTTTCTGACATAACATGCAGCAAAACTGTCAGGCTTCTGTGTAAGAGTTGTATGTCTTATGCCAAGATGACCACTTGGGAGGTGAGCAGAAAAGTGACCAGGGGCTGACTGTCTGATCCCAAGTAAGTAGCCACAAAGAAGATGTAAAGCCAACTTTCCTTACTGTCCCAGAGCCTGCACAAAACATTACTCTGCCACCTTAAGAACTGGTGCTGGTTCAATCTCTTCTGTATGCCTTTAGACCAGTGGTTTTCAAACTCTGTACATTTGCAGATGCCTAAAAAATTTCCAGTGGAAGTGTGGCCCACTTTGCAAAACTTAAACAGTAGACAGATGCTGCTGAGTCTGTGGCCCATTGCTTTTGCCAGATTAAGACTGTGTAGTGTTAAAGTCTAAGTTTGTGCTTCCTTATTAGCAGTGATAACTGATTTTAGTCTTGTCCGGATGAGGTGCTCTGCACTCAATTGCAAAAGGTAATCCTTCCAAGGCTGGCCTTTTCCTGACCCTTTTGCGCTTAGTATGAGCTTGTCTATACTTACGAGAAGAGTGACATGCTGGTGGTTGATCTTCTGAAGTTTGATTTTGTGCATCTGGTGAAGACGTGGCAAAATTGACCTCTTTGGGCTTAGCCATGGACCCCTGTACTCCATGCTATCAAGTGGAGTAAGGGACATAGACGTGAGACTATAGAGGTTCAGACTTCTCTAGGGAAGTAAGTCAATTGTGATACATCAATTCTAGCTATGCCTATGGTATTTGCATAGCTAGAATTGACGTATCAGAATCAACTTACTTCCTTTGTATAGACTTACCTTAAATGATGTTGAATTGAATGTGTTAGTTCTACAACATGAAGAACTAAGCTCTTGTGGGAGTTTTTCAGTTCATTGTCCTAGCACCCACGCTTGTTCTGAGATTGTCTTGGTTTACAGGTCCTTTCTGTTCACCTTATCTCCATCACCAAACACCGTCAATACCACTTCTGTGTAGGTGGTTCCTTTCTTCTTTTGCACTTTTCTAGCAAAGGCCCTATATGTTTTCCTTGTGTCAAGTCAAATCAACTTTGGTCATCTGAACTCAGCACATGTGGTGCTTGAAGCCAATGTTCCCTCTAATCTTTTCCATCCATGTGTGGAAGAATTTTTATATGCTCTAACATGTTCCTCTGGCCCCAAAAGCAGAGCTGGATTAAAAAAGGGGCTATAGGGCTGCCCTGAGGGCCCCTGTGTTCTGGGTCAGCCTTTCCTAGGGTGGTGGTGAGGAGGTGGCTCTGTGGACTTCTGGCTTCTAGCAAGCAGAGGCTGGGGACACTCAGACTACAGTGTTGCATCATCTTGGCAAGTAGCAATTGGTGGACCTATCCTGCATGGATATGTTATCCTTATCTATTTTTTTAACCGTGTTATAGCTTTGGGCTGCACAACATCCTCTGGCAATGAGTTCTCTGGCTGTAGGGTTTGTGTGTTTGAGACGGCAGTTTGCCGCTTAGAGCTGGGTGAGTTTCTTGTGGGGAACAGTTCATTCACTGCTGACAGAAAATTCTAATAGAAAATGGATCATATAGATAGGAATAAATGTACTGAGGAAGAAATTCCCAAAAATGAAAAATACTTTTCCCCACTCCAGAGTGCGTGGCTGGCAGGATTTGGGAAACTCTGGTATGATCTAACTTTCTAAACTCCTTGGGCTCTACTCCAGGTTCTACCTCTCTTGTCCGGCACCCTCAGGACTTGACTGGTACTGGATGAGAGAATTTGCCAGAAGGTCAATATTGTCTAGCATATTGTCAACACTTCCACTGCTTACTGGGCTCTTAGAGGACATTTAAGGGTAAATTACAGCTAAATAAAAGCACAGAACACTGAGAGCCAGGACTGGTGTCTGGAAACAAACTTTATAGGACCACAGGAAACTTGGCCACATCTATGATATGTAGTTGTCTGGTTGACTAAAATCACGCCAGATTGCAGATGTTGCTGGACAAGAGAGTTCCAGATTAGGGAAGTTCAACCTGAAGTTACTACCCCAAACATAAACTGAAGAAAAAATAAATATACAGTAAAATTCCTTTACTCTGGCATGTCTGGGACCTGACAGGATGGATTACTAAATTTTCTGGATTATTGGATGTCACCATAACCCCCATGCCCTAGGTCAACCCCCTCTCACCCACCCCCAGTGGGACTCACCACCCCGTGCTCCTGCAGCTTCACCATTCCCACACCCAGCTGCAGCTCACCACCCCCATGGGCTCCACAGTGCTGCTTGCACGCCCAATGGTGGAGGAAAACAGGCGTGCGCCTGCTGCTGCCGCCCAATAAGCAGGGCCCTGGAGTCCTGCAGAGCTAAGTGTGGCCTGGGCCGTTGCTGTGGTACTGGGGACAGCGGCTTCACAGGTTGCTTCGCTGCACTTCTAGCAGATGCCCGAGAGACTGGCCCTGCCCTGCATGTGTGGGGCTGAGCTGTAAGAGGGGTCCTGGCTGCGCAGTCGGTGTCTGCCAGGCAGGGGCGGAGGGGGCCAGTCTGTGCTGCACTAAGGGAGGCAGAGCCTGCGTGGGGCCCAGGTGCTGCAGGCTGGGTCCAGCCAAGGCTGTGCTCGTAACCCGGTGGCAGGTGCTGGCTCCCTCCGTTCCCTCATACCTGAGGTTGTTCTGGTCTTCACATCTCAGTGCCTCTGCACAGGGAGAGTAGGCGAAATGGGCAGCACTGCAGAGCCAGCTTCTTCACCATCCTGCACTCCTCCAGGTTCTTCACCCCTCCCACAACCCTCATGTATCAAGAGTGACTTCAGATGCTGGACATCAGGATTTCCTCACCACCAGAGGCTGGGATTAAAGGAATTCACTGTACATCTCTAAAGAGATACTTGTTACAGTTCTTTTCTTTTTTCATAAAAATACATGTCAGCAGTGTAGCCTGCAATTTTGTGCCTGTCTGTCAATATCAAAATGTCATTCAGGTATATTTACCTCCATTACAGTCACCAGAGTCTAACTTTTAATACAAACTCATGAAAAATCCCTAACATTTTAACAGTGCCACAGTTATGTGAAAATGTGATGCTGGATTCAAATGGAAACATCCTATGCAGAACTATTTATAGTGAAAATAGAACAAATCCAGATTTTCAAAGGCCTTTTTGCTCTCAAACAGGCATGAAGTCTGTTGTGTTTGTTGGACAATGGATGCTGAGAAAGCTAGTAGACTTTTGCTTGCTGAAATTGGTACTTTGCAGCAGCATTCTGCTTTATTTCCTTCCAGGCCGGTCTGTCCAGCTATAATGATCCACCCTCCTTTTTCTCAGATTACATGCATTCTAGTGTTTAGCAGCTACTCCAAAGAGGGCTGGAGGGAATCTTATTCCTGTGTGAAAAGATTTAATTAAACTTTCAGCAAAATAATTAGTGAGGGTATCTCAAAAGACTGTTTAAAATCAATGTTGTACAGAGGACCAAATAGAGTTAACACTGTCATCAAAGATCAAAGTCATCAAAAAACGTGACTGAAAATTAAACCCACAGCAACCATCTAATGAAGAAGCACACTGAAGCAGTTATGAGTTTTCTGCCTCTTGGGTCCCATCTGGAAATTGATTTGACATGGAAAATTTCTGTCAGGAAGCTTTAAAATAGCGAATTTTCATTAATTACACAGCAAAGAATGTTCTTTCTATAATTCATAATCCATTAGGAAACTTTTTTGGTGGTTGCTTCAGCTGTCACTTCCTGCAGTTTGCGTTACAGGAAAGAATGGACCTGCAGGCTGGTGTTTTCAAAGGGTCCTGTGGGAATTAGGCATTCACATCCAAGTGAAATCTCTAGCACAGGAATCTGCAACCTGTGGCTCTTCAAGGAGCCACTTGCAGCTCTGAGAGCTGTTGCTGCTGACTCCTCCTGCAGCTCCGGAGGCTGCCACTGCTTAAACAAAAAATCTAAATTCAGTTGCCCACCGCTGAGCCAAGTAAATTTAGTTTTTTGTTTAAGCGGTGGCAGCCTCCAGAGCTGCTGAGCAGTCAGCTGCAGCAGGGAACCCAGAAGAAAAAGCTGTCTGGGCAGGGAGCCACCCTACATGGGCAGAAGTCTAAGCCATCAGGAGAACTGAGGGGAGGACAGCTGAGTCTGGCCCTGCCGGAGTCATGCAACCACACCAAGAAAGAGAAGGGGATGGCAGGGAGCAGCAGGGAAGGTGGTGGCTGCAGATGCTGCAGAACTGCATGCACTGAGGCGATTTAAGCCTGTGGGGAAGTTGGGGCTCAGAGGTGTGAAGCCTGGGGTTGGGAGAGGGAGGTTGGAGATCAGGGGGGTTAAACCTGGTGGCTGGGGAGGGAGGTTGTGGTTCAGGGGGGTTAAGCCTGAGGTGGATGGGTTTGCAGGAGAGTGGGGGTAAAGCCTGGGAATGGGGACAGATTTGGGGGCTGAGACAGGTAAAACCTGGAGATGGGGGTAACTTAATTTTCTAACTGGTTCAATAGTAACAGACAGATGGCTGTATTAGTCTGTATTCCAACAAAACAAAACAAAACAGCAGTCATGTTGCACTTTAAAGACTAATCAAATGATTTGTTAGGTGATGAGCTCTTTTGGGACATACCCACTTCATCAAATCAATAGAATTTCCAGTCCAGACCGGTACATTATTGTGTGTGCTCTGTTCTTAAAATAGGGGTGATAAAAAGCAAGGTGTGACTTTATTTATTAAGGACTGTCTCGTATTCACATGCATTGTGGCTCTTGAGAGATTGATTTTATAACTGAATTTGAAAAAAAATGGCTCTTCTTGCTATTTTGGTTGCAGACTCCTGTTCTAGCAGTTGTGTTCCTGACTCTCTAAGAAACACTTAAAAATCCTAGTCTGAAGGTCTATTGTCGTGTACACTGTGCAGGAGGCAATGCAAGAAGCTAGCTATCTCTGCCCTAGCCACTGGGTCCAATATGCTCACCTGAACCAGGATGTCCAGATACCTTGTTCAGGAACTCTTTTATTGCCACTAAACACCTAGAATGCATCTACACTTGCATTCCTCTTCAAAAATGATCCTTCATCCCATAAAAAAGGGGAAGAATGGTTCTTTTGAAGATGGGGTTTACTTTCGGAAGAGCCATGTCTACACTGCTTTTCTTCTTTCGAAAGAAGCTCTCTAAAAAGAAGGATATGCAAATGAGGTGCCAGATATGTAAATCTGCATCTCATTTGTGCTTTCGATTTCCATCATTTGCATGCCTCTTTTGAAAGAGGAATACAAATGTAGATACAGCCCTAATGTGGCCTTGCTTAAAGGACTGACTCCTGTAAAATTAAGTTCCTTCGAGCTAGATCCAAGGACCCTTGTGCAGGAGTAAAGGACACAAATTTCTTGTTACAAGTATCAGAGGGGCAGCCATGTTAGTCTGTACTGGCAAAACCAGAAAGAAGTCCTGTGGCTCCTTAAAGTTAAAATTTATTGGCGCATAAGCTTTCATGGACAAAGACTCACTTTTGTGTGCATCTGCCTACGTGGGTCTTTGCCCACTAAAGCTGATGCTCCGATAAATCTGTTAGTCTAAAAGGGGCCACAAAACTTCTTGTTGTTGCATAAGTGGGATGAGCTGAGATCATTCCTGAGAACTGTTGAAGTTAGACACAGTCTTCTGCAATCTGAGTACATGAGTTCGCTGTCTTCATCTGATTCCCTAGAGCACGTGTCTGAACCTGCTTTTCTGGAGCCCCATGCAGCTCTTTCAGGACTTCTTAGTGCATCCTGACACTGTAGCTGAAAATTAAAAAATACCCCTACTGATTATTTTCGATAAATGGTGAACCTCTAAAAGCCCAACAATGAACAACTCATATCTAAATAGCAAACAATATGTGAACTCAAAATGTTGGATTACTCTCCTTTTAATAAGTGCAGTGAATTGTGGGATATGATACTGTATCATTGTTTTTTTCGTGTTGCTAATAAAGTCTTATTCGCATGCATTGCAGCTCTTGAATTATTGAGTTCTTACCAAATGTTAAAAAAAAGGCTCTTTTTGCTATTTTGGTCGCCAATCCCTGCCGTAGAGGTTACTGCATGGGTATCTACCACACAGAAGGAACTTAAATGTGACACACGTTGGAGGGTTCATGCCACCAGTGTTCAGCACCCTTGGAATTTTTAAAGATTATAGATTTACAGTTCCCTAATTTGAAAAGTGTTTCAGCAACCACAGAGGTGTTCTTTGTTAGACCTTTTCTTGACAGCTAAAGAGAGGCTATGAAAATGGACCAAAAGTAAATGATAGCCTAGGTAAAAGTGATTGTGACTTGATCATATTTATAAGGTGCATGTGGAATGTAGTACAGACCAGTAAAGTAAATTAGTTAAAATAAAATTCTTAGTGCTTTTGTAGGAGCAATTTCACAAAGCTGAGAACAATTACGAGCCAGATCATCTGGAAAGAAGAACTTAATAAGAAAAATGTGAATAATTGGGAATGTTCATAAACCAGGACAAGTCTATACTGTTTAAAAAAAATGGGGCGAAAGGGAGACAACTGTAATTATGAGTGCATGCCTATGCATATGCATGTATATGAAATATAAATAAAAATGTACATTGAAGGTAAAAAAAAAGTTGATAGTAATGAATACAAACAGAAATTAGGAATTGTACAAAATTGATGAGGGAGGCCAAAGGACCAAAGGAGAAGCCTGTGGCCAACAGAATTAAAGAAAATAAGAATGAGTGTTCTCAAATATATTAGAGACAAGAAAGAATTCTGACAGTGGTATTGGTTTATTACTACATGTAAATGATAGAATTAGCAACTGGTGAGAAGTCATAACTGTTCAGTGCATCTTCTTCTGTACTGGATGAGTGGCCCACAGACTTGATGGGTCCCTGGGCAAAACTGGGGAGAGCCTGGTGCAGCGCTCAAGTGGAATCAGGAGGGTGGGTGGGCTACCCTCCTCCAACCAGCCCTTCAGCACCTCCTGGGCTGTGCTGCTCAGTACTCTAGTGGTGATTTAAAGGGCCTGGGGCTCCAGCCACTGCTGCTCCTGCAGTAACAACAGCTAGGAGCCTCAGGCCCTTTTAAATCTCCAGACTCCAAGGCAGCTGCCCCCTTTCCCATCCCCCTCCTCTGTCTGCAGGCTGCACAGACAAGTTTGGAAACAGACAAAACGCCTCCAGCTCCAACCTTATGTTTCCCCACATCTGCTTATTTCAAGGTTTCTTGACTCTTCCTCCAAAGCAGCTGGAACCGGCCACTTTCAGAGACAGAATACTGCCTTAAAGAACTACTTGCCCGATCCACATGGTAGTTTGTTCCTTCTCTGAAATGTTTGTTTGATGCTACCGATGCAGGGTGTGGGGTGTGCTGATATGAAACACTAGACTCTTGTAAGTGGCCTGAGCCTCAGGATCAGATTTGGGAAGGTACCATCAAGCCAGGTGAAATATGTGGACCTGGGACAAAAGAGAGTTGCTTCTTGGTAACTATGTATTGTGCCTCTTCTAGTTGCGATGCTCTTGGATGAACTGTAAAGATTTGAATAATTAATGTGGAAAGCTGTGCTAACTGTGTGACATTGAAACCCTGCAGATTGGTAAATAATTAATTTAAAAAATCTTTTGTCGTTAGCTAGTGTCCTTGTCTGAATTACTCTAATCGTTTTTGATTATCCTGGGAATCTGAATGGAATATTGTGGGGCTCTGATGGTGTATCTACTTAGGGTTTTTCTGATTTTATTAATATAAATGAATTCCTTTGCAGCATTGTTAAGAACCTGATATCAACTACAGAGAGCAAGGTCAGAGCTGAAGCTTCCACACACTAGATAATAATATCAGTATCAAACTGTATACAATATGTGAGAGAACCAACACTGGGTAAGGTCAAGCGAAGTTCAAATGGCAACTATAGAATGAAAAGGTATTGCAGGTGGTAATGAAAACTTCCACATGCAATTCTGCCTGACAAAACAACCTAGTACTGACTGAAAGGCAGGCCCTATTTTGGGAGGTGGTGGGGAGGAACCAGAAGGACCATTTCATCTGGGCCTCAGGAGACAAAGTGGCTTCATATTTTGACATTTTTCTACCAAGTCATTTCCATTTATTATACACCTTGCAGTTATAACAGAGATAAACAAAAAGAGTATCTCTCTCCCCCCACCCTACACACACTCCTGCAAAAATTGATTTAAATCATTGTGTGACCTTGGGCCTTCAATATATTTTTCCGCATTTTCATCTGAATGACTGGAGCAGCTTGGGTGACTAGTGATTCTATGTTATGGCTGGATCTACACTTTCCTTGAATATTGACAGCTGCTACACAATTTTAGGTATGCCAAATGTGTACCAGAAATCAATTTTGCAGCTGTCGATAATCGTCCCTGTCCCCACTGCAGAATGCCCCCGGGAGTGGTCCTCCTGTTGGCATTCCTTAATTCTTGCGGTTTCCTAGGTGTTCCAAGGTCGACATTGATCCCAGAATGTGCCATTTCAGGCATGCGCAAAATGGCACCCCTGAAGATCGAGCCTAAGCATTCGATCTTATGTGACAAGTGTAGACCCAGCATATGAAACACTGTTTACAGTCTTTGCATAGTTTAGAGGTTTTGAAACTCAGGAGGTCATCTAGTCCTGCCCCCTGCCTAAAGCAGAATCAACCCCAACAAAGTCATCCCAGACAGGACTATGTCAAGCTGGGACTTAAAAACCTCTAGGGATGGAGATTTCACCACCTTTCTCGGTAATGTATTCCAGTCCTTCACCACCCTTCTGGTGAAATAGTTTTTCCTAATATCTAACCTACACCTCTCCCTCTGTAACTTCAGACCATTGCTCGTTGTTCTGCCATCTGTCATCACTGAGAACAGACTCTCTCCATCCTGTTTGGAGCCCCTTTTCAGGAAGTCGAAGGCTGCTATTAAATTGCCCTTCAGTCTTCTCTTCTGCAAAAAATAAGTCTAAATCTCTCAGCCTCTATTCTTAGGTCATGTGCTCCAGCCCCTTAATCATTTTCGTTGCCCTCCGCTAACCCTCTCCAATGTGTCCACATCCTTTCTATACGGGGGGTCCGGAACTGGATGCAATACTCCAGATGTGGCCTCACCACTGCCAAGTAGAGAAGAGTAATAACTTCTCTAGATCTGCTGGAAAACAGAAAATTAGGGCCTCGGACATGATGCGCAGCCAGAGCAAGAACTTATGATCAGCACAGGACACAGTATAACAACAGCAGCAACAGAACCTGATATGTGACTTCTTGTTAGGAATAACGTTGCTCAAATGAAGTCATTACTCAAAGTTATTTCTCAGATTCCAAATAATATACCGATAGATGCTGAAAATCATGTTTTTTCCACTCGTCTGCTGACAAAAACTTTTCCAAATACAGGAGACTGGCTCTGCTGGATCATGAAAAAGCAGGTTCTGTGCTGTGTACCTTGTTCTATTTATCATGGTAATACTTCAAATGCATCAGTATCGTCTGATCCATCCAGCTGCAGCATCAGTTGAGGTTGGAGGAAGATGGAAGACTGAATACCTGCACATGAAACTTCAGTAGCACATAAAGATAACTATGTTGCATGGAAATCAGCTAGTAGAGCACCACTAGCTGACAGTTCAATTGACAACTTATTCTTAAGTGAAAAGACTCACAATCTGATAACTGGAAAAAACCTCCTTGAGCACATATTGAATGTCATTCTTTTTCTTCCTGAATGGGGATTGGCTTTGTTTGGTTCCAGTCAATGTACTGGTGATCCTACAAAGGGAAACTTTCTTAGGGTACTTGAGTTTATTAGCAAGTATGACCCACTTTTGTCAAGCCACATTATGCACATTCATGAATCACAAGAGAGCAGAAAATGCACACTAGTCTATTATCCGTCTACTACTGCACTGCTGCTGTGGCATCAGTGGCACCCAGAACTCCAGCTCCTTTTGAATTGAAGCTGGAGCGCCACACCATGCACTCCATGATCTCTGAGGGCTGGTGGGGGGCCAGTGTCATAGTCCAGGCAGTACTGAGGGCAGGCTTCCACAGCCCCACTCCTTCTGCCTGAGGCCCTGCCCTTTCTGGGGTGCAGAGCCTCCCATATCATACCCCTCTGTGTGTGCCTTCAACTTGCTATGCAATCAGTGGGAAGTGACTGCCCTCAGCTTGAGAAGTAGGCAATTTTTCCTCTACTTTCAAAACATTCCTTCTGCATATGCTTTGAGCTCAGGCCCTGCTGTGGTAACTGTGGTGTTATTCCTGTATCAAAAGGCATGGATCAACAGATGTATGTGCTTGGTGAGTACCCTCAGAGCTCAGGTGAATTTGAACTATGCCACTAGGAAAATTGGGCCCATAGTATAGCAGTGTTTTCACTGGATAATTTTATTACTGTTTTTGTAATATTTCATGTGATCAATGAACTATTTAAAATACCCATATAGATAAGGACATTAATGACATCACAGGCCTCTTTCACTTTGCTCTTGGTACTAAGATGAATCCAGTGAAACTCCTTTTGCCATTCACCCTTAGCTGTGCCCTAAATGTTTTTTTCAAATCTCAGCACTAACTCAAGAGAAGAGAGCCAGGCTGCCCTTGGGACTCTTGTATGGTCTAGTCTACGTTTCCAGCTGTTGTCTGATGCAATATTATTCTTTTGGGGGCTGGTGATTATGACACTTCTACATGAGAGCTTGTGTTGGTGTAAATGTCATGATACTTTTAGAAACATGGAGATATCCATATCTCATAGAGCTGGAAGGGACCTTGAGAAGTAATCCAGTCCAGTCCCTTGCACTCATGGCAGGACCTTTTTTAAAATCTAACCTGCCCAAGGTCCTTGAAAGGGGGCCCCTCAAGGATTGAGCTCACGACCCTGGGTTTACAAGGCCAATGCGCTAAGTCCTGAGCTATATCATGCCCTAGGTAAACTAATACTGATCTAAGCCAGATTTGCATTTTAGGAGGGCAAAACCATTCCCCTTCACTAGCCAGGGACCCCACATAAAATGTGTTACACCTGTCTTAGTTGCAATAGAATGCCTTTGGGTGACCATAAAAATCTCTCTTGTACAGTAGTAGCCTAGTAGCTAATACTCATAACACAAGCTCCACTTCCTTCTATAACACATGTATACTTCAATGCATGGCTAGCATATATAGATAATATATGCAATGCTATCCTTGAGTTTCTCCTACCTCTTTGATTAAATGGTTAAAATAAGATTAACAGGGGTGTCTGTGGTGACAATTTTCATATCTGTCTTATGCTTACAGACCACAGCCTAGGAGAACTGATCTATTATTGCCTTATATGGGTGTGTGGCTGGTGTATTGTTTGCTTAGTTTCTTCAGAGACCTTGGAAGTTGACTAAAACACTGTTTTGCCATTTAAATGCTATTTCCCAAGTGCTTGCCTCTCACATGCTTGTTTTTAGTCATAACTGTGATCAAGTGGCTTCAGAAAGGTTTGAAACTAAATCTCTGGATGATTTTCCTTTTCTTTCAAGCTATTGCCATCTAGACTGATTTTAGTACCTGTCTGTTCAAATTCCTCATCTGGGTGTCCTTACTACACAGTAAACATAATTATTTGTTACATTTTATGCTGTTAAGATTTTTCCCATTAGGAAGCATGCGCTTTATTAATCCAGTTCTTAATGGTGTTCTAAATCATGAAATAAGACAAAGACAATGGAGAATGTAAATGTACAGAATCAATACTCTCAGCATTGGATAAAAGAAGAGACAGGCTTTGCCAACAGTCTAATCACCCCAACTCCAAACGCACTTGCCCCACCCCGTCCCTGAAGCCCTGTCCAGCTTACTCCATCCTCCCTCCCTTTCTCCCTTGCTCTCACCAGCCCCAGCCTACTTTCACCAGGATGAGAAAAGGCAGAGCCAGCTCAGGAGGGCCTGGCCAGCAGGTGGGGCCCAAAGCAGCACTCCGACAGTGGGGCCCAGACGTTGGATGGTGCATGCAATAGTCAATTAGCAGATGTGGTCCTGAAGGCACAGGGCCCAAGGCAACTGCCTTGCTCTCCTTGCCCTATGGCTAGGCCTGGATAGAAGTCCAGGGTGCAGCGTGGGAGGGGGATGGGCAGGCTCTGAGCTGAGGCCAAATGGTTTGGAGTCTGGGAGGAAGCTCAGGACTGAGCCTGGAGCAGGGGGTTGACATGCTGGAGGAGGTGTGGGGTGCAAGCTCTGGGAAGGAGATTGGTTGCTGGAGGAAGTTCCGGGCAGTAGGTTCAGATCTGGGAGGGGTGAGGCATGTGGGCAAGAAGGGACAATGAGATTCCATTCTGTGTTCTTTATGAAAATATGCTTGTGAAATTAATAGGACCTGAGATATGCTTTATGCAAGATAGTTCATGTAAGGCATCATTGGAAAGGTTATTTTACTGGGGCCATGTCTACTCTACAGGGTTTTGTTGACAAAACTGGCATTTTGTCAACAAAACCGGAGGAGCTTTCAAATTCCCAAGGCATTCTGTCAACAGTAAATCAACAGAATGCAGCATATTTGTCAACGGTCTTATCCTTCACCCCACAAGGCAGAACATCATGGACAGGAAGCCAGTCTGGACATTCTGGGGGGCCCTCTGTTGACAGACAGGTCTTCTGGGACACCGGGCAGCCTGGTCTGCTGTGCTTCTGGTTGGCTGTTTTGTTGAGCGAGTGTTTTGTCGACAAATCACTGTAATCTAGACACAGCCTAAATGTAGTTATCCTCTTTGCATGCAGGTATCATTTTTGTATCTGAAGTTAGGAATATTGACTAATGTTTCTGTATTTCAGCTATGATACTTTGAGTGACTCACACTGCTGATGTTTCAGGTCTCACAGTGGAAAAGCCAGATAGGGCTAATGAGCCATCAGCAAGGACAGTGGACTGTGAAAATGCTTGGCCTCCTTATTGACTTATGAATGCTGAAGTTGGACGTTATGATTTCTGCGTCCCTCTTCATCAATCTGTTTTTATCAGCTTAGTGGAGCAAAATCAATTTATGACTCAGAGCTGAGCTTCTCTGCTTGCAGGGGAGAGTGTCATGGGCTGGGGTCAAGTTTCTTTTGGAAGGAGATGGCATTGGAGCCGAGAGAGGAAGCCAGAGGTTGCACGAAGTAGCATAAGTGGCAATGGGACAGTCAGAGACTAGGTTGGCAGCTGCAGTGGGAGCAGGTGTGGGAGTTAACAGGATAGGATATTAAACTGACACGGAGGAGCCAAGTATTGGCTTAACTGAAAAGTAAACTAGGAAGAATGAGGTCTGTAAGAGATTGCAGGGGTGTGTGAACTGCGGAGAGGGGAGGCTGACTGATATGCAATTTCGATTTGACCCAAAACCGTTCCAGTTCTTGAATTTGATGTAAATATTTTGGTCATTCCTAAAACAAGGGGTAAATGTCATTCTGGGGTTACTACCTCTTCTGCTTTCTTCGCCTTTCCACCCTTCTACATATGTTTATAGGTTAAAGCCCCCTGGGTACTTATCTGGGATGTGAGAGACCCAATTTCAAATCTGTGCTGTGGAACTGATGAGAAATGAACTTTTTCAATTTTCAGATTTTTTCCCACCCGAAAAGAATTTTTTGAAAATTTTATTATGAGAGAAATGGAAAAGAAAATGCAGGTGGAAGGAGAACATTTTATAATCTGGATGGAAAGGTGTGTTTTTGGTTTTGTTTTATTTTGGTTAGTGCAGGGACTAGGATAAAATTTCCAGCCAGTCCTGAATTTACTGGAACTAGTTGTCCCTTCTCTGTCAATAGACCCTTAGAAATGCATGGTTTGGAGTGTGCCATTTTTGTTACATAATGGAATTTAAAAGGCAAAAGCCATTCTGGGCACTGCTGATATGACATCAGTGAGACCCAATCAGAAAGCTACATTTGTGCTCTGAGTTCTGAAGCCATTTCAGAATGAATTAAACAGGAGCCTGTAAAACATAAAAGTTCTTGTAGGACCTCATGAAGAATGCATCATCAGGTGGCATAAGTGGTCCAACCCAGGACGCAGCACATCCTGCAGAAGAACTGAAAACCCTAACTTTCTGAACACCGCTGCTGAAGGAATAGGAAATTTGAGAGATGGCCGCAATTAATTTCCAAGTTCCAGAAAAGTTTAAAAGCTCTCTAATAATAACAATGACACCCACTTATTAATTTGTCTTTTAATTACTGATAGTAAGCATGGTGAGTAAAAGAAAGCTGTCTTGCTTGTAGTCACCAAATTTTATCTGAATTTCAGACAAAGAGTTTGGCAGATCACCAGCTAAAATATTACATAGCATATGAAAGAAGCATGAATATCGGGTGTTTACAGACCTTCTGCTTTTTGCTTTCAACTCACTGCATTGCCTCCAGAGTATTTAAAAATAATGAACCGTTATGCCTGTAAATCACTGTTTGAACTGCTACAAATATTGCACTAGTTCCCCATGTGAAAATATTCTCTTTTAAAAGAACCTGTGCTAAAAGGCACAAGAAAACTTAATTCATAGAAAGTCACATCTTGTAGAGATATTAGAACTCATGAAACTTCTCACTGAAGTTAGGTTTCCTTGAATATTCTTAAAATCTGTCAAAGGAATATATAGGGAAAAATTGTGTCCCAGAACTACTCTGCTGATGCCAACAAATCTGCATCCTTTGCCTGTGACATCTGACTTAGATGATGAAGATGACATGCGCCAGTCCTCTCTGCTTTGGATTATTATTGCACAGAATGCACCATCCACATGGACGCATGTCCTCTGGAATGGTGGTTGAAGCATGACAGGACATATGAATCCGCAGTGCATATGACACCTAACTGTCTTTCAACATCAGCTGCAATGGTGCCTGGTGAACATCTGTTCTCACTTTCAGGTGACAATATAAATGAGAAGTGGGAAGCAATAACTCCTGCAAATGATAATCAAACTTATTTTTGTGAGCGATTGGCTGAACAAAAAGTAGCACTGTGTGGGCTAGTAGGTGGGGAGAGGGGGGATGGTCCAACAGATTTGCTGGGCCCCTGGGCAAAATGGGAGGGGAATCAGTCAGTGCTCCTGGAAGGGGCAGAGCCTTGGTCAGAAGGGGTAGGGCTGGAGGTAGCCAGTGTTTGCTGCTACCTGGAGTGCGCTGTCACATCCTTACCTCCCTGGCAATGTGAGCACTGTGCGCGTTGTATTCTGTGGTTTAATTGAAATGAATATATTTGAAAATGTAGAAAACATCCACAATTAGTTACATAAATGGCATTTCATTATTGTTTAACAGCATGACTAATGTTTGGCAGCCCGACTTTTAATATTCCTGGATTCCTGCAGGTGTATTGTATATGTAGCCGTCATAGAGTGAGAGCACTGAATGGGACCTTGGGAGGTTTTCTAGTCCAGTCCCCTGCACTCAAGTAAGTACTATCTAGACCAGCCCCGGCAGATGTTTGCTTCAACCTGCTCTAAATACCTCTGGTGCTGGAAAGTCCATAAGTTCCTGAAGCAATTTATTCCAGTGCTTCACTGCTCCGATAGGAAGTTTTTACTAATGTTCAACCTAAATCTCTCTTGCTTCAGTTTAAGCCCATTCATTGCTTCTTGTCCTATTTACACAGGTCAAAGAGAGGTTACACTTTTCTTCCTCCTCCCTCAGCAACCACAGAGGTACTTGAAAACTGTCATATGTCCCCCCTCAGATTCCTCTTCCCCAGACTAAACAAACACAATTTTTTCATCTTCCCTCATAGATCATGTTTTCTGGATATTTAGTCATTTTTGTTACTCTCCTCTGGACTTTCTTCCATATGTCCACATTTTTCCTGAAATGCAGCATCCAGAACCAAGCCTCCGTTTGAAGCCTAATTAGCACAGAGTAGAGCAGAAGAATTATTGTTAGTGTCTTGCTTACAACAGTCCTGCTAATGTTTGCTTGTTTTGCAGCCCTGTTATACTGCTGACTATATTTAGCTTTTGGTCCACCATGACACCACCAAAGCCTTTCTTCAGTACTGCTTCCTAGGCAGTCATTTCCCATTTTACATGCACATACGCAACTGATTGTTCCTTCCTAAGTGCAATATTTTGCATTTGGACTTACTGAATTTCATCCTATTTTCTTCAGGCCATTACTTCAGTTTGTCCAGATAATTTTGAATTTTAATCCTATACTCCAAAGTATTTGCAACCCCTCCCCACTTGTTGTTATCCTTAAACTTTATGGCTACATCTACACTAGCATTACTCTTTCTGTAGGAAGAAGAGGCTTTCAAAGTCTGGGGGGGTCCTTTCGGAAGGCTCCCGTCTACACAGGCAGCACGCTATTCGAAAGGGATGCTTTCGAACCATGTGTGGCCAGTATTATGCTAACGAGTGCTGCATATTCATAGTAATGCCTCATTAGCATCTGCCGATGTGGCTTGTTACCATGCCCCTTCCAAAAGGAAGAGGCTAGGGTAGATGTGGCCTAAGAGATTTTTCCATCAACATAACGGGTGAAGAACTATGCACTAAGCCTGGGTTGCCCATCACTGATTAGTGAGCAACCCTCCTTCATCTCAGTGGGATGCAAGATTGCCATAACTAAAATGATCTGTAGGGATAGGGTAGTTTGGCTAAGTGTGCTTTGCAGATCTAGAATTTGACTGAACTGTGGCAGCGCATGGATTGGATGAAAAGGGTGTGCTCAGCTCTCACAGTCAATGCTGTGGGTAGTCAGCACATACCTCATTTCATGTTCCATTGCTTTCCCTGTATGTCATGTTAGTAATATCAGTAGGAAAAAAAAAAGGTGTGGATGGAAACTGAACGACTGTTGCAACCCTGAGCAGGAGCAATGGTAAACAAAATGTCTCTTGGGCCACACATACAACCCTGATGGGCCACAGGGTGCCCATCACTGCACTAAGGGCCTGATCAAAAGCCCTCTGAAATCAATGGAAAGATGACTATTTCTGTCAATGGGATTTGAATAAGGATGTAAGGCCTTAGTGGGATTATTCATGAGCTTATGTTGTGAATATGTGTGTCTTGTTGGACTGAGGCCTCCAGTAGTTGTCTTTTAACTTAATTTGCTGCAAGTTTTCCCTTTAACTTGCTTGGTGTTGGAAAAAGAGCAGTGTTTTGCGATGGGGATGGTGGAAGAACAGGGTGTTGTTTCTTCCTAAACTTCCCTGCATCCTCTGTATTCGTACCAGACCCCTCTGTTGTTATGGTAATGGATCCATTGGATGTAAAAGTAAAACTTCTCTGCATTTCAGTAATCTAAAACTTAATTGTGCCTGATTCTCAGCTGCATGCAATAAAACCTTCATTTTAAGGTCCAACCTTGCAAACACTATCAAGAGTTGTACTTACTACCGTAAATCCCCACTGAAAGAAATAGAACTAGTTCTGCTGATAACTCCATACCCCATAGCTCTTTGACAGTATTTGAGTGCACTGCATTCAGAAATTTTTGACTGCAAATATGTCTTTACTTCTTCTCATAATACCATCCTTCATCTGCAGGGATTTTAAAAGTTGCCTACTGAAGGATTGGGATAGCTTGAAAATGGCTTTGTTCCCTTATCTTCAAACCACATACAACCCATCACTGAATACTGCTCCTTGATAAGTTCAGTGAACTTTACCACAATAATTGAAACATATGGTGGCTGGGCCTTTAAATATATGTTGGGATTCTAGTTATTTACAGGTGTTCTGTTTTCCCTACCACCTCTTCTGTCTCTACCTTTTTGTTGTTGTTTTTGTTGTTTTTCATGTTCAGAAAAAATTTTGTTTCAATATATGTATCTTTCATAACATAAATTGAGGGTAGAGGGAATAGAAGGAAGACACATATACTTGGCTGAATTGCTCACAAAAATACTAGGTTTATATGCCTTATATCTCCTCAAATCAAATAAAGTATTTGACAAAGAAAAATGGGTTTGCATTAAGTACTTAAAGCCACCACAGTAACTGATGTCATTTTGTAGATGACAGTAGGCTTAAAGCAATAGTAAAATATGAGACTCTTTCTGGCTCTTGTGTGTACATTTTATAAATGGCAGATGTGGTACAGTTATCCATTGGCCTGAATTTACATACATCACATGTTTTTGGAGAAATTAAAAATCTTAATTGAGGGAACAGAGCTATAACCTTATCACCATTCAGGTGAGGACATTTTTATCTGTTACTACACAGTGTGTGCAACTGATTTCTAAAATGCGACATTATTATTCATGCAAAGTAAAAGACAGATGCAGTTCAGGTTTGTGAAACTGTGGGAAGTGACTCTTTTTAACCTTTAGTCTAATTGAAAAGGGGCAATATTCTAATGCAAATTTAGTAATTATTTAATACTGCCCAAAGCAAAGAGATATATAATATGTTTATGTTGACATTATGCAACCCAGAAGCCAAGCAGTTACCACTGCAAAAAAAAAAAAGCACATCAGAAGGTGCACAAATGGTGCCAGACTGCAACAGGTGAAAGGTTGCAATGTTGAAGAAAGCAATAATTAAGCAAATGCCTGTTTACATGACTTTCCTAATCCTTTTGCAACTGAAAAAGTTAGTTATTGCTTTTAAAAATACTTAATTCTCTCTCCTGTCTCCCCGCCAACATCCCTCCAGGACTATATTGTGAAACTGGTCCTCTTGTAAGTGCATGCCAACCATCTGAGGAGGATCAGAATGAAGTAGTCCTACCTGATGCATCTGATTTCACCTGGCACTCTTCATCTATGTCACCTCTTGGGTCTTGTCTAGTCTAATACATGCCTTGGTCGAGTCTTCTGTTGCTGCTACCTGCTGAAGATCTACAGACTACCCTTGAACATTATTGGTATATTTTACTATGATCTGTTTATATTGCACTCGCACATGGAAGTGTCCAACAGTGGGGATTCTGTTGTAACAAACACTACGCAAGCATATTGTACATGGCGTTCCCTGTTCCAAAGAGCTTATGATAAACTAAAAAGAGGTTTGGTCTGTTTATAAGATCTATGATATCCTGCAAATGCTAATATGGCCATATGGTACATGTCCAGACCAAAGGGCTGAAGGGACCGTATGGCAGAGATCACTTTTTAAGAGCAGGTTGTGGGGGTTGACAGAATTGCTGTTTACCTGTGCAAGGTGTGTGTGTGTTGGGGGGAGTGGCTCCACACTCCCAAAAGAGGTGAGGTCTGGAGAGGATGGGGCAGCCAGCCCTCAGCACTGCCAGAATGTATTGAACCACCCCTTCCCACTTCCCCAGCAGCCCTCAGCTCTGCCAGCAGTTCTGACAGCCATTTAAGGGGACTGGGGCTTCAGGCCACTGCCACTGCTGCAGTAGCAGCAGCATCTGGGAGTCCAAAGCGCTTTTGAATTGCCAGGCCCTGGAGCAGTTGCCCTATTCCCTTTTCCTTCCCCCACAGGTGGGCCTGAGACCAGGCTAGAGAAATACCTGTCAGGGATGATCTCGATGGTGCTTGGTCTGCCATGAGTGCAGGGATTGTACTTGATGACCTCTCAATGTTCCTTTCAATTCTAGTCTAAGGTTCTATGCAATATATTTTACATAATATTATTTATTCATTCTAGTCTTCTTCTCTAACCAGCCTCTGCTAACAGATGCATGTCAGGCTGCAGGTGAAACAGCTGTGCTCTTTATTTTGTGATTTTGACAGATACAGACATTTAGAAAACACACACAGAATTTTTCTAGAGTTTTCACATCAAATAGCTTTTAAATTTAGTGTCAAACAGAGCTGCTTATAACTTTCCTGTTGTTTTTCACAGATTAAGATGTTCCATTGTAGATGTTGCATTCCCTCTTAGAGGGCCACATTCTCCATCTCTGCTTCTGTGAATCTTTTTCCTAGCTGGAAGCATAGAGTAAGTTAGAAATTATATTGATTTCTATTTAATTACCATTCTAGCATCTTCTAGGAGAGGAAAAACCTAAGGACAGATCCTCACCTGGGATAAGGCACAGGGTTTCTTTAATGCATATACTGTAAAGCATATGCTAGAGCATAAACTAAACTGTGCGAAAGTGGAAAATCTCTGATGGATTTCAGAAAAAAAATCAGCAAAGCCAGGAAAGTTTCACATCTTGTGTTTTCATTTTCCCAGCCTGGCAGCACCACTGCATATGGAGCTCCAGGCTTTCCAGCTAGCCAGAGTGTTGTGGGCCTGGCCACTGCCACCTTTTTTGGGAGGCAATGCCTTCCATTGCCTCTATTCTCCATCACTCATGCATTTGCATATCTATATTTAATATGTTTTGCTTCACAACTATATTCCTTTTTTTTTTCTTAGGCTGTTCTGCATAAGAAATTTGCACTGGTTTTACCTTAATTGCTTTTAAGACAACATAGTTAAATTGATGCAAAAGGCTGCATGGAGACATTTTTGATTTAAGAATGGCTTATTTTAGTTTTGTTACACAGACTTGAGCTAAACCAAAATAATTCATTGTAATGTTAGGGTATGAATGTCCACACTAAGATTTGTACAGGTTTGACTACACTGACTTAAATTCTAACCTTAGCTTGTACCAATGGCTGCACAAAAAGATTACAGGTTCTTAGGTACTGTACCTGGCAACAGGAATCATTGGCCAGTAAAACTGCATGTTGCACATCAATTAAAAAAAAGTCAGCACATTTGAGGCTTTGTAGTTTAAAACATTAATATTAGGTTTCTGATCTAGCTGAACAAATTGAGATAGGACGACTATCTTCAGGCACATAAACAGTATTAGGAATGTTCCATTCTTCTCAAAAAGTGAATGTTACTGATTTGCTTTAAGCATGACTTTTTCAGACATTCCCCATTCCTGCTATTCTTCTTTACAGTGCTTACTGATTAGTTATGAGAAGGCTGACCCCTACCACCAATTACAAGTTTTGAACTTGGTACATTAAGAGCACAATGCCAGTAACTAGTGATAGCAGGTCAAGGCTTTTGGCAGGTCTGGACTAAAAGTATTATGAATTACTCAATGATTGTTGCACTATGGTTTGAATAGTATTTTAAATACTAATCCCGATGTCATCTAACCTTTAGTAAGGTTGCACTGAGCTGAATTTCTGCAAAGGGTCTTTTTGTACAAAAGAACTGGAGGCACACACAGAAATAAGGCTAATGCGTACGTCAGTTTCTGGTAGGTAAGCCTGCTCATTAGTTGAATGAAGCTTTCTTTTATGCTTTTTGCAGAGTGCCTTTCATTGTACCCTTATTCCATCTTAAAATAAATCTGTTTGACTTCTTGCATTGACACCAATTTCATTATACATTCTGCTTTACCAGCTGCAAGGAAAGCTGCCACATGCAGGGATGGAAAATGGCAAGGAGGTCAGGTCTGGGCAACAGCAATGAGGAATGGGATTGGTCCCACAGACAATTTCAGAGCTGCTGATGTGGGGAGGAAGATAACGAAAAGGGCAGCTGCCCTAGAGCCTGGAGATTTAAAAAATCCTGGGGCTCTCTGCCATTGCTATCACTGCAGTAGCAGTGGTCCGAGGCCTGAGTGCTGTGGGCCAGGAGGTGCTGAAGTGGCTGCCCTGCCCCTTCTGCCTGAGGCTCTGCTCCTTTGGGAGGCTTGGGGCCAACACCCCATACCTTCCCCGGGGGCCTGTCAATGCTACTGGACAATTGTTAGACTTGTCATTTGTGATAGACGTCTGGTCTAACAAAATATCATAAGAAGCTCTCCCAGAAGTTCCAGGGAGCTTACACAAATGCTCAAGCCCAGTGATAGGAGGCAGAGGGGGCAGCTGCCCTAGGGCGTAGCAATTTAGAAGGTCCTGGGCACCCAGCTGCCACCACCACCACTCCAGCCGCATTGTTGACACCAGATGGAGCTCTAAGCCCTTTAAATCACCACCAGAGGCCTGGGTGGTATGGAAGGGACAGCTGGGGAAGGCTAGCCCTCTTGCACACACAACCACACACACCCTTCTACCTGATTTGGAGTGCCCCACCCCATCTTGCACAAAGGCTTGACAAGTCCGTTGAGCACCCTGCGACTGTTTAATCTTGCACACTATGAATAATTCAGTTGTCTTCAATGTATAACTTGACTTCTTCCACATCTGAAGTTATGCATGCGCGTCAGTGTTTGTAGAGTGGTGCATAGAACCATGGAAATGTAAGAGCAGAAAGGATCTTGATTGGGTCATTTGGTCCAGTCTCATCACTGAGGCAGGAATCAGTGTGATCAAGACCATCCGTGACAGATGTTTCTTATCTGTTCTTAACAGCCTTCAAGGACAGTGATTCCATAATCTTGCTAGGTAATTTGTTTCAGTATTTTACTGCCTTTAGTAGATATTGTTGGTTTATTAAGGGCCATGCTGAGATCTGACCATAGTAGAATCACTAGACTTCCACTGCATGTGGCCATACAGGCTGCAGGATTAACAGACCTTCACAGGATAGCTTTGAGAGCGTGCCACTGGCAGACTGTGAGAAGGGCTTGGTGGGTACTGGAGGGGTCAGTGGGCCTGTGAATAGGAAGATTATCTCCGGGGCTTAGCCTTGCATGTAGTGGCTGTGTGTCAGGCAGGGTTGAAGTCTGAGGGCAGTCCTTGAGAGGACATGCAGGTCCTCAGAGCTGTGCCCCAGCAGAGAGAAGAAAGTTGAGACCATCCTAACCCTCTGGGTAATCAGCCCACATACAGTTCATTTACTCTACTGCCTGCCAGGACTGTGTCTTAGCTCCTAGAAAGTGTTGTAGTTATAAACGGCGCCTTATTACAGAACGTTACATGCTCGCTCTGTATAATTAGAATTGTTGCAATTTTGTGTCTATCACAGTGATGTTTGAAAATGGTAGTCTACAGTTACAGCAAAACAATTGCAACCCAGTGTGTAAAGATGGGTCACTTCCAGGAAAGACTGGGCTGTCCACAGCATTTAAAGTAGACAGAAGTGTCTGCACTGAAGTTCTTCAGTAAAAGGCCGTGACTACACTAGCAAGTTCTTTTGAAATATTTTTTGAAAGAAGGAGCTCTTTTGAAATACCTAGCAGAGCCTGTACACACAAAAAGTGTTCTTTTGAAATTAAATCAAAAAAATGCAGCACTACTTTCGAAAGTGCTCTTCCGTTCCCATTTCGGGAAAACCACCTTCTTTCAAAAGCTTCTTTTGACAGAAAATGTGTGTAGATGCGCCGTGGGCCCTTTTCTCCAAAAAAGCAGTCTTCAGTCCTCATGGCTCCTGATTTTTCGATCCCTGGCCCGTTTTTTCTAAAGAGCAGGGATTGTGTGGATGCTGTCTTTCACAAGAGCAGATTACTCTTTTGATTCCCTTTTTTGTGTGTGGATGTGCTCTTTCAAAAAAAGTTCTTTCAGGAGAGATCTTCCATAAGGCCTTCTTTCGAAAGATAGGTGTAATGTAGACATAAGCAAAGAGAGGATGAAGCATCCATGTGTGCTGTTTAGATATGCAAATGAGGATCTTCTGCACTGGCAACAATTCTATTAATTATAATGTGTTATAGAGGCTGGCCAGCCTTGTGATTGAAATACTACTGCATTCTTTCACCTCTGGGAGGCTGGTTCTCATGCAGCCATAAGTCTTGTAATAAAATTAACTGAAATTAATTAGGTAGTTCCTCCTTAATTCTTTTAACTCTAATCCCATATCACAAAGGCACCATATTCAATTTGGCACAAGCTGCTCACAGGAGAGACCCAGATATAAATTAGCATGTAATTGAAATCACCTCTCTCCACTTGAAAGATTGGCCCATCTAGACTAGGTTAAAATCATTACTGGTAACTATGAATGCACTGTGTCACTGCTTGTGTTGAAGGCTCCTAGGTAAACATTACACTTACATTTCCTGAAGTGCCAATCTCCAGTAACCAGATGGCTTCAGAGGTGCGGAGCACTTATATTTCACAGCCAGGTGAATGGGACCTCTGGGTACTCGCACTTCTGAAAATCAGGCCACTCATTTTTTAATTATCTGAACGGAGAGAGATTTTGACCTCAGTGAATCTGGCTTGTGGGTCCTTTCAGGAGTTACTTCAGTAAAAATCTATCAGTAAATTCCTTTCTTTCTCAACAACATTACTAACTCATTTTGCTGGCTTGGAAAATGAAAAAAAGTCACGGAAGTCATAACATATGGGCACGTTTAGGCTCAGTTACAGAGAAATTCATCACCGGACAGAGGACCAACATAAGATCTATGCAGTAGTGCATAGGTCTTGTACTGGCCTTCTACATAAGGGTAAATTCATCTTTTAGGAGGCAGTGAACACCGTAGAAACTGATTCTCCTCTTTGTTATCACCATAGCCCATAATTAAAAGATAGGAGACCAGATCATACAAATGTTTCAAGAGGAAAGATTATTCCTGAAAGACAAGAGGCCATATTAAGCAGTGGATCTACTTACATGAGTAAGGATTACTCATAGATCTATAGCTTTACTCATGTAACCACAGCTTTATGCAGCAGATCCCAACCAACACTACACTGTACTTTACTAATAGGAGAAAATCAAATATAGAAACCAGTTAAGTTGCTCTAGTGACAATCAATATCCAAATAAAAGCTGGGACAGAATATTTCTTTTGGAACCATTCACTGTGAATCCTTGTAATATCTCAGCACATGAACTATTGATACTTTTGCCATACTTCATTATGATCAATGGACTCATTTGCAAAACTAGAATCTTAAATTCCTCCCAGCATCAAGGCAAGATGTCTGTGCTTTAGGGAAAGGAAGGATGCTGAATAACAGATGGACAAATACGATTTCTAGATGACTACATCATGACAAACACAAATTACCCTCATCTAGACCATTCTCAGGTCTTCTGTGCTGTTGAAGGCTGAGTGAGTCAGCAGGCTAGCCAATACTAAGTTTTCCTGTTGGTTCAGGACAGAGTTGGAATTGATATTTGTAAACCCATAAGTAAGATTCCTGCAGTGTAGGCATGGGGTCAGAACTGCAGCCCCACAGCAGTCCTGCAGTGGCATCATGGAGCCTGCCTAGAACTGCAGCCCCATGGTGGCAGCACAGGGCCAGGACTGGAGCGCTGCAATGACCATCAAGAGCACGGGGTGAGCTTGGGGGCCAGTGGTAGAAGACTTCCCCTGGTCTGGTAAATTCTCTTGTTTAGGACCAGTCAGGTCCTGACCATGCCAGTCCAGGGTCAGTCATCAGACATTCCTCTATCTATACTGAATGGCGGGGACTTAAAAAAAGAGAGAAAAAACTTGAAGTTGCAGCTAGAGGGGCCAAAGATCCTTTCTTGCTCTTTCTCGCCACTGACTACATGCCAATAAGCCATGTCAGCAGATCTAGCTCTGTCCTGTACCTGAATGGAGCAAGTGGGTTTAAAAAACCACAAGAGGAGGATAAGACATCCACAGTGGGCACAGTCATGGTAGGAGGCCACAACCCTTCTTTCTAAGAAGTAAGAAGTAGTGGTAGACAGGTTGTGTTGAGAAGAGGAACTATTCATCTCTGAGCTCCAAACTTCCTGTATTTTCCTGCCACCCCCCGCCCCACACACACTTGGTATATTTGCTATGGGTTTTGCTGAGTTTTTCTGGCATTGCCTTATTGCAATGAAACATCACATAATGATGCTATCTAAATGAAAAAGGAAGTACTGAGTGGCCCTCTGGGCTGGTTAGAGGGCAAACCCTTGAAAGAACAGCCAAAAAAATCATAATTTTTGAGTCTGCAGTAAGATAGTTCCAATTTAAAGTTTCCAAAAATTTACCATGATGTGCACATAACTTCGTTGAGATCCACTGAATCTCAGCCTCTGGGGTCACCTGTGAAAAACTCAAAATATTGGCAGTTGTGCCAGAAAGCCTCATTAATTCTATTTCAGCTCCACTAATATCCTCATTTTATGGCCAAATTATGGCAATGTATAAAATTAAAGTAGTAACCCATTTGTTTAACATAATGTTTCCTTCAATACCCATGTGAGACTCTGACAAAGGGAACTTTGGACCATATTTGGACCATACTGGAGTATTTCTATTAAGGTCAATAAACCTATGTTGATTTATACCACTGGGAGGTCTGATCCCATGTGTGTCCATTTAAACACATTAAATACACTTAAAGCACTTAGAAAAACTTACAGAAAGGAAAAGATGTCCTACTAGTCTATTCATTTTTAACTATAAATATATGTATTTTAAAAGGGAGTGTTTGGTTGCATTTTTTGTCACTGGAAGAAGGAAATAGGTTCACACTAGTGTGTGTCTGACATGGGCCCCATGTGTAGGGCTACGTCTACACGTGCACGCTACATCGAAATAGCTTATTTCGATGTAGCGACATCGAAATAGTCTATTTCAATGAATAACGTCTACACGTCCTCCAGGGCTGGCAACATCGATGGTCAACTTCGACGTTGGGCAGCACCACATCGAAATAGGTGCTGCGAGGGAACATCTACACGCCAAAGTAGCACACATCGAAATAAGGGTGCCAGGAACAGCTGCAGACAGGGTCACAGGGCGGACTCAACAGCAAGCCGCTCCCTTAAAGGGCCCCTCCCAGACACACTTGCACTAAATAACACAAGATCCACAGAGCTGACAACTGGTTGCAGACCCTGTGCCTGCAGCATGGATCCCCAGCTGCCGCAGCAGCAGCCAGAGGCCCTGGGCTAAAGGCTGCTGCACACGGTGACCATAGAGCCCCGCAGGGGCTGGAGAGAGAGCGTCTCTCAACCCCTCAGCTGATTGCCGCCATGGCAAACCCCACTATTTTGATGTTGTGGGACACAGATCGTCTACACGTGCCCTACTTCGACGTTCAACTTCAAAGTAGGGCGCTATTCCCATCCCCTCATGGGGTTAGCGACTTCGACGTCTCGCCACCTAACATCGATTTCAACTTCGAAATAGCGCCCAAGATGTGTAGCCATGATGGGCGCTATTTCGAAGTTGGCGCCGCTACTTCGAAGTAGCGTGCACGTGTAGAAGCGGCCTAAGAGAGGAAACTGAAATTATTAAAAAGAAGAGAGAGGGGAAGGTTCATGTCTGGCCTTTCCTTGCCCTGTTTTCAAGTTGCTGGTATAATGGAATTGAATCAAATGTTGACATTAGGCTTGATTTCTTCAGAATCATCTTGCAGATTGTAGCTGGTGTCACTGAGTGAATGGACCATTCTTTTGCCAGAATTCCACCCTGAGCATAAATTCAGATAGCCTGTCTCCATCGCTCTGGCAGTGTAAAGAGGCCTTAATGTTGGCGTGAGTGTAATGCTCCTTAATTCTGCCAGATGGTGTCAATGTAAATCAGTCTCTTCACAAGGAAAGGGTAAGTCAGTATAGGTTTCGAAAAACAAACTCAAACGTAGCCCAAAGTTAGGATGCTCTATTTAATATTCATTACTCATTTCTTCAGGAGGTTGCTATTTTATCTCACCTTGGCCTAGTAGACAATGTCCTCCGCTGCATGAATTTAGATAATCTGTTCACGTGAATGCTCATTTCATCAATGCTGCCTGTGTTGGTTTGTGATGCTTAGTACACACTCCTTTAGCTCCTAAACCCAAATTGAGCAATTTCAGCCTGAGTTGTGCCTGAATGGCTGCGTGATTTGGCTTATTTGAAATTACTCAGCTGATGTTACTGGATTGAGGATAGTGCACATTCTCTTTAACCATGAGTTAAACGCTTTCCAGTTTTACGCTCCCAAGTGTTGTAGACAATAATTGAGTCCAATCCGTTTTCTTCAATCCACACTCCTTTAAACCCCAGTTAACAAAAAAAAAACTGTTTAAATTGCTTTCTTTGAAATAACACCCTCAGGAAAATATTACAGCTCATGTTATCTTGATCATTAAACCTTGGATGTTTCCCATCTATCTTATTTATCGTACCTGGATTATTTCCTGTCACTAGGTCTATGCTGTGGTTGTTAAACTAGGTATGTCATTTCTTGATATAGACACAGCTTCCTCCTTCCTCTAAGTATCTAATCTTTATTCCCTAAGGTCACTTTGTACCTACATGTTCCATCGTAACTGCCTCTTTTCCCGTATTACTCTGATATTTTTTTCCTCAAGTATTTTAGAAGTAAATAGTTCTCTTATATGTCTAAGCACCTTTCCAGAGCTGTTGTCATTTAGAGTATCTGGAATTGTCCTCTTCTGTGCACAAAACATTCATGTTCTCTTATCTCGGTTTGATCATATCATCATGAACAGTTTCCTTTTCTGTATTTGACCTTCTCTTTCTATCTCAGTTCGCTAAGTTTCTACTGTGACCATAACTGTTTATAGGCTACAGCATCTACTCCCAATGCATGAAAAACTCCTGTTGGCTTCCCAAGAATTCCTTTTGCCTTCATGAGGAGACCTCAAGTTCTTCCATACACTAAAAAGGGTTGGAGTTCAATAATTTTGCAAAACTCAATTTTTTTCTTTCATTGCTTTAAGACTGGCAATTTTCTATGAGGGGGATGAGCAAATGGTACAAAAAACTTTTAGAAAATTCCCCACAGTCAGGCTTTTTAATGCATTTTGCTCCACCTTTGTTCTTACCTCTGTTATGTTCACTTGCCACAAAGTTCCATTTATTAATGCATTGGCAATGAGGTTACCTAAATGTATCACAAATCATAATTTGAAGAAAATGAGATAAATCAGCCTTGGACCAGCCAATCTCTGCTCTAAAGTCTGGCCGTTTACTAGAGATAATCTCAGATTTGTTATTCTCAAGAATAGGATGAAAACTCAAATTTGACACATTAACACTTGATATGAACAAAGACAGCAATTACCTCATGCATTACAAGGACTGCTTCCTTTCCTTCGATGTTCATAATTATCTCAGGCAAGACATTTAACTTCTCACCCCCCCCACCGCCCCATCTCACAGCCCTTCAGGCCTATCGGATTTGTTAGTTTTTATTGCAAGTTTTTGGACCTCTGTGTTATATAACTGTCAGTCTGTACTGGAAGTGCTGTTAAGCTGAAGAAGTAGGTCTGTCCCACAAAAGTGCATCACCTAATAAATCATTTTGTTAGTCTTTAAAGTGCTATGTAGTACTGCTGTTTTGTTTTGTTACCCTACAAGGCTTGCTGGGACAAGGGGCTGAATGATACAAGAACTGCCTGCTCTTTTCAAGGAGAGACCAGACCCAGGGTGACCTGGGAAAATGAGCTGAAGAGGGTCACAAAATGGTCAAGGGAGAAGGATCCTGGAAAGAAGAAAGCTGGCAAGCACAGTGTTGTAGGTGGGAGCCTGTGAAGCACAGAATCAGGGCATCCTGGAATTTGACTGCTGCCAGCTTCCCACGGAGTAGAAACTTGGGTAGAGGCAGGGCCTGAGCTCTCTAATGTTAACACTCAGTGGCAGTGGAAAAACCATAGCAGCTGAAAGGAACGCCTGAACCAGAAAATTATTGTGGCCTGGATAGAGGGGAGTGATAGGCCTTTCAGAGAGTGCTGTGCCTCAGTAAAGAGGCAGGTAAAAAACTTGTACTCTTTGCTGGAATTTTTTGTACCCTGGAGGGCAGGACTTATTGGTTTGAGTAAACAGCTGACCCTCAA
This sequence comes from Carettochelys insculpta, assembly GCF_033958435.1. Classification (NCBI taxonomy): domain Eukaryota; kingdom Metazoa; phylum Chordata; order Testudines; family Carettochelyidae; genus Carettochelys; species Carettochelys insculpta. The sequence goes on from NC_134152.1 coordinate 19,681,262, forward strand.
ATCACTTGTCCAACTAGAGAGAGGCTGCTGAGCTCTGCAGAGAATGTGAGGCACTGATGGAGGCAAAACAACTGAGACTTGAACCACATGATGCCAGACCAGGGAAGCCATTTCATCACTGCGGGTATAAGTTGGCTTGTTGAAGGCATAGTTCTTGTCCTGGTTCATGAGAAGGAACAAATCCAGTTTTCCTTCCCTGCAGAACTGGAGGGCTGCTAGAAACTGAGCGCCTTAGCTAGAGAAATTGCTGATGCAATGAACCTAGAATCCCACAATACTATATTCACAGTGATGCTTCAGAGCAGAAGTGCCCTTACAGGAAAGGTTAAAAAAAGAGGAAACCAAGGGTCAGTTTTCAGAATGGTGTAAGGTAAATAGTGGTATTTCTTGGGGATCTGTACTGGAGCCAGTGCTTTTCAACATACACATAAATGATGTGCGAAAAGGAGTAAATAGTGAGATGGCAAAATTTGTAGATAATACAAAACTACTCACGGTAAGTCCCAAGCAGACTGCAAAGAGTTACAAAAGGATCTCATAAAACTGGGTAACTAATCAATACAATGGCATGTGAAATTTAGTGCAGATAAAAGCAAAATAATGCACACTGGAAAACATAATCCTTACTATGTATTTGAAACGATGGTCTCTAAGTGAGCTACCACCATGCCAAAAAAAAAATGGAGTCATAGTAGATGGTTCTCTGAAAACATCTGTTGCATGTGCAGCAACAGTCAAAAAAGCTATGTTAGGAACCATTAAGAAAGTGGTATACAGTACATATCACAATGCTCCTATAAATCCATGGTACGTCCATGTCTACTGCATGCAGATGTGGTTGCACTATCTGAAAAAAGCTGTATTGGAAATTGTACAGAAAAAAGCCAGAAAAATGATTTAGGGATATCTGAAGTAAGATTAATAAGACTGGGACTTTCAGCTTGGAAAAAAGATGATTAATGGCGGGGGTGGGTATGAGAAAGGTCTATAAAATCATGAACGATGTGAAGAAAGTAAATAAGGAAATGGTATTTGCTCCATCTCATGACACAAGAACCAGCAGGCACCAAAAAAAAAAAAAATAAATAAGCAGCACGTTTAAAACAAACAAAAGGAAGTATTTCTTCACACAACACACAGTCATTCTATGGAACTCCTTGCCATTCAATGTTGTGAAGGCCAGGACTATAAAAAGGTTAAAAAAATGGGAAATAGATAAATTCATAGAGGATAGGTCACTCAGTTAGCCAGCATGGCCAGGGATGACGTGCCTAGCCTCTGTTTGCCAGAAGCTGGGAATGGTGCACATGATGATTACCTTTCCTGCTCATTCCTTCTGAAGCACCTGGAATTGACCACTGGAGGAAGACAGGATACTGGGATAAAACAACGAGAAGTCCTGTGGCACCTTATAGTGGTTCTGACGAAGTGGGTCTTTGCCCACGAAAGCTTATGTTGCAATATATCTGTTAGTCTACAAGGTGCCACAGGACTTCTCATTGATTTTGTGGATACAGACGAAAACGACTGCACCCTCTGATACTGGGCTGGTGTTTTTGACCCGATACAATATGACCATTTTTATGTTCTTGTGTTATTTTCTGCCTAATTTATCACAAAGCTGTGTCCTGTGACTGTGGGATGGATGAACATCAAAAGTACCTTGTCTAAACAGCCTGTTCTCAACTCATTGTCACTGACCCACTGACCCACTTCCAGATGAGTATATTCAAGGATCCTCACATTATTTTTAGAATATGAAACAAAAAGTGAGGGTGTGACATAACTCCTCTCACCTAGCAGATTATAAACAATAACTTGATATTTCTTGGAAGCTTAATTTATTGTTGTGTATACCACTGCTTCTCTCTGTGTCTGTCTCTCTCAGTTGTTGCGAGCCATGAGATTACAGATGCTTCCCATTGAAGGGCCAAGATCCTGATAATATACTATGCAAGATTCTGACCATGTTCTTTGTTCAGATTCTTTGACATAAGCCTAGACAAAGCAGGCCTGAAGGTTTGGGGCATAATTGGACAAGGTGTGGCACATATAGCAAAACAAACCTTTGTTTGTGTAACTAAACATAAAAAAAGAGCTGAGACAATATCATTGCCAACATACGCACTGCTCATTGTTCTTTTTTCTCAAGGCTGTATAAGAATGTACTTACGGAAAAATCTTGGAAGTGCCATTTGTCATTCCTAATGACCTGGAACTGAAATTTAACCTATCTTCTACAAGAGAAAACTAAAGGGATAACACCTTTGTGTTCACATGTAAACTTGAGCCATGGGTGGAGCATTTATGTAATCTTTTAGACCAGGCGTGTCCAGCCCGCGGGCCGCATGCGGCCCTGGACAGCTAGTAATGTGGCCCCACAAGATCATAAACTTTTAACATTATTATGTGATTTATATACATTAACTATATTATATATTTTATATGAGGCCCAAGACAATTCCTCTTCACTCAATGTGGCCCAGGTAAGCCAAAAGGTTGGACACCCATGTTTTAGACTATTGGCTTATTGTGCTCATTATGCCTTGCTTCTAGCACCTATCCAGGGGCTCAGGAGTGCCAGTCCCGTAGCTTCCCTCTGCCCATTGGCACCCTATAAAATTAATTGTAATCAGCTGTTCATCAGTCTCACAGAGCCTAACAAGCAAAGTGGCACTCCGCCAGCTGTGCATAAAGACCTTATGCATGAACCCACATGGTGTCAAACTTCCGTTCCTTCAGCCATACTAGTAGATTTGGAAGTATACCAACAAGCTTCTAATGGAATACTGATGGTTAGGACAGGAGATTGTGGCTTCCATAACCCTCAAGGGGCTGCAAATCAAATGACTTTGTAATTCCACACTGATGTCAATTTACCAGTGAGGAGGAGGAGGAGTGACAGACTCTTCATTGTTTGGGAATAGAAATCAACCTGTCAATATCTCCTTGTTCTAGCTGTATGCTGATTGTTTGGGGAATTGGGAGAAAAGTAAAAGAAGATCAGAAATTAAATTTCTCTTGTTGAGACAAAAGTTTTGTTTTAGAAACACCATGCAGTTGTGACTGGTTATACTCTTGTGTAAAGGTTCTCTGTACTGCAAGGGTAAAGCAGCACTGGGTTCAATGATTTTAGAGCTTGAGGTTGGTTGCAGGCCTGTAGGTAAGATGCTTTAAGTTTTTTTTTCCATCCTTCTGAGCCAATGGATGCCACCACATCACTTGTTCTTTTCAGCAGATGTTACCTCCTGCTGGACTCTTCATAGCCTTTAAGAGTAAGTGCTACTTGACAGGAGATAAGCTGGTAGAATAAAGCCCTCTGAAAGTGGGTTTTCTTTGTACTAATACACCAGAAGCTGGCACTGTTCTTTGGATGTAATGCTTTGAGGTTGATTATATGAAAGCACAATGACCACCTGTCCCTCTAACCAGTTCAAAGTGCCCATCTGGTTAGTTTGGCTCATGCTGAATAATTATTGGCACTGGCTAGTTGGCTATATTTGCCATGGCTCATCTCTCTCCAGCCCCATCAAATAGCTGAATTAGATGATACTGCTACGTACCTCATCTAAATACATTCATTGGGTGGGGGTGGGGAGGGCAGCAGGGGGAGAGAATTGCAGTTTTGGCTGAAGAGAAATATGGATTTTTTTCACATAATGCGTTGTTCCTGACAAACACGTTCACTTTAATGCTGAAAAGAAATCCTGTATTAATGTGCAGAAGCTAGTATACATTGGGTTGGAAGTGACATAAGGGGGACATTGAAAGTAGGAGCAACTAAATCATCCCAGCCAGAGCTTTGTCAAGCCAGGACTTAAAGACCTCTAGGGATATGAATTTCACCCCCTCCCTTGGTAACCCTTTCCAGTGCTTCAATACCTGCCCAGTGAAATAGTTTTTTCTAATATCCAACTTAGACCTCCTGCCCTGCAATTTGAAACTATTGCTCTCAGCCTCTCTACATCCTCTTTGGAACTCCCTTTGGGTAATTGAAGGCTGCTATCAAATCCCCCATTCACTCTTCTCTTCTGTAGACTAAATAAGCCCAGATCCCTCAGCCTCAGGTCTTTGCCCACGAAAGCTTATGCTCCAAAGCATCTGTTAGTCTATAAGGTGCCACAGGACTTCTTGTTGTTCTCATAAGTCATGTGCTCCAGTCCATCTTCATTTTTGTTGCCCTCTGCTGGGTTACCTCCAATACATACACATCCTTTCTATAATGGGGGGCCCAAACTGGACACAGTACTCCAGATAACATTGTTTGTTAATTTAGGGCAATTAGATAAATGACTTTTTCCTTGACTATTTCGTTTCTCTAACTAGGTTCAGCACCCCCATTGCCAAACTATCTGAGCATCTGTAAAATATTCTTTAGACCTTTGAACATCAGCTTTTGAATAACGAGCAGTCCTGTAGCACCTGAGAGACTAACCAGTTTATTAGGTCATGAGCTTTCATTGGTAAGACCTACCTCCTGAAGTTAAAAAAGCTCATGACCTAATAAATTGGTTAATCTTTAAGGTGCTACAAGACTGCTTGTTGTTTGTGAAGCTGCAGATTACCATGGCTACCCCTCTGAAAGTATTTACAATGCAAGGTTAGCTTTTGAGTGACTCATGAAAACAACTGCTCTGTCTTTTCTACGCTAAGATTCACCTTGACATAATGACTTGTTGAGTGACAGATGTTACTCTGGATTGACATCAGAGCAGCTGAGGGCAGCATACAGTTAGTAGAAGTTACTAGATTTTGCCTGAGGCCACTCACATTCTAGGTAGAGGTAGACACTGAACTCAGTAGTTTCTTGCTTCTATAGTTTGAATCACACTGGTCTGAGACTTTCTGGTCTAGTAATATCCATGATCTAGCAGGACCATGGATGTTGATTGTCCAGAGAGCTCCTGGACGAGCTAACCTCAGTGGCTGAGGGTGACAGTGGCCAGGAGTGGAGCTGGTTTGGAAGGCTAGCAGCAGTGGAGTCCAGTGGCCAGGACTGGGGAGCTCAGCAGGGTGGCTGGCATGACCCCACCCCCAGCACCCAGAGGCCTGATCTTCTCTGCTCTGTCAAACTCCCAGTCAAGTCCTGAGGGTGCTGGCCCAGGGAGGTCCAACCTGTAGTCCATTGCTCATATCACTAGACAAACTGGTCTTTCATGAATTCACCACCTTAACTTATCAAAGAGAAGGGGGGCGCAACAGCTAAAGCAATAGAAAGAGAGGACTTATCTGTCAAAAAGTTTGCACCAAATGAAAAGTGTTCTCTCATGTGAAACAACAGTGAAGGAGGAAACACTAGAGATTTTGTTCAGGACAGCAGTATGTGTGTCCTAGTTTACTTTGCCACTATAACCTGTATAAGCATCTGGGGAGAACAAACACGAGCTGTGTGAAACAGAGGGTGATGTGAGCTATGTATCCCAAGCTACAAAGTGATTTATTGCAAGAGTCTAGAAACCAACTGTGGTAGAAAAAGGTTGCTTCCCTGCAGGTTTTGCAAATCTTTCACTGCAAGAGACTATACTTTAATGGATGTGCCATTGATTTTCTGCAGGATCTTTCAGTCCCTCCAGTAAAGAGGAGCATTTTCAGCTGGCACCACTAGACAGCAAACTTTTAGTAACCTAAGCAGTGGCCTTGACCACTTTGGCACCCAATTATCAGAGGGGTAGCCATGTTAGTCTCGATCTGCAAAAGCAACGAGGGGTCCTGTGACACCTTATAGACTAACAGAAATGTATGAGCATAAGCTTTCGTGGGCAAAGATCCACTTCATCAGGTGCAGGTAGTGGAAATTTGCAGAGGCAGGTATAAATAGGCAGGCCAGAGCAAGGCTGGAGATAACGAGGTTAACTCAATCAGGGAGGGTGAGGCCCACTACCAGCAGTTGATCTGGATTTGTGAACACCAAGAGAGGAGAAACTGCTTTTGTATTTAGCCAGCCAATCACAGTCTTTGTTTAATCCTGAGCTGAGGGTGTCAAATTTGCAGATGAAATGCAGCTCAGCAGTTTCTCTTTGGAGTCTGGTTTTAAAATTTTTTTGCGGTAGGATAGCTACTTTCAAATCTGTCACTGTGTGTCCTGGGAGATTGAAGTGCTCTTCTACAGGCTTTTGTACATTGCCATTTCTGATATCCGACTTGTGTGTATTTATTCTTTTCTGTAGGGACTGTCCAGTTTGTCCAATGTATATAGCAGAGGGGCATTGCTGGCACATGATGGCATATATTACATTGGTAGATGTGCAGCTGAATGAACCTGTGATGGTGTGACTGACCTGGTCAGGTCCTGTGATGGTGTTGCTGGTGTAGATATGTGGGCAGACACACCATTCGATCATACATTTCTGTTAGTCTATAAGGTGCCACAGGACCCCTCGTTGCTTTGGCACCCAATGTTTGTCTTATAGTCAGAACTTAAGAAAAAGGTGCTCTTCCATTTCCTTGAAGAAAGTGATGGAGATGGCACCTACGGGAGCCAAAAAATCTAATCACAGAGAACTTACAGTTGAATTGAGCAATGGTGATGAAAAGAAAATTCAAGCTGCAACATCACCAACCACAAATGTTTAAAAAAATCCACAAACTGGGCCAGAAAATGTCTGGAGATTTCACTAAAGCAATCTGCTTTGGATATTTTTATTAGCCTACTGGGTTTGAGGGTCTTTAAAGTTCACATTTTCTCAAGCTCTGTTCTGCCCATGAGGGCTAGTGCTCTCTTCTTGTTAAAAGTAAAAGTTGAAAGGTAGGATGGAGAGCAACAGCCTGTAGGTACAGGCCATGTTGACAACAGTGGGGGAAAGAGAGATACAAGACACTGATTAATCTTAGACCTTTTGATAAAGGATCTTTCCTACCCACACAGATCTGACAGGACCTGTGGTTTTTAAGACATCTTCCAAGACACTCCTACAAAACAAATTCAGTCTATTTACATTGAACCAGTACCTTAGCCAAGTTACTTTCAGTTAAAACAGTAACAGCCTGCCTACACATTCTCCATCAGGAAGAAACATGCTACAGGTTGAAAGTGTCTCATCAAGCAGCATCCACGTTCCAGCAGGACCACACATGAGGATGGATCTGCGAGCACCTGAACCAGAGACCCCCAGCTGCCTAGAGCCGGTGTAGTTGGCGGGCTGCAGCTGAACCCCCACTGGTGGCAGGGAGCTCCACTTACAGCCCTACTGGCAGCCCTACTGTGGGGAGCTGAGCAGGGAGCCCCACTGAGAGCTGCACAGCAGGGAGCCAGGCTGGGGAGTCTTGGGGGGAGCCTGTCCAGGGTCTGGGAGTTCTGCTGGAGGGGAGCCAGGACTAGGGCTGCAGAGCCCTTTAGGGAGAGTGGCCTGGGTGGAAGAGCCCAGCCAGTAGCAATGCAGCACAAAGCCAAGCCAGGGTTGGGCACATCAGGGTGAGCCAAGCCAGGGCTGGGAAGTCCTGCTAGCAGCCCCGCAGTGTTGGAGAGCTGGGCTGGGGCCAGGGAGTCCCATGAGGAGCCCAACTGGGGAAGGGAGCTTTGCCAGCAACTGCAGTGGAAGGGAGCCAGGCCAGACTGGGCAGCCCTGCCTGCAGTCCCATGGCGAGGAGCCAGGCTGGTGCTGGGGAGTCCCCTGAGGAACCTTGGCTGGGCAACCCCATTGGTGTAGACATCCCTGCCAACAGCCCTGTGGCAAGAAGCCCCACCAGGAGTGGAGCACCCTCAAGCAGCCTGTCGGCAGGGAGCAGGTGGTGGGCAGGAGGGGCGATTCCCAGGCTAGCCCAGGGACCTGATCATCCCTGGTCCAGCAAATTCCCTTGTTTGGCACCACTTAGGCATGGAGGGTGCTGGCCCAGGGAGATACGACCTGCATGTCTGATTGCTGATCATCAGTGAGATCATTTGGAAGTGCATGTTTTGTGTGAACAACACTCCACTGGTTGTACCGTAGTTTCTTGTGCTCATGGCAATTGGGCAAAGTGTAATTATTCTTTTCCTAGCTAAGTATTGCAGATTACTAAAGGAACTGGTCTGGCAAAATGTGTGTGTTCTTAAAAGGTGGGGGGGGTAACTGGGGAGTGGCTAGGGAGCAGGGTGTATTGTTAACCAAACTATAGGTTCACCCCTGTTTGCATTGTCATGTTGGCAGCATGACTGTGAAATGTGCAGTTCCAGAAGTGACACCGAGATATCAGACCCTGATTCTCCGTCTCTTTAGTCTTCCCACATGAGCTATTATCTGTAGGTGGTATTTCCAAAAGGAGAGATTTTGGAAGGCCTGGGACTTAGCAGATAAAAGGACACACAAAGAACCCTTGATTTTCTAGGCAGCCCACCTTCAAGTCTAGGTATCTCCCCTCCCCTTGTTTTAGTAATTTGTTCCGTAATCAAATCAACCCTGCCTCATGGCTGTTTCAATAATTAATGCAAGTGAATTAAGTAAGAGTCCAGTGAGTATGCTATGAAGAATATTAATACTAATATTAATGTTCTCTTGAACAGTTGTATTATGGGAACCTCCCAAGACCTCAGTATTCAGGGGCTCCATTATACTGAGCGCTGTATAAACAGAGACAATCCCCACCCCAAAGAGTTTACATGACTGGGCGCAGGGCTCCCAAAGGCTGGATGTGCAATCTTTGAATGTACACTTTCTACATTTTTATCAGGGGGTGGCCATGTTAGTCTGTATCCACAAAAACAATGAGAAGTCCTGTGGCACCTTACAGACTAACAGATTTTTTGGAGCATAAGCTTTCATTGGCAAAGACCCTCTTTGTCAGATGCATTGACATTAAGTGAGTATCTGCTTACTATGAGCAAGGGGTTCATAGTCTATCCCACAAGGCAGTGTTTCCCATTTTATTTGGCCACAGAACCCTTTCAGACCTGAAAGAATTTTGCAGACCCCCTAATAACAGTCATATATGGAACTGAAAAAGTAGACTACAGTGGTAAACAAGATCATGAGATCAGCATTTAGTTTAGTTTCACATACTTAAAAACAAAAATCAGATTTAATGTGTACAGAAATGAAGCTCAAAAACTAATACGCATTATATTGGCAGTTTTCAATGCAAAGAGTGATTTTTCTTCTTTTCTTTGCAATTTCTTTTTATATTTGGTTTAATACTGGAAAGTTGGAGTCATGTATCTGGGGCAGCATTCAGTCAATTTCTGTATTTCAGTTTTTTTACTGTGCAGTTCGAGAATCCAGTTTTACCCAAGCATGTCCTGGCGAAGGGTAACAGCCAACAAATGGCATGCCTTAATAAAGCAAAATATTCTTGACATAAGCCACCTCAAAATGATCCATGCTTCCTCAGAGTATGGGGCATTGTGGTGTTATAGACCAGGTGATCGCACCACTAAAAGAGTCTGTGCGCAGTGCTGAGTAGTGACATCGCCATCATTGTCTCTGGCTAAGCTAGCATTATACAGGGACAGTTATCGTGGCCAACACAAATGAAAATTGTTTTTAATAAAATTAATAAATGCTTAAATATTAATGATTATTTTTACATCATAAAATGTCATTGTAATGGAATTTTCTTGCCGAACCCTTATTTTCAATTCACAGAATCCAAGGGTTCCATGGAACACCATTTGGGAAACACTGCCATAAGGAATAGTCTAACCATCTATATTACCCTAGCACTATCACTTGTGCTTATGACCCCTTAGGTGTTTTTGAAAGTCTCTCTCTGTGTTTAAAAAATGTGCAAGAGACCCTTCCTCTATATTTCTGCAGTTACCATGGTGCCTGGTAGAATCCTTAAACAATGCCTGCTTGTCCATGTTCCAGTCCAGTCAGATTAAATAAAAGAGGTGATTTAAAGACAGTTTAAGAAACGCTATGCTCTTAGCCCTGGTCAGATTTACCCAGTCAGCTCATTTGCTCCTTTCTGCAATGTCCATCTTTATTACAGATATGATGCCATCACTTACCACCCTGGAAAACAAAGAAAAAATCCTTCCTTGTGGTTTGTGACTCAAATGCCTGGCTTTCCCTTCCACAGAATGTCTAAATTGAGAACATCCTTAAAACATTCCCACATTTATGCTACTAGGGTGCAAGATTAGGTCAGCTGGTAATTAGAACTGCCTGCAGGAGGCTAAAGACTGATAACTTGCTGTCCTTTGCAGAGAACACCATAGCATGAATGCGTGTGGGGAAGGGATGCTAGACACTGGATGTGAGTAAGGCACAGAATTTGAACACTTACCTTTTAAAACCTATTTCTTCATTTTGAAAATGTGTGTGGGAGGAGTGATATATGTTTGTACATATACACATGTAAGCCCTTTTGTGGTCAGTTTCCTAATCGCTCAACATTTTTCAGATTACAGGATAAACTTTCAGAAGAGCTGAGGTCCTGCCAACCAATGAACTGCAGACAAACTTGAGAACTTACACTTTTTCCATTATAGGTACAAACTGCCCAATAAGCCAACAAATAAAAAGCTTTTGTTTTAGTCTTGTCATTTAGCTTTTTTCAAAGACACACAGGTATCCAGCTGCCATTTACTTTTAATGGGATATGATGGGCAAGGTAACATCTTTTATTGGGCCACTGTCTCTTGGTAAAGAGTCAAGCTCTGGAGTTTACAGCGAGCTCTTCTTCAAGAGTTTTAAGGGAATGCCTGTCCCATTTATGTCACTGAAAAATCTTTCTCCTAAAATCCCAATACGTAAGCATGTACTTGACTTCCATACTGTCTGCTACTCCAATTGGAGTCAATGGGATTACTCACGAGCATAAAGTTAAGCACATCTTTGTCTTTGCAGGTTCTGGGGTCTAGCTTGGGGTAGTGGAAAAGTGGATGCTCTAGCAGATGCTAATGTAACGTGCTTTTTCATAGACTTTGAATGAAACCAAATCCTAATTCTTCATAATTCTCATATCCTGCAGGTTCCTCTTTTAGGGCACTCGGTGTGTTATTTACAGCAATTACTCTGCAGGATGAGTGCAATTCTAAAGAGACAGTGTTACTGTGCAAGCGACTATACAACTACTGTGTCAATTCCCTTTGAACAAACCACAAACTCCTTCCTGAAGGAGGAACAACAATTCAATTTGGGTTCAGTCATCATTGATAAGATCAGATTACAATAATTGGTTCGTTGCTAAACCAATGTGCTAAACTTCAGGTATTAAAAGTGCATATCTCAGCACATAGCTACTTGGTTACTATGGTGATGAGGGCCTAGTATATGAGAATGCTTTCATAATAAATTCATAAATAAGATGGATAGTTTCCTGCCTGTTCAAGTTCTTTTCTCAGGGGTACTTACAAGTCAGGAGGATGGGAAAATATTTGTTTATGAGGGGTTTTTTTCAGGTTCCTTCTCAGCATTTGTTTAATTTCATTCTTCAAATTGGATCACCAGCTCATCAGCGTTTCCACCTTCATTCTCTTTAGCAGCTGAATTTGCAGTTTGGGGATATGGACCTAGTCTGGAAATTAAATCAGTTATTAACCATCCATGTTTCCAGGATGCCTGATGTAAGGATAAAAACAGAGGCAGTTAGCATCCCTATAGGTGGTATTTCTAAGTTGTATTTTCTGTGTGTATACAAAGTGTGTGTTCCCATTATTACTATATATGTTATCAAAGCCAGAAAACCTGCTTTGCCCTAATCAATTATCTATTGAATTATTTGCTAAAGTTTAAAACTCCTATTACAGTACCTAGAGAGATTTTTACATTGGAAAAACTAGATTGCAGCCCCTTGATAGTGTATATTGTTCCACACTACTGACTGTTGAATTCCGAACAAACAGTAGAAACAATGTACAGAGAGACTGATACAGGAGAGTTTTTAAACAGATGGAATTTTAATGCTACTTGTAACAATTTCACAAAGAGACTCCTGTGTTCAAACAAACCCTATTTCAACATAATCTACCATTTTGCCCTCCTTGGGAATTCCTGAGACATTGGGTGACTTATGTGCTGTTGTTTCTCTTACTTTAGCTTCTATAGGCTCAACAATAGTAAGGCTATGTCTTTGTCAAATGGCTTGAGATTTACTCCAGGAAATCTGTCATATCGGAGGTTTTGAAGTCCTCTGTATTTATACCACAGCTCCTTAATCTATGAAGATTTCCTCATTACTAGTACATTCATTCAAATGGGTTTATGTTTTCTTCATACAGTAATTAGTCTGAACATTTCATCTATGGTGTTTAGAATGGGTTTATGCCAGATGTTGCCTACAAGTCTTGTAGCTCATAGACAAAGGCTTTAAATATCATCTCATTTACAGTACACTCTTTCACAGGAGCATTAATTAAAATTTTTGCCATAAAAGCTATCTGAGTAGCACTAGCATGGGCTCAGGTGGAGTAAATTTAAGCAGGACAGCCGGCAGACTTTGCTGGGCCTGGGGCATGGGGAGGTGCAGCACCTGAGGTGGAAGGGGTGGGGCTGGGTTTACCCTTCCCCAGCCAAGCCCTTCAGTGCCATTCAGCATACACTGGCCCAGACTCCGATGGCAAACTAAAGGGTCTGGGGCTCTGGCTGCTGCCATTGCTGCTGTAGTGATGGTGGCAGCCATGAGCCCCAGACTCTCTTAAACCATTAAGCCCTGGGGGCATCTGCATCCTCCCTCCATTGGCAGGCCTGGGAGTAAGACACTGTCCAAGGCACATGCAGGCAGAGTGCCTCAGGAGGCAGTGAAAGGAACATACAATGCCCTAAGCACTACTGGTGCAAAAATGTAGCATGAGCTCCCAGACCTTGTTGGTGATGCATAGGTGAGATGACTAGTCCTGCTGTATGCACCATCTTGTGCTGGTGAAGAGCCGCAGCCTGCTAGCTGAGGTGCTTTGCCCTGGCAATCAAGGGGCACTAGAGCCAGCACTGGGGGCATCAGCATTCACATGGCACTCCCCATTAGTACTTGGCCCAAGCTGGGGAACTGGGGCAGCACAGGAAGGGGAGCTGAGGGAATAGATGCCCCTCCAACACCATGAGCAAAGAGCAAGAGGCCAGCGCCTCCATCTGGCCTGAAGAAATAGCAGGGGGTGGAGAAGGGGTGGGGGCTGGTACCCACCGCAGGAGTCAGGTCCCCTTCACTCACCGGCAATGAGGCAGGGAAGCAGAGCTATGCAACTCTGTCCCTCAGCTTCTGGACACATCACTCAAGGGAGGGGTGGCACGACTCCCTGCACTCGACAGTGGCAAGTGGAGTGATGCAGCTGGGGGAATGGACCCTCATTGCTCCGCTTTCCCTGCCACTGCTGGTGAGTGCAAGGGGCCTGCCCCCTGCTACCAGTGCCAGGCCTCCTCCAAGGGAAGGCATATGGGGGAAGAGGTGGGGTGAGGAAGCAGCAAGGGTGGGAAAAAGAGTCATCCTGGGGCAGACAGGACGTTATTCCGGGCCCTCAACTGGTGGCACCAAGAGGAGGCATGTGGTGGGGGGGGCAGTCATGTGGCTGATACCCCCCTACCTCCTTCCTAACCAGTTACCCTTGCTAGGGAAGATAACGATCCACCCACAGAACCAAATTCAATGATGAATCCAGTTCACATGCCACCTGAGGAATGTTGTGAGCATGCTGAAAAGAAGTTGTGCCACTGGACTGCCAGGCCTTCTCCGAGGAGCTGTCAGACCCCATCCTAACATTGTACATGATTGTCAGCTGGTGGCAGGCAGCTGACATCTCTGAATAGGTGCATCTGTGTTACATAAGTAAATGGACAAAATGGGAGAAATTTGGTTCTTAGGGCCATTAGTCCAGTATCATTGGCAAACATTTGACCCATTTAAACAAATCAGCAAACCTTAGGGGTCTCTTGCTATTTGAATCTCTTCGTTCTTGTGTGTGTTGAAATCTGTCACCTAGCCAGCATATGCCCTGGTCTCATTTTTGCTGAGGTTCAGGTCCTCCTTCATGCTTTGTTCCATCCATTCTTTTGCTTACTATACATTTTTTCTAATAAGCTCCCTTAATGTGTAGTTAAGAGGTTGCTTCTTGGTAGAAAGCACTGCTGCTAGGATCTTGAGTGCCTAGTATCAGATGGAATAAATATGTGGTTTTACTTTGACTTGGCTGCTCTGGTTGTCAATCAGTCTCTTGGCTTTAAGCTACTTTTCCTTATCTGATTGTCTTAATACCAGCTCAGGTCTGTTCCCCTCCATGCAGAATTAGGGAGGTAGGACGATTCCCTACTTCCTTAGTCGTACCATAGGGACACTTCAGTATCCAAAACCATTATGAAAATACATCAGTGCTTCTAAACAGGAAGGATAATGTCCGTATTAATCAATTTGCTATCAACAACAAAACAAACTTTTTTCATTTAATACAGGATCCTCAGGTTTATAAGAGATGCCCAAAGGGTGTAAGTTGAATAATAGAAAAATTGAAAATAGAAACATGGGAATTCTGGCCAATCAGAGCAGCAGGGGAAGCCTCTCTCCAGGCCGTGTGGTACTGCCATTCCCACAGCCACGGTACGGGGAGGAGGAGTGTTGGTGGTGTATCCTTCCCCCATTAGGCTGATCCCATGGGGTGGATCCAGCCCCAGCTTGCCTGAATTCAATCCCACAAGGCTTGAAGCTTTGCACCCCACATCCGTTACCTGCCATGAGCAGGATGTTGGTGTGGGGGGCCCTGAGATTTGGGGCCCAGATCTACGCAAGCTGTGGTTTGGATCCAGCCCATGGGCTGGGGGTTCCCCAGCCTTGCTGGAGACTGTATGCTCTTCATGGCCAGGATGGTCTGTTACTTTGGATATGTGTGATGGAAAGCATCCCTGTATTCAAGCCCTGCATGCTATTGTAATAACCTTTGTACAAAGCATGGGCACTGTGCTATCATTTGAAAATTCTTAATTTGCTGATTGGTATCATCCCAGTAAAATGAACAACATCATTATATGAAACATTCTGAGATTCCACTGTATGCTGCTAACACAGGTTGAAACTGGAGATGGCTAACAGGGCTGTCCGAAACAAAAGTGTGTGTGCTCTGCTTTGTTTGCATTTAAGCAACAGAGTCAGCGAGCAAAAAGAAAACAAAGAAGGCTCAACCAGGTGAGAGAGAAGCAGCAGCAAACATCCCTTGCTACATTGACTTCACCTCCTACTACCCAGCTGGGAACATTTTTTTCAAGAGGGAGACTGAAATTATAAAAAGAAGGCACAAAAAACCTCCAGCTGCTGCCCCCAACCCCTTCCATTCTGCCCATTAATTCAGTGCAGCTAAAGGGATAAAATAAGCAGTCATGTGACTGGAAAAACAGTGACCAAGATATTTGAACAGTAAAACCCCATAGGGAATAGGGAGTCAAGAGCATGATGGTAGAGCAGCCACCCACAATGGGCCTCTTAAGATGGCGCAAATGCTCTTGTGAGGATATGCACTGATGGAAGATAGTGTGGATACAAAAAAATCACAAGAACTGCTAACGCAAATGGACCTAAATGAGTAGTGTAGATGTGCCCTAATCCAGTGTGTTCCAATTCACATATCTGGGAATGGGAGGTTCCCTGTGGGGTTAGGGAGGTGTACACATGTTATTTCTATTAAAGAAGTAATGGACTTTACATAATCTCATATTGTGTAGGTGTGGGCTGTCAGTGCAGAACATACATTTCAGTGGGTGAGGGGGAGGGGAATCTAAGACAGGGAGTGTGCTGGGGGCAGCCTACAGCATAAGTAGGGCTGGTAAGAACCAGCGTGTAACTGAAGTGTAGCTGGAAAGCTGCCGTTACACACACTCAGGGTGTGGCTTGCATGACGGAAGGCTATGAGTGGCCCAGGTGGAAACTCCTTCAGCAAGACATCATAAGGCACACAATCATCTCACTCTTCCAGAACAAGGGCAACAAAGCTGACTGTGGAAATTAGCGGAGCATCTCCCTTCTCTCTACTGCTGGGAAGATCTTGGCTCGAGTCATCCTCAACCATCTGATCACCAGCATCTCAGAGGAGAAACTCCCAGAGGCACAGTGTGGTTTCTGCCCAGGCTGCGGCACCATTGACGTCTTTGCTGTTTGTCAGGTCCAGGAAAAGTACATAGAGAAGAACTTGGATCTCTGCGCCATCTCTATAGACCTGACCAAGGCATTTGATGCTGTCAACAGAGAAGCCCTGTGGATTATCCTGTCAAAATTCGTCTGCCTGAGAAGATTCATTAACCTTGTACACCTGTTCCATGATGACATAACTGGCTTTATTCTTTCGAATGGTGAGTCCTCAGATCCATATCCAATAGTGTGAAGCAAGGGTGCGCCCTGGCCTCCGTGCTATTCAATCTCTTTTTCATGTGCATCCTGAGCCACGCCGTTAGAGACCTGGACCATGGAGTGTACAGAAAGTACAAGCTTGATGGGTCACTTTTCAACCTTCGTCATTTGAATGCTAAAACCAAGATGCCTAAGAGGCTCATCCTCGAAGCCCTTTTTACTGATAATTGTGCACTTATGGCACACAAGGAATCTGATCTCCAGCTTATCGTCGACAACTTTGCTTCAGCCGCTTGCCTCTTTGATTTGACCATCAGCCTAGGAAAGACCAAGGTACTGTTTCAGCCTGCTCCAGGATCTGCTGCTCTTCTGCCTTCAATCTCTATTGAAGGAACAGAGTTAAAAACAGTAGATGAGTTCAAGCACCTTGGCAGCAAGATAGCCAATGATGGCTCCCTTGACAAAGAAATCAATGTCAGGATCTGCCAGGCCAGCCAGGCACTAGGACATCTGAGAGCACGAGTGTTGAATCAGCACAATATCCAATAGTGTAGTAAACTGAAAGTGTACAAGGCTGTAGTTCTGACCAGTCTCCTGTACGGATGTGAAACCTGGACCTTGTACAGAAAACATGTGAAACTGCTGGAGCCCTTCCACACACACAGCCTGAGGTCAATAGTGCACATTCGATGGCAGGACAGAGTCACGAACCTGGAAGTCCTTGACAGAGCAGGAACCACAAGCACTGAAGCCATGATTCTGAAAGCCCAGCTTCGCTGGACAGGGCACATCATATGAATGGAGGAGTCAAGAATCCCGAAGCAACTCCTCTATGATGAATTGTCCCAGGGCAAAAGGAATCAAGGTAGGGCTCGCAAGAGGTATAAAGACTGCATGAAGGCCAACATTGCTCATGCTGGATTAAAGCCAAAGCAGCTAGAGCAGCTTGCAGAAAAGTCTCGTATGATACATGTCTGACAACTTCGAAGAGCATTGACCTATATGCCTGATTGATGCTTGTGAAAGGAGGAAAACAGCAGCAGCAGCTACAACGACAGAGCCAGGACCATTCCTTTGCCCCTACTGTGCATGCCCATGCTGGTCAAGGCTTGGTCTCCTCAGCCACATGTGAGTCCACAACCAATGAGCCTGTGCAAGCTCAAGACATCATTTTCAGACACGATGGACTACCAGGGAGGAAGGAAGGATAAGGCACCCAAGGTTGCAGGGTTAGAATGGCACAGCTGCTCATTAGTCCAGATCAGGAGTCAGCAACCTTTCCAAGGCAGAGTGGTGAAATTTGATCTTTTGACCTCCCTGTGTGGTCCAAGTGCTGGTGATCTTTTTTTAAAGTCACTAACAGTCCTACTTACAACAGCTTCACTAATAAATAAATCCAGATGCAGAGCTTTACCATTCAGATGGTGGTTGGTAGCATTAGCTGGACTTTTGTTCATCCACAGGCTTTGAGCAAGCTCCTGGCTGCATGGGGGCTGAAGGGTGGGGCTGAGTTCCTGCCTCACATGCCAATGAAAATTGGCTCACAGGCTACTTTTGGCACCTGTGCTGGGCACTGCTGACTCCTGGCCTAGATAGCGCCTAATCAAATGGGGCTATGTTCAATATAGGGCCTCCAGCTGCTCTTGCAATGCAAGCTGTGACATGTCCCCTATTAATTTACAGAGTACATACAATGTGGGCAACAGGAGTATGAGTCTTCACATATCTCTTTGCTAGTACATCTCAGCTTCCATCTAGAAATGTCTAAAAGGGAGAGAGAAAATAAGTTTAATCTCCCACCTCTCTGGAGAGACTACTAACGTGCTTACTGAGGCTGTTAAAATTCAACCCAGAGCTGTAGGGTAGTTAAGTCAGCAGGAGTTTAGACAGAGTAAGAAATTAATAAGGATTGAGCCATGAGAATGATTGGAAATGCTAGCAGTAACTTTTGTCTTTCTGGCCTATACAGAGAGATTTATTAAAAAGCCAGGGGTCTCAGGCAATCACTCTAGAAGTGTTTTGACTCTATGAAAAATGTAGAAAAATGAGCCTAAAATGACTTGGTGATTTCCATTTTTATCAAATCAATGCTAGTTTGAAGAGCTGCATGTGTAGTATTTCATTACCATTTCTTCCCACACCCAGTTACTACCCAGCCTTTTCAGTTTCTGCCTGATGAAATTATTATACTCTGTATTGGGCAGTTATCAGAAACCCTTTGGGTAAAATTTGGAGAGACTGTTACTGTGATAGGTTTTATATAGATTATTTCAAACTGAGAAAAATGGTTCTTTGTTATTTATGTATACATTTATGACATCTTATATAAACTTACAAATATGAAGTGCTTAGTGCAATAATTTTATTAGAAGAATTCAATATCCACTTTACTAAGGCTCCATGTCCCAAAATAATCCATCTGCTTCATGTTAACAAGTTGACTAAGGTGATACTAAATGTGCTGTTATTCTTTTTCAGAGTCATGCAAGTATCTCCTTTATTTAGGACACACTAGAGATTTTCTGGAGGCACCAGTGCATAAACTGCACTTTTTCAGTGTTTATAGCTTCCCCCAATGTTAATAACAGTTTTGCATGCCAAATGAACACAAATCCACATGGTAAGGGTTTGATTAATCCAGGACAATGGGATTTGCTGGAATGTGATTGTTTCTCATAAAATAGAACACAAGGGAGCAGTAAGGGGCCAAAGGTGGTGCCTGGGACAGCTATAACCCCACTGAAGCAGCAGGGGGCAGGGTTGGAGAAAGGGACTGCTATCTACTATATATTTCAGAGTTTGTCTGCTTGTGTGTCTGTCTCTCTCTACATCTGCCACCCAGCCGGCAACCATGCATCCCTCTTTTGGCTGTGCCTGGTGCAGCTGAAGCAGCCATGGGCTATGTCTATGCAGCGGACACCCTTTCAGGATGCAAAGGCATCCTAAAATAGTTGCCTGTGTCTGAGCAATGTCTCCATTGTCTCCTAACAGTTTTCAAGATAATGGGTGTGCTATTCTGGCTTCCCTGAGCACCTCATTGTCCAAGGAGTACAGGAATGCCTGGAAATAGGGTTTTATTTTAGCATATGGTGCTGTTTAGACAGCATCACATGCCAAAAAAGCCTATTTTGAAGTCTTTTGAAATCTACTCAAAATAAGCTACACAATTTGCTTATTTCAGGCTTCCAGTGCCATACAGACATAGCCATGGAGAGGTGCTCCTCACCTGGCTCCATGCCCTTGTGGTGAGAGAGGACTAGGATCATCATCTCTCCCTGGGGCAGAGTGTACTCTGAAGCCTTCATCCTCAGCCCCACCCCAGAGCTATAATTTAAATGAAGAAAACCAAACATCATTTAAGGACCTGAGCAGTGCTGTGTAAATCTTCTAGTTATTATATAATAGGGTATTGTGCAAAAGCAAACTTTCAGCTCTGCCTGCCAATCGCTTACCAGATTCCATTTGGAACAATAACATATGCCCACATTAGATAGTGAAAGAAGATTAATTTAGGAAAGAGTTTATTACCATAACCAAACCTGGGTACAATTAACACCTAATTCCCCCCCCCCTTTTAATCAGGGAGATGGGCATTTAGAGAGGACTGAGGAGGGTGTGGGTGGCTCACATTCATTTGGGCCCTGATCCTGCAGACTTATTAGGTTGATTTACTTTACATCCTGTTATTTCTCACATTGAATCAATAGGATTACTTGCAATGTGTGAAGTTAAGCATGCATATATGCCTTCACAAGATCTGGAACTTGATCTGTAAGATTTAGCTGGCAGAAAAATCCATTGCTACTTTGAGCCAGTGAACTTTTACATGAGAAGTGCCCATGACAACCATTTATCCTGTGCTCTTCAGCTTAAATCCAAGTACACCATGCAATTCTAACTGATTTATCTTGGATGTCCATTAGTACGCATGAATGATATCAGTTTTTTATTGAAAGGTTCAAAGGCAATGAAGGTAGAATTGCGCTGGTAGTAAATGGGAGCCATAATGCAATGTCAGTTTTAAAACAGAACTCACCTGAAGGCTCAGTGTAGGACTGGTGGAGGTGACCGGAGTTTGAGTTAAGAAATTTTGTGAATTATCGAAGAGGTGAAAAAATCACAGTTCTAAGAAAGGGAAATGATGCCTCAGATAAATCTTCACTCTTCATTTTTGTACATGTAGTTTAGTTTGTATCCTTCAGCAGGGCCAACAGCAAGGTGAGAGGGGGGCTGGGCTCTGCACCCCCAGAAGGGGGTGTGGCCAAGGACAGAAGGGGCAGAGCCTATGACAGTCAGCCTTGCCACTGTCTCTCCTTCACAGTCTCATGGAGCAGCACAACACAGCTCCCATGGCACTTGGAAGGGGCCAGGAACTCCTCCTGCTGTCATGGCTACAGTAGCAGTGACAATGGGTGGTGCTCTGAGCCCCTTTGAAACACGAGGCCTGGGGCAACTGTCCCCATTGGCTCCCCACTCCACCCCATAAGTGGGCCTGTTATCATTTATAATATATGATATGCTAGGTGAGGCACATTGCAGTGTGTGTACTGTAATGATGAAATCTTAGTAACTTCATTGAGAGATGGGGAAAATAGCATCAACTTTCAGTGAAAATTTTAACCCTGCAGATTAGCAAGATTCTGCTACATCCCAAAAGGGAGAAGCCTGTCAGGGTTTTCAGATGGAAAATGTTAAGCCCTGGATGTTGCTTTAGTTGGGCAGAGAGCCCCACTAAGGTCCCTGGGGCCTGGTGTTTGCATGTGCGTTAGCTCTTGCAGAACAGCTAGAATAGGCATGTAGGCTTTCCTAATGATCAAAGTTGCAGAGTTCTGGCCTAAAAAAAAAACAGCCCTCCAGTTTAGTCACATCCACGCATGTCATATGAACTCTTTTAGTTGGGTATGGAACTGGTTCATAATATAAGATAGTTCTGAATTGATTTTAGACTGTCCACACTCAGAATTTTTCACAAGCTTAAATAAAGGGGATTAAAAATCACAACTTTGATTAAATTGATGCAACTTGCAACACAAAAGCTGCGTCTACACGTGCACGCTACTTCGAAGTAGCGGCAGTAACTTCGAAATAGCGCCCGTCACGTCTACACGTGTTGGGCGCTATTTCGAAGTTGAAATCGACGTTAGGCGGCGAGACGTCGAAGTCGCTAACCCCATGAGGGGATGGGAATAGCGCCCTACTTCGACGTTCAACATCGAAGTAGGGACGTGTAGACGATCCGCGTCCCGCAACATCGAAATAGCGGGGTCCTCCATGGCGGCCATCAGCTGGGGGGTTGAGAGATACTCTCTCTCCAGCCCTTGCGGGGCTCTGTGGTCACCGTGGGCAGCAGCCCTTAGCCCAGGGCTTCTGGCTGCTGCTGCTGCAGCTGGGGGTCCGTGCTGCATATACAGGGTCTGCAACTAGTTGTTGGCTCTGTGTATCTTGCACTGTTTAATGAAAGTGTGTCTGGGAGGGGCCCTTTAAGGGAGCGACTTGCTGTTGAGTCCGCCCCGTGACCGTGTCTGCAGCTGTGCCTGGCTCCCTTATTTCGATGTGTGCTACTTTGGCGTGTAGACGTTCCCTCGCTGCGCCTATTTCGATGTTGGGCTGAGCAACGTCGAAGTTGAACATCGACGTTGCTGGCCCTGGAGGACGTGTAGACGTTATTCATCGAAATAGACTATTTCGATGTCGCAACATCGAAATAAGCTATTTCGATGTTGGCTGCACGTGTAGACGTAGCCAAAGAGGGCTATATTTATGTGTATGACAACAGAAATGGAAGATAATTTAATTTTCTTTCTGCCTCCTAAATAATTCTAATATCCTAAAACCCAGGCTTCATGTCTTCTGAGAAATGGAGACTTACCATCTATTTATTACAGATGGAATACACTTTACTTATATAATGTGCACTGTGTTTAGCTAGTTAGAGTTTGGAAATAAAACTCAAACTGAAAAGACCCTTCCGTGGGCCCCCTTCCCTCCTCCAGGAAGCAGAGGTACAAATTTATTTGTCCCCGGCAGCCACCTACTTGAAAAATGCATCTTTCTTTCAGTCCAAACTACAGTAAAAGTTGTTTTATCTGGCACTCAGATAACTAGCACACTCAGTTGCCAGGCATCCAGCTGCCTAGCCAGGGCCGGTGGAGTGGGGCTAGCTGCCCGACCAGGTCTGATGGTAGTGGGAACAGAGGCAACGAAGCCAGCAGTGCCTGCTCAAATAACCAGAATATTTGATTATCCAACAAACACTGCTCCCCAGGAATGGCAGATAATAAAGCTTGTCATCATCATCAATACTGTAGCCTAAATCCTTTAAATTACATCCTATGGTATAAACCATATAATACGTATATTCATCCAGGAGGACTAAAGAGGCTAAATAGCATTTACTGAGTCAATTAATTCTTTTAGCCAGGCCCACAGGCACAGTGTATTGCGCTCTGTCTCCTTTTTATTGATTTGTTATGGAGGGTTATATGAAACAGGCCAAAATGCCAAGTTTAGCACCTGGAGTGGGTTCTGCGGGAAGATCGATCTCTAGGTTACATTTAATTGACATGGCAGATTATTCTGAACAAGGCAGCTTGACTCTGCTGTCCTGGAATAGGCACTTTCTTCATCTTTGTTCTCTTTGGACTGTGGCCATAAAAACTCAAGGCTACGTCCCGAACTCAAATTTACTGTACACTTTTGATACTACAGTACTCTAAAATCATGCTGTATGTCACTGTCATCTCCGCTACTGGGCTCTAATGCAGGAATTCATCTTGGTTATGTTGTGCTTATTTCCTTTGTACAAGGGAAAAATATTTACTGGTGTCGAGATAGAAAGAGCAGTTAGTGGCCAATGTACATGAAAAATGATCTATAAATACAGACCATGAATGACTGGGGATGAAAATACTGTGACAAAAATCCTATCTTGAATTGTGTGATTGTTCCAGGTAGTGTGATGCCAAGGCAGCTCTGGGACTGTAAACAGGTTGTACAATTTTAGCTTTCTTTTATTTCTTTCTATCAGACATACCCGGCATTGCTTGCGTCCTTAACTCAATTGGCATGCAGGGATTGTTTGCTTGTTTGTTTCTGGAAAGGAAAAGGAAAAGGAAAAGATACATACTTTATTTAAATGATTTTATATTTAAAAAATACAGTTATTTTATGAAGTTAGTTTTTATTTCAGATTTCTTAAAAAGGGATTATTAATTTTTTTCAGTTAATTTTTAGATTTTTTTTAAATGGGAATTTCATCACATGGATTTTTAATTCATCTCTATAAACTTTTACCATTCACTTTAAAAAAAAGGGCAATGGGTGTTCTGGTTTCCAGTAACATTTTCTTCTTTCAAATCTTAAGCATTGATTTTTCTGTGCTAAAACAGAGCGCTACTCCAAATCTCTCCATGTTATCTCTTTTCTGTAAGGTTTATTGGGAAGCAATCCTATTCCAGGTTCATTCTCTTTTTCTGGCTCATCTTGGTTCAGTCTCTTTCAACATTCACTCACTTATGTCTGTTTTGAGGACTGTATTTAAGTTGGTGATACTGTCCATTTTCCATTTGGTTTTATAAGAAGCAATCCCATTCCAGGCACATCCCGTTTTCCTGGCACAACTAAACCCTTACATTGTTTTAAGTTATGATAAGAGGAAGCAGTATGAAATTTTGGTCCTATCTCTTACCGTTTAGCAGCAGTTCTTAATCAAACAGACCAACTCTCTAATATAATATATAGGACATTAGGAGAATGTGCTACTGTGTTTGGAAAAATAGCAAGCACAACAGTGCTGCTATGTACACAGCTGGACTTGACTGTGTACATTTCACAATAGTGATTTAATTCCAGGCTACAGACATACTTTTGCTCCAGGGGAGGAAAAGTGACAGAAAATGGAGATTGGAAGTAGTAAAAAAAAAAAAAAGTCCGTGTGTTGCCACTTCAAATTCACACTATTTTACAGTGGAAGTTTTACTGCGGGTTTCTATCAGGGTCTACTCTTGCACAGTCCTCTTTGCCATGTGTGGTCTCTATTCTGGGTTGGCAATGAAACCAGGTTGGTTTTCTACTCTTTCAATGGCTAGTGCAGTTTTGGGATATTAATATTGTTCTGCTGGAGCTTGGGTGCCTCTTAGCAAGCATTTCTCTGATGTCTGGGCAGTAACAGATCTTGTTGACGCTGATGGCAGACTAGTCCCCTTCAGTTCAAACCTAGGGTACATCTTCACTACAGGGAAGATCAACCCTGCCATTGTCAATCTTCCAGAGTTCAGTTTAGCACCCTGGTGGGCGCATGGTAAATCAAACTTACACAGCACCGCTACTGACTTTAGTACTCTTCAGAGTAAGGGAAGTTGATGAGAGTGCAGAGTCCCATCAATCTTCCTTAGTGGACACAGTGTGGAAGTCCAAATTAAGGTATGTCTATTCTAGTTACATAATTAATATAGCTGGAATTGCATAGTTTAAGTCAACCTTCCCCTGTACTGTAAACTTGCCCTAAATGAGGGAACAATCAAATATTCTTTGTTTAGTGATAGCTGAAACAGGGAAGTCACTATCTAAACACTGCTCTGAAATAACATGCAGAAGTTGGTGATTGATATGATTGCAGCTGTCTATGTATGTGGAATTCAGAAGTAGGCAGAAAAAAAATGCAGAAGAACCATGAAAGCAGCCTGAAAGCAGGAGATGAGAAGAGAACTGTTTGTAGTATAGCCATGAAAGAAAGCCATGCCTGAGACCTTTCTGGGCAGAGACCAGGCTGGGCAGGGAGACTTAAAACTCTGAGGCTGCGTCTACGCTACGAAATAAAGTTCAATATAATAGTCAACTTCTGAATGCTAAATTATATAACGTCAAATTTGACTTTCCACAAATGTTCAGAAAGTCGACTTAGCGTATCTCCATTGCCTTGCCTATGTTCAACTGCATGAGTAATACACTGTGGGTACCTGCCCTACAGTGCGTGTTGCCTGATTGCATTCTGGGGTTTTGTGCCAGTGGCTTATGGGAAAAAATGCACTGCAAGTGCTTGTGGGTGTCAATTGCTCTGTGGAAGTTCACAGTGCCCAATAGCTACTGATCAGTGGGAAATCATTTTGGGGTGCACAGATCTACAGCAGGGTCACAGTGATAGAGATAGTCAATGCAATCTGTCACTGTCTGATTAAGATCATCATGACTCTGGCAAATGTCCAGCATATACTGGACGGCTTTGCTGCCATGGGGTTTTCTAACTGCCGTAGACCAACAGATAGAATGCTGAGCTTCTCAGGAGCAACCTTTTGCAATCATACCCTGCCTAATCTTTTCACAAATGTCTTCATTTCACTTGTTGACTCACAGTTTGCTCAGCACTGATTCCTCTACCCAAACAGAAATGAGATCCAGGATCTCATTTGGGCTCCATGCTGGAGCTTTCTTGCAATCCTGAGAACTCAGATCAGAAGAACCCTGAATACTCTCAACGGCTAGATGGCTAGAAGTGATGGCTAGATGCAATGGATGGCTCATGAGGTGCCCTCCTGAGATGTGCTATCCAAGCTGATCAGAAAGATAAGGCATTCAAATTTCCAGGCTTCCTGTTACATACTTCCTGCAGACCTGGAGAACTGCAGAGGTGAAAGCAGCCAGAATGGACAACTGTGGGATATTGTAGGATACCTGTGGAACACCTCTGGAGGCGAATAAAATTGACTGAAAGAAACAATGTTTTCACACTAACATTAATTCAACCTGCTAAATTTGAGCTGGGCATTACATCACATCAGACAGTTAATGTAAGAATGTAGAGCTTAAAATAGACCTAATGGTATTCATAGTGAAGACAGTCACATTGTAAAATCAAGTTAACTGCCGTAAAATTGACTTTATGCTGTATGTAGCCTGAATTAGGAAGCTACTTGAGGTTGTCTGTTCCTATTGTGTTCATCAAATGGGACAGTGTACATTTGTGTATGTAAATAGGATTGCATCAAAGAAATAACGGACTCATATAATGAATTTCTTCTCACAGAAACAATCAACTCTTCCATGAATATTGGCTAACCACTTGAGCCAAAGGGGGTAATAAATTGTATGAGAAGGGAACATTTTTCAGAGTTGGTCTTACCCCAACATGTCAAGCATTATTCTGCATGGTATCCCAGGTGGCTTCAAATTCTGAAATAAGATTTTTATTGCCAAGATCCTAACGCCTGGAGTCTTTTGCTTGATTTTCTATTGCCAGGACTCCCTTCTTTTTGTGCTTATGCTTTTCTTCATTAAGGAACATGCGGCCTGATTCACAGAAATACTGGGCACCTGCATTGAGTTCACTCAGATTGGGGCTTGATTCACATCCAACTGAAATTAGGAGCAAAATTTGCAATGACTTCAGTGGGTGGGACCGGATCCTTTTCAGCTCAAACTCAGGCACACATTGGCTATGTCTACACTTAGTAAAAACTTTGAAATGGCCATCCTAATGGCCAGATCGAAGAATACTAATGAGGTGCTGAAATGCATATTCAGCACCTCATTAGGATGCTGGCAGCCGCGGCACTTCAAAATTGTCACGTTTCGCTGCCGCACGGCTTGCCTACACTGGGATCTTTTTCAGAAGAACCCCACCAACTTCATGGGAATAAGGGGATTTTGAAGTTGGTGGAGTCCTTTTGAAAAGGACCCCAGTGTAGACGAGCCATGCAGCAGCGAAATTTGGCAATTTCAAAGTGCCACGGCCGCTGGCATGCTAATAAGGCACTGAATATGCATTTCAGTGCCTCATTAGTATTCTTTGATCTGGCTATTAGCATGGCTATTTCAAAGTTTTTACTAAGTGTAGACACAGGCATTGTATTTTAGCTTAGCTGCAGAAGCTTAAAAGTGATCTGACATCTGCTGAGTCAATTCACTGGGAATAATTTTTTGAGTCTAAGTTTTGTGGTCAGCATTAGATACTTTACATTAGTGAACTCCACTAGTTCAATGTTTGCCAAAGGATAATAAGCACTTCAGGCAAAAAAAGGAGGCTCTCATCTTGATTCAATAAAGTGCATATGTGATCCAGGACTGCTGTGTCCAGAGGTACTCCCTCATTGTAAGATGACCTCTGTGTCTGAGTGACTTTGAGAGAGAGAGCGTAAGATTGAAAAGATGCGTACTTCAGTTACGCCAGCATGCCTTTTATTCCACAGTCAACTTAAAGAGAGCAGCAGGCCTTCAAATTCCAGGCTTTTGTCAGTCCTTGCTGTTCCTTTAGTGTTACCTAATTACAGCACAATTCTATTAACAAAGTCTCCATGTATAAGACCTTCGCATATAAATCACTGTCATGCTTCTTGTTCAGGTCCAGGCCCCAGTGTAAGCACTCGATCCAATCGGGAGAACATCACTGGAAAACAAGTATACTTACTTCTGAGAAATAGCAGATTAATTGAGAATGACCTTTCAGACCTGTAGCTATTTCATAAATGTGCTCTCCTAAGATGCTCTTATTCAAGTATAGGCATCAAGACTTATTCTCCCTCTGGTTCTGCAGCGTATTTTTCATTGACAGGTTAGTGCAATTGATGCAGTTCCTACTGGGCCACCACTTTAGAAAGGTCATGTAAGCTCTATCAGAGCCTGCCACTTGGCTTTTAAGCACAGGAGGACTCAAATTTTATCAGTAACTATGACCAACAAAGCTGGGTGAGATTTTTTTATAGTTTAATACTACTATAAATTAGAGCTCCTGAAGAATAGTAACAGAGAGATAGCCGTGTTAGTCTATATACTATCAAAACAGAGTCCAGTAGCACTTTAAAGACTAACAAAATAATTTATTAGTTGCTGAGCTTTCATGGGATAGACCCACTTCTTCAGATCATAGCCATACCAGAACAGACTCAATATTTAAGGCGCAGAGAACCAAAAATAGTTACCAAGGTTGACAAATCAGAAAAACGTAATCAAGGTGGGCAAATCAGAAGAGCAGAGGGGTGGTAGGAAGGGGGGAAGTCAAGAGTCAGATCAAACAAAGTATATAAGTATAATGACCCACGTAATTGGTGTCCCGGTTCAAACCACGTGTTAGTTTGTCGAATTTGAATATAAAAGAGAGCTCGGCACTCTCTCTTTGCAGTCGTTCCTTTTCAGTAAAACAAAGCCTTTCAGGTCGTTAACAGAATGGCCCACTCCATTAAAGTGCTGGCTGACATGCTTGCGAGTTAAGAGCTTTTTGATGTCTGTTTTGTGTCCATTCATTCTTTGTCAAATTTGACACATCCAACATCAGATCTGAAGAAGTGGGGCTGTCCCGCGAAAGCTCATCACCAAATAAATTATTTTGTTAGTCTTCAAAGGGCTACTGGACTGCTTTTTTGTTTTGATAGCTCCTGAGGAAAATTTGAAGATTTAAAAAAAAAAACAACTAAAAAGCAACAACAACCCCAACACCTTATATAATCACAAAATAAAAGTATTTAGGAGGCTGTTTTCTTAATATTAGGGTTGCCAACTCTTCAGGATTGCCTTGGAGTCTCCACGAATTAGAGGTTAATCTTTTAACGATTGTATCATGGGATGAAACCTACAGGAATACCTCCAACCAAAGTTAGCAACCCTTTATTAGACTCTTAGGTTATGATTATATTGTGTCCTTATCTCGAAATAAGATACACAATTTGCACTATGCTAATTGCATATCCTATTTTGAGATGTAGTGCTGTCTACACAGCTCCAAATTTTGAAATACTGGACTATTTTGAGGCAACCCTCACCCCTGCCACAACCAAGGGTAAAGGGATGCTGAAATAGTGCGCCCAGTATTTCAAAAAATATTTTGAAATACCGAGTGCATAACCTAGATGCAGAGTTATTATTTTGGGATACCTCTGTATCCCAAAATAGCTCTCCAGTATAAACATAGCCTTACGGATCATGTTGTTTGGGAAAACAATCAGGATTTCCCAAAATCCCTATTTAGAACCAAAACCAAGCAAAAAAACCTATAGTCATCCAGTAATAGTTTTATTTTCCAAATTTATAGATAGCTTACACCACAACATTTTCTTGTGTTCTTAGGTAAATGTGAGTTTATGCCAAACCTCAAGACTGTGTTTCCAGCACAGTGCTTTGGTAACACTTTAAATACATATGAAGAGATAGAAATATGAGATTGTATTCAGCAGTAAAAAGTTGTGTGGCACAATATGAATAATGGGGTGAAGTGGAGGGAGGTGTCCAGTTGAGATAATTTATGTGCCATACTTGGTAAGAGCTAAGGTTGTAAGGTAAATTGAAATAGGACCATAATACTTTTTGGTGAGAACTTTTTAATAGTGCCTTTTAATTCAGTATGTTAGGTTATTTGAAATTCCATGATACTGTACAGCTCAAATGGGGGAAAAAGTGAGACGTTTCCCATGAGTCCCTTTGTCTTCAAATTTGGCTTTCTATGGGACACTTCTGCTCTTCATCTGGCTTCCAAGGATCCAGCAATTATGATCAGAAAATCATCTTTCATTATACTAATGTTAATAGACATTCATTACTAGCTTCAGTGTAATGAAAAGAATGCCAGGGACTAATTGTATGCCCTACACATGCTGTAAACCATGGTCATCCTCAGATAGAAGTATAGAAACCAAAGTTACAGCAAGAGGTGCTTACTAATTTAAAACCAGTGACAAATGAACAGGTTGTTCTGCTGAGCCAAAAAAAAAAAAAGGTAGAAACATGTGAAGCTAAATTATATGAAATTAGCATTTTGGATTTTCCTTGTGATCACATGAGAGTAATTGTGAATAAATGTTAGATGATTTAGACAAATGCCTAAGCAATTGTTAAGCTGATTAGATTGCTCAATTTAGAGCTAAAAAGTAAGGTTGCAGCTGGTGTCACAGATGAAAATAATACTCTATTAGTGCAGGCAGAGAAAAAGGGTTTATGGAGGGGATTACTGTAACAGGATTGATAATTAAGTACTTTTCTTTTTTAGAAGAAAAAGAGGATTTTTTTTTTACATATGGATCTGATCAAAAGAATCAAACCAAACCACAAAATAAGTGAACCAGTATCACGACTTCTCTTGTGTGAGGTGTCTATGAGGTGGGGGTTTAGAGCTGAGTTGGAAGAAGCCCCTTGAATTTAAACCCAGTTCATAAACCAGTTTTTAAAAAAAAATATTCAAGTAGTCTTTCTTTTTTATTTTGTTTCCCTACTCGTCTTCCCAGCTTTAAACCTTCCTCTCTCTTTTAGGGCTTATTCCAACTCCCAGTGGAAGTCATGAGAGAGTTCTTATGAGCTTCACAGCAAGTTCTATTTACCTTTTTAAAATAAAAATTCAGGTCAAAATGATTGGCCATCTCCCAAGCAAGTTGCTTCTTTCTATTCTACAGGTGATTACTGTTGTGAAATCTGGAAGAAGAAACCATCCTGGAACTGGTTGAGCATCTGGAGAGTTATTGGATCTAGTGTGTCCATCACACCAGAAAAAAGAAAACGGACCAGACTTGGGTTGAGGTCAGTGGTTTTGCTTGACTAGCTCTAGATGGAATCAGGTTAGAAAGGTAATATGGAGTCAGACAAGAAGAGCAGTGACTGCACAGAGGGTGGTTGCAGTCAAGGGCTACGTCTACACGTGCACCCAACTTCGAAATAGCTTATTTCGATGAATAACGTCTACACATCCTCCAGGGCCGGCAACGTCGATGTTCAACTTCGACGTTGCTCAGCCCAACATCGAAATAGGCACAGCGAGGGAACGTCTACACGCCAAAGTAGCACACATCGAAATAAGGGAGCCAGGCACAGCTGCAGACAGAGTCACGGGGCGGACTCAACAGCAAGTCGCTCCCTTAAAGGGCCCCTCCCAGACACACTTTCATTAAACAGTGCAAGATACACAGAGCCAACAACTAGTTGCAGACCCTGTATATGCAGCACGGACCCCCAGCTGCAGCAGCAGCAGCCAGAAGCCCTGGGCTAAGGGCTGCTGCCCACGGTGACCACAGAGCCCCGCAAGGGCTGGAGAGAGAGTATCTCTCAACCCCCCAGCTGATGGCCGCCATGGAGGACCCCTCTATTTCGATGTTGCGGGACGCGGATCGTCTACACGTCCCTACTTCGATGTTGAACGTCGAAGTAGGGCGCTATTCCCATCCCCTCATGGGGTTAGCGACTTCGACGTCTCGCCACCTAACGTTGATTTCAACTTCGAAATAGCGCCCAACACGTGTAGACGTGACGGGCGCTATTTCGAAGTTACTGCCACTACTTCGAAGTAGCGTGCACGTGTAGACGCAGCTCAGGTGTGTAGAATTAGGGTATTCAGGAGGGCCAGTGGGAAGGAGAAGAGATGTAAGTTTCAAGAGGTATCCAGACTGCTAGATTAAAGAAATCCTACTGTGCCCATTGCCACTGCTGTAAGGTCTTTGAGTACCAAAAGTATTTACAGAAATGAACCTACTTGTCCCTTGTCTTTGCATTAATCACGGTTAGTGAAAGTAAGCTTTAGGTTTCTGTTTTCATAAAAATGAACACCAGCACTAACACAATAAAAATGTAAGATTCAATTCTCCACAACAAATGATTGCAGAGAATATAGATTTTTAGGTGTTACCTGGGATGAAATTCTTCATTCTTATATGCATTTTCTGAATCTGTTAATGTATAATACAGAACCATTGGTATCATAGGATTATCAAGATCATGTTGGTCTTCCTAATTTTCTGGGAGGAATGACAGCAGACATATGTACTTATATTTGCCGGGCCAGTCCACTTTGAGGACACAAATGTACAACTGAATTTGGTAGATTCAAACACACCTACTCTTTTAAATAAAATCTGGCTGTCAGAAGCAGGTCTATAAACTCTATATTTTGACTTGTGACGAAATGAAAATGTAGTTATATGACTTCTGCAAAGGAGCAAAAAGTAGAATCCCAACTAAATTAAAAAGAAGTGGGGAAGCCCAACCAGGAGTCTACCAGGGTCAGCAATTGTTAATTCGGAATGCCCTTTTCAAATATCAGTGTATGGATGTTGATGGTTCTTGGGAACATTCAAACAAGTCATGAGGTATAAATTAAGTTAATTGGCCACAGGATGATATGGTGGTTCCATTTGAAATACAGCTGCAAGAATGGTTTTCTGGATGATAATGGGGCAATGAGGTCATAGAAAGGAGGAAGTCTGGAACAGGAGATCTCAAGGTGAACAGATCCACAAGAGACCTATTTCAATGAAGCATTGATGTAGATAACAATATTTTGCATACGCTTATGCTAAACTGGATAAGGTGCATGCGTCTGTGCCTGGACTGGGAATGGG
Source organism: Carettochelys insculpta (assembly GCF_033958435.1). Lineage (NCBI taxonomy): Eukaryota > Metazoa > Chordata > Testudines > Carettochelyidae > Carettochelys > Carettochelys insculpta. Next base: position 19,713,745 of record NC_134152.1, read on the forward strand.
GAAAGGTGAATCATTTTAGTATAGTTTTCAGCTATATATCTTGAAATCATTCTGGGATAAATCCTGCAAACCTGAGATAAATGGAGATTTTTAAATGTGTAGAGACTGGGAAAGACAGGATTTGATTTTGATCCAAAACTGCAGAGAGAATCTCATTTTTGAAGAAAAATAATATTAGGTCCTGTCTATACAAAGTATAAACTCAATGAGGATGTGATGTCATCTGATTAAAATATGGCCATATAGATCATTGCTGCAGCCACTGTTATATATTTACAGCAAATCTTGTACAAAACTTGGCACAGATGGCATCTATGGAAAGGTTATGATTGCTGAATACGATTACACTATTTGTAGGCAGGTATCATTTTTGCGTTTGAAGTTAGGAATATTAGTTGGGTACCCATATTTCAAATTATTGGCCCCATGATGTTTTTAGACAGCACATTGTGAAGGGACTGTTCAAGTTGAGTAGGCCATCAAAAGATATTTAAGGACACTTACGATGGACCATGGGATGCTCCCACCTATGCTGAATGGACTGTCCTATGGACATTCCATCTGAAGTATCAGTAATGGTTGCTGCTGTGACTAAGCAAAATGAGGAGTGGACGTGTGATGTGCCCATGTGGCTCCATGCTCCATCTTCTACCTGTAATTTTCCGCAATAAGAACGATGGTACTCCCTCCACATGGTAGAAACTATGAAAGGACCTGGAAACATCGCCATTTTGCTGCTCATACCTCTGGACTACGGGCGTACAATAAAGGGAGCATTCTAACAAAGAGACTGAGGTGCTTCTAATGATTTGCAAGCAAGCAGAGACTTATGAAGACAGCTTTTTATTCCATCACTGCTGTAAGACTGAACCAAGAATTTTGCAATGACTGAATTTACTTGATTTCTTTAACCAGTTTTAACTAACAACTTTCTTTATTAAAGATAAACCTTTTGATTTTAAATACTAAAGGAATGGCAACAGCATGATCTAAGGGTCAGAGCTGACTATTGGCCTGGTGTGAAGCTGCTCCTTTGGAATGAGAACTTTTTATTTGTTTAGGCTGGTTGTAAAAAAACACTTAGATCTGAATCCAGTGATTTTGGGGTGACAAAAATACCAGAATGCCTCAGGAAACTGGTGAGACAGAAGTTTACTTTTGTGGCTTGTTCAGTAAATCTTATGGCAGAATAACCATCAACATTCTGCAGTGCATTTCTCAACAGTGTGACCAGTGTTCTCAGTTGTGACCCATGAAGGCACAGTTACAGACAGGTATGATTTATTTTTATTTGATAGTTATGCTAGTACAGACTAGGATGCCACATATGTCTTTCTGTACTGTATGTCTCCAGCCAATATAAAGCACCTTTATACCTAAATAATTGTATTTAGTCTGAGGAAAGGACTGGAGGTTGTTGTGTGTTCAAGAGCTCTAAGTTTGTACCCCTCATAGTAGCTGAGGAGATCTTGGAAATGTACTTAAGTATATTTGAAAGGCTTAAACACAACAAGGCAAATAAAAACAATCCAGCAGTTTATTTTAGATTATTGAATTCAGGATTTTGCAGTGTTTGACTCATGATCTCTAAACGCTTGGGTGGGTAATGCTGAAATCAAGTAGCAAAAATCTGAACACTGGCCATCATATTGAGACAGTTTAATAAGTACGCTTATTTTTCCAGGGCACTGAATGGTGGCACACACAGCTGCAGAGCATTTAGAAAATCACATTGAACATATATCAGATTTGGAACCCAAAAACTGAAAGCTGCAGAATTAGAGATTTTATATTAATAAACTTTTCTTACAAGGAGGATCAAAATTAGCTGGCTGGTGTGATGAAATTGAGAGGGACTGAGAAGGGGTTGGGATGTATAAGCCCCTCCCCAGAAACACAGTGCTGTGAGATCCTCTGTTAAAAGATACTATGTAAACAAAAATCACAGAATCGTAGAATTACAGGGCTGGAAGGGACCTCAGGAGGTCATCTAGTCCAGCCCCCTGCTTCAAGCAGGATCAATCCCAACTAAGTTATCCCAGCCTGGACCTTGTCAAGCCAGGACTTAAAAACCTCTAGGGATGTAGAATCCACCACCTCTCTAGGCAACGCATTCCAGTGCTAAATATTACAATGGAAGTATTAAAATAGAGAGAACACACACATCAGATTTGTGCTATGTGCTTTTAATTTTAACCTGACTTGTGTTTTTATGACTCAATGTATCCTTCAGCTCTGTTGGACCAGATTCTGAAACACTAAGATGGAGTGGTCTAGGTCACTGTCCTTTAAATTGTAATCTAAGGCAATATAAAGTGTTGACAGCAATAATGAAGATTACGTAATGCCAATGGCTATGCTGCTTCTCGCAGTACATATTCCTTATGAAAAGTCTTAGAGGGATAGCTGTGTTAGTCTATATCTGTGAAAACAGACAGGAGTCCTGTAAATTTGTTAGTCCCTAAGATGCTACAGGACTCCTCATTGTTGGAATTCAGTGAATCCATATTAAGTGTTAATTTTGAAAAGCAAAGGCTAGTATAATATGCAGCTTTTAAAACAGCAGAAAAATGCAAGTGGCAATATATTATATATTGTAATAAGTGATATTGGATGGATTCTTGCATTCAAGTGGATAAAACTGCATTCCTGAAAGATAGCATTCAATGCTCTGTAACCCCAACAGCTGCAAAACCCCATAGGCTGTGGTCACCATAGCAACATCAAACCTGGAGTGGTCAATGTAAACTTAAAAATCTGACTTTTCAGCCATTGGAGCTTTTTTTCACAATACTGAAATCTTTGTCTGAATTTCAAGTGAATGGGAGACTCTTCTGCACCCAACTTCATTCATAAGTTTGACTCTAAATGCGATAGCCACCAAAACTAGGCTATAAATCATTGTAATTGTACTTTTCAAAGAATTCTTTACTGTACATATTCTGGTCATACAAGGCGGTACATTCTTTAGCTTAGTAACTAGTAATAGTTGTATCATGGATTTATTTCAAGGGTGAAAAGGGATTCTGTGGAAAAACACCAGGAACAACATTCAGAGAAATAGTTGCCCTCTGAATTTCAGAGTTCAGTTTACATGGTAAGCTTGACCTCAAGTATCCTAAGACCTTTCTTGAGATGTTGTTTCAGAATTATAGTCAGTTTTTCCTTAATTGCCTCTTGCTACAGACAAGTATGGGTAGCTGAATATCTTTGACAAGAGTGACAACCTTTTGCCAACTTTATGTTGCATTAAGGTCATGAATAAATGCCAGGCAAAAACATGAGAAGAATGTCATTGACTGTAGATGTAATGCCAAATTCTGATATCACTCACTCATGTAAGTATGTATTGCCATTATCATTTGTTGTGTTATGAAAATACTTCTGCTTTGATCACAGTTAGATCCCCTCAATGTTTGTTTGGGTTGTGCCATGGAAAGCCCCTTCTACCCCAACAGACCTGCTCTGTGGATGTATTGTACCTGCTGACTTCAATGACAAAATAAGGGATAGATGCTAAGCATTGCAAAGCAGCTATAGCATGGAAGTCAGTCTGGCTCTACCTTTGTCAATGCTATTCAGCCAGCATAGGTATGAAAGAGGTTGCTGGATTCTACTTTTTCAGGTACGTCATCTACAGACTTGCCTAATCTGTTTCAGTTACAACTGTGCAAACTCACAGAGAGTACGATACTACATTGGTGTCAGTGAGGAGCTAATTTAGCCTCCAGGGCTCTCAGTCCTAATTCTGAAGGATGGGAAGGGAGGAATGCCCCTTGAAACATACATCCCAAGTAAGTTGAGTTTTCAGGTCTGCAAGTTAGAGACGTGGAGAATCCACTACTTCCTTTGGTAGGTTGTTTTTGCCTTATTTATAAGTTGACTTTGTCTGGCTGTAACTTTCTGCCATTGATGATGCTGGTGGTTATTATTAGGCATTGTTTTATGCTAGTGATGAGGAATGCTACTCATTGTTATGTTAGACACTGTGCAAACACAGAACCAGAAGACTTTCCATGTCTCAAAGAGCCTGTGGTTCTTGTTATGCCTTGCCCTGGCTAGATTAAGCTGCTCTTTTGGGAGTTGATATTTTTGTCCCTGTGAAGGTACTTAACACCCCACAGTCAAGTCACCCCTGATTGTCCTTGGCAGTGAGCTAATCAGATTGCATGCTGAAAGTCTCTCACTGTATAGTATTTTCATGTGAAATGTTTGTAGGCAAAATTCTTAGGAAACCTCATTTAGAGCAATGTTCCTAATATAGACTGGCAAGGGTTTAATAAATCTGTCAGATTACTATGAACCCTACACGTTGCACATTCATTTAGATCTCATGCATTGTAAATCATCTTATAAAGAGCAGGATACACTGTGCCACTCACTTTAATGGCATATTTAATAGCAGACAAAACTGGAAACACTTATCAACAGAAACAAAATATTAGCTGAATATGTTTTGTGAGTAAATGAGCACCTACTTTGTTTATTCATGAATATGTATAACATGGCTTTTTCCTCTATTGGTGTGACAACTGGAATGACAAAGTCCTTAATGAAGAGAGAGAGAGTTCAGCTCATAAGGAATTATGGATTAGAAATGGACAAACACAGAAATATGTTGCTTCAAATAAATTTTAAAAAAGAGATTCAAAATGATAAAACAGGGATTTAAGCATTTGTGTACAGGACTATAGTAGCCTTTCGCTATGGTCTTTTAAAACTGAAAGCACAACGGTTACAGAAACATCAGTTTTCTTGTCCAAACATGATTAGATAAGGAAGATCATATATTGTAGGTAGGCATCTGTTCACTTTCCATAAAATAAAATCACATTTAAAACATTTAATAAATAATACATATTTTTAGTATTAGCAAAGAGAACCTCATTGTTTTGGTTACAGCCAGGGCTCTTTCAAAAACTCCCACAGCATAAAATGCTTTCCTTCACTATTACATCAGAAGAACGGGGCACTTTTTCTGCCAGCCCTCTTTCTCTCCCAGAGGAGGAAGAGCACTGTTTTCTGAAAGATTCTTTCAGAAAAAACATGGGTAGACGCCCTGGGGGCCCTCTTCTCAAAAGAACAGTACTCATGGCACCGGATTTCGATACTAGGCCTGTTCTTTCAAAAGAGCAGGGGCTGTGTGGACTCTAAAGAGAGGATCAATTTTTTTTATCTGCTTTTCTCTGTTGGATGTGTTATTTTGAAAGAAGATTTTTCAGAAGAGATCTTCCAGAAGAACTTCTTTCAAAGGGTGGCTGTAGTGTAGATGTGATCTGTGAGTTTCTGAGGCTAAGCATGATAGCTATGGTTTGCTAGCATTAGATGAAGGAGTAATAAATAGGTAAGAGTATGAATAAATGCATTTTTTTCCTACCAAAAAAAGACTTATGGTTGCTCAGAGTTGCTTTGTGTCCTTCCTCTGTCTTCTTGCTGCCTTGAGATTTGCTGTTAGGGAAGACAAAGGGTACAATTTTCTTTTGTAGCTCTTTATTTGCAAAATCTTTCTTTTCAAGACAACTTACTGGTTGTCCTTAGTTTCAGGGGTGATTATGGTACAGATATTGTTGCTTATGAACAAATATGCAAAACCCTAAAGAAACTCTTAAAAGTTAAAAAAAAACCAGAAGTGGACTCTTATGTTCCCAAGATCAACATTCAGAAAACCTCCCTCCCTTTTACTTTTTCTTTAGGATTCAGTCAGGAGGTTTATACACAAATCACAAATGTTAACATCCAGGATTGAGTGGAATTACTTTAGTATGAGTCATAGGACTATAGGTAGTAGTAATGGGAATGATTTAAGGACAAGAAACACTTTGACAGTACCATTCTTATTTTAATCTCAGAAAGGGCAACAGTGATTATTCAGTCTCACCTCCTGCATAGAAACCAGGGGATATAATTTTCACCCAATAATTGCAGCATTAGAAGAAATTATTTTTGTCTATTATGTCAAGAATTTGTTGCCAAACTAAAGCATATCTTTTAGAAAGGCACCCAATCTTTGAAAATTTCAAGAGGAGTGGATCTCTTAGGCTGTCTGTTTTTCTCCCTAGGAAAGGCCCACATCTTTGGGTTTTCAAAACTAGACTCAATTTTCTGAACACAAGGAAATATCCCCAGGGAGCAGGATTACACTTGGCAAGGAATAGATTGCATGATCCAACAGCTCTGTAGAGAGACAAGGTAGTGAGGTCAGGCCCACCAACAGGGCAAAGGGGGCAGTTGCTGCAGTAGCAGTGGTAGCCAGAACCCTGGGCCCTTTAAATCACTGCTGATCTCCACGTGGGGCACTATAGGCGGCTTTCAGGGCTGGCTACTTCCACATGAGGCCCCACCCCTTCCAGGATTGCAGACCTGGGGCTTCCCCAACCTTGACCAGGGTCACAGCAAGTCTGTCAGAACTCGTGGGTGAGGGCATACCTTTATTGGACCAAGTTGAGCTTAGATCTCTCTCTCTCACCAATAGAAGTTTGTGCAATAAAATATATGACCTCACGCACCTTGGCTCTCTAATATCTTGGGATTGACAGTGCTGTAACAACACCGCATAGAGCAATAGCTGTGCATTTAAAACATCTGTTATTTATTGCTATCACTAAATGATATCATCTTCAATTTAAACATCCAAACCCTAGTTCAATGGAGCCGGTGTCTAGATTTAGCTTAATGAAAGAAGAAATATACTGAATATACTATTTTTCTCTTTTAGTTCAAACAAGCTACTTTGGGGTGAGCCTTCCATAAACTGCAAATTATTATGTTTCAAAATCAGACCACCAGAACTCACGAAGGAAATGGACTTGCTATCTCTTTGGATGCTGAACTGATCTTATTTTCTAGTTTTGTATCTCTCTTTTGTATGTTACTAGCCAATCCATTTCCTAATATACAAAGGGATTCTTAAGTGCTGGAATTGTGCTTTACCTTAACAGGAAAGAAAAGTAGGAATGAAATTACCTTGTCTTTAAGGAGGCACTGCAGGCTCCACTTCAGCCCTGTCACAGTAGAAACATAGAACCATAGAACACTAGAACTGGAAGGGACCTCGAGAGGTTATTGAGTCCAGACTCCTGCCCTCATGGCAGGACCAAGCACTGTCTAGACCATTCCTGATAGATATCTATCTAACCTGCTCTTAACTATTTCCAGTGATAGAGACTCAACAACGTCCTTGTGTAACTAATTCCTTAATTACTGTTATTCCAGTGTGTCTTCAGTCCACCCCCTCTGGGGCACCTGGCACTGGCCACTGTCAGCAGACTGGCTACTGGGCTGCATGGACTTTTGGTCCGACCCAGTATGGCCATTCTTATGTTACCACCCTGACGGTTAGGAAGTTATTCCTAATATCCAACCTAAACCTCCCTTGCTGCAGTTTGAGCCCATTGCTCCTTGTCCTATCCTCAGAGGCCAAACAGAACAATTTTTCTGCCTCCTTCTTGTACCCCTCTTTTAGGTACTTGAAAACTGCTATCATATCCCCTCTAAGTCTTCTCTTTTCTAAACTAAAAAAGCCCACTTATTTCAGTCTTCCATCATAGCTCATGTTCTCTAGACCTTTAATCATTCTCATTGCTCTTCTCTGGACCTTTCCCAGTTTCTTCACATCCTTTTTGAAAGGTGGGCCCAAACTGGACACAATACTCCAGGTGAGGCCTAATGAGCACTGAGTAGAGCAGAATGACTTCTCGTGTCTTGCCGTCAACACCCCTGTTCATACATCCCAGAACTATGTTTGGTTTTTTTTGCAGCATCACACTGTTGACTTGTATTTGGCTTGTGGTTCACTATGACCCCTAAATCCCTCTCCACAGTACTCCTTCCTAGACAGTCACTTCCCATTCTGCATGTATGAAGCTGATTCTTCCCTCCTAAGTGGACTACTTTGCATTTGTCCTTACTAAACTTCATCCTGTTCACCTCAAACCATTTCTCCCGTTCGTCCAGAACATTTTGAATTCTGACCCCATCCCCCAAAGCAGTTGCAACCCCTCTCAACTTGGAATCATCTGCAAACTTAGTAAGTGTGCTGTCTGTGCCAATATCTAAATCATTGATGAAGATATTGAAGAGAACTGGTCCCAAAACAGACCCCTGTATAACCCAACTTGTCACGCCTTTCCAGCATGACAGCAAAGCATTAATAATTATTCTTTGAGAATGGCTATCCAGACAGTTATGCACCCACCTTATAGTAGCCCCATCTAAACTGTATTTGCCTTGTTTATTGATCAGAAGATGATGAGAGACTGTATCAAATGCCTTACTAAAATCTAGGTATACCAATGCACTGCTTCTCCCTTATCCACAAAACTTGTTATCCTGTCAAAGAAAGCTATCAGATTGGACTACAATACCCACCTAAGGAATTGAGGAAACAGACTGACAGAACCAGACGTTTACCCAGAAGCCACCTGCTACAAGACAGGCCTCACAAGGAAAACAAGAGAACACCACTGGCCATCACATACAGCCCCCTCTCCAGTGCATCATCAGTGATCTGCAACCCATCCTGGACAATGATCCTTCACTCTCACAGTCATTGGGAGACAGGCCTGTCCTCACCTCCAGACACCCTGCCAACCTTAAACAAATTCTCACCAGCAACTATAGACCACAGCACAGTAACTCTAAACCTGGAACCAATCCCTGCAACAAACCTCGCTGCCAGCTCTGCTCACATATCTACACCAGCGATATCATCACAGGATCTAATATCAACCATACCATCAGGGGCTCTTTCACCGGCACATCTATTAATATAATATATGCCAGCAATGCCCCACTGCAATTGACATTGGCCAAACTGGACAGTTTCTATGTAAAAGAATAAATGGACATAAATCAGACATCAGGAATGGTAATATAAAAAAACCTGAAGGAGAACACTTCAGTCCCTTGGACACTCAGTAACAGATTTAAAAGTAGCAGTCCTACAAGAAAAACATTTCAAAAATAAAATGGAAAGAGAAATTTCTGAGCTACAATTCATTTGCAAGTTTGACTCCATCAGCCAAGGATTAAACAGAGACTGGGAGTGGTTGGACCATTACAAAAGCAATTTCTCTGCTCCTTATGTTCACACCTCCACATTAGCATCTGACAATAGGCCACATCCTTCCTGATGAACTGACTTGTTTTCTCCTCTCTTGATGTTCACAACTCCACATCAACTGCTGATAATGGTCCATTTCCACCCTGACTGAATGGACCTTGTCAGCTCTGGCCCTCCCCTTTACTGAGACCCCCTCTTTAATCCGCCTCTGAAACACCCCCACTCATGCATCTGACGAAGCGGGTCTTTGCCCACGAAAGCTTATGCTCCGAAATATCTGTTGGTCTATAAGGTGCCACAGGACTTCTTGTTGTTTTTACTCAGGAAAAGCTTACAGTGCTGATGATAATTTTTAAAGTCACTAATAATCCTACTTACTACAACAGCTTCATAAATAAGTAAATAAAGATGCAGTGCTTTACTGTTTAGGTGGTGGTTGGTAGCATTAGCTGGTCTTCTGTTAATCCATGGGCACCATAGCTTTGAGCAAGCTCCCTGCTGCATGGGGGAGGACAGATGGGGTTGGGCTCCCACCTCGCATGCCAATTAAAATCAGCTGTGCCACTCTTGGCATGTTGCTGACCCCTATTCTAGTACGTAAAACAAATTAAACCTCATTTATTTATTTAGCACGTGCATAGGCATTTAGTCAAGTAATGGCATCTTAAGTGGCATGATCCAGTTCTTCTATACCACTGCTGAACCTTGTCAGTAGGAATTCATTGACAATGTGTGTCACTGTCTGTGGTGCACTACAGCCACACAAGGGACTGTCATGAAGGCCCAAGCAATACTGATTGGCTTCATGCAGACCTTGCCTGGTCTGGAGCATGCATTAATGATAACTAAGCAAACTGGGATAATTGTCTTGCTGCCTTTGTCTCTGATTTCCTGTTTCTTTAGCTCTTGCAAGGAAGGAACTCCTTGCTCTGACTGAACTTTTTCTGCTATATACTCTTATACATTAACAGCTTTAGACACTCCTGTCTTTGCATTACCAACTGAAATGAAAGAAAAGGGTTTGAATAGAATGAACTGTTGTTTCCTTATATTATTACCTGTATTCCTTGTAAATAATGGTAGGTAAGCAGAGACTTCCAAAACTACATGCTAATGAATAGCTTCTAATTTGCCATTGCCGTTAGGGGTGATACTCTTGTATCTTTGTTTGCTGGCAAGAATTTTGAGGAAGTTTTTTTTTTCTCTCTCTAGAGACCTTTTTTGAACTTGCTAAAATTACTAAGGTGTTTATTTTTGTTTGCTAAAGACGTGACTTCACACTGGTTTTATACATTCTGTTGTTAAGGATACCCCCATGGTAAGGTGAGCAAAACATCTCAGGTAACCATCTCTTTCAAAGTAAAAAGACACTAATGACAGGTACGAAATTCCCATGTGTGATTCCCTTTTAATAGCATTCAGGATTTCACAGAAAATCTCAGTCTGCCATGGCCCAAGTTTATGCAGGTCATTGTTGTATATATGACTTGCACCATGCTGCTTTTATTTGTATACCACATCCATTTCTACTTGGGTTTTTGTAATGTATCACCATGGGTTGGTTGTAGCAATAAACATTTGGATTACAATAGTGTGAGTTTATGGAAAGGGAAGAATAGGTGGAGGAATGGCACTGTATATTTAAATTACTTCCAACACCAGTGGTCTGTAATTTGACAAGAAAAAAATTAATGATGAAATTCTGTAGGCAAGGCAAAATACACAGTGAAAAAGCAAAAGATAAGGACTGTGGACATCTGTCAGGGTATGTCTACACCGCAAAGTAATTTCAGAATAGCAGCCACTATTTTGAAATAACTATGCAAACGTCTACGCAATGCAACCGTTACTTTACAATAATTTTAAAATAGCGGATGCCTTATTTCAAAATAGGTAAACCTCATTCCACAAGGAATAGTACCTATTTTGAAACAGGTCTGTTTGCATATACACAACACAAGCACTAGTTCAAATTGATTTTGAAATAGCAGTTGCCTTATTTTAAAACAGGTAAATCACATTCCATGAGGAATAGCGCCTATGTCAAAATAGGTATTTCAAAATAGGGGCTGTTTAGAGAAGGAATAGAGCCTATTTTGAAATAAGCCATAGTGCATTCAATGGCTCTATTTCAAAATAGGCTATGTTGTGTGTAGATGTCTGTTTCAAAATAGCTGAGCGCTATTTCAAAATGCATTCTGTCTGTTGCTGCACTATTTGAAAATAAGCTGTTCCGGAACACCTTTTCCAGAATAGCTTATTCAGGAGTAACGCTTCTGTGTAGGCATAGTTTATAGATCAGTGGAAGAAGAAAAGAGAAAGAGAATCTTGACAGATTTTCACGTAATTGTTCAAAACAGCAAGATGCTGTTTTAATTGAGGAAACGTGTGACTACATCAATTCTCCTTGAATGGCAAAAAACAGTTAAAAGTGTATTAAAGAAGTAACTGAGTAACATGATCCAAAACTAGGAGCTTCAATCATAATCATTCTGGATCTATAGCTGGGAACTGAATCAGATCTTGAATGTTTTATGAGGAAGTCTGGAGCCAGTGACCATGTGAAGAATAGAATCATAGAATATTGGGACTGGAAGGGACCTCGAGAGGCCATCAAGTCCAGCCCCCTACCCCAATGGCAGGACCAAGTACTGTCTAAACCATCCCTGATAGACATCTATCTAACCTGTTCTTAAATATCTCTAGCGAAGGAGATTCCACAACCTCCCTTGGCAATTGATTCCACTGTTTGACCACCCTGACAGTTAGGAACTTTTTCCTAACGTCCAACCTAAACCTCCCTTGCTGCAGTTTAAGTCCATTGCCTCTTGTTCTATCCTCAGAGGCCAAAAAGAACAAGTTTTCTCCCTCCTCCTTATGATACCCTTTTAGACATGATCTTATAGAATACAGCAGTGCAAAGATATTAGATTTCATGGAAGCAAATTTTAGGAAAATAAAAAATCTAGTGAGTGAGGTGCAATCCGGTGAAGTATTAAAATCTAGCCAAGTGGAAGATGGCTGGGGAATGCTAAAAAGTCACAATGTGCAGCAGACCGCACTGTCTCTGGGAAATGAAGACTGTAAGGGACAAAATGTGGTCAAAGTGATTTCAAAAGGAACTAGTTAAAGATCTGAGGGGTTCATGCATGGTTCTGTTGGCACTCTGCCAATGCTGAATTTCACCCCTATGACTATCAATTGGAAGGATTGGTGAATTGTTTAGGGACTTAGGGAAAGGGACAGAGAAATGGGGCAGAAAATAACAAAATGAGAGTCAGGTTGGAAAATGTTTGAGAATACTTGTCAATGAACTATAATTCATTCAATTAATTTATTCCCTTCTGCTCACCCATTCTACACAAGTGGAGTTTTTTTCCATTACTTTCTGTTGTCTCAGTGCATCTTTCCAAATGCACCAGTGCAAGATGCTGATCTGAGTGTTCCCAGTTTTGCACTGTTTTCATTTGTTGCATGGAATTGTTTTGATTTGTGATCTGGATGGGGGCATGAGCACCTCCAGGCCAGATCATCATGCTTTCTGTTGTACTCGTACTTCTCTTATTGACTGTCCATGCATTTGTGCATGCACTGTCAGCAGTAGGACTGGGCTTCCAGAGCAAACACAGTGCATGCACATTTACTATTTATTTTCTGCAAATAACCTCCCAAGAGGCTTTTAAACTTTGCTTTCTTTGAGCTTACTAATAAAGTTCAACCATTCAGACATCTGAGGAAAGTATGTGTATGTATGAAAATGCACATGAATACTTAGTATTCCAACCTAAATCTGCTGGCATGATTAATTTGGTCATAGTGTCGCATTTTTGCAGTGTTGCCAACCAGCTAGTCACTTAAAGGGCTATTTCCATAAAAATCTTACCAAATGCATTTAGAAGCCCTCACTGTACTGCCACCTCTGGGTGAGATAGTTCTTCCCTAGAGCGGTGAAGAACAGTTATATCCATTAACAAGATCCTGGAGTTTTTAAAACCTGTCTGGTTTGCTGCAGTCTGACAACAGCTTTTTAAGTTATATTTTAAGATGTCTTCCTATATTTTTTGAATTACTTTAGAATAAACTTAGACGCACCTTGCAGGGAATTGGCTTAACTGGAAGAACGACACGTGCATCAGCGCTTTCAAATTCCAGGGTATCAGCCCCATGCTGAATTTGAAGCTGAACTGCCGCTGGCTTTCCCCACACACCTGCACAAACTCTGGTTCCCACCCACAAGAGAGGTACAGGGGAGGAGCCTTATATACTGTACATGTTCTACAGCCCACTTGTACAACCCTGCATCTCCCCCTCCATTCATAATAGTGGAAGGGACCATGTACAACAAGAACATGGGTGAGGGAGAGAGAGAATGGAGGTAATGTCCTTCAGCAGTTACTGAGCATGCTCAGTCCAAACCAAACAATAAATTGCAGTGGCAGCGTGACCCCACATAACCCTCCCATATGTTGACTCTGCTACCCATATCACCATCCCCATTTAACAGTATGAGAAAAGCAGGACTCACCTGTTTGTGACCCCCATGTTGAGAGCCCATTATACATAACAAGACACAGTTTTAGCCACTTAGTAAAGTAAAGCAACAATTATTTGTTGCTTTCTAAACTGCTCCCACTCTTTGATTATTCATGATTTAGGTTGTTTTCCCCGCAAGCATGGATAATCCAAAAGAGCTTTCATACAAATATTTGTTCAGATGTTCAAGAATGTTCAAGGTGTTCCTTTAATAGCTGGTAGGCAAGACTACGGTGAGAAACAGACCAAATTAATCATGCCAGTAGACTTAGCTTAGAATGCTAAATATTTATGCTCAGCATTAGCATATGTAACTCATGCTATGACATTCACCTGAATACCAGTATCAGAGCCTGGCATGGCATTATTCACCATGTGTGCTTTGTCATGGTTCTTTACTGCTATTCGCTCAGACTTTTCCAACCTCATCACTTAATGAGTGTGTAAAAATGAATTTTATTTCATCAGAAAGAGCAAATCTTGATATTTCTTAAAAAGAAACAGATACAACGAGGAAGCAACACAGATGATTGGTCAAGTACAAGACGTATGTATACACAGTGATCACAATGAAAAGCTTTATAATGGCTTAAGGAATGCTTTCAAAAATGCCTTTGTAATATAGTAGAAGAAATTCCATTGTAAGTCCCTGAAATTTGTGCTCCAAACGCTTTAGGCATTTTTTGAAATCCCCTCCCCAGTTAAAAAATAATATTACTGCAATATTTGCACTGATGTTTAGGGATAACTAATTAGAAATAAAGGGCAGCATAGGAAAATACTCTGGAAATGTTATTTCATTACCTATTCAAAATTTGAAAGGTGTGTGCGGGTGTATATTCATGGGTTATTTCCTTAACTGGTGTAAATTATAATGTCACAGAAGTGTAGGTTTTCCAGCTCACGATTTATCCCTCTCTCCCTCTCTCTCTCTCTCTGTCTCTCTCACATACACACACACCCCACGTTGATAGGTGCCATGGATGTCTTGTAGAATAGAATAATGTACAATAGCTGACATTTTGGAGTACTAGCTGAAAGACTGATATGAAAGGAGAATCAATAAAATTAAAATTATGTAGAGAGGAACAGCATAACCAGACTTCCCCCGTGCATCAGCCCTCAGTTGTGCTTTTCGAGTTCTTCTCCTTTTTCATCCTGTAACATCTTATCCAGTTAGTAAACATCGTCCTTCTCAGATGTTCACCAGAGCCCTTTGTCCCACTCTGTAGCCTTTCAAAGGAGAAGTCTTGATAGAAGGAGCACCGGATAGAAAACAATAAACGTGCCTGCTTCATCAAAAGAGTGAAGAAAGGGAATGAATAAAAATGAACTATTGAATTGCTGGACAGAGAGCACAAGTCACAAGCTAAGGAACCAATCAAACCAGTAAAAGCATTATGCACAGAACAGCTTAGCATTTTCAGCATTAACGTCCCTCTTCAGCACAGTTCACAGATACCCAACTGCACATGTCCTCTTCCCCTCCTTGCAGGGGCTTAGGACCCCTCGACTTTCTCTCCTCCAGCATATACTCACTCTCCTTCCCTTGACTTCTTTGTTCTCCTTTGCATCATGTGAAGACAAGAGCCTACATTTGGTATCCCTATCTATTGTAGTCTCAGATGGCTTAGGCTACCGCAGTGAGAACTATAGGTTCTTGTGCCATTAACTTCCAGAAGCTTTAAGGAAAATGTATAGCTTTTCTGTGAAATAATTTAGCCTAGCAAACCTTTGTCTAGTAACTACTGTAAAATAGAAATGTTGTTTTCTACTGCACAGGTAACATAAGATTTCTCTAGAAGTATGACAGAGAGGTAGCTGTGTTAGTCTGTATTCTATCAAAACAAAAAAGCAGTCATGTAACACTTCACGGACTAACAAAATAATTTATTAGGTGATGAGCTTTCCTGGGACAGACCCACTTCTTCAGATCTGAAGAAGTGGGTCTGTCCCAGGAAAGCTCATCACCTAATAAATTATTTTGTTAGTCCGTGAAGTGTTACATGACTGCTTTTTTGTTTCTCTAGAAGTGTGTGTGTGTTCTAGAACACAAGCACAGGAGGGGCATGATGCAGCTCTGGTCCATGGAAGTGCCTGATATATGCTCCTTCACTATGCCCCAGTATTTTTCTCTGAATGAAACTGAAGTGCTGGTGTAAAAATATCTCCAAACATCAGAATATTTTATCAAGTAATTGTAATCATACCTTGCAAGCACGATCTTGCAGAAACAGTGACAGTCTTGGAGAAGCCAAGTATTGGTGAAACACTAGTTATGGCAACATCCACCAGGCAAAAATGACGTGAAGGTCGATCGTGTTCTAATAGAAAGAGAAAAAGATTGCAAATCTCAGACAAAGAAACATTTCTTGTTTGC
The DNA here is from genome assembly GCF_033958435.1 of Carettochelys insculpta. Classification (NCBI taxonomy): domain Eukaryota; kingdom Metazoa; phylum Chordata; order Testudines; family Carettochelyidae; genus Carettochelys; species Carettochelys insculpta. The sequence goes on from NC_134152.1 coordinate 19,729,719, forward strand.
TAAAGTACATGATCTTGGCTTAAATCTGACTTTTTCTAAGTTAAATTAGCTGCAAGAGTGTGCCCATCAAATGTCACAATTATGTTGTAGTGTTTTTTTTTAAAATGCAAATGACAAATATTTGTGTGTAGAAGTTTTAGAAGAAAAGCTAAAAGACCTGATTCCTTCATTCCACTAAGTGTAGCTCAGGAGAAGCTCCACTGAACCCAGAAGAATTACCCCAATGAGGGTAACTGAGGCCAAGGCCATAGGGATCAAAAGCAAGATACTCCTGTGTTAACACCAAGCTCTTCTTGACTGTAAAATATCAGCTAAACTGACTCTGTATTAGTGCCAATGGCTAAAGTGTTCTTGGGCAAATAAAATTCTACATCTGGAGCCTGGATGCTGAGATGCACGTTTCAGCCCTACTTTGGGGAAATGTCTTTGGCTGCTTTTCCTACTTGCCAACTGCCTGGGTATAAGCAGCCAACCAGCTGCTGCAAGAAAAGCTCTTTCTCATTGCCCCTGGAGATGATGCTGATGATGTTCTTGGAGGTGGGGAAGACAGAGCAGAAAAAGGGGAGCCCAGCAGCTCAGAGCACTTGCTCACCTGTAAGCACGTGGGTGGTTCCTTCCCACAGGACCCAGACGGGGAAGGAGGAAAGGGGACCCTGCTGATGCCAACCCCAGGCCCAAGAAGGGCAAAGAATCTCAGGTGCAGAGGTGAGGCTGGAAATCTCAGAACAAAAGATGTGAGGACAGAACTGATGGAGAGACAGGCAGATGTGATCTTGGTTTGGTTTCTGGAGAAACCCCCTTTTTTTGAACCATGTTAAGTATAACTTAGTTCTTCTTTCTGCACAACACAGATGCATGTGCTTGAAGGAAGTACTTAAAACTAAAGGTGCATCTACACTTACTGCAACGTTGACACCATGGAGACCAATCTTCCAGGGTTCAATTTAACATGCCTCATAGGGATGAGCTAAATCAAGCACTGAGGGTGTCCCCATCTATCCCAGCACTCATGAAGAATAACGGAGTTGAGCCATTGTGAAGAGTAAGTGAAGTTGATGGTAGAGTTTCTCCCATTGACCTCCCACTGTGGGGAGGGTAGACAAAGTCCACATAACATATGTTGACTCCAGCTACACTATTCTCATAGCTGGAGTTGTGCGTCTTTCTCCCCTAGCGTAGACCTGCCCTGTGTGCTCGGGGGCGGGGGGTGGACAAGATCAGCCCAGAGATAAGAGTGCTGGATCCAGCCCACCCAGCATTTCTCTCCAGCCCATGCAACTGATTAGCACAGAGTTGTCCCAAAGGAAGACACCTGATTGTCTCCTGGCTAGGCCCACTGCTGCCCCTCACCCCCACGGACAGGCACCCTACCCACTTCCCCCAGTGACTCATTGGAGCTGCCACCAGAGCTGCAGTGCCAGAGCTGCCCAGCCCCAAAAGCTGGTGCAGCGGCTCTGGGGGCTCACACAGTGGCTTTTCAGGTGCCATGCAGTGGCAGCAGCTTGGCAGCTCAGGCACTGGTGGCTGGCTCAGGGGCCATGCAGTGGCACGGTGGCTCTTTGGGAGCCACACCACTTGGGTCTCGGGGCTGCACAGCTTGGGGCTGGGCAGCTCCAGTGGCACAGCGCCTAAGGAGCTGCCACACCGCCACCTGAGCCATCGCACCAGCCTGCCAACCCACATTCACCACAATTTGCTTCCGTGTTTGCCCCATGTGGTCAACGGGGAGCGTACTGGACATCGCAAGATGAGCAGATTTCAGTGAATAGCATGTTTTCAGATGCCCCTACCCCCAACTTGTTCTGTGTGCAGTTCAGCTGTTCCTAGGATTCTCCTGCTAGCTGTGCAGAGGGGGAGAAGGCGGAGGGGAGAGAACAGTGATGAAGTGAGGGTGTTCTCCTGACCCATCCCCCATCTCTGCAGACCAGGAATCAGGAAGAGGGAGATGCACAGTTCCAGTCTGAAGCATGAATGGGAAGTGACTCAAGAGTGCAGAGCAGGGGAGAGGGAGACAACAGGGTAGGACAGGTTTCCCTGAAGGAGACAGAGGGTGGCTTCTCTCAGAAACTTACTCAGCAGCTTCCAGCACTCACACACTGTGACACTATCACACATAGCCAGTCTGTGCCACACACACAGTCACTGTCACATACGCACTGCGGCACACAATCTGTGTCACAGTCTGTCTCACACACAAAGTGTCTCTCTTTTGTACTCACACTCTTTGTCTCTCTGTAGCTCCCCAGCTCCACCCCTTCTGTCCAAGGCCCCGCCCCTTCTGGGCAGCCCAGAACCAGCCCACAACCAGTACCAAAAGTTACAGAGTGACCCTATCTGCAAAAATAAATTGCCCACCACTGGCTTAAATGCTTTGTTGGATGGGGCCAGAACACAGCATACTGCAGGACTGAGCCCATTTCCAGCACTTTGGCTGCACAGATAGGAACAGAATTAAAAAGCAGGGAAGGTTTTCTTCTACTCCATCATGAACTGTGTTTCCATAAGTCCTACATATATCTTATATGGGCCCAAACCAGTGCTCAGCATCAGGCAGCTGGAGGCCATGTATGTTACTAGCTAGATTCCTCTTTGTGAACAGTGCTGAGCTAACAGAGTGCTTGTTTGAAATCCAAACCTGGACCCAGAGCCACCTTTCACAACTGGAACCTCTTTTAAGAGTGAGTTGAAACCAAATGAAAAAGTAAACAGCTGCAAATGTAGTGCATTTGACGTGTGAGTCCAGAATTGTGTTTCACCACTTGTGCCCATCTGTGTTATGCTGGAGGCTGGAACTTGTGTGTAGAAACCAAAAAAATGAATGAGATTCAACTCCAAATTCATTTGTCTTTGGACATCACATAAAATGTGCAGAGACAAGAGCATCAGCATGAAAAATCCAACGGAGATTGAGGCATTTGTTTGAAAAAACATGGCCAGGCCAGGGTGGTGAAAATGGGGGTGTGAGATGGGACCATGCAGGAAATTCAGATCTGCATTTACAGGAAAAGAAGCAAGAACAAGGAGAGTGTGTGACTTGTGCGCTTGCAGATTCCCAAGCCAGACAAACCAGACAACACTTTGTAGCAGTGCCCACATTAGTGGGCACACGACCAGCCTCTCCTCCCCCTGTCTTGGGGCCCCTTTGCCCTCCCAGCTAAGGCTTGGAAGGCTTCAGCACAGTGCAACACCCATGCCTGTTATTCCCTTGTTGTTTCCCCACCACTGCTGTCAAGCTCTACATAAACTTTATCAGCTTTCCCTCTACTTCCATGTACAGTCAGCCATTGGCTAGGAGGCTTCCAAGTCCCTCCCTGACTTCCCACTGACTGCCCCTTCTTGCCTTCTCACCGCCTCCCAGCCTCTGTCCTCTCAAACCAGCAGTTGTTGCCAGCCTTCAAGCAGGCATCAGGCTTTCCCATCAGCTCCTAGTTGTTTCTCTTGATCAGAGCTGTGGGCACGAGCTAATTCACATGTGGCTGTGCCAGAGGGGTAAAAACAAGTCTGATTGTGAGAGATGGGGCCTGCCAGAATCTCAGGTGTTGTTAAGGTTCAGAGTAATTACAGGTGAGCTACACTCTCAGGGGAGTCCCCTTAATTCCAAGAAGGGTAGGAGAGTGGAAGTGAGAGGCATCTATCTGGGACGGGAGAAATTAGGGAGCTAAGCCAGAAGAGGAGGGGAAATCTATCAACAGGCTACTCGGGAAGGGCATTTAGGATGAGGTTAACCCTGTGTTTATTTTGCGTAAACAATGAAGCTGAACCCGAAGCAGGACACAGTGGATCAGGCTGTGACCTTAGCCAATGAAGTAAGGGGATATCAGGTGTCCTTTTACACTTTGTGCCTGTTACTCATATTGTGGATCACAATGCAGGAGAGAAAAATAGAATCCGTGGGGCTGCTACTTACTCTTCTTTGCTGGTGGGGAAGTTAAGGTGAAGAAGCAGGGAGAGCCAATGTGCCAGCCAGCACAGCTCAGCCAGTGTGCCAAGGGAAGCAATTATAAATAGATGGATGGTCCAGATTCTGATTGCCCCCTCCTTTGCCCACCCCCTTCTCTGAGCAAGGGTTCAACCAGACACCAGATTATGACCCATCACCATTTGTCCCTGGCATGGTCCCCTTCCAGGGGCAACAGGCTCCTAAACCAGGTGCTGTGGAGACTGTTGAAGCTGGGGCACAGAATTAGCCCATTCTCCTAGGCCGAAGTTGTTCAGTCTTGGAGCACAATCAGGTGCACTGCCTGCTGACGCTATAACATGCAGAAATCCCTGGGAGCAAGTCGAGCATTACTTTGTAATGCTTTAAGGAGTCTGAAACTGATCATTTTGCTTTGTTTCATTAGCTCTGCTGTAACGTAGCAGAGCTAATGCGGTCATGTCCCAGTGAAGGTACCAAGCAGCTTTAGCTGCTTATCTGCCCTAGAAGGAACCACTTTCGCTTTTGTGATGAAAATTAAATGTGGAAATAATTCCCTGTTCCTTTTCTGGAATATTACTGTGCTATTAAATAGGCTTAAGGCCATTAAAAAGTAATGACGTGAAGTTGCATGCATCATTATTTTAAAGAGATTGTATGAAATATACTGTCTGTCTGTTCCACTCCTAGACTAATCCCCAGTTTATTAGAGATTTGTAAGGCCATGATGCACATTTATTTTAATAACTAAGTTGTATCTTCAGTCTCTAAAAGGGGGATTTTAGTATCTATGCTATGAACAAAGTGAGCATAAAAGACCATGAAGATTCTGTTTTCCAGATCCATTAAATTAAGTTTCTTCTCTTAGATAGTGCACTTAAACCTACAGAAACTAAATACAAAATTCAGAGGAACAGACTTCTTTTTCTCAATTATAGCTACTGTAGCAGGCTACCCACAAACAGCCTTCTCTTACAATAGTCTGACTAGCTGTCCAAATGTAGCTGCCAAATTCAGGCAGAGACTTAACTATGAGGCCATCTTTCTTTGCAATAGTCACTCAGCTAGATCACTGCTCTTGGTCAAAATCTTGATGGCAAAATGTGCGTTTCATGTGGAGTAACTGACCTCATGTAGCTGTGAACCTCCACTCTCGTATCAATCTGAACAATACTTTCATTTTAGTGAGGGAGTGTTATGTCATTACAAAAAATACCAAGCAAGTTTCTTATTCCACAAAGTGTAAATGAGAAGTGAATTGGGCTCAGATCCTGAGCACATTCAGATGTTGGGCTGGCAATTCATCTCCGAGATGACTAATTTTGGTTATTTTACTGAAAAAGGATTCCTTTCTTCTAGCACAGGATAAGGAAGGAAGTCAAAGCATGTAATACCTACATGTAAAGGCTCAGTTTCTTTCTGCACTACTGTAGAACTCCTGCCTTAACCTTCCTCAGCTTCCCCTGCACCTCACCTGGCTTTCTGACAGAGTTTTTAAAGGGAAAAGAGTGCAGTGGTCTCTCCGTAAAATGTACATGGTGGTATGCCAGGTCTATTGACCACTCCTAATGCAAAATTCTGTATGCTTCTCAAAATATGGGTGCCTCTTTTATTGTGTTTTCTTCTGGAGACATCCTAAAGAGGCTTGATATTCAGAAAGTACTGAGTCCCACGCTCAGAAAACCAGGTCCTTTAAAGCAGTGGTTTTCAACAGAGGTGTTGTGAGAACTGTCCAAGTGTGCCATGCAGTTTTATCAATTTCCCCTTGCTCTGGCTCTGACAAGAACCATCAGGTAGACGTGTGTGTGTGTGTGTGTGTGTGAAGCAGCAAGGCTGCCTGAGTCCCAGATGGCACAGGGTTTGCCAATTTCCCCTTGTGGTGGGTCTTGGCAGAGCCACCGTGAGGGGAAATTCTGTCCCTGCAGGAGCCCGTTTGCACTGAGAGGTAACTGAAATGCTGCTTCCCAGACAAAGACACATCCCTCCTGTGGCAAGGCAGGAGGGAGAGCAGAAGCCTGTTGGAGCTGGGATACAGTTTAAATGCTGTGTCCCAACTCCAATGGGCTGGTGGTGAGGGTAGCCTGCTCTCTGGAGCTGCCTCCCACCCCATCCCCCTGCCCCCACCACATGTGTAATCAAAATTTGCAGCGGTTACTCGATTGCTCAACATTCTATTGGATCCCTCTTTAGCTTGTCGTATGCACTATGTTGTAAACCTCTCTTCTAAGCATAGTAAATGTAACATTTATGAGCAGTTGATTCAGCTGAAAAAAGTGTGTGTGCCGTGGAATTATATATCTCACTGCAGTGTGCTGGGTTGCTGAAAAGGCTGGGAATCACTGCTTTCAAGCGTCTCAGATTGGGCACCCAAAAATCATTAGTCCCTGTGAAATCTTTAACTCTGTTTGTTTGCTTGCATGGTTGTTTTAATGGCCAATTGCTTAGTGGTGGGGCTTTTTTTCATGAGGCAATCCCAAGTGAATTCACCGATGCACAGAAATTCATGTGACAAACAGTGCACAGTAATTTGCACAAGAACGTCATGAAAAAAATCTTCAAAATATATATCACTTGGTCTGGTGGCAGTTTTACAAGCCATCAAAAGGCTATCCATATGCTGTGATTTACAACTGAGAGTGCAGAGCCTCAGGATGATGATATCAGGCTAAAGTTATACAAAAGTTGCATAGGTAGTTTAAGTCTTTTAATTGTTTTGGATTTTTTCATTTATGTAGGGTTCCTAACAGTAAGGTGAGAGCTGTAGATTATATCAGAGGAAAGCTTTCACACTCACCTTCTTTCTGAACAGAGTGTGGGTGGAAGAAAACAAAAATGAAGCTTCTGGGGAAAGTGCTAAATAAGAAGTAGAAGTACATACTCAGAATAAAATATTCATGAACGGAGAAAATAGGCTCCATGTATAATAAAAAGGAGATTTTGCAAGAAGGTGATATATCTTCCCATTTACATCATCCTTCAGATCTTGGGTATGAATCCTAAAATACATAATTAATGCTCATATCAATAATAGATTTCTAATTTTCAGCTGCAAAAATATGGCATTGCTTGTTTCTGTAAGATAGTCACTTTAAGGTAAAGTCTTTTGTTTGTCACCAAGGCTTTATCACAGGAGGCAGTAAGTGGTTGAAATGTGTTATAAATTGACTGGACAACTTCTGTGATGGGGATGTTGAAAATATTTCATCTTCTGATAATCCCAACTTCGCTTTTTTAAAAACTAATGTTGGTAAAGTTCAAGATTGCTGATTGGCTTGGGGGACAGCAATGGGATGCAATTTTTTGGTTTTTGGGTCATTGGTTCACATCAGGCAGGGTGACGGCTTGGAGGGAATAAATTGGTGGGTTCAGACTCATTTACAGTAGATAGATGTTGATGTTTTGCAAAGTGTGCTCAGAGCTGACTCCCTAATTTGATGCCTTTCTGAACCATCTCAGGTAGGCAAGAATCAAATGCAGAAGGAGTGTGTATTCCTCTCCCTCTCCTAAAGAATGTTTCCAACTGCTCACTGGTTTTCTGATTTATACTGGTGCAATGGAAAGCAGATCCCAGGTCTATCCTGAAGCAATGAGGAGTCTTGCCCTGGTGTCCTTGGAGATATGGATACGAATCTACCGCCTGGGGCATATGAATGTGCACAGATATGCCGTCACCACACCAGGTTTATCTTTATATGGCTCCTTTGGATTCCATAGAATTACTTCTGATTTGTAACAGTTTAAATGGGCAGAAAATTGGGACCATTCCAGTTTGAAAGTAGACACCAGAAAGGGGAATTCTGAACTCAGATACAACATAATCAAGGCATCATTACCATTTCAAGTGGCTCTAATTTTATAACATTTATATTACAGTAAACTCTTTCATATCCAGCATCCTATTATCTGAAATGCTCAAGCAACTGGCATTTTAACCATAAGCAAATTTTAGTTACATTTTCTAAAAGTACAGTACAGTAAAAGTAAATGCAAATAAATACAGTACATGCAGTTTAAGTTTACAGCGTACAGTGCTACTGATGTTGTGAAATAAAGTGCTCTGTATACATCTTTGTTTGTTTCTTAATATCTAATCTTGTTTTTCTTAGTGTTATGCATCTCTAGGTATACCTCTGTATTATCCAGAATATCTTAATATCTGGCAACCTTCCGGTCCTGGGGCTGCCGGATGTGAAAGAGTTTACTGTAACTCTTTGGCTACGTCTACATGTGAAGCCTACATCGAAATAGCTTATTTCGATGTAGCAACAACGAAATAGGCTATTTCGATGAATAATGTCTACACGTCCTCCAGGGCTGGCAGCGTCGATGTTCAACTTCGACGTTGCGTGGCACCACATCGAAATAGGCACTGCGAGGGAACGTCTACATGCCAAAGTAGCACACATCAAAATAAGGGTGCCAGGCACAGCTGCAGACAGGGTCACAGGGCGGACTCAACAGCAAGCCGCTCCCTTAAAGGGCCCCTCCCAGACACAGTTGCACTAAACAACACAAAATACACAGAGCCGACAACTGGTTGCAGACCCTGTGCCTGCAGCATGGATCCCCAGCTGCCGCAGCAGCAGCCAGAAGCCCTGGGCTAAGGGCTGCTGCCCATGGTGACCATAGAGCCCCGCAGGGGCTGGAGAGAGAGCGTCTCTCAACCCCTCAGCTGATGGTCGCCATGGCGGACCCCGCTATTTCGAAGTTGCAGGATGCGCAACGACTACACGGTCCCTACTTCGACGTTGAACGTCGAAGTAGGACGCTATTCCTATCCCCTCATGGGGTTAGCGACTTCGACGTCTCGCCACCTAACGTCGAAGTTAACTTCGAAATAGCGCCCGGCGCGTGTAGCCGTGACGGGCGCTATTTCGAAGTTAGTGCCACTACTTCGAAGTAGCGTGCACATGTAGACACGGCTTTTATGAGCAGCTGTTGCATTAGTGTTGTATTCAGGGAACCACATGGGGAGAGGAGGGAGGGGCACAATTTACCAGGAGCAGAGGCCCTGAGGCCTTGCGGGGTGAGAGGGAGGCTGGCCAAGGCTGCAAATTATGGTATGTGTACAGGATCGGGCCGTGTTACAGGTTTGAACAGGAGACCAAAAAATTCTGCTTGGCCCTAGTTGCCTTACTGTAGCTTATCTGCTGTAAGAACTGAGACTGGATAGGATGGAAGTCCTAGAATGGGTCAGTACATTTTTCAGTTAACAGGCACATCTAACATGGAAAAAAAGGGAACGGTTGCTCTGTGTCTCCCTTTGCTTTTGCTCCTCTTCCTCCTTACCACTCTAAATAACTATAAATCTGTAACAATCTTCTCCAAGGACCCTGCCACATTTCCACCTCTGTAGGTTCCGTGCCCGCTTGTCCCTTACGTTGATCAATCGACACTTGTGGCAACACCTCTGCCTGGCAGTCAGTCACTTGTGCTTATGCTTCAAAGCTCCCAAATGTGTGATTGTTGCCTGATGCTTCTGGAAGCTCATCATCACCGCGCTTCACACGTCAGTTGCCACTGTCATTCCACCCTGTAAAATGTCCTCACCTAGTCTCGTTTCTCAGCCTATATATTTCTCTTTGAATGGTTGGCTGAGTTTTTCTTTTAAAAGGCTCACACTATCACCCTTCCTATGAAGGGGTGTTTGTGCACGCACGCACGCACGCACACATGCACACACCAAACCTGTATAAATTTAAATCCAACGAATCATCATGTATTTTTCATAGTCTTGCTGCACTGATATCCTCTTTTAAAAATAGTCCAGTGGACATCTGCTAACATTGCCAGCTGCTGTAACTATGTATGGACACACGTGTATGCTGTATACGGAGCTTCACTCCAGCATTGTTATGGGGCATTGTGCATGTTGGAGGTAACATCATTTGGATAGGAAGCAAAATCAAGGACCTGACTGGTTAATGATTCTATTGTACTTTCGATGAGAGATGAGTATCTGAATAATATAGCACTGAGTTAACATTCATTTCAATTTATATATGAATTATCTGAGATTACATCTGTATCCATTTTGTATTCACTTTTGCCAGCCTTTGCGGCATTTTGCTCACAGAAGGTGAATGTTAAGCTGTCACATTCAAATGCTGTGTGAGCATTCACACTAGGAACCTGACTGTTGGATTTAGTATCCTTCACTGAAGAAGAGAGACAATGCTATTTGACTAGTTATGGCTAAGCAACACAGCTTGAATGTTGAATTGCAGGCATTGAATTAGAAGTAATAAACAAAACCTGTGAAAAATGCTGAACAAAAATGTTAGAATAATGAACAAATGAAGACTCTGACTCCAGTCATGTGCACTATTTGAATAGGGAGAAAAGAGGCAAAGCTCACAAAATAAATTCAGGAGAATGAAATGATCATTTCTAATATAAACCCTCTTCATCAGAATAAATTCTAACCCAGGCAATTAATCTGAACCAGCTAAATTGCCCTTGTAGTTCAATGTTCTGCCTGAAATATATTGTGTAATTCCAGTAGACGCTGTTAAACAGTTGTAAAGTTTGGTCCCAGGGAGTCTGCATTTCTGTGGTGGTTGACGTAATCTTTGCATATAACGGGTTAATCAGTTTGTTTGTAAAGTGTTTTGCAGTCATTCAGGAAAGCAGTCATTCAAATGTAAAATAATTCTGATTACTTCCAAAGCCAATTGCCCTCCCAGGAACAGGAATTGGTCCCAAATAACATAGTATATTCGCTGTTTCCTGCTTTGGTGGTTTTACGGTACCGATATGTGAAAGGAAAGTGACCATTCTGTAGAGTAAGTATCAGCTTTATGGAGTGAGTGTGGTGAAGATGGAGTGAACTTTAGACAGACTAGTGGTTTGGATTTGCAAAATGAGCAAACTCTCTTACAACTCAAAAGCCCTGTGTTGAGAAGAACTGGCTCTGTTCCTCCTGGAAGGTGGCAGAGTGTGTGCGGCTGGAGCTTTGCTTTAGATGTGTTTACTAACTGACCCCTGAAGCTACTTCTGAAAATACAGGTCTGCCATTCTAAATGAGTCTTGTCTAACCATGGCAGCTTCCATTAAAGCTGAATTCCCATTGATGACATAAACCAGATGGTTTAGGAATGCTGCATCTCCCTGCCCCTGCTAAAGTGGATTATCCCTCATTTTCTGGGTTTCTTTTCTAGTATTTAACCAGCTGCTCAGTACTGAAAAAGCTGCTTTGCATATGTGTTATATGCACAGCCCCTTTCACTGAAGGCTCTCAAAGGACTTTCACAAATCATAAGCATCATAACATTTTTGTGTAATAGGTAAATATTGCTTCCATTCTGAAGAAAAATAAACAAGGTAGATAGAAGTTAAGTGAGCATTCGTGGCTGCTTGGAGGAACCCATCAAGGTAAACAAAAGCAGCTCTCTGAAGTGAAGGGTCTGAGCAGAACGTTCCTGGTTTCATCGTGTAGTTTAGCTGCAACATAGCATTTTGGTGCAGCATCCACCACTGGTGCTTCTCAAGAGCTGTTTCTTTGGAACTGGGGAGACACTTGAAAGAGATATAAATGGTGCAGAGGCAGGCTAAGCCTTCAAATTTTATTTGACTTTATTTCAAAACAGCCATGGCTTTTTTAAAGACGAGCCTACAGCCACTGCAACAGGGGACCTGACTCTACAGGCGTATTCAGAAGTGTCCCTGTGCTCAAAATCAAACAGTTGTTTCTGAGGGTTCTGCTCATCTCTAACCAATTTTTCAAAGTATAGTTGAACAAATGTCTCTCTGGGAAAGCAGGATCCTCTCCCATTGCTTTTGTATATGTGGAAGTAAACACAAGCTAGAAAGAAAACCTCCAGGTAAACCTGTGAGGTTTTGTTCTCATGTTAACCTGCAAGAAACCTTTTATTCTGAGGGGAATAGCTAATGGTGGTTCATATCAAAATTCTTCTGCCCACTGGAAAGATCTAGAATATATAACACTTACTTCATTGTGTGGTGTTAATGCAAGGGAAGTATAATTATTATTTATATTATGGAGACTCCAGTTGAGAGCACAGTTTCATTGTGCTGAACACTATATGGACACTTGGGCTGTGTCTGCTGTTGGAGCTGGGGGTATGATTCTCATGGCACATAGTTACACTCCCAGTAGCTTCTCTGAGTACATTCCCCTGGGATCCAGACAACTTAATTTTCCCATGCTGGCACTGACCATGGTTTCATGGCTTTACCACTGCTTTTAGTGCCCTAGTTCAGGGGTCTGCAACCTATGGCTCCAGAGCTTCATGCGGGTCTTTAAGGACTTCTTTGTGGTTCTTGATGATATAATTGAAAAGTTGAAAAAGAAACCCTCCTAATTATTTTCGATAAACAGTGAACATCTAAAAGCCAAACAATAAACAACTCATATCTAAACATCAAACTATATGTGATCTCAAAACTTTGTCTAACTCCTCCTTTAGTTTGTGCCATACATGCTGGGATATGGCAATGTATCTGTATTTTCATCCTGTTGTTAATAAAGTCTTGATTTTAGAAAGCATTCCTGTTGTGAAGGGTAACACGCATTTTAAGAAAGAAAATTGAAATTAAACGTGAAGTAAAATTGGAATAATTAAAGTGGGGTTGAAACGGCTTCAAAAAAGAGGAAAATCGAAGGGAATTTCAAACTGAATGGACCCAGTCCTTCAGCTGGGCTCCCTTTATGTCTCATTTGCAATAAGAAATTTGTCAACATCAAAAAATGCAACCTTGAGAGGTATTTTCTCAAAAAACATACTATTTTGCTGAACATATCCAGCTGGAGATGCCAGAGAAAAAGCTGTGGAGGACTTACTACACAAAGCAGAGCAAAGAAAGAACATGTTCGCTAAATGAGTGAAATCACCAAGTAGCATAATTTTGGCTAGTTTTGTGACAACTCAAGAGATGGTGAAAGAAGGAAAGCTGTTCATAGATGGTGAATATATAAAAGAATGATTTATCATAGTATCAGAGCAGACATACAGTGATTTCAAAAAATAAAAATGAAAGTTTTCAGAATCTAGCATCCTCCAGAGAGAGAGAGTCAGGAAGACAGTAGTGCAAACACACATATCTAAAATGTGAGGAAATAGAATATGTAAAAAGTTTGTGAACATCCTGCATTAAACATGTATCACATTACAAATTGTTCAAAAACAACAGGACACCTGTGGCACCTTATAGACTAACAGATATTTTGGAGCATAAGCTTTTGTGGGCTAAGATCCGCTTCATCAGATGCATGAGTTGGGGGGTTTCAGAGGAGGATTTAAAGAGGGAGTCTCAGTCCAGCGGAGGGCCAGAGCTGACAAGGTCTATCCGGTCAGGGTGGATATGGCCCATTATCAGCAGTTAAAGCGGAGCTGTGAACACCAAGAAAGGAGAAATGAACTCATTCAGTCACGGGGGATGTGGCCCATTATCAGTAGCTAGTGTGGAGGTGTGAACATCAAGAGTGGAGAAACTGCTTTTGTAATGAGCCAACCACTCCCAGTTCCTGTTCAATTCTTGGTTGATGGAGTCAAATTTGCAAATGAATTGCAGCTCTGAAATTTCTTTGCAGTTATTTTTGAATTTCTTTTGTTATAGGACTACTACTTTTAAATCTGTTAGTGAGTGTCCAGGGAGGCTGAAGTGTTCTCCTACAGGTTTTTGTATGTTACCATTCCTAGGTGGATAAGATGTAGAACTGCGAGCCTAACTAGCTGTAGTTATTACCAATTGGCTGGTCGTTTCTGTTGGAGTTGGAGTATTAACGCTACCATGCTGGGGCCCTGTGATAATTTGGGGCAATTGCATTTTGCAGTTAACCTTAATTTTCATCCTTTAAAATATTGTTCATTGCTGTCATTCAAGAGAAGACAACATTTTAGTTCTGGATAAGTGCTCCGGTGGGGCTTGTTTATACAGGGTCTGTAAAGATCTTTGGAATCCTTCTGAATAAAAAGAACTCTACTTATAAGTTATTACAAGAAAAAAATCAGCTAGGAGAAAGCAAATACACATTCTCCAAAGTGAATGGCACATAAAGTAGATTTTAGGTTCATTTCTAGTCAAGGCATTTCTCATTTTTCTTTATTTCTATCATAGCTGCACCTATGTGACCCATTTATGATCTAGGCTCCACTGTACTCAGAAAGACTGTCCAGTGTTTCAACCAGAAGACCTTTTTTCCTGTTTGTAGGTAACACTCACTGAGGAAGTGGGTCTTACCTGCGGAAGATCATTACTTAAACAATAAATCTGTTAGTCTTTAAAGCGCTGCAGGACTGCTTGTTATTTATGAAGCTACGGAGTAACACAGCTAACCCTCTGAGTCTGATTATTACAAGAAATCCTGTAATAAGTCTGCCCTGCCAGCAACTCCCAGATTTTCAAATCTAGGGAATGTCCATGGAGGTGTACCCCTAAGTCCATGCTGTTGTGGGGGTTTGGCAGCAGCAAAGTGGCTTCTTCAGGGAACAGTCCAAATATAGCTCCTCATCCTGAATTGCACCTCTGCACTGCTAGTACGTGCAGGCCCTGGGACACTGAAGTACTTTTTCCAGTGGTCACTTAATTGGACTAGTCAACATTATGTATCAGTTCTGGCTTCTAGGTCCCCTTCAAGGGTGTCTTCATTAAGAGGGTTTGGTAGTTGTCCATTATAGAATAATAATAGAGTTGGCAACTGTGGCAAAGTCCACACTAGAGAAAAAATGGGTGCAAATATCATGCTCAGGTCTAGAGATATCAGTCATGCCTGCCTTGAAAATGGTGCAATCATTGGTTCAGACTTATCTCTAAATTGAAGATCTCTCTGGCCTGAAGCAGACAAATGCCATCAGTCATAGAAGGAGATGTGCTCAGGAGACCCATTTGATACTTCTCGAACCAACCAGCCTCACATCTGGCCCATGTTGAGTGTCAGTTGTGTTGCTGTTGTTGGGATCCTTGAATCTATAAGGTATTGGAAAGCAGGGAAATCACACTGGCTTTCTTGTCCTTTCATTGGACATATGAGTTTTCCTTAATGTAGTGGTCCTCGGATCATAATAGAGGACCAGTCATATAGTCCTTTCTTGGCCAAACTCCTGCTGAAGTCAATAAGAATTTTGCCTGTGTAAGTCCTGCAAGGTGGGATCCTAATGGGTCTTCATATTTCACATCTTGCCACAGTCATGGGAGTCTTTCCCTACCAGGCCTGATTTTCATCTTATGTCTGTAGCATTCATATGGTAACTCCCATGTGAGTTCACTCTTGATTTATGATATGGGCATCAAAACGGGAGTTCACACTTTGTTGCAGTCTGTTATGAAACTCCCTTCATTCTGTGTTAGGAACAAGTACTGCATAATGAAATGGTTATTGGCCTTTTGTTATTAATATTTGATGTAGAGGGTGGTTGTTTAGCTTTGAAAAATAAGTTTTGTTGTTCCTGTCTGGACTTGAATTTATAAGCCTTTGGTTGTGTTTATACTTTAGCTTTTTAATGTGATGTCCTTTTGCCTGTGGGTTTTGGTTTGTGTGCAATAATCTTTTCTCGGAAGAGCATTCCTCTTCATATCCTGTGGTCTTCTTTATTCTGGGACATGCATTTGTTTGCATTTCCGTAAGTCATTGAGCCATTCCTGTGGTGATAGATAATCTGTTCTGCACAGAAAGTTGTGTGAATGAAGTTTTTAACATGTTCATTCTTATTGATTTCTTCTTTATTAATCTTTTGTTTGCTGCAACTTTTTAAAATCACTCTGTGCTGTATCTTTGAAATATGTGGGTTGCTTTTGCCGGGAGATAGCTGAAGCTTTGCTGATGCTCACTTTTTACATGTTTACTCTGAAATTAAGATATTTCTGTATAATCTAAACCATCTTCATTCATGTTGTGCTGGAGGGTTGTATTTAAAAATGAGCAACCTTCAAAGTGTTTGGCAACCAAAATCCAGTCCAATAAAATACCTGGTGTACTTCAAATCTATGAGATTGATGCTAATATGCTGGGGTGAAGGGATGTGGAGCAGCAGTGCTGCTTGAGGTCAGCGGTAGGGGTGGAGGGGGGTGCTGCTGCTCTGGGACCATTGATCTGCTTGCTATTGCTTATAATCATTTAAATCTTTTGTACTTGATAAACATGGTTTTGCTCTGTCTAAAGCCAGTGTGCAGAATTCATAACTTGGGGCAAAAACCGGTGTATGGTTCTCTCCACATTGAGGGTGGTGATGAGTATCATGAGCTTGAGCTGTGCAGTTCTCTGTGCAGCACAAGAAGGAAATATTTTGAATTTATCCTCTACAGGAGGGTGTGTGTCTGAGAAGCTGCTAAGTGCCCTAGCTGTATAGGCTGGCCAGAAAGCCCATCTGCATGTTGTTGTACCTGGATATGGCCCTACCTGGGGGCTGATGAAAGTGTGAGATTAGGATTGCGTCTGCAGTTTGTCATAGCATTACAGGGTGAGCAGGAAGGTAGGCAGCTGGCAGGCTGAGGGGGCTCAGTAGTACCCCAGCTCCAGGTCGTACCTTGGAGGAAAAAATCACCCTCTCCCCATCTAGTGTCCCACCACCAGCCATAGGAATTATTTGCTGTCAGCAGTCGCAGATCAGTCAAATGCCATTGTAGGCAGTCTATTGTACGATCAGCTCTGCACATGTCAGGCTGAACAGGGGTGGATTAGGAAAGGGCCCTTAGGGGCTGCAGGGCCCCAGCCTAATGGAGGCCTCAGAAAAAAGATATCTAGATTTCCAAAACAGGCAGGTCTCTTTGTGGGACTCCCCAGGCGAGGGCTTTGTGCTGCAGCCACTAAAGCCCCTGCATTGCAGCCCTCCCTAGCACAGGAGAGGGGTGAGGCTCTGTACTCTTCTGTTCCTCCTCCAGTTGGAGCTGCAAGTGTAACCTGCACACCTATGTGTGGTTAACTGTCCTATGTAGTAGTACCGAGACCACTGAACACAGAAGGACTAAGTGGCCTATAAAACCTAAGCTGAGAGGCAGCTGGACTTCAGCTCAAACTGTAGAGACACCTGCCTGAAGCTTCAGAGGTCCTAGGTTTGAATCTGCCTGAGGACAGTATACAAGTACTGGGAAGCTCTGTCTGTACACATCCCTTTATCTGTAGGCTCTGCCCCCACAGTACCCATTGGCCAGGTCCCCAGCTTCCCTTCACTCACCCTGGTAAGTTTCTGGCTCTCCCATGTTGTACAGAAATTTGACTTACTGGGGGACTATGAGAATGCAACCCCTGTGTAAGACAGGAGTCTACTGTATAGGGTATTAATACAGGAGTGCTTAGGGTCACAAAAGGATACTGAATTGGTAGTGTGTTGGGATGGGGAAGGCGGGAAGGATCCTGGGATAGCTACTTTTGCCTTTCAGCTAGACAACTTCACTAGTGAATGGAAAGTGTTCCTCTATGGATGACAGAAAGTCTTGAGAAATTGACATCTGTCATCTTGTTCCTCATTGCTTGAAATCTCACATAACTACCACCTGTGTCACTGAGGAGGGCAGGAGAGATGTTTTCTTCAGACTGGTAACGCTGCTGCCAAATCACAGACTGAAGTGCATGATACAAAGTAGTGCAGCATTCACTGTGCTGCTTCCTCGGTGCTTCTAACCTCCCCCAGCCTGGAGGAGGAGGAAGAACTGGGTCTGGTCTCCACCACTAGTGCTCTCTGCAGATTAGCATGGACCAAATAAAACTTTTTAGCCTGGATGAACTGAAGGTTGGTCCACTTCTAAGATTCTGACAGGTGGAAACTCACAAATCATTTGGCAGGTCTAGAACTCTGTGTGATTCACCCACATGGGTGCAAATGTCAAATAAACAATTACACAGAACTCACACATTCCCTGAAAATTTGTCACGGAGCACAAGAACATTATGTATAATTATGTTACACATCTCTTTGAAGATGAGGCTCATATTCCAGACTCCATTAGCTTTCACTGCCATTGTAATATATCCCTTACAGGCATCTTAAAAAGTTTAGAGACAAGATTATTATTGACTTTTACTCACAGAAAGACAGATGTAGCTGACAGTTTTGATGCTGAAGTTACAGATCTGCTTCTTTAAATACACATTGACTTTTACCTAGCTATCTGCATTTGTAAGATACTTATACGATATCTGCTCAGTTTCTGCATCTATTTCTTTGACCTACTGTGGCAAGGGAGAGTAGTCTCCCACCTGGCCACACAGAGACCAACAAATGCCCCCTCGAGGGCAGAACTGGGAAACAGGTGACCATCCCATGAGAAGCAGAGGGCAGAACAGGGAATCATCATCATCATCATCATCATCATCAATAACCGTGGGCTCAGCGCCTATTGGTGTCTGATGCCTCTCTCACTATTTCCTTCCATCTTTCCCTGTCCAGTGTGGAGTGGCTTAGTTTCTGTAGACTAGCTCTGCACTAATCTACTATATCATCTACCCATTTTCTGTGAGGTCTGCCTGTCCTATTCGAGCCATCCATTATGCAGAATACCAGGGTCTTGATTTTTCATTCGTTGTTCATTCTGCAAATATGTCCAAATAGTTGTAGTTTCTGTGTTATAACCTTCTGCAGCAGGTTCTCTTTCGGCTGTATCTTTCTATACAATTCCTCATTGGTGACCTTCTGCATCTAGCTTATTCTCAGAATCTTTCTATAACAGCTCCTTTCGAATGCCAATATTCTTCTTTTCGAATCTTTCGTTATCTTGCTTTCGCTATTCTAGTCATAGAATCATAGAACTGGAAGGGACCTCAAGAGGCCATTGAGTCCAGCCCCAATGGCAGGATCAAGTACTGTCTAAACCATCCCTGATAGACATCTATCTAACCTGTTCCTAAATATCTCTAGCAACGGAGATTCCACAACCTCCCTTGGCAATTTATTCCACTGTTTGACCACCCTGACAGTTAGGAACCTTTTCCTAATGTCCAACCTAAACCTCTCTTGCTGCAGTTTAAGTCCATTGCCTCTTGTTCTATCTTCAGAGGCCAAAAAGAACAAGTTTTCTCCCTCCTCCTTAGGACATCCTTTTAGATACCTGAAATCCACTATCATGTCTCCCCTCAATCTTCTCTTTTCCAAACTAAACAAGCCCAATTCTTTCAGCCTCTTCATAGGTCACATTCTCTAGACCTTTAATCATTCTTGACGCTCTTTTCTGGACCCTCTCTAATTTCTCCACATCTTTATTGAACTGCGGTGCCCAGAACTGGACACAATACACCAGATGAGGCCTAACCAGTGCAGAGTAGAGTGGAAGAATCACTTCTCATGTCTTGTTCACAGCACACCTGTTAATGCATCCCAGAATCATGTTTGCTTCTTTTGCAACAGCATCACACTGTTGACTCATATTTAGCCTGTGGTCGACTATAAGCCCTAGATCCCTTTCTGCTGTAGTCATTCCTAGACAGTCTGTCCCCATTCTGTATGTGTGACACTGATTGTTCCTTTCCAAGTGGAGCACTTTGCATTTGTCCTTATTAAACTTCATCCTGTTTACCTCAGACCATTTCTCCAATTTATCCAGATAATTTTGAATTATGACCCTATCCTCCAAAGCAACTGCAACCCCTCCCAGCTTGGTATCATCTGCAAACTTAATAACCATACTTTCTATGCCAATATCTAAATCGTTGATGAAGATATTGAACAGAACCAGTCCTAACACAGACCCCTGTGGAACCCCACTAGTTATACTTTTCCAGCAGGATTGAGAACCATTAAGAACTACTCTCTGAGTATGTTTATCCAGCCAGTTATGCACCCACCTTATAGTAGCCTCATCTAAATAGTATTTGCCTAGTTTTTTTGTAAGAATATCATGTGAGACCATATCAAATGCTTTACCAAAATCTAAGTATACCACATCTACTGCTTCTCCCCTATCCACAAGGATCATTATCCTATCAAAGAAAGCTATCAGATTAATCGCTATTTCCTTCTTACAGTCAAGATCATACGTTATGTTGCTCCCCAGATACGTGAACTTCTCTACATTTTCTAGTTCAATACCATCAACACTGATCTTGCTTTCTATTTCCTTATCTCCAAATACCATTGTTTTTGTTTTATCCAGGTTCATAATCAGTCTGTACTGCTTCTCTTCTTCATTTAACACCTGCACCATTTTCGCTAGCTTCTCCTCATCTTCCTCAATGATAACTATATCATCCACAAACCTCAAAATGTTAATTCTTTTCCCATGCACAGATACCCCTTCTACCTCTCCCTTGATTTTGTCCATCACTCTCTCCAGATGTGCGATGAAGATACTTGGCGACATTGGATCGGACTACAAAAGGCCAACCCTCTAGTTCAATTAGAGAAGAGCTTCCAGAAGAGCAGGGAATTTCTTCCACACTGCTTGAGCTGACCAAGAGCTACCAGAGGCTGAAGCTGGTAACAGCCAGAGACTGCTGCCATTCCAGAAGCCCAGAAGGATTTCCAGAGTTGCTGGATACCAGCAACCCCAATGAACTGCTAGTGCTGCCATTTGCAGTCTATTTGAAGAAGATGGAAGATGACCCCGGAACCCAGGTACTCCATTGCTACTTGCCATTCGAGACTGCTGAGGGGCATAGTGAAAACCATTTCAATATTTTTTTAATCCTGTGCAGCTTGCCTGAACAATAGCTGCTGTAGAATCATAAAACTGGCCTTATAGCAACCTACTACACAGGAGAATCCTTTGGTGGTATAAATCACCTCAGTGGCTCCTCCCCCCCGCCCCCGGCCCCTGTCATGACTCCATGGTGCATAAGGTAGAGCTCTGGCCCCCACCATTGTTTGAGATCCTTATCACTTATTTAAGGAGTAGTTTGATCTTTGGTGTTTGTTTTTCTGTTCTCATTACTTTCACTTCCCATTTTATGTCTAGTCTCTAGCCGCCTGCTTATCTGTTTTTTTTTGTTTTGGTTTGATTTTTTTTTTTTTAATTATCCTTCACCACCACAAGCCTTCATACTTTCTTTACTATGCCTTGTGTTTGGAATTGTTTCCTTCGTTTTGTGCTCCAAATACTCTTCTTGGTTTCCTTCAGATCCCCCCTTAAAACATACTGGGCCAAATCTGTGCTGATGATAATGAGTGAAGTGCCACTAAAGTCAGAGAATATGGCTCACTTTTTCCACAAAGCTCATCAAGGGAAATCTCTGCTACTGTCTCTCCCAGTGCCTGTTTTAGTCATTGGGAGTATTTCCATTGACTTGAATGGGCCTACATACAAAATACTTATCACTTCAATTGTGTCCTTAAGACACTGGGTTGATAGTACAGGATTTTCAGTAGGGTGTAGCATTGGTCACTAGCCACTACTGAGGTCAGTTGGTTTCAGATGCACTTCCACAGAAGCAAACTTAGGCCAATACTGAGCACTTTTGAAAATTGACACTATGGCTGTGTCTACACGAGCCCCCTCCTTTCAGAAGGGGCATGTTCATGAGGGTGTTCAAAAGATGCTAATGAGGTGCTGACATGAATACGCAGCACCTCATTGCATAATGGTGGCCGCGGCAATTTGAAAGTGCCACTTTCAAATCATGCGCCGCCTGTGCACCCGGGGGCCTTTCAAAACAACCCCCCAGTCTTCAAAATCCCCTTCTTCCCATTTGTTTTGGGAAGACAGGGCTTTCGAAGATGGCGGGGGTGTTGTTTCAAAAGGCCCCCGGCTACACAAGCAGTGCGTGATTCAAAAGCAGTACTTTCAAATCGCCACAGCTGCCATTATGTAAATGAGGTGCTGCGTATTCATAGTAACACATAATATTTTGAACACCCTCATTAACATGCCCCTTCTGAAAAGAGGGCATGTAGGGCATGTAGGTACAGTCTGTATGTGTCTAAATTGTTCTATTTCTGGACTATCTTGTTTTGTCCTTGAAGCAGAGATCAGTAAATCATCAGAATAGCCACTCTTCCTTTTGGGCAATATTGGCCGAGAATCTAATCTTATCTGACCCTCACATCCAAGATATTCTCCTGTTCCAAAGAAGAAAATAATTACTCTCTATCTGAAATTGTACACATATTATTCAACAGCTCATAAATCATTCTCACGTGTTGATTTATTTATTTTATCCTTGTGAATCAGATCTTCAGGTTCTGGTATATTATACACTAGAATATTTCATCAGTGCTTTTGTCAGGTTGTACTGCATTTTTGATTTGATGCTATTGATTCCAGAAGGTACCAATGGAAGGAGCCTGATCGTATTTTAGTAACTCTTTAATTCTAACTGAGTTGTGCCAGTTACTGTTGAATAACAAAATTCTATATTTTGTTTGGTCTTCATATAATAGCCCCTGATTCTGGCTTTCAGGAAGCTTGATGAAAATTCAGATCTCTGTGCACTCTCGTCAGTCTGAGATGCATCTATATTTATGTATATATTATACCAAAGCACAGGCATCTGAAAGAGAAATAGTAGAACCAAATGGTGAGAGTCAGCAACTGTTCTCCTATAAATCAAGTTGTTGTCTGCTGTAAGAATGTGCCTCATGATATGTTCGATGTTTGTTTACCGCTGAGTGTCTAATCTCAGTAGGTAGGTACTACAGCATGAGGATTTAGATGAATTTTGGACAAACTATTTCCTAAAAATAATACCTGCTAAGTCTATCACAAGAGGGCAACCACCACATTCTCATCAGGGTCCCCAAATGCTTCTGCTTAACATTCTAGCAATGTAACCAGGAAAAAATATTCTTTGCAGCACAAAATTCTGATTACATTTGTGGGCTCGAACGGTAGCAAGATCAACTACAAAGAGTAACCAGTTTAGGCAAAGCCAGGGTTACAAGGCAGACAGCAAACAAACCCCCTTTAGGGGGAATCCCAAAACACCAAGCAGATTGTTCACATAAAGCAATACCTATACTAGAATCTCCTCTACTGTAATGGAGATATGTCCATCTATCGTCACCTAAGAAAGCTGTATTAATACACAGATAGGCATAATTTAGCTGGAATAGTGAAATGCAAATTATATACAGTACTTGATCTTTTCCGTGATCTGACATGAGACGATATTGACCTCTCTAGTTATTATGACATAATTCAGCAGGTGGTAATGAGCTATGAAAAAGAGTAACACAATAGTCTAGTCACATATCATATTAATAACTTTTGTGTCAGTATAAGAGTGATTTTGCTGGACCATGCTGGAAATACTGACCTGATTTCTTTCTTTTCCCTTCCGCTCTGGCCCCACTTCCCATGTCTCCTCCGTAACATAAATGGTGAAATCACAGTAATTTGCAGGAATGGATATGCTTCAGAAGCAGCAAACGTACATTCTCAGTTTACTACGTGCTGAAAAAACTGTGAGGATCCCTCTAGAGAAAGCCACATACTGACCCTTATAAAACATGTCCACACCAATAAACTCATTATCAGCCACTGTCAAAAAAACCCAAAACAGTCTTCTCCTAGGTAAAATACCCTGCATGACAAACGCAGAGGAAATGATACAGTAATTTGCTGAAGGGAGGTGCAAAAGAGAAAGCAGCAGAGAAAGGATAGAAAGGGTACCAAGAGAATTTTTAGATCTCAGATTAATGGAGAGGCTCTTGATTGTCCTTCTGCACTGTAATTTTTTTAAATGGGGGTATAAAGTGTCCCTTTATTGTACGTATGGCTGGTCATTAAAAGGCTACATTTACCACTGCAATGTATCCATCCACAACAATTTCCTTTATGTCTTATTCCAAGTACAGGGAAATTCTCTGGTATCTTAACAGTGAATGATGGTGAACCTTTGAAATGGCACCCTCTGCAACTTAGAGGTTGGTACATGCTTTGCCTCTGATTGCACTGATTTTGCAAAGGCATTCTGTATTATGTAATAGACTGATTTGTTACGTTATTTGCCTTCATGATTCACCCATGAATATTTGGGCATATGCAAAGATACTATGTTGTGCTGTTCGCCATACATTTGAGGAACTATCATGTGTTTAAAAAAACTTTCTGAATATACATTCTTTTGAAATTAGTACTTCTGGAATCATGTTCCCAGGAATGCACATAAGAACATAAGAATGGCCACACTGGGTCAGACCAAAGATCCATCTAGCCTAGTATCCTGTCTTCCAACAGTGGCCAATGCCAGATGCCCCATAGGGAGTGAACAGAACAGGTAATCATCAAGTGATCCCTCTCCTATCATCCATTTTCAGCCTCTGACAAACAGAGGCTAGGGACACCATTCTTACCAATCCTGGCACAAGCCCTTAAGTCCTAGGAATCTGCTGCCTTCACCCCATTGTTATGGAAAGTTCAGAAGAACTGTGTCCATTGCTCATCAAATCTTGGAGCTTCAGAAGCGAGGAAAGTTAGGCATATTCCTCAAGGGGAATTACCCATCTTTCCTAAACTCCTGGCCAGACACTTGGACTTATGGGAAAAGATGAAGAGCAGAGCTGAGCAAGTAACTGATTTTTTTCAGTTCAGTAGCCATCCTGTAAAAATCAGCTTGTGCCATACTAAATCTGGTTCTGTTGTTTTCAATAAAACATAAAGCCCAAAAAAAGGTTTGGTTCAGTCGAAACATTTTGAATCAAGATTTCATTTTAAAACATCTAATGGAAGAAGAATGTCAACATTTTCTGAAGTTTTGGTTTACAGGGTTGGTCTGGGCTTTTTTATGAAATATTTACCAGATTGGACCCAAATTTGCGAAATGCTCCAAAATATTTTTGTTAACTTATTATTTTTGAGTGTGGGTGGATTGCCCAGCTCTGTTGAGGACTGAACCTCACACACTAATGCTCAATTTCCATGTTCACAGGATTTAGGTGAATTTTCTAACAAATGATACCTGCTAAGTGTATCACAAGAGGGCAACTACCACATGCCCATCAGGGTCCCCAGACTCTTCTGCTTAGCATCCTAGCAATGTAGCCAGGAAAAAATGTTCTTTGCGGCGCAAAATTCTGATCATATATGACCATAGTTGTGATGACGTAATTCATATTGCATGTCCTGAAATTGGGATTCTATGGTCCAGCAACCTCTGTGGTCCAGTATGACCATGAGTGTTACTGAGCCAAAGCCCTAAGCCAGGAGGCTAGTAGGAAGAAGGCCAGTGGCTGGGAGCCCTGCCAGGCAGGAGATCAGCGACAGGTGGAGCCTGAGGCCCTGTGCAGAGCCCAGTGGCCAGCACCTTCAAAGGTGGGGCCACATCAGCAGCCTGACGAGGACCAGAGCCAGCACCCCCGGGGCTCTGCCACATCTGGCAGCCCAGCCAGGGCTGAAGGTGGAGCCTCACCACATCTGGAGCCAATCTCTGTGGGGCCAGAGCCTGGGGCTGCGCCTGACAGCCTGGCCTTGTCCAGAGTTGGGACCAGATTGCAGAACCAGGCCTGAGTTAAGGGGGATGCCAGGACTGGAGGTGGGGTGACCGGAGGCAGCAGGGGCAGTGGGGACGAAGTGGAGCTGAAAGCAGGGAGGGGCAGCAGGCTGTTGGGCCAGAAGCAGGAGACCTCCCTTCATCCAGCAAATTCCCTCATTTGGGACTAGTCATGTCTCAAAGGTGCTGGATGAAGGAGGTGCAACCTAAGAAAATGGGCTGACCAGTTGCAGAAAGGTTCAGATTGATTAATTTTTGTGACACTTGCAGATATTTCAGCCTGAGCATCCTAGAGCAGATTATACAGAAAGAGCAGGCTTTGGATGGCATGCAGCAAACAAGGTAGAGTCCAATAAATGAATGACGAGAAGAGGAATGTTGAAAAGTTGCGTCCGTCCTTAAGTACATTCATCCTGTGCACTGAATAAGGCAGGGGTCCTCTGAGCAGAATAGTATCTGATACTGTAATTAACCACTGTATCATTATTACACAAAGAGGTCAAATTAAGTTTTCATCGGCAACTTAATCTCTGGAACTTCCTAGCTTTCAAGAGCTTAAATTTGCACTCTACCATTCTTTGAACCTCGCTATTTCAGGCATAATGCTATACTTTCGTAATATTTACCCACTGTAAAAGGCTAAAAGCAGCAACTGGCAGATTCTTAAGCTGATGTGAATTTACATTTCACAAAGTATTTTTGGTTATTCTATTTCACAGTCAGGAATACTGAACAAGTAGCCTGAAAAGAAACTTCACTACAGATAGTTTTGCTAACTGAGTTACTAAAACCATCCAGTGAAAATGAAAGCTCAAAGGCACAGTGAGGTTGAATTTGTGTTACTTTCTGGGACAAAGAATCAAATGGGAAACCTTAAAGTTCTTTTTTCTACTAAGTATTGCAGTTTGAATCTTAATGTTTGTCCCCAGTATCTAGTCTAATTTTTTTAAATACTAGTGCTATAACCTACAGCCAAAATGAGTTTACATGGAGCCTGTGAACTGTTGAGCCTATTTCTTATTAATCTTATGGAAGACATCAGTCATTTATCAACATATGTGCTATAAATCGGGTTGTCTAGGTGCCAATGCATTTGTAGTCCAGATGAAGGAGACTCCTGTCAATCTCTCAGATGAATGGAAAACTTGGAGACATAACTCATATATTCTAGAAAATCTTAAACCATTGGCTGTCATTATGTTTTTCTTGAAGATGATGGATCGAGAAAGCAAAGAGACATCAGAATTGAACATGAACATGTATAAGCCTGAAAATGGGACCAGATCCTCAGCTGGTGTAAAATTGGGGTTGTTACATTGTGGAGCAATGTCTGATAAGACCCTTACAGATGTTGTGTGTAGACCATGGTTCAACATGTGCAAAGTGATACACACAGAACTCTCTCTCCAAGGTGATCCCTCAGTTTGGCAGAAATGAGGCCAAAAAGAGTAATATCTAAAGATTAGGGAAACAATGTTTAAAAATCAGGCATACGATTTAAGATCTGTCACTTTAAACCTGCCACAGCTTTCTTTTTGATGCATCCTTAGAAATCACCAGAGAAATTCCCTTTGGGATGGAGACTAAATTACAGACCTTTGTTGTTTAGAATTAATTTCAGACTTGTCACAAGGAGGCAGCTGGGGGGTACATGTGAGTCAGCCTGAGGCAGGTAAGTTAATTGCAGATATGCAGTTCTAGCTATGGCAATTGCATAGCTAGCATAGCCTTATCTGCAACTGGCTTAACGGGCTGTCCACATACAGGGTGCTTCTACACGTGCCACTTCCCGTCAGAGGTGGTATGGTAATGAGGCAATTTGAAGGAGGCTAATGAGGTGCTAATGTGCATATTCAGTGCCTCATTAGCATAATGGTGGCCTTCGAACAGACTTCGACTAAGCATTGCCAGTATAGATGGGTGCAGCTTCAGAATGAATGCCCCACTTTGACATTCCCTTACTCCCATGGAACTAGATCAGACTAGCGGAATGTTGAAGTGAGGCACTTATTTCGAAGCTGCCTCCATCTACACTGTCAATCTGCAATTCGAAGTCTACACTTCAAAGTTCGTTCTGTCACCATTACGCTAATGAGGCACTGAATATGCATATTAGCACCTCATTAGCCTGCTTTGAATTGCTTTATTATCATATCACCTCCGACGGGAGATGGCATGTATAGGAGCAGCCAGAGAGATCAATGGGAGAAACTCTTCTGCTGATCTCCCTTACTCCTTGTGACAGTGAGGCGTAAAGGGGTGGACTGCTGATCCCAAAGAGTTAGATTTTGTGCATCTCTACCAGATGCGTGAAATCAAGCTCTGGAAGATTGACCCTAACCAGGCCTATCTTCTCTGTGGTATAGACAAGCCCTGAGAGATCTGTAATTTCTAACCTTGCAGCTCCTGCTATCTCAAAATAGACAGATAGGTTATTACTTTACTAGGCCTGTTGTATCTGACTAGTACTGTGAGAATTGTGTCAGCTTCACCTAGCAGTCCAGGATTGTCCTTCTACTTGTACCTTTGGTTCTAGGGTAAAATCTCAGTTAACCTTAGAGTAGACATGTTTATAAGTATAATTAAAAAACAAGGAGATTGCTTAAGCTCTACACCTCCCATTTCCTTTGACACAGGTACTGATTCTGATCTCTTACTAACTGCAAACGTGGGAGTCAGCAGTAGTCAGCTGGCTTCTTCACACCTCAGAGGCACTTAGAGGACAAGTGGCTAACCAGCTTCACCAAACTCAATTGAATTTCAGCAATATTTAGGTACATAACTCTAGTGGGAGTTGATACCCTAACTAAGCATGAACAAGATTCCTTCATGCTGGAGGAGAGGTCAACACAGGGGTAGGAGTGGTAACATTCCCTCATGCTGGGGGCCAACACAGGGGCAGGAGATGTAACGAGGTGAACCCTGGGAACCATTACAGTCACAAACTCACCTGAGAATTTGGCTCAGGCGCACTTGTGCTGTTGGAAGTACCAGAATGCAACAAATTTTGTAGAGAGTTAATGTTTCTCCAGTCCATCAGCCATGCAGCATGAGTTCCCCATGGTACACCAAAGAGTTAATATAAATTTAATAAGGGGGAAATGGAACAAAGGACTGGCAATAAATATCCCCCCACACCACAATGGAACAGAACAATATGAGCAGTTAAGGAAGCAAGCTTGACCTTCAGTATCATCTCATCCAATAAAGAAGCCATCTTTGAGATGTTCTGGTCACTCCAGAAACTTTATAAAAATTAAAGCTGCCCCCAAAGATCAAGGTGAGGGAGCAAAGTAGTCTCATTGTCACTTGTCTGCTGGTTACACCCTATTGTTTCAAGCTCCTGGATGGTACTAAAATCAGAATTAATGTGACCCTGGAGATTTCACTTGACCTTAAAGCAGATATCTGTGTACTAGATCATACACCCAGTCATACAAAGGGAAAACATAAGGTTTTACATGAGACATCCAATTTTTCTCTACTGAAAAAAAAAAACAACCCTAAATTCTTCAGAGCCTACTTTTATTAAAGAGTGGACTTGAAGCCACCACACCTGTCTTTTGTTCACACCCTGGCTCTCTCTATTATGCTATTCAGAGTTCCTGCTTGACTTTGGTTTCCTTTTTAGTTATTATGTGACATTTAAATGTGCGTGCTACAATGTGTTTAGTGTGTGGGAATTCAAGCAAAATATAAATATCTTGATCTCTTATCATTTTCATGATTACTATTTTTACATCATGTTTCAGAGGGATAGCAACATGAGACCAGTTCAGCAAAAACAACAAGGCATCCTGTGGCACCTTAAGAACTATGATATTTATTTGTGCTTAAGCTATTGTGGTGCTCATGAAAGCTTATGTCCAAATAAATGTGTTATTCAGTAAGGCCACATCTACACTACATTCCCATTTCAAAAGGGGAATGCAAAGGTGGCCAACTGGAAATGCAAATGATATGCTGATTTACATCTTCCATGCTTCATTTGCATAGTGGCAGTCGCTCACTCTTCTGGAAGTGCTGTTTTGGGGGAAAAAGCAAGCACTGCAGACAGGGTTCATTTAAAAGGAAACCCTGTTTTTGAAAGCACCCTTCTTCCTGAAAAATATGAGAAAGAAGGGTGCTTTCAAAAATGGGGTTTCCTTTTAAATGAGCCCCATCTACACTGCTTGTTTTTTGTTCTGAAAATAGCACTTCTGAAACAGCAAGTGGCCACCATTATGCAAATAAGGTGTGCAATAGATAAATTAGCACTTCATTTGCATTTATGATCAGCCACATTAGCATTCCCATTCTGAAAGGGAAATGTAGTGTAGGCACAGTCTAAGGGTATGTCTATACAGCAGCCTTATTTCTAAATAAGCTATTCTTGAAGAGCTTTTCTGGAATAGCTTATTTTGAAATAACGCGGCTACATTAAAAATGCATTTTGAAATAGCACTTAGCTATTTTGAAATACAGCATCTACACACACAGGCTCCATCTACACTAGCAAGTTCTTTTGGAAAAGCAGGCCCTATTTCGACAGAACACATGAAGCATCCACACACAAAATGTGCTCTTTTGATCTGAAATCGGAAGAACTCAGCCCTCTTTCCAGTGGCTCTCTTCCTCTCCCAGTTGAGGAAGATTGCCTTTTTCTGAAAGATTCATTCAGAAAAAAATGTGTGTAGACATTTCAGCAGACCTTTTTTTTTTGAAACAGCAGTCCTCATAGCACCAGATTTTTCAATCTCTGGCCCGTTCTTTTGAAAGAGTGAGGGGTTGTGTGGCTGCATTCCATCAAAAGAGCAGACTAATCTTTTGAGCCGCTTTTTTGTGTGTGGACATGCTCTTTTGAAAGAGATCATTCAAAAGAACTTCTTTCAAAAGATCACTGAAGTGTAGATGTGTCCATAGAACCTGTTTCGAAATAGAGCCATGGGCCGCACTATGGCTTATTTCGAAAGAGACTCTGTTCTCCGTCTAAACAGCCCCTATTTTGAAATTAGTAGTAGTGGGCATCCTTCAGTCTGCATAGACTATGGATCGCGCCCTTTGAAGTTTCAATTGAAGACTTCATTTACAGCGTCTATTGTGACTATAAAGACCTACACGAGAGTGACAGTCCTTGCTGCATCTCTTGCAGATGCAGTGGGTGTCTGACAAGTCCTTATTGTGCTTTCTGTGCACTCGCTTCTCCTCTGCTAGCTGTCTGATCTTCAACTTGCCCTTCTGAAGGCCCTTGTGTAACCCCTGCCTCCATCTGCTGCGGTTGTCTGCTAGTTCTTCCCAACTGTCCAGCTCGATGTCTACCTCTCTGAGGTCTCTCTTGCAGACATCTTTGTAACGCAGCTGGGGGCGTCCTGGAGGTCTTTTGCCAGAGGCTAGCTCACCATACAGGGTGTCTTTTGGGATCCTTCCATCATTCATCATGTGGACGTGGCCAAGCCAGCGGAGTTGACGCTGCCTGAGGAGGGTGTGCATAGTTGGGATTCCAGCTTGCTTGAGGACGGCGGTGTTGGTCACTCTGTCCTTCCATGATAATCCAAGGATGCGCCTGAGGCAGCACAAGTGGAAGACATTCAGCCTCTTTTGCTGGCGGGCATACAGGGTCCAAGTCTCGCTGCCATAAAGGAGGGTGCTGAGGATGCAGGCTCTGTAGACTTGCATTTTCGTGTGAGTGTACAGCTTGTTGTTATTCCACACTGTCTTGCTGAGTCTGGACAGAGTTGTGGCTGCTTTTCCGATCCTCCTATTTAGCTCAGTGTCCAACGACAGGGTGTCAGTGATGGTGGACCTGAGGTAAACGAACTCATGGACGACCTCTAACATGTAGTTGTCAATGCTGATTGATGGGGATTCAGCAACATCCTGACCAAGTATGTTTGTCTTCTTTAGGCTGATGGTAAGCCCAAAGTCCTTGCACGCATTGGAGAACTGATCCAGCAGTTTTTGAAGCTGGTCTTCTGTGTGAGACACTACAGCAGCATCGTCTGCGAACAGCATGTCTCTGAGGAGGACTTCTCGCACCTTAGACTTAGCTTTCAGCCTTGCAAGGTTTGAAATAAGTGCTATTGCTGGTGCAATGAGGTTGACCAATTTTGTAATTATTTTGAAATAGCAGTTGTGTTGTGTAGACACTAGGATAGTTATTTTGAAATAACAGCTTTTACTGCAAAATAACTTTCCTGGGTGGACCTACACTAAGGTGCCACAGTACTCCTCTTTTGTGTGTGTGTTCTATACCTTGTCACCTAGAATTTGTTTGATTTGGTATAAGAAAAAAGAGTGAAAATATTCTATAGATATATATTTTAAAATGGATTATCATTAAACTAGAAATGAGTGGAGGTTTTACATCATTTTGGCTTTCATCTTGTAAACTTTGCATAATACTTGTTATAAAACTAAAAGTGTCTGAATGGGGGGGACGGGAATGGAATTCCTGTTTCTACCTCACTTTGCTAAATGATAATCTAAAAAAGGTTGGATTTCAGTCTGAGAGGTGGAGTTTGATCCGTAAAATGAAGTGGAACCCTGGTTAATGATCAGGCACTAATGTTCTTTAGAATAGAAATTTGTAGAATAGATATCAAAAGAGCATGATAAAAAGAGGATTTTATCTCTGAAAATATTGGGAAATATTTTTATGATGCCAGAAGCTCTAAAGGAGAGTGAAGAAAATTGCTAGGGGCCTAGCCATGTTATGGTTTCCCTGGAAACTGATTGTAAATAAGAATTATGTCCTCCTCCTCAACTCAAGAACTTCTGTGAACTCTTGGGGACAGTATTCATTTGTAGCCTTAGTTAGTCAGCCAAGCTGATGACATTGAGGCCTATATTGATTGGATGTGCCATAACAGAAAGCAAGGGAATTGACACCAAGGGACTATAGTTTTCCCTCCAAACTTAATATCCAGTCTTTCCACAGTATATATAATTTATAGGACAATTTCAAAAAGTAATAGGAGAATAACATTGCCTTTTCCTCCATGCATCTGTGTTTCAGACAGAAATGTGCTAGTCAATAGTTCCTTCATCTGTTGACATGTTCTTCAGCTGGATGAAACGTTTGTGCCCATCCCATTACAATAACTGGTCTGTGTCTGGTAGTGGAAGAATCTATAGATGTAGGTGGGTAAAAGGCTACTTCAATTTTGGTTCAGATTAACTCCCGCTGCACACATACAGTTATTTTTCATTCTTGTAAGTTTTTTTTTCTAATATAGGCTCTCTTGATTTAATTTAATTGACACTTTGGACTTTCTTGCCCACAGTAGTAAGCAGGACCTGCTGTTTAATCGTTGTTTTATGTTTTCTCCTAAGCAAGGCAAAGGCCCAAGTAAGCTCAGGGAGTGAATCCCGAATCACACAATACAGAGAGCCAGAGTGTGAACGAAAGACAGGTGTGATGGCTTCAAGGCCAGTCTTTAATAAAAGTAGTCTCTGAAGAAATATAATTGTGGTTTGATCTTGAATCGAGAGAACAACAAGCTGCATACAAGAAATAAACATTTGGCACCTCTAAAACAATCTTTTGCATGGATTACTGGCTGTCCTTGTAACACAGAAATGGATGATAATGAAATGGGATAAGCTCAGAGTTAATGTAAATGGAGCAGTCAGTAAAGAATAGGCAATCTGTCATAAAGTAAGTGAGAGTAAGGTAGGGTTTTACTAGTGTATGACTTTCCTCCTTGGTAAGTCAGAAAGGGTGCCTTTGGCATATTGAAAGCGTTTGAAATGGCGCTGGTCTCTTTTTCCTTCTTGTAAAACTTACGGGAGGACAAAGTTGGTCAATTTCGGGTTTGCATGAGAAGCTTTTCGTGCATATTTCCATATAATGTAAATCAATAGGGACAGTGAACACGAATGAAGTAGTGGGATATTCTTGGAAGTCCTTAAGTACCAGAGAGACTTGCCCTCTTTTTAGGAAAGATTTTCTCAAATAATGTCAACAAGTTGGCTAATATCCTGATCTAGTTCTCTATTTGTGGTTTTTATTGTCACAGTCCAATACCAGCAGTCAAAATGTTACAGAAGAATCAGAAAGCATCTCTGAATTTTAACCACCATTAAATAATATTAGTGATGACCCAATGTAAGTGTATTGCATCTAGGAATATTAGGAGGGTGGATAGAATCAGAGGCTTAGGGTTAACCCTACAATTTTCTGAAGTTGTTTAACCCGAGGTTTGTTCTCGTGAATGGTTCTGGTTTGATAGCCCTGGAGTTCAAACTCCTTGCTCTAGGCACAGAACAGGTACAGAATTGAAAAGTACGTCAGTCATTCTGCCTCTTTTTATGTTTGGTTTATCCACTAAGACTGATGGTAATTGTACCAATTAGTACCAATTAAGATGACAACTTTTTTGAAATGGACACCTGTCCATAGGGAACTGGAACATGGCGACACTCATTTAGCATATGCCACTGAACTGTCATTTCAAGCCAACGACTTTTAGTAACAGGCACAGCAATGCTTGCAACCTAGTGGACTATCAGAACGTTTTTCTGTCTCAAGGCCAGGTTAGATTCCATTTCCGTGTCTGCACTGACTTTTGACTTCAGTTCAGTGTTCCACTTCTCCCTACGCTTTGAGCACAGCTCTTTAGTAAGCTTTATTCTACACCTGCAATATATGCAACCGTCCTGCAGTAATACATGAGAAGTTAAAAAAAATAAGAAGAAAAAGAAGAATAACTTTTGGGTTTATAATGTATTGTTTTTCATTCTATCTCCTATTCTTCGGTGCACAGGTACTATCATATTTTGAGATACACATTTTTGACTGAGTCACTTTTATTAAAGAAATGTGCAGAAATAATTATTTAAATGTTTTATTTCAGTGGGAATTACAGCCTAACTACCTTTAAAAATCTGGCTAAAACTTTTGCCCATATTAGTATTAAAGCTGGTGAAAAACCATACAGAGGAGAACACTTGAAGCCCGTTTTTATGAGCCCCAAGTAGTCATTGCAATGGACTCTCCAGAATGTGTATGATCATACTGAAACATTTAGGCTACGTCTACACGTGCACCCTACATCGAAGTAGCTTATTTCGATGTTGCGACATCGAAATAGGCTATTTCGATGAATAACGTCTACACGTCCTCCAGGGCCGGCAACGTCGATGTTCAACTTCGACGTTGCGCAGCCCGACATCGAAATAGGCGCAGCGAGGGAACGTCTACACGTCAAAGTAGCACACATCGAAATAGGGATGCCAGGCACAGCTGCAGACAGGGTCAACGGGCGGACTAGCGCTTCCGGGGCAACAGCTAGCCGCTCCCTTAAAGGGCCCCTCCCACATACACTCAGCCTGCACAGCACGCGGTCTGACGAGCCATATAGGCACACAGACCCCGAGCGCCGCAGTCATGGACCCCCAGCAGCAGCAGCAGCAGCAGCAGCAGCAGCTAGAGGTCCACCCAGCCCTCCCGGCAGGAACAGGGCTTGCCCTGGCTCTTGTCATGTTGGGGGCAGCTGAGCACCTTCTTGCCCCAGGGGAGGACATACCCCCAGGGCAGCAGGGCTCAGCCCCTCCCCCTGCAGCACCCCGCTCCACCCCCCGCCTCACACGCCGGCGGCTGTGGAGCTACCCCACCAGCACCGACTGGTGGGAGCGCCTGGTGCTTGGGGAGTGGGACGACGACCACTGGGTCCGCCACTTCAGGATGACCCGACAGACATTCCTGGAGCTGTGCCAGTGGCTCACCCCCACACTCAGGCACCGGGACACTGCCATGCGGCGTGCCCTCACGGTGCAGAAACGGGTCGGCATCGCTGTCTGGAAGCTGGCCACTCCGGACAGCTACCGATCCGTGGGGCAGCAGTTTGGTGTCGGAAAGGCCACTGTCGGGGCTGTCTTCATGGAGGTAAGAGAACCCACAGGGGGGGGCCAGGGCAGGGCAGGGCAGGGTAGGGGAGCCAGGGCAGGGCAGGGCAGGGCAGAGCAGGGCAGGGGGGCCAGGGCAGGGCAGGGCAGGGTAGGGGAGCCAGGGCAGGGCAGGGCAGGGTAGGGGAGCCAGGGCAGGGGAGCCAGGGCAGG
Source organism: Carettochelys insculpta (assembly GCF_033958435.1). Lineage (NCBI taxonomy): Eukaryota > Metazoa > Chordata > Testudines > Carettochelyidae > Carettochelys > Carettochelys insculpta. Next base: position 19,764,989 of record NC_134152.1, read on the forward strand.
GCAGAGCAGGGCAGGGGGGCCAGGGCAGGGGAGCCAGGGCAGGGCAGAGCAGGGCAGGGGGGCCAGGGCAGGGCAGGGCAGGGCAGGGTAGGGGAGCCAGGGCAGGGCAGGGCAGGGCAGAGCAGGGCAGGGGGGCCAGGGCAGAGCAGGGCAGGGGGGCCAGAGCAGGGCAGGGCAGGGCCATGCACACCCTGCTCACCCCTCATTGGGGCTGTCCCATGTGCTTCCTCTGCAGGTCGTGCGTGCCATCAACTCCATGCTCCTGCACAGGCTCGTGAGGCTGGGGGACCCACGTGCCACTGTCGCTGCCTTTGCCACCCTGGGCTTCCCCAACTGCTTCGGGGCTCTTGATGGGACTCACATCCCCATCCGTGCCCCGGACCACAGTGGAGGCTACCATTCAGTCGTCCTGCAGGCCTTGGTGGACAGCCGGGGACGGTTCCAGGACATTTATGTGGGCTGGCCTGGCAGCACCCACGACGCCCGGGTGTTCCGGAACTCGGGCCTGTGCCGCCGGCTGGAGGCGGGGACCTACATCCCCCAGCGGGAGATCCCTCTGGGGGACACCACCATGCCCTTCTGCATCATCGCGGATGCGGCCTACCCCCTCCGGCCGTAGCTCATGCGCCCCTACACGGGCCACCCCTCTGCCAGCCAGGAGCGCTTCAACGAGCGCCTGAACCGTGCGCGCCAGGTGGTGGAGCGCTCATTTGGCCGCCTCAAGGGACGATGGCGATGTCTCCTCACCCGCCTGGATGCCAGCCCCAACAACATCACCCAGATTGTGGGTGCCTGCTGCGCCCTGCACAACCTCGTGGAGAGCAAGGGGGAGAGCTTTCTTCAGGGCTGGGCCGCCGAGGCCGGCAGGGCACACGTGCAGCCACCTGCTGCCCCCAGTCGGCAGGTGGACCCAGAGGGGACCCAGGTCCGGGAGGCCCTGCGGGCCCACTTCGACAACCAGGCCGCGGGGTGAACTCTGCCCAGGCCCCCTACTGCCCACCCCTTCCTCCCCCACACTCCTGCCCCAACGCCCACACCACCATGGAGCACCCCACCGCCCCCCCCCCACTTGTCCAGGAGAAATGACAGCACGAACTTGTGGGTGAACGTAAATGTTTTTTTTGTCCTCACGTTTTTTTTTTTTTTAAATAAAAAAATATATATATGTGAAACAGAAACCAAAAAGGAGGGACAAACATTCAACAAAACCAAGATGGGCACAAATAAAACTATGTACAACAATAAAAGTGAAAGCACTGTGCGCCATCAAAAGAAAAACAAAAAGCAGGGAGGAGAACGGGGAGAACTATGTACAGGGGGGGATGGGGCAAACAGGGGAAACACCCACACCCCCCCACCCAGTCCCCAAAGTCTGTCCAACAAGGGGGGGGGCCATGTCCCGGGCCCCTCGCCCCTACAGCCCAGCAGTGGGCGTGCCCGGCCGGGAGCTCCGGCGGGCCTGCAGTCTGGTGCGCGGCTGGGTGGGAGCGGGCTCAACCGGAAGGTAGCGGCGCCGGCAAGTCTCGGTGGCTCCAGGGGTCCCTCGGCGCGGTGGCCCTCGTGGGGAGGTGGTGGGGCGACGGCGGACAGCCCGGCGACGGTTGGAGCAGCCGGTGGTGGGGCTGCAGGAGCAGGCATGGCGGGCGGTGGCGCGGCCGGCGCGGCATGGGGGGCCAGGGAATCAATCAGCCGATTGATGGTATCCAGAAAGGCCCCCCATGCCTCTCTGCGCCAGGCTAGCGCCTGCTCCTGCAGCCGGAGGTGCTGCTCCGACACCTCCAGCTGCTGGCGGAGGATGGCCAGCAGCTGGGGGTCTGTGGCCGCCGCCGGTAGCAGGCGCGGGGTCCGCCGTCTGGCCCTCCGTGGGGCCGGTGGTTCCTCGGCCGAGGGGCTGCCCTGGAGCGAGGGTCCCGGAGGGGTCTCCGGGACGACCGATGCCTCGCCAGCACTCTCTTCCGGTCCTTCGGATGGTGCAGGTGCAGGTGCAGGACACAGGAGAGGAGGGGGGAAAGAAGAATGGAGACAGGCGTTAGTGTGGGCCCCGAGCCGTGGCCTTTGTCCCCCCCGCCCTGTGCTGCAGGTTCCCCATCCCCGTCCCTGGGAGATGCTGCTGTGATGGATGGGGTTCAGGGGTCCCCCTGCCCTGCAGCCCGTCCCCTGGTGGGAGCGACTCTCACTTCACCCCGCAGGGTCTGACAGCAGGAGAGGTTTCTTAGGCCACAGATGGCCAGTTTCTGGCAGGAGTGACAGCACCAGCTGTCGGAAGAGACAGTCCTTCCAACCCGTCGTGGGGAGAAGACCCCAAGGGGGGCCCCTCTGGGATGCAGCTTTCCCCCCTCCTCTGGCTGGCTGCCTACCAGCTCTCCCTTCCCCTAGCCTCTACCTGTGGCCCCCGCCCTCGCCCCCCAATTCCAAGCCAGCTCGGCTCCTCCCTCCTGTTTGTTCAGGGCAGAGGTGTCACCTGCCAGCTGTAGTGCCAGGATCCTCCTTTGGCCCTGGGAGCTCCTCGGCTCGGGTGGCTCATATGTAGCCTGAGTCTCCCTTTGGCACTCCCCCCACTCCATCGCATGCTGCTGCTGTGGGGTGTCCCACCCCCTCCGCCCGGGGGCCCCTCGAGGTTCCGCTCCCCCCTGGCCCGGGGATGGGGCATGGCACTGTCATGCAGGGTGGCGGGGGGCAGGGGCTGATGGCTGCAGTGGTGTGAGGGCCATGGCCCTGGTGTCCTTGGGGCCATGGCCATGTGAGCGTGTGGGGGGCCCTGGACACATCTCTGTTCCCCCCGCCCCTCAAGCCCCGGGGTGTCCACCAGAGAGGGGTACCTACCTGTGGGTCCGCTCCCACGGTCCGGAGATCCCCGGGGGTCGGAGGCCCTGCTGCTGCTCCGGGATGGCAGGAGGAGGATCTGCAGGCTGGAATCGGTGGAGGAGGAGCCCCCCTCCTCCTCCTCCTCCTCCCCCTGCCGCGATGTCCCGGGGATGGCCTCTGGGGGGGGCCCCCGGGGTGTGGGGCTTACCTCCGGGGCGGAGCCCGGCTGCAGGGCCTGCTCGGGCTCGTCAGCCGAGGTGTCAAGGGTGGCCGGAGGGGAGGAGGTGTGCCGGGAGCCCAGGATGTCCCTGAGCTCCCTGTAAAAGGGGCAAGTGACGGGGGCGGCCCCAGATCGGCTGGCCGCATCCCGGGCCCGGGCGTAACCCTGCCGCAGCTCCTTCACCTTACTGCGGACATGGTCCGGAGTGCGGGCAGGGTGACCCCGGGCAGCCAGGCCATCGGCCAGCCGAGCGAACGCATCTGCGTTCTGCCTCTTGCTCCCCATTACCTGGAGCACCTCCTCCTCGCTCCAGAGCCCCAGCAGGTCCCGCAGCTCGGCCTCCGTCCAAGAGGGGCCCCGCTGCCGCTTCCCAGACTGCGTGGCCCTCTGGCTGCCCTGGCTGCTGTGGCTCCTCTTGGGGGGGGTCCCCTGGGGGCGCTTGGGGGGCTGCTGGGCAGCCATGGCTGCTGACAGGGGCTGGGCTGTGCAGGCTCGCCACCGCGTGTGCAGGCAGGAGCCTTCACGTTGCCTCAGCCTCCTGCAGTCAGGGCAGGGGAGGGGCCCTTTAAGGGGCCGCTCCACGCGGCCACCAGTGAGCTGCGGGGCTGGAGAGAGCATCTCTCAACCCCCCAGCTGATGGCCGCCATGCAGGACCCGTCAATTTTGACGTTGTGGGACGCGGATCGTCTACACTGTCCCTACTTCGACGTTCAACGTCGAAGTAGGGCGCTATTCCTATCTCCTCATGAGGTTAGCGACTTCGACGTCTCGCCGCCTAACATCGAAGTTAACTTCAAAATAGCGCCCGACGCGTGTAGACGTGACGGGCGCTATTTCGAAGTTAGTGCCGCTACTTCGAAGTAGCGTGCACGTGTAGACGCAGCTTTAGAGTAGAATTGCTACTGGATATTGTAAGAAAATTGAATGGCCCAGAGCAGTCTCACCCCCCCATCTTCCTGACCATGTTCAAACACCTGCTGGAGAGAAAAGGAGACCCATATGGAATTTTCTTTATAGAGTTGCTAGGGAGTTGGGTGTCTGGTGGGAAAGTAGGGGCAGGGAGCCAGCACCTTCTCGTAATGGAAATATTGCAGGGGTTTCCACTTCTGTATCAGCTTGTGTAAGCATAGGTGGGGAGGAGCAATAGTGGTGAATGCAGGACCCAGAAAGTCTGGAGTGGCTGCCACAACACTCAGCATCACGCTGGGGACCCTCCTTCCCAATCTGAGCCAGCTTCCCCTCCCCCAAAGCCTCAGTAGTTCCCCTTGTTCTCTTTTCCATCCCTGTTCCCACCCACTCACCAAGGTGCGGTTTGCTCAGAATGGATCTTCCAAGGGTAAGAGACAGCTAGGCTAAGGACCTGAACCATCATATTGGCTTTAGGCCTGCTGCCCCCACACCCAAACAGTAAAGGTCTGATGAGAACCCATGTGTTGAAGCTGCATCTAATTCAATCTGCAAAGCATTGCTCCTCGTGGGCAATCTGTGTCTGGGCTGAAAGCAGACTTTTGTGAGCTGGCAGATGGCTGCAGAAGGGCTGGTGGCTCCACTGCACATTCTTCCTGAATTGGAAGGACTCTTCAGCTGGTCCTTTTCTGTCCCTGCTTCCCAGCACTCCCCAGAGTGCTTTCTGGCCCAGAACTCCCCAGCAGCCAGCCTGTCCCAAACCAGGCTGGAAGAAGGATTTGGGCTTAATGAAACTGAGAATTAATTTCTTCTGAACATAGGCACAACTTCAGCCTACCTCAGCCCTCTGACATTTTCTCTTAGCAGTAGACTCACTATTGATTTCTCTTCAAAACTGTGAAGGTGGTTTGCCATCAAAATAACCTAGAGTAAAAGGTCATATGAGTCTCTACAGATGCTGATGTATTGGTTTATTTGGTGAAGCCAGAATTCTTGGTGTCAGATTGCATGTCAGTACGGCTACATCTGCACAACAGCCCTCTTTCGAAACAAGGTGTTTTGAAATATTTTATTTCAAAATAACACAATGACTGTAGCTCATTTTTGCTTTCAAAAAAGTCTCTTCCAAAAACGTGATCACGTGAGATTATGCAAATGAACTATGAGATTTGAAAATCAGCGCTTCATTTGCATTTTGATCTCCCTCGTTTGCATTCCCCTTTGAAAAGGGGAAATGTAGTGTAGACACAGCCAAACAGACACACAATGTGTTTTGACTCCTTCAGAATAGCATTTCCAGGTGCATAGTGCGATTTCAGAATAGTGCAATTGGATCCCATTATGGCCTATTTCAAAATAGGTGTTATTCCTCAAGGAATAAGGTTTACTGGAATTGGAATAATGCACTCACTATTTCAAAATATTTATTTCAAAATAGTGTTCACGTCATTTAGATGCTGCCAAAGTTATACCAAAATAACTGCTGTTATTTCAAGATACCTTAGCCATGTAGACCCTTTCAAATTTCTGTCTGTTAAATAAAATGGCAAAAATCGTGAAGCCCAAAAATCTGCTATGATAACTGTCTTCCTTCATTCAGTTTTAAGGGAAAACAAAAAACACTGAATACTTGGGAGTGATGTAAAGTAAATGACAGACTTTCAGCATCAGACCCTACATTTTTACTTAATATTCATCGTGTCACTATACATGTCAAGTGCTGTAGCTTTATTATTGGAAGAAAAAAGCAAATAGAAGACAGCGGCATCCTGTATCTGTAACATCTATGTAGGAGGATAAGTGGATTTACTCTTACAGTGCCATAGAATGGCTATGTGATTTGTATTCCTGCATAGGAGAAAGTATGCAGCCTGAAAAGTTGGTGACAGACTAAGTCTATACTAGGGAAATAAGTTGACTTCAGATATGCAATTGTAGCTACGGCTTTGCATAGCTAGCATTGACATGTTGGAATCAACTTAGTTCCCTACTGAAGACCTAGCCTCTATACTCTCACATTGACCTTCCTTGCTGTACATGACAGCCTGGAGTTCAAGGGTCAATTGCCAACCCCAGAGAGATCAATTTTATCACATCTTCACCAGACATGCAAAATCAAACTCCAGAAGATCGACCACCACCATGTTGATCTTCCAGTAAGTACAGAAAAGCCCCCATAGAGTTAGTAGTTATACAAACTAATCCACAGTTATGGAGAACTTTTCTGGTATTGCCAACACTGCACAGTAAACAGGAATATCAGCATTACATATAGAATTCAGCATCAGAACTGACTACAGACAAGTCATTCTTATAAATAAAAAAGTAGCAACCCGAAAATTGAGTCCTGCAGGAAATTCCACTCTACACTTCCAAAGAACAAGATTATTGTCAGGGCTTCACTGCTTGCAAATGATCTGATAAATATTGTAAGAGCCAGTGTATTATATCTCTCAGAAATTTTGTTGGCTCAGAGGAAATGGAGAAGGGGTGGGAAAGGACTATTTTGGAAGGAGGTTTAAGAGACACCATTTGCAGTCATGTAATATGTTTTGCTGAATTCTGAATGTGGAGACTATCTTTCAATAATGCATCTCATTACTTTCGCCAATACAGTATTATGGCTCACCTTCAAATGAGCTATCTTTATTTCATTAATATCTCTTTCCAGCAATGCTGAGTGTAGTTCAAAACATATATACACACACATACACACACACACACACATATATAGTTGCAGACATTGTAAATAGATGTTGGGCTGAGAGAAAATCCAATATTGGACCTCAAAGACTCTTCCAGCCCATTGTTGGCCCTTTTTGCCTATGCTAATCAAGGGCTTAATGTAGTTCTTTGTATCACTTTATAGCAAAAAACTCCACTAACTTCAGCTGGAGTTATCTCAGCCTGTTTTTCACTGCCACAATCAAAGAACCTACTGGGTTCCAAGTTTATACTGAAGATCGTTCCTGAGCTTATATTTTCAAAATCATTTTGAAGCTTCAAAGTTTTAGTAAATAAAAGCTAAAAAAAAAATCAGCTTCACAAAATAAACAATATGTTACATTACTTCAGCCCCTTATATGCAAGTATTTCCAACTTGGACACTTTACTTTTTACTATTTTGGCAGTTGTTCTAGGAGCTCAGAGCACAGTTTAAGGTGATGGCTCTTGCTTGACCATTATCCAGGGAAGCCATTGCCCAAAGATTAGTTTTCCTTATTTAAGTTTACTATTGGCTATCCCATTGCCTGCATTATATTATTACACATACACACTTTTCTGTGTATGCTATAAATAACATGTGGTGGCAACACGTTTATTAAAGGCTTTGCCTACACTACAGAGCCTTTGCCAATAAAGCAATGCTAGCAGAGCCGCCTAGTGGAGAAGCTGTGTAAGTCACCAGGAGTTCTTCCGTTAGCTTAGCTAAAGCAGCCCTTTGGATGATATTTACTATATCAACAGAAGCTGGCATCGCTCAAATGTGTGTGTGATTTTTTTTTCTTTGTTGATACTCGCAGACAACATAACTATACTCACAAAATCTTCTGGGAGGACCAGGCCAGAATGAGGACCAGTAATGCACTGTATTTATTACACACCTTTGATCAGGTCACCAGCATTTTGACTGCTAATTCTTCTCTCCCAAGAGCCCCGAGACTCCGAAAATGGCTTGCTATTTGCCTGAGAATTGCTCCATTTTCCTCCCCAAACTATGGAATGCCTCCACCCATCTGTACTGAAATGCAGAGCAGTTAATAATAGGCTATCAGACTCAGGCTCACTGCATACCTAGCAATTAGCAGGCATGTGTGTGACAGGCAGTGTAATCCAAAGTAGGAGATTACTTGGGTAACACTCTTATTGAATAGTAACAGAGAGTAAGCCGTGCTAGTCTATACACTATCAAAACAAAAAGCAGTCAAGTAGCACTTTAAAGACTAGCAAAATAGTTTATTAGGTGAGCTTTCGTGGGACAGACTGTCCCACGAAAGCTCACCTAATAAACTATTTTGCTAGTCTTTAAAGTGCTACTTGACTGCTTTTTGTTTTGATACTCTTATTGAAGTTATTGGGTAGTCCCCATGAAAATACCAACAGAAAGCAGCCAAGAAGATTTAAAAGATTTGGGTTTTTTGGCCTTAATTTATGCAGGGTCCAGTAGTAACTGCATCAGTTGTGAAAGAAAGTCGTTATTGTGAAACTGTTTGGAAAAAAACAAATTGAATTTAATCCCCAATAAAGAATGTAGAATCCCATCTTTTACCAGTAAGAGGAATAAAAGATTTAAAGTCCAGCACAGAACACTCACTAGGAAAATGTTCACACCACATAGGCAAACAGCAGTATGAGTTAAAAAATTGGTAGCAGCTTGGAAAGCCTTTTAAACTTTCTAAATCTTGTAAGTAAACTAGACTTAACTCTAAAAACTATTTTCAGAAGGACTTTCACTTTCTCAGTATTCACCTAACTATTGAAATAGTAGAGTCCAGGGACAAACAAAATATACTTTACAATAGCATACAAGGATGGGTCACGATGGGGGTCAGAGGAGGACAAGACCAGGAGACAAGAAGAATGGTGGCTCCAGATTAAGCTATTGTGAACTACTCACATTAGTTCTGAAGGAGAGCATCCATACCAAAATTAATGCAATTTAATGTGCTCATTAATGTCTCGGTTTTAGCTGATTTTAACTTTCCTGAGTTTCTTGATACAGACAAGTTTGGAGGCTTCCTTTGTTGAGCAGGGCTGCATGTCCCAAGCATGGCATTTAATTTTGTTTACTTTAATTCAGAGGTGCCAAACATTAGAAACATCAAAATAAAGGCCACTGAAAGCACAGTCCGCTTTTGCGATTGCATTTTCGGACCTGTTATAGGAAGGTAATTGACACTTACGAATCTTAAGGAAATGAGGTAAGGGATAATGAGCTGCACTTTGTAAAACACTTTGTAGATATGGGGCCCTGTATCAGTGTGATCATTATAAAGACTTTGTAATAATTTAACTTATTACTACTGAATTCTTTGCTAGTTCTATTATCACTCCTAGTCCTCAGTCTGCAATTTACAATCCCACTGGCTTCTCCAGATCATTATGGAAATGAAAGGTGTGGTATTTCTTTCTGTTCTTTTTAGATATAACTCTTTAAAATTACTGGATTTTAAAGCATGAGCTTCTTTTATATGTAACCATTTAGAACTCCTGTACTTTACATTAAACTGATTTTGTGTGGAAGAGGTGCAGGTTCAGACTGTGATGATCTACATGCTTTTTTTAAGTGTGTTGTAGAAGATGTCACTGTTTGTGATTTTATGCTTCCAGGTCAGCCTGTGGGATATCATTTAGGAAAGAGCAAAGAACATTTTAGAAACATATTCAGGAAATCAGTTCTCAGCATGCCTTGTCTGACTTGGGCTACTTCATTAGTGTTTAGTGCACAGAATACTACGTTCTGCTTCTTTCAGATTTTCGGGTTGGACCCCTCTAGTCAGGCACCTTTGAGACCCGACCAGTACTGAAGACTCTACCCCGCCCTAGCACCCCCTCCTGCACTCAAAAAGTTATTTTTCCACCTATATTATCTTTTCAAACTGCTGAATTAAGGAATTAATGATGTTTTGTTTTATTGGCATTGTATGTATATGGCAAGTGTAATTAATTGCAGGCAGAACTAAGGGCGAGAACATGAGTGAGAACATTTATATTGCGTTTATGAAGGAATTGATGGAAAACTAATCTCGGGATTGAGCACTTGGAGTGCTCAAGGTTCAGGCCCAATGCCTGCATGAAGTAAGTTTACATTTATGTGGCATGATGGGCTCTACCTACAAAATATGAAATCAGATTTAAAGGACAAAGACAGTTACAAAGAAAACTAACAGTTCAGTCCTACAGCTTTTAATCAAATATGGAATACTTCATCACAGGAGAAATCACAGTGAAGTTAATAGGACTTCTTCTGGAAACAGCAGTAGTCAAACCAGGTTGGGTTAGGGTTCATCCAGGCCAGTATGTTTTCTATGACAGTAGTCAAAATCAAATGCTTCAGAGGAAAATACAAGGTACCTTGTAATAAACAACTATGCAATAACTTTTTCATAAGATATTATTTCCTAATCCTAAAATCTCCTCTCAAATATAACTGGATGTTCTAATTATCTATAGATAGGTATACATTTTAAAAATCTTATACAACTCTTCACTTCAATGATATATGTGGCAATGAGTTCCATAGGTTAATTATAAACTGTGTAGAAAAGCATTTCCTTTTAGTTTTGCAGGTCCTCCACTTGTAGTATGAGGACAAGTAGGCATACCCTTTGTGTACTATCCAGCATTTTGTGTAGCTCTCATATTCTCCTTTCTGAACTAAATACACTCTTCGATCATTCCTTCAATGGAAATCTCTCTATATCTCTAATATTTTCCACTGCTTGTCTTTGTAACCCTGCTGTTTCTACTACAGTAAACTCTTTTGTATCTGGCATTCTATGATACTGAACTCTCAAATAACCAATATATTAGCCATACATAAATTTTAGTTGCATTTTCCATAAGTACAGCATAGTGAAAGTCAAATTTGTGCTAAAATATAGTGTCTAAAGAGTGGGATGGAATTTGTTTGCTCTTTGACAACATCTGCACAATAAGCACAAGTTTTCATTTAAGCCATCCCCAGTGACGCCATTGTCTCCTCCTGAGTGGTTACACTTCAGCTGCCTCTACACTAGCAAGTTATTTAGAAAGATTTTTCAAAAGAAGGGGGCTCTTTCGAAAGATCCCATGAAGCGTCTACATACAAAAACTGTTCTTTTGAAAGTAAATTGAAAGAATGTGGCACTCCTTTTGAAATCAGTCTTCCTTTCCCATTTCAGGAAAAGTGCCCCCTTTCGAAAGCGTTTTTCAAATGAAAACACATGTAGATGTTCCACACGGCTCTTCTTATGAAAGATCAGTCCTCATTTTTGATCCTTGGCCTGTTCTTTTGAAAGAGCAGGGGCTGTGTGGACACACTTGCAAAAGAACAGATCGCTCTTTTGCCCTGCTTTTCTTGTGTGTGGACACACTCTTTCAAAAGGAGCTCATTTGGAAGAGATCTTCCGGAAGGGCTTTTTTTGAAAGATCTCTGTAGTGTAGACATATAACCCAACAACATCATATGTTCTTTACCTTGCATTCATCAACAATGAATTTCCTCTGCTATAGTGCTGCCCATTTACCTAGATTTGATCAGTCCTTCTAAAGTTCTTTAGCCGTCACAGGTTGTGACAGCAATGAATAATTTTGTGCCCCCCATAAATTTTGCACCTTCCTCTGACAATAAATGTATCAATTAGTGGCCTTACACACTATTGGCCACCCCAAACAATCTTCTAAGTTGAAAACTGACATTTTATTCCTACTCTGCTTTCATCTCATCTAGTTTCCAGTTCTTGATCAAACCTTATGTATCTCCTCATAATTACCTTCCTTTCCCTAATAATGTCTCATTAAGTTGAATGACATCAAAAAGGTGAATAAAGGAGAACGAGTTCATATTATTTATTTGAGCAAAATAAATGGTTGCTAACAGGAGGGAGTTTTGAGAGGGGCTCTCCTGGGGAAGGAGGGCACAAACTACAGCACCTTTGGGTAAGTGGCTCTCTGGAGTGTGTAGGTGCCTGGGTTTGGGGGTTCTGGGCCTGGGTTTGTCTGTCTGTTTGGTGTTTGGAGTGCTGTGCTGTCTGTCTGTTTGTTTGAAAGGCCATGTGCTCAGGCTGCTTGCCAAATGGCTGAGCAGTTGTCAGAGGGAGGGGCTCTCTCAGGTAGGCCAGAGCTCTAAAGCCCTGCTGGCAAGCAACCAGGGAGCATGTGAACAGTGTGGTTGCTAACAGGAGGGAGTTTTGAGAGGGGAGTTTAGAGGGAGCTAGTTACTACTTCAGGTGTAAGAGGCAGCATCATCCCCAACTGCTGGCTGGAGCTGAGGGACCCAGTGCAGCATGAGGAGCGGGGGGGCGGGGGTGAGATCGAGGGATGTCAGTAGTGGGCAAGTGGTTTGGGGGCATCCAGTATGGCTGTGAGGATGGCAGCACCCATGGAGGCTGCTTGCAGTGTGCTGTCCCAGACTGCATGGCTTCCAGGCCCAGTCCTGTGCTCCCTGCATGCACGCGCCGCAACAGATCTGTGGGGCTCCAGGGACAGCCATAGCCAGATCAAGAGTTGGTAGCTTTGGCTGGGACCCAGGGTGCGGCTGGGCTCCAAGATCGGTGCCTTCCTGGAGGATGTGGGGCTGCAGCAGCGTGTGACCAGGTGCGGAGAGGCCGGGGAAAGGGGGACCTGGGGGCAACAAGAACTGATAGGGGGCAGTGTGGTGCAGTCGGGAGACATGGGAGTGGATGGGGGAAAAGGGGATAGGGAGGAAGGATCTGGGGGTGATGGTAGCCGATGAGAGGCAGAGGGGTGGGGAGGAGGGTCCTGGGGAAGCGAGGTGGTTATCATGGGGAGCTTTGGGGACATGTGGCGCCAGGGCGGTGCAAGAGGTAGTGGGACCGTACCCACGTTCTCCATGCCCCACTGCCTTGTGGGTTATCCTGGAAAGGAGCAAGGCTAAGGGAGTAAACCCTGACAGAAAATCCGGAGGGGAGTCCTAAGGCGGTTCTGTGCTCACTTCTGGCATTGACCTGGCAACTCCTGCAGCTGAGCTGGTACCAGACGTAGAGGTTATCCTCTCCTTTGGACTATATCAGTAAAGCCGAGAGGGCAACACTGGTGTCTGGGCAGCCCAGAGTCCCAATAATCGCCCAAGCTTGCGCCTGGAGAGGTACTCCAGCATCGCTAACTGCGTTGAACCAACATGGGAGGTAACAGATACCGGTTATAAGCTCTTGCTCGATTGGTGTAGAGAATGAGCACCAGGGGTTGCCTCCGATGGTGGGAGAGATAGTCGCATCTCACTGGACAGTCACTGCCCGCCTCAAGCTGGGCAGCCCTCAGCCAACAGGGTACTGTCCCACCACAGTTCACCTGCCTCACTGGGTGCGTGAGGCTTAAGGTTCCCAAACCTGACAAGTGACCTGAAAGCTGAGCACCAGGCAAACCAATAAGAAAATCAACAAGAAAAGGAAACCATCAAAGTTTTAAGCTTGCTTGCTGGAACGTGCGGACCATGCTGACAGGTCTGACTGAAGATCTTCAGGACATCAGCAACACCCGAAAGACCGCTGTCATCAATGAGGAACTGAAGAGGCTCCAAGTTGACATTGCTGCTGTGCAAGAGACATGTCTCGCAGATTCGGGATCTCTAAAGGAAAAGGACTACATCTTTTTCTGGCAGGGTAAAGCCTGAGAAGAACCCAGGGAGCATGGTGTTGGCTTCGCCATCAGAAACACCCTTCTACAAATGGTGGAATTAGTCATGGGTGGATCAGAAAGACTCCTTCAGGTCATACTTCAAACTTGCGCCGGTCCTGTCCACTTGATCAGCGCTTATGCCCCAACCCTGTACGCTGCACTGGAAGTAAAAGACAAGTTTTATGACATGCTTAGTGCTGCCATAGTGCAAATACCTGCTCGCGAACAACTGTACATTCTGGGTGACTTCAATGCGAGAGTTGGAGCCGATCGTGACTCATGGCCTTCCTGCTTAGGCCACTTTGGTGTGGGAAAAATGAATGAAAATGGTCAGCATCTTCTCGAACTTTGCACGTACCACAATCTGTGCATCACAAGCACATTTTTCCAAACCAAGCTGCAGCACAGAGTGTCATGGAGACACCCATGCTCAAAACGCTGGCATCAACTAGACGTGGTCATCGCTAGACATGATAACCTCAAAAATGTCCTTCTGACACGCAGCTATCATAGTGCTGACTGCGATACAGATCACTCGTTAGTTTGCTCCACACTCAAGGTGATTCCCAAGAAGCTGCACCACTCTAAACCAACTGGAAGGCCCTGCATTGATGCCAGAAGACGACTAACTCAGAGAGAGCTGAAAAGTTCAGAGCAACCCTCGAGGAGAATCTGTGCAGCAACCCTGGGGGTGCCGATGTGACAACCAGATGGCAGCATCTGAGGGATACAATGTACAACACGGCCTTGTCGGTGTTTGGAAAAAGAGCTAGAAACACAATGACTGGTTCGAAGCTAACTCCAATGAGATGATTCCAGCCATTGAAAAAAAGCGCGCTGCGCTCCTGGAGTACAAAAATTCGCCAAGCCAGAATACCCTGCAAGCGCTCAGAGCAGCCAGAAAAACAGTACAGCAGACGGCCAGGCGCTGTGCCAACAACTACTGGCTCGAGCTATGCAGCAGCATCCAGACCAGTGCTGACTTTGGTAACCTCAGGGGAATGTACGAGAGCATCAAGAAGGCATTAGGACTCACCCAGAACAAGATGGCACCTCTGAAATCCAAATCTGATGAAGTCATCACTGACAAAGCCAAACAGATGGAGTGCTGGGTTGAGCACTACTCCAAGCTGTACTCATGCGAGAACATTGTGGTTGACTCAGCCCTCGATGCCGTCGAACTCCTACCAGTAATGGACAAACTGGACCAGGAACCAACTGTGGATGAACTGAAGAAAGCCATCGACAACATTGCAGTAGGAAAGGCCCCGGGCCAGGATGGTATACCACCAGAGGTAATCAAGTGTGCCACGGACACTCTCCTGGAACCCCTACATAGGCTACTGTGCCTGTGCTGGCGAGAAGGAGAGCTTCCACAGGACATGCGCGACACTAACATCACAACCTTGTATAAGAAAGAAGGAGACAGAAGCGACTGCAACAATTACCATGGAATCTCCCTCCTAAGCATCACTGGTGAACTGTTCGCTCGCGTCATCCTCAGCAGACTCCAGAAGATTGCTGAGAGGGTGTATCCTGAATCACAGTGCAGATTCCATGCAGAGACATCTACCGTCGACATGGTCTTCTCTCTGAGGCAGCTGCAGGAGAAATGCAGGGAGCAGAGGAAGCCACTGTTGCCTTCATCGACCTAACCAAGGCCTTTGACTTAGTCAGCAGGGATGGACTGTTCAAACTTCTCCACAGGATAGGATGTCCGCCACGGTTACTCAAGATTATCTAGTCTTTCCACAAAGACATGAGAGGAACCGTCCAATACGATGGCACATTATCGGATGCTATCAGCATCAGGAGCGGCGTCAAACAAGGATGCGTCCTTGCTCCGACACTGTTTGGGATCTTCTTCACACTCCTCCTTAAACACGCCTTTGGATCTTCAACAGAGGGCATCTTACTGCACACAAGATCTGACAGGAAACTGTTTAATCTTGCAAGGCTGAAAGCTAAATCTAAGGTGCGGGAAGTCCTCATCAGAGAGATGCTGTTCACAGATGACGCTGCTGTCGTGTCACACACAGAAGACCAGCTTCAGAAGCTGCTGGATCGGTTCTTCAAAGCGTTCAAGGACTTTGGGCTCTCCATCAGCCTAAAGAAGACAAGTGTACTTGCTCAGGACGTTGCTGTTTCTCCATCAATCAGCATTGACAACTATACATTAGAGGTCGTCCACGAGCTCGTTTACCTCGGGTCTACCATCACTGACACCCTGTCATTGCAGTCTGAGCTAAATAGGAGGATCGGTAAAGCAGCCACAACTCTGTCCAGACTCAACGAGAGAGTGTGGAATAACAACAAGCTGTACACTCACACGAAAATGCAAGTCTACAGAGCCTGCATCCTCAGCACCCTCCTTTATGGCAGCGAGACTTGGATCCTGTACGCTCGCCAGGAAAAGATGCTGAACGTCTTCCACTTACGCTGCCTCAGGCGCATCCTTGGAATATCGTGGAAGGACAGAGTGTCCAACACTACCGCCCTTGAGCAAGCTGGAATCCCAACTATGCACACCCTCCTTCAGGCAGCGGCGGCTTCGCTGGCTTGGCCACGTCCACAGGATGAATGATGGAAGGATCCCAAAAGACATCCTGTATGGCAAGCTAGCCTCTGGCAAAAGACCTCCTGGACGCCCCCAGCTGCGCTACAAAGATGTTTTTAAGAGAGACCTCAGGGAAGTAGACATCAAGCCAGACAGCTGGGAGGAGCTGGCAGACGATCGCAGCAGATGGAGGCAGGAACTATACAAGGGCCTTCAGAAGGGTGAGTTGAGGATCACACAGCTAGCAAAGGAGAAGTGAACCCACAGAAAGCACAGCAAGGACCTGCCAGACACCCATTACATATGCAACAGATGCAGCAAGGACTGTCACTCTTGTGTGGGTCTTCACAGTCACAGCCGATGCTGCAAATGAGGATGCCAAACGGAACTACGAAGGACGCGATCCATAGTCTACGTAGACTGAAGGATGCTACTACTAATTTATTTGAACTGTCCAAAGCATTTTTGAAAAATTCTAGTAGATCAGAGAGACATGACTTTCTTTGACTGAAGTCATCCTGGATTGTCCATATCTCATAATGTTCACACACGTTTACAGTATCAAACAAAGTCAACTGGCCTCTCTAACTCCCCAGCACACTTCCACCCTCTTTTTAAAATTGACGTGGATTAAATCAAGACCAGAAATTTCCAAATCGAACCCTAAGCATATTAACCATGTTGATAATATTGATTGCTTTAATGCAGTCAAAGTTTTCTAGACTTTGAAATTATAATATGATGTTATCAATAGTTTGAGACTCTATTCTGTGAGATACTGAGCAGCTTTTGGGTACGTCCATTCCGTGTGCTAAACCTGGGCTCTGACTCAGGTTTGAGCCCTAGTTGATCTTCCATTTGCACACAAATCTGGCTGACCCAGGTCCTAGTTCCTCAGACCCTGCTAGGGGATTGGCTCAGAGCCCAAGTCCCTCTATGACTTGAGTGCAAGCCCTATCATTCTGCACTGTGGCCGCAGTTGCAGCTTCAGACCTAAGTCAGAAAGTCCTCATAGTGCAATATGCACTAGAATTTTATTGCCAAATATTCCCACTGTTGTTACCACTGATTCAGCTCTGCCAGAAACAGTACTGACATAGACAGAGATCTTCATGACTGCTGACTTTTAAACACGGTAGTCAATTCCTGTCTGGAGTAGGCATAAATGACAATGCGGCAAATATGTGGGTGGTCATCACCCAATGCACTACATCTGGGTTAACACTAGAATTAATATGGGACAAACTAGTCAAGTGTAGCCATCCCCACAGGGATCTGCGGGCATGCCGCATCTCACAGGCACTCCATACACTTTACAGGATTAGATCACGTACTGTAAACAGCTTTTGATTTCCAAAGATCTAGAGAAACATTCTGCTCTGACAATAGCTGACCAATAGCAGTACAGTCTGTAGGGAGACCAAGGTCTTTTTTTGATAATTTTATTATTTGTCTTTTCGTCTTAGTCTTTTTGCTAATCCTGCCCATAGGAAATATATTAAATATTCCACTCTACTTCAGTCTCATGAGAAATTCACTGCCAGTTTCTGAATTTCAGCCTTTGGACCATGGCTGTGACCATGTTAGGATTAGAAAGTAATCAAGGATATCTAAACAGTGCAAAATGCTCCAGTGTCAAGGGTTATGAAATTTATTACAAATAAAATTAAATGGGCCAAGACCAGAGGGTTAAGACTACTTCTAGGTTAGATGTTCTACAGCCTTCAATGCAAACTCAACCTAACACAAAAGTACACCTGGCCTGTGAAGTCCCAGCTCCACCCCTTTCTAGCAGGAGTAGGAGAAGAGGAATGATGTAGTGGGTGAGTCAGAGCCAGCAATGCTTTCTCCCTGCTCAGGTTGTGTATGGAGTTGTAATAATTGGGGGTGGGGTATGTCTACAGGGCAATAAAAACTCAGCAACATGATATCTCGGAACTGGTGTCAGCTGACTGTGCCTCATGGATCTTGGCTGTGGGGTTAAAAATAGCAATGTAATTATCAGGGCTGGAGCTGGAGCCCAAGCCCTGAAATGCTTCACTTTTGTGATGTAACATGAATGAATTCCAGTAAAAGGTTAAATCCAGAGAGAGTGGGTTCTCTGTTGGTGAATGGCCAGGTGAGACAATGGGAGAAGAGAAGGATGGTTTGAATTGAAACAGTTGCAGGCTGAGAGGGTCTTTTTTTCTGTGGCTGGAGCAGAGAGAGACAAGATGCTTGATCCTAAGCTGGCTTAATGAATCCAGTAAATATCCTGGCCACAACATAATCAGAGCATAGATCTGTAAGCAGAAGGAACTGTTTAGCTAGATGTGATCAGGTTATCTTTTATTTTGGGTTTGGTGCAGGACTCCTTAGGCTGGCTGATGTATTTCCCCTGTACTCTGTAACATCTAAACTGAATCCCAGGGAAGTAATTCTCTGTGCTCTAACCTTGAGGGGTTTTTTTTCATTGTTTTACAAAACCTAGCATGCTAGCATTCTTTATTTTTTGTTTGTTTGTTAATAAATTACCTTTTAAGGCAATAATTTGATTCCTGTGTCCTAGAGCACGGTCTGTGTATATTCATGACTAGACCAAAATGTCAGTTTTCAGATTACCACTTAATTTCTTTCTTTTGTTTTCAGAATAACTCCTAAGAAAGGGGAAAAGCATGTGGTTACCCGATAGGGAGACATCCAACTGTGTCATCCTAGCTTTTAAAGGGGAGATTTTCTCACTTGGTGGTGGCAGCTACCTCTCTGGGTCAGGGAATCACTTTGGTGATTACCTGTTCTGTTCATTTCTTCTGGGGCATCAGACATTGGCCTCTCTTGGAAAACAGCATACTGGGCTAGATGGACCTTTGGTCTGATCCAATATGGCCATTCTTAATTTCTAATCTGTGACCTTGAGGAGCCTTTCAAAACAGAGCCTACTGAGGCAAGGTATTTTAAGGGTTTGGGGGTTTTTTGTTCCCCACCCGCCTGGTCTACCATGGTAGGAGTTAAAGACATAGGGGAGGAAAATAATGTCAATGTTGGAGCTCTCAAGCATGTAGGAATAACAGAATATTGGAATCTGGGCCCACCCTGCAAATCTAAGAGTAGAGGCTTGTCTTCTGTTTTAGATCATTTTCTGCTCTGAAAATTCATATCTGCGCAAGAGTGTCATACAGAGTAGGAAACCAAACCATCTTCTAACACAGTTGTAAGATTCATGGTAAGAACATGAGGGTGGAATTCTCAAAGCTGTTCATCATTGGCCTAATTCTGCTTTCAGTAAGATCAATGGTAATTTCTAGCAGCAGATTTAAGGCCATGCTAAATGTTTTGACAAGTTCACCTTAGCAGGAAGCAGCTAAAAGTGTGTAATTTAGAGCTGTTCAGCACCTGCAACTCACAGACACTTCAGAAGATGAACCAGGTGTCCAGTACCTTGGAGTGATGCACTCCTCTTCAAAACACATCCCTCTGTGCACATTTCTTCATGAAGGAAGAATTCTTTCTCTGAAGTTTTTAGGAATGGTTTTGATTGGTAACATACTTCATATAAAACCTATTCTGGAAACAGCCACTATGTTAAACAATGAAAATCTGCCTCACAGTCATGGCTAAAGGGAGACCAAGCTGCTGCTACTTTGCTGGGAATTTGAATCAATATTCTGGCTTAATTTTGCTGCTGCATTCACTAAAATTAGGCAAATATTTTGCTCCAAATATATCTGAAGCTCTGTAGTTTCCACGTAACGGAAAGTGGTTGATTAAGTGTTGGTATTAAGATACTGTTTAATTGTAAACTCTCATTTTACCCAATAAATTTTATATACAGACTGAAAAGCAAACTAATTGGTTTAAGTGAATTCTTTAAAACAGAACTTAATGAGTTCAGACATTAGAAAAACTCTAAGGAAAGCTACCTACCTTGCAAATGGACCGTTTTACTGAGTATCTCTTCTCCATGTATGAACTCTCAGAGGCTACGTCTACACTACAGAGATCCTTCAAAAGAAGTTCTTCTGGAACATCTCTTCCAAGAAACTTCTTTTGAAATAGTGCGGCCACACATAAAAAAGCAGATAAAAAAAACCGATCCACTCTTCTGTTAGAAAGAGTCCACACAGCCCCCACTCCTTCGAAAGAATGGGCCAGGGATTGTAAAATCCGGCGCCATAAGGAACGCTCTTTTCAAAGAAGGGCCCATGGAGCAGCTACACATCCTTCTTTTCTAAAGAAACTTTTGAAAGAAGGCAGTTTTCCTCATCTGGGATGGGAAGAGGGCTTCAGGAAGAAGAGCTGTATTCTTTTAATTTCAGATCAAAGGAGCACATTTTGTGTGTAGATGCTCTGCATATTCTTTCAAAAAAGGGCTGGATTTTCCAAAAGAACTTGCTAGTGTAGACACAGCCAGACTGTGATTAAGGAACCTCTTTCACCTCTTTGTTATATTAAACATACTAAACTCCTTGGCAAAGGCTACACTGAGGTTGCTATTTCAGGATACATTTGAATCCCAACATAGAAACCACGCGGCCATATATGATGATAGTTGAGGAACATGAGAATGTGCCCGCGATTCCGTGAATAACCTGGTTAGGTCCAGTGATGGTATCTCCAGAATTGATATGTGGACAAAGCTGGCAAAGGGGTTTGTTGCAAGGAAAAGCCCCAGGACTGGTGTTCCTGCGGTACAGACTGTGATTGTTGGTGAGAATCCTCATAAGGTTAGGAGGTTGTCTGTAGGAGAGAACAGGCCTGTCACCTAGGGCCTTCTGGAGTGTGGCATCCTGATTAAGGTTAGGTTGCGGGTCTTTAAGAGTGAGTTGCAGCACATTACTAAAGACCTACAACCTACCCTTAATCAGGATGCCACACTCCAGAAGGCTTTGTATATTAGACAAACTTCAAACTCTCTTAGACAAAAAACAATCACAGTCTATACCTCATGGCCATTTCGAAGTTTGGGGCTTGTGTAGACACAGCCACAATGTTTAATATAAAGAGGTTAGCACTTAACCACTTGTAACAGCAACCAGACAGGAAGTACCTTCAATACACATTTCCAGACACCCATGAGCTTGAGATGGGAGAAGGTGAACGGTCAAGAATGGTTTAGTTTGCATGGCAGACAGGAAAATAATTCTCAGACTGATTTAAAGTAAAATCTGAAAAAAGACGAGAAAGAAGTTCAGAGCAAAGTACAGCCAAAGAAAACACCACGAAGCAAGTAGCCAGAAAAGGGCTGGGTCAGTGTATCGCATGGCATTGTCTCTTATGTTTAAATGAAACAAACAGGCTTTATGGAGAACTGAAATAATTCAGAGTGCTCCAGCTCTCAGCTGTGTTTGAAATGTCACCATTTGATAAATTAAAAAATATTTTTAACATAGAGCTTGTCATCTTCAGCTGAATACATTTTGGGGGGTTCTTTTCTGTAAAATCCCCCTCCCAGGTAGATATGAAAGGAAAATCCAGAATATCAAGAAAACTACTTGAGAAGTATACACAGAAACAGGGTCAATTTCTTTTTTCCTTCCCCGTGCCCCACCTTTAGGCACAGGAGTCTCGCTGAAAGAACTTCTCTTATACTTTTTAAGAACCAATCAATCAGATCAGCTTGGACTGCCAAATATACATTGGCGGTGTCTACGCTTACGAAAAACTTCAAAATGGCCATGCTAATGGCCAAATTGAAGAATACTAATAAGGTGCTGAAATGAATATTCAGCGCCTCATTAGCATGCCATGTTTCACTCACCCACAGATCATCTACATGGGGGTCCTGTTCGCAAGGACCCTGCAAACATCAAAATCCCCTTATTCCTATCCTTTAGAAAAGGACCCCCCCCGTGTCAATGAGCCACGCGCAAGCGAAACATGGCACTTCTGAAGTGCCGTGGCTGGCGGCATGCTAATGAGGCTCTGAATATCTATTTCAGTGCCTCATTAGTATCATGACCATTTCAAAGTTTTTCGTAAGTGTAGACATAGCCATTGTATTTAAAAAAAGATTGGAAAATCTTATATTAATTCCATATTGGTCTCCAGTCTTATGAATACAGGTGTCTTTTGTGGAATATTTCCAACACTGCACAATCCAGATTGGCATAAACCAGTGTTTTCTTCTATTTCCAGCCTGTGGACTACCCAGCCTGCATGCTGAACCAATGCAGCTGTAAGAGGCAGTAGGAAAGTGAGAACAATCTGCAGGCTATCAAACTGCTACACTTCAGCGTCAGCTACAGTAAACCCCACTGAAGCCCCACACATGACTCAGGGAAAGCTTCCACATTGTATTTAGGAACAGCTCTGCTGTTTCTCTTTTCAGTCTTTTTTAAAGACAGCAAAATAAAATTACTGGCATTTCAAAAGCCTCTAGCACCATTAACTGCTCAGCTGCTCCCAGACCTGCAAGGGGCATATCAAAAGAGTCCTGGAAGAAATGCTTTTCCTCACAGCAGGATGGGTATGTCTGAGGAAGGTTTGGGAGGTATGGCTACTGTCAACCCTGGGCTCCTCTGGCCATGGAGCGGGCAGGTTATGTGCCTCCAGCCCACAGAGGGGAGTAGGGGGTATCTTGTGGCTACAGCCATGGGGGTGGGGAAGGGTAAAAGGAGTGGAGTTGGGCATTGGTCTCCCCCAAGGGGGACTTTGTCTGCCACCCACACTGGTGGTCACGTGGTGACTGAAAAGGACTCAGCTAGGTGCCCGGCTGCTGCTACCATGGAAAAGGACAGGGGCCCCAAACCCTTTAGATCAGCCCGGCCCGTGGGCAATTGCCCTCTTTCCCTCCCACCTAGCATGCTCTGGCAGGCCTGGATTTAGGTTTCCACAGTAGCTATTCCAGTCTATTAAGTGATTGCAGTCTTGGGGAAACCTGAGTGATTCCCCCTCTCCCTCCTTTTTTTTTTTTAATGTCTGATGCTCATTTTTTTGTTGATTTTCTATGCATCATGTAATGGGCAGGAATCCCTTTTTCTCAGGGTTCCCTTTGGTTTTGTAAGTAGAATGTAATGACTCACAAAGAATGAAATCTGGTAAGGAAAGGGATGTCTCAAAGTATGAAAGAGGTCTCAGAACAGGCTGGTCCCTTTGGGCTGGCAGGGACCTGGAAGAAGCCTTCCCTGTAAGCCATGCACTTGTGCAGCCACTCAGGAGAGGTTTAAATGCTGCACAGCTGATTAGCAAAGCATCCTCAGCTAGGTTTGTGTTTCTCTAGGTGGTGTACATTCACACGTGCCTCAGTGCACATGACAAAATGTATTCCACACATGCATGGAAAAATTTCCCCGCATGGATGGAAAAGATTAGAGGGAACATTGTCCTAAAGTACAAATAAATCATTGTGTTCAGTCAAATATATCACTTAAAATACATTGGGAAGGAAGGTTTAACTGGCTAATCAAGAGAACCAGATGCTGTGATTACATCAGTAAAACTGTGAAGCTTAAGTCTCATTAGCGTATTTGCTACTGAATACTGTGTAACCAAGTGTGTTAATTGAAAACTTCCAGTATCCAACATGTGATTATAGAATGTTAAATTCAACCTAATACTGACATTTATTTTAAGGCTAACACCAGTACTAGAAATAAACTTTAATTACATTAGCAATATAGGGCAGTGGAGTGCTGTTACTAAATATCTAATACTAGGAGAAGCCAACTGTACAAAGCAGATACAAACAGTTTTTTTAAAGTGCCTGAATTCGCTAAACCTCTGAGTGTTCTGCTGGTGGAAAGGAATTTTAGGATATGGCATTTGGAGATGGAACCAAAGCACATGGTTCGCACACAGGCTTTGATCTGGATTTCAAGCACTGCAAAACTTCAGGGATGTTGAGAGTTGGGATTGATGCCCATTACTAATAACAATCCTTTGTACTAAAACAGCAGCTTTAATCTGATGATCACAAAGTGCTTAGGAAAGGTTATATTGATCTATTTTTGTGTTGAGTCTGAAAATCTGATATATCCTCCATCCTGCCTGCTGGTACAGGTTGAATCTCTCTAGTCCAGCACACTCTTGTCTGGCCACAGCCATAATCCACCATGATTTTAGTTAGGCCGACAACCACGAATCGTGGGTGTGGCCAAGTTTCCTGTGGTTCCCTAAAGTTTGTTTGCAGTCACCAGTCCTAACTCTCAATGTTCTGTGCTGTTACTTAGCTCTAATTTACCCCTAAATGTCTTCCAAGAGCCCAGGAAATAGTGGAACTATTGGTAATGTGCTAGACAATATTGACCTCCATTGTCCAGTCCTGATGGTGAAAGAGGTTCAATCTGTACTACATTTGGAGGTAATGATAGTCATAGCAGGACCAGGAACCGAACCTTAAAAAGTAAAATGTGACATGTCTAAGACTATACATTCTGCTGCAGCCGTGGTATGTGCTGGATTGTAGGGGAAATTAACTAGGTTTTGGCTATAAATCTAGCACTTTGCAGACATTCCATAATCAAGACAGCTTTTTCAGATTGTCTTCAGTTGTCTTCAGAGCAATGCCTTCATTAACTCTTTCATGTATTCACACTTCTCCAGGATCTGATCCAGTTTCCCTAATGCTTAAAGAAGCTACATTATTACAGCCTTATTTCCAAAGAGGAGGATTTGGCACATTTCTCTATGGAGTCTATCAAAGCAGTTCTTTCATGCATAGCCCAAGCCGTTTTCCTCTGACACTGACTGTGTTGGAGATAAGATAACAGAACATGCCCACCATTTGGTATCACTCACTTAAGCAAGATTTATTTTCAAGGAAACCCACTTTCTGAAACTAATGTCGAAGATCAACAAAAATGGTCTACTTAATTCTACCTCAGCTCACCAGACACTTCCAAATAAGATTTCAGAGGTGTTTGTGCTGACATGAAGGATGAATTTCAGTCTGGGTCTTGAAAACCATTAGACACAAGTTGAAATGGCCATCAATATATTTGAAGAGAAGTTAACCATCCAAATAATAACATTATCTCGTAGTGTTTTTCAAACAATATTTTTCCCCTATATGACTTTTCAGATTTCGACATACTACATGACCTTGTATCACTCGCTGTCACATTACATGGCATGATGAAATGCAACATGATAAGTCACAGCACAGCTAATGAGACATAAAAACCCTCATCAGAACAAAGTGAAATCAGAACATGAAGGCAGATATTGCTTAGTGTGAGACAGACTTTTTTAAAATTATTTTTAAACTACAAACAAATGGGCTACAGTTACACTACAGCATTCTGTTGACAGAAGACACTTTAGGAAGATATTTCCCAAAAAAACTTCTGTCTACAGAGTTCAGCCACATAGACTGCCTGGACATTCTCTCTACAAAACAGGCACTTGGAAGCACAGTGTACAGGGCTGCCCATTGTTCTGGATGTCCTGTCTGTCGAGAGATGGCCCCACCAGAGTGTCCACACAGCTCTTTTGTCAACAGAATCTGTCAACAGCAGTGTTGTGCCCCATGGCTGAGAGGAAGAACACTGCCAGCAAAAGTGCTGAGTTTTAGTGACAAACTGTCGACAAAACACATTTTTTGTGTGGACATTCCACCAGTTTAGTTGACAAAACTGGGGTTTTGTCAGCAAAATTCTCTAGTGGAACCAGAGCCATGGTCTCTGTGCTTGTACTCACAGTCTGGAAATAATACTGTAATGACAAAGAATGTTCATTTACCCTACAGTAATTGTGGTTCTTCAAGACGTTGTGATCATCGTGGATCCTACGGTAGGCATGCATGTGCCTCTTGTTTGAACAAGCAGAATCTTTTGAATAGCGCCATGCACTGCAGTCACTCATGTGCCCTTTCCTCCTCTTGCTCCCATGCAAAGCAACCATGATGTCCTTCAGTTTCCTCATAACTTGAAGTCTGTGGTCACTGAGTCTGGGGATGGAGGGTAGGATGTGATATCCACATGGACTATAGTATCTCAGAGAACCTCATTTACTGTTCGGTAGATAACTGTTCTTTCTTCTTTGAGTATATGTGCTTGTAGGTGACTGGCAAGCAGTATCACCTCAGGATGAGAGGTATCAGTTGCACCAGTTAAACAGAGCCCTGAGGAACCCCATTCCATATGCTCATCCAGTTTGACTATGAATCATTAACTGCTCTGAGTTGCCACCAGCACAGTGCGCACCCACCTCTATAATAGATGCATCTGGTTACATTTCCTAGTTCACTTTTGAGAGGGTCATATGAGACCATATCAAAAGCCTTACTAAAATCAAGATAGATCACAACTACTGCTTCTCCACATCCACAAGGCTTGTTATCCTGTCAAAGAAGATATTATTTGATTTGATATTCTTTGTTCTTGACAAATCCATACTGAGTATTACTTATCGCCTTATTATCTGCTAGGTGCTTACAAATTGATTTATTGATAGATTAATTGATTGATTATGGAGTTAAGCTAGCAGATCTATAATCCCCAGGTTGTCCTTACTCCTCTTTTGAGATAAGCACTATAATATATTTATCCTTTTCCATTCCTCTGGGATCTCGCCAAGAGGACTCGGAGATCTTTTCAGCCAGCTTGAAAATATGTTATCATGTATTTCAGTTGAATTGAAGATATATATCTTATCCATAGACAGGCTGAACCTTTCTAGTCTGGCATGCTCAGGATCTGACTGGTGCTGAACAAGAAAATTTGCCAGATCATGGGAGGTTAATATTGTCTAGCAGCATTACCAACACTTCCTCTGCTTACTGTGCTTTTAAAAGACATTTGGGGTAAATTATTGGTAAATAACAGCACAGAACACTGAGAGCTAGGACTGGTGGTTGCAAATAAAATTTATGGGACCATGGAAAACTTGGCCACACCCAAGATAAGTAGACATCCAGCTAACTTAAATCATGCCAGACCATGGATGTTGCTGGACAAGAGTGGATTAGAGAGGTTCAACCTGTAATCCTTAAGTGTTTTTCGTCTATTGTAGCCACAGGCCCTACCTCCTTTACACCAATATTTTCTATGTTGTCCAATCACTGCTAAGCTTTTAGATTAAAACAATAGCAAAAAAGTTTGGCCATTGCTGAGTTTTCTATTATTGTCTTTCCCATCTCACTGGCCTATTCTGTGTTTGGTCTTCCTCTCGCTTATAACGTATTTATAAAATGTTTTCTTATTACCCTTTATGTCACGAGCTAGTTTGATCTTGTTTTATGCCTTGGTCTTCCTAATTTTGTCCCTACATGTATGTGTAAGTTTTTTTATATTCATTTTTCATAATCTGACATAGTTTCCACTTTTTGTAGGACTCTTTTCTGTGTTGGGAAGAACACCGCAGTAGTCCAACACTCTGGCATTTAATTTAAGAAACGGCAATTATACAAAAATGAGGAGGTTAGTTAAACAGAAATTAAAAGGTAGAGTAACTAAAGTAAAATCCCTGCAGGCTGCATGGAAACTTTTCAAGGACACCATATTAGAGGCCCAACTTAAATGTATACCCCAAATTAAAAAACACAGTAAGAGACCTAAAAAGAGCCACCGTGGTTTAACAACCATGTAAAAGAGGCAGTGAGAGATAAAAAGGCATCCTTTAAAAAGTGGAAATCAAATCCTAGTGAGGAAAATAGAAAGGAACATAAACACTGCCAAATTAAGAGTAAAAATGTAATAAGAAAAGCCAAAAAAGATTTTGAGGAACAGTTAGCCATAAATTCAAAAAACAATAGTAAAATGTTTTTTAAGTACATTAGAAGCAGGAAGCCCACTAAAAAAGCAGTGGGACCTCTGGACGATAGAGATATAAAAGGAGCAATCAAGGAAGATAATGCCATTGCAGAGAAAGTAAATTATTTCTTTGCTTCAGTCTTCACAGCTGAGGATATTACAGAGGTTGCCAAATCTGAGCCGTCCTTTGTAGGTGACAAATCTGATGAACTGTCCCAGATTGAAGTGTCAGTAGAAGAGGTTTTGGAACTAATTGATAAGTTAAACAGTAACAAGTCTCCAGGACCAGATGGCATTCACCCAAGGGTTCTGAAAGAACTCAAATGTGAAATTGCAGAGCTATTAATGGTGGTTTGTAACCTATCCTTTAAATCAGCTTCAGTACCCAATGACTGGAAGACAGCTAATATAATGCCAATATTTAAATTTAAAAAGAGCTCTAGAGGAGACCCTGGCAATTACAGGCCAATAAGTCTAACGTCAGTCCCGGGCAAATTAGTAGAAACAATAGTGAAGAATAAAATTGTCAGACACGTAAAAGAACATGATTTTTTGGGCAAAAGTCAGCATGGTTTCTGTAGAGGGAAGTCGTGTCTTACTAATCTGTTAGAGTTCTTGGAAGGGGTTAACAAACATGCAGACAGGGGGGATCCAGTGGACATAATATACTTAGATTTCCAGAAAGCCTTTGACAAGGACCCTCGCCAAAGACTCTTATGTGAATTAGGTGGTCAGGAGATAGGAGGAAAGATCCTTTCATGGATTGGAAAATGGTTAAAAGACAGGAAACAAAGGATTGGAATAAATGGCAAATTTTCACAATGAAGGGGGGTAACTAGTGGTATTCCCCAAGGGTCAGTCCTGGGACCGATCCTGTTCAACTAGTTCATCAATGATCTAGAGAAAGGGGTAAGCAGTGAGGTGGCAAAGTTTGTAGATGATACCAAGCTGTTCAGGATAGTCAAAACCAAAGTAGATTGTGAAGAACTTCAAAAAGATCTCAGCAAAATGAGTGATTGGGCAGCAAAATGGCAAATGAAATTTAATGTGGGTAAGTGTAAGGTAATGCACATTGGGAAAAATAGCCCCAAGTATACATACAATGTGATGGGGGCAAATTTAGCTACAACAGATCAGGAAAGGGATCTTGGAATTATAGTGGATAGTTCTCCGAAAACATCCACGCAGTGTGCAGCGGCAGTCAGTAAAGCAAATAGGATGTTAGGAATTATTAAAAAAGGGAAAGAGAATAAGAGGAAGAATATCATACTTCCCCTATATAAAACTATGGTATGCCCACATCTTGAGTACTGCGTGCAGATGTGGTCTCCTCACCTCAAAAAAGATATGCTGGCGTTAGAAAAAGTTCAGAAAAGGGCAACTAAAATGATTAAGGGTTTGGAAAGGGTCCCATATGAGGAGAAGCTAGAGAGACTGGGACTTTTCAGTCCAGAAAAGAGGAGATTGAGGGGCAATATGATAGAGGTATATAAAATCATGAATGGTGTGGAGAAGGTGAATATGGAAAAGTTATTTACTTGTTCCCATAATATAAGAACTAGAGGACACCAAATGAAATTAATGGGTAGTAGGTTCAAAACTAATAAAAGGAAATTTTTCTTCACACAGCGCACAGTCAACCTGTGGAACTCCTTGCTGGAGGAGGCTGTGAAGGCCAGCACTCTAACAGAGTTTAAAGAAGAGCTTGATAAATTTTTGGAGGTTAGGTCCATAAATGGCTATTAGTCAAGGGTAAAGTATGGTGCCCCTAGCCTTTAGTCAAAAGCTGGAGACAGATGGCAGGAGACAAATCATTTGATCATTGTCTTCAGTTCACCTCCTCTGGGGCACCTGGCACTAGCCACTGTCGGCAGACAGGATACTGGGCTGGCTGGACCTTTGGTCTGACCCAGTATGGCCGTTCGTATGTTCTAATGAGATTCAGGTCACTAAGGTGCTTAGTAAACCTACACATTTGGGTAATTAGCTCCTTTGCTTTTACTTATCTCTCTTTTGAAAACTTCCAAGTCAAAGAATCATAAAATTATAGCATCCTAGGGCTGGAAGGCACCTCAGGAGTTCATCTAGTCTAGCCCCCTGTTAGCCGGTGGCTGGGTAATGTGCGGTGAGGTACTCCCCTGGGTCCTAAACAACCCAGTTTTTTACTGTTAGAGCAGGCAGCTCCTAGCACTCTCACCCACGGCCAGGCTGTAGTAACCAAATGGTTAAAGTTCTTTTTGTTGTGCCGGCTGTGTTGCAGTGACAAAAGGGTAACAGGGTCAGGCTCAGAGCTTAACTAGTTACAAGTTTATTTAAGGTACAGTTATAAGCGGGCGGTTACAAAAGGCTATTGTCTACTTCTTATATGCTAGCAAAGTACAGGTGTTAACAAGTTACGTTACAATCCAATACAAAGATATCTGTTACCATCTAACACGATATCTTGATACAATGACATCTAGTTACAGAGCTCTAATTCTTTAGCTGTGCACAAAAAAGTCAGAGACCTAGCATGGGTGTATCTTACCCTCTCTGCGTCTCTCGATACCAGCGTAGCCAAGCCGGATCGGTCACTCAATTCCGCGGAAAGACGAATACGAGGTTGGGCGTCCCCAGTTGTGGACCTCGGGAGGCAATCACCTGACCCGACCAGCAGGTAGTTGGTGGAATGCACTCAGAGTTCTGCTGGACCCATCTTTTATATCCCTTTTGGGTTACGTATTCTCTTTCTTATCTATGGTGCCAGATCATACTGGTCTGTCTTTGTGACGCCAGTTTGTTACAAGGGCATTTCTTACTTAATTTGCACTTGTAAGACAGGTGATAAGCAATTTGAGAGTACAGGACATTCTTTTGTGTGGGTGGGGCACTTCCCCTTCTGGGATGGTTGTGTGGTCATCATATCCATCAATGCCAGCTGGGGTGATTTCTTGAGGGTCCCCCCCCATCATGTTGACAGTTTGGCCTGTTAGCCTTTTATCTGTACTTTCTACTTCTCAGGGTCACGATAAACTAGCACATCTGGGCCTCAATGAGGGCATCAAAGACTGTGCTGTCAGCAGCTGTTTCCGTGCCCTGTGTGCTCCTCAGTGGGGTGGGGGGCAGCGAGCAAGCTGGCTTGTAAGGGGGAGACTTTGTCTGGCTACACCCCCTGCCTAAAGCAGGATCAACCCCAATTAAATCATCCCAGCCAGGATTTTGTCAAGCCTGGATTTAAAAATCTCTAGGGATGGAGAAAAACATTGCAGTGATTCACCACCCTCCTGGTGAAAGAGTTTTTCCTAATATCCAACCTACTTGTCTTCCTCTGTATCTTTAGACTATTGCTGCCTGTTCTGCCTTCCATCATTAATGAGAACAGCCTCTCTCCTTCCTCTTTAGAGTCCCCCCTTCAAGAAGTTGAAGGCTGCTATCAAATTGCCTCTCAGTCATCTCTTCTGCAAACTAAGTAAGTCCAAGTCTTTCAGCCTCTCCTCATAGAACATGTTCTCCAACCCTCTAAATCATTTTTGCTGCCCTCCACTGGATCTGCTCCAATGCATCCCCATCCTTTCTATGCTGGGGGCCCCAGAACTGCATGAAATACTCCAGATGTGGCCTCATGAGTGCCAAGTAGAGGGGGAATCATAACTTCTCTAGATCTGCTGGAAATGCTTCTCCTAATGCACCCCAATATGACATTAGCCTTACTGGCTATGGGGGTACACTGTTAAATCATATCAAGTCTCTCATCTACCATAATCCCCAGGCCCTTTGCTGCTGCACTGCTACTTAGCCAGCTGGCACCCAGCCTGTAACAATGCTTGGGATTCTTCCATCCCAAGTGGAGGACTCTGCCCTTGTCCTTGTTGAAACTCATTCAGATTTGTTTTGGCCCAATCCTCCAATTTAGCTAGGTCACTCTGGACTCTGTCCCTACCCTCCAATGAATTTACCAGTCCCCCTAGATTACTGTAATCTGCAAATTTGATGAGGGTGCAATCCATCCCCTCATCCAGGTAATTGATAAAGAAGTTGAACAATACTGGCCCTAGAACCGATCCTTGGGGCACCCCACTTGAAACTGACTGCCAACCAGACATTAAGCCATTGATCACTACCTGTTGGCCCCAACCATCTAGCCAGCTTTCTATCCATCTTACAGTCCATGTATCCAATCCATACTTCCTCTACTTATGGGCAAGAATGTTGTGGGAGACTGTATCAAAAGCTTTGCTAAAATGAAGGTATATCACATTCACTGACTTCCCCTTGTCTACAGAGCCAGCTACCTCACCATAGAAGCTAATCAGATTGGTCAGGCATGAATTCCCCTTGGTTAATTCACGTTGACTACACTTGATCACTTTCTCCTCTTCTGTGTGCTTCAAAATGTATTCCTTGAGGATCCCCTCCATGATTTTTCCAGGGATTGAGGTAAGGCTGATGTGTCTATAGTTCCCTGGTTTGTCCTTCTTTCCTTTTTTAAAGATGGGCACTACAGTTGCTTTTTCTCCAATCATGTGGGACCTCTCCCAATCTCCACAAGGTTTTAAAGATAAAAACCAAAGGCTCTGCAATGGCATCTGCCAATTCTCTCAGTACCCTGGGGTGCATTAAATCTGGACCCATGGATTTCTATGCATCTAGCTTTTCTAAATAGCTCTTAACCGATTCTGCCCACCTCCTTCCCACGCTGCATTACCTAGAGCTGTAGTCTTGGAGCTGACCTTGTCTGTGAAGACTGTGGCAAAAAAAAGTATTGAATACTTCCACCTTTCCCATATCATCTGTCACTATGTTACCTCCCTAATCCAGTAACAGCCCTGATAACCCTCTTATTATTAACATGCCTCTAGAAACCCTTCTTGTTGCCCTTCACATTTCTTGCTTGCTGCAGTTCCAATTGTGCTTTCGCTTTTCTGATTACTTCCTGGCATTCTCCAGCCATATATTTTTACTCCTCCTTAGTCATCTGTCCAAGTTTCCACTTCTTATATGCATGCATGCTCTTTGAGTTTAAGCTCACCAAGGATTTCCCTGCTAAGCCAAGCTGGTTGCCTACCATATTTGCTTTTCTTACCGCACGTCAGGATGGTTTGTTTCTGTGCCTTCAATAAGACTACTTAAAAATACTGCCAGTTCTCTTGAACTCCTTTCCCCCTTCATATTTGCTTTGCAGGGGATCCTGCCCATCAGTAGAGAGTCAAAGTCTGCTCTTCTGAAATCAAGGGTCTGTATTTTACTGCTCACCTTCCTTCCTTTTGTCAGAATCCTGAAATCTACCATCTTATGATTGCTGCAGCCCAGGTTGCCACCCACTTCTATTTCCCCTACCAGTTCTTCCAGGTTTGTGAGCAGCAGGTCAAGCTGCACATGACCCCTGGCCAGTTCCCTCAGCATTTGTACCAAGACATTATCCCCAGCATTCTCAAAAAACTTCCTGGATTGTCTGTGTGTGGCTGTATATGCAACCCAAGAAATGTCTGGGTAATTAAAGTCTTCCATGAGAACCAGGGCCCGTGATGAGGTAGCTTCTCTTAATTGTCTGAATAAATTCTTGTCTACCTCATCTACCTGATCTGGTGGTCTATAGCAGACACCAACCAGAGCATCAGCCCTGTTGTTTCCACTTCTAAGCTTAACCCAAAGACTCTCAACTGGCCCTTCTCCCTCCGTATACTGGAGCTCTGAGCAATGATATTGCTCTCTCACATACATCACAGTTCCTCCTCCATTTCTCCCCTGCATGTCCTTCCTGAACAGTTTATAGTCTTCCATGACAGTGCTCCACTTATGAGAGTCATCCCACCAAGTTGCCATTATTCCAATCACTTCATACTGCTTTGACTGTGCCAGGTCCTCTAATTCTTCCTGTTTGTTTCCCAGGCTTCTTGCATGTGTGTACAAGCACCTTAGACTGGCCTATTTTCTCCTTTCAAACCAGAGGTCCTCCTTTGCTGTTCCTTTCTCCTTCCCCACTTGCCTCAGGGCTTGTGTCACCATCCCCTGACAAACCTAGTTTAAAGCTCTTGTGACTGAGTTTGCAAGCCTGCCTGCAAAGATGCTCTTTCCTCTCTTCGTTAGGTAGATCCAGTCTCCTCCTAGCAATCCTTGTTTCCGAAAGAGAATCCCATGGTCAAAGAAGCCAAATCCCTCTCTCCAACACCACTTGCTCAACCACGCATTTAATTCCATGTTTCTACGATATCTGCCTGGATCCTACCCTTCAACGTTTTCCTTTTAAGCTTCTCTTAAATTTAAAATGAGTTTTACCTCCTAATTCTCTGGCTGACAAAATCTGCCTTCTTAAAGTCCATTTTCTTTATCCTATGATTTTCATTGCTACCATTCCTTAGACTCATGGAGCCTAACGTTTTGTCCAAGCTGCCCCCCATCTGCAATTTCTCAACCATTTCCTTGATGTTCATCAGAATCAAATATATAACAGCCTCTCTTTAGTTTTGTCTGCCCTCTGTAATAAAAAGTTGTCTCCAATGCACTTCCAAGAACTTTCTAAATAATCTGTGCCCTGCTGTATTATTTTCTCAACAGATGTCTGTGTCATTGAATTTTCTTATCACCACCAAGACCTATGCTCTGGATGATTCTCTGTTTATATTTGTAGTTAATTTGTGTAGTGTACTGTTACTTCTTGCTGCTTCTTACCATTTTAATTCTTCACCAAGATGAATATTTTATCTCATTCCACTTCACCAACTTCTTCCATATTGTTTAATGTTTCTGTTGTGTCATGGGGATGTCATCTCTACAGCTTGACCTCTTCAACCTTTCCACTCAACAATAATTTATTAAAACATGTCATTACGATGACTGTGCTTTATAACATCTTTCCAAGGCTAGTGTTACAGCTATTCTCAATTTCCATAGCCTCTGCACTGACGCTATTGCAGCTTTCCATCTAAATTTCTGCTTGCAGTAAACAGTTTCCTGTTAGTCTATTTTACTACAGCAATATACAGAGTTGATAACTTCAAGGATTTTTTTTATGGTAACCCCTAAATATGTTAGGAGGCTGGCTTGCTTGTATTTCTGCATGGCTTTCCTTTTTAATATGTCCTCTCCATTTTCATTCATTGGCTCTAACTTCCTTAGTTTGCGCATCTACATTTTGCTGAATTTATTGTTTTAGTGAACAAATCCAATCTTCAAATCCAGTTTCATTTCCCCTTTTTGTTTGTTGTACATTCCAATTTTGATACCATGAGGAAACTTTTGTCATCTAACTTTGACATCTTAATTAAAAATATTTTTCCACCATAGTCCTGTATTAAGAAAGTATTAAAATGTGTTATTACCTTTAATGACATCAGGAGTACCAGTAAATTCTGCATATATACTTACCCTCCAATTAAATGCCCATGTCTGGTCCATGTCTGCTGATTCAATCTCAGGAGGCCTGGGCTGCGGGGGCTGTAAAACTACACTGCAGATGTTTGTGTTGGGCTGAAGCCTTGGCCCTGGAATTCTCCCCACTATGGACCCCACAACTCCTGAGCCCAAACATTTGTACTGTAACCTGAGCCCCAGGAGCTGAGTCAGCCAACACTGGTGAGATACAGGTATTTAATTGCAGCATCGCCATACATGGTGGGACTACACATAGTTTTCACTTGAGTATGTACTGAAAGTCATACTGAATAGAGATGGAGTCTTAGGCTACGTCTGAACTTACTGGGAATGTTGATGGCTGCTACTCAATTTTAGGTATGCCAATTGCGTACCTAAAGTTGACTTTGCAGCCATCCACATGGTTCCCTGTCCTCACTGCAAAATGTTGAGGGGAGCTGTCCTCCCTCCAACATTCCTTAATCCTTGTGGCCGGCAAGGAGTTCTGGGTGCGACATTGATCTTGGAATGCGCTGTTTCATGCATACACAAAACAGTGCCCTGGAAAAACAAACCTAAGTGTTTGATCTTCTGCAGGTAGTGTAGACCATCTTTATTCTTAAACATTCTTTCAAATAGGAGGATTTTTACATGCTAAGAGAATTTTTAAAATTATGACCTCTGGGCTGTGAGAACTGTGCCTAACTTCAGTGAAGCAAGTAGGGTCACAGTCAAGCCCAATGTTTTTAATGAATACAGGACACCCATTAGACAATGAAGATTTTTGTCCCAATTAAACAAATGCTCATAGAATTCCAAGCTGCTGCAGTTGAAACCTGTTCTTTGAAAATTCATCTGAGAACTTTATCCAGAAGTGGCATGGGAAGAATGGGATTACAAGACTAAGGTCTGCCACAAAACTCCCAAAGGTGTGCTTTTGTATCACAAGCGCCATGACAAGGGACTGACCAGGTTTTCCTTCACTGATATTTGGCTGCCCTATGCTACATGCAGAAATAAATCAGATAAGACTTTAGCCAAAACATTACAAATTTGCAGAGTGGAGTCTTGTGCAAAACATATATCTTGTGAAAGTGGCACCCAGAGGCATGTACGTCACATACACTACATGTGGTCTTGCATTGGCTGGCATTAGCACAGGCAAATTTGGTAAAGTAATGTTCATGCATTATAGGATCTAATGGTGTCAAACATTATTATTGCTGGCAAACCTCTTCATTATAGTGTGGATTTATAATATATTTTTACCACATGCCCTTCTGGGAACCATGTGATCCTTCATGCTGATATGTCTTCATATCAGCCCTAAAATATCTATGGATATTAATAGGAGTGGAACAAAGGGGTTACAGATATAGCTGTGAACTCTCTACAGTACCACCCATCATGCTGCCAGTAATTTAAATTAATGAAAACACTTCTAATCATGAAGCAGATGCAATGGGGCACCTATCTCTGGAATCTGCGTCTTCCAGTCATGTGTCTAACCCCGAACCTGGCAACATTTAAAAAAAAAGGAAAAACCAGAATGTTGTAGCTTTTCATTCAGGATCTACTAACAGTTGGCTCCATTACCTTAAGCACTTAGTATTGGAAGCATTTTGGCCACCTCTACCTGCTGCCATTTTGTGGCATAGTGGGTGACCATGGAGTATGTATTTCCTATCCATGAGAATTGTTTTTGTCTTTAAATTAAATCATGCTAATTGCAGTGGGGTGGGGGGATGATACCGTATAAATTCTTCTGATCTACAGTCTCAGCTGACATTTTTCAATATAATCCCTTCCTTCAGAGGAGCTATGCCACTTTAGGGGGCAGCTGAGGACTTGACACATGAGAATCTAACTCATATTAGTGCCATCACAAATGTTACAGTCATGTGGTAGTAATGGGATACATCTAGTAAAAAACATATCTTTTTCATCCTTATTCCCTAGGTGGGAACAATAGGGAGATTAAATGTGGCATATGGAAAAGCAATCCCAAAGGATAAACAGTCACTTAAACAGCTAGTAAGTAAAACTATGACAAAGGTTATTACCTCTAATAGAAATGCCCCTTCAAAATAAAACAGGTGGCTCAGATCCTTAGGTGCATGACTTCTATGAAGTTATAATGATTTGCACCTACTGCAGATGTGGTTCCTTACTTACACTGGCTTCTTTCATGTTGCAGATCTGGATCTAAGGCCCATGAAGTGGGTTGCACTGTCTGGCTCCCCCAGTGCTCAGAAAATAAGTATGCTGGATGGACTCTGGGTTGAAAAACTGAACTTGCCCTTGGAGCAAATCTTTAAGAATGAACATGTAAGACAATCACCACACTACTAGGAAAAATGAATTTGTCCAAGCAGTTGTGAAAGAACACTTTTTCTGTAACTAAGTGTTCAAGCCAGAAATGCTGTTGCTTTCAGCAGTTAAAATCTGTTCAAACCATTATATGGGAACTGTCTATGTGTAAATAAAAGTAGATTAGGATAATATATTAATCCTGTGTCTGATGGCCATTCACTTTCTGTCCTAAAAGAAAAAGTCCACTTATCAAGTGCCAATTTGCTAACCACAAAACATCATGCCAATGTTCCAATACCATTTCGTCCTCTAACAGCACAGTACTGTACAATGCATGCTGTTATTCTCCTTGATAGAATAGAAATGGAGAATTCTGAGGTCTGACCCTTGAAATGGGACTATTGGTCTCTTTACCATATGCTATTCTCTTCATAATGTGCAGGAGCTGTTACTGGTGTCTCATGTGGCTCCTTCATTACAATGACAGTGTCTAAGCTTTGCAGAGTGCTCATCTGCAGCTTTAAGCAACTGAAGCTTCTAATTGATCATCTTTCAAACCCATTTGTCAAGGCATTTCTGGCTGATCAAAAACATTTCTGTGGACAAGTAGCTCATGCTTTACAAGGACCAAAGCAGACCTGTGCAATTATAAAGCTCAATACACAGTGCAGTTAGCAGTGGTTCAGCTGAGAGTCTGTAGCTGTGGATGTTTTATAAATAAATCTTACATTATGGTAATAGTGTGTTTAAATTCAGTCCTGACGCTGGTAGGTAAAATATGCATAATGAAAATGTTCTAGACAAGCAGTTATATTTGTACTATCTACCTAAATTATATGGAGGCACATGTTTTGTGACACTCCCATAAAACTGAAGTATGTTTTTTATATTTTAAGAATTTAAGTAGGGAAGATCTAGTTCTGATCTTATTTTCACACACATTACTGAGAACAGAGCCCAGCCCTCTTTGGGTTATACTCTTACTTCCGTCCCAGACCTGTTAAATCTCAGACTTTTCCAGGCTGCATATGTCACACAGAGTTTTGTATTTCTGTCTTTTCTCTCTCTCTCTGTTTAAATTTTGATCTTTGAGCTGGTTTAAAAGCAACAGTATCATCTTCTGCTGTGATCAACTGGACTTGTGATATCAGAGTGGATATGGATAAAGAACACTGATTGGAGACCTCTTGGGAACATGTAGACACAGCAGGAAGTATTGCTAGTGACCCATCAAACTCAGTGTTCAACTAACGTATGAAACTAGTGATAGAGTGTACAGGGCTGCTGGAGATGGTGCCTTTCAGCTATGAAACAAAAATATGTCCTGACTGTCAGTGAGCCATTAAGCTGTCTGCAGAGCACCTAGGAGCATGCCTCCCACCCCAGGAGAGAGAACACTTTAGATTTGCTCAAGCTAGCATCCTAAAATATAACACAGACATGGTGGCATAGGATGGCTGGCCACCTGACTGTTAGCTTGCCCAACCCATGCATCCATGGCTGGCCTATGACACTGCCCTTGCCACTGTGTCCACGCTGCTCTTTAAAACTACATCTACAGTACCACGGAAAGCCAATACGTGGTACACAACTCCAGCTATGTGAATAACATAGCTGGAGTCAATGAACCATAGGTTATGTTTCTGTGGGGTCTGTGTCCAAGGGGGTCCATGGGAGAACTTATCCTGTCAACTTCCTTTATTCTTCTCATCTGGAGTGGTGTAGAGAGGTCAACTGTAGAGCGATCTGCTGTCGATGTAATGGGTTTTAACTTAATCCACTAAATTGTCTGTAGGTGGATTTATCTCAGAGTGTTGATCCAGGCTATAGTGTAGACACAGGCTGTGTGTGCTCATGTAAGGCAAACAGACCCTGGTCATCTTCAGTTGGGCTGCGTCTACACTCACAAGTTCTTTTGGAAAAAACGGGCCTTTTCTGAAAGAAGCTGTGGAGCATCTACACACAAAGTGTGCTCTTTTTTTCTGAAATCAAAAGAATGCGGCACTTTTTCCAGTGACCTTCTTCCTCTCCAAGATGAGGAAGAATGCCTTTTTCTGAAAGATTCTTCCATTAAAATGTGTAGATGCTGCAGGAGGGCCTTTTTTGAAAGAACAGTCCTCGTGGCACCGGATTTTTCAGTCCCCAGCCTGTTGTTTCAAAAGACCAGGGGCTGTGTGGATGCTCTTTATCAAAAGAGAGGATCGATTTTGATCTGCTTTTTAGTATGCAGACACCCTCTTTCGAAAGAAGTTTTTTCCTGAAGAGATCTTCCAGAAGAATTTCTTTCAAAAGATCTCCGTAGTGCAGACATAGCCTTGGAATCAAGCCTGGGATCTCTGGAGCTTAGAGTATGAGCCTTTACCACGTGACCCAAAATCAGCTGGCTGTTAGCTAAGACTGAAGAGCAGGCTCATTATTCTCTGTTACTGGACTCCATGCCACTAGATGGGACAGTACTAGGGTTACCATATTAAATAGTGGTTATCTTCTACCTCAGAAGCAAATAATGTGATTTCCATCTATTCCCTACCTGCCTCATAGGCTATTATGAGACTTAATTGCTGGCCAAAAGTTTTTTGTAAGAGGTGCTATAAAGATGCAAAGCCCTTTTAAAATCCTACCAAATCTTAGCAAAACCATCAGACGTGTGCACAGTGTTCCTCAACCTTTGGCCCACTGTGTGAAACAGCCACATAAAAGTTCACTTGAAAGTACATGGGCAGTAGGAGGAGGCCTCCACTTGCCCCATCATTCATTCACCCTTGCTCACTTGGCCTCAGGTATGAACAGAAGCCATAACATTCTCTTCATATTGGGTTCTAGTAGTCCTTCAGCACTTTGGATGGGCCCCACTGCAACAAAAGAATCCAAATCCAAGTAAGCCAAAGGTCCGGGGACAGGAGGAAAGGATCAGGAATGCTGAACCTGTCCTGAGTCAAAGCACTTTATTAATTTAAACCCAATGTGCAAGAAATTAAGATGCACCAGAAAGGTACGTCAATGTTTTTATGGCTGGCCTGGAACAACGCTTCCTCATCTCTTGTCCTCTAACACTTCTCCTCCACTTGCATTGCACTGATGACATCTTCATCATCTGGCCCCATGGGAAGGAGGCTCTTGAAGAGTTCCACTATGGTTTCAACAGTTTTCCCCCAACTATCACCCTCAGCCTGGAACAATCTACATAACAGTTCCATTTCCTGGACACTACAGTGCAAATAAGTGATGGTCACATAAACACCACCATATACTGGAAACCAATGGACCTCTGTGCTTATCTACATGCCTCCAGCTCCCATCTAGGACATGCCACATGATTCATTGTATACAGCCAAGCACTAAGCTACAACCGCATTTGCTCTAATCGCTCAGACAGAGACAAATGCCAACAAGACCTTTACCAAGCTTTCCTAAAATTACAATACCCACCTGAGGAAGTGAGGAAACAGATTGACAGAGCCAGACATGTACCCAGAAGCCACTTGCTGCAATACAGGCCCAATTAGGAAAATAACAGGACACCAGTGGCCATCACATACAGCCCCCAGCTAAAGCCTCTCCAGCGCACCATCAGTGATCTACAACTCATCCTGGACAATGATTGCTCCCTCTCACAGACCTTGGGAGGCAGGCCTGTCCTCACCTACAGACAGCCTGCCAACCTGAAACAAACTCTCACCAGCAACTATAGACCACAACACAGTAACTAACTCAGGAACAAATCCCTGCAACAAACCTCGATGCAAACTCTGCCTGCTTACCTACACCAGTGACACCATCACAGGACCTAACCACATCAACCACACCATCAGGGGCTCATTCACCTGCACATCTACTAATATAATATATACCATCATGTGCCAGTAATGCCCCTCTGCCATATACATTGGCCAAACTGGACAATTTCTACGTAAAAGAATAAATGGACACAAATCAGATATCAGGAACGGTAACATACAAAAACTTATAGAAGAGCACTTCAGTCTCCTTGGACACTCAGTAGCAGATTTAAAAGTAGCCATCCTGCAATAAATAACTTCAAAAACAGACTCCAAAGAGAAACTGCAAATATGCAAATTTGACACCATCAGTCAAGGATTGAACAAAGACTGGGAGTGGCTGGCCAATTACAAAAGCATTTTTTCCTCTCTTGGTGTTCACACCTCCACATCAGCTGCTAGAAGTGGACCACACCCTCCCTAACTGAATTGACCTCGTCAACTCTGGCCTTCCTCTTCATTGGGACTCCCTCCTTTTCATGAGCCTGTATAATCAGACCTCTGGAAGCTCCACTACATGCATGTGATGAAGCCGGTCTATGCCCACAAAAACTTATGCTCCAGAATATCTGTTAGTGGATAAGGTGCCACAAGACTTCTTGTTTTTGCACCAAAAAGGGGCATCCTGTAATAGTGTGTTCACCCCACAGTAGGCTGCAAAGGGGCTAATTAAATGAATAGGCCACAGCTGACGGAACTTATTACTTAAGTAACCCCTGAATGAAGATGGGAAGGACAGACAGGTCTAGTATAAAGATAGGAAATGGACAGCAGGAGAAGGCTGCAGTAAGGGAGTCTGTAGCTAGTCTCAGGTTTTCCTTGTTCTCTAACATCCAAACGAGAAAAGCTATAGAAAATGACTTAGGGAAATAGCAGCAAAGTTTAAAATACTGCAGACCTGTACTGCTGATTAGAAAGTCCTGAGCAGGAACCTGAAGCTGAAGGTAGGTCTGGAATGCCCTACTGGGCATTTGGTGGTGAATGGGAAGACTAGCTGAGACAGTTTGTATGGAGAGATTTTGGTATGCCTCTCCCACCCCAAGGGGATATGCACAGTGTTCTGGCTGGAAGGCTAAGCTACAAGAAAAGAGCTCTCTGACTGGCAGAGTGAGGCATATGAATAAGCACGTGAGGAGGAGTCCTAGTGGTGCAGGGCTGTTGTTACATAACTATTTAAAGAAAGTAAAACTTGTAGGGAGTGGTGTGTCTACTGTGTATTCTAGAAACTTTGTGTATCTGTCTTGTCTATCTCTGAGACTTTGTCCAAAAGCTCCCGCTAAACAGTAAAAGGTTGGACCACCAAATTCGGTATACAGCAGGCTTTGGTATGTCAGCAGCTTTTCCAAGGCAATGTGCTGAAATTTGACCTTTTAACCTCTATGTACAGTCTGAGTGCCAATGATACTTTTTAAAATCACTAGTAGTCCTACTTATAACAGCTTCATTAATAAATAGATTAAGAGGCAGAGCTTTACCATTTAGGTAGCGGTTGGTAGGATTAGCCCGTCTTTCGTTGATCCACAGGTGTCACGGCTTTGAGCTAGGTCACATGTGCATGGGGGAGAAGGGGAGGGGCTGAGCTCACAACTTGCATGCTGATGAAAATCAGCTCACGTACCACTGTTGGCGTGCATGCCAGGGCTTGCTGACCCCTGGTTACAGCTTCCTTTTATCATAACTTAAACTAGGGATATGCAAATTGGTAGGTGGACCCCTGGGAGGAGAAATTTCATAAGTGGGGGATGCAGGACAATCGGTTGCTGAGTCTCAGGCTCATCCATCTCATTAAAAATGTTGAAATATAGTACTGATTTTATGTCTGTGTATGCACATTTGTATAGTGATTCATAACATTTTTACATTCTACACACTTACTTTCTTACATGTGCTGAAAGATTTTTTTTCCCATATGAACATAACAAATTTCCTTCGATTGGATTACATTAGATAGGTTGGACAAATTGCAGTGACAAAAAGTGGGGTCCAAGGTAAAAAGTTTACTCACCCCAACTGAAAGGAAGGGCAGGGTTTGGTTGTGCCAGGACAATGGGATGTGCCTGAAATCTGATTTTCTCCTTAAATGAAAAGGGAGGGAGCTACTAGCAGGGACAGGTATGGTCCAGCGTGACTACTGAAGCAGGCAGCAAACCTGGGGAACAGTTATATAGCAGAATGACCACTGAGGTAACGGGTAACCAGACAGTGGCTGGCTGGAGGCAGAGCTCTGTATGTTGCTGGTCACCATCCAAGGGTAATTGGCCCCCATGTTCCATAGCCCCAGTGCCTGACACCTGTGGGGGGTGGGGGAGGTAGCCCAGCTGGCTGACCAGTGCAGCCCTGTTGCCCCAGCTTTGTCCACCCCCCACACTCAAGAGAGCCATCACTGGCTAGACAGTGCAGCCCCAGCAAGTTTCAGGGCCGCCCTCATCCCTCTCACTGCCCCCCACCCGCTGCCCTGATTTCTACACCCACACCCACTGCCCTGAGTCCCCAGCCTCCTGCCTGGAGCCCCTCCACACACACAACCTCCTGCCCTTACTCCTTCACCCATCATACTGTACCCTGAGCCCCCACAGGGACCCAAGCAGTGCTGGTTAAATCCCCTCACATTGTTAAATATTTATATAATCCTATGGGTCAGTTTCCCTGCCAGGGCAGGAGGACATAGGACTGCTAAGACCAAGAATAAAGACTCCTGTTTTGAAACCTCACATCAATGAGATTCAAATTATCTCTCCTTTAGAAAGATCTAGAAGCCCTAGAATAATAAAGATATAGAATAATCTAGAAGTATTATGCTGCTTTGTTGTTGATTGTGTTTGTCGGGTTTTGTTTTTCTTTCATCCTGTGGCAAGACAGGAACTATACTTACTATCTGATGCCATAACAACCCTGTGCAAAGCTGTGCACAGAAGCATTCAGATATGTTTGCCTGCCTGCTTGTTCTTAATGGAACTACAAATGAAGATTATGAACCATTAACCTTGAGTTCAGTTTTGCAACATATTGAACGGCATTTAAAAGCAATTAATTACTTTGCTTCACTAGCATCACTCTTTGGACTGAAGTAATTTAGCAGCTACTGCAGGCCAGCATTCATGCACAACGAGTTTCCTTGAGGAACTCAATGTGCGTTACAAATATCAATTAAAATGGCATTATCAACTTGACTTCTTAAAATTAATTTAAAA
Source organism: Carettochelys insculpta (assembly GCF_033958435.1). NCBI lineage: Eukaryota > Metazoa > Chordata > Testudines > Carettochelyidae > Carettochelys > Carettochelys insculpta. The sequence continues at coordinate 19,809,097 of NC_134152.1, forward strand.
AAGAATAATTTCTGGCTTTAAATATGGCCTGTTTTTTAAATCTTAATTCTTAATTTTATGGGTTATTATGTGGAGCTCCCCTGCCCCCTGGCTCACAGCTCATTTGTTGCTGTCTCCAAGGGTCTTTTCATCAAGGTAGACAGTGATCAATCAAAGCACAAAGTGCCTGATCTGATGCATGCTGAAGTCCATCGAAAGACGTCATTTTCTTTGGTAGGTTTTGCATCAGGAAGATATTCACCTGCCTTCTTTCATTTTGATTAGCTAAGACTACATTTAAGTAATGACAGTTCCAAATTTTCAGAGAGAGATGATTTCCAGCTGGTCTGTATCCCTCCACATCTCACAGGACCACCTGAAGTGGATAAGGAAAACCCATTGTAAAGATGAGCAATCTTAGTCAGAGACATGTTAGGAAATGTGCTTAAAGGTGCACAGCGAGTCAGTGGGAGAGACAGGAACCAAATCCTTGACCCTTGATTTCCAGTCCTGTGGGCTCATCACTGGTTCACAGGGCACCTTTTACTGTCACTAAATTCCACCAATTTTTCATAGATAGAAGATGCTGAATAAGAAGCGGACATCTTCTAAAGAATGGGCAGTCTACGACAGCTTCTGCAAGTAAGCCTAATGAGACTTTGATGCAGAGTAACATCTCAAGGCATGAAACATTTCAGGCAGGTCTATAGTTGATCTAACTTACGTTGCCTGAGGGGATGAAAAAGACACCCTCCTGGGTAATGCAAGTTACTACAACCTAAGTGCTGTCCATACAAGGACCAGCACTCTAGGTTCTGCTTCACCCAGTGGTGGAGTAATTATGCCAGTGTAAGAGGACTCTTCCATGGGCATGAAGTGTGTTCACCAGATGTACTACAGCTGAACCGATATAGAGCATGTAGTGTAGGTCTTGCCTAAAAGCTGTTAGAAAAGAACCACAATACATCATTTATAGACCCACCAAAATCTTGTCTTGTTTCCTTTGAGCCAGGCAAACCTTGTCCTGAAGCTGAGTAATACCCTGCTCCATAAATAGTCTCATTGCAGTCAATAGGACTATTAGTGGAGTATGATACAACTCATCATGGGTAACAGACTGACTATGGTCCTTTGTGTAAAGTAAGATAGTAATATGCAGCAAGTTCCAAGTTTCCAGAAAACATTGCAGCTCATGACAGGCATGAGTTTGTCCAATTGATCAGTGTAAAGAAGGAGCCGAATGTTTGGCTCATATTTGTCGTTGAACTTTAGCTATCCCAGTTCACCTACACTGCATACCAACCAAAAAAAAAGATGTGAAATTGAATCAAGAATATCTTACAAAATAGGAACTGACTAATTTCTTCAGGCAATAAAATAGTAATAGCCTAAGTCAGCTCAGCAAAACCAGACTCCACTAAAATGCTAAATTATTTCCCTTCTGCACAAAAGTCTATTGCCTCAAAGCATTTTCCAAAAGTTTAAACAGAAAACATTAAGTGTGAATGAGCTTTTAAGGATGATTAGAAGGTGCACTTCATATGGTAATTCTGTTTTCTATTATTTTAACATAAATTTTAGAATAAATGATATTGTATATTCATCCATTCCAGTGCATTAACACAGCTGACAATACACATTAAAAATCTGCCCAGCCCATATGCCTTCTCTCACTAGCCAACTGTGAAAAATTCTTCCTGATCACATATTTATTACACTCTCTTTTCCACTGCACTGTGCATAGTATTTTATTCCACCCCCCTGTCCCCCTGTGACCACAGCAATTCTTCTTGACACCACTACAGTTGTTCCTTCTGGGAATTATAACAGGTGCAGGTCTTAAATTCCATTGTGTTCCCCATCCCTCTGATGTAACTGTGCTCTGCAGCGCTAGGGAATGAAGTGCCTTCTAGTGCAGCATTTCCTTGATCTACAAAGTACCAGAATGGTTATCCCTTACCAAACATGGTACACTGCTACTGTACAAATTGCACAGAGCAAATTTATTGGTCAAATGGCTTTTGTCCCTTTTTTTGTGTTTAACAGTGTTTTTTCCTGACAATAGTACTGTATCTTGTAAGTGAATGGCTTTCCTCTCTAATGGCTGGATTCTGCCACACTTATTCACAGTGAATAGCCCTTATTCTGCAAATTGCCCGATTTGAAATAAATGGAGCTGCCTGAAGAGGCTGTAGAGTGTGGTGATATTCAACAAAATTAGGGCAAACCCTGGCCCAGCATGTCTTTTTTTCAGAAGAATGATCAAAGTAGTCTCTAAGTTACAAAGGCCAGTGTTTCACTCTTGTACATTCACTGAGTTATCTCCTGCGGAAGAACATAGCCAGAAGAACATACCCTTTCTCTAGTCTAGGGACTGATGACAAATTTGGTTTTAAGATTTTTTGCATGTGGAGTTAAACACGTGCAAAAGTTAGAAATATTCCACCAGAATTCAGTTGTGAGCTCGTTAGGTGGAATACAAGTCCTACTCCTCTCAAGGTGTGTGCATAACAGAAAATGTGTGTGAGTTGTATGTCAGAATGTGGAACACTAGTGACAGGAGATGATTACTCAGTAGCTGACAGACTTCATATTAAAGCATCAATATAACTGGGTGGGTTTGAGCAGTCCAGAAAGTGGAACCACAATTTTAACTGGACACTGAGGCTGTGCTTGCATTGCAGATCTTTCTGTGGCACTGCTGTACTGCTACTGGTAAGGTCTCCTGAGTAACTATTCTAAGCCAATGGGGGAGAGCTCTCCCAGCAACACTACTGTCCTTGCTGGGAGCTTTTCTCAGCAAAACTTATGTTGAACAGGAGTGCAGGGTTTTTTCCAACACCTCTGACCAACTCAAGTGGTAGTGATGGCATAGTCTGGAGGTTAAAAACTCTCACAGACATTTGAGGGGCAGGATCTTGCACCAGGTTTCAAAAGATCACCAACTAAAATAAGAAGGATCATACTGGGTCAGACCAAAGGTCGATCTAGCCCAGTACGCCTGTCATCTAACAGTGGCCATGCCAGGTGCTTTCAAAGGAATGAACAGAACAATCATTGAGTGTTGGCCAGTCTCAGCATCTGTCAGCCAAAGGGTAGGAATACCCAGCATATGGGGCTGCATCCTGAACATCTTGGCAATTTGCTATTGATGGACCTTTCTCCATGAACTTATGTAATTCTTTTTTTAACCCAGTTGTATTTTTGGCCTTCAGAACATATCCTGGATATGAATTCCACAGGCTGACTTCTGTGTTTCTCTCTTTCTGTCTCTCTTTTTCTTCTCTCTCTATATATGTAGAGAGAGAAGACAGAACAGGTTGCACCAGTGAGGAAATGGCACTATATGTGAAAGAAAGCATAGAATCAAATGAAGTAAAAATCTTAAGTGAACAAAACTGTTCCACAAAATATGAGTAGTAATTCCATGCTCCAATAATATAAATGTAGCACTAGGCATAATTATTGACCACCTGACCAAAATGGTGATAGTAACTGTGAAATGTGAAGGGAGATTAGAGAGGCTGTAAAAATAAAAAACCTTAATAATAAAGAGGGATTTCAGCTGTCTCTGCATTGATTGAGTACACACAATCTCAGGATGGGATGTGGAGATAAAATTTATCTTAACACCTTAAATGACTGCTTTTGGGAGCACCTGGTTCTAGAACCCACAAGAAGAGAAGCAATTATTGATTTATTCCTAAGTGGAGCACAGGATCTTGTCCAAGAAGTGAATATAGCTTGACCGATTAGAAATAGTGCCCATAATATAATTAAATTTAACATCCCAGTAGCAGGAAAAACACCACAGCAGTCAACCACCATGGTATTTAATTTCGGAAAGGGGAACTACACAAAAATCAGGTGCTTAGTTAAACAGAAGTAAAAAGGTACAGTGCCAAAAAGTGAAATTCCTGCAAGCTGTATGGAAATTTTTCAGACACACATAATACAGGTTCAACTAAAATGTATAACCCAATTTAAAAAAAACATAGAAGAAATAAAAAGTGACACTGTAGTTTAACAACCAAGTAAAAGAAGTAGTGAGAGACAAAAAGACATTGTTTAAAAAGTAGAAGTTCTGCAAGAACTCAATTTTGAAAGTGTGGGACTACTAACCATTGTTTGTAACCTATCATTTAAATCATCATCTATACCTAACATGTGGAAGATAGCTCACGTGATGCCAATTTTCCAGAAGGGTTCTAGAGGTGATCTTAGCAATTACAGGCATTTAAGTCTAACTTCAGTACCAGACAAATTTGTTGAAATTATAGTAAAGAACAGAATTGTCAGAAACAAAGATGAATGTAATTTGTTGGAGGAAAGTCAACATGGTTTCTATAAGAGAAATCATACCTCTCCAGTCTACTAGAATTCTTTGAGGTGGGGTCAACAAGCAGGTGGACAAGAGGGATCGTGCAAGATATAGTGAACTTAGATTTCCAGAAAGCCTTTGACACGATTTCTCACCAAAGGCTCTTAAACAAAGTAAGTTGTTATCAGAAAAGAGGGAAGGTCCTCACATGGATTGATAAGTGGCTGAAAGAAAGAAACAAATGATAGGAATAAATGGTCAATTTTCAGAATGGAGAGTGTTAATTAGTGTTGTCCTGTCAACACTGGGATCTATCCTATTCAAAATATTTATAAATGACCTGGAGAAAGGGATAAACAGTGAGGCGGCAAAATTTGGGGTGGCACCTAGTAGGCATCCTTCAGTCTGCATAGACTATGGATCGCACCCTTTATAGTTTCAATTGAGGACTTCATTTACAGCATCTACTGTGACTATGAAGACCCACACGAGAGTGACAGTCCTTGCTGCATCTCTTGCAGATGTGGTGGGTGTCTGGCAAGTCCTTAGTGTGCTTTCTGTGTGCTCGCTTCTCCTCTGCTAGCTGTCTGATCCTCATTGCGCCCTTCTGAAGGCCCTTGTGTAACCCCTGCCTCCATCTGCTGTGGTCATCTGCTAGTTCTTCCCAGTTGTCCAGCTCGATGTCTACCTCTCTGAGGTCTCTCTTGCAGACATCTTTGTAGCGCAACTGGGGGCGTCCGGGAGGTCTTTTGCCAGAGGCTAGCTCACCATACAGGATGTCTTTTGGAATCCTTCCATCACTCATCCTGTGGAAGTGGCCAAGCCAGCAGAGCTGACGCTGCCTGAGGAGAGTGTGCATGGTTGGGATTCCAGCTTGCTCGAGGACAGCGGTGTTGGTCACTCTGTCCTTCCATGATATTCCAAGGATGCGCCTGAGGCAGCGCAAGTGGAAAACGATCAGCCTCTTTTCCTGGTGGGCATACAAGGTCCAAGTCTCGCTGCCATAAAGGAGGGTGCTGAGGATGCAGGCTCTGTAGACTTGCATTTTGGTGTGAGTGTACAGCTTGTTGTTATTCCACACTGTCTTGCTGAGTCTGGACAGAGTTGTGGCCGCTTTTCTGATCCTCCTATTTAGCTGTGTACAATGACAGGGTGTCAGTGATGGTGGACCCAAGGTAAACAAACTCGTGGACGACCTCTAACGTATAATTGTCAATGCTGATTGATGGGGATTCAGCAACATCCTGACCGAGTACGTTTGTCTTCTTTAGGCTGATGGTAAGCCCAAAGTCCTTGCACGCTTTGGAGAACTGATCCAGCAGTTTTTGAAGCTGGTCTTCTGTGTGAGACACTACAGCAGCGTCGTCTGTGAACAGCATGTCTCTGATGAGGACTTCCCGCACCTTAGATTTAGCTTTCAGCCTTGCAAGATTAAACAGTTTCCCATCAGATCTTGTGTGCAGTAAGATGCCCTCTGTTGAAGATCCAAAGGCATGCTTCAGGAGGAGTGCGAAGAAGATCCCGAACAATGTTGGAGCAAGCACACATCCTTGTTTGACGCCGCTCCTGATTCTGAAAGCATCTGATAATGCACCATCATATTGGATGGTTTCTCTCATGTCTTCATGGAACTACTGGATCATCTTGAGTAATCGTGGAGGACAGCCTATCTTGTGGAGCAGTTTGAACAGACTATCCCTGCTGACCAAGTCAAAGGCCTTAGTCAGGTTGATGAAGGCTATGTAGAGTGGCTTCCTCTGCTCCCTGCACTTCTCCTCCAGCTGCCTTAGAGAGAAGACCATGTCAACGGTAGACCTCTCTGCGCAGAATCCGCACAGCGAGTCAGGGTACACCCTCTCAGCAATCTTCTGGGGTCTGCCAAGGATGACGCGAGCAAACAGTTTACCAGTGATGCTTAGGAGGGAGATTCCATGGTAGTTGTTGCAGTCGCTTCTGTCTCCTTTGTTCTTATACAATGTTACAATGTTAGCGTCGCACATATCCTGTGGAACCTCACCCTCTTTCCAACACAGGCACAGTAGCTTATGTAGGGGTTCCAGGAGTGTGTCCACGGCACACTTGATTACCTCTGGTGGTATACCATCCTGGCCAGCGGCCTTTCCTGCTGCAGTGCTGTCGATGGCTCTCTTCAGTTCACCCACAGTCGGTTCCTGATCCAGTTCGTCCATTACTGGTAGGAGCTCGACGGCATCGAGGGCTGCGTCAACCACACCGTTCTCGTGTGAGTACAGCTCGGAGTAGTGCTCAACCCAGCGCTCCATCTGTTTGGCTTTGTCAGTGATGACTTCACCAGATTTGGATTTCAGAGGTGCCATCTTGTTCTGGGTGGGTCCTAATGCCTTCTTCATACCCTTGTACATTCCTCTGAGATTACCAAAGTCAGCACTGGTCTGGATGCTGCTGCATAGCTGGAGCCAGTGGTTGTTGGCACAGCGCCTGGCTGTCTGCTGTGCTGTTCTTCTGGCTGCTCTAAGTGCTTGCTGGGTACTCTGGCTCGGTGAGCGTTTGTACTCCAGGAGTGCAGTGCGCTTCTTTTCAATGACTAGAACCATCTCATCAGAGTTAGCTTCGAACCAGTCATTCGTGTTTCTAGCTCTTCTTCCAAACACCGACAAGGCCGTGTTGTAAACTGTATCCCTCAGATGTTGCCATTTGGATGTCACATTGGCGCCCCCAGGGCCACTGCGCAGATTTTCCTGGAGGGTCTCTCTGAATTTTTCAGCTTTCTCCGAGTTTGCCGTCTTTCTGGCATCAATGCGGGGCCTTCCAACAGGTTTAGAGCAGTACAGCTTCTTGGGTCTCAGCTTGATCTTGGAGCAAACTAGCGAGTGATCTGTATCAGTCAGCACTGTGCTAGCTGAGTGTCAGAAGGACGTTTTTGAGGTTATTACGCCTAGTGATGACCACGTCTAGTTGATGCCAGTGCTTTGAGCGTGGGTGTCTCCACGACACTCTGTGCTGTGGCTTCATTTGGAAGAATGTGTTTGTGATGCACAGATTGTGGTACGTGCACAGTTCAAGCTGCCTGTGTGCCTGCAGAGAGGAGCAGTTTGCAAGGTGTGAACTGGGGGAGTTCCCTGCCAGGTGAGCCTTCAAGGGCTGATTAGACTGGAGGCAAGGCTTTGAGCCAGGCCTAACCAGCTAGCAGCTCTCTCTATAAGAAGGGAGCTTTCAGCGAACACTGTGAGCACCGAACAGGGGCAGCAGCTAAAAGGGAAGGGAGTTTGCCTCTGGGAGTTCACCGAGGGAGGAGCCCCGTGTTTGTTGTCCTTTTCAGGTATGGTGTTCCACCTGTGCCCTGCAAGGCAGCACTATCAGAAAAAGGAGTCTCTGAAGAGAAGAACCTGAAGAGTGATGGGGGAAGGTGGACCTGGGGGCACTGAGAGCAGCTGGGGGGAGAGGGGCCAGTGCAGTGAGGAGCGCAGACATGGGAGCAGATGGGGGTAGTGGGTTGGGGAGGGTCCTATGGTGATGGTAGCTGGGGTGGGGGGCGAAAGGTGGGGAGGAGGGTCCCGGGAATATGAGGTCATTGCTCCACAGGGAGCTATGGTGACTCGTGGGTGACAGGGAGGTATGTAGTAGTGGGATACTTAACCACATTCTCCACACCCCACTGCCGTGTGGGTTATCCTGGGAAGGAGCAAGGCTAAGGGAGTAAACCCTGACAGAAAATCCAGAGTGGAGTCTGAAGGCGGTTCGGTGTCAACTTCTGGCACTGCCCCGGCAACTCCTGCAGCTGAGCTGATACCAGACATGGAGGTTATCCTCTCCTTTGGACTATATCAGTAAAGCCGAGAGGGGGACACTGGTGTCTGGGCAGCCCAGAGTCTCCATAATAAGTGCCCAGGCTTGTGCCTGGAGAGGTACTCCGGCATCACTGAACAGCGTTGCGTCAACACGGGAGGCAACAGACACCGGTTATAAGCTCTTGCTCGATTGGTGTAGAGAACGAGTGCCAGGGGTTGCCTTCGATGGTGGGAGAGATCTTCGCATCTCACTGGACAGTCACTGCCCGCCTCAAGCTGGGCAGCCCCCAGCCAAGAGGGTAGTGTCCCGCCACAGTTCACCTGCCTCGCTGGGTGCGTGAGGCTTAAGGTTCCTGAACCTGACAAGTGACTGAAATTTGGGCACCAGGCAAACCAATAAGAAAATCAACAAGAAATGGGAAACATCAACAATTTAAGCTTGCTTGCTGGAATGTGCGGGCCATGCTGACCGGCTTGACTGAAGATCTTCACGCCATCAGTGACACCTGAAAGACCTCTGTCATCAACAAGGAACTGAAGAGGCTCCGAGTTGATATCACTGCAGTGCAAGAGACACGACTCGCAGATTCAGGATCTCTAAAGGAAAAGGACTACACCTTTTTTTGGCAGGGTAAAGCCCAAGAAGAACCCAGAGAGCATGGTGTTGGCTTTGCTGTCAGAAACACCCTTCTACAAATGGTGGAATTAGTCATGGGCGGATCAGAAAGACTTCTTCGGATCACGCTTCAAACTTGCGCCGGTCCCGTCCACCTGATCAGCGCTTATGCTCTAACCTTGTACGCCATACCAGAAGTAAAAGACAAGTTCTATGACATGCTTAGTGCTGCTGTAGCGCAACTACCTGCTCGTGAACAACTGTACATCTTGGGTGACTTCAAATGCAAGAGTTGAAGCTGATTGGGCCTCATGGCCTTCCTGCTTAGGACACTTCAGTGTGGGAAAAATGAATGACAATGGACAGTGTCTCCTTAAACTGTGCACGTACCACAATCTGAGGTGGCACCACACTGACCAAAATAGTTTTTTCCAATGCAGATTGTGAAGACCTTTAAAGGGACTGGGCAAAAAAATGGCAAATTAATTTTAATATTTAATATGCAAAGTAATGCATATTGGAAAACATAATCCCCACTATAGATATAAAATAATGGGGGACTAAATTAGCTTTACTACCTGAGACAGATATTGGAGTTACTGTGATTAGTTCTCTGAAAACATCCATTTAATGTGCACCAGAAGTCAAAGCACCACACAGAATGCCAGGAGTTATTAACAAAGGTGAGGAGAATAAGAAAGAGAATATCTTACTGTCGCTCTATAAAACCATGGTATGGCCGCATCTTGAATATTGCATGCAGACGTGGTCACCTGATCTCACAGAAGATTTACTGGCATTGGAAAAAGTTCTGAAAATTATTAGAGGTATGGAACAGCTGTGTAAGGGAGCGAGGGGAAGGCTTGGAAGTGCACGGGCTAGACAGAGACTGTTTGCCCAATTAGCCCCTCCCTGTCTCACCTGCAGCCAGTGTCAGGCCTGGAGGCAGGAGCTGGCTCTGACACTTGCAGGACCTGAGCCAGAGCTGCCCCTGGGTCTGCCACTGGAAGACTCAGCCTCCAAAACCCTCCCACAAGCTAAAAGGGGGAGAATCCCAGAGAACTTTCTCCCAAGGAGGGGAAACTAGACTCCTGGGGCCACACCCCAAACTGACGCTACAGCCTCTAGTGAGTGGGCTGAAGTGCTACACCTCAGTCCCCTAGGCACCCCAGGGATCTAACCACTAGACCACCCTGCCCCTACTGAGACCCACTTACAGACTGCCATATGAGAAGAGATTAATATGGTTGGGACTCTTCAGCTTGGAAAAGAGATGACTAAAGGGGGATATGATAAAGGTCTACAAAAATCATAACAGGTGTGGGAAAAAAGTGAATAACGAAGAATTATTTACCTCTTCCTATAACACAGGAACATGATATGAAATTAATAGGTAGTAGGTTTAAAATAAAGGAAGTACTTCCTCACACAACACTCAGTCAACCTGTGAAGATCCCTGCCAGATGTTGTGAAGTCCAAGACTATAACAGGGTTCAAAAAAGAACCAGATAAATTAATGGAGGATAGGTCCATCAATATCTATTAGTCAGGTTGGTCAGGGATGCTATCTCTAAACACTGTGGCTGTATCTACATGAGCAAAGAATTTCTAAATTAATTTTGAAGTTAGGGCTTATTTGAAATTAAGCGCAGAGCACCTACATGTGTTATACATTACTTTGAAATAGCAGTGAAAGTAAGGGGGGCCCAATTTCAAAGTCCTTAGTCCATTCCTGGGACAGGAATAGCTCCCTATTTCGAAGTGTAACTTTGAAATAGGAGGTGTGTAGATGCTCTGCATCCTGTTACTTTGAAGTAGTGGGTCTGCCATGGTGGCAACCTGCAGGAGCATGGGGACTCTCCAGTCAGCCCAGACAGGGTTCTATGGTCACTGCCAGCCTTGTGTAAAGACATAGCTACCCAGCAACCCAAGTCAGTGTGCTACAAGCTGGGGGAGCATGAGCTCCCTGCATCACACCCACCCCCTGACAACACCACGCTGACAGCCACCCCCAGCCAGCCATGTTGGCTAGCCAAGAGCCCCGTGCCCCCACCCCCCGAGCCCACCGGTGAGGCCAGCCAGGGGTCCCAGAAGACCAGCCAGCACCAGAACAAAAGGGGTCCCTCCTGGACAGAGGAGGAAGTCAAGGACCTCCTTGCACTGTGGGAGGAGGAGGAGGTCCTGCTCCAAAACAGGGTACAGTGACAGAACACAGATGCTCACCAGCTCGCCATGGGCCTCACCAGCTGGGGGCACCCCAGATGAAGAACATAAGAACGGCCATACTGAGTCAAACCAAAGGCCCATCCAGCCCAGTAGCCTATCTGCCGACAGGGTCCAGTGCCAGGTGCCCCAGAGAGGGTGGACCAAAGACAATGATCAAGCGATTAGTCTCCTGCCATCCATCTCCAGCCTCTGACAATCAGAGGCCAGGGACACCATTGCTACCCTTGGCTAATAGCCTTTTATGGACGTAACCTCCAGGAATTTATCTAGCTCTTTCTTAAATTGTTATAGTCCTAGCCTTCACAGTCTCCTCTGGCAAGGAGGTCCACAGGTTAAAAGGTGCACTGAGTGAAGAAGAACGTTCTTTTGTTAGTTTTAAACCTGCTACCCCTTAATTTCATTTGGAGTCCTCTAGTTCTTGTATTATGGGCACAAGTAAATAACTTCTCCTTATTCACCCTCTCCACACCTGTCATAACGTTATATACCTTTATCATGTCCCCCCTCAGTCTCCTCTTTTCTAAACTGAAAAGTCCCAATCTTCTTAGCCTCTCCTCATACAGGACCTGTTCAAAGCCCCTAATCACTTCAGTTGCCCTTTTCTGAATGTTTTCCAGTGACAGGATATCTTTTTTTAGGTGAGGAGACCACATCAGTACACAGTATTCAAGATGTGGGTGTACCATGGATTTATATAGGGGCAGTAAGATACTCCTTGTTTTATTTTCTATTCCTTTTTTAATAATACCTAATATCCTATTTGCCTTTTTGACTGCCTCTGCACACTGTGTGGATGTTTTCAAGGAACTATCCATGATAATTCCAAGATCTCTTTCCTGATTAGTTAAAGCTAAATTAGACCCCATCATACTGTAAGTACAGTTGGGGTTATTTTTTCCAGTGTGCATTACCTTACACTTATCCACATTAAATTTCATTTGTCATTTTGTTGCCCAATCACTCAGTTTGATGAGATCTTTTTGAAGTTCCTCACAGTCTGCCTTTGTCTTGACTAGCATGAACGGTTTAGTGTCATCTGCAAACTTTGCCACCTCACTGCCCAAGGGTGACCAACTGCTGGAGAAGAAGGATGGGGATTGACTGGACAACCTGCATGGGGTGCAAGACAGATGAGTCCATGAGTGTGTGGCTGGATGGTATCTGGCCCTATGCAGGGACCCTCTTCCTGGCCCCATGCAGGCCACCCCCTGCTGGGTGCCCTCATCAGTGGGTGCGTGGCCTTAGCCTGGCTTACATCTATCAGGACTGCCCCGATGGTGGCCTTGCCCACCATGCGCTGATGTCCAATAGAGTGGTGTCTGTCTGGGATGGCAAGCTTCCATAGCGCAATGGATACCTTCTTGTGCAGGGGTAGCATGAGCTATATTCTGGCGTCCCGGTGTTGGAAGGCTGGGGCAAGCCGGTGGCAGAGCTCCTTGAAGTTCTGCCTAGTCATTCTGAAGTTGTGCAGCCACCGGTCATCATCTCAGTCCCCCACGACAAGGCAGTCCCACCAGTCAGTGCTGGTGGGAAAGCCCCAGCATCACCAATCACTGGGGTGGGCCACAGCCACTGCCCCATGGCAGAGCGGCTGCAGGAGGAGGCCTACGAGGCTGGCCCTGCAGTACTGCTGGCAGACAGGCTGGCCACAGCCTGGAGGAATCCCCCTCGGGGAGCTGCTGAGGGTCCATTAGCATCTCCACAGTGGCTCAGCTCTGTGCAAAGGGTGTGCAGTGCTACGTACAGCCTGGCAGCTCTGAGCACATGCAGGGTGTGCATGTTGGGAGGGGCCCTTTAAAGGAGCAGCTGGCTGCAGGCCCCAGAAGAGTTCTTCAGCCATGCAACTCCCACCCACAAAATTTCCTGGCCCCTTATTTTGAAATAGGAGCCGTGGATGTGTCGACGTTTCCTTTCGAAGTGCCAGGCCACTACTTCAAAATAGCGGATGGTGAATGTGATCTGCTTTGTGTGTGTGGGCACGTGTTTTCAAAGTTTGTTACTTTGAAGTTGAACTTCAGAATAAGCTCCTTCAAAATTACAGTGTAGTGTAGATGTGCCCTACATGTCAGAAGCTGGGAGTGGGCATGAGGGGATGGGTCAGTGGATGATTACCTGTCCTTCTCATTCCCTCTGGGGCCCCTGGCATTGGTCACTAGCAGAAGACAGAATATCACTAGATGGATCACTGGTCTGCCCCAGTATAGCTGTTCTTACATTCTTGTGTTGTGTTTGTTTTTAAACCTGCCTATTAATTGCATTGGATGATTTCTGGTTCTTGTGCTATGGAAGGGGATGCATGAGCGCTATGCAAAGAAGAAGAGATTCTCATTTCTATCTTCTAATCATATCATGTAACTAAATAAAGGCTAGTAAGAAAGAGGGGTGTGATCTAATTGTCTGAGAATATGAATAGGAGCTAGAAACTCTTGAGAACAGCTGCAGAAATTCATCTTTCATAGGCCTTCTGAAAGCTTCTCAATCCCTCACAAAGCAGGAATACCTCAAATCGTACAACAAGAAGTGTAACAGAATAAATGAGAAGAAAACTGAGAGCAGGTAACTGCAATACCAGGGAAGTAAGTTACAGTTTACTGAACAATACACTTAATACCAGAGAAGGCTACAGCCAATTGTTCTTCCTGCCACGAACCTCATGCAATTGAAAGTGCACTTCTGTTGCTCTGAGCTTTCAGTTTGTGTGCCCTCTCCAAAATGAAACCATTCTTTGTAGGCTTTTAAAATTTTTATTGCTCGCAACATTTGTTTTAGCTGCAATAGCAAAGTATCCCTTTAAAAGTAAAATACTGACACGGTGTTGAGGAAAAATACAATCCATAATGTTGTTTAGATGGAAAAGGGCTTTACTTTGTTTTCCAGCTTCCCCCTCTCTCATGCATTTAAGTGATGGATGAGGTGGCAAAAGAATCCTACCCCATTCATAATGCCAAACAGTGTGGCTGGAGTCTGATTGCATTCACCTTCTGCAGTACTGCTGCTTCTCTGTGGCCTCTCACTCCTGCTTTCCTCAGTCATGCAGTGACAATACAGAACATGGAAACTCAACTGGAAGTGAGAAAAGGGTGTTGTGGGTCCAGTATTCTAATTTGGGCGCCTGCTTTAATCCTCACTGGAAAATCATTAAATTGCCCTTTCTTTATAAATTTTATACCTTGTCAGGTACTTTTAAAACTCCTGTGAAATTAAGAGTTGTTTGCCATCATCAAGCCCTTTCAAACTTTCCGCTCTGCAACCAATCTTCCCTCAGATTTTTTTGCATCCGTGGACAGAATAAATTTTGTTCTGTGCACTACATCATGTACAAATGTGTGTCACCAACAGACGTGCATGCTGCCATCTGTGGCCAGCTGTGGGCACTCTGCTAATCAGGCCCCTGAATCTCACCTACAACTCATAGGACAAAAAAGCAGCCCCACAGCACTTTAAAGACTACAAAAATCATTTATTAGGTGATGAGCATTTGTGGGAGAGACCCACTTCTTCAGATCTGGAAATTTTGAAGAAAGTAAACTGGCACAAGGATAATTTAACATGCATGTAACAGAATTTAACAATGCATAGGAGACGCTCTCCTTTAAAAAGCTGCTCGTTGTCTGCCTTCAGATTGCTCCTCATAGCTCGCCTCTTCCACAATGCGTATTAAACATTCCACCATGGCTAGGCAGATGATGTGCAGTGATCTCCACTTACTACACTAAACCCAATCAACTCACTGTTCCCTGTGCTCCCTCTACTGATTATTCTCACCAGCAAATATCTCCCAACATCTGAAGGAGCCAGATCTTGCAAACCTTTATGCATGTGATTCACTTAAGTAGTCAATAGTAGCCAATGAAACTACTCTCGTGAAGTTGGGACTTGAGTGTTTCCATTTTAAATTCCTGAGTCTCTTTAGCGCAGGGACAGGTTTTTACTAGAATCCATGCAGTGCACTCAGGTGTCATAGCCCAGGCATTGCCACAATACAAATATTTATAAAATGCATCTGGATTTTAAATAAATCTCAACAAGTTGTGTGGGATGGGTGTTTAATGAGTAATTAATCATTACTAAGTGCCAATTAAATAGTGATGAATAAATAAGTCATTTGTTTGGTAGCAGTAATATTAAAATATTACAACATGTGCCTGGGTTTTTATTTTGCTATTTATTATTGTTAGCTTGGATAGTATCTCTCTCTCTCTGATCATCTTGGGGTCTTCTGGAAAACCTCCACTCTGGGGGCTTTTTACAGACAGCAATGTTTAAGCTTCTTAGAGATACACCTGAGGCAACATTTCCCTGCCTCTGCTTGGTTAAATTATTGTCTAGTCTGGGTCTGTGTGAGATTAATAATATTCAGTTCTATAGTCTCATGAGGACATGGTGCAAAGAATTCCTCATAATACATTCCTATTATATACTGAAGGTTCTATCCCTGGAATCACAAATGGACTTGCAGGCTTTGCTTGTAGGTTTCTCTTTTTCACCCTCTCTACAGTATTTTTACTGCTGATTTTTCTCCAGTGCATTTGTAGCTAGTCCCTGGCCCCTACCACGCCCTGCTGTTCTTCCATTCCTCTTGTCAGGCAGTGGTCAGTAAGTCACGCTGGCAAATGCATGTGCCCGGCAAATAAAGCTGTGTTGGACATACTACTCTGGCCATCAAGTGTTGTGGGAGACATGGGCAACTCAGTCACTATTGCATACCAGGGACTAAATGATACACACACCTCAGTCAGTCCCTGGGATTTTCATGGACAAAGGTTTGGTCCAGTGGCTCGAGACCTAGAAATCTGGATTCTATACCCAGTTCTCCCACTGACCTACTGTGTGACCTTGGGCAAGTCACTTCATCTCCCTACAGTTTGTCATCCCCAACTGTAAAGTGAGTATTGTGGCTTGGCACGTTTTTGAGCCCAAGGGATGAATAAACTTGTATAATGTAGTACTGCAGCATTCTGCCCATCATCCCAAAGAAGGAGTTGTACCACCGTGAACCCCAGTTCTTCTTGCCCCATGTAAAGCTAAATTTAGACACAGTGGGGACAGCCGATCAAACTAGCCTTTCTAAGGGCATGCCTACATGAATACTACCAGCATGCTGCTAACTAACTGTCTGGTTGAATCCCAGGGCTGCACAATGAGTATTGTATATTGCCATAGTGTGGTTAGAAACAGCAAAGGCCTGAAATCCAGGATACCTGAATTCTATTCCAGAACCCTGCCACAAACGCATAGCCTCTTCACCTCAATTGCTCCGGTTGTAAAAGGGAAATACTATAAAGCCTCATTAATAAAATGCATTCAGCGTGTCCAGTGAAAGACACTGCGATGCAGAGTCATGACCTTGCAAATGAAAAGCTTCCCATTGGTTTCTATGGCCTTTGGACTGGGATTGTGGTGCTGACATCAGGTCTTAGACTTACAAAGTGTTAAAAATAGCAAGCGTAAAATTGAAGTTGCATCCTCCATTGAGTACCTTGTACTTTAATATTCAGCGCATGAAGCACTTAACAGACCAGTTACAAAAGCATGACAATGGATCTACTGTAGCTCTCCATATTTGGGCTTATACTTAAATGCATTCACTGCAGCTGAAATCTAGGCCTTTTCTTCTCAATAGTGGCTTACTGGATATGGGGGAGGGTGAGCTTGAAATATAGGAAACTTTCGGATTGCAGCTCAACGGATGGAAGTGAAGGATCACAGTATCAAAGACATTGTTCAATGGGCTGTCATCTTCCATTGGAAAAGCTGAGGCTGTATGCAGCAGCTGTCCAGTGTGAGAGAGCAGTTCAAAATGTATGCCTTACAGGTTCCCAGAAACTGACCCAGTAAATCTAATCAATTATAAAATCAATGTAATATATGGAACTTGGGCTAATATTCTGGACTTATCCCACTTCAGAACAGAACAGAACACTTGTCAAATCCGGTGAGGTTCCAGATGTTGTCTTCCTAGCTTCATTTTTTTGAAAAAGTTATCTCCTCTATGAAAAGTAGTTAGCAGTCTGCTTCACAGCTTATTTTATTTCATGGTACCTAATTGTTCTACAATATCCATGTTCCATAATTCTTGTGATGGTGGTGATGTGAAGGGTGAAATCCTGACATCAGTCAAGCCAATGGCAAAATTCCTAATGACATTATGGCATGTGGGGTGGGGAGTTAGGTTTAGTGAAATCCTTTCGCCTTACCTTTTCTAATCTTCATTTTTTAAAAAATCTTCTTAGCCCTTCAGACATGACATGTACACTCAAAGTGCTGTTTCTTACCCTGTATGTAGTGTACATGGGTTTATAGTCAGCATGCTCACCTTTGTGTGAGTTTGGTACTTTAATGGTCCTAGCACCTTGTTTTCTGTACAATTTTTAATGTAATTGCCCTCAGGGCAACCTAATGAGGTAGGGAAGTGCTGTTATCCCCCTGTTACAAACAGGAACTGCAGCACAGTGACACACTGACTAGCCCAAAATCATAAGGAAGTTTGTAGCAGGAGCTGAGGCCTGTTCTCTTTAGTCCCAAGCTAGCACCCTAACCACTGGGCTTTAAAGCCTTTAAAAATTGGAAGTGAAATCCCACTGAGGAAACAGAAAGGAGCATAAACTCTGGCAAGTCAAGTAGAAAAGACTAATTATGCAACTTAAAAAAATTTGGAAGAGTAACTCACAGAAAAGAATCACAAATTAGCAGCCCATTTTAAAGTAGAGCAGAATCAGGAAGTTTGCCAAACCATCTGTGGGTCCACAGGACAATTGAGTCATTGCTTCAGGAAATGGCACAGTGTGTTTGCTCTCTTTGTTGTCTTAGCAGCTGCACTACTGTTTCAGCAGGCCACTTACACAGGAGCCATTGACAGAACTACAAAATTTTGTCTACAGACGTCTCTGTCGACAGAGATTTGCCAACAGAATCTCTATCGACAGAACATGTCCACACTTAATACAAGCTCCCCCTGTCGATACCCTCTGCTGTCAGAGAGTGGCCAGAACAGCCAGCTGGAAGCTCTGCAAACAGGGCAGCCCAGGGAACCAGAAGCCATCTCTGTTAACAGACTGTCTATAGAGGTGCTATGCCTCAAAATTTCAAGACATAATTCTGTTGGGAAAAAGGCTGCATTCTGTCAACAGATCCTAGACAGAACACGTTTGTAATGTGGGTGTTCACTAGTTTTGTTGACAGAGGGCCTCTTCTCCAGACAAAACTTTGTAGTGTAGACACAGCTGGACAGTCTACATCAATGGCCCTTGAAATAACCGTGCAAGAGGCAACAGGAAACTGGGAGTATTCCGCTTCTAAGGGACCATGTGCCAACATCATCCTGGTAGGTGCCTAAAGATGCTCATAGGTGCTGCAAGAGATTTTTCAAAAGCACTAGCTGCCTAACTTCCATTGACTTCAGTAGGAGTTCAAATCTGTACTTTTAGGATCATGAACACCTTTAAACTCTAGCTCTTAGGATGTGAATTAAAAATGTCCTCAGACTGCAGTTTTCATGGAACCACATTAAGCTTCAATGCACCTCATCCAAGTACTTATTGAAAAATAAACTTAAGTCCCTTGGAAATCAATGTGACCTAAGAGCAAGTTTAAAGTTAGGTGTATGATAAACTGCTGTGCTGAATAGGAATGGCCTTCACATTCAGGAGAGCTTTGGTGAATCAGAGCCATGGAAACATGTGCGTGCACTGAATCTTAGTGAAACCTCTAAATATGACCTTAAAAGGGTTACAAACAGCAAAAAGTAGTTTCTAAATTTTATTTGTATTAAATATTGAATAGCCATAGTCCGAGGTTTCATTGAAGGTTGTGTGTGTTTGTTTGTTTTGCCTTTTACTTCTTCTTTTTTACTTTATGAAGTCTAACTATTGAGGGGACACACAAAATGCTTTAAGGAATTTTGATTGGACCTTTATAAATACAGGAAAAATTGGGAAGTATTTAAAAAGAGTTGGATGAGCAGCAATTGAAACATTTCCTAGTTAAATGTAAGGAAGGAAAAGGAAAGGAGAGTACACTGCAGTTATACGGTGATATAGAGATTACTAGAAGCAGAAGGTCTTTAAAAATATGGAGTACAATATCTAGTGCAGAAGGTTCTGAGTCATAAAAGTAAGTTAAAGAAACAATTAAAGAAGCCAAAGGAAATACTTAAGGTCAAACTGCCAACAGTATTTTAACTAACACTAAAGGATATTTCAAATGTATTTACTAGAGAAAGAAAGAGACAATTGTTTCACTAAAAATGATTGTGGGGAATGCAGTGGAAGTAGGCTGGTATGAAGAAATGGCTGATTTGTTAAATTGCTTCATGCTTTAAGGAGGGGAGAGAGACTCATAGGACTAAGATCATGCCTCAATGGAGGAAACTGAAAGTGAGTTTTCTGGCAACAATTGGAACAGTTATGAAATTCCAGTTAGGCTGAATCTCTCTCTCTCTCATACACACAGAGAGAGGGGGAAAGAGGGAGAGGCAAAAACTAATGAAATCTGGGGAATTATTTGAAAATATTTGGAACTTCATTAGCTTTCACAAATTCACCATCATTTCAGGAATGGGAAACAGGTAAATACTGCTCATCAACAGTGGGACAGAATACCCAGCAAATCTTGTAGCAGCTCTGCTCTGAGGATCTGAGATGGTTCAAACTCATCCCAAGTACTTTGCACTATTTAATTTCAGAGAGTGGGTCACATTAAATAACCTACAGGGGATGCATTGGTACCAAAGAGAGTCTTAAAATAGTGAGCATGTTCTAGAGGTTCCAATGTGGCTCCACAAAAGCATTCAAAATTATGAAAAAAATAAAAAATTACCATTTGCCTACCAGCGAAGAGCTTAATAATCAAGAAGAGCAAAAAAGTCAAGGAATCTGAGAGAACTGTTTCGCTCCAAGGTTAGTAATGCAAAGTTCACAGTATGCAATAAGACTTGGGAACTATAGATAAAGTGAAGGGAAAGATACAGCCTCAAAGCAGATTCTTGAAGGTAGGATCAGCTTTAAGAGCCTTGAGCTTTAAAAGACTTGATATTTTTGCCTTGAGCAAAGTGACATTTTCCTGCCCATTTCCTCCATCCTCTGTGAATTCTGCCACCTGACTAGCTAGAGATCATGGGCATTGAGAGAAGATGAATCCAAGAATGTTATGGCAATATTACCCTGAGGATCCCTGAGATACTATGAGCAGCTGAGTAGAAAAGCTTTAGCATAGGAGTGAGAGTGAAAAGACCTATGGCCAAATTCTGGTCTCACTTAAACCCGTGTTTACTGGGATAATGGCCATACACATAGTCTGAATTTATACTGCATGAAAAAGACAAAATCTATCACTTAAATTCTATTACTGGCTTTGCCAGAGGCCTCCTTCTTTGTGAACCAAGTCACTTAAATCCTCCATGCCTTAGTTTCTTTGTACTTTAAATGTGGACAATATGAACCTACTTTGCACCTAGTGGAGGGTAAAAGGACTGTGGCTAGTAAAGTACTTTGAAAGCTTACAACGCAAGACACCATAGTATTTTTTTCTCAAAGGACTCAAAGTGGTATGTATACTCCACCTTCTTACCCCAAGACCAGGTGGCTCAATGGCAAATAGCTGGCCATGGAGCTGTTCCCCAGAAGTGAAAGGACGGATTCTTAGGCTACTTCTACACTATCCTGGAAAATCGACCTGCTTGGGGTTGATCTTCTGAGGTTCGATTCCATGTGTCTGGTATGGACATGTGAAATCAGCCTCTCAGGGGCCTCAGCTGAGCCCTATATTCCTCACAAGACATGAGGTGGTCAATAGGAGAAACTCTCCCATCAACCTTGTTCAGTAGGAAGAGTCAAGTAAGCTCAGCACAGATAGGTCGATTCTAGCTATGTAATTGCCGTAGCTAGAACTGCGTATCTGGGTTGACTTACTTTGTCTAGTGTAGACATAGCCTAAAAATGAAAGTATGAAGGTGAAGACAGAAAAGTATTTGAGTCTCGCAATGTAACAAAAGCCTTTGAAAATCATCAGCTCTCGAAAAACGTCTCCAAACTGACATGACGACTCTTGGGAAGTGAATTTTAAGTTTGCTTGTATGAGTTTTCACACTAGAAATCTGATTCAAAGACCAATTCAGGGAATAGAAATAGTACCAGAGGCGTATGTCACAAATCACAGCTAACCAACACAGTGTGACTTTTCAAAACCCATGGCAAATTGTTAATACAGACTGAGGAAAGGTGTATATCTGAATGCATATATGTGAGCAAACAAACAAAAAAAAATACAGTGAACAAATTCAATTGCAAATTTGAAAAAAAATCACAGTTTGCTAATTAACATTCCATAAACAAAACAAAACACACATTAAATCAGCCACTGTAAATGGTAACCTGCTTTGCTCTAACTCCGTTTCAGGAGACATGTAGTATGTATATATATGTCCAGCAAACCAGTACTAGAAATCTAAATATTGGGACAAAATTGTCATTCCGTCTCTTCCAAGCACTACTGAAGACTTTTATAAAAAACAAAAGCACCTACTATGGGAATCAACTTTGTTCAAAAGCCCCAAAATAAAAAAAAGGTGGGTGGGAGATAGAGATGTTATGACATGGTGAGAATAACTGATGTGGAAATACTGTAACATTACTGACACAGAGGAGGGGAAAAAAATGTTATGTTTGGGTAATTACTGGGTCTCACTGCCAATGCCAAGATGTCACTAACTAAGGAGGAACAACTGATTGAGTGGGTGGGTGAGCAGTAAATGTGTCAGTGTGCAGGAGTGACATCTGGAACTCCAGCAGATCTGTCACGACAGGCCACCATTGGCATATTTAGGTTTATAAGAAGACATGTAGCAAACTACCTGTAACTTGAGTTTAAAACTTAATTTCTTAAAATGAACTGTTGTGACCACATAAATCAACTTTCAGCAGGAGTGGCATAAATTTGCATGATTAATGAAAATTCCACATACAGCTTTGGGAAAGAATGAGAAGAGAGAATAAGACAATGTTTTCAAAATGCATGTGTATGTGTATCTACTGGTGGTGTGGTTTACAACAAGTAACCCTCCTTTGATGTTTTCTGATACTCCTCCCTGGTGCAGTTGTGCCCTCATCGAGGAGCTTTCTTCCCCCGATGTTCAATGCAGATGACCTTTTAAATCGGGTAGAGACTCAGAGCTGCTGATCTAAAGGGGCCATTTTGAACTGGCTGCTGCATCACTCTCTCTTCTAGATGGGAAGTGCTCCTAATAATGCCTGTTGTTTTTACCTCAGGAGATATGTTATCAGCTGAGCTAATTTTCTATTTCTCTAATTAACTCTCTGTCAGCTAATACAATGCTGTTCTCTAGGATTATTGGTATTAAGTGCAAGCATTCAAAAACCAGGAGATTCGTTTGAAATCATGAGATTGTAATTTTTTTTTCAGATCCTGGTTAGCTTTGAACTTTTAAAAAGCTTTAGCACTGGAGTGAGAGTTAAAAGTTCAAAGCTAGCAGGGATTTAAGGTCTGAGGGTTTTTTTTCTATTTTTTTTTCAAACTTTTCTCCACGCCAGTGGCACTTGCTTTCATAGTTACGTAATCACATGATTTCAGGACCTGAGTAATTAGAAAAAACACCAGATATCACTAGATTTAGGATAAAATTTCAAGATTTCACAACACTGGGTTCATTGTGACTAGGTTTTATAATAGAAATACAGTCTTGTACTCAAGGGAAGGATGATTGTAGTCAAAGCACAGAACTGGGACTGAAGAGCTCTAGATTCAATTCCTACCTCTGTTGCAGACTTCATAGGTGAATTATGACTTCTGTGCCTCAGTTTCCTACCTCCAAATTTGAATTACGCCCCCAGGCATATTCTGAAGATAAATCCCCCATTAATGTCTGCAAGATACTTTGATATTATATACGAATAGAAAAGCACAATGCTTTCTTTGAATAGCATTGATATTTGGCCCAGTCTGTACTAACAGAGCTCACCTATACAGCATAGATTCTGAAAGGCAGGGATTCATATATTTCTTTACCAATGTTCCCTGTAAGCTGAGTGCTTCAGCAGTCTCCCTGGAGAAATTCAGGTGCAGCTGAGCTGATTAGCAGAGCACCCATAGCCTCCCACAACTGGGAGCATTTGTTTTTACTGGTGGTGTACATCTGCACATGCCATGAAGCACATAACAAAATTTATTCTGCCCATAGATGGAAGAGATTACAAGAAACACTGCTCCTTACCCCAGTGGGGTTGTTGGGTTCAGGTCTGTAATTAGCAAAGATGGAAGCTGTGTATGTACCCATTTGTCCTAAACACAATCTCACCATATAGGATGTCTCCATTCAGGGCTATATTTAACAAATATAATTTCCTTTCAAAATGAATATATATTATCCAGTAGTATTTGAACCTGCTTCTGTTTGAAATAAGATGAATCTATTAAATTAAAGCAGCTGTATATATGAGGGGGTGTTGTTGTTGTTGTTGTTGTTGTTTTAACTAGGAATCT